>NC_051159.1:178217045-179537044 GCF_013339745.2 Dermacentor silvarum | reverse complement strand
GGGACGCGCGCTATCACGGAGAGCGAACGCTCTCAATCTCCCACGCGCAAGCAAGGAAGCGGAAAGCCAGCGCCGGAGGGAGCAGGGGGGGGGGTGCACTGTGTAGCGTGCGTTGGAAAATGTGGCCCGACTATTCCTAACTGAATGAACAAGCGTGGTGTGAGCGCGCACAAACAAACATGAATAGATCACACTGAATGACTGCAGACAACGACCGTCAAAACTCTGGCAGCAAGCGGATACGCCGCAGCGGCGAAGGTACGTGCGGTCTATCGCTTCAACGGAAACTGAGCGGCGAATGCACGGCGCATAAAGGTCAGAGCCGTGTGGAGATAAGAGACGGTGCGAGCGAGCGACGAGCGCGGTTGTTGGCAGAGTGGAAGTGCGCCTCCCCCCCCCCCCCCCCCCCCGCTCCCTCCGGCGCTGGCTTCCCGCTTCCTTGCTTGTGCGTGGGAGATTGAGTGCGTTCGCTCTCCGTGACAGCGCGCGTCCCCGCACGCTTCCGCTCGGGCATACGGCACGCGGCGAAGATTTTATCTATAGGGAACCTCACGGCGACGACTACGGCGACGCCGACGGCAGAAATCCGGTTGAAGTGTCCATATAATTGCTATCGCAATAATATCTTGGAGTGTGGATAAACAATGGGGCTGAGTACCTAACGGAACATGAAAAATGTGTAACGACTAAAGGTAGCAGGAATGCAGCTTGATGAAAAATAGGGCACTGTGGAATTACAATAGGTACGAAGTGGTGAGAGGGATTTGGAAAGGGGTAATGGTCCCTAGTTTGACTTTCGGCAATGCGGTCCTGTGCATGAGATCAGAGGTTCGAGCAAGGTTGGAAGTTAAGCAGCGAGGGTTAGGTAGGCTTGCTTTGGGAGCACACGGAAATACACCAAATCAGGGGGTACAAGGTGACATGGGACGGACGTCATTCGAGGGCAGGGAAGCTAGCAGCAAGATAGAATTTGAGGAGCGATTGAGAGAAATGGCAGAAAAGCGGTGGGCAAGGAGAGTTTTCAGTTGTACATGAGGAATGTTGACACTAAATGGAGGAAGCTGACGAGAAAATTGTCAACCAAATATTTGGACTGCAGGAAGGGTGCAAACCAAGAAACAGCGGTTAAGAAAAATGTTAAAGGAAGAGAGAGGGGTCCATGGAAAACAGGGATGCAGACGAAATCAGCACTGGGAACATACAGAACTTTCAAGCAAGAAATTGCCAAAGAAAATATCTATAATAAATCTAGGGGAAGATCTTTGTTGCTTGAAACCAGGACGGGAGTATTGCGGACTAGGATGTACCGAGTCAAGTACCAAGGTATAGACACGTTGTGCTGTGCGTGTGGAGAAGAAGAGGAAACGGCTGAACACCTCATACTTTTCTGTAAAAGGGCTTAACCCTACAGTGCAAAGCAACGGGGCCGATTTTTTCAAAGCATTGGGGTTTAGGGACAGTGAAGGAAAAATAGACTTTAAGCGGGTAGAAATAACCAAACAGAGGTTATCTGATTTGTGGATAAAATCAAGGCAGGAGTGAAACTTCACCCACAGAAAAGTACAAGATATGTTAATAGTCATGGCTAGGTGGCGTATATGCCACCGCCCGATTTAAAGGGTTCAGCCTCATCCATCCAACAACATGATAGCGTCGGATTGTAATTTGCATGTACGAGAAAAGATAATTCCGTAACGAGGAAACTTAAACACAAACACCCTTTTCCAGCATTTCTACCATACCAACAGAGACGCGCAGAGGCGAAGCCTGACAAGCATTCAGAGATCTTTGAATGCTATCGCGTTCCACTCTTAAATGAGAAGCTTAAGCGTCCTCCAATTTTTGGGTTGACCTACGCAAGCGGAAAACGCTCAGATGTCGGCCAAGAGAGAGAGAGAAGTTTAATGATACGAAATTGCAGAGAGGTCGTATTGCTCTAGCCAGCTACTCGGCGTTGGGGGAACGGGAAGAGGGAAAGAAAGAGGCGCATGATGGGTGACGATGATAGAGAGAAGGAGGATGTAAAAAATATGGCAAGCAATTTGGCACGCTTAAAGCCTACAGTCCAGGCCCGTACTTTTTAAAAAGTCCAGTAACGCCTGGATGACCTTAAAACTCGATTGAGCGTCTGGCCAAGGGCCTAAAATAACGTCCTCCGACAACGGTGGGCTGTCGAGACGCACATGTGTCATAGCTCAACTTTTGACACTCTTCCACATACTTAGGGCAGTCACAAAGCACATGACCTATATAGTCTCATTCACATTGCACAACTCACAGTCTGGAGACTCGGTGCGTCGCATGAGGTGCACGTATCCGCGCGTAAACGCTACCCCCAGCAGTCTGTGCAGAAGACTGGCACAGCTGCGTTGAATTTTCGGTGGTAGCCTAAATTTCATGGTAGGGTCCAATCTCTGGAGTCGTCTGTGTCGATTATCCGGATTGTCCCAGTGCTTTTCTGGCGATTTTCGGATGACACAGGAGAGAAGGCAGTTGGCGTCCGCTCTTGAAAAAGGAATTGCAAGCAGTGACTCTGGTTCTTCGAGCGCTTTTTTCGCTTCGGTATCGGCCAGTTCGTTGCCGTGTATACCACAGCGACTGGGAATCCACTGAAATGTAATTTCGTGGCCGTTCTCTTGCGCTAAAGTGTATAACTCGGCAGTTTGAAGAGCCATGCAACACTCTTCTTTCGCGCTTCTTTCCCCGGCCGTGCCAGCTACGCGCGCTAAGAAATGTGACTTCCGTGCTATCGGGGATGCCACACGGTCGCACTTTCCGAGGTCTAGTACCGCGATCGACCGCGTTTACCGCCAGCTTCCCAGCCTTCGTTTATGGCTTCTGAGCGTGTGTGGCTGCTTCCCGCCAGCGTCCATGCTTGCCCGTAACAGCGCGCTTGTGAAAGCCGGCCCCTCGCGCTCGTAGCTTCCACTGCATAGGCACGGAAAGTTGTCCCCGAGTACAGCAAACGTGAAGCCCGAGAGGTGGGCGGCATAACTACCGCCGCCCACCGTGGGGAGAACCCTGAATAGGTAATCGATCAATTATCAATTAATTCCAGAAAATGCTGGGGATGACTTGGTAGTGCTAGGTGACGATCAGCTCCGCTGTTTCTTTAGCCTTGCGCCACTAGTGCAAGCTAGTGGCGCAATTTTTTTTACATTGCTGCAGTGCCAGTAGCAGCAAATTCTTTCTCAGCGATTATAATTCCAGTGTTTTATGTCACTGCTTTAGTCTCTATCACGACAGTTGGTCAAACATTAGTGACAGCATTGCTCTTTGTTACTCATTGCTGGGCTGCATGTTTCACATATTGTACTGAGATACGGTTAAACCTCGTTACAAGAAATATGGATATAAAAATTATATACATATATCAAAGTAAATCTAAAATGGTCACTGCTGATATCAATGCTGGTAACAAAATATCAGATATAACCAAGGTACAGCTAGTAAACCCTCGTTATATGAAATCGTGTTACTTAAATTATCGTTTTTTTTTTTTCAAAATTTCTCCCCATCCTGACCCCAAACGCATGCATTTTAAACCGGATTACTCGAAGCACACCGATAAGCCGGTCAAGCTTAGAGTGAACTAGCCAGGTGCTTGTGCACTCACACCAGTGCTCAGCACCCTTCGCTCCGAGCAAGCAACCCTCTCCGTTGTCAGCAACGCCATCACTATGCCTGCGCATCATTTTCCTCCATGCTGTGCCTGCGTCCACGGTGCCGCGGTAACTAGCAAGAAGCGGGTGGCACCAAGGAGGTTTAAATAAATCTGCTGGAGCGGAGGTCTACCAATGGGCGGTGGTGAAGCCGCGCCGCGCGCGCGGCGGCCATCTTGCCATAGGCAAGAAACGGGAGCCGCAGCGCGCCCGCCGCGCTGACTGCGTCTCCCCACTGCGGATTTTAACGGTTATGGCGAGCACTTAGGGGGAAGTAGTCAATAATTCGAAGTCAAATGGCAGATAACAATGCAATCAACTTTATTTTGTTTCTTTTGGCGTTCTCCTTGCAAGCATGAACACCGGTGAAGGGTCTGTATCACTGGTCTTTAAAAATAATCAGCCTCGTATAGTAGACCTCACTTTTCGGCACTCATTTCCCTGTTTTTTTCTTTCGTCACGTGATGGAGTCTGATGCTTATGTAGAGTTCGGCCACTTCGCCATGGTGATGTTTGATGCAGCGCCATCAAATGTCAGTGAAACATCAACACCTATTGACGTTAGCTTTTCCATATATACTGTTTCCTTAGCTCGGCTCTCTGCTCCTGTAAAGAAATCAATTAAAAATACCCAAGTGGCAACATAATTCACAAGTTCAAGCCAAGGCGCATATACACAGATGCATTCTTGGCTTCAGGCGCACTGTCATCACGCATTCCATGCCCAAAGTCCACATATCCAACCACTTTGTCGCCCACAAGCTCAACATGCATGTTTCCTGATTGACATGTCATGAATGATCAAAGTACAGTACAGAGTCTTCGTGCCGCAGTGGACAAGTTTTTTCAAGAAAGTGACTCAGCTGTTGATGGAACTGTACCATTCTCGTATAGTGCGCTCCGCTGGCAGTGCTCCATTAAACTTCGAGCGTATATACTCATAAGCTGACGGAGAATAGAAGTGCAGCGATAACGCAAATGCACACAGCTCAGATGGGCATGTGCCTTTGTGGTCTTTTCCTGCCCTGTTGAGGAGTTGCTGTATATCAGAGGAAAATACTGTGGCGAACACCTCCATGCCCTCCTCAGACATTGAGCTTTTGGCCCTTGATATCTCTTATCTCTTGAGCAGTCTCATTCTTTTTGGTCAATCTCCGCTTCCTCTGCTGCAGAATTTTGATCTTCTTGAGTCTTGTTATCTCCTCTTGAGAAACATGAAGCATTTATTTGTAATGCTGCTTTGTAGGTGATGCAATTGCCACATCTTCAACAACTTTGTCAACTTCAACACCTCTGTCGGCTGGAGTACTCCGAGGCCTCCAGTGGTGGTCGCTTTCTTTTCAGCTGGAACGAGAATTGCAGTTTAAAACTACTGGCTTTACTCATGGCATTGTGTAAGGCAACCACAAATATAAGAACAGAAAAGGCACAAATTTAAAACAAAGCAGCTCGTATACCGCCCAAACGACGCTACTTAACACCTCGTAGTTGCGAGCGAACCTATTAATTAAGACAACACAGCAACCGATTACGAAATCTAGGGGTCATCTATTTAATTTCAGCGAATAGCAAACGGTGCGTTCTTTTTTTTTTCACGCTCCGCACTGGTGATGTCAATTAGTACAAGAATGTGTACTAACTGGCTTTTGCAGGTGGTTTGGAAATGCGTCGAACACAGTCGGACAACTTCCGGGTCGCAGCCGAATCGTCTGCCTGGTCCGGTCGTAACAACCCGGCATGAAGTGCCTCGAACACATGTGATCGCCATCTTTTTGCTTCCAGTCTTCCTGCTGAACAGCTTGCTCCCACGTGCTTCGCACGTTTGGGTCCTTAGGAAACCTTTTTGGAAAAAACAGTGACCGTCAGATGTGAAATTGCCAACAGATTGCGAGCTGTCAGCATGTGTTGCGACAGGCAGAGAAGTTTTCATGAAGTTCAAAATGTGCTACTTACAAAGGAAACGAAATCCCAGAGTCCTCTTTAGCTCGATTTGTGCAGCCGTACGCAACGCACAATGCAACGATTGCAACGTCCGGACGCCACCACACTGACTATATGCACTGCGGTTGCTGTGGCAGAAGGCGCGCTTTCTGCCTATGCCAACATGGCGGCGCACAGCTTCAGCTCAGGGGTGTCCCCGCCATTCCAGCAAGATTTATTTTAAACCCCCTTGGTGTGCACTCACGGCAGTGCTTGGTGCCTTTCGCGCTGAGCGAGTGACCCTCTTCATCGCCAGCTATCGCCATAACAGCACCTGCGCACCCTTTTCTTCCATGCTGCGACCGCGCATTAACAGCAGGCTGCAGCGAGTGCCTCCACTTTGGAAGTAGTGTGCAACAAAACAGCCAAATGTTACTTTGTGAACCGTCGCATGTGCCCGGCGTGTCCAGGGTCACCCGAACCAAGACTCGCTGTTACTTCCTCTGTGCTTGTGTATGATCGATATCGGCTGTGATTGGAATTGCGCTATGCAACACCTGTATTAGACTTCTGCTGAGTTGTGCTATTTCATCTCTAATTTCTTAAGTTCTATGGAGTCATAAGTTTTATCGAATTACTGTTTAAATAGAATTTTTTCGTGATCCTGTTCACTTGGTTATAATGAGAGTTTACTGTATTTTCATGCCGGCTTCATTTCTGTTATAACAAGGTTTGACTGTAAATGATTACAAACTCAAAGATGGGGCCCAAGTTACTACACCTGTTGTTTCACGAGGACCTGTTGTGTCATTTAATCGTTTCTACAGCGATCTTGATCATGAAATTTGTGGTCATTGATCTTCGTTCTTTGGTGAAAAAATGCAAACAAGCAGTTGATCGAGCCGCAAAATTTTATTGTCAGCCTGTTCGTTCAAATACACTACACAGAGTGGGTTACACTTGTGTGACCTTGTGTTGCAAAATAAGGGGTAGAACACTTGCACGAAGCCGAAGCAGAGAGAGGTGGCAGGGCCGTGTGCAGAGACGAACATACGGAGACACGGGGTGGCAACACTCGACGTATGATATGTTCACTGAGACAAAATGACCACACAAACTGCCCTTGCAACAAGCCCTACGATGCTGCTGGCCTCCAACCAAACACATGCACGCACGCACGCACTTCCGGTCAGGGGAGAAGGGGGGCATGCAGAGAGGCACTAACGCTGGACAACCTGTACAAAAAGATGCCTAGGCCTTTAGCTGCTGGAAAGCTTGGCTCGTTGGTGGTGCGACACCTTAAGGTTCGAGAAAAGTAAATAAAAAAAAAAAAGAAACTGGCGCTACAGAAACTCCAACCGGAAGAAGAGCGGAGAGCGCAAGTGGCACGCCACCAACCGGAGGGATTCCCGTTTACCCACGCTCTAGCCACCCTGGTTGCAATTAAAACAACATGTGCCCCATCAAGACACGACACCCATAATCTCTTGTGCTCTGACAGTGACACCTAGCCAAGCTGCCTTGACAGTGTCAATCACTCCCGTCAGCTTAATGAATTTCACATCTTTCACAACACAAAGCGAGGGAAGGAAATTCTTTTAAGTAGACACGCACACTTCACCAATAAATTATTCAACATGCTGTTTTTGTGATCCTCTTTCCAGACTATCTCTTAATAAAAAGTGAATCCTTGCATTGGTGGCGGCTACCTAGCCTCAACCCCATGCTTGAGGACACCTCTGTGCTGCGGTGAAGTGGAGACTGCGAACGAGAGGTTCATTTGCACACACACACACGAGCTGCCAACACATTGCTAGAAATTTGCTAGATGCCAGCCGCAGTTTCCACTTTGCTGCTCCACGAGCCTGTCCTAGAGAAACCTCTCAGGCAGAAGTGCCTCAAACTTGGTGGCATCTTGCCTGGCATCGTGTTGTTGACATAAATCCCACCCCTCTCGCAAGTGGTACAACAACCCTAGGGCACGTCCCCCTTCTTGCACTGTCATCTGCTCCTCTCCCGGGCCACGTCCCTTTAGCGCCAGCCTTGCCCTCGGACTTTAAGACGCCTAAGCGGCCGCAACGGAGCCTATGTACAGAAAGAGAGAGGGGCATGGTGTGTTGTATTCAGTTGGCCTCAAAGTACTTGTAGGTGGGGTTTTCGTAGCCGTTGACCTGCATGGCCGTCAGATGGCGCTCCTCAGGAGAGGCTGTGGGTCCTCCTCCCACCTGCAGTAGAAGGCAGCAAACACCTTAACAAGACAACCCCCTGAATTTCAGTGTATTGGAAGTTATATGCACAGAGCAGAAAGGTAACAAAATGTGTGCAAGCGAAGTGCTCTCTGCATACAGAAAAAGGACCCTTCAGATGCACACAAGTGGGTGCCCAACAAAGGTTCCGTAACATGAAGCATATGAAAAACATTTAAGGGGTATGCTAAGTGTGCTTTGCAGCAAAATTGAGACCAAACAGAGGCTGCCTTCACAACTGCTGACAGAGTGGAGCAACATGCATTGTAAAAAAACTTGCATCATTCCTGCAAGGGACACAAATTGAACCAAAGTCTATTATGTGCACTGCACAAAACACCACAGTAATCTGTAAAGATGACCTTGAAATTCCTGCATTCCCTGAAAAGCTGATGGCTTACATTGCGAGGCTTTCTTTTCGGGACAGTTTGCAGTTTAATGTGTCCTTTCTAGCAGGCTGTTGTATCCTCAGTTTTGACTTCAAAGTGTTTGATCACTAGCGCCACTCCACGCTCAACGTTGTATGATATTACAGTCACGCATGTTGGCGCAGTGCACCACCCCATGTTCTCCCTCTTCCCTGGGTGAATAAAGTCAGTCGTCGTTTGGTCCCCGAAGTAGGAAGTCGTTTTTCTTTCTGCGGTGCTTTGCGCCCCCCCCCCCCCCCCCCCCACGACTGTTAGGCCTCACTCTGTAGGCCTCACATCCGGCTGCCCCATCAAGGCAATACTATACAGGCCTTACCAAAAAGTTTTACAAATGGCACCATCTGCTTGAAGTAAACAGACCATAGGGAGCTGCTGTAGAGGCGGCAGAAGTTTAAAATAACAATATCATAAGAAACCCTGGCACTAGTGTTTGCACACGCCACCCATACAATGCTTCATACAATATGGGCACAATAGGCAGCACATGGTTGTGTCTAAGGACGGCCCCCTTATAAAAATGGAACTACCTTCTGCTTTCAGATTTTGGCCTCATTTGTCACTGCAAATTTGTCGTACGACAATTATCACAATGCTAAAAAGCAATGGCTTCGATGATGCTGTTTTCGGAACATCAAATATAAAAACCTTAAATTATTAGAAATAGTCACCCACGCTGTGTGTTACAGTGCAAATGTCATCTAAGTGTAACAACATGCATGCACTGTAAACCATGTGACAGAATTGATTAGTTTTGAGCATGTAAGACTTAACTGCTCTAATAAAACATGTTACTGGCATAAAGCACACCTGAAATTCACGGAATAACAAAAAAATCCACAGTGCATTCCATGTACAGTCGAATCTCAATAATTCGAACTCGAAGGGGCCCAAATATTTTGTCCGAATTAAAAGAAGGACTTATTTTTAAGTATTCGTGCACCATAGCACAACGTATGAACGGTGCAATTCGTGAAATATCGCGGCGCGCAAGCACATATCGAGCGAGAGCCACGAAACTGCCCACGTCGGCCAACGCTCGCTTCCCGATAACGGGCGGCGCAGGCACGGCGCGCGGGGACCGTTGCTGGTGAGGGAGGAGGGCGGCAGGGAAGCGGACTTGGCCTCGGCAACTGTCGACTCCCTCGTAGCTCCCTCACCTTCGACTGTCTCCGTGTGCGCCGGCCACTCCCGCGAGCCCGGCGCCAAGCTTAGCCTGCTCCCTGAAGTTTAGTTTTCTGCCGCTGAAGCGAGCGTTGACCGGCGTGGGCAGTTTCGTTGGCCGGACGGGGCCCTCCGCCGGAACTCTGCCCCGCAGCCGCGTTGGCTGAGACGTCGACACGTACACGCGTGTTCCGGCGCCATGCAGAAACGGCGACCTTGCCATTTGAGAGTGGCGCCGCGGTTCTCTTTCTTTAGTTTTTTTTCTCTCTGTGCGGCGTTGAGGGGTCTCACCTAAGCTTTTGCTCTATGGCGGTGTCGGAGCAATGCCAGTCGGAGGCGCCGCCACGTGATTTAGCGCGCTGCTGAGAGCATTGTCGGTGCGCGGTATGTTCGAATTAACCATCGCAAATGCTTTTGCGTTCGAATTACCAGGCATTCCCCATAATACATCGCCAATCTATAATGTTCCTGCATCTTACGCAAGTTTGAATGTGGCGCTCATGTAAATTTAGCAGTGCAGCCAGCTTGTACATTGCAACAAAGACCGATGCATTGCAACAAACGACCGGCACGTTGCAGATACGACGCAACCACGCGGGTGCCGTATCTTGAAAGCGATCTCCGACATGCGCAAAGTGCCCGCGCGGACCTTATCGTCAAAATGACCTGCGATGTTGACAAAAGTGCGCCTAGTGCCAATGGCTTCGTATGCGCAAAGGTCAATTCGCTTGCTGTTGCTGCTGCGCTTCCTCATGCCAGCGTTTCGATAGCTAGTGTCCGCGGTCATCGAGCGAAGTGTGTTAATGTTTACCTGTGCACACGTGACATCGTGCTTGTCAATTTAGTTAGTAAGTGAATGTTTAAAAGTGTATACGGCCAGTACAACTACTATCCTTACTTCGTACAGCTCTACTAATTTGCTATCGCAATTGTTGCATCACCTTTCGGGCGAAACTGCGGCTTTTTTTTTTTTCGTGGTCCCTTGAAAAACGTATCAGGGATGCTTTCTTCTTGCCCAAATCATCAACGATAACCTTCGAAAAGGCGTATAAGTGCGCCCACGTGATCTCGGGAATGTTTTCGCACGCCACTGAACGCCTGAGCACGCCGAGTGCAGGGAGCGTTTTGGCTGTTGGGGCTGCGCTGCGGTTGTCGTTGCAGCATTGGTCCTCGTCAACTTTCTCGCTAAGCATTGGCTAGGCTGTGATGTGGTCCGGTCCGCTCGGCGTGGGGACCAATGAGAGAGAGAGAAACAACTTTATTAAAATAAAGATTGTGCTTGGTTACTGTGGGTGGAGCCCCTCTTCCAGGGCCCCACTGGCTATTGCGGCACGCCTGGTCTGGTCGAGGGTCGCCAATTGGCTTCCCAAGTCCAGTTCGGAGAGTCGCGCCTCCCACGACCAATTGCTAAATGTGTCGTTAAGTAGCGGCGAGTCGGCGTCTGCTGGACGCTGCGTGCATTGGTAAGTGATGTGTTCTAGTGTTGTGGTGGAGTCGCACCATGGACATCTGTCGCTGTGTTTGTCGGGAAACATTTTGTGGAGTCTATGTAAGTGTGAGTAGGTGTTTGTCTGTATTCGGCGCCAGTCCCTCGCCTGTCGCCTGTTGAGCTTGGGGTGAGGTCTTCCTAGTCGTTGTACCTCAAGTATGTCTCTCGGTGTGCTGCCGGGTGTCGGAGAGGCGTCCGTTCGAGCTGTATGTATCGCGGCTCGGCCTGTCATACCTCGAGCCAGGCGATCCGCCCGATCGTTGCCTTCCACTCCGGTGTGCGCAGGGACACCAGGTTATCCAGTGGTCCATTTGGAGGCTTGGTCCTAGTATGCAAAGGACCCCAGCTGGTAGAACTCCCCGAAGGAAGAGCCGGCAGGCGTCTCGTGAGTCTGTGAGTATATTAGCCGATTGGCTCTTGGCCTCAGCGTCTCGGATGGCTAGGGCTATGGCTGCGGATTCCGCCGTGGCGCTTGAAGTCGTGCGCACGGACGCTGCTACGATCGGTCTCGTCTGGTTCGTCGCGACAGTCACATAGCGTATTTTTCCGCATATAACCCACCACCACGTATAACCTGCACCCCCAATTACAACAGCCGGGAAAGAAAAAAAAAATATCCGCGCGTATAACCTGCGGTGATAACTGCATGCAACAACGCTCAAATCTTTGCGAAAACAGTCCTTTCACGGATACACGACTCGTCCACATGATCGTATCATCGGCCAGAGGCTCTGTCCCCCCCCCCTTCAGCGATGCTGATAAAGCTGGATTCACACGACGGACGCCATCGCGGACAAATCAGTCACGTGACACTCCACGCAAATCGGATCACTTCGCAGGCACAGCTAGCGTTCACGCAACTGAGGATAACAGTGCGGCCGGAGCAGCACTCGCATCAGCAATGGCGATTTGGTTATCAGCCGTATCGCGAAGCGCTTCGCGTGAACCGAGGGAGCGCCGCGGGAACGGGTGACGTACAAGTTCGCCGGCACCTCGTGCATTATTCGCTATACGCAAAATGCCGACATGTAAAATGGAGGGGAATGGACAACCATGATGGATGAGAGTCTTCAACACGCAGTGGTGGGGAGAGGGTAGGATTTCCTAGGAGATTGCGAAACTAAATGGCGGAGAACTTTGCCTCGAGGTGTGGTGTAGCCACCTGGCCGTGTAGCCACCTGGCCATGAAGCCACACCTCCAAGTAAAATTCGCGTATAACCTGCACCACAACTTTACCGGCAACTTTTTAGAATTTTTGGTGCGGGTTATACGCGCGAAAATACGGTAAGTAGGAGTCGCTGTCTCCCCTCGGGGGAATAAGCTCGTGTCAGTAAAATATGTGTCTGCGTCTTCCTGCCTTTTGCGCAAGATGGCTACTCGGGTTTGTTGCCGTTTCACATGGAAGTGAGGGTTCATATGACGTGGGATGGGGTTCACATGGATTCGTGCTCGTAGATCAGGTGGCATAAGTGTGGTCTCGTTTCCGCAGAACTGTGGCGTTAGGGGGTATCGTAGTCGTGTTAGTACAGAGCGCCCCTGGGGTATTGCGTTTAGTCTTTCGTGCTGGGCCTTGAGTGTGGCCGCGGCGAGTTCTTCGTATGTGTTCATGATGCCTAGCTCGCTGAGACGGTCAGTGCTCGTGTTTTTGGGCAGGCCGAGTGCCGCCTTGCAGGCAATCCGGAGCAGTCGATTTGCTTGGTCGATGTCAGTTTGTCGGGCGGCTTGGAAAGGAAGAGCGTAAGTGATTCTGCTTATGACGAAGGCCTGTACTAATATCATGGTGTCTGTCTCCGTCATTCCCTCTCTGCTACGTGAGATTCTGTTAATGAGGCTAGTAACACTGCTAACCGTGCGCTTGAGTTTGGACAGGGCGATGCCGGCACTGCCCTGCATATGCATTGGTACCTGCATATACAGGGACCAATGAGAGATTGCGCAGCCGCGTGACGTAGTCGATTGCTTGGCGACTATGGATCCCGCCCAGATCCTGCTGTGCCGGCTTGTCTGTGCCAGTCGCCCCGCTGAATCGGCCGCCACCGCCATTGCTCACGCGTTCGTATGCTCCGCAGCGGCACGGCAGCACTTTCGGAAAAGTAAATTTTTCTCGTATTGTGAGCAATGTATTTCGGCAGGGGAATGTTATAAATTTGTATCACACCGAAATTCGTACCAGCCGGGATCGTATCACCGGGGTTTTACTGTACAGAAAAATCCATGTACAATGTACTACACTCAACATCCAGTTCAGTCATCAAGCTCCATGGCGACTGGATAACTGCAGCTCCAGAATTTTTTCTAGTGATCTCAGTATGCTATGGCAGAGGAATAAGGGGATCTGAGGGGCTCAAATTTTTTGTTACTGGTAACCATATGAGCAAACAGACTATAAAGCCAGGAATGGCAGAGGCACTAAATATTGGCCGGACAGTAAACCCTACAGCACAAACTGACCTGTACAAATCCACGGGCATGGGGCGAGCGTTGGCGTCTGAGCAGCACAGCCCCAACGAGCAGTGCGGTGAGTAGTGCAACTCCGGCAAAGGCAAGTGTGATGTAGACGCTGCCGCTCCACTTGAGCCGTCCCAAGGCATCGGCATGTGAGGGCCGCCGAAGTGTGTATGCGGGTTCCGCATGCTGCAGCAGTTGGCTCTGGGCATGTGCCGGTCGAGCAGTCGGTGCCACGGGGGCCATTGGTGCAACTGGCGGGGCCAGTGTGCTACTGCTGGCTGGCAAAATGCTCTCGTCTTCCACCGACTCGGAGTCCTCTGTAATGAGCCAGCAAAGACAGAGCTCCATCATCAGGGTAATGCGTAATCAATGCACAGCACACACATGATTTTGTGACTACCGGGCATTGGGCATGAATGTAGCCTAGCAACTGTACACTGCCCTGTACACCTTTTTTTTGAAGCCTCAAAAATGCCTAGGAACAAGTGGGGTACCTTCCAGGGAACATATTACAAAAATAATTTTTCAAAAACACCTAGTATGAATCAAGATAATTCGAGCGCAATGTTTACTTCTCTCAAACCCCCTCAATGATGTGCTGGCTCACATTGTCTACTGAGGTCTGTGCCATACTTGCGTGTACCAAAAATGTTCTGTGTGGTCCGAGGCCATCACAGGTTGTTTTGATCATGACTTTGCTTATGGTGTGCTGATGACAACTCAAGAATGAAAATACCATAAGCATCTTCATCTATCTGTCTCAGTGTGTGGGAAGCAAGGCCATTGGAAAGATACTACCGACTTGAACTCTTTTCGTACCGCGCCCATTGGGCAACGTTAGCGCTCTATCGATGGTTTGAAACGCCGCTCACAAACATACTGCGCTATCAGACGTGAAGGAGAAAAACTACATTTTAGTTTTCTAAGCAGTTCGCTTTTTTTTCCCGCAAGGCGGTGATTTTTAAACGCACTCCGAAGTTTAGCAATCGTCAAAGGAGAATGAAAAAATGGTTGCCTGCTATCGATGGTTTGAAACGCTGCTTTCGAGACCTTCCGCGCCGCTCACGGACACGCTGCGCCATCGGACGTGAAAGAGGCAAAACTATATATTTTTTTCTAAGCAGTTAGCTTTTTTCCCGCCAGGTGGTAATTTTTAAACGCACTCCAAAGTTCTTCCGTGATTATCAAAGCAGAACGCAAAAATGTCCGGCTCCGGAAACGGCATGCGCGCTTTGGGAGATCGCAGATATTGCGATTCCGCTACCTCGGCGGCTGATCTTATTGATACATCGAAAAGCGGCGAGTCAGAGGACGCTGACTTTTCGTTGGACTTTGAGCCTGAAAGCGATGACGACGCAAACCAGCCCGGAACATCGGTGGCCGCAGCCCGGCCCGCCAACTGCAGTGCTTGCAGTTAAATTTGTGCAGCGGGATAGCTGTTCTATTAAAAATTCAGTTTTTTTCGGAGATAGTGCCTAATATACGGCAATACATTTTGTATATCTCATAATTTTTATGATATATTTTTCTTAGTAGATACAAACATGTCTTTACAAACTTTGTTCAATTTTATTGCACAATCTTGATTTTAACAATTTATACCTTTTTTATGACATACATCTCATGAATAAAACTTTTAGGCGTGAAAAGTGCATTCATCTTGCTCTCTGTTTATCTACTACATTATATATTGAGTGCAGTAGTTCCTTCAGAAAAAAACATCTGCCGTAACATACGAAAAACACCTATTTTCCTCATGGTAAGGAAAGAGTTAATAGGCTATAACCCAGACATAGGCCATTAGCCAGGGTGGGGGGGAGGTCCCTCAACGACTATTCAAGTACTACTGACAGTACATCTACACAGAGGCAACTTGATAAGACCTTACCTACAAATTTACATATGACCATGCGAACATCAAGGTGCAGGATGCAAGCACCTTGATGTTCATGTAGTCATTTGTAAATCTGTAAATGCAAGCATTTCGTTGCTGCTAATATTGCCTTCAAAAATTATTAAAAATGTATTTAAATTCTGGGGTTTTACGTGCCACAGTCATGATCTGATTATGAGGCATGCCGTAGTGGGCAACTCCGGATTAATTTAGACCACCTGGGGTTCTTTAACGTGTACCCAACACACATTAGACGAGCATTTTTGCATTTTGCCCTCAACGAAATACGGCTGCTGTGGCGAGGATTTGATCCCCACTAACCAACCACGACGGGTTTTCGAAAATTCTTCAGAGAATGTTTGACTGTAACGAATTCCATTTTTTTTTTTTACATATTGTGAGGAGGACGTTTCCTAGCACATGGACAAGTCCTTATGTTCTCGTCTTTTTTATGTTAAATTGCCGCTTATACTCTGAGAGCAACATCGTACCGGCCGTGGTCGGCGCTGGCGGTGGTGGAGGTGGCAGCAGGGGTTCGCTGCTGGTGGCCCCCCGCAGGGTGCTCCACAGCTGGCCAAGGCGGCCCTTGAGTGACTGGGGAAGCATGTCCAGGCTCTGGTTGGCCAGGCGGTCCAGTGAAGTCAGGTGGGCACGCACTTCCTCAGCATCCCCTCCGTGCTGCCGGTACGAGTGCAGCGTGTGGCTCCTGTCCTTCTCCAGGGCCCGCAGCAACCGCTCCAGGCAGCGCTCCACACGCTTGGTCTGAGTACGTGCATCAAGAGGAGCAATAACGACACAGTCCACTTGCAGCGACATTCATGAAACTGAAAAATCCGATGCACATGGTTATCAATAAATTGCAGTGATGTTAACTGGCCGCTTATGTGCTGGCATCAGGGCTGCACTTGGTTCCCTTGATATTGATGGAGTGAGGCAAGTTATATCATGCTTGCATCATTACAATGCAAGGCGGAACATTTCATAACTCGTATTTAGAAATGAGAGGCCAGGGATTGTATACGGCACTGATTACTTTTAGAGATTTCACTTTCAGCAGGTACTAATTGGTTAAGACAGTGGGGAGCATGGTCATTTGTCTAATGAGGCATTACATGAGACACCATGTCGCACAAAAGTGAAAGTATCCCCTAAAGTGGTCAATCGAGACCTTAGATTGGGAAACTGCCTTTGTGCACACTGAACTGTGGTAGCAGGTAATGCTTTAAGTCCCTAGACTGGGTTTCTAAAAACTAAAAGGGGCTTTAAGTGGATCATTCTGCCAGCTCTGTACCATTGCTTACGGCATTTTGAAGCACGGGGGGAATGTTCACAATATGTATCTGAATAAAAAATTACATTCTTTAACAGAAAACTACAGAGAAAAAAAAAAAGAAAAAAGAAAAACGGTTGTATGAAAATTCTTTATGCTGTAAGACTGCTCTGTTCTGCATCTGCACAAACTGATTTATGATGATTCCAGATACAGTTGATCCCGGATATATCAAACTCTGATACCTTGAATCATTGTCTATATCAAACCATCGTAACATCCCCTTGAAAATGCCATGCTAAAGTATAGCACGTATCGAACTCCCGTTCACCGCCACATTCCACATGTCTAACGCTGTGCCCCGCTGTACCACTGCAGGTGCACTTCTTCTAACAGCACCGTGATCACTTCTTGCGTCATCAGTAATATTAATTCTAACAAAACGGCACTGTTTTAGCAGATGCTGTCAAAGAAGACATTGAATATGAAGGGCAGTCCATGCCATGGAGGAAAAATGAGCAAGGTGTGTGTGTCAAAATATGGATGGCTCGTGCAACAAGGGTCTTATTTACGCTCCATAATGCTTTGTAAACTTCACCGGAACATAGCCGTGAATTGCAGAGAAGCATACAGATAGCGGAAAAAATTAATTGCTGTGCAGTAAAGGATACTGCCTGCAGTAGTTTGTTATCGAAAAGAGGATCACCATACTGCTTTAAAAATCACAAATGGCCTCTCGGTCTGTTGTGCGCACTTCACAAGAAATCGTGGATGGCACTAAATTTTTTCAGGTTTCCTTAACGGCATTTTAGGGTTCCGAGAGCAGCTAGGACAGATTCAACCCCAATTCCCACTTGGACAGTTTGGATTTAATAAACCCACAGGACGCCACATCCACCCTTTGCAGAAAGGCCCACCCCACCGTGGCTGAGGCATGCAAAACTCATTGCTGTGCGATTCACAGACCTGTAGTCCGCATGGAACGTATTTCATTCATGCTCGCAAGGACACATCAGTGGGAAGGGACTCGGGTGTTCTGCAGGCTGAAAGCCACTTTTGAATTTCAGCGCCCACCTGTTTCACTCGCTGCCGACGTAGAGCGATTGGCCATTAAAACAGTGTATTTTAATGAACACACGGTCGAGCATCTTCACACGCGACTCACAGTACGAGTGAGCTGATGGCGGTATGATGCATCACTATACAGGCTGGTTTGATGCCGCGCTGCGTCTATTTCTACCATCATGAATAAAAACACACATGCACTTCTATGTGCACAAGGCGCATGGCAGTCTCGTGGCCTGGCGACGCGGGCATTTAGAGTTGGTGTTGTGATGACTGATTATCAAAGACGCTACCGCAGTGCGAATGACAAGTGGAGAAAAAAAGAGAGAGAACATACAAAAAAAGCACACACATAAATTAGATAAACTCAAGTGAGTTTGATGTGGCCTTGGAGAAACAAATTGGTAAATATACCCACTTTTCACGATCTAGGGAGAATGGCCAAGACGTGCAGAGTTTTCAGATAAGCTTCCGATCGGCATATTTTGTATTTCAAATTATTCATATACAGTAGCCGACGGATTTTTCGGACTCCAAAAATTCGGACTTGTTGGATATTCCGGACTTCATAGATGTACCGGCAGGATTCCCATAGAGCTAATGCATTTTCGCGACCGATTTTTCGGACGAATATAGGTGCCAATGTTCGATTTTTCGGACTGAATCGCTCGCTCCGAGCCACGCTATCTGATCTTGGAGGCCGCCATGTTGGATTTTCCGCTGGCTTGGCCGGGCTTAGCTTCCAGTGCCCCCCTGTATAGCCTTCAAGATTAGTACACGCACGGTATCCTCTCGTCTCCGAGGCCATGCCCGCTCTTCCTTGGCCAACAAAACGTTCCAAACTTTTTTTTTTCGGTCAGCTCGGCACTATCGTCATATCACTTTAAGCGGAAAGTGTCGGTTGCGCCGTACGCTGTGCGCGGGTGAAAGCTTGCGAGGGTCAGCCGGCAACCACAATTTAATCTCACGCACGCGAGAAAGGAAGGCGGCCGGAGGCGCGCGCGGACTTTGTTCACTCGCGGGGCAAGGGGAGAAGGCGGCGGAGACGGTGGGGAGTTGCATTCAGCTCTTGCGGCTGCTGCCGACGGAGCTGCCACGCAGGCACCGTATCTTGAAAGCGATCTGCTATGTGGCCGAAGTGTGCGCCCGCGATCTGCGATGGGTACAAAGGGCGTGCGCTGAGTGCCAGCAGCTTCGTATGCGCCGTTTTTTTTTTTTCGTTTTTTTTTCGACGTTCGCGTTGAAGCGAGAGAATAGACAGTGAGAAGGTCCATTTGCCCGCGGTCATCGAGCGAGATGTGTTCATGTAACCTGTGCGCGCGTGACACCGTGCTTATTTAGTTAGTAAGCGCATATTTACAACTTTATACGGCCGATAAAACTAACATCCTTACTTCGTATCGGTGTCTATTAATTTGCTATTGCAATCGATGCTCCGCCTTTTGGGCGAAACTACGACATTTTTCTTAAGCCGGCCTCATAATTTTTTTCTCTTGGGGATGGGGGAGGGGGGGGGGGGGGGGTTCGGTCTGTTCGGTTTTTCGGACTGCTGGATTTTTCGGACTATTTTTCAGTCCCCGCGAAGTCCGGAAAATCAGTCGGCTACTGTATCAAACTATTTCGCGGACCCCTTAGAGTTCGATAAATCCAGGAGCGACTGTATAACAATCTATCAGTTATAACGACCACCACTTCGATACATATACAAATTTCCAATCACACCAATTCAAACTGCATTAGCAAGTATTTTTTAAAGCACCATACTATCAAAACAGGCACTTCAAATCTGGTCAAAATAAAAAGAGGATGCAGACAAAGGAGAAATATACAGGGTGTCCCAACTATCATGCAGCAAGATTTAAAAATATGAAAATGCCACACAGCTGCACAGAACCAACGTAATGCTGTATGTCGTCGCTTGGAGATACTCAGCATTTTTTGCATTCTGCCTAATTAGATAATTAGCCGTAATTAATTAATCAACTTCCCAAATATTATAATTAGATGAAAAGTGTCAATGAGAAAATTGTAGAACAACATGAGAAACTACCGATACAGCTTTCTGGTGCTCAATACACAGCCGCGACTGTGTGCCTATCTTGGAAATCATCTGTGATAGGTGCAAATTATAGGCAACCCGTGATAGCTGATGGCTTCATGTGCGCTGTGTTCTAACGTGCCTAGTTCTGAAGTGAGAGGCAGCATGAAGGGCAATTTGCTCGCCGGTGCTGCCGCTCTTCATCCCATCAATGTACTGATCGCAAGTGCCCACGGTCATTGAGTGAGATGTGTTCATGTTTGCCTGTGCGCGCGTGACACCATGCTTGTTAATTTAGTTGGTAAGTGAATGTTTACAGCAGTTTATATTCCTAATGAAACTACTATCCTTGATAATTTTATAGCTGTCAAATAACTTGCTATCACCTTTCGCCTTTCGAGTGAAACTGCAACTTTCTTTCAGACATTTCACGGCCCCTAGGGAGTCTGAAAAATTGGACACTGACAGTATACAGCTCACTACCTCATGTGCATGATATATAAAGCAACGAGTAGAATTTTTCTTCTCAATTCACAATGCTGATGCTTTGCTTGGTAGAAGCCCTTGCCATCACAATACTACCACGTTGAAATATCAAGTGTTCCAGCCATAAGAGTCACCCTACAAAGTGACCCAACCACAGTCACAGCCGCCTTATAATCAGCACTGGCACTTTTAAGGTAGTCTGAAAATTCGAATGGAAAGACACAGCAAAAAGGATAACATCTTTTTTTTTTTTTCAAGAACATGTTAAAGAAAATTAAATTGGGGAGTTTAACATCTCGAAACTGCACGGTTGTGCACCCAAAGTACAAATTTGCACTCAAAATACTGTACACAAGCGTTTTTGCATTCTGTCTCCACCAGAATGCGGCCACTGCTGGTGGCATCGAACCCACTACGATGTTAAGCACAATGCCACAGCCACTGCAGAGGGTTAATTAAGAACATATTACTAGTGGTGGAAGACATCAGTAAATGTGCGATAACCACTTAGATATTTATGATTTGCTATAGACCTTTGACGTTAATTATTTTAGACAACGCATTGCAATTGCAAGATCAAACCTGATCAAAGCCAAGGCATGTGCACCTAATAGGAATACAGAGAGCAGAGACAGTTTAAAATATTCATCCTCAAAATGGTGCACAAATGCACTGTCTTGTAATATTTTACCAAACATACTTCCTTATGCAATTGAAAATCGCATGGAAGACGAATATTCTAAAACTAAAAGAATAATAATAATAATAAATAAGTTAAATTGTGGGGTTTTACGTGCCGAAACAACGATCTGATTATGAGGCATGCCGTAGTGGTGGACTCCGGATTAATTTTGACCACCTGGGGTTCTTTAACAAGCACCCAATGGACGGCACACAGACCATTTTTGCATTTCACCCCCATCAATATGTGGCTGCTGTGGCTGGGATTTGATCCCACGACCTCATGCTTAGCAGCACAATGCCAAAGCCACTTAAGCAACCACGGCGGGTTATCTTAATGCTAGTCTAAGGGTTCCTAAAAAGTTACATAGCCTTGAGTTTTGACTGACTTTAATTCCACAATTGCAATGTGTGCCCTAATGTAATTATTTAAGCCTTAACTAAGCTAATCAGTTATATATTTACTGGCAGCCTGCACTACTAGTAATACATCTCCCTGCCTCCTCCCCCCCCCCCCTGCCCGCCCCCTTTTCCGAAAAAAAAAGGGGAAAAGGAAAGAGAGAGAGATACATTATTGTCTGTACAGCACTGTTTATAAAGATCCTACATATTTGAAGCAGGTGGTGTGATCACAGCAGTGACTGGTAAATAAGAGCACATGGATCAAGCACATCGGACTGCATCAGCAGTGCTGACTCACCCGTGGTGGCTTCTCCTGCAGTGCATGGTGATAGCAATCAAGGGCAGCCTTCTTGCGCCGGTTAAGGGTAGTGAGCACACGCTGCCGGTGCATTGCTGCTAGGCGGTGTCGCTCAGCCGACCCTTCGGCTTCCAGTGCCTGCACTGTCTTCTGGAATCGTGCGCTCATCTTACGCCGAAACTCCTCGGCACCCTTCGGGTCCCGCGCCTTCATTGCCTGATAGTGCTGTTCCAACTCGCTCCACTCCCGCATCACCCGTGTCACCTGCGTCACGTTGTACAGAGTTAATTTTTCATTAAGTTACGGGGCTTAACCCTTTCAGGGTCAATACCGTACATGTACGACCTCCGCGAACACCCTCAAAATGGTCAATGGCATACATGTACGGTATCGCTTGTACATTTAAAAAGCGCGCCTCTTTCGATCATTTCTTTCGCTTGGCATGTGCTGCCACTCGACGGAAACACGTGGAATTTTTTACTTGCGCCAATGCCTCTCCGTTTTTTTGTTTTTGTTTTTTTGCAACGGCGCGTCGGCTATCACTCGCGTATCCGGGCGCACGCGCACGCGTGCGGCGGCAAAGTGCACGATTCTTTCGATTATTTCTTTCGCTTGGTATGTGCTGCCACTTGAAGGGAACACGTGGAATTTTTTACTTGCGCCACTTCCTCTTTTTTTTTTTTTTTACGGCAACGGCGCGCCAGCTACCGCTCGCGCATCCCGGCGGCGGCAAGTGCACTCTTCTTTCGATCATTTCTTTCGCTTGGTATGTGCTGCCACTCGACGGGAAGACGTGGATTTTTTACTTGCGCCAATGCCTCTCTGTTTTTTCTTTTCTTTTTTTTTTTACGGCAACGGCGCGTCAGCTCTCGCTTGTGCATCCGGGCGCGCGCGCGTGCGGCACCGGCGGCAAGTTACCGTTTTCTCCTGCGACGGATCCCGCTTGTTGCACTAAACTGATGGCTATCTGGTTTCAAATCTCTTAAAGGGTGACCGCTTGTTACTCAATCGTTTATCGCCCACCGCGGCGCGATTACACCTGTTCCCAGGCAGCCGCGTATATACACAAACGATGCTGCCGTTCTTGCGGTTCCTTTTTTGGAGACCACAAAAGCTCTATAGCCCCTTGTTGGCGATAAGACGAAGGCTTCTCACTTGTTTCGGTTTCCGGACGTGCACACAACCATTTTTCAGTGCGCTTATCTTCTTATTCACGAATAGACAATGTGTATTTTACAACACAAACGATTTTTTCCTCACTTTACTGTCACTTTAAAAAAATTACGACCATATTTTTTCGAAATAGATTCTTTCGAAGAATTTAAATCAGCAGTAAAAAAAAATCGACCCTGGGGGGTCGCATTTGGCAAAAAAATTCGACCCTCAAAGGGTTAACATCCAACTGCTGCAAAATAGAGCACTACATGGGGGGTCAATGCAGGCCCAACATTTAGCGACAGTGGATGCAGTTCAAGTGCTACTCAGGGGACTTGAAAGTGTTTGCAATATTTGCCGGTCCCTTTTAAAAGGTTAACAATGTTTAGTAAAACATCCCGATCTCTAGTGCCCTCTACTGCTGCGAATCTTTATGAGCAAAAGTTATCACTCTGGCTCACATCCCTTAATTTAACAACTAAAGACGGTCACTGCTAATGCATCTGGTATTGTTAAAGAGCCTAGCTGACAAAGCACACACAAGGCCAAACTGTGTTAGAGCTGGGCCGCTGACCTGTGCCCGGTGGCTCTCCTGGAGGCTGTGTTGTGCCGCACGGAATGCTGCATGCTCGTGTCGGCTGTCATAACGGCTAAGGTATTGCTCCACTGGTCCCTCAGTGGTTGTCGTGGTCGTAGTGGTTGAAGTGGTCGTGGTTTCATCGTCGTCGTCATCCTCGTCACTGTAGTCGTCATCGTAGTCATCCTCACTAGAAGTGTCCTTGCCTGCAACACAGTATATTATGGGTATATTATACTGTATATAGGTATAATATACTGGGTATATTATGACAACTTTTTTAAAGAGCAATGCAGACTGGTACTGAGCTTTCGAACTCAAGATTGATTTTGGATTTGGTTTCCGTCCATTTCTCCTTGCTTGCTGTTCACCTTGTCGGCTTTAACTGTGTGTCCTTAAGGGTAACACTTTTTGAACAAGGCATTCTTGGTTGCTATAAAATACTGTTATGAAGATTTGAGCCTAATAAAGTAGACTTCTGTTAATTTTACTTCATTTAACTCGATACCTACCGAAGCTCTCGGCCGGCACCTATGCATTTCTATGGGCCAAACTTCAAAATTTCGATTCTAAATTTGCCAGATAACTTGAACTTGACCAGTCAGCACGCAAGCACCTGACCCCTATGGTGAACCCAATACCGATCCTTTTGGTGGCATCTATCTCGGCAGAGCTTAAGGGACAGTCGAAAACGCCTATTTTTGGCCTGCCCTAGGAATATTTTCCAGCAAACGGTAACTCACAATGTCCAATTACAGTATTTCAGTGACTCAACAGCCGCCTTTTCTTTTCCCAAGGAAATTAGGCCGAAAATTGTCTGCAAGGTGCAATCGGATACGAAACCAAACCACCTTTGCGACGTTCGTACGTTTTACTGCTTAACACTGCTGCATTACCGCGAAGCTGAGTTTAGGAAATTGACTACCATTCTAAAAATTTTGGTGGCGTTACATTTCTACTTTGAACACACAGAAAGTGAGCATGCATTTGATTTGAGGGCGTTTTAGACTCGGGGGAAAATACTGTAAATCTGCAGTGTGTTTTGGAATTTTTTTCTTCCATCTTGTTTAATTCATCATGCCGGATCACTCGATCAATTTCGTCGGTCCCGTCAGGATCGAATCAATGGAAGTCAATTATATTATTTCAGGACTTGCAGTAGGAAGACTGTACTTTTGTTCGAAAAATCCTACATTCTTAGTTTCAACTCTTGAGAACCCTTATAATGCCTACTGACATGATAGCCATATGATTGGCTGGATTCCTTTTAATGTTACGACTAAGCAGTGCCTCAGGAAGAACCAGAAGTAAAGCAATCAGGTTACTGATGGGGTGGTATTGACATTTAGTGGCACATAATGACATTACTAATGATTAGTTACTATGGTTTGAGAACCACTTGGGTGCAGCAACAGAGCTTTTAAGTGAAGTCGAAATGACAAAAAGGACAGGAAGGCCATGAACGTGAGGCAGCAACATCATTTCATGGCCGACAACTCTGTTATACTAAGCACATTCAAAAACACCAAATTGCGAAATATTCAAGATGATATCTTGCTATACCTTTCATAAAAGGTGTTGCAGGGCCCATTTAATGGATAAAAGATGGATAAAAGCATGTTGTCCGACATGACTTGCAAGCTGCCACACCGCCATTATCGCTGAGATCGGCCACTCAGTGCCTTGCGGCTGATCCCCGAGATAACGGCTCTGATAATTACAAGCCGGAGCCCAGCAAGACTCATGCCCGTACGACCGATCAAGTGTACGCAAACACTGCGCGGCACCACAACATGTGAACGCTAACTCACCTGCAAGCGTTAATTTATTTGAAAAAAAAAAAGGCGTAATTGCAGTCGCTGACTATTGAAGATGCATAGTGATGATGAGCATCGTGCTAGATGCATTCAATGGTAAGCAATACAAAGCAATCACTACAAGCACCACATCATGCAATTCACGCAATGAAATGCTGCGCACATTGGTAGGCGATACTATTACTTTGTGAGATTTTACTAGATTCACATGAGTTGGCAATACCACTCCGGAATGCCATCCTCTTGAGAAACATGTTTTGAACTGTGAGTGAGCAAATATTCGGTCCACTATATCCTATTTTGCATTGGACCTTGTACTTTCGGTTTCGTGATAGCCGTAGGTTGGCTCATTAAAATGAAGCTTGGCCATCCAAGTTAGTTATATTCGTTTATAATTATATTATATTGAGAGTTCACTGTACCGTATTTTCTCGCATATAACCTGCACCAAAAATTGAAAAAAAGTGCTTAAAAAGTGGGGGTGCGGGTTATCTGCGAATATTCGCGAAGGGAGGGGGTGGGGGTCGGCTTCACGGCAACGTGCGGCCTACGGGTCCACATTGTCCGCATGCCTATCGACATCGACGTGTGTTAAGCCAATAAGAGGCCAACACAGGTTATTGCCCGATTCACATTCATTGTCTGGTTAGACGCTTTTCGGCATGGAGGAAGAAAAATGCTTTTCGGTATGGGTGTTCTGTGCTTTTCGCATGCTTTTTGCACGAGTCAGGTGCTATTTCTTGTACGCCCAGTTTGCACAGTTGGCAAGCCTTAGGCATCATGAATGTGTCTCGGCGGCAGTCTTTCACAGTGAAAGAGAAACTGAAGATCATAGCCGCTGCTGAAGAAATTGGCAACAGAGTTGCTGCGAGATAGTTCCGAAGACGATTAAGTCTTTGAGAGCGGCGACGAAGACTCGGATGGCAGCAGTAAATCGGACGACAGCGATGACAACGTTGCGGCGGTCATTTTGAAATAAATTTGTTTTGAAAACGAAATGATGGCTGCGCGTAGTTGTAACTTCCTAGTCCTCATTTTTTCGGATAAGCGTGCGGGTTATATGTGAGGTTATTTTTTTTCTTTTTCGTGGAGTTTAAAGTTAGGGGTGCGGGTTATATGCGCAAAAATATGGTATGTGTATCAGGCTGTACAATAGAGAACAGAAAACAAAAAAAATTCAAACCCAATTTTAAGTGCATTAAAAAAAAATTATGTGCAAGACTGAGTGAAAATAGCAACAACAATCTTTCTTGGCTGCTGGCCAAACAAAATGCAATAAAACTCACATTCTACTTATACATTTTATTTACTTTTCTTTTTGATGTCTTTTTCAATGTTCCCTCAATGTACCACTACAGAAAAAAATTTTTTTCACAGTTCTTGGATTTTAAATACAAAATTGCACACTTCAGTGAACACTTTCAAGCCAAGGTTATAAAATATGAGCCCTTGGGCGCAAACGCTTAAAGATCATGGCACCATCAATAATTCAAGATTTCTTACAGAACAGCCATCCAATGTAGAATTGTGAAAGCGCATTGTATCGCTTGAACACGCTTGAACATGCCTCTTGACCTCTTGGTTTCAGTGTGCATGCCAGGCTGTGAAAAATACCTCCCCCCCCCCCCCTCTCAATGTTGCATCTGTAGCCCCCAAGATTTCTCCCTCAACTGTACACAAATGCCCAAGAAAGTAGACAGAGGGACAGTAGAAGCTGTATCTCAATTACAGTAAGCCACAGGCTTTGTCACATAGAGGTTGTGGGTTTGCCTCCCACCAGTGGCAAAAGTTTGCTTTTGTGTCACTTTCATTTTTCGTTATACTTAATAAGAGTAAGGTTTAGTGGCTGTCGCGTACAGCTGCTGAGCACGCAGTCGCGGGATCAAATCTCGGCCGCGACAGCCATTTCGATAAGGGTGAAATGCAACTACGCCTGTGATTGGGTCTGCTTCAAAGAAGCTCATGTGGTCAAAATTAATTTGGAGCCCCCAACCACACCATGTCCCATAATCAAATCACAGTTTTGGCATGTAAAACTGTAGAATTTAGTTCTAATCCTTAACAAGAGTGTGAAATGTATCGCAAGTGTAACCCTTATCTATAGTTCTACGGTTCAATAAAAACTACAATAATAAAGTAATTCACTTCCCCTATACTTCCCTTGGCTTCACTGTCTGTCTGCTTCACAAAGTTGTTGCTCAATATTGAGCACCTCAGTTTACCTGATTTTTTTAAACATTGTGAAACAGCAGTGACACAGTGGAGCGCACACACACCTTGCGAGTCCCTGTCGGACGATGGTGATGAGGCAGGCGGGCAGCAGACAAACTCGACTCCGGAGAAGATGTCGACGCCACAGGGCAGCAGCATGGCGAAGCTGCGCAGGCGCATGGCACGTCCGCGGCAGCTCTGCGCCGCCGTGCGGTTCCACTCGTCAAAGCTCTGGCACACACTCTGGTTGTGTATGTGGTCGAAGAGGCAGTGCTCGGGCACCAGCAGGGCATCACTCTGGAAGTCACCTTCGAGGCACCTGTAGGGCTTCACCCAGTGCACACTGCCCTCACCAGTGGAGCAGCGCTGGCCAGCCTTGCACCAGCCGTCAAGGCGGTAGTAGCGGCTCGACTCCACTATGTTGCGGATGTCACGCTTGGGGTACACCTGAGAGGTTATATTTTAGTTTAAGCCAACTGGCAACGAAATTTCATTTTGGCTAAATTGGTAACAAATGAGTAGTACACAGTACTGAAGCAATCTTGACAATCTGCAGGGCTGCTAATTGGCTAGTCTTATTGTTATCTGCCTTTCAATGTCACCTAAGCAGACGTGTACACTCGGTGACTGGCGTATAATGACGTTAAGTCGGAGCAAGTCGCCCTCCAAGATTTTTTACCGCGCCGCTGGCGGTGCTGGTCAAGATAAGGAGATGCGTGTTCCAAGCCGTGTCACTTCCGGCGAGCAGTATTACATATGTCATTTCTAGCAAGCGTTATTTTTTTCTTTTGTCCAGTTTTGGTATCAGAAACGTCTACTTCTCTGATCCTTTTCATGATGCATCTACTTGTATTTCAGACAAAACAATATTTCACAAGAGCTGCTTTTTATCTAGGCTATCTGAAATTAGGCTTCTTGAGTGGCCAAAATTTAGTTGCAGTTAGCCTTTAACCTTCACAAATTAACACACTGATTACATGATACAAGTTGCTGAGGATAATAACATGACAATCAACTGCAAGTTTGCAAACC
Organism: Dermacentor silvarum; assembly: GCF_013339745.2. Classification (NCBI taxonomy): domain Eukaryota; kingdom Metazoa; phylum Arthropoda; class Arachnida; order Ixodida; family Ixodidae; genus Dermacentor; species Dermacentor silvarum. Next base: position 179,508,763 of record NC_051159.1, on the reverse strand, counting down.
GAAGGATTTGAGAAAAGCCCGAATGTCACCGCAACATTGTAACAAAGCCTGGTATTCATATTTGCAGCCTGTACTATAGTTGTATATGTGAACAACACAACATAAAGTTGTATGGTTTTAGTGGCCATGCTCACAAAATGCTTAGATATTCGATGTTTTCTCAGATCCTGCAGTCTGTAAACTTCCATAGTTGACCGTACTCCATAAAGAAACCTCAAGTGCCCCAATAGAAGTAACTACTTTTATTAAAAAAGATGCAATGATGATCCATAGTTTACATCATGCACACCAGTCATTAAATATTATTGTGCTATCAAGTGCATTAACCAGTTCAAGTACATTATCAATGTATATTTTCATTCACATTAATAGCATTTCGTATTTTGTTAATTTCTTTTTCTTGATTCAAACGACTTGTCTACATTTTTCTTAATGCTAATACATATACTGCTGAGGTGTACTGAGATAAAAATTTGTCAGTGCCACAGTTGTAAGAACATACTGTGAAATTTATTTCTTGATGGGTACCAAACCGGAGTTTTTGTAATACAGTATGGCATGCTGACATGTAGACATGATTTTTCATACAAGCTTTTTTTCATAGCGAATATTGTGCACAACAGGGTACAGACCTGGTCAAGCCTTTCTCAGCATTTTGTGTATTAATGCAGCATTGTATACTGTGAATGCAATGCAGAAATAAATTGTGAAAATGAAAACAATTGGACATGCATCCAGATGACCAAGCCCAGAAGACTATGCCAGAGATAAGTGGCCTTTGCGGTGGCACAGAGTTTTATTCAGGGGCCCTTCTCCAAGTGAAATCAACCAACATAAAAGCAGTAAGGTATATCAACAAGCTTCCAGATTAATAGCCAACTTAGGTTATTTATGGCCATGAGTCTCGTATTTAACTCACCTGTTTTTCTTATCTATCACCTACTGAACAGAACCTGCAGATGGGCATCAGCACCACAGATGGTGTCCAGAACACACTCTAACACATGTTTCACCCATGTTTCAAGTGGCCATCATCTAGTCAAGTGTTTTTGAGTAGACATAACTAAACATGCCCTTTGATGATGTAAATTCAATTCAACTGAACAAATTTGACCTTTTCTGCAAGTTTAGGTTTGCAAGCTGCGTATTCCACTGGTCAAACAATGAGCAGCGACATTGCAGTGCACCAAAAGTGCGGCCTTCAGCATTATAGCATGACATGATGTTGCAACAGTGGAACATTGTATTCTCAAATCCCACGACGAACTTTTGTCACAGTGCTAAGATATGTAGTACAACACTTAATAAAAGTATGATGCCTTCCTGATCTGTTTTGCTAACATGACTGAGCCATGGCACCGCCAATGCAGAGCCTTCTTTAGATTATTTCTTCTTTCAAGACCTAAATGGTTCCCATTGCTGGAAATCACCCATTCCTTGTCTCATCAGAGCCGTCAGACCATAAGCCATTCCTCGTAATATCAGCTCACCCACCTTTCGGCAGTACTCGAGGATGCTGAGCTTTTCTCGGGTGCAGACCGCTTTAGGGTCAGGATCCGAAACCCAGCGCTGATTTTCACTCAGGTACTGATTGCTGAGCCGCCCGTGGCCACACAGCAGCGCCACCATTGGCTGAAAGTGGCCCACATCCGGCTCCACACTTGAACCAGATGCTGCAGCTGATGCTGACGCCTGACAAGAGACATGCAATGAACACCTGCTTAGAGAACAGCAGTGCACTACCAAAAGTGCAACTCGGACTGATATAGGTATGTCACAATTGAACTTGATAACAATGCAGTTGTTCAAGTTCTCTTCAAATGCTCCTACCATGCCACTGTCTTTATTTTTCAGTAGACATTTCAGAATCAGATTGGCCTGGTTACAGGAAAGCGGAAGCTGCAGTTGTGATTCAGTGTATTTAGCCTCCTGCCATTCTATACTCTTCTGGAAGAGCACACCAATGTGCAGCATGGTAGTTTTTATGCTCTTGTGCAGAGTACTATTCTGCTTAATAAAAGTGCATACTAATGAGACACATATGCTGTGACTTGTGCATTCACTATGACAAAGTTCAATAATTAATTGAGAATTTACAAGTCTAGCTAGACTTGGTCAACTCTGACATGGTAACTTAAACATGGTAAACACAAAATTGAGATGCGAAATTTAACTTGACATCTTCTGCAGTCTTCCTGCGAAAGGACCCAAATCCTAGAAAACCTCAGGACATCCCACAATGATGTTTCATTACTACCAAGGTTTGGGCACAAGAACTAAGAAACATTCAGTCTTAAAGTGCAATTTTCTCTACAAATCAGTGAGCCCCCTCCATCAACCAAATGTTGACAATAGTTTGCAAGAGTACGTGCAATTCAATGGTTTTATCCCAATAGATGTTTTATCTAAGGAGGTGTCTCCAGTACTTGAAAAATTTGTACTGCTTAAGGGACTGGAACGCTAAAGCCTAGAATGAGGTTAGAATTATTCAATTTAGATTAGTATGGCTAAGAAATGGTGCAAGTTTGTAAGAAGATCTTAGCAAAAAAATCCCGCTGGCCAATTTTTCAAGAGCAGCTAAACATTCTTAAATCGCTTGTTATGAGGTGCTGCATGCATGATAAAATTCAACATAAAGCCAACAGTTAAAGAAAAAGCACATATCCTCAGTCAATTATAAAACTACATGCTCTGCTAGAGCAAGGTACAAACTAATTTAAAGAAAGAGTTAGATAAGGTATCATTTCATTTCATTTATTTCTGAAAGTGCCCACGAACAGCTCTACGCCTTAATATTAGTGCACCTGTGTTATACAAAGAACAGAAAAAAAAAAAACAGAAAACCTGAAAGAACAGTGGTAAAATGCAACAACAAAATTGAATTAAGTCAATGACAGAAATCAGATAATGAGCAAATACAAGAGCTGAAAATATCAACATCAAAACGTAAGCTATTGTGTAGTGTCCACGGAGTAAGATAAGACAGGAGCGCTGACTCCGCTCGTCTGGAAGGGACACATTCTGCAACGCCGGCTCTTGCTTCACAGCGTGTTCGCCAGACGGCGCTACGAATGAAGAAAAACTCTGCAGCGGAGAGGAGCAAAGGCGCGGGGAGTCTCTCGCGGCACCTGCTTGTCAGCTGCTCCGCACACGCCCTGATGCCTGTAGCGCACATAGCTCTTGCGGTTCACGGAGTGACGTTAGCAGGAGAAACAAGTCATGTATCATTTTATTTAATTTATTTTATACAGGCGAAATGCAGGGCATTTGTAAGGTGGCCTACATGGAACTTTACAAGGCACAGGAACGAAAAATAAACAAATTACGGAAACTAAGACGCAAAGAAAAGCTATAGCAAATGGTAACGCGATATAACGGCAGTTCGGGTGGTCTCAAGACCTACAATGACAGACGACAACGACAACTACAATGACAGACGACAACGAAAAGAAGTTTTTATGGAAAAGCTGACGTTTATCACTCTTTTTTTATCTGAGCACGCATCAAGTGCTAAGATGCTTCGCTTGCTTCTTTGTTTCTCGCGGTGCTTGTCGTGTCGCGCGGTTCTCTTGTGAGCAGAATCGCCACATTCTCATTAAACATATTAATTAGGAATTCCTGCCAGTGTTTCCTGCTCATTATTTCACAAGAGAAGCTCTGATTATGTGTCCGCATAACTGGGGGAATCATCTCGAAGGCAAGGCTGAGAATTTACAGGGTAGCCAGCCGGTATTTACGCTAGCTAACCTCCTTGTCTTTCTTTCCCTTTCTCTCTCTCTACATTACGGCATGTCTCTGGACAAGAAAAGGCACCTGCACTGTGTGTAGTGGTAGAAAAATTTAAATTGAGCTCCTCTCATCCTTCCGCATTGGCGTCTTCTGGTTCCTCCTGGCACTCAGCATCATTGAGCTACGCCAGGCTTCCCTAAACAAATTGAAGGAACGGCTCTGCTTCGAAGTCGAGGCACTTTCTTTACATCTAGTAGGACATCGCCTTTGTCTTTGCGGAAGTAACTATCAAAAATAAGCTGCTTCTCGAAGTGTCGCGCACATATTTTGTCCATTGATTTAGGCGCTCGCTTATTTCAGGAAATTTTTGACGCCACTGGTGCAGTAGAAGATTGCGAAGCGAAGTGCGAAAACTTCTCGCGTCCTTTGCCATAACCAGATTTACAGCCGGGAACAAAACACTGTCCTGTTGCTCAGTCGCTTCACGCGCAAGTATCAAGATACCTTGTTCCGTCAGGCATGAATAAACATACTGCAGACATGGTAAACAAAGCGAGGAAGACGAAAACTTCGCACCTTCGCTTCCACGCAGACTTTGAGGAGTGAAAAACAAGTACTTCTGTTGTGTCTTTTTGTACAGCATCACTTATCGTCTGTTTTCTCTAAAGACATCTAAAAATGTTTCGTATGCGTGCATAAAAGCGCTACCACGTGTTTATTTGCGCTTTTATTATTTGTGCGCACATATTTTTTGTGTTTGATTGCTGTCAAAATGAGACGGCCGAGGGTCCACGTTTGTAGCAGACGACACGCTCTGCGGGTGCCGCGCTGCCCGTTCTGCGTTGCCGTCGCCGCCGGTCTCCGCCACTCAGCGCATGCGCACATGGAAGCAAGCTGTTGAGTGTTTTCCACCTGCCTTGACAGATGGCGCTACGCGATGTATAATTTGCGTTGCACGGTTTGTCCCGAGCGGATGCGTTGCGCGGCGGCGGAGTCGGTGCTCCTGTTTATCTTACTCCGTGGTAGTGTCACAAGACGTGTTATAGCGTTGGAGGTGCAAGAGGAGTTTAAATAGGAAATGCTGGCATTACGCAAGTTTGGGTGAGGCACGCAGAACGTTACAGCCGACAGTAACCGCAGACAGGAGAAGTAGTTATGAATTAGCTTATACAAGAATAAGTAATCAAGATATTCTTGCCTTATTTCTAGGGGTGTAATATTAAACATGTGTAGTACACGCTCATAGGCGAAAAGTACACGGTTTCCCAGAAATTGATCGTACTGGATACGAATGAAACGTCACTGAACACATTCAATTTTAGCCACAATGGTCAAATAGAGTTCCATACAACAGAACTACACTCTAGCTTGGTGCGGACAAAAGAAGAACACAAGAGAACAACACAGTTGACATTCGTAAACTTTTTTGTCATTCTTAAAATGAGACCTAATTTTCTGTAGAATGCATTAACAATGCTTGAAACATGTTGTTCGAAAGTTAGTTGGGAGTCAACCAATATTCTTGAGTCGCACGTACAACTCGCTCTTTTCAAAGGAATGTTATCAAGTGAGTATTCGTATGATAAAGTGGTCATTTTGCGACTAAAGGAAATAACAAGTGTCTTAGTTGGGTTAATACGCAAAAAGTTAGAAGCACACCACTCCGCGACAAAATTCCCATCTTCCTGTAATAATTTACAATCCTGCGCTGATTTTCACGGTAAAGCTTAATATCATCAGCGAACAAAAGGAGATGCGAATGATGCAAACATTCTTTAAGATTATTCACAAAGATATTGAAAAATAATGGGCCTAAGATAGACCCTTGCGGAACACCGGAAGTTGATTCATAAGGCAAAGAGTATTGAGCACCAATGCGAACATAATTTAAATGAGTGGACACATAGCCTTTAATGAGCGTGCACAGGCTGGTACTAACACCGTAACTCAAAAGTTTATGGATAAGAAGGTCATGAGAAACAACATCAAATGCTTTTGACAGGTCAAAGTATACTGTGTCTAACTATTTCCGATTAGCAACAGCGGGTCCCACAGCATCAAGAAAAGAAACCACAGACCTGCCTTGAACAAAGCCATGTTGGCATATACTAATCTTATGCTTTAAGAAAAATGACAGATGAGTAAGCATGGCTATTTCAAACACTTTTGCAAACGGAGACAAGAGGGACATTGGGCGATAATTTTTCATGTTGCTTACGCTGCCACTTTTATGAATGGGCACAACTATTGCATTATTCCAACAAGAAGGAAACATGGTCGTACGCAAAGCAAGATTAAAAATGTGCATAAGGAGAGGTACAAAAATAGAAGCCACAAAGGCCATAATGCCACAAGGCAAATTCACTTGGAAATATCATGCACTTGTTTAACTTCTTTACAATAAATTGGGGATAAACATCTCTTAAGAATGGCATTTTCACTTGCCCTGTAATAAGCCACAAAAATGGCTATGTACTACCCACAATGACCATTAGTCTCAAATGACCATCAGTCTTAATATTTTGCAATGAAACATTGTTGAGGGCTAACTAGCCCATCTTTCAAAAAGAGCTGTGAACTAAAAGATAACGTAATTCTAAATAAATTCAGTTCTCACTTTTAACTACAGAACTGTATTGTCATCTTAATTTTACTTGTAAAAAAATGAGGCCGACGCAAAATTATATGATGTTAAACGGTACAATAACGTACCTAAATGAGTTGAAATGGTCGAAGAAGCCACAAGTTTGGTTATATTTGTTGCCTTTCTGGATATATTTAGCATCTACTAATTTTACACCGCAGTACAAAGTAGCAGACATGCGCACGCCTTGCCGTGGTCAATGAATTGTTATGCCATCTTGCAACACTGGTGCTTTTCAGGTTTTCTTCAGTCTCATGAGAACTTAAAATTATCAAATCTTAGCAGGAGTTCACATCTATACTCTTCAGAGCTTCATGTCTTTAAAATGTAATAAAAGTTATATATATATATATATATATATATATATATACACACACACATAAAGAAATAACAAAAAAAAAGAAACTTGCAAATGCTCTCTCAAGATGGGTTCCGAGGGCAGGGATTCTGTACTATAGTTGCTTTGACAATCCAAATTTATATTCATTCATTCTTAGTTTTATCTACAGTAATTAAGGCATACAATTAGTGTTACTGCAATTATGAAATAGCCCATGCAAAAAGTTTGCATAGGCAAGAAAACAGTACTTTAATGCAGTATGCCACAAAAGTATACAATAAGCTACTCGGACTTTACATTTTTGGAGAAAGCAAACAGAGCTCAATCATGACCACAAATTATATAAATTATATTATAGACTCAGTAACAAGGAAAGTGGCTTTCATAGGCATAAGAGAATTTATCATGAAAGAAAAAAAAAATATTCCAAGCAATCATGGTCTGTCGACATATGAACAAGACGAAATCAAGGGGCCGATTTTTGTTAATCGCAACCATATGAAACCAAAGAAAGCATAGGGGAACTTGTTTGTACTTTTTTAAATGAAGTGTAGAAATGATAAGCTAAAGGGAAATAAAAGGGGACAAAAAAACTTGCCGTCGGTGGGGTCCGAACCCACAACCTCCACAATACCTGCATGTTGGCCAATTACTTATTACTGAATTGAAAAGAAGAAGCTTTTATGCGTATGAATGTCTTTGACAATAAAATGTGACTAGACCCTGACCGGATCTCATGTATAGAAAGGTGTGTTACAATGAAACTTGGAACGAAAAGGGACAGAGGAAATGACTGCATACTGACTATGTAACATAACACCTACCCTTTCTCTGAACAAGTCATTTCTACAAATAAAGCAATCAGCATTGAATAACTAATGTTAAGGTTAAGAGTTGAGTAAATAATGAGTATCAAAATTCTATTGAAAGGAGGAAAAAAAAAGTACATTCTTTGCGATTACACCTGTAAAAAAAATGGGGGGGGGGGCACTTTTATTAAACTTTTTCTCAAATACTCTGGCATCAAAGCTACCTTAATACTCTACAAAATATTATTTCAAAATTCTGCAGCTAAGTTAGTGATCAAGAACATGAAGGTTTTACTAAATACAGTAAGTCAAAATGGCTATCATAGCTGTTGAATGAAATAAACGAAGGACCATCAGGGTGACCATTAAATTGTCGCTTTCAAACACCCTGATTTTACTAACGTTTTCTTGACCGTTTTTATGAAAACTCCCTGGCAGTCTATCACTGGAAGTTCAAGTGCAAGGGGAAAAAAATGGTGGCTTATAGCTTGCAAAGTTACTATGCCAGTCCATAATGTTCCACCGCTACCACCAGTAAGCTGTAAATTGAGTGGGATGCACTATCAGATAAAAAAAAAAAAAAGTAAAATTATATTCTGGGGTGTTACATGCCAAAACCACGATTTGATTATGAGGCACACTGTAGTGATGGACTCGGGATTCATTTTGGCCACCTAAGGTTCTTTAACGTGCACCCAATGCACGGTACACGGGTGTTCTTGCATTTCAATGCGGCTGCCGTGGCTGGAATTCGATTCCACGTCCTCGGGCTTAGTATCGCAACACCATAGCCACTACTCCACCACGGCGAGTACTGTTAGATTTGACTGGATTGTGTGTTTCGTGATATTTCAACCACCCAGCCAGGCTCACGCCGACAAAACTAGCAAAATACGCTTTTTTTTTTTTTTAGATTGGACAGATTCAGCTGAAAAATTTGCTTTTTTCTGGCATACTGCTAGCTTCACCATAGCTGCTCTATGTACCAATTACCCCGATTCAAAGCAATTAGGGTGAAATTTTCAGTTTTTAGCTTATGACAGACACAACACCCTAGGTAAGGGTATTGTGTTACTGTCAGAACCCCTTTTAAGTTTAATATGAGACAGTTGTTAGACGCCGGGTGCTGCTAATGTAAACAGCAACACTACACTTGAATGACAGCACCGAGTAGCTGCACAGATGGGATAATCATGCAATCTTTTACTGTGGCCAGTGTGCTGCCAGGCACACAGGTTTTTCTCCTTTCTGCACAGCCTCACATGCCGTCCACACTTATCCTGTTATGTGTAAATAAATATTATTATTATTAATCTTTAAAAATTTCATCTTGGACACAGCCCAAGTTCAACAAAGAGTCAGGCTTGTCTTTGAACAATTTCATTTGAATACCAACAACTTGGAAGCTAATGGATGGCTACGAGCCATCACATGATGCGTCCTACAACTGCAATTGTGAAGTATCTTGTGCGTACCCTGCATTTACCCCATTATAGCACGAGATCTTCAAGAAATGCTGCTATATTTGCTGCTTCTTTTGAATCCTTAATATTTTACAATCAGTAGCTTTTATTTGCACTGACTAAAACTTCAGTATGTAAAGGTACTTATTAGAAATTATGATGAGATAAAAATGTGCCATACGAAAAATGAGTAGGACCAACATGATCCAAATGAGTAGGATCAACTGTCAACGGTAACTAAGCACTGCGATGATACTTCATAAAAAAATTTTTTTTTTCATAGCACTATTCAAGAGTAACGTAAAACTATGTTAAGGCAGGCCAAACGTTTTTTGCAGGGCATTTTTTCCTGCATTCACTTAAAAATTATTATATGGTACGATGTATGGGATGTTGCCAGGCTGTTTTGAAGGCACCAGTTAAAAAGTTTTCTTTGTACAGTGTCAAAATATATAGTTTGTATATTTACAGTAACTAATGAAACTTGTTCACACTTTACGGATCAATACACCTTGCACACAAGGGTACCAATAAAAAAATGGCTACATAAGAAACAGTCCATTAAGGGGTTATTAAAACAGTCATTAAAGGGTCATTAAAGGGTGTCAGCATACCAATTTTCTCCAAGTTACATTGTAGTAACATTTATGTTTTCAATGTGACGTATTCTTCTTGGGCTGGCTTCCTGTTGGTGACAAGCAAATAAATCTCTTTATTGGAAATGCCCACTTCTACAGTCTCTCGATTTCTGCTTGAATCAGTACATTCACTTTCATTTGAAGTGTGCCAAAGCATCCCTTACCACAAGTATACCACAGTGCCAAACAAGTTAGTTTTATGGCTCCACCTCTGAACATTGCAGGAAAGCACAGCGAGGGTGTTTCTTAAGTGAGCAACGCGAGTTCTAACGCCCACTGTAGGGCGACACATAATGGATATGATAATACATTGTTAAGCAGGGCAATCGTACTGCCCACTTTCAGCCTCCCTGTAATCAGCATGTGACGCTTTGATTTATGACGCTGGGGAGCACTTGAACGGAGCACTACACGGAGTGTGGTTCTAAACTAGTCCTAACTTGGCGTTTCGATGGAACCCCTGTCTTTCTCGACTGACAAACGGTGTTCAACAGCGAAACTCGGTCACTAATACTTCCTATTGCGAGATTCCGCCAGAATCCTCAGGCGTTACTCCGGTTTGTTTGTAAAGCTTGTGAGCATGCCGCACCGCTGCTTATCGGTGCACAACAATAATGAAGCGAAACGGCACCAAAGAGAGAGAAAAATAGAAAAGAGGGAGGGCAAGTTGCCAGTAAACGCGTAAGCTCCGAAGCACCTGCAGCTGCAACCACCCAATCAAGGTCGGCGACAGAAAAAGGCGACTAAAGCCTTAGCCAGAACCTAGGACCTTTGAGTCGAGCGGCACACAGACCACACGGCGAAGCAGCAGAAGCGATCGGTCGGCGGCCGCCCCGCCCTGGCGACGACGTTATCGAGCGGGGACCACCTGCGACGCGGAGCCGCACTGCTCGGGAAGTGCCGTCACGGATTGCCCCACCAACGGGCATCGCGCTTTAGAACGGCCGCCCCGCAGCTGAAACAGGGCTCGCTGTTAGCCCGAACACGGGCCTGTCGCTGCAAGAGATCCGAAACACGGCGCGCCGCCTGTGCGCGAAGCCTCTCGCCTGTCGGTGGTGCGTGCGTCAGGCATGTCGCGGTGAACGCACTCGGCGCACAATGGTATCGGAACGATATGGTTTATCTGGAGTCGATAAGATGTGCGGGGCCTACCTCGGCGTAGCCGTCGGCTCGACTGCAGCACAGCAGACCGAGAGCAATCCAGAAGAATAGGGCAGCGCCCATCTTGAGTCCAAGCATCGCAGCCGCCGGCGCTGTGTCCGCCATTCCGGCCTGGCTGGGTCGCCTGCGCTTGAGGGGGGGCGAAGGCGAGCGGCGCCCGAATGCAGCGAGCAGCCCCGTGATTGGCCCGCACCGGGTCGACTGCTGCGCTGCTGCGCTGTACGCGGCCTTGCTGCTCGCCGCCGACGGCCCACGCGCACGCGCGTTTTGGCCAAGTAGGGAAAAGGCCCCGCCGCCGCGATTTCGGCGCCGCACCACACCACTGTAGCTGCCGCTACACTACTTGCTTCCAGGGACGACCCTGTCGCAGTCATCGGTCGACGCGCCGGCGGTGACGCGCAAGCGGACTGTCCGGTCTGAGCAAGCGCCCGTGCTTGTTTTGGCGGCGGCCACTGATCCTCGCTGCTCTCCACTGGCTTTTTGACTATTTGAACGCGACTGTCCGCTTTTGCGCTCAGGGAAGGCAGCCCAAGCAGGCGTTCTGACTGCTAGTTTTCGCCTTCAAGCTTTCCAAATCGGTGACTTAGGCTTTCAAGCTGTGTTTGTCCTGTGCGGTACAAGGCTAGCTTCCATGTGCGGGTATTTCTTGTATTCTTGCATTCCTTGTCTTACAACCGTGTATTCTCTTCAACTGTCAGCAACTCGAAAGAAAGGCTTTGCTCCAGCTTTTACGTGCACATGTACGATATTTACACCCTAGTATCATCGACCTGCCTATCTTTTTTTTTTTTAATTTTTTATAAAGGCTCCATATTTACACCGTTGGGTCATGGGGGCACTAACTCAAAAACACCCCTAAGCAGAAACAGCAGATATGGTGATGGCTTAACGAAAAATGGGTTCGTTTTTTAAATGTTCTTGAATATAGCCGTGTGGAAATCTTGCTGCTAGGTAGGCCGTCAACGTTTTCCTAATGTTGCACAACTTCTCACAACGTCCCCTCAGTTTCACCCTCGGGAAATTCCCAATATTCGGCAATGCGGCAGCAACACCAGGACAAATTGCGCAAGAAGTATTGCAATGAGGGGAAATGTGCAGGAGCTTTTTTTTAGTACACTGCGAAATACCTGGCTAAATTGTTAGCATGACCTCCTAACACGCACATTCAGGAGCATTCAAGGGTAGTAGATATTTCGGCTCAAATAGGGTAGATGCTTGCATGCTATCCGGACATATATGCCACAGACAAGTACGAAACAAAGATATTTACAATAATTTCATTTCCGCGAAGGGACATAACTTCACGCATTCACTCTTACCAGAATCTCGAGAGCAGGATAAAAAGAAAGATACATTCTGAGGTACGCCGCAGATGTGAACTCCGGAATAAATTTGACCACCTGGGCTTCTTTAACCTGCACCCTGCATGATAAACGTGCGTGCTTGCATTTCGTCTCCATCGAAATGCGGCCGGGATCGAACCGGCCACCTCGAGCTCAAGCTATATACCGCGGCGGATTATCGCAGGCTTCTTTGCACAGTAAAGAAAGACCCACCGCTTAATATGGTTGACTATATATATATATATATATATATATATATATATATATACAGGGTGTCCCAGCTAGAGCATACTAGAGGTTGGAATGTATGGTTGAATAGATGGTATCCTTTCCATGTATTAGTATCTGTGGCACAATCATTGCTCAAGGAAATCAGAACCAGGGCATCATTATCTGGGAGGGAGCCCTGCGGTTCAAGTACACGTGAAAAAATAGTGGTGATGCCGTACATTCATTCGATTGCGCACCGTGTAAAGAAAATTGGTAAAAGATGCAATGCAAAAGTGGTGTTTTCCGCACCGGAAAAATTGCTGAGCATGTGTGCGAAGGTAAACCCAGGTGCCACACAGAAACGAAGCTGCGAAACACAACGCAGAAAGAAGTTGGTCGACGGTAGGGAGTGGTATATTGTGTTCCACTTAAGTGCGGCAGAAAGTACATCGGCCAGACTGGACGATGTCTGAACGAAAGATTAAAGGATCATGACCATACTGTTTCAAAAGCAGTCGCCGGACACCTTGGGATACATTGTAGAGATTGCGGATGTCGGCCATCCTATGAAAAATGCAAGATTGTGAGCAAAGATAGCAGCCAAATGACGCGAGAGATAATCGAAGCCGCTGAGATCGCGCGTGTGGGAAGTTTGTGCGTAAGCATGCCATCCGTCTTCCTTAGTGCAAAAGAAATAGATTTCCTTACGCGCTAATCTGCAATTTTGTATCCGCGTTCCTTTCTTGCTATGTCAAGTGCAGGAAAAAATTTGATCATGTGACAAAGCCGGCTTGGTATTGGTGGATGGCCCTGTTTGTAAAGTTTTTTTGTCGCTCTCCCCCTTTGACAATCTTCCAGTATTTATTCCGGTAACAAGGGAATAAATCGATTGTTGCAAGTAGCGCTCTGTCGTACGTGTGTGTTCCTCATCTGTGTGTCTTGTCTAAAATGTTGCGCATTCCAACCTCTAGTAACTTTAGTCAAGATGTTTAACGAAAAAAAAAAAAAAGATTAACATAACACGGTGCAAGACACAACCATAGGACCTCCGTTGTTCGGTCGTCAGATGTCTGACGAATGAACATCATAGTTCTAAAAAATCGTGTCTTACACTTTGGTTTTTCAATCTTTCTTTTTTTGTTGAAGAGCTTGGCTAAGGTTAGCTGAGGCACCCTGTAGTATACTAGTGCAATTGACACCAACAGAATATGTTGAAGCATCTCGTGCTAATACAATTACAAGTGACGTGGAGTGGGTGAAGTGCTTTACAATGTTTCGCTGTTGCCATCAGGACATTGTCCTGCATACCACTGCTTCAGTATAAAGGTGATAAGAAAACGTGCTGAAGCGCGCAGTTATACGCCAGTTACGCAGCCCGCTATGCCGCTCCTGACAGCAGAAGCACCTCCTCTCTTGTCGAGACTTTTCGAGAAAGAGCGCGAAGAAACGGGGCGACGATTGCCGAATGAAGTGGAGAAACCTGCAACGAGTGCGTGCGCAGAGCGATGCGTATTCGATTCGTGGCTTGCGAGAAGCCGCGAAATCATCTAAGAAACTGCGAGCGACCGCGCTTCGTTGCTGCGAAGCCGAAACCTTGTGCAGCGCCAGCAAGAATTGACTTTCGATGGGTTGAGAAAGTGCTGACCTCCGGCTGTTTTATATTAATAGAAAATTGCCACCTATGCCGTCAATGCCAACTATGCCGTCAATTTCGCTTCGAATGTTTCCGACATGCATTGAATTCGGCTCTTTTAATGCGAAGCATTCTTGACTAGTTCAACCCAGTTTTCTGCAACGAGTATCTGCTATCTATTTTCGTGGTCCAATCTAGTAGATATAGTGCAGTGTAAAAATGTGAGCCCTTCTGGTATGTGCCACTGCATGCATGGGTATGTGTCGCTCATCTATGAACCTCTTTGAAATTAACTTTAGTCACCGGCTTTCACAGCAACACCATGCGCTGCACGCCGCATCATTTCGAAAGACGTCGCAAAAGCAGAACAAATACATGATTCATAACAACCATTCTCTATCAAACCAAGCATGCTTCGCATTACGAGTTAAGTCTTCCTTAATTTTTTTTTTTTCTAAGATATCTTGCCTTTTCAATGCTCTGTGCCAGCTAGTCGCATAAAAGTTACCTACGTATTATCTGTAACGTTCGAGGTGTCACGACGTATACCGGTATATGGTGCAAATGGCACTTTTTATTTTTCAAACTTTTTGGTTGTAGATACTGCAATCCCAAGAAGGAATTTTGGCAGGTTGTAATAGTACAATCAGTAGTAGTACAAACGATTGTCTGGAAGATAGAACAATTAACGAATAAAAAGAATAGTAATAATAAACATATTTCAAAAACGAGGTATTGCATTTTGTGCGCAAACGAGGTGTGACGAAGTCGTGTATTTTGCTTTTAGCATTTCACCAATAGCATAAAGTGCGTCGGCGTCTCTCTCTGTTTACAGCTGCGTGTGCATACCATATCGAATGTATACACTTATAGACACGAAAAATAATTTCTACATGTGTGCGTAGAGGTTGTATAATCTTTTGCATGTGATGAGGGATGCTACGGATGATGGCAAATGAATTGAATATGAAGAAACGAACACTCATTGCTGCCTAACTTGGTTTAAGCGATAGGAAGTAGCAAAAACTGTCAATGAATACGCATGTTATATAGTGTCGCGTGCTGTATAACGCGTGGATGTGGGAAAAATGAAACACATAAATGAGAAAAAATATAACCGTGCAGGAGAACTGACAGAAGAATCCGTCTGTTATCGTCAAAAGGAGACGGACTCTTAATTTTACGCCCGCATGTACAGAAATTTCCATGTAGCACGAAGGCCGTGTAAGCATAATCATGCAGCACATTAAAAGTGCAGCATGATTATGTGACTGCTTTAATGTGATATCTATTCGATTCGGTCTTCCATTCGAATAGCTAAATTGGATCCTCGCCGGCCACATAGACATAAAACGTCAATTTACGCAGTGGAGGCTTCATCATTCGAGGAGCTAGATTTTGCCGCCTAAACCACGATCGTTCGCACTCTCCAAAGAGCCCTGTGTATCTGAATAATCTGCTGACTTGTTCCAACTTCCTACTGGTAAATTTACGATTCATAACGGGCTTCATAATCACTTTGGTGACAGAAACTTGCTGACGTTACGAATACTATAGAATGTTAACGCCGTTTTATATTATTTGCGAAAATGGCTGTTGATTATTTAAAAGTATTCGATTTAATTGGTTCGATTTGCTTCTGGCATTGTCCGAACCGTATTCGATTCTGCTTCAAAAATTACTATTCGCACCCCATGCAGCGATATAAACTGAATTGAATGCTTGCAAACACTTTTATTATTATTATTATTATTATTATTATTATTATTATTATTATTATTATTATTATTATTATTATTATTATTATTATTATTATTATATTATTATTATTATTATTATTATTATTGCAACAGATGTTTCATTTGTGTATCTGAAGACGTACTGAATTTGTGCCGGCTTTGAATCACGAAGTTATTAGGAGATAATTAGGCATACGAGCATTCCCTACGCGTACAAAAACATCGTCACCACGCGCTATTTACCTGACTTTGCATTACGAGCCTGAGGTGTGAAATAATCAGCACCATCGCGCAATCTCGGCTTTAAGATTGAATAACCAGTGCAGTTATATAGATTATAAAGACCAGCTAAATCGCCGCTCTTGAGCTTTATGGCTAGATGTAGCCTAAATGGCATAGTATTATGCTATCATTATAGTATAAGAACTAACACCGCATGTCAGACAGATGAAAACGGTGCATTTCTCACTCCTGACTGAGTCTTTCAAATCGTGCTTGCGCTATATTATGCGTCTTCATAAAGGAAAACAATGAAAGAGAAATGAAGACGCCGGTAAAGAAAATGCACAGTGGGGTTTGTTCGACTATATAAACGCGAAGAGGCCCATGCAGTAATTAATGCAAGATAGTTTGCAATGTATTGAAGTACACTGGAAATCTCTCTCTCGCTCGATCCTTCCCCGCAGCAGCACCTTCCTGCGACACCACAGGAACGTGATTTTGATACAACGTCGGGGGAATCGTCACCGAAGACGTTTGACGACACCGCTGATGATGCGTTCTGGCAACACATTTCTTACAGACATATCGATCGGTACGCCAACGTGAACGCGGTCGGACCCTCACTGCTTCTGGAAGAGCCACCGAAGCGAGACTGCGGACAGGCGTAGACTTGTTGCCATGCGTTCTTTGTGGCCTGCCGAGTCTCTATGCACGGACACGATCAACTTTAGTTGGATGATTATAAACGTGATAACTTACGCAAAGGCGCACATTTGAGCATTTAAAAGGTAAACGTGGTACAATTTACCTTAAATTATGCACATCCGCGCAATTGTGGATGTTTTAAATGTTTGTCGCGAGGCCTAAAATCGATTGGAGTAAATTTTTACGGGAGCGTATTATATATATGTAACCACGGCGCCAGACGTCTTACCACAGCGTGCAACATAACATGCGTTTAAGTGTGTTTGGAAATATTAATGTCATTGATACTACCTTCAGACACAACGAAAAAAATATCACAACTAAGCTGTGATTATTGCTTGTAATTGAGTGGTCGATAACAGCTCTATTGAAGTTACCAGGTATAGACTATAGCTAGTAGTGGAAACGAGTTACAGTCCTGTCGCGCAACTGAAGAACGAGAAGCGGAACAGATAGACGCAGGTTCCTGTGGCACTTATGTATACTGGTGCAAGACTCGCCGTGTCTTGAAATAAAGACGGATACCGGACCTTGCCGCAATAAGATCAATTTTTGCTGAGATTTCGTTTCGTCTTCCAAAGGCGACTTGCTGTTGCCAAGATATAATTAAAAATAAACGTCGATCAAATTTCGTCGGTGTTGCAGTGCGAGAAGGAAAGAATGCAGGAAAATTGAGCGTTGTAGCGCGCGCTTGTTTTTCCTGCTTCTGCCCATCCGTGCAATGGAAAATCTATCGATCCCAAGGACGTGTTTCCTCGTTTGGCTGAATATGTTGTGCACGCTAATATTTTCAAACGAATTGACATTTCTCTCTCAGTCGCTTTAAAGAAATCCGAGGATACCTATGCACTTTTTATGAGTTGTGAATGCGAAAACATTAATGTCCACTTGAAAGCCGCTGAGCGTTCAGTCGAGTTACGAACTATTCGCGGGCAAGTGAGCGCGTTGTGATTTGGCCATACCGAGGCGCAGTTAGATCGCAGGCGAGAGCTTGCGCGGGCAAGGAACGCACGGATAACGTAGGCTACAGGTGGGCGAGGGTGACACGGCCTCGCGGTGATGCCCTCACGCAACACCTGGCGCGCTCGTTTTGGCAGGTAGCTCTGCTCCGTCGAGGCGCGCTCGTGATGTGGCATCGCAGCCAATGGGAATTCAGGTGCCATTTCGCTGCTATACAGACGCCGGCTTTTTTCGCTCAATGAGCCATTTGACGCTTTTATTGAACCTTCTTACTCCTAAGTCAGAACAGGACGCATAAAGAAATGCTGGTAAAAAGGTATTCGAAATTGCAGAAACTCTACCACATGCTTCTCGCAAGTGAAAGAACCACAGTTAGCAAGTATATGATTAATCAAGAGTATGACAGAGTCCAGTGGGGTCAGGACTGAACTTGATTAAATGTTAGGACAAACATCTACCACAAAAGATTTGGCATAACGTTAACGTTTCGGCCTCCCATCAGTCCCATGCATACAAGGGTCATGTTCACAAAGGGAGTATTTGAGCAAGGATTTGTCTGTGTGAAATGTTAACATTACTAAACATTTCGACGTCGGAGTTTATCTTCACCTTTATCATGTTAGCAAGTAGGAATGTCCGGAAAGACAATTTAAAATAAAATAATTTAATATTAAACTTGTCGTAAAAATGCCGCGTCATCGACATTATCATGACGTCATGACAAAGAGCGAAATTTGTTGAAGTGTAGCAATGTAAGGATATATATGTACGGTGGTGGTGCTCATAAAGGAAGTAAACAAGAGCCCCGCGCGTGTTTCTTTTGGCTGGCATCGCGTGTGTCAGCCGCAGCGATCACAGGAATGACGGAGTCAGACACTGTATTGCGACGTCACGATGTATTCACCTCCGTGGGACTTTCGGCGATAACACTTTCAGTGAGCGCTTATTGGCTGGTTGAGCAAAACCGGATGAGCTGATTGGCTGGTTGAGCACTATACGTCAAGTGAAAGTGTTGGTGTCGAGGAAAGTGATCATCCAAGAATATGTCCCCTGGTATACCGAAAGTGCGGTCTGTAGAAACAAGTACTATAGTAAATTATTTAGGGCACTCTGGCGCTTGCAATGTTTTTTTCTAAGGTTTCAGTGTTTCGACTTTCACTTAGCGCAAAATAGAAAAAACAGTTTTGATACGCCATGTCAGTACTTCTTGGTGCGAAAGGAAGCGGGAATCTGACGTCATGTGCAGTTGTCCACCAAAACCATGTCGGCGTGGCCCCATCTGCTACACAGAAAACAATACTTTCCAACAAGACTGCATACTCCCAAGAAAAGTCACGCGATGCGCGAATTGCAGATGTCATTTCTGCAATGCCATCTGCTTTACAGGCTGCCAGTTGCGTAGCCAGAAATTATTTTTCGGACGGGCGGGGAGGCACCAACTTGACCGGGGACGAAGAGGGCGAAGAGAGAGGAGCGGGGCACGGGCAGGCCCCGTGTAAACACGAAACACGACGTAGAAGTGAGAAACATGATCACATGAAAGAATTCTTATCTCTCCCACGCGCAAGCAAGGAAGCGGGAAGCCAGCGCCGGAGGAAGCGGGGGGGGGGGGGGGGGGGCACTTTTCTTCTGCCAACAACCGCGCTCGTCGCTCGCCGCACCGTCTCTTATCTCCACACGGCTCTGACCTCTATGCGCCGCGTGCATTCGCGGCTCAGTTTCTGTTGAAGCGATAGACCGCACGTACCTTCGCCCGCAGCGGCGTATGCTTGCTGCCAGCGTTTTGACAGTCGTTGTCTGCAGTCATTCAGTGTGATCTCTTCATGTTTGTTTGTGCGCGCTCACACCACGCTTGTTCATTCAGTTAGTAATAGTCGGGTCACATTTTCCAACGCACGCTACACATGTAATGCTGCCCGGATCGGCAGTGCAGCGCTACAGGTGTGTCCCTTCGCACGCGCGCTGCCCACGGGAAGCGCTTCTCATCAACACCACCGTTTCACACGCGCCTTCTCGTGGTCATCGAGTCTCTCTTCATGTCGGTCTACTTACGCCGCAGCACACCTGCTTACTTAATCAGCTCATGTTTACTACAATTCATATTGCTACCAAAGCCGCTCACCTTACTTCGTATGACATTGCTGTGTTGCTATCGCATGCATTGCTCTCACGTATCACTTTTCCGAAGCAAGCCCCCAAGCTTCACTCTGCATGGAGTATAGCAAAAGGTGTTAAACTACATTTGGATGTTAAGAATCATAAACAATTTACAAGCGCTCTTAAGTGAAAGTCAAGTGTTATTATTTTTAGGCAAGAAAAATCTCCCAATAAGCGGTTACGTGCTGTGACGTATGCTGTACATTCGAAAAAAAAAAGAAGATTCACGCAAGAAACTTTCCCGGCCTCTGCTCAGGTATATTGCTCCAATCAACAGGAGAACTAAAGTTACTCCTGGAAAAGAAGCGATCCGTAGAAATTGGAGATCATGTTTCCAGAATAAGAATGGCAAGTCGTATAATGCACCTGATAGTAACTGAAGAGACAGAGAAAAAAAAAAAAAAGATGAACGTGTTTTGAGCGAAAGTAAAATGGGCGATGTTAGAGGAAGAATTAGCAAGCTGACGGCTTACACCTAATGCGAGGATGAAGCCGTTGCCGCCATTAGTCACCCGTGACCCAGAAAATAAAAGAGGCGATCAACGCCCATTTTCCTTCGGCGATTCGTAGCGGGAAACACGCTCGCGGCTTTCCTAGCATTAATTATAGCGCGTGGAATATTTCGGTGAATGAACGCAGCCTCATGCTTTCAGTTCGCTCAAGCTAACCCTTTTATACATACGTAATTATGCACCGCGCAAACGCGATTTAACACGGGCGACGACGTATAAATATTACAAGGCTCCCCTACAGCCATCAGTCTTCGCGTACCAATGTTTAACAATGCCCATCTATTTTCCGGGCAGACAGATAAATATGACTTTCATCAAAGTGAGACCCCCGGAGCAAGATAAGAGAAACGGCTAGAGAAAGAATGCCGTTCGGCCGCGCGTTCTCGCGTCCAATTAACTTGAAGGCAATGCGGGCGCAATACACGCTTGTACGTGCGACGAGGTTCTTGCTTGCGCGGCGCGGCCTCGTATTGATTGTGCGCGTCGCATGTATTGATCGGCGGGGGTATATACGTAACCCGTATACTGGGCATTAAAAATAGAACGCGTCATTTCAGGCGAAGCGATATCACTTCAGGGAAATGCGATTGCTTCGCGGTGCTGCATGCTTCGGCATACACCTATCGATGTTCTTTCACGTTGTGGTAACAAGCAATTCATTAGTCACGCTGTTGCGCATGCTGTAGACATGCGAACGTGGAAGAAAAAAAAATTGTGCTTCGAAAGGAGTGCCTGACGCATGGCGTTTCGCTTTAAAATGAACCTTGACCCTCGTCGTATTTTTTTTTTTTTACTCTTTTTGTTGTGCTGCGGTGAAAGCCTATCCAAAGTTTAAAGAATGCTTGTGTATGATTTGCGGCCGCTACCAGAGCCGACTCCCGAATGGTAGTGCGCTCAACTGTATGCGTAACCATGACAACGATAATTAAGGCGTGCCTATAGATGCAAGCACGCAGCTATAGAAACGGTTGAACTGCGTGGTGCGTGCGCGTTGTTTACTGCTCAAAAACACCCTGGCGGGTAAGCGCGAACGGTGCGATGTCTGGAGAATGTTTAACCCTAATAATTGTTGTAATCTGTAAGCAGCATTCGTGTAGCAACACACGAATAGAAGTCAACCTCTGAGGAAATTGGAATCACCCGATACTTTGAATAAAGCATGCTGAAAATTGCAGCACTGATGCCTTTATGATGTTGGAACCCTGCACATTCAAACATCACTGAATGTTTGTATAGTATTTTGCCTTCTGTCGTCGCCTGAGTCATTGATTCCCATGATGAAGAGCGGACTGGAGTTGAGCATGCGCACCAGTTGTTGATACCGTGGGCAATGAGTCATTGTGAGAAATAGCGAAATGGACGAGTTAAACTTAATTTTGACCACCTGAGGTGTTCTAACGTGCACCACCCAAAACGCGGTCCTCTATAGAGCGTCCTTGCATTCCGCCATCATCATAAATCGAGACCACCGCGGCCGGGAATGCAACTCGCGACCCTGGCTCCGCAGCAGAACGCCACTGATCCACCGCGGCACACGCAAGACACACGCCGATGCAGATACTGCCACTTTGTTTCTTCGCACTTCGCTTCGTTTGTGCCTCAGAAAATGCGATTGTTCTGCGTGAATTTTGCTTTGTTCTGTCTGAATTTGGGGCCGGTGCATTATGTGTCATAACACTCTCAGTTCTGTCTGCTTGGTACGACTCAAGTGGCCGTAGTCGTATAGATCAAAGCTGTATAGAAACGTTAGTATTTAAAAGGGACAATGACACAACTCCAAATAAGATTTAACTGCTACACTGTAGTTCTTCTTAGCTAAGCGTTGGCAAGGCGGGAGGGTAAAGCTCATTATTTACCCATTCAGGGACGGTGTACGCATTTGGGCACGTGATTTGTTTTTGCCAGTTCTGTCCAGTAGCAGCAAGGAAAAACAATACAAAAACAGGAACATTGATTTGTAGGTTCATTGAACCCTCTGCTTACCAAAGGTGACTCCAGTTCAGTGCAGAGTGACTACACGATCGCTTCTTTGAAGGCACTACCATGTTTGACGGGATGTTCGACATGCCGCGTTCCGTCAGTAATGATGAAGGAATAGTTTTTTCCTTTTCGTCCCTGCCCGCAATAATTAACTTCACATTCGGATGTCGGACTTCACATATTTCGCAGCCTTTTCGCAAATTTGGGTGCTAGAACAGTTGCGAAACAAGACAGCTGTTCACAGAACAGTAGCAGGAATTGCTAGGATTAATGTCCATTTATTTGAGGGTACAGCAAGCAACTAGTAATCAACGATTGATCAATATTGACGTTTAGTTGGCACGGTTTGTGACATCAAAGGGAGCAGCTTCGGGAATCGAAAGGATTCGTCGCCCCCTGTCCTTCGATTTTTATGCCACTCTATGCCTCTCTCTCTCTCTCTCTCTCTCTCTCTCTCTCTATATATTATATATATATATATATATATATATATATATATATATAACCTCTGATTTCGGTGAAAGCAACATGCTCAGTGTTTCAAAAGTACAATGCATCTATTTTTACCTGCTTGACATTCTGTTTTTAATGCCACTTTATCGCGAATAGTAACAGAAAAAAAAAGGGCTCGTGTTTCATAAATGGCAATGCAAACCGGCGTCTGTCAAGGCTTAATTCTGCTATAGGGGTCACTGTTCAGCACAGACACGCGCTCAGGCGTGTCCGGAGTGTTCCGAACCAAAAGTACCTTAGGTAGGTGGATATTCTCAGGCGTTTAACGTCACATCTCGTGGCGCCGGCGACAACCGACGAGCTCTTTCTCAGGCCGTAAACAGGCGTTCACGTGTACACGTCATTGAAGCCGCCGTCTTCAATTGAAAGCAATTGGCCGGGCCCTTACATGACCCTATACATGAAGGCCTCGTGCTTCTCGACCGTTTAAAATCATTCTGTCTTTTTATCTCTGCTTTCCAGATCAGCATAACCGGCGCAAACAAAACTGTAAGAATGACATATGTACAATGTGGGCCCATACTTGAGTTTATGAGACGGGTAGTCGGTCTTTTAAAGACAGTCTTTCTTTCATGGGCCGAGCCCGGAGATAGTGCAGTTTAAAAAAGTACCGTATATCCACGAAGTGAATGATGATGAGTGGGCGAAGCACCGGGGGATCATTCGGGTAACCGTGAATCCCCCGTACATACGAGAGCGCGGGAAGCGGCGGCAAAACGCCGGAAGCGTTCTCTACCTGAGGTTGGTGGCGCCGATGCTCGGTTCAAGCGCGAGCTTCGCGAGCCCTCAGCTCCGGGACCGCTTGCCGGCGTTGCCGTACTGCTGCAGTTTTGCGAGCCCTCAGGTTCGGGTCCGCATGCCGGCGTTGCCGTGCTGCTGCAGCTTCGCGAGCCCTCAGCTCCGGGTCCGCTTGCCGGCGTAGCCGTACTGCTGAAGCTTTGCGAGCCCTCAGGTTCGGGTTCGCATACCGGCGTTGCCGTTTTGCTGCAGCTTTGCGAGCCCTCAGGCTCGGGTCCGCATGCCGGCGTTGCCGTGCTGCTGCAGCTTCGCGAGCCCTCAGCTCCGGGTCCGCTTGCCGGCGTAGCCGTACTGCTGAAGCTTTGCGAGCCCTCAGGTTCGGGTTCGCATACCGGCGTTGCCGTTTTGCTGCAGCTTTGCGAGCCCTCAGGTTCGGGTCCGCATGCCGGCGTTGCCGTGCTGCTGCAGCTTCGCGAGCCCTCAGCTCCGGGTCCGCTTGCCGGTGTTGCCGTTTTTCTGCAGTTTTGCGAGCCCTCAGGTTCGGGTCCGCATGCCGGCGTTGCCGTGCTGCTGCAGCTTCGCGAGCCCTCAGCTCCGGGTCCGCTTGCCGGCGTAGCCGTACTGCTGACGCTTTGCGAGCCCTCATGTTCGGGTTCGCATACCAGCGTTGCCGTTTTGCTGCAGCTTTGCGAGCCCTCAGGTTCGGGTCCGCATGCCGGCGTTGCCGTGCTGCTGCAGCTTCGCGAGCCCTCAGCTCCGGGTCCGCTTGCCGGCGTAGCCGTGCTGCTGAAGCTTTGCGAGCCCTCAGGTTCGGGTTCGCATACAGGCGTTGCCGTTTTGCTGCAGCTTTGCGAGCCCTCAGGTTCGGGTCCGCATGCCGGCGTTGCCGTGCTGCTGCAGCTTCGCGAGCCCTCAGCTCCGGGTCCACTTGCCGGCGTTGCCGTTTTGCTGCACCTTTGCGAGCCCTCAGCTCCGGGTCCACTTGCCGGCGTTGCCGTACTGCTGCAGCTTTGCGAGCCCTCAGGTTCGGGTCCGCATGCCGGCGTTGCGGTGCTGCTGCAGCTTCGCGAGCCCTCAGCTCCGGGTCTGCTTGCCGGCGTTGCCGTTTTGCTGCACCTTTGCGAGCCCTCAGCTCCGGGTCCACTTGCCGGCGTTGCCGTACTGCTGCAGCTTTGCGAGCCCTCAGGTTCGGGTCCGCATGCCGGCGTTGCGGTGCTGCTGCAGCTTCGCGAGCCCTCAACTCCGGGTCCACTTGCCGGCGTTGCCGTTTTGCTGCACCTTTGCGAGCCCTCAGCTCCGGGTCCACTTGCCGGCGTTGCCGTACTGCTGCAGCTTTGCGAGCCCTCAGGTTCGGGTCCGCATGCCGGCGTTGCGGTGCTGCTGCAGCTTCGCGAGCCCTCAGCTCCGGGTCTGCTTGCCGGCGTTGCCGTTTTGCTGCAGCTTCCCGCGCCCTAGACTCCGGGTCCGCTTTTTGCCTGCGTCGCCGTGCTGCAGCAGCTTTGCGAGCCCTCGACTCCGCTTGCAGTTGAGCCGCCACTCTCGCCTTTTCATCCATAGCGGGCGCGCTGTTATCAGACGCGACCGTTATCATCCATGGCTGAATTGAGAAAGAGAGCGCGCGTCGGGAACAAACGCCCTTGTGCACCGCAGCGCCCCAAGCAGACTCCATGCAAACCAGAGCTACGGGCGACGTCGAGGGGGGGGGGGGGGGACAAGGCTCGGCCCTAAGGTGCTTCGCCCCTAAAATGTGGGCCGGAATGTGCCCCCTGGAGTCACTGGTCGCCGTGATGTTGCATATATCATTATAATCATCATCATCAGCCTATATTTATGTCCACTGCAGGACGAAGGCCTTTCCCTGCGATCTCTAATTACCCCTGTCTTGCGCTAGCTGATTCCAACTTGAGCCTGCAGATTTTCAAACTTCAACACCCCACCAAGTTTTCTGCCACTCTCGACTCAGTTTCCCTTCTCTTGGTATCCATTCTGTAACTCTAATGGTCCTCCGATTATCCATCCCACGTTGCATTATATATATATATATATATATATATAGTCAAATCATAAGATGCCAAAAAACAATGACACCAAGGACAACATCTGTTCTACTTCTGCCAGTAAAAGAAAGTCACCGCATATCCACGAACTGAATGGTGATGAGTGGGCGAAGCACCGGGGGATCATTCGGGTAACCGTGAATCCCGTATATATATATATATATATATATATATATATATATATATATATATATATATATATATATATATATATATATATATATATATATATATATATATACTGTACATGTGTACAGTACATACAGCGCTTATATAGCCCTTGTGCACTGCAGCGCCCCTAGCGGTCTCCATACAAACCAGAGCTACGGACGACGACGAGGGACAAGGCTCGGCCCTAAGGTGCTTCGCCCCTAAAAAAATGTCGCAGTTTCACCCGAACGGCGAAGCCTCAATTGGGATAGCAAATTAGTAGAGAGCTATACAGAGTAAGGATAGTAGTTTTATCAGCTCTATAAATTTGGACATGCAGCTGCACCAGCAACGCGAAGAACTGTTGTCGACGCCGTCGGCGTTTTGCCCGCGTTCGCACCGAACGCGCGCGGCGTTGGTGACTGTTGTCGGTGCCTCTAGGGGCAGCTCGAAAATTTTCGACGAGGTCAGAACCGGACACTCGTCTAGCAGCGTTGGAAGTCTTTAAGCATCTTAGTTGCCTGTAATTAAATCACAAATACTTTAAAGCGTTGCCCGAAAATGTATCACTCACCCGTTTGAAACGTTGCACACATATAACGCTTTCGAGCACTTGCTTAAGAAATTTTCAGAAAGACCATACGGCCCAAAAACCCCATACGGCCCATACTTCATCCGCTCACCTTAAACATTGCGTGGGCATCAGCCTTAATGTTTGTGCGCGGTTCGTAAAATACACTTGAAAAGCTCAGAAATGCTTGGATAAGTACCTTTAACAACATGATTCCTATTTTATTGAGATATAAACAACGTGCTTCTTTTAATTAACTGAGAGAGAGAGAGAGAGACGAAGAGGGAAAGGTAGGGAGGGTAACCAAGGAAGTGCTCGGTTGGCTGCCACACGCTTGCGGAGTGGGAAAGGGGAAGTATAGATAAGAAAGAGACAGAACAAAAAATAATAAAAAAGCCAGTCATACGCAGAGTCAGTCGCAGAGGAATGGCCGCTGTCACAAGCGTTCGTATAGTTCCGTAGCCTTCAAGAAGTGCAGAAGGGCTTTTGTGGCCTTTCGCATGCAAGAATGCATAGGCCGCGATCCCAGGATATTTTCCTCTGAGAGCTTATCTATTATCTAACAGGCTGAGTTTATATAGCTTGTACAGTACGTAGTTGAGAGGCGCATTTACACATGCCTCTTCATTCCTAACAGGAATGACCAACAGTGCGGCGTGCAATTTGTGCGGGTGCGATAGTTAACTGAGGAGTCCGGGAAAACCTATAGCCTTGTACAACACAAGAAAGTAGGGAGAAAACGAGTATTCAGTAATTATTGTCAAATCACATAAATAACGTATACAAACTAAAAATTACCGGTATACACTTTACCACAATATGGTCCCCATTTTCTCGAAATATAAAATTGCTGGCACCTTTTGTTCTTCGAGGGCAGCGAGAAACCTTAGTAGGCGTTTCATATATATAACGCCTGTAAACAGGCAGAAAACTGGGATTTAGCAGTTTTAATTTAGCCCTTAATTAACCACTAGCACACTTGAAAATTTGCTTACACATCACCCCTAACATCACCCCCCTCCCCCCCTTTTCCCCCTTCTCCATTTCTAAACATAATCTCGGTGAACGATCTTGTTCTTTCAGGATACCATGAAAACAAGCATATAAGGTCTAGCATGTAACAACCATCCACCAAGCACATAAGCTTCTAGTCGCGCTAACAACTTCATTGTAAAATTATGACAGGCTTGGGAGATATCAGAAAGAAATGCAATTCAGTGAGTTAGCACCGCGCAGTAACTAATCTAACGCCTCGCCAAGCTAATTCTGCTGACGCGTTTGTATAATCACGATTTAAGCCATTCATATTGAAAACGCCTTGAAGAGCAAGTACCGCGGCAACAGAGCAAGAAGAGAGCTGCCGGCAAGAGAATTCTTTCGGAGTCGTCTAGACCCGTCGATCGGGCCGGCCGTGTTTTTAAACCATTTTCTTGTAGAGCGGCAGCTTGCGGTGTCTAATGAGCATGCCTAGCGATCACAGTAGGTGCTTTTTCTTCGTGTTGGAATAGCGCGGTGCGATGATGTCTCGCCGTGACGAGAATAGGGAGCTAGCCCATTACGCCAGGTTCTGCATAACTATTGCCAGACAGACTTTACTTAAACAGCCGTTATGTGGTACGAGCCAGTTAAGGTGTCGCGCGGGGATCTCGCACTTTTAAACCAGATCTCGTGGCTTGCCGCAGCGGTGCTGGTTCATTCATATGCCGTCTGAGTGAAGCAGAAAGCTCTCGTAAAATAAGATACAAAGCTAGAAACTGGCATCAAAATTTATACACGAAGTTGCTAAAGCAGACAAGATGGTTACGACGTGTTTGGCGCACAGCATATCTCGCGTTATCAGTTAAGTATTCGCTGGGTGTTCAATTGATACACGTGTATTGGTGCGTATTTGGAGGTCACTGAAAGGCGCTCTTTTTCCATTTTCATGGGCAGCGCGTGCTCTTTTGTGAATACACAGAGTCAAATCTTATATAGCAAGAATGAAGCGAACACAGTCATAGCGATCTCTCTCTCTTTTCTGTTTTTAATATTCGCGTCGATTGTGACACCAATGCCTGGAACACACAAGCTTCTTTATCTGTTCGACGCCGTTTCTATTCCTTTAGTGGTCATTCTTACGGAGATTGAGATTGTATTTTCATAATGTATGTAGGTGTTACGCATGATGATATTCATATTTTGCGTTCAAGGGCGCTTTTGATTTCACAATATTAATTGACGCCCTTATATACTGCAAACAGGCGAGGAGGACGGTGAACAGAAAACAACAGCGTTAAAAACGAATCCAGACGGTATAACTGATTACACATCAGGTGAGCCTTTTTCCCCCCGATACCCGCCAAGTAATCTATAGCACAGACGAGGCAGAACACCGTCCTCCCGATGGTGTTCTTGCCCATTTTCTTGAATTTTTGGATTATCTGTTATCATTCGCTAATGAAAACCGCCTAAACTTAATAATTAGAGGATATTTTAATGTAAATATTGGCGCGGATACAATACGCCGGTCTGGTTTTGAAAGGGTATTCATTTCACATGGTTTATAAAAACAATTCACTCCAGCACTAGAATCCACAGCAAATACGGAAACTACGCTTGAGTTGTTTATAACGAATTACTCTCCTCTGTGTATCACAAGTGCTGTCTTGAGTAGTGCTATAAGTGACCATATGCCTATTTGCATATTTGTCAAAACTAGAATAGCTAGCACCTGCACATTGACACAAACGGATCGAACCTTCCAGAAAGTAACTGAGGATACCCTAACATCTTTTCAAATATAGTTGAAGCAAATTAACTGGGATGATGTTTTACAAGAACATAATGCTGAATCAGCTTACAATATATTTCTTAGCAGGTTTGTTGCCGTGTATAAAAACATTTTGTTTACAAGATCATCAGGAGAATAAATGACTCAGAAAGCCATGG
Source organism: Dermacentor silvarum (assembly GCF_013339745.2). Lineage (NCBI taxonomy): Eukaryota > Metazoa > Arthropoda > Arachnida > Ixodida > Ixodidae > Dermacentor > Dermacentor silvarum. The sequence continues at coordinate 179,479,561 of NC_051159.1, read as the reverse complement.
TTAACGAATGCTCTTTGTAAAGAAATAAAGAAGCGCGACAAACTATATGCCAAGTTTATCAAAACTCGAGATTTTCGTAACATATTAACCAAAGAATTACGGAAAGCACGTGACGCTTATTTTCTGCACATGTTTTCGTCTTGTATGAATGACTCAAAGAAACTATGGAATAGACTAAACGTTCTCATGAATAGAAAACAGAGGAGTGATCCAATTGAACAAATTAGTTTAAACGGTAGATTGCTGGTAAAGTAGGGTATTTGGCAAAAGCCTTCAATAATTATTTTGTATACAGAGACCTCAATCACCCCATGCCGCATTATGTGCACATTACTCCAAACGCAAACACAATATTTTTTCAGCCCCTCATGCCTTCGGGTGTATATTCTGTATACCTATTCTGTCACACGGGGGTTTGGAAGGCCTTCCAACCGATAGTCAGTTGACTCAAAGGTCAAGTTTGACTCAAAACATCTTGCAGCTGCGATGCCGATGGTCTACAGATTCAACCTATAAAATTTGTTATATACAATATAGCCCCTATTTTGACACATATTTATAATTTGTGCATTTCTACAGGCGTATTTCCGGAAAATATGAAGGTTGCTAAGGTAGTATATTTAGGTAGTTATTTAAAAAGGGTGATAAATTAGATATAAAAATTATCGCCCGATATCGATCCTCTCTGTTTTTTCAAAAGGTCTTGAAAAAAAGTAAGTTGTCTTCATTCTGTGAAAAATACTATAGATAATTTCAAATGATAAATATAGCTTTCGTAAAAACAGGTCCACTGAATTAGCTCTTCTCGATGAAAAAGAATTTATATTGGCGAATGTCGAACATAAGCAATTAACAATAGGCATATTTGTCGACTTTACATAGGCGTTTGACCATATTAATCACAACATTTTATTCTACAAACTAGAGAAATGTGGAATTAGAGGCATTCCACTTCACTTATTAAAATCTTATCTTAATAACAGACGCGAGTTTGTTTCTGTAGGCAATAATACATCGGTACCCAAAGAAATATTTTGTGGCGTCCCACAGGGCAGCATTTTGGGTCTGTTGCTCTTCAACTTATACGCTAACGATATTACTTCTTCTACGAAAAGGCGGACTTTATAATTTGCGCAGATGACACAAGTGTTTTCATTTCGTCCGGTTATTGCACCAATTTAATTACTATGGCAAATGACTTCTTGTGCAGTCTATCCCATTGGTCCACAGAGAACTGGTTAAAAGTAAATACTGCGAAAACAAAGGCTGTAATTTTTCATACCAAAGGCATGCGTCTTCCTTCAGATCTAACATTAGCGCATAGATCTACAAATACAGAACTTGCTCATTCTGTAAAGGTGTTAGGGGTACACTTCACAAGTACTATGCAATGGGACAACCATGTAAGCTCTGTACTCCAAAAACTTAGCCGCATAACTGGTGTTTTAAATCGCTGCAGATATACTTTGCCCGTGTCTGTGAAATTATTAATTTATAATGCTTTATTTGTGTTTTACATTCAATATGAGCATCTTGTATGGGGCACCAAGACTCAGTGTAACTTGAGTAAATTATTTCCTATGCAGAAGAAAATACGTGTCATCGCTAATGTACTGTATGCCACCCATACTGAAAACCTGTTTGAGAAATACAACATTGCTACAGCCCATAACATCTATAAATGCAGACTCTTACGCGAATATTACTTTAGTACCAAACGTAATAATACCTTACTTGTAGAACTTGCAAAACTATCCGTCAATTAATACCCTTATTCAACTCGTACACCTGAAGTATGGAAGATTCCGCGTTCTAGAACTAACTACGATCGTCAAATGCTGTGTAATAACCTTCCAATATTACTGAATTCATATGATAGAGCAGGCTATAATTTACAGGATTTGTCGCTCTCAGAATTTAAAACTCTATTGCTTTCACCTCTTAAGAGCGCGTTTGTGAATGTTTAATAATGTATCTTATGTTCTTTTTTTTCGTGTATGTTACCAAGTGCATATCATTTAACTATTTCAATGCCACAGTGTGTTTGCATTGTTATTACTTCTGGAAATATTTCTTTTTTTCATATATTGTATAACTGCAATGCTTCATGGCCACTATATTAATACAATATATATGTTGCTTCAGGTGTTACTCCATGCAGCCATATTGTATCTAAGGGGGTGAGATTGCCTCAAGCCTCGTCTGTGCGGCCTTTTAAGCGAAGCTTTATAGGCTTACAAGTTTCGGTAGTGGTGGTTGTGGTGCTGGTGTCACGCTGAAAAGTGGGCCGATCCTGGTGATCGTGCAGAAAGCGTCCAAGCTAAATGACACATACCAGGGACAAAAAAGAAAGGAAGAAAGAGAGAGAGAGAAAGAAAGAAAGAAAGAGAGAGAGAACGAGAGAGAAAGGAAGATAGGATGCATTAATAAACGTTTATGTTTCATTACCGTGACGTAGTGAACTTTACGTTACCCTGACGAAGGTCAGATACAAGCTTCGCTTACCCCCATTTTCTCGACAGGGGAAGGGCTTTTTCGCTCATCCACATCCATTTACCACTCCTCTGTACGTGTGCGTGTGTGTAAATGGCAATCAATCAATCAATCAATCAATCAATCAATCAAACCAACACTACAATACCGCAACTAAACGCTCATAAAAAAGAAAAAGAAAAAAATTAAAGTGGGTATATGAGATAAACAGTACAGTCGTGAGAGAGAGAAGCGATAAGGGAAAGGTATGCCACCAAGATTAACCCAGTTGGCTACCCTGCATTGGGGAAGGGGACCGAAAAATGAGAAGGGAAGTTCGCAGTGTGCACGGACACACACACAATGAAGAGCTGATCGTTCAGTTCATCACAAGCAGTACGCTGGAAATTCGCGAAGCTTCCTAGCTGTGGCTCGAGAACGTTGACAAGTTACATGTACGGCATGACACAAAAGAAAGAGCAGCAGCAGCAGCAGCAGCAGCAGCAGCAGCAGCAGCAGCAGCAGCAGCAGCAGCAGCAGCAGCAGCAGCAGCAGCAGCAGCAGCAGCAGCAGCAGCAGCGCAGCAGCAGCAGCAGCAGCAGCAGCAGCAGCAGCAGCAGCAGCAGCAGCAGCAGCAGCAGCAGCAGCAGCAGCAGCAGCAGCAGCAGCAGCAGCAGCAGCAGCAGCAGCAGCAGCAGCAGCAGCAGCAGCAGCAGGCAGCAGCAGCAGCATCAGCAGCAGCAGCAGCAGCAGCAGCAGCAGCAGCAGCAGCAGCAGCAGCAGCAGCAGCAGCAGCAGCAGCAGCAGCAGCAGCAGCAGCAGCAGCAGCAGCAGCAGCAGCAGCAGCAGCAGCAGCAGCAGCAGCAGCAGCAGCAGCAGCAGCAGCAGCAGCAGCAGCAGCAGCAGCAGCAGCAGCAGCAGCAGCAGCAGCAGCAGCAGCAGCAGCAGCAGCAGCAGCAGCAGCAGCAGCAGCAGCAGCAGCAGCAGCAGCAGCAGCAGCAGCAGCAGCAGCAGCAGCAGCAGCAGCAGCGCAGCAGCAGCAGCAGCAGCAGCAGCAGCAGCAGCAGCAGCAGCAGCAGCAGCAGCAGCAGCAGCAGCAGCAGCAGCAGCAGCAGCAGCAGCAGCAGCAGCAGCAGCAGCAGCAGCAGCAGCAGCAGCAGCAGCAGCAGCAGCAGCAGCAGCGCAGCAGCAGCAGCAGCAGCAGCAGCAGCAGCAGCAGCAGCAGCAGCAGCAGCAGCAGCAGCAGCAGCAGCAGCAGCAGCAGCAGCAGCAGCAGCAGCAGCAGCAGCAGCAGCAGCAGCAGCAGCAGCAGCAGCAGCAGCAGCAGCAGCAGCAGCAGCAGCAGCAGCAGCAGCAGCAGCAGCAGCAGTCGTTCCTGAACTTGTGTGGAAAAGCACATCCGCTGACGCGTGTCACATATCGCACGTCATTCATAGCCCATTTCACGCGTTACTTTTACTATTAGCCGATTTCCACCTCACAAGCGCCTTGCATGCGTAAGCCACGTGGTTCCGCGCCACGGCGACACTGGTGAACGAAGTCGTGGGGTTAATTCCTGGCTGCCGAGGTCACATTCCGATGAAAGTATATAGCGCAGAAAACCCAGGAACCGATCTGTGGTAGCACTTCAGGAACTCCACGTTGTCAGCACCAATCCGGAACCCTCCTCTACGACGTCTCTCATCCACACTCCAAGAAAGTTTGCACCCTCTTACTAGAAAGTCGCAAAGGATCACACAGTATGAGCGGTCTATGAACAAACATGTCGATCAATGGAACAGGAAATGGGTGATGAAGATAGAAGGTGAACGAAGAAGTTTCAACACCCTTTGGGGCTTAGCTTGTCCCGCAACAACAATCGTCATCTGCCTTGCGCGCCTTTCTTTTCTCTAGCGCTGCGCGCCTGGCACTTCCAGGTGGTCACGAACGGCATGCGCGCTTTGTCTGCGTGACATCGCAATCTTGACAGGAAAGTAGCTAGCGCAGTTTTCAAGGAAGGAAACGCAAGCAAGACAGATGACGATCATTGTAGCGGGACAAAGATAGCCCCGAAGGGTGTAAATTGTTTTTGGACTGTATACTCACTGCGCTGCTTTACGACGTTAAACTAACTAACTAACTAACTAACTAACTAACTAACTAACTAACTAACTAACTAACTAACTAACTAACTAACTAACTAACTAACTAACTACTGCTTAGATTCGGTGTTTCAGTGATCTGACGAGATTGGGTGCATGACTTGCAGGCTTACCTCACTGAACGCTGCGGAATCCGCAACGTGGTACGAATAAGGCGAGCATGACGTGGCGTAAAGTGGTACGTCATTTGGCGGAGCGGCGCACGCTTGAAGTGCAGTGCAGACGCAGATCTCACAGCGCATGACCATTGTCGAATCATCTCGTCTACAGCATGTTTAAAGCGACCGCGCAGCTGTCGGTTGCTTCTTTGCGCCGGTTGCTTCCTTCCGCACTTGCAAGAGGACGCCACTGACGCACCTGCGTCTTGTCTGTGCCGGAGAGCCATCGTTCAAGCGCGAAATTTCGAACACCATCCTGCCAATCGACGGTAGCGGCCTCGCAAGGAATGTGTAAATACATTGTGACTTTCGCTATGTGTAGTCGTTTCTTGGCTACCCGCGTTCATAGCATGACATTAAATTCCGTTGGATAGAAAAACACAAGCTGTACATTATTTTTTTTTGTACTTGCCACATTGCAGCATGACAGATGAGCCTAGCGGATTTGAGCATGTAGCGACCTTTGTAAATGAAAATAATTGTCTGTTTTCAGAAAATGCTGTAGCTGTGTGTTTTTCAAATGTTTTTGGTTGAGATATACGCCGAGAGGTCGAATGGGCCCACTGAATCGCTCACTGGGCCTGCTAAACACCGAGTTATGCGTGGCATATGAGTAGGGTTCCGAGTTTTTGTAGTGCATTTGTGACCAAGACTCGAAGCATTTTGCCTTTCTGTAAAGTTTGCTTCTACAGTTGAAGTTCTCAGTTTTTCGGAGCTTCCAACTGCACCATAAAAAGTTCGCTTTCTTTTTTTCCCTGGGGGGGGGGGGGGGGGGAGGGGGTAGCTGAAGCTTCTTATCAACGAAATCTCTTGACGAGCTCTGGTGTTATGCTCGCCACTATGCCTCTTGAATTTCCTGGAACAGTTTGTGAAGTACATCACTAGACAGTACTGCTACACGAGCGCTTTCTTTTCATTGCTACTTTTAGAGGCGAAGCACCTTACGGCCGAGCCTTGTCCCTCCCTCGTCGTCCGTAGCTCTGGTTTGCATGGAGACCGCTAGGGGCGCTGCGGTGCACAAGGGCTATATAAGCGCTGTATATACTGTACACATGTACAGTATATATATATATATATATATATATATATATCTGGATACCAAGAGAAGGGAAGCGCAGTCGAGGTCGGCAGAAAACCAGATGGAATGATGAAGTTAGGAAATTTGCAGGTGCAAGTTGGAATACGCTAGCGCAAGACAGGGGTAATTGGAGATCGCAGGGAGAGGCCTTGGTCCTGCAGTGGACATAAAAATATAGGCTGATGATATATATATTAAGACGTCTCTGTTGGCACGACGTTTATTCGGCCCGAGTACTCGGGAGCGAACCAGCAAAGGCACACACCCGATGATGATGATCACACATAACTGAAGATGAGGATCGAGCAACGTAGAATAATGATGATAATATACAGATGAAAAAGACGTGCGTAATAAACGCCCACACTAATTCCCCCCCCCCCCCACGTGGAAGCGGCCATCCTGGCCGCAGGTCAAGGTGACGAAGAACGCCGCGTGAAGGGTTTCATGTGGGAGACATGAACGACCTCGGTGCTGCGACAACGGCGGTCTGTTACGGCGAAAACAGGAGTCACGCGATAATTGACGGGCGATGTCTGCTCCAGGACTATGTAGGGCCCGATGAATCGCGGCTGGATCTTGTCGCACAAACCAGGCGTGCGAAGGGGCGTCAAGTACAAGTATTTCCTCACCAGGTCGGAAAGACACAACGCGATGGAAGGTGTCGTAAATGATCTTCCGGTCTTGTTGTCTGGCTGCTGTGTTTACGCGAGCACGGTGGCGGCACTGGGCGAGTCGTGAAAAGAATTTTCGCTAGACGATGCAGATGGGTTGACAGGAGAATTGAAGAAAGAAACGTCTAGAAGGGAATTAGGCGACCGTCCGTAAACTAGGTAAAATGGCGAGTAGCCGGTGGTACGCTGAACGGCCGTGTTGTAGGCGAAAGTGACGAATGGTAGAAGCTTGTCCCAATTCTTGTGATCAGGCTGAATATATACGGCGATCATGTCGGCAAGCGTGCGATGAAATCGCTCTGTCAAACCGTTAGTTTGTGGATGGTAACTCGACGCAGTTTTGTGGGTGGTACCAGAGGCACGCAGGACTTCGTTTAAAAGTTGCGAAAGAAAAACCTTTCCACGGTCGCTTAGCAGTACCCGAGGAGCACCATGGCGCAGAATTATAGCTTGAAGGACGAAGTCGGCAACCTCCGAAGCTGAGCCAGTGATCACTGATGTTGTCTCAGCGTAGCGCGTCAGGTGGTCGACGGCGGTCACTATCCACCGATTGCCAGCTGCAGTAATAGGAAGGGGCCTGTAAAGGTCGATGCCAACAACCTCAAATGGTGCGGTGGGACACGGAATAGGCAGTAATTCGCCGGCAGGAGCAGATGTTGGGAGTTTGCGACGCTGACACGGAGAACAGGAACCGACGTATGTCCCCACACTATAGTAGAAAGGCCAGGCCAATAGTAACGGCTTCGTATGCGATCGTAGGTCTTGTGGAAACCTAGATGGCCAGCAGTCATGTCATCGTGGAATGCTTCGAGGACATGGGCTCGAAGAGAGTGCGGTAGAACGGGCACCCAGCGTTGACCGTCAAGGTGGTAAATGCGCCGATACAGCACGCCATTGTCCAGCTTGAATTGTGCGAGTTGGCGTCGAAGCCGCGCGTTAGGTGGGCGAGAAGCGCCAGAGAGGTGGTCTATCATACGCCGACAATATTGGTCAGCCCGTTGGCGAGATGCAAATGTTTGATCGTCGTCCTGAGAAAGGTGGTCCATTGAGGTAAGAGAGGAAACCGGCGTAGAAGTGACATCCGAAGAGCTGCTTTGCGACGCAGTTGCCGAGGTGTCGAGTGGGTGCGCAGGAAGCGGGCAACGAGAAAGAGCGTCAGCGTCTTTGTGTTTTTTGCCTGACTTATGAATAATGTCAAAGTCATATTCTTGCAGGCGGAGAATCCAGCGACCCAGGCGTCCAGTCAAGTTCTTCAGAGTGGAGAGCCAGCATAATGCGTGGTGGTCCGTAACAATTGTGAAATGACGCCCGTGCAAATAGGGACGAAACTTCTGTACGGACCAAACAACAGCCAGGCACTCCTGCTCAGTTATCGTATAGTTCTTCTCGGCATCGGTGAGTACGCGGCTGGCGTATGCAACGACTCTCTCGCGCGAAGAGTTGTGGCGTTGCACAAGAATGGCGCCGATGCCGTGGCCGCTAGCGTCTGTGTGCAAGAGAGTCGGGGCAGTCTCATATATATCGCGCGACGGAAGTCGCGCCATAGGCTGTGGGGGGGGGGGGGGGGGGGGGGGGGAGCGCAGTCGAGGACGGCAGACAACTAGGTGTGGTGATGAAGTTAGGAAATTTGCAGGCGCAAGTTGGAATCAGCTAGCGCAAAACAGGGCTAATTGGATATCGCAGGGAGTCGTCTTCGTCCTGCAGTGAACATAAATATAGGATGATGACGATGATGATAGAATTGCTGTTGAGAAGCCCTGAGCCAGCGTATACCAGCGCGACTGGATAAAGACACCAACCATAAGTGAAGTGGGCACCACAAAATCGTGCGGTTTATATGCACTGCTTCTTTTTCCTGTACACGCTCGCCGACTTCCCACACGGAGAAGAATCTGGGTGATATGCTCAAGGACAAGGCGTAACAGTGCAATGAACGAAAAATGCAGAAAAATACACACGACTAACGCTGGTTGCTATTGCCAACAGAATATTTATTTCTGCTTTATTAACTGCAGCGCGACAGGTAGGCAGTGGGCAGAGACGAAGTGAGCAGACCGGGCGCTTGAGTCTGTTGGTTATTTTCCGGTCGCACTGCAGTTAATAATGAATCAACGCCAACTAGATCAACTTTCAGTTACTGTCAGCTTTTACAAATACTGCCTCTGTCATAGTCAAATTAATTAGGCGCATTATCACAAGATGCACAGCTCATTGCTGCGCCACATACATTTCTGAGGTCCAACTAATCAAAGCTGGTCTTTAAAAATAATGTTTCAGTCAGCAGAACACAATGCTAGCCCTGTGCGCGCGCGCGCGCGCGCGCTGTGTGTGTGTGTGTGTGTGTGTGTGTGCTTATACAGTCTGCGTTAGCTTTTTTCGTGTTGTTTCTTCTTCTTTCTGAGGTTTAACGTGCCAAAACCAGTTCTGATTATGAGGCACGCCGTAGTGGAGGGCTCCGGATTAATTTCACCTTGAGTTTCTCACAGCGGACATCCCACCATGCTGTTGCATGCGTTCTTGTATGCAGCGTAGCACAAACAACACATGCATGATGACCGGCAAGACGGCTAGATACGTTTTGTGACAGATTGTTCTTTTTTTTTTTTCTGGGTGGTGCTCTTTTTTCCTCCTGCTGTAAGCGATATCAGTGACATGCAGTAAACCATCAGTCGTTAGCACCGCGTCGCGTTTAAGGCTTCCCTGTCCTCTTGCGTGCCCTGTTCGGCCCGCATTCGGCCGTCGATACACACTCCGTAGCGGGGAGGGACTCTCGGCCAGTGCCGCAAGAAAGCGGGCGGTGCTCTCCAACGCACATTCCCGCTGTCCGCGGTTATGATTCGAACATTCGCTCCACGCAGCGGTTCTCGCAGGTGCGGCTCACGACAACGGGGGAATTCCACTGCCATCACTGTAGGTAGCTGGGGCTTCTGCAGTGGGGGGCTGTGGGGGGAGAGCTCCGTGAAAGTCGCCCCGGCGGTCTTCCAGCGGCTGCTGCCCGCCTCCCTTCCCCCGCCCCCCTCCTCGTCCGTGAACCTGACCCGAATCGAGGCCGACCTCGTATAAGAGGCGCATCCGGAAGCGCGCATCCCCCAGACGCCCCCCTTGGTCGGAAAGCAGTCGCTCGCGCAGACATGGATTCTTCTTCGCCGCCTCGCTTCTTCGCAACCGCCGTCACGGTGAGTGCAACGGCCGGCGACGCTTCTGGCCGGACGCCGGATACCCGCTGGGTCGAGTCGAGCCGCGCACAGCCACTCACCCCATTACCGCGCGAGTCGGGCGCTCGTAATATCCCCCGTTCTTGTAGTAATCACGGGAGTAACACAACGGACCTTTCACCCGTACCTTCTTATGTTACAAGTGATTCGATGTGAGTACCCCTCCCCCTTTATGTTTCCTGACCCCCCTCCCCCACCCCTCTACCACACCCTCGTTCACATATACTGCTCACTCCTGCTATGGGAACGAATACGTTGAACTAGAGGGTGTGTTGCGTGTTGCGAAAGGTACTTGTATAACCAAATATCTGACGAATGTCAACAGGATCAACAGTAAAGCTCTTACATTGTAGCTTGAGCATCAGATTATATTTTCTGCATCTATATTTGTTCATTTGCGGATACAGCTGTGGTAACGCTTTATTAATACCTGAAGGGTAAAATAGCCGAATACTCACAATGCAACTGTGAAGCAGTGCTAGAGGTTACACATGATGATATGGACGTTGCATCAGTTCAAGCACGACGACAGAACAAGGTGAGTGGAAGCAAGGAAACCAAAACGGGAACTCAAGAGGATGCTTGACGAAATTGCAGAATTTACACCTCACTTCATGCCGTGGAGTCATACTTCAGAGAGGTCAAGGATAACTCTCTGTGCGTGTTTTCTGTCCATTGCTAAAGAGCGACAGTGATCCGCGACAAAGTGCAGAGCGCCCCTCGGTGCAGAGCGACGCAACAGGCAGGACACTATAACGGTCCGGTCGTATTGAGCCCAGTACCGCCAATTTTGTACAAATTATCTGGACTGGGCAGCCTGCAGCGAGGCTCCACCGAACAGGTCTAGCTGCGTACATTCGCCCCTTTATCTGAATTAGGCGCTCGGAATGTGCCTTAGGCTACTTCCACAGGGGTAATGCCATAGCACTGCTCCCTCCCCCTTTTAATTCTCGGGTAACAGAGGGTCAGCTGTATACTCGTCCCCGTCCTACAGGATTCCACGCAATCATGGCGCTGGCGACTAGCTTTGAGTCAAGCGATTGCCGGACAACGCGTAAGGTCGTTCACACCAAACACTTATCAAACACAAACTAAATTTGTAGCTTGTTTGGCGTCTGCGTTTTAAACATACAGATCAACCAATTTCTGGATGCATTTAAGTTGGTGCCAGCAGTCTGAAGAATCGCATTGTCCTTTCCCTTTGTTTTCAGCCAAGGCCACAGAGCGTTGTTTTCAGTACCGTAAGACACCGTAATGTGCTCAGAAACAGTACAATTACGAGACCATATGCCACGAGAGTGCACGTACTACTTCATAACGCTCACGACAGTAGCCGTCAGCAAAAAGCATCACCACTACACAAACTACACCACACGCCCCGGGGCTCTTGAACTTAATTCCCGTGCAGCAGGGGCGGATCGGGGTAGCAACAAGACGATCTAGAAGAGGGGGTCACCGAAACAAACTGAAAAAAAGGAGGGAAGGGGGATGGGTGGCTCACTGTGCGCTCAATTTTGTCAGCGCGAAAATTTTCAGACAACACTCGATATGTTACTGCTACCTACTTCGACTATCAACGCGCAACATACCAAGGCAGTGTTGCGGCCACGTGTCGTCAGAAGTGTCGTCATTATAAACCTGATCCTGGCAGAAGGGTATAGCGCTGTCTCATGCCCCCGAATCGCTTCCTCTCCCTCCTATATGAGTTGGATTGCGGTCAAACTCAAAGAGGACTGTATAGATGCGCAACCATCTACGTTCGCTCGTTTCCTTGACGTCATGGCGCCTCTCGCGAACTACGTTTTGCACTACGGCGGCACACATGTGAGGTGCATTGTGGTTTTATGGGCGCAGCTTGTACTGAGTACTTAGGTTGTCACCAAGCCTTCTTTTTTCTTTTTGATTTTTAGTAGGTTCACGTGCTACGCTTGCGCGCCGCGTATTAGCATATTTGCAAATATATGTATCCCGGCAAGATAAAAAAAAAAGAAAATCCAGGATTCTTTGCATCATCGTATAGAAAAAGTGCGACGTCAGCCACGGCCATTCATCAATAGTGCACTTTTGTGCTGTTTTTACTTATACGCAGCTTCCATTCTCGCACTATTCACATGGACCATTTCGTGCATGGATATATAGTTAGAGATATTACGCACATAAATATCGTAAACATTACGTAAAAACATTACGAGAAAGTTAAAACGTGCACCTCATACGGCAACACTGCCGGAAGGTATATACATATATACTGTATATATGCGTGTATACGGGCAGCGCGGCCACCGCTATACAGCGGTGCCGACGAACTTAAAACGACGCAAGCTTCGTTATCGTCATTGTTTTGTCGCGTTCTGTAGCACCCCTGTCGCTTTGGTTCGCGATCTTCGGGCTGCATGCACCGTTACCCAGTGTCGCTATCGCCAGCCTCCGGTGGCTTCGACGCGACGAACCCGCTCTTTGTCGGTTAGCGACTGTAAACACAAACGGGTAGCCTTAGCGTAGTTCTGTTTTTACAAGCAAAGCTTGTTTAGGTCTAGCCTGAACGTCCGTGTCTGTCCGCAGAAACTATCATCATCAGCAATGGCTCGAGCGTCGTCGTCTTTTTCCGCAGCTGGTACGCTGGCGCCCCTCGGCGCAACCGCGCGAAAGCGCTCGTGCCACTGCTCACGTGTTCGTCGTCCTCATCTCCTTCCACAGCTGGCTCCATTGCCGCTCATCATTCCAGCGTACAATTTCACTTCTGTCGTCGTAGTGGGGAGGCCGTGTTTACGGAGGTATGAGCCATTGCTTAAGGGGGTATACATGAGCCATTCATTGTCTTACGTGACGGATAGATTTAGGTTTGAAGCAATTTCACTTTGAAGAATCGCAAGCGGCAATGGCGGGCGGATGCTGCTAACCCCGCTGCCAAGAAAACTCGAGACATCGAATGCAAGCGTCTGTGGTTCGACACTTGTCCCTCATCAGTGTGATCCGCTCCGACGAACAGCGACACAATGCCTTGGAAGTGTTGAGTGAACATTACGCTACAAGTGGAGAAGAGCTTGGTGAATTTAGCGTTTGTGGTACGTGTAAAAGGAATCTTTAATCAAGAGAAAACTGTCCGCGTTCAGCTATGCGAACGGGTACGCATACACTCCATTTGTTGTGATGGTGATAAGCTTCGCTTATCATCCATCTTCACGGAGTGGAAGGGCCGGCAATGTTTTCTTTGTGGTGCTTCTTTTTCAATATGTTCTTGTTTGCGAGTCAATTCACTATTCCCTTGAGATCACACACACCTACCTTCGTTAACAGATCGCACGCTTATCACATAGTGCACGAGCTCGTTTCACTGTTTTTCTTTATTGAAGCGATAGAAGATGTTGGCGCCCAAGTATGGCATCGGCTACTACTTGGATGTTGAAGAGGTGATAGAAATAGATAAATAGTTGCGTGTACTTTTGCACATAGTTTCAAGATGCCGACATAAATCGCTTCACTTTATTTGAACTGTTTTTGGAAGGTATGAAAACTATTTCCCCTCAAAAGTGTTCCCATTGCAGGTGTTCTCAGCGACCGACAAAAAAAAAAAAAAAAAAGAGTAAAACCACTCTACAAATAACTCCAAGTGGGGTGGAATAAATTTGCTATGCCAGAGCTGTGCTTGCGATGTCGCACTGCATCGCATGTTTACTTTTTTCTGCAAATATAAAAAGCCCGCGAAATATTAAAAAAAAATACCACTGTGAATGCGTCCTCGTGCGCACTGAATAGCAGTACCATGAAATAGTCTCAGATGGGAAAGCAAGCTGTTAATCTCAGGCTCGTCGTTCTTGGCAGCGGATGTTCTTATTCTTGATTCGAAATAATCGTCGGAAGCAGTTGGCCCGTCGTGGAAAGAACACGGAATGGGGAAAAGGCATGGATCGTTACAAAAAGCGGCCTCGGGTTACTTTTAAAAAGTGGTCCGCAAATATTATTCTTGCAGTTAATGGAAATCAACGCCTGTCGAGCCTGTCCTAGTTTTACTAAATAGGCGAGAGACGCTGACGCGCGCACGTCACTCATAGGGAATGCCTCCTGTCCCGGAGCCTTCAGCAGCACCGGCGCATCTTTGCGACTTCCCCTTTTACAGCTTGCCTGCACGCTGGGTGACGCAAGCCCCTCGGTCCAACGGAAGCCATCGGGAAAGAGGCGCACGCTCTGTCTTCCCCTGACGCCGTCGCCAACTGATCCGAGGACGGCGGCGTTTAAGGTCACCAGACCACTAATGTGTTGCAAGAAGGGCTCGGGGGGATGAAGTCTCGGCGCAGGCATGCGTAACCAGAGCGCCCCTAACCGACCTAACCGTGCCTGCGCAATCTGACAGCGGGGCGGAAAAATAGATACAGCGGCCACAGCTCGCTTCGCTGCGTCTACGAAGTTCGTCACGTGTGCTGAACTGACGGTGTTTTACGTCCCAGAGCGTCAGCTATGCAGGACGCCGCAGTGCACCGGTGCGGGTTTATTCTTGAGGTTGTTTAATGTGCACATAAATCCATGCACACGAGAGCTTTTGTTGTGCTTGCTTGCTCCAATCAGAACGCGACCACCGCTGCGAGAAATGGAACGGCCGAACTGGCGTTGAGCAGTACAACGTAGCAGCGCCACTGACGAATTCTGGCTTCGGGCAGCAGCCCTGCTGGGGTCGGAAATCTGAAAGAAGGTAGGAATGGACAGAGGGTGCGAAGGATTTCACGGTATACACACATGGCGCACAGCACGCTCGCTGCAACCTGCTGCTTGTGACCATATGTGACCTAACTACGTGGGCTGCACGTAAAAACGATTATATTTGTTTAGGTCCCACTTGATTGGCACCTTTGATCACTGCACATTTAATCATGGAACAGTATCTACTCGTGCCAAGAAAAGAAGATGCTCGGGCAGTCGAAATGAAAGTGAAGGCACGCCTTGATCTATGGCGACAGCGAAGTGACAACATGGGCGTGTGACTGGCGTTTTCGTTTTCTATCGGAATCGAATACAAATGCGAACCAATATTTTTATTTTACCAAATACAAAGCAATTCTTTTAAAATTTTTCCACCACTTCGTTTATGTTCCTTTCAAAGACTTTCTTCATTTGTAACCAAAATGGCTGAAATTGTCTAATAAATATGGTGACAGCTCAACACTGCTGATTTGCATTGTATACTTCACTGATAATTACGCTTGGCATTTAAAAAATCACTTTAAAAATTTTATTTGGTCGAATACTGGGCTAAGAATCGGTTCATAACCAATCAGGAAAAGAGAGGACATGATAATAAATTAAAGAGATCTAGGAAAATTAAAAATGACTTTAAAGAGATAGAGGACATTGCTACCCTGATCAAACTGCTCAGCTTTGTCACGGTATCGATAAACACAAAAAGGGGACCTGCTACGTCCTTGTCGTTCTTTGCTTTGTGTCCTCATGCTTTTGCGTTTCCTTTAGGATGAAACGTCGTATTAATACACTTGCTTTACTGCAGGTGTTAATTGATGTTACTTTTGTGCTGTTCACCAAAGCAATTGAACGCTTAGGATTTAACGCTCGCCGTGCTCCACAGCACCTCATTTTAGAGAGCGGACAACGCTCTAAACTAACCTTCTTCCAAGTCGAATCCAGAGCAGTTAGGAAACTGATGCCAAAAGCAACGTGTATTCTGAGCAACATGATAATTAAAAAAAGAAAATATTTTATGACTAGTGGCCTTGTGGGAAGTGAGCATGGAGATAGGTTCTTGGTTCAGCACCTGAACAAAAGATAACGGCTGCGTTCTATTCTACGATTTTACACTGAAAAGGAGGAATCATACGATTGACTTAGCCTGGCTACGTACATTTCCATGCTCCTAAATAATCAATCAATCAATCAATCAATCAATCAATCAATCAATCAATCAATCAATCAATCAATCAATCAATCAATCAATCAATCAATTATCGCGCCCAGGAACAACCATGAGGTCTAAGAGCTGGCGCACGCATATATAAATAAAAACAAACATAAAAAACAAATAAAAACGGCAGGGGAATATCAGTAAAACAAAACAATGAATAAAAAAGCAATCTTGAAAGGAAGAGGGTACATACAACGCAAAATGAAAACATAAGGAAAAGGCGGCGAAGGGCAGTTGAGCTACTAGCAGTTAACAATCAATCAATCAATCAATCAATCAATCAATCAATCAATCATTTATCGTGCCCAGGAACAACCGTCAGGTCAAGGTGCTGGCGCACGTATACATAGAAAATGAAATACACCAGGGGAATATCAGTACAAAAAAAATAATGAATAAAAAATAAAAATCTTGAAAAGAAAAGTGTACATACATGCAACCGTAGGCGCAAAATGCATACATAATAAAAAGGAGGAGAAGGGAAGTTGAATATGTGAAACTAAGACACAACAACGGAAAGCTCAGAGCCGAACAAAGAGAGAGTTGTGAAAAATGTCAAGGTCATAAAGTGGGCGTTATAAAGACTCTGTATTCTGTGGACGGTTGAGTGTTGGTGGTGACAGGCAGCAACATGGGAAGGTCTCTGTTTTCTGGTGATCTTGCGCGGAATACGAAACTTGATACAACTGAGGAGTTCGGGGCCCATGAGGATACCGTGAAGGAGTTCGAAAAGGAAAAGCAGGTCAGCGCGATTACGTAGGCAGCGAAGTAAGGGCAATGACAATAACGCGACAGTGCTAGAGCACGGTCCAGTGTCCGTGTTAGCAAAGCAATATAATAATAACAATAATAATCAATCAATCAATCATGTTTATTTGACGTGCCCAGGAACAACCCTAAGGTCTGAGTGCTGGCGCACGCATACATTACAAACCAAAAACAAAACACTCGGGGAAAAATAATAAAAAAATAAATGAATAAAAATAAAAATTGTGAAAAGAAGAGAGTACCGACAAGAAAGCGCAAAGTAAATACAAAAGAAAAAGGAGGAGAAGGGCACTTGAACAATACATGAAATTATAACACAAGGCAAAGCTCGGAAAAGAACGATGACAAGGAGTTATGAAAGATATCAAGTTCACGAAAGTAAGCGTTATAAAGATTCTGTATTCTGTGGACAGTTGAGTGTTGGTGATGACAGGCAGGAACATGGAAAGGTCTATGTTCTCTGGTGATCTTGCGTGGGATCCGAAACATGACACAGCTGAGAAGTTCGGGACACGTGAGGTTACCGTGAAGGAGTTTGAAGAGAAACAGAAGGTCAGCGCGATTACGTCGGTCGCGAAGTGAGGGCAATGACAACAATCCAACAGTGCTAGTACAGGGTGCAATGTCAAGGTTGCAAAGCGGTGATTATAAATGCTTAGGAACTTTTTCTGGACACGATCTATAATGTCACTGTTGGATCTAGAAGAGCCATTCCAGATGACCGACGCATATTCGAGTTGAGGAAGACAGATGTTTGTGTATAATTTGCGGAACGGTGTTGGAGACTTGAATTCCCTCGATAGTTTGCATACAGAACCAAGAGAGCGCATACCCCGCAATGTAACACGTTTAGTGGTGAGCCGAAAAGTGTAAGGTTCCATCAAAAAGCACATCAAGATCATTGATCTCGCAGACCTTACACAACGGCACAGAATCTACAGAATAAGAAAAAGAAATACTTGCTGTTTTGCGTGTGAAAGTCATGACTTTGGTCTTAGCAGCATTCAAGGTAAGGTTATTATCCTTGCACCATTTAGAAAAGTAAAACAGGTCAGACTGCAGGGCGCGACAGTCATCAACAGTGTGAATTTTCTTTAAAATCTTGATGTCATCGGCATATAGAAGGAAAGAAGAGTTCCGAATAACAGAAAGAACGTCATTAATAAAAATTAAAAAAAGGAGTGGTCCTAATACTGATCCTTGAGGGACGCCGCTAGTTGCCATGTAAGAAGAAGACGTTTGGCCATTGACGTTAATATAACAGGATCTGCCAAGAAGATAACTGCGCAAGAGATTCACAACTGACGAGTCAACATCAAAGTGCGTTAGCTTGATCAGAAGCAGCGAGTGGCTGACTACATCAAAAGCCTTGCTGAGATCACAGTAAATGGTGTCAACTTGCCCCCTTTGAAGTACCGGCGTGGAGATCTGTGTCATGAAACTTGCGAGATTTGTGATAGTGGAGCGGCCGGTGAGAAATCCATGCTGATTCGGAATGAGCGAGTTCTTCACAGTAAAAGATAATATGTTGTGAAGAGCAAGCTCGAAAATCTTGGACGTAGCCCAGAGAAGAGAAATTGGGCGATAATTCGAGACATCTGATTTACATCCAGACTTAAATACAGGAAAAACACGAGCAGTTTTCCACATGTGAGGGAAAGTGGAAGTAGTCAAAGAGTTATTAAATATAGATGTCAATACTGGAGCAAATATACTGCCGTAAGCTTTTAGAATTGCGGATGGGATGCCATCAGGGCCGCAGGATAGGGAAGGCTTCAAGCGCTTAAGGCATTCATGGACAAGCTTTTCATCAAACACCGCACTAGATGTAGGAACCGTCGTGTGCTGCTGACTGACACCAGTGTTGAAACCTGCATCTTTATATAAGGAAGAGAAATGGGCTGCAAAACAATCCGCGACTGCTTGGACTTCTGCCCCTCTAGAGTCAAGTAAGCGAAAACCCCCTCCATGTTTATTGGAGCGCTTACGGATATACTTCCAAAACTCCGCCGGCCGGTCGGAGGCGCTATTTTCCAAGAATGCCATATATGAATCTTGATCCCGCTTATAGAGACGTTTACAGAGAGCCCGAAAAAAGCGGAATTCTTCTCTGTACTCATTAGGCAACGGAATTCTGGATTTTCGGTGTGCGCTATCTTTATGCTTTAGGGCAATTAGTGAGTTCAGACGAAGACCAGTGGGGATATCTAGAGCGTCTAGGCCTGTACTGGGGAATGTATTTGCGCATGCTGCTCAGAACAAGCTCTGTAAACTGATCCACTTGGTCATTAACATTGCTTTTGTCTGTAACCAGTGACCAGTCGGTGGTCGACAAGGAATTATATAAACCAAGATAATCACCACGCTTGAAAGCAAAGCGTGGGGATTCATTTACGCCACTGGAGGAGCTCTGCCTCAGTGCTGACACTGAGACAGTTATCTTTAGTGGCGGATGAAACTTATCGGTACGCACAAGGAAAATTTCGGAATGAGAGACATCTAAAACCTGAGCATTCGAGATGCAAAGATCTAAGACATTGCCACAGGAATTGGTGATTAAGTTATGCTGTTGAAGGGAACAGAAAGACAGAAAGTCCAACAACAGGCTGCATTTCTTCTCTGTGTAATGATTGTAATGAGAATATCTAAGTGTGTTCCAATGAATACCTGTATTAAAATCACCAAGAAGAATTACTTTGTGCTTACTATGGGAGGATATTACACTTTCAATGGAAGAGATGACCTCATCATACAAAACAGGGGAAATATTCGGCTGTACATAGAACGATCCAATCAACAATTTTTCACATCGGGCTAGGCTGACTTCTAGCCATATCGACTCCCGTACACTTTCTATATCGATGCGCCGTACACATTTCAGTGAATTGTCAACTGCAATCAGCACGCCACCACAATGATGATGATGATGATGATGATGATGATGATGATGATGATGATGATAATAATAATAATAATAATAATAATAATAATAATAATAATAATAATAATAATAATAATAATAATAATAATAATAATTAGGCTGTCTGCATGCTGCGTAATCTGGATATGTATGTTTTTTTTTCTTTATTGTTCAGCCCTGCGTGATTCAGAAGAGAGCTCACGTTTATTTCTTTTAGAAAATTCTACACTTTCAATAATTTCCATGTGAATGGAAATAATTGAAGAGCGTTGTAAACAATTTATATCAATGCCTTGTATTTAAAACTGCGTCACTTACCGACGTTTCAAACAGCAATGCCCTACATGTTGGACGTAGGCAGATTGGGTGCGGTTTCGGGAGACTATAGTAATGGGTGTGCCAGGCATGCTACCCAAGAGGGACACACGTCATCACGAATTCGTGTCTGTCGCATAAATGTTGTTCCCTTATATTTGGGAGAGTAGAGATTCCTTGCTCAGGCTTTTGGAAACAAAGGTTTGTAAAGGCTGAAGATAATTTTGAACCAAACTGGCACTCGTGATGAGGCGCCATCATTCATCTTTATTCTTCCGCATGAACATCAAGCTGCGGCACTGACGAGGAAAGCGGCGAGTAATACGTCACCTATCGATATGAACCATCCGCAAGACAGAACTTGTTTGGCTGATGTAATAGGCTTCACAATCCAGTGATGATAGTAAGGTTAACACTGAGCGACCAGCAAAATGTCAAGCGTTTTGTAGAAAGTGAGCACAAGCGCGATCTGCACGTGTTTTCCTTGCGCCCGGTCCAGCGGCGCGCCAAGCAATCCTGGCAGCCACAGATACATTCGAAAAATGTTTCACCGATGAAGTGGTCACTTTTCTTGTAGATCATACCAACTGTTACGAACAGCAAAGTAATCAATGCTTAGACAATACACGGGATAAGAGGTAGTGCTTTCAGGCCCTTCATATTCGGTGCGGTTGCCTTACATAGAAGCGGTATAATATTGACAAAATTTTCCCAAGTAATTTTCAAAGCATGGTTACTAGCTTACGATTACCGAGTTGATTGATGTTCTAAGGCAATTGTCTTTCACTGTAAACGCTACAGAACTGTTGCAGTCGCGTCTAATGCTCCCGATGTGCAACCCGACTCACTGGTATTGAGACACTTGAGCAAAGGTCATTCAAATGTCATGGTCAGAACTCAAAGCCCTTATGATCATCGGATATAATGCTAACACATGTGGAATGGCGAGACATGACCAAAACATTGCAATTTAGTGCGCTGCCATATTGACAAGAAGTGGTATTCTTCGCTACATCTTGATGCGTGTAGGTGAAAAAATGCGTTCCAGCTGTAAAGGGTAGCATGTCTTAAAGCTGACCTGCTCGCATGGCCAAAGGCATGTAGCAGTCATATACCAAAATGTCTATGGCTATAAGCCATTACATGAAAAGAGACGACAGTACTTTTGAAAACACGAAATGACTTTGCTGGTTCATTCACATTGTAATTCTGCAGGACAAATAAATAATTTATTAGCACTGCCACGAGAAAAATACCATTCGTTGTGAGAAATTTGACATCGGAGTTCATACGAATGACGGTGACAAGAAATTTATTTGGTCCTGAGTCACACACGTTAAGAAGTGCATTTGCCTAGTGACCTATATGTAGGACGGCTCAAAACCAAGTTACAAAATATGTTCATATCAATAAAGTGGTGATACTTTATTCTGACCCATCGGAAAGGTTTTTTATCAAAAATATATTTAAAACAAACACCTTAATTATAGCCCACCGTCGCGCCGCCTACAGCCACCGCTTCTCGGCGCCACTGTAGCCTGTATAGAGGCGCGTTCCTTACCGGCTATGCCTTTCGCGAGGCGCGCGCTTGTACAGCTGAGCAGGCCGCAACCTCTCGAGCATGCGCCATATAGGAACCGGGTCAGATTGAAAACGTGCGAAGAAAGCAGGAAGAAAAAATCCAGCGCTAATGCAGCTCCACTAACGTGAAACGTGGGGAAGTGCGAAGCAGTGATGCGCCGGTGCTGGAGTAGCGCTGGAGGGAGGAGCAATCGAGCTAATGGATGGATGGATGGATGAGGCTGAACCCTTTAAATCGGGCGGTGGCATACGCCACCTAGCCATGACTATTAACATATTTTGTACTTTGTGGTGGGAGCGCTTGTGGGTGGTGGCGCCCTCTCTTGCGCTGCGCTGGTACCAGTCTGACGTTGGGGAACCAATTTTAACGAGTTTCTGCTAAATAATGCGCTTAATGCTTGATTATTCCTGTCTTTTAAATTATTCTGAATCATGTTAGTTTCTTTTGAACCGGTTTTGATCAATGCTGCACTTGTTTTGACCCTGTTTTGAGCACTTGTTTTTGAGCGTGATCACGACAGATCACGCGCGACGGACGCCCACGCTGACAGCCCGGGCACCTAAAGTGCTTCGCACTTAAAATTCAATTGCCAAATTTTAGCCATATATCGGTTAACAAAACGCGCGGTGAATAGCAGTTCTCAATTTTTTCCTATCGCGGATAGCGGGGACGGAAGCGGGAAATTATTTATATATTGCTTATTGCAGCCATATTGGGTGATAGCGCTTCGTCCGTTCGTTCCGTTGGTCCTGTCTGGTTGTAAGTTCATTTAACTGTAACACGCAACAAGCAGATCGAATCCGGAATATTTGAGAATAAAATGACACTCAATTTGTTATTCAAAATCTGTGAATATTCCTACGCTCTTTCTAGGTAGGAATGAGCATCAATATCCGCGAATACTCTCGCTTTAAAGTATTCTCACATAGTATTCCATACTACCATCGTGTCTTCTGCAATGCGAGTGTCTAAATCGAACATGAAGTTTCCCATTTAAAGGTTAACGAGCATCCCGGCTCGTATTGCTTCTAGAATAGGTCATCACGTACGATAGAAAGCATTTTTCTCTTGCTATTTCGTAATGATCAACAGTGCGCGAACAAGAGAAACCTTACGTTTGAGCCAACGCTTCGACAATAGGACTTTGTCCTTTTATCAAAACGTTGCATACTTCTAGCCTGTGATATTCCTTGTTCTCCCACTTTTTACACACGCACTACAGAATAAGCTCTCTTTGAAAGCCTCACTGCTACATTACAAGGAAGGAAATCGTTAAGGTGTTTGCGCTACAAGTTTCAGAAATATTTTGATTTTTGGTGTAGAACAAGGAGGCATTCAGCCACCAGATAATAGTCGCGCTCACACGAGTGCTAAAGCGGCGGATCGCATCTCCTTCTCAGCACATTGGACCTTAAACGACGGTAATGCGCTTGGAAGCGCACCAATGCGCCAGACGAGAGCAAGTCAAAAAGGGCGAGTTGGCTCACACGCTACGTGTATAGACTTTGGCGAATCGTATCGAGGGAGACGGGAAAATCAATCCTGACGCTTGCCTTCCTCCACTCAGCTGCGCATCAAAACAGGCAGGAATAGGTTACGGCTCGTTTCGGTCATCGTCGCGAGAAAAAGTGATGCTCCAAATGTAAACGCTGGTGCATAGCATTATCGTGATGCGCTGGGAAATGCGACACGTTATAGTGCCAGATTCAAGTAAATACTGCTTGTGAAATCGATGATTGGACGACGTCTCGTATGTTCGAGAAACAAATTCATATCCGAAACAGTGTAGTTGAACAAGGTGTCCATGTAGAACAAGGCTTCCGCGTGGAAGCCGAAACGTCAACCCATCTATCTGACTACACCACTTCTGCTGGCATTCTGTCTTTCTGTCTCTAACATGAAGTACTGCGTATGACTTACATCAGGTTCTCAACAGCAGCTATATAAGACATAGCGGAATAGAGATTACGGCCGATGACGTCTTGATTTCAGCAAACTACGTGAACACATGGAAGGACAAGGGGGTGATCTTTCGCGTCGTCATCTTCCGAAAGCACTTAAGGAAGAAAATTTGTTAATAAGCGTCCTGATATATGCACGCGCGGAGCGTCAGAGGTGATAGCTGAGTTCACAACAGTAATTCACTGCACTGCTCTGCGCGCGTATATCATGCAGCACAGAAAGATATACATTACAGCTCTCACTTTCAATATAGAATTGAAAAAAACAAAGAGGAGAGAGAGAGAGAGAGAGAGAGAGAGAGAGAGAGAGAGAGAGAGAGGAACCTAAATGCAGAGATGAACTAAAATCGCCGCTCTTGTGAGACCACTTGTATTGTAGCAATTGGGTGTGCAAACATTAACATACAATATAAAAATGGAAAACAAAACGAGACGAGATTCCACACACTGAGAATAGAAAGATATTTCAATCAATAGCTAACTTAGAAATAGAGTGCGAGCACTTCGCCACACTTGCACATCTACTATTGTCTCTCCTATGATAAAATCAGTTCCCAGAACCTATACGTTCAGCGCAATGTAATGTTCAGCATCCCTGTCATGTATGGACTTAAGTGTCAAAACTGATCGGAGCGCCTGATTTCGAAGGGAGGGAGGGAGCGCAGTCGTAATACAAGATGCCTTTATCATTAATTAACAGTTTGCACACGTGTAGTTTTTCCGAAAGGAAGTCATCGGAGCATGAATGTACGCAGTAGGTAGTCGGGAGGCGTTCTCTCACCTGTTAGTTCTTGTTATTGCTCGGTATTTCTCTTCTGGAACATTGTATGATAGCAACCGGAAACGCATGCTGCAAGTAAGATAAGGGACAATGCTTTACGTGGGTTATACCAAAAATGAAAGGGTGAACTCGCCTGTTCTTCTGCTTTTTCACTAGGGAAATTAATGCGAACTGTTCCGCAGGCGCAGTGCTTCTTCCTACACGCATAGCAGATGTGACTCAACGAGAGGCCAGCTGGTTTGATACCTTGTTGTTACCAACAGTACATTGAACAAGATATAAATGGGCTGTAGTTGGCAGCTAACGCTAAATCATCTATAATTCGTGTTGGACTTTCATCTCATGGCGAAGAACAAGCTCAGTTCTACCTACGTGTGGCCAGTTTCTTGTTTACAATTAGCGTACACGATTCTACGTAATTTATGTTCTACACTGACAGTGAGGGCAGGTATTCCACAGCTACTCCTTATATGACGGTGTTATTTTGTCCATTGGAAGTTGCGTAAATCGCTGGTGGAAAGCAGTTCCAGCTACACAGTTTTACTTGGTCCACAATCAGCATAGCGGCAACAAAGTTGGTGGGAACAATGCGAACTATCTTGAGGAAAGCGTCCGCGAAGCAGTGGCTTCGGAAGCGGGGCAGGCTTGAAGACCAGGAGGAGGGGGCCAGTGTTGGGGCCACTTGAGGGGCAGGCTCAGCTGGGGAAGCGAGAAGGAGCTGCACTGCCGGTGCAGGTGGCGGGCGAGACGCGCGCGTTTGCGGATGTGGGTCAGGCGGCGGCGGTCACGGCCACTTCCTGCCCGGTCGGATCGCTCGTCCCAGCGCGAGACAAAGACGCGCCCCGCGGTGACCCCCCTCCCTCCCTGAGTCGCCCTCCCTTCGCTGGGCCTTGCGTGCGCAGATGCGGACGGGAGTGCACATCCGTGGATAGCGGAGTCGGCACGGTGTCGAGCGCGGAACGCAGCAGGGGCGGTGAACGGGAACAAATGCGATTAGCTCACTCTAACTGCTTCCTAATGCTCGCCGCGAAGCGCGTTCACGGTGACTGCCCAGAACGCGGAATTCAGTCGCGGAATGCGTGGAAGCGAAACAAAAGCCGCAGCGGCTGAACCGCACACCGTCTTTCATCTAGCCGCCCTCGGTCCTCAAGAGATCTCGGTGGCCTCGTGTTGTCGCTTTTCGCGGATAGAAAATATTACAACAAAAGACCTAATATTTGCATTTATTGTAAGAAGGTTGGCGTAGGAGCAAGTCGCACTACCAGTGTTCTTTTTTTCGTCACCTTCCGCGGCTTGCAATATTTTGATATAGAGCGAAAGAGAGAGAGGTACTTGTATTTTTACACTACATTCTGCTCCGACATTTTACGGTAACTCAGTATTTCGGGACAACTCAAACGCACGTACAACTGCTGTAAGAGCGTCTGAAGGTACGAGGGGATCAAGACCAATACTTACCGCAACGAGAGCCAGAATGGCTACAGTGTGCGACAAGTTGTCCTGGTGGGGTTTAAGTGTCCACTTAGTGGACTGACCATTTCGGCCGCCGCTGATTGGCTAGAGCTGAATCAATGAGAAGAAGACTGGCGTTGGGTACCTGTTTCCTTCTCACAGGTACCCCAGGCCAGCCAACCAGCACAATTAAGCAGCAGCCGGAATGGATACGCACATTAGGTGGTCATCTTCACTGAATGGTGTCACCCCCCTCAGTTTTCATCGAGGTCAGCACCTCTAGGCTGCTTTTCGAAGTATAAATAGATGATTAAATGGTAGAAGCATTTAATACTGGTGTCAGCGGTGTCAGTGGTGCAGTGCGTGGGAGGATTTAACGAAATCTTACCTGGCACATATCGGAGGAAACAATTAAGCAATATTTAATTCGAACGCACGCTTACGCACACGTAAGCGACTTTACCATGCCGTAAAATGTGTGAAAAGAGCCGCGAAAAAGCACGAAAGGTGTATACGCAAGCTGCTATAGCGCTATACAGGGGTCGTCCGCATTGCGGATCAAGCTACGCTAACGCGCGTAAGAAGACGTTGCGTTTGTTGAGCATGAAGTGAATAATAATCCGTCTCCTGATCTCCTGATCGCAGCTCTTCCTGCTGGTGGTTCTGGCGCTTGGAAGTGGCGTGCATGCTGACTCGGCCACCGAGCGAGAGCCTGCCTCGTTCCGGCAGCAGCAGCCGCTGGGGTCGTACCCCACTGTGTACGGGCTCGCGTACCAGCAAGGGTTCCCGACCGCCTACTTGGCCAGGCCTGTTGCGAGGCCATCGCTTGGATCTCGCCTTCGGGGCCTGGTGAACGCGCTGTTCTTCCGCCGCCAGCAGCAACAGCAGCAGCAGCAGCCCGGCTACCCGACTTTCAAGCCAGCGGCCGCAGTTAAGCCCGATCTGGTGGCAGCGGCGTCCAAGCCCTTGCTCCACTCGGCGCACAAGATCCACTTTCCGGGCTCCTTCCAGACTGACAAACTAGGATATGGGAAGCAGGGACTGCAGGCAGCCTACGCCCAGGCATATCCCTACTTGTCCACGGCAAAGCTCTACAACGGTCTTTATGGGACCTCGAAGAACACGTACGCCGCAAAGCCCTTCGCCGGAGCATACAAGGCCTGACTACCCCGGACGGATGTTACTCTGAAAGACCGGGATGCGGCCTGAGCGCTCTCACTGGAGCTTCGCTTTTTTTTTCAAGTGTGGTGAAGTTCATGGTCATCATTTGCCCCTCTTCGAGACACTCAGAAAATCATCGTGGACCTTGCAGAGCGCCCGTTTAGCATCAAGAGCCAGCGTTGCTGCAGATGTCTCAAGAGTCATCGCTTTCAACTCCACGACTCATGGTTATCCATATCGAACAAACGGGCATCAGTCAACGATTGGATGACATTCGTCATATTTGCGCTTCCTTCTCGTCCTTTTCATGAACGCCTTGAAGTCAACGCTAATAATGGCTAAGATTGACGACATGGAGTCTGCCATTTTAGTGCTCGTCAGCCAGCCCACAAAAGTGCCCGAACTCACGAAATTTTGTCTAAAACGGTATAAAGCTTTCTCAGTATCTGTCTCTACCGGTGGCAAAGAACGTGCAGAAAAGTTCGTCTGCTCTTGCGGTTGGCGCAAGTACCACGAGGCGTGTTCAAAAACATTTTTAGAAAACTGGGATAACCGCTCTAAAAAATCTGTTCGTTCAAGTGAGGCACTATCATACGGGTTTTCTTTCAGACTACGTTCATGAAGCTTGGCCTGTAATGCAAATTTAATTGTAGCTATTTGTCATGCCATGTTTTTAATTGTTAGAAGGACGACATTGTAAAATATTGTTACCAACACAAGCAAAGAGTTCAACATTTGTCAGGCCTACGTAAAGATCGACAACATCATGATGTATTACTGATGAAACTCGTAGACTTAAAAAGTGCTTGTGGGTACAACTGCTGACTGTCATATCGTCTGAAATTAGGAGAGGAATGTGGAAGTGTGCAGGAAAGAAGCCAACTCCGGGGAAATGGAGGCATATAGTAACAGTGGTTTGATCTAGTGCGGATATCCTGACATATAGCTTTCAAATAAGGCGTTGTCAGAGAGCTTATAAGGCATTGTCGGTTGAGAGCTTATGTTCTTGCAGGATAATGTGAGTAGGATGCAATGAGCTTCGAATGGTCTGTAGTACCTCACCCGTTTTTTCGCAGTCGGTTTGATAACATTCACCGTTTGCTGTTGTCAAATTTGCGCTGTGCCACCCTCAGTGGAAACCACTTTGCTTTTGAGAGCAGCCAAACGCATGTAAGCATTCAGTGATACTTCAAGTAGAAGTCAGACTGCATTTGTACGGCAGTATACATTTTTAAATGTTAGTTTCTCACCCGATATAATGATTGTTCTTATGGAACTCGATCCAACTGCATTGTGCCGAGTTATCGTTGTTCTGTAGAGACAAGTGTTTTGCTAAAAGGCTGGAAGATCAAGAGTGACCGAAGCTTAGTGCACTGCGTGTGACGAGCTGAAGGTTGAGAACTGACGTAGTGATGAAATTTATTTAACTACTGTGCCTTTATGTTTCATCTCGTCTAAGTCTATGAAAATCCAACGTGAAGAATTATTTGTACGACCTACGAAACTTCTTGATCTTCAAAGGACTTCCACTGTGCGACAAAAAGGCCATTGTAACGTATCTGCGTATGGAAGGTACGAGAATCGCTGTATAGCTTTTATGACAGGAAAGAGAAAGCATCTTGAGCCTCGGTAACTACCATATAAAGCTGATAGGCTATGGTGGAACTTGGCTAAAGTAGCCGCTCAATTTCCCCGATTCTTCTCACTCTTCTAAACCTTAGGTCCATGCGGTGAGCTATTCGCTAAAAAGAACCTTTACCTTTAGACTTACCACGGAGAATGGGTGAGAATTGTATTGCCATTAAGTGTGTGTGCGTGTGTGCGTGTACCAGCATCTTTGTATCGAACAAACCAAAAATGAAAAGAGCTCAGAGAATCGTCTATTTATTTGCTCCATTTTGGCTATCACGAAACCCACCCACAATTTCTCATCATAGAAGGTTACTTCACCGTGCACTATTCTGGGTAAAAAAAAAATGAGGTCTAGTAAGCGCGGCCTACCAGCACAAGTTCGAAATTGTGGATAAAGCTACGTAAACACGTTCGCTTAGCACATGTAACGTACGACGGTGTCGGCCGAACTCAGTAAGACGACAACGAGAAGTGATTTGTTGAGCGCAGTACTCGAAGTACTCGTACAGTACTCGAAGTATTCGTATTTGAGTAAGAGTTCATTTAGGTTTGCGCTAGCGCCTGATGTCATGTGAAGTGAAGCAGTGAACAGTGTGGGCATACAGAATGAGTGGTATGACGACATGAATGTTGCGCAGTTAGTGCGGCACTGCGGTCCGTCAAATGGGCCCGAAAGCAAATGCGATACGAGCAGCAAGCAGGCAGGCGTGTGAGGACTAGACGAGCGCTCTTGCTGCGAGCTCTCGTGATGCGCTCAGAGTCCATTGGCGTTGGCCTGCTAACGTTTAGTACTTTTACACAAAATATTTTCATAATATCACTTTGCTG
Organism: Dermacentor silvarum; assembly: GCF_013339745.2. Taxonomy (NCBI): domain Eukaryota; kingdom Metazoa; phylum Arthropoda; class Arachnida; order Ixodida; family Ixodidae; genus Dermacentor; species Dermacentor silvarum. The sequence continues at coordinate 179,450,515 of NC_051159.1, read as the reverse complement.
TATGCGTTACAATATTTATGCGTGTCTTGGTTCTAATAAATTTGTGTGCTGTCTTTGCGGTCTTCGCTTGACTTCAATTTGTATAGACGAGGGTGCCTTTTACTTTTTTTTTTTTTTTTACAGAGGGCGACAGACCGAAGGTGAAAGCTGTGCGACATAAGTATACATGTGAGACACACAGTACCCAGTGTATTTCAAGGTTCCGCAACCACGTTGGTAATGCCATAACGTGGTATCAATGGCAATGACTGAAAAGGATTAAACCAAGTGAAACATTATTACTTGTAAAACAAAGTGGAATTCAAGCACGGTATCCATCGTCCCTTGCAGGAAGTTTTCAATAAGTGGTTTGAACCTTCTAAAAAAAAAAAAAAATCGTTTGCGCGATGACTTTGAGTGGTCTTGGTTGCCTTTTAGTCAGACCTCCGAGACAATGAGGTCCCAACAAACCATCGCCTCCGAGATAACGGCCGAGCAGGTCTGCATTGAAGATCATGCTCACGCGCTTCCTGTTCTCAAAACTGCCACTCCGCGCTGTGTATAGTTGAAAAAGCCGTTTCACTCGTACTCTTCTCATTCCTATCTTAAATGAAATTGTAGGTGCTTGCCAGTTTATACTTGGAAGACGCTCAATGAGCCGTGGAAGCTTTTGGCGGCAGGCAAAGAACAGGAAACTCGTTACATCATTCAAAAGTTAAGATAAAGCGACTAAAACACATGAGCAATGTGATATACTGCCACAGCGCCATCGTTAGCAATTGAACCGCATGAAGCGGCACATTTCTGAAATATTGCGTGCAATATTGTGCAATAGAAAAAATTGTGCAATTGTGCCTTGTGCAATAGAAAAAATTCCGGCATTTCTTGGACTTCGTTGCGAAACACATTTAATTTAATCTACAAGAATGGACTCTAAGCTTGCCTGCCACGATGGACCGATAATAATTTTGCTCTATAGGTATGATGCACAATTCAATCGCAGCCGTTGTTGTGCAATTATTTTTCAACTTGTTATAACTCACAGATTTCGGTGGAGCCCATGTACGCAAAGACTGTCATCATCAGCATTGGCTCGAGCGTCGCCGTCTTCTTCCGCAGCTGGCGCCCCTCGGGTTGCGCTCATGCTCGTCCTCGGCACGCGCTCATGCCGCTGCTCCCGCGTTCGCCGTAGTCGTCTGCTTCAACAGCTGGCTGCGTTGCCGCTAATCATTACAGCGTAGAACTTCACTTCTCTTCGGTCGTCGTAATGAGGAGGCCGCGTTTAAGTGGGTATGAGCCATTGCTTAAGGGGGTATGAGCCATTCATTGTCTTACGTAACGGACACATTTCATTTTGAAGCAATTTAATTTCGAAGAATCGCAAGCGGCAATGGCGGGCGAACGCTGCTAACCTCGCCGCCGAGCAAACTAGAGACATCGAACGCCAGCGACAACGGCGGACTGCGGGCATACCGTCAGTGATCTCGTTCTCTCTGTCGCTGCCGAACGTGTGTGTAACCTCATAATTAAGTAATACTTTAATAAACCCTCGGGATTACCCAGCAATAAAACCCGGGGCCGCACGTTTCAGCTTCGCTGGTTAACCATCTTCACGGAGTGGAAGGGCCGACGATCCCCCCCCCCTCTATGTATGTGTTTGTTGGTGCTTCAGTAACAGGCAACGACGTTTATGATGAACTGATGGTTCCTATACTCTACTGGGAGATCCTCCCCGCAGAGCTTGCCATGGAAGAGATGGTCTTGGACTCGTCTGGTGGTCAGCACAGACCGCCTGCGGCTCAGAAGCGGCCCAGTTCTTCAGTAGAGTCAGACGTTGCTGATTCTGAGCTTTCTGAATCAAGATCGCACGATTCGGATGACTTCATACCTGCCAAGCACCGCCGTTCAAGACGGATGTCCGGTATCGTCCTCAAGCGAAGCGACTATCATATATTACAGCAGCATCGTTACTACGACAGTAGCTTTCATGCCCGTTGGCGCGATGGTAAGTATGAATGCTATCTCCCTACAGAAACTTAATGATTTCTTCTACAAACTAGCTCCTGGACTAATCCAAGAGGTTTGCGTGAATCCTTGGAAAAATGTCATTACCGTTGACACAACAGATGATAAGATGGAGCGAACTCTGCTTGGTTTGTCTGAAATCTGTAGTGTCCACACGTGCCATACATACCCCAGGGTGCGCATATATAGCAGCTGGTGTCGTATCTGATGTCGACTTGGAACTCAATGACGACGTCATTAAGAGCATGATCGTTTGCTCGCCACCATGCAAAATAATTAGCGGTTGAAGGCTGGGCTCATCAAAGTGCCTGAAGTTACTGTTTGCCTGTGGAAAGCTGCCTAGTCATATAAAGGCTGGACTTGTGCGCTATCTTGTTCGACCTTTCGTACCAAAGCCCTTACAATGTTATAATTGTCTTAAGGTTGGTCATGTTCAGGGATTTTGCACCAGAAATGTGGTCTGTGCTAAACGTGGTGGGAATCACCATGTAGATTCCTGTGAAAGTCAGATATATCGGTGCCCTAACTGTAATATGGCGGATATATGACAACGGATAAAGCATGGCTCTAATTGAAGAATGAAATAAAAGCGCTAAAAAGGAAAGCCAAAGAAGTATCTTAATCGCCAAAGAGAAGGCAGCAGGATATGAAAGCTCGCGTCGCTGTAGTGCTGGTCTAGCGACTGGAAATGCCTCGACAAAGCAAAAGGCAGCGCGTTCAAAGAATGACAAAGGAAATAACCTTAACAATTGTCAGCAGCCTCGCCCCTTTGTGCTGCAATGGAATGTCAGGTCGATGGGACCGCGGCACGCTGATCTAGTTCTTCGACTCATCGCTATGAAGACTCCACCAAGTGCTCTAGCGCTTCAGGAAACTAACGTAAGGAAAAACGAATATCGACTTCCAGACTTTGTGATTGTCCACAGTAGCACTCGGTGCGCGGAACCAGCCTGCGGCTCTTTCCAGTATGTAGAACGCGGCGCATACGCGCAATGCTTCACAAGCATTGTATACGTACGCGCTGACTTGGATTTCACGATTCTTGACACAGACGACATTTGTGATGATGAGTTTGAGTGTACAGGTGTTACTGTGAGCCTCAGGGTGTGACTACAACGGTGGCAAGCATATACAACCATCCTTCAGATACCCCACTACTTGATTGCTTAGTGTCTCGGTCTGGTGCATCGTTTGGGATTTTAATGCCCACCATCCGCGATGGTGTTCCGGTCCCCAAGATAGTCGTGGGACAGAGATTAAAGAGCTTAGTCAGAATGACCTGCAAATACTGAATGATGGTTCACCTACATTTATAGGCAGATGAAAGGAGCTTTCCACTATAGAGCTTGCAATATCAACGAGAGATGTGTGCTTAGCCTGGCCATGCGAAGCTGACCCATGGGGCTCAGATCACCTACTCATTTGCTTAACACCAACACATACTGCGGGCCGCCAGACTGCCGTCTATACAGTGACAAACTGGGACAAGTTCCGTACAGTACAACGACGACGGAGTACCGGCAAATCAAGCCCCAATCTTAAGCTTTTGCGGCTCCGCGCATGTCGACGCCACGCTTATAGGCGGGAGCAGCGCTCTAAGCGATACACCGACAGGACTCTGTATAAGCGCATTGATGCAGCCATAGGGCGGCATACAAAACAGCTTCGTCGCAAGAACCGGGCAGTTTTATGTAGTTCGCTGCATACTGGAATTGGTTTCGGTAGTGCATGGCGCATACTGAATGCTCTCCGCGCTCCCGAAATGTGCAAGAATCCTATACAGCTGCATCGTACATAGTGACTGGCCAGTCAACAAAACTTCTAGTGGTGGCATTTGCAGACATTTCGTCTCTCGTAGGCCCAGTGGCACCACAAATGGCGACCTTCCTTCTTTGACAAGTCTGAGTACGATAACTGCTTCTATGGTGCAGTCTGCGAGATGGATGAGGCAGACTTCACTCTTGATAAATTCTCAAAACGCCGCACTGCCCTAGGTGAAGACTTACCAAGCATTTCGGAACTATTGATATGAGTTTTAATGACTGTATATTTGAGGAATATAATGAAGTATGAACAACCTGTGTAATCCCTGCTGAATGGAAATCGTCCGTGGTAGTACTGATTTTAAAGCCCTGGAGCCCTGCAATACACCCCAAGTCCTAATGGCCGATATCCCTAACTTCAAATGTCATCAAGTTAATAGAGCGAATGGTCCTATATTTCATTTAATTTCATTTATTTTACCCTCAAGACCACAAGGTATTGCAGAGGGGAGTGGGGTAAAAAAAAGTTACAAGACAAAGAAAACAAAGAAGGCAGCAAGTGACGTAGTCATAGACATGAGATGCCAGAAACGATGGTGTCGATTATTATGGCTGTACGAAATTGTGCGTGGTCTTCAATAGCAATCAACGCGCCGGGAAGGTCGTTCCATTCTTCACACGTCCTGGGAAGCAAAGACTCATGACAAGCTTTGGTGCGACACTGCAAAACTCCAACTTTGTGATGATGATCAATGCGAGGAGATATGTAGGTTGGGGATGAAATAAGATTATCGCGCAGATATAAATTATGGAAGTATATTTTATGAAACAGAGCTAGGCGAAAGCATTTGCGACGAGCAGAAAGCGGTGGAAGTTGCAAGATATTTTTCATAGAAGTTACGCTTGCCGTACGGTTATAAGTGCTTAAGATGAAACGCGAGGCATTATTTTGAACACGTTCGAGAGACTGGGTTAGTGTCTCAGCATATGGGTCCCAAATTGATGAAGCGTATTCCATTTTACTTCTAATTAGCGTCTTGTACAAAATTAGCTGTAATGATGATGGAGCGGAAGAGAAGTTTCGACGGATATAACCTAACATGCGATTACATTTATTGATAACGCTGTCGATGTGTAAAGACCAGGAAAGAGTAGAGGTTAAATGGACACGTGGGTATCTCTAAGATGTAACCGCTTCCATGGCAGTATTGTTATAGGTCGGAAGGGGAAGTACACGGCGGGTTACACGCATGGCTTTGCACTTAGATGGGTTTAGTTTCATTAAACACAAGTCGCACCAGTTACAGACAGCGTTAATGTCGTTTTGCAGAGTGTTAGTATCAGCGGTGTCAGAATTTCACGAAGAATAACGCAATCGTCGGCGAAGAGATAAATGTTAGAAGAAGTTTCATTGGGTAAGTCGTTAATATAAATTAAAAAAGGAGAGGGCCTAACACTGATCCTTGAGGAACGCCAGATTCAACAGGGCTAAATGGGAAGAAGTGGTTATTAAATGCAACGAACTGTGATCGATTAAGAAGAAAGTTCTCTAGCCATGCAAACAGATTAGGATAAAGATTTAGTTTACTAAGCTTAAAAATTAGTAGTTTGTGAAATACCTCATCGAAAGCCTTCGCAAAGTCGAAGAAAACAGTCTGTGCATGAACCTTTATCAAGAATAAGATGAAGATCGTGAGTGAACGAAAGCAGTTGTGTTTCACAGGAAAACCTTTTGCGGAAACCGTGCTGTGCGCGTGTGAAGAATGAGTTATCGTGGCCTAGATGTCAGGCTAGAGAAGCTGAATTTTTTTCACTGATGTCATGAGTGGTTTTCGTCGCCGCCATTCAGCTTTGAACAGTATCTCAGACCTTGTCTCAGCGCTTGAATTTACTAGAGGAAACAAGCACTCCGCCTACATGCTCTTCCTAGATGCACTCTTAGCACGGTAACGTTTATGTTAACCTATAATTGCAAGTAACTTATAACATAAAGGTTAGGCTACTCGGTGACTAAAAAAACTTCATCTTTGTGTTTTCGTGAATTTCCGTCGCGACTAGAGGTTACATGTGCCGAAGCGTATATTTTAAAGGTTACTGCAACGCCAAATGTCTTGTAACCTTTAGATTGTAACCTCTAAAATAGTTGGAATTCGTGGCTATAGGGGACCTACTGTATGGATTGCAAGTTTACTTATTATTGTGTCGTATTACGATCCTGATGTAGTGTTTTTAGCCGGGACTAACCTATACGATATGTTGTGCGGCCGAGGGAATGAGGAGGTTGGACTAAATTAATATTTTATTAATACCAGCGGTGATCTTTGGCTTTGCAATGTAAAAAAACATTAATCTTGCACGAGCGTATGCACAAAAGCGACAGCAGCAATTCATTCATCACTGACCTCTACTGCATACGTGCCATTATAATCTAAAAGGAAGCCACAGAAACAGTGAACATACATCGGAGAATATTATGGCAAACGATGTTGCGGCATACGGTTCAATGTGATGGAAAGCCCCCCGCTACCGCTGCAGGCATTTTAGGCTGTGGCATAAAACAGACTTTTATATCGGCACAAAAACTAAAAGCAGATGCATTATGGTGATTGAATATATATTTTTACATGTATGTATGTATGTATGTATGTATGTATGTATGTATGTATGTATGTATGTATGTATGTATGTATGTATGTATGTATGTATGTATGTATGTATGTATGTATGTATGTATGTATGTATGTATGTATGTATGTATGTATGTATGTATGTATGTATGTATGTATGTATGTATGTATGTATGTATGTATGTATGTATGTATGTATGTATGTATGTATGTATGTATGTATGTATGTATGTATTGTTACGTTGCGGAAGTCGTATATACATGAGTATTTACAATATATACAAGAGATGCAACGATACATAAAACAAGATGGCTGGCGAGACGGATTCTACCTCTACAGGCCACATCGTGTCCTTCTGACTGGCGCCATTCTTGTTTGCGCCGTAACTTAATCGTAACGTAACATAACGTAACGTATGTATGTATGCTTACGTGGTAGTCTGGCGGTGGTCTACTCCGCACCACCGTCATTTGTACTTTGCTACTTGAATAGGCAGGACTTGTGTCGAGTGAGCTCCTGAACGACCCTTTGTAATGTGGCGAACCCATTTTAAATTAAGGATCCGGGACCTCAAAGTGGTGCGACGTAATGCTAACGTATTTCTCTCGCATTTACAGCTAAATCGCCACTAACATTTTACCAGTGGCATAAAAATTGATTTTCTTTTATTAAAAATAAAACATTAGGACTGGCCTCTTACCAGCGTGGCCAGACAAATTCTGGAGATCATGCCGCACACCTTTTCCCGTTGCGTGCTGGCGTAACCTTGTGAGTGAAAAACAGTGTTAGATCCAACGGACATATTGGAATTTATGTGAACCGAAGTTTTAGTAAAGCGGTAGCAAAATCCTATTCCTCAGGCATTTGACCCATGCCTTCATCGCATTGTTCATCACCAATTGCCGGTTAGACAAACTCTAGCTAGTTCTGCTGAAGTATCTAGCTAACTAATCAATCTTTGGAAGACGAAAAAAGAAAAAGGAAAATAAAGACATCGCGCGTTTATTAACAACAGTGTAGTTGGCATCATGCTGTCTATGCATGGTGTAGTCGATATGCAGATGATTTTGGTACGTCATGATGGTGTGTATATTGAAGATATAAGTGTGTTGAAGTAAGCGGGGCAGTCACATTGACGATACATCTTTATTTGATCCAATTTAGAAGGAGTTCGAGCTTCCAGGGCAACACGCTGTGAGCAGTATGGTGACAGCCATAGCAAAAACCAAGCACCGCGAATGCAAACGGTGGCAAAAATTGCATGTCATAACGGCCATTTGGACTGCTGGGTCAGACGTGGGCTCAGGTCTCGTGGATTGCTCAACTACACCGTTTTATCACCGTCATATTCACACGCATAGAAGAGCGAAATGTAAAGAGCTCCGACAGATCAAAGCTTCGCTCGCGCTTGTTTTACTGCAACATGGAAACTGGCCGAGCCGGGCCTGATCAAACAAGGCGCCCACGTTGGCGCCGTCTGATTATCCTGGTGGCAGCAATCAACGCTGCAGAGACGTTCTCTGCTCGCGTTCGGCCAGGGAGAAGGATATAAAGCGTCGCTCAAGCCAGCATTCAGCAGTGCGCCATCGGCAGTGAGTCCCCGAAGCCACAAGGTGAGACTGGCTTCTTCCCGTTTCCTCTTTGCCGCCGTGTGCGCAACATACAAGCACCTTCGTAGCTTCGTGCTACAAATCGGGTGGACGAAAATTCTTCCCTTTCATGCAAGCACCTGTGCTTAACACCGTAAACAGTTTCCCAACACCGTGGGCCATTATATGAAACACCAAAAGAAATGTTTGCTGCCGAAGTGAATGGTCCAAGCATGCAAGACCTTTAATCAATGAGGGTAAGGGCGAAATAGTATGTGTTACACCCTTCGAAAAAGGTGATAATTTATTCATGCGCTCTTGTAGTTTGGAGGCAGAGTTTGCTGATACACTTTGCACTCGGGCAAGCACTAACAGCGGAAAATGTTTAACGTTGACGATGCTACTACCTGTCTGGCAGTCCTGTTAGGATCGTAAATTTAATATAATAAAGTTTGCCTGGCAGTCCTGCCAGGATCGTAAATTTGCATAGAGAAAATGGGGCGGGTGTCCTAAACATTAATCTCATGAGCCTGTTGGGTGCGGAAAGCGCTTCAATATTGAAGGAGCGGCATTCGCGATCTGTTCAGTTCATCATACTTCCCCCAAAAAGTGACTCAATCAGATCGAATCGTTGCGGCCTTTTCCCGGAGATACGAGATGCCCAGCCCTGCCGCCGCCCGCTGCTTGGTCCTCCTGCTGCTGCTACAAGCGGCGCTTGCCTTTCCCGACTACAAAGGTGAGCATGCGTGCAGCCTTTCAATACCAGAACATTCAATAACAAAATATGCTCCATCTCACGAAGTCCATGCAGTATATTGAAAGCTAGGGGTCATGTCAGTCATCAAAAAAAAAAAAAAAAAAATGGAACCAGAAGAAGAGTTCCTCCATTCCCTGGTTCTGCGCCCTCCGCGCGACGCTGACTGAACGGAAACGCGTTTTTTTGGAACAGCCAGCTGGTTCACGTTACTGATTGCCTAACACGATCTCTAGCGTTCACTATACACTCAACAGAATTAGTGAAACAGAGCATACGCAGAATAGTGCTACAGCATTCCATGAATCCCACATGGAGTTTTCGACTTGTATACAGAATGCTTAATAATAGACGCTCTTTACTTCTGGTAAACTACCAAAATGCCGTCTTTCGAGTTAGCCGGTTACTTAAACTTTTGGAGCGCACTGGAGGGAGTTTTTCAATAAGCCTCTTTATGACCATTTGCTTTGTGGCATAACATTTAAAAAAATATAATTTTACAGAAAAGCCCGAAGGCAGGCTTTCCGTCTATTCTGTCAGCTGGAACGGAAGTATTCTAAGATGCTGGAGGGATGCCGATGTCTCACTTACTGTATGCAATAAATTAGACACGTGTGCCTCTCCAAACACCTAAAGTACTCCATTATGTGGGGCATGTTTACCTATAATAACCATTCCAGGCGCCACAGAACCATCACTAAGACTGAACAGAACAAACTAAGCAATGTAGCGCACTGCACACATCACTGGGGGTATTTAGAACAAGCCTTTCTCATTTTTGTCGATTTAGAGGCGGTATCAAATAATGAAACTATAAAAATGTCCTTAAACAAAGCACAAGAATAGACAGATTGCGAGTGTACATCTGTTGCTGGGGAGAAATTTTGCATTGGCAACTTTCAGAAAGTGCACAGGAGCAACGCTATCAAAAAAAAAAAAGGGGGGGGGGGAAGAAAAAGGAACCTGGAGACACACTAATGAAGACATAAAATATTGTTTTGGCGCTCCATTTTTTTTAATCTTTATTGATGTAGCGCACGCCCAGACGCGCAGGTGCACGTAAGTGTAGTAGATGGCCCACGGGCTTTTTGAAGAGCGATTTCGCGCTACCTGACGAAGAAGTTGCTATTATTTTGTGTCCATATTCACGTATTTCACTGACACCTTCAAGAAGCATCAACGGCAGCTTTGATAATTAACGCAGAAATAAAGCAAACACTGCTGAGAGAACCACTACCCCTGTATAAAAGGGCACTTTTAAAGGCACATCGAGCCAAATGACTCCAGCCTATAGTATATTGACCACTATAAGTGACACACAAGGCCTCGCTTGAGCAATGTGAAAAGTTTTACTCAAAATTTTATCCACTCCTGTTGAAATACCTGGCATTAAATAATAGATAATACTCACAGCTCGAAAACAACAATAAGAAAGTAAAAAATAAATGCAGGAAGTGAAGTCTTTGCCAATAAAAGCTCGAATCCGCTGCCCTACCGTCAAGACCCTGGGGCAGGGCTGCGATGCGCTCGAGAATAGTAAGTTCTACAGAGGCACCCGGCAGGTCTGGTTAGGCCTGCATTGCTCCGGAACGTTTGACAAAGACTCTGCATGCCTTCTGACCGCTGTCTCTTCGCCTATGCACACAGACCTTCGCGACCTGTACGAGCTGATGGCCAAGGGTGAGCAGGAAAGTGCCGGCCACGCCATGGAGCGCAAGGCCGGCTACACACCGACCCTGCGCTTGCGGTTTGGACGCCGCTCCGATCCAGCTTGGAACGAGGCGAGGACATGGGACGCTCAGCGGGCAGCCTGAACGGCGGGCACTCGCTCTCTATGCGTGAAATAAACCGATGATTCATTCCTGCAGAAACACTGTTATCCCCTCTGGTCTTACAGCAGGCGCACGCAGACATAGCTGGCACTGTCCATTGGAACGGCCGGCATCCACGTAATTACCGGTGAGCAAGCCGAAATTACATTAAAAAAAGAAAGATGCAGAGAGCAACACTTGCTTTCAAAACTCAGATTGCAGCAGCTGCTCCTTGCTGCTGCTATCACTATAGGATGCTATACAAGGTGAGAGCAGAGCGCCGATCCAAACACATAGGTTGCACGGACATCATCGCGGACGCCACATTGGGGTACCAGCAGGTCGAGAAGGGGCGTAAGCAAGGAACATGACAGCATGACATCACCAAAAAGCGCGTCTTGCGTCGAACGTCAGAGCGATAACAATGATAAACCGGTGAAACAGCAACAGAAAGCGCGCCTTGCGTCGAACGTCAAAGCGATAACAATGATAAACCGGTGAAAAACAATCGCCGTGAAAAAGCAAAACAGTTTGCGCGTGATACTACATTGCACTGACGTCATCGTAGTCACCATCTTAGGGTACCAGCGCGGTGAGATATGGCTGCGTGATGTCACATGAATACTATCTATAGCGCGCGAGCGCATGTAGCCGACAGTACCATCCGCGCAATCTGCTGATAACTATATACCAGCGCTATTGGTGAGGGCACAAGCAACAGCCTTGGTACAAGGGCGCAACGGAAAACTATATGCCCACTTTGGACCGCGTTATTGTTGGGAAAGACTTGACTGTGCCCTTGCTTATTGCTGCGTCCTGGCGCACGAGCAGAGGCTAATGACGCAGCTAAATGCGAAGCCGCTGGGGACCACTGTGTCATCTGCCTGTGCAACGGGGTCGAGGCATCTCACGCAAGAGCCATGACCACGCCGCGGCTCACACCACTCGCAACACGAAAAGGAAGCGTCATCTGGCGGGCGCGCGCCACGCGCGCCAGCGCGCCGCTTTGGCGTGGCTGGCGCAGGAATAGAACATGTCCCACCTCACGCCAGGGCCGTAAGACCAGGGTGCACCGCGCGCTATGCATAGCTTGGCTGGCCAGTTGCATTCTTGCGCTGAGTTTTCACCACGGTGCTCGCCACCCACTTGTGCGCATGCGCTTCGGCAACAGCTTATCGCCGCGCTGCTGTGGACCACGTTCAACGCGCTCAACCATACAGGTGGCAAATTTTCGGGGATCCTGGCGTCACCGGCGTTACGCAGCCCCTGGAAGGCGAGTGCTAGTTTCCGTTTCAAGGAACATGGGCGCTCCTAGCGGTTGCCGGACATCCTAAGTTATTTCTTTTATTTCTCTTTTCGTGAATTTTAAATCGGGCGAAGCCCAGGAAGTGGTTGTCTTCGTGCGTCCGTCGAGCTTGCCTCCGCTCACCCTTGCCACTCGCTCAGCGATATCACAAGTCAGATCGCGCTCGGTCACCTGCTTCGATTGTCGTGTCAAGTATGAAGATGGGAAAGATAAGACAGATAAGTTTGATCAGGCGTGCAAGGAATGGAACCCGCAGGAAACCAGGCCAACAGAGCATTAGACGAAGATTGCTAAATCGCGGCATCGCATGTCTTGTGTGGCTGTGTGGTGTTCTAACAGCGGGATTTCCAGTTCTGCCAAGTTGTTCAGGTTTTCTAATGACCACAGGTAAGCACAAGTATTTCACTCTATTTTCTGAGCAGGTATTCATTTTGCATGAGTAAACCAGTTCTGTGCAAGCCTGAGTGGATTGACAAAAGAGCAGTGTCGCTTAACTCATTCGTCATGACGGCAGCCCATCTGCTGCCGGTGAAATACTTGTAATGAAGGGCTTGAGTGCGTGTTTTTTGGGCTATACATTTTGTTCAGTCTTTGTCGACATGCACAGCCAAGGTTAAAAAAAAAAAAACAGAAAAGAAAGAAAGACGCAGCGGTGGTGGTTAATAATTTTCGCAATGGTTTCGATCTTCTGGAATCTATGTTCGCTCATTGTGTACAGATTTCTGTTGTGAATGAAAATTGCATTCGCAGATTGACACTTTCGCACTGCGTGGAGGTCAGTCTTTTTCCAATACGAAATGTGTGAATAAAATGAAAACGTTTAGCTCTTACTTGTCTTAAATTTTGGCTGACTGCGAAATTGGCAAGCTTTAGTTGATACACTTCACAACACACGAACAAAATTAACGAATGGTGGTGCCAGGAAGTTATTTTCTTTATGCTAGCGCCCCTTTATCTGTGGACTAGAGGTGCTATTCTCCACACGCATGACGGCTGCACGGCCGCCATTATCCGCCATCTTGGCTGTCTCATCAGCTGTCCAGAGGTTACCTGGTTTGAAATTTGTGCCGGGAAACGGTAGTTTTGCAAAATGCAATTTTGCGTTTTCATCAGGATAAGGAAACGTGACGTGGAGCTGCAAATTTTATCGACTAATACTTTTTTTGTGATCCTTGGCACCTGTATTGCGACTTTAGCGCTTTAAAAATAAAGTGGGCGGTAGCGTGCAGATGCCCGTGCAATGCATCTGCAATTTCGCGAATATGTGGTGGTGTTCCAAGATAGCCAGCATGTCAGCTTGTTTATTGGCTGAAGGAATATCCCGTGAAGAGCGTCACAATTAAGGAAGGGCAGTTTCGTAAACGTCAATTTGACGTTGCGCTGCCCCACCATTGTAGACATTTTCCGCCATAATGTGTGGTGTGACGAGCCGCGCGAATTATGGTAATGAGCGGCCATATGCAATGTCGGTCGAGAGGCACGCGTATCGCCGCATTTTCCCTGTCATTTGAGACCATGAAAATCTTTTGTTCACAACGCGTGCTCATAGCATGTGAATCGCTATCGGGTGGTGTTGGCATTTGTGTTTTGAGCCATCATTTTTATTAAAAACACGTTTATCTGAAATAATATTGGTTGAAAGTAGCAAGCTTTCTGCGACATTTTGCAATTTTCACTACTGCGTTGGTATTGTAATCAATATTAATGACTTTTCGCGTCATCAAAGGTTATGACAACGGTGACTTTTTAATTTCTAAAAAGAAATGTACGCAAGGGACGCCTTGAAGTTTCCTCTCACGGTGCGAGTAAGCAGCGAAATGCACAAGAGATGGCAGTGCGGGCGCTTGCGTCGCGCAAGCGGATACCTGTGGCGCGTGCAACGCTATCGATGATATTCGGTCGCGCTGAGTCACTTGCGTTTCACGAGATAGCGATAACGCGGCCTAGAGCGTGCGCTGATCATCACTGGCAGGTCGCGTATGTAGGCTCAAGGTAGAAAGCAAGCGCGTGGGCGCCAATATACGATGACTCATTGCTTTTCCCGAGGACACGCATCCTAGCTAATGAAGCAGACGAGCGAGAAACGATTTTGATGGAATAATCGTACGCTTTGAGCTAGCTGCTTTATTTTTGCTGCGGAGGAAAACTGTTTTCCTTTATCAAGAATGCTAGGTTCAATGCCTACATTAGTTTCTTAGGCGGAACGTCAAAGTTACGTCACGTTACGAAAGTAAATTGGGGCTATCGGCGCCGTTTCTAAGCGTCACGCCTACGTCACGCCTCGAAGAAAATGTCGGAATGTCCAGAATAGTCTTAGTTGAACCGTAGCCCTAAACTTAGCCGCAAATTAGGAATTTCCAAGCGACTACTTTCACGAAACGAGGAAATGTAACATTTTAACAGCGAATATTGGTAGTTAAAGGTTTGCTGTATAAGTATTTCTCATTATATAATTGCTTGGCGCTGGTGTGTACGAGCGATGCCCCAATGATGTAACAGATGAATAGAAACTTGCAAGGTAGACGCGGCAGAAAGACAGCGCTTCCTAAACGCGGTAAAGCCCCTATATTTATAAAAGTAGCGCCATTCTTAGATCTTGCCGCCACCGCGCTCACCCCGGCACTTCCTCCTCGCCAAGGTATATATATATAAGTAACTGGTAGCGTAGCTTCCATAGAAGCCCACATGTCAAGACAATGGAGGCTCGTTGCAACCGTCGCCATCTACGTATCGGGAGGACACCAGCAAGCAAAAAACTAAAAAAAAAAATAAATAAAAATAAAAGTGACGTAACAACCGGAAATGGTAGTGACGTCAAGATCTTAGGCTGCTTGGCGCGAATGTGAATTTCTTCAGCGGGGACGTGCGGGGACGCGCGCTATCACGGAGAGCGAACGCACTCAATCTCCCACGTGCAAGCAAGGAAGCGGAAAGCCAGCGCCGGAGGGAGCAGGGGGGGGGGGGGGGGGCACTTCTCTGCCAACAACCGCGCTCGTCGCTCGTCCGCACAGTTACGGTGGCTAGATGGGTAGGTGTGCCGACCGAGCGTAGTTCACCACTTCTCCGCATCATGACGCAAAATTGGCGCTGCGGACAGTAGAAAGGTTCAGCGGCGCGCAACGGTGGCTGCGCTGTGTAGACGAGCTGCGTGTCTGATAGTATCGCTTGCCTCTGATTGTATCTTTGAAGTGCGCGTTATAATACCGTTCTGAGCAGTGTAGGCCAAGCCAGAATGAGGAACTTGTTGTTGTCGTCTAGTCAGAAAAAACGAAATGATGAAGTAAATTTTCTAGCTTGGCGATTGGTCACATTTATTGGTACAAATGCGGCGCTCCAGCCCATTGCATTAAATATGTAGATGCATTTCTTTCCATGCATAACACAATACTGCAGTGGTTTTATACGGTATATGGAAACGTGTTTACGTGAAATTTAGTAATTTCTTATGTTTCAATTTCGAGAAATCTAGCTATTATGTTTATTGCTGCCTCAGTTACGGTATTTAAGTTGTTACGAGACGAATTGTGTTGGTAAGTGCACATGGTTCACTGTTTGGTTCCAATAAAATAAAGCAATACGTCTTGGGCTACATTCAAGAATATATTTAAAATACAAGAAACGCTCTCATAACTTTAGTCAGCAGATGCACCAACATAAATAGCCTAGCGCGCCAGCAACGTCTCAACGTTGGTCCACCACATCATAACATTATTCACAGCACACGCCTCCGCTTCAGGTGATTCCTCTTCTCCCTGTTGCTTTCGCGCCCCATGTTCTTGTCCTTGACAAGAAAGTAAAGGAGCATAATTGAATAGAATTTCACAACATCTTTTGTTAGCTCTTTCTTGTGCCGCTCACAGCCGATCATATTTGGAGGATTCAGCTGCAGAAAGGATGCAAAGTCGGCGATACTGTTCCTTCGTAACTCATATTTAAACTGAAGCACAGCTTGAAGGCGTTTTCGAGCGATGCTACCAGTTTTTTAGTGCTTCAGAAGGGAGCAACAGCCCTGACCTACTCATTCTGTTGAATTCAGTAATGTCCCTGAGCAATCGCAGCACTTGGTTCTTTGCAGGAACTTTCTTGCTACATAGCCTGCTATATAGAATATAAGCATCGAGTCACTTTTCTTTTCCCTGTAGCAGCGCAGCGCTGCTCGATGTCGCAGGCGCTGAGCACCTCATGTGCGGCTTGCAAATTTCCAATGTCGAGGAGCTCATCGACGTACGCTTTTCGGTGTACGGCTTGCTCATAAACTTCGCCGATACTGAGCAAGCTACTGAGCAGCCCGGGGCGAACATTTCCGCTCACAAATTTAGAGCCCGACTTGCAGTTTGGAGCGAAGCAGTAGGTCTCCTTGGTGGTCTTCTTTGGTGGAGCAACGCCGCCGCTAATCTCGCCGGTCATCTTTCCTACCTGGAACATTCCACATCGCTTAGGAACTTACAAACAGTACGAGAGATGCGGAGCTCTTCACCTTTGAAACTGACACGAACAGATGACATACAACTATTTCAATACGGGCTTTATTTTTTTTGCTCGCCGCCAGTCCGCCAGCCCCCTGTAGCAGACGACGCGCACCGCTGAACCTTTCTACTGTCCGCAGCGCCAATTTTGCGTCATGATGCGGAGAAGCGGTGAACTACGCTCCAGAAGCGGCGGTCGGCACACCTACCCATCTAGCCACCGTAGCACAGTCTCTTATCTCTCCCACGCGCAAGCAAGGAAGCGGTAAGCCAGCGCCGGAGGGAGCGGGGGGGGGGGGGGGGGGGGGGGGGCGCACTTCTACGCTGCCAACAACCGCGATCGTCGCTCGCTCGCACCGTCTCTTATCTCCACACGGCTCTGACCTTTATGCGCTCAGTTTCCGTTGAAGCGATAGACCGCACGTACAGTCAACCACAAAAGTTTGCGGACCACGCGAGCGCGTGCCAGACTGCCTATCCGCGCCACCTAGCGATACGCCACCTAGCGGCGACAGGGGCGCTCTCCCGGATATGAGCCCTCTTGGTACTCGCCTGCCTGTTAATTTTTTATTCCCGTGCATGACATTGTTAGTTCGTTGTGTTGACGCAGAGCGCTGTCTGCGATAAGACCGCCACATATCTGGCTTGATAGCAGTATCGGAGCAATCACTGCAACCTTTGTCGACTAGTGTGCCAGTGGGTAGATAAGTTTCACGAAGCGCTGCGACGATTTTTTTTACGCGCACTTTGGTTGGCAGCATCTTGGTCCAATGAGTGTTGCTGCTTCTGCGTCTTGAGAGAAAGGGTAGGGAGGTGTTTCACTGTCATCAAAAATAAAGAAAAAGCGGATGCATAGAACATTTTCTTTCACACATAGGCGCATCTTCGCATCAGTCGCTGAAAACGTAGTAGACTTGCTTCAGGCCACGTGGTGATTGCCTATTTGGAATGATGCCGCTGCGTGTTCCACTTGATGAAAGAAGGCACATTGTGCGTTTATTTATAGAGGGAATACCTCAGCGCGAAATCTGCCGCCGAACCAACAGGAGCCGGACTGCCGTGAATAGGATTATTCAAGCTTTCCGCGACGATGACAGATTCACAGATATGGAGCGCAGTGGGCGTCCAAGGGCCACGACTGAGGAAGAGGACTGCCTGATTACGGCCGCCATCGTGGCTGATCCTTTTCAAAGTGCAGAGGATATCCGAGAAGCGTTCTCGCTCGCGGTATCGTCTGAGACTGTAAGAAGAAGGCTGAGTGAGCTTGGCCTGCAGTCTTTCTTAGCAGCACAGAAGCCCTGCCTCTCAGACAGCCAGCTACAAGAACGACTCATGTTCGCTACAGCAATGAAAGATTGGACAACAGAGAAATGGGGCGATGTCATCTTTAGCGACGAGTCAACTTTTTCCACGCGCTGGGACCAACGGAAGCGGGTTTGGTGTCCACTAAACTGCAGGTGTGTTTACAGTGTATTGGCAGTTAATTCACGAAGCTAATTCTGCATCACAACATGTTTCACGTAAAATGAGCTTTTGGACATTACGAGATTTTTCTGTAGTGGTATTATGTTGAAAACATTAACGATTGTTTCATAGTACTACTTACTCTGAAGCTAATTAAAAGCTGCCAGTGGGTCTTTCAGTACTATCTAATGATGTTTGCACGTTTTCTATTGCAACTCTATAACAGCATTACAAAGTTCATACGCAAGAGGAATCACAACATTTTTAGACGCGCCGCTGGAACCCAATTGTATGCTATTTCTTGCAGATATCTGCCTAATTACACACAGAGTGTTCTATCCAGTGGACGGTGTTCCGTGAGCGTGTGGGGAGCAATCAGCAAAGATGGCCTTGGTCCCCTTGTGCATCTGAAAGGGCCCTTCACTGCGTCACGGTACTGCGACGTCATCACTAGACACCTCGTTCCGTATGCGCTGGACGGTCCCTTCAGCGACGGCTGCTATTTTTTTCAACACGACCGCAGCCCGATCCATAAAGCACGTATCGTCCAGTCATTGCTAGAAGAACATGCTGTTTGCCAGCTTGAGGGGCCTCCATGTGGCGCCGACTTGAATCCCATAGAAAATGTCTGGGGCATGTTGAAGAAACGGCTGTCCACACGAGCCAACCGTGGCCGCACGGCCGATACGCTGTGGCAAGCGATCGCACAAGAATGGGAAAGCCTGCGTGGTCGACCGGAGATTACTGAATCTTTGTACGAGTCGATGCCCACACGCATCAATAAAGTGCTAGAAAACGGCGGACATTTCACTTCCTACTAGATCATTGAGAGACCTAAGTTTCATGACACTTCTGTAAATGTCTTGTGAATAAATTCATCCCCTTCAGACACGAATTATGATGCACTGTCTGCAAATGCGTCAAATGCGCATGGCATTATTTCAAGACGCTCACTATTACATTCCAAGAAAGAAGACGAAGCAATGTGCTGTTTTGTGCGAGTTTCAGTTAAAAAAATTAATTAGCGTATAACTCATTATCTAATTATTCTGAAATCCGTCAGCTTCAATGCTTGCATAAAAAGAATCAACTATTAGGCCCGAAACGCATGCACACTTGCTTTTTCGGTTGTATTCGTGTCGACCGGAGAAAAAAAATACTCTTGACGTTGGTCTTGGAACGCGGCACGTCGAACGATTGTCTAACATGGTAGTGTCTCCAGCAAAGTGATCATCTGCAGCAATACGCAGGACAATGAAGTTAACTGACCGCTAGTTGTCCCATCAGGAAGCGGACACAAATGTGCACACTGAGTTTTAGGTCATTTGAAGAAACACGTGGCGTGGGACGCGCCTCCGAATTTCGAGTCCCCAAACGAGGACGCCGTGTCGCAAAGGGTTATAAAAAGAGTCATCGCGCCCGATTATTTCTTATTTTTCTAAATGTAACCACTATAGCAGCGCGGTGGTTCGGGCTTTGCGCAGCAAAACCTGGGCGCAGGCGATCAAATCCCGGCCGCTACTGTCACTTAGCGATGGGGGAGGAACGGAAAAATTCTGCCTACTGACTAAGCATCTGTGTCCCATGGCTGCCTCACCGCTCACTCACGCACTCACGAAAAAAAAAAAAAAAACAGCGTGGCTACGCGAAAATAGAACTGATAACAGCCGAAGAATACGCTGTCTGATTACTTGTACTGATATTCTGCTCTCAAAATATAAGCAAGTAGCCCTGGCTAACAAAGAGCGCGTCACGTTGAAAGAGATAGGTAGAAAATATTTGCGCACAGTGCGAAAATAGACAGGCCATAGATTTAAGGAGGGATGCGTCTTCAACGTAGCGCTGCTGTCGATCGCTGGTGACGTAGCGGAAGTGTCGCGAAGAGGCTCTTGGCCACGCGCTCGCGTGGTCCGCAAACTTTTGTGGTTGACTGTACCTTCGCCGCTGCGGCGTATCCGCTTGCTGCCAGAGTTTTGACGGTCGTTGTCTGCAGTCATTCAGTGTGATCTATTCATGTTTGTTTGTGCGCGCTCACACCACGCTTGTTCATTTAGTTAGTAATAGTCGGGCCACATTTTCCAACGCACGCTACTCATGCAATGCTGCCCAGATCGCCAGTGCAGCGCTACAGATGTGTCCCTTCGCACGCGCTGCCCACGGGAAGCGCTTCTCATCAACACCACCGTTTCACACGCGCCTTCTCGTGGTCATCGAGTGTCTCGTCATGTCGGTCTACTTACGCCGCAGCACACCTCCTTACTTAATCAGCTCATGTTTACTACAATTCATATTGCTACCAAAGCCGCTCACCTTACTTACATTGCTGTGTTGCTATCGCATTCATTGCTTCGCCCTTAGGGCGAAACTGTGACATTTTTTTCTTTCCAGCGCGCTCCGATCGCCATTATCAGACCTGTGCGACAATACGAATCGCGTTGCTGCTTCCAAAACGGCATTATTAAGGCCAGTTACTGACTGACGAAGCAAAATCGCGCCTCAAAAACTGCTCCGCAGGGCGCGATCGAAGTTTTCCGCGGATTTCCTCTGGCCCGGTATTTTGTAGCGATGCCTTTCCGATGCTAATGCCTTTTCGCGCTTGGTCAGCGGTCAGTGACGGTCCGCTGACGTTATCAACGGGATCAGCCGGCCGTGAGCGGTGGATGATAAGACTAGTATAGAATAAAGCATAATCGCTACAAAATACCCGCCCTGGGCCGCTATTTTGTAGCGATGCCTTTAAAGTAATAATGCCTTTTCGCGCTTATCGCGCTTTGTCAGTGGTCAGAGCGACGGTCCGCTCACGATATCAACGTTGATAACGCGAGCGGACCGTCGCTCTGACCACTGACAAAGCGCGATAAGCGCGAAAAGGCATTATGACATTAAAGGCATATCGCTACAAAATAGCGACCCTGGTAGCGCGTTAGCTGTCGTCTGCTACGGCAGGTCCAACGTAGGCGGCGCCACTGTCGAGATCGCGCCTCAATGACCGTGATAGTCATGGTACCATATTATGACGTGATGGCCGCGCCGAGTGCGACAGTGGAACGGAGGAGGAGGGAAGTGGTTGGCGCTAGTTTTAATATCGCGGGGCTTTAGTATCGGCATGGGACCGAGTGTCCCTAAGGAGGTATAGAGAGTTTCCGGTTATGTATCCAACTTCACCGGCCGCTTCTGGGCAGGCTGGACACGCTGAACATATGATATATCCGTGAACGGCACGTCATCGCCACCAACGCAAGTGCTCTTGCGAAATAAGCGGAGCAAAAGGCCGCCAAAGTATCACAGTGCTGTAGGACTTGAAGAGCGGAGCAGAACACGAAGACAGCAGTCGAGTTGCAATGCAAGAGAAGGCAGAACCAGGCGTCAAACGGCTTGCAGAAAAGGAGACAGCCATAAGGCCGCGAGGAAAGCAGGAGTTGAAAGGTAGCCTCGTCGTATCGACATGTTGAAGAAGCGAAGCTCCGACAAACAGCAGAAAGGGACGCTGCGAGAGTTGCAGGGCAAAGGCACGCCGCTGTGTTGACATTGGGTGCTAGCGATGCCTGTGTGTAAGGATGAAGAGAAAGTATACGTAGTACGTGCAGCGTGAGGCAGGTGCACGTAATTTCATGCACGGAATAGCTGTTTTCTTTTTCTCGACGCATTGGCTACTTCGCAGCAGCGGAAACCACTATAGCGTGAGGAAGGAGGAAGAAAACTTGAACGTGGACGTCTTCAATTTGTAGAAGAAGAAGATCGAGCAAGGTGAGCCGGGCTGTCTGTCGGCTTTTATTGCTGTCGCAGGTGTGTTAGATCTGCTGTTTTCCGAAAGTTATTTTACCCAATACGCTATTGGGAATGCACTGGGGTTGTGAATCATACCAATCACGTCCTTCCTGAATGATTCTTATGCTTAATGCTTAGTTGATATGATAATGTCACGCGTATATGATAAAGATTCTTCTTCCATTGGTCGGTATTGTTCGAAGCCACTGCTATAATACTACAGGTATAGCACGAGCGAGAAATGATATAAAAGTAGACAAATATGAATTCGCTGCATAATTGGAACAGGGGTCATGATCCCGCCAGCGAGATAGAACGAACAAGACCAGATTGAACAGGAAGAGTAGTAGACAGGGCGCTTACTTATCTTTCTGGTTCGTCTTCTTTTTGCAGGTGTTTCCCCTTATACGATACCACGTTCACTTCTGCATACACTGTAGGGAACGCTCAATAATAGAACACACCTGTTCTTATTGTAAATTCGACTGGTTCTGTACCACGCTCCAACTCGGTTTGCAGCAATGCGGAGCCCTCTCGAGGTTGCCATCGGAGTAGCCACGTGATGGTTTTTCTGTCGGATCTCGGCCATGCTCCCAGGTTGATGGTGGAAGCACCTCTGAGCGCTCGGAGCTGGAGCGCGGCGCTCAGAATGAACCAGTTGAATGTGTTCCGACAGTTCGATTTCAACCAGCCGAATGTAAACTGAACCGCGAGAACGCTCTAGAGCCCTAGAAAGCGACCAGTCAAATGTACCATTATTATGGATACCTTGTCGGCCCTTCTGTATTTTCCCGGTTTCCCCAGTGGTCTCTGATCCGATACCAAGTATTGTGTCGTACTTAAAGATTAGGTTCTGGGAGCTGAGGAAGCAGATGTCTGCCAGACCGTGGCACATCGTGTTCAGCTGTCATGCTTTGACCTTGGCTCTGTTTTTGCTTCCCTTTTCACAAGGCTTCGTCATGGGAGGTAGCTGCTATCAGTTCCTACACTTCAGAGACCGACCCAGCATCCAGACGATGGCCAGCGTCTGTTTTGTGAGTGCCACAAGCAAAGATTTTCTTATTTTTTCGGCCTAATAGAGACTGTTGAATAGGGACTACCAAACGGGTAGTAGACACATAAAATGATCGTTTACTTTCAAATTATCAAGTGTGCGTGAAACAGATTACACGCGAAATGGGACGACACGCGTGCATACAAGTCGTGTTTGACACATGTCGAACCACGTATCGAATACTACAGACAGAGGGCGACACCCGTTTATTTTCGTGTACGTAGTAGCTTAAATACCATGTTATCTAACTTGCCGATAGGCATGTCATTTTTAAGCCAAGTGATTCTTATACCACGTTATACAGACGTGTGTGCGCGAAACTAAAATGAATGAATAAATAGTGGGGTTTAACATCCCGAAACTGCTCATTAGGTTATGAGTGACGCCTCAGTGGAGGACTCCGCATTAATTTTGACCACGTGGGGTTTCTTAATGTGCGCAAAGTTCACAAACGTTGTTGTCATTCGCGCCCAATTGAATTGCGGCTGGAATCGAAAACAGGATACCATGTTCCCAAGCAGAGCAACATAGTTGCCCATCGCGGCAGGTAACTGGAATATGAAGTCTCTGTGCGAAAACAACTCTGCCTCCCAAATCTCTTGGAAGTGGTGTACTGTCAGACGAATCGCAAATCGCCAACAGTTTCACCGCCTCACCACCCTCATATTTCTCGAGGTGTGAAAAGGTGAATTAGGCAAAGTTTCCGAAGTTCAACTGCCCATAATGACAGGGTGCTCTAAACCACACCGTAATGATGACATCAGCTGCTGTATACGCGGCACCAAAAGTGTGTGACAGTAATATTTGTTTTACTTCATTCGTTTTTGAGAAGGGCAAGCATGAAATTAAAAAGATTAGGCTCGTGGTATAGTTGTGTAACGTAATAGGTACAGTACAGGTCCAGCAGAACACGCATGAAACACGCATGACGACCGAAAAGTCGGAGACGCGGCAAAGTGGATAAGCGCCGTGTTTTATATCGTCATGCATGACCTGGTTCTACTGTACTGTACATAATGCGAGCATGAAGGATTAAAAAAAAAAGAAAAAAAAACCCCGGTCAGCTCTGGAAGTCTGCTGGCGCAGTGTTCATAGCTATCTGTAACTCGCCTGTAATGTTCTTGAGGAGCACCTCAGTCAAGGAAATAAGGGACAGACAGTTTAATATTAACCATGCATGTGGCTCATCATGGTGATTCTGGAACGGTTGTCAACCAAAGACAACTATATATATATATATATATATATATATATATATATATATATATATCATCATCATCATCAGCCTATATTTATGTCCACTGCAGGACGAAGGCCTCTCCCTGTGATCTCCAATTACCCCTGTCTTGCGCTTGCGTATTCCAACTTGCGCCTGCGAATTTCCTAACCTCATCATCCCACCTGACTTTCTGCCGTCCTCGACTGCGCTTCCCTTCTCTTGGTATCCATTCTGTAACCCTAATGGTCCACCGGTTATCCATCCTACGCATTACATGGCCTGCCCAGCTCCATTTCTTCCGCTTAATGTATATATATATATATATATATATATATATATATATATATATATATATACAGGTTTTTTCAGCGAATACTTTCAAAAATTATTAAAGATTGCCTGTGGCACATGAGGCCATTCGAGTTCATGAGCTGGTCTACTCGAAGAGGCGGACATTATTACTTGCACAAGAAATTGCAATGCACAATCGAATAATTAACAAAAATGCACTAATTAAGTTTTAACTAATTACCTGATGGCCCATATTGCAATTTACAAATTGTAGCCGTAGAATTCGCAAGGCGGATCCACTTGGAAATAATTCTCAGGATGACACCAGTTTCGAGATATTAATTCCCGAACTTTGCGAAGAAATGCATTGGAGTTCCAGTTAATTTTGTGCTTCAATGCATAAAGCGACGTTTTGTTAAGAAAATAACTGGAACGCCAATGCATTTCTTCGCAAAGTTCGGGAATTAATATCTCGAAACTGGTGTCATCCTGAGAATTATTTCCAAGTGGATCCGCCTTGCCAACTCCACGGCTACAATTTGTACATTGCAATATGGGCCATCAGGTAATTAGTTAAAAACTTAATTAGTGAATTGTTAATTATTCGATTATGCATTGCAATTTTTTGTGCAAGTAATGTCCGCCTCTTTGAGTAGACCAGCTCATTAACTAGAATGGGGCTATCTGCCACAGGCAACCTTAAATAAATTTTGAGTGTTGCTGAAACACCCTATATATATATATATATATATATATATATATATATATATATGCTTGGGGTCGATACGCATATAATTATTACTACCTCGACAAAAATATCACCGTTTGGCCATAAGGGTGAAGCAATGAATGGGATAGCAACATGTTAGAATAATACGTAGCTGTAGTGGCAGTATGACTTCAAGTAAACGTAAGCGGACTAACTAAAAACGAGCTGTAGTGCTAGGGGCCATATATTTGAATCCTGCCATCGGACAATTTCATTTATGTTTATTAATTAAAGCCGAGGTTTTTCTTAGCGACTGTATGACCACTTTTCCGTGTCGGGTATGTTTCAAGCCTCTTTCCTGGGCCGATCCCGAAGGTAATTCACAACCGCGGCAATAAAGTTACATAATTTTCAGGTTTGAGCTCTGTTATTATTTCGCACTTATATTACACTAATATTGAAACAGATTCAATTGTGCTGTTGTGTTTTATTATCCATGCTATTACACTAATCTCGAAACAGTGTCCATTGTCGCTTTTTGTTATATGGCTGTAATTTTGAAACTGCCCACCTGCTTGGACCCAAGGGTCTGCAGTATGTGATAAGTAATATATATATATATATATTTATTTATACGAACCCACATGACGGCTAAAGTTCGCTTTGTGTGTCCTTGTAATCGATATCGCAATAAAAACGACTACCTGCAAAACACATATCTTTCTTACGTGGTGCATCATCATTGTATTAAATAATATATCGCCTTATTTCTGTTCAGATGTCTTGCCCACTTTATGGAGGTAAGACGCGTTTGCTACGGCAAGGTTGCAATGTGTTGATCTGGGCATGTTGTAATTATGAATCTAGGGTAGCTATGTGCTAAAATGAATCCATATGCACACATGAACAACAACAAAAAAGTGAGTAGAACATAAACAGAGCGCTCTGTCTATGGTCTAGTGCTTTTTCTGTTGTTTTTCTTTTGTCCGCGTGTGAATATGCTGCGCTGAAACTATCATGAATCCGGAAAGGTGGTACACCCCTTCATTGCGACCTCGCTCTTCACCTTGCCCTAAAAAAAAAAAGGCATATGAAGGAGATCAAGATAGCTCATAAAAATAGACACAACACAGTGAGGTTGCTTGCTACAATAACAATTGGTTGTTCGTAGAAATGCCACGCATGACCCGGATACAAGCTATCGAAGGACATTGCACAATCTTAGCAGGCACAGATTTTTTGAGCTCAATTATCTCCTGAAGATTGCTTCAATAAATAAGCGAATCGTAAATGGTAAGTCTACAATTCGCTGCAGTATAAATATCTAATCCAAACTCGTGCCATAGGACGCAGGACAAATAATTGATAGCAGCAACAATAGTGCTGCGTCGAGCCTCATTTTCGTTGCCTTTGGTCTTTTGGCTCTAGTATACGTGCTTCAATATGAATCCGAAATTAAGAAGCCTGATGTCATAAATGAGAAAAAAGCAACTGTCCCCCGTTCTTCAAAGGAATTTTTTGACCAAGTTGAAAGTCCATAAATAACAAAAAAGACATTTCTCGCAATGAAAATTGCCCACATCAATGATAAATGTCTACCGTGCCACAGTGATGCTGAGAAACGCGCTTTAATGCTACTCGTCGGTTTGTCGTGGTGGGTCAGTACTTACGGGCTCTTCTCTCCGAACCCGATGTCGCAGGCAATGAACAGTATACATCTCGTCGCGGTGCTGTACACGGCCATGAGCGCTGATGACGCCATCGTCATGCTCAAGCTGAACGGCATCGAGTCGACAGTCACGGGTATGCACGTACTCCGCAGCAAGTACTACGTAGTGCTTATCGATAGACGAAGTCTCACTTGAGAGATGGGTACTTGTACAGCAAGGATGCGGTAAGGAAGGGCCCATAACTCATACTTATGCCACTGTCATGGACGTCCTTCGCGTTGTTCGCGCATGTGTGCTTACAGTAGCATTTGATCACTTGAATAAACAGAACAGCGCAAATTATAGCAAGGCGCACAGAAAGAAAACGCAACAAGCGTTGACTTGCAAGTAGATTGCATTTCGCAGGAACATTGAGCTGGAGTTGCTTTTATTTGCATCCAGCTCACTGGCACACGTGCGAGGTTTTCCGAATTTACTCTAATCACTCTTGTTCAGAAATAAATTTATTTGCGAGTTAAGTGCTTGTTACTTCATGTTTTCCTGTACTGTGTTACTTCGCGCTGTTCCGAGAGTTCGAAAACTCCTAATTAGCGATTCTATACTGCAAGTCTGGACCAGCCCTTGAACTTAAGAGGAAATAAAAAAGAAATGGTGTTACGTACAAGTGCTGGACAATCAAACGGCGCAAATCGCTATGTGCATTCGAGATAGGTTTTGATACTCGCGTTCGCGCTACTCTGCCTCAGTATTACGTGTCTCAATCATTTCGATGAATCTCGTTTCAGAGCTTCACATCGCAGGGGGATCACGCTTTGTCCTTTATTACATAACAATATTTGCTGACTTGTTTCTTATCATCGGCATCGAAGATGTGAGTAGAACTGTTTGCTGTAACACACTAATGCTTCGTACTAGTTCTCAGCTTGGGTTTCAGATGACTCTTACCTTTTTTCCCACTAAGTACAGTGAAACAGTAAGGAATAGACGCAGCTTTTAAAAATATACGAGTGAACTTTTAGCTCGAAATGTTTTTGTTCTGCATTTGGTTGTCACAAAATACAAGGTCACATCGAAAGAGGAAGAGAAAGTCCAATTGTTTCCAGCACGCCTCATGCTCTGTGACGTTCTTGCAGAGGATGGGTTACACAAGAGACATTAGAAGAAAGCACTCATAGTGAAAACGTTAACTGGTAGGAATAAACTTGGATTCATGCATAAGCAGATCTAATTTACAGAAGTTTTGTGATCTGAAAGGTGCGAAATGTGATACACTGCGATCAACTTCCTTTTATTATAACATGTTTACAGACAATTTGGCTGATAGCTGAGATCATGGCCGATATGGGCCGCGATATATTATAGCGATGCCTTCTGCTCGATTCTATGCCACTCTTATCATCCATCGTTCACGGCGGGCGAGTCCCATTGATAACACGGGTGGAGCGTCGCTCTGGCTACTCACGAAACGCGAAAAACGCGAAAATAAATAGCACCAGAATAGGCATCGCTAATTGAGACGCGCGTACACTCGAGATCAGCCACGCGCAAGTAAAACAAACACAAGGACCATAAGGCCGTAGACCGCGGGCACTGGCAAAAAAATTGATTCTACAAATGGGCTCGTGATTTGAGATAAGATAAATATAAGTTGACGCTGTTATTGCGTGTATGCTATGTTGCTCTTTTCATTTAGCGCTGTGGGTAGTGAGCCTTGTCTAGTGGTGTAGTGCATATTTAAGACATAACGCTTACTGTATAATCCCAGATAAGCCTTCTTCCTTCCATTGCCGCTCTACTATAGACACAAACCGATATGAGGTGGCCATTGACATTACGGTTTTGTTTCTTTGTTTTTGTTGTTTGGATTTCCGTTGTGATACAAAATTCTCCCAAAGTACTGAAGTGCACCCTCATGAGTATGGGGAACGCCACCTTTTACTGACAGATGTCGCTGATAAGTAAGGTGTCATCATCTAATACTTATACGATCTACGACTGATCGCATGACAGCGCACCAGGATGCGTTCCTTTAGAGATGTCATCATCATCATCATCATCATCATCATCATCATCATCATCATCATCATCATCATCATCATCATCCAATTTATGGCCGCTACAGGATAAAGACCCCTCTTAGTTAACTCCAATTATCCCTAGCTTCAGCTGGCCCCATCTTATGCATGCAAATTCCCCAACTTCATCGCACCACCTAATTACATGACGTCCTTGACTGCGCTTCCCTTCTCTTCGCACCCATTCTGTAACTATATCAGCCACCCTTTATCTGCCCTACGGATTACATGGCCAGCCCAGCTCCATTTCATTTTCTTAGTATCAACTGGAATATCAGCTATACCCCGTTTACACCTTAACCCACACAGCTGTCTTCTTCTGGAAACATGAAAATACACAATAAAGAGATTTATGAAAATATAAGTGCATGAATACGAATAAGTACACATGTGGCCAGTTTCGGGTTTTGCGGATATTTAATCCCAAACACGCTACATCTCCGATGCGTTTTGGTGGTCACGGAATGCGCTTTCCGTTAGGGCGTTCGTTCACCGACCGAACTCCAACCGATCACTGATGGTTCATGCGCTTCACGTCGCGCAACAAACAGATACACAGTCAATGAGTTGATAAGGATAAGGTGTGATGAGGGGTTATATTGGTCTTACCACGGTTGATAATGATTCGACGTTGATGGATAAGGTGATAAAGAGCGATAAGGGCTTATAATGGTCGCATCAATTCTGATAAGACTATTAAACACCGATAAGATTTAAGGGTCAAATCAAGTCCGATAAGGTTGATGAGAACCGTTAAGAGTTGATAAGGGTCGGATCATGTCCAGTAAGGTTGGCGGGGACAGATAAGGATTGATAAGCCTTGGATCAATTGCGATAAAGTTGATACCGACCGATAAGGGTTGATAAGGCTCGGATCGAGTCCGATAAGGTTAACAACCGATAAGGGTTGACGATAGTCGGATTTAGTCCGATAATGATGATAACGACCGATAAGAGCTTATACTGGTCGGATCAAGTTTCATAACATTAATAGTGGCACCGGGCTGCATGGAGTTGAGCAAGCGGCACAATGCTTATCTATACTTAGACAACTCCCAGAGAAGTTTCTGCGTGAATGTGTTTATTTCTTCAAAATTTCAATAGCCTTCGTAATCAGTGGCGCAACGGATGCTCAGCGCAAAATTGACGGGTTTCATATCCCTGTTTGAGGTCTAATATGCACGTTTTTTTCTCCTCGTCTTGCAGAACTGTAGGCTGGGAATGCTGACCTTCATATGGTGGAACTCATTTCGAATTTTCCTCGAAGTCCTCACCATCGTGGGTGTGGGATTATGGAAAGGCACCAGCGAAAACGTTAGTATATCTGCATCCTCGCGCTTCACGTGAACCGACGAAGTCGACAGATCAGCATTTCTGCGTTTAGCTGTATTTTATGCACGTTTTCTTGTCGTTGACAAGACTGTGAAGTTAAAAAGTTTAAGCAATACGCTACGTCAGCCAGCGATTCACCTTTCGCGTCGAGAGGATTATGAGCTTTGCCGAATAAGCGTTGTTATAAGTCTGTATGGCCTTCAGTGCTGTCCGCATGGGTCTCGCGTGAAGCCTTAAAATATCAGCATGAAACCGTCTGACCTGTAGGATCCCTCATGATCGATAATTTATGAGGATTTGGCAGTGGTCGCGTATAGTGGCAGTCGAACACCGTGTTGCATTCACTGACGCGTCCTGCATTCGGAACGCGAAAAGTACTTTTCTCGGTAACCGATGTCCCTACGATGTTGGTCGTTGCTATGAACAAGTTAACGCTCCAACATTGACGTCCGCGGACATTCTAATGGGCAATAAAATTACTACAACCTTTCTTCCCCCCTCCATAAGACTTTGCATTTTCCTAAATGGAGACGCTTTTCGCTTTGCTTTGCAATCTCGAGACTGCGTGCCACAACATTGCTCCCAGACGCTGTACCCAGCATTGTAGATGATCATATCTCCTGTCAGCAATGGTGGCGGTGTTTGAGTGGTAATTTACCGTTTTACAGTTCACTCTCATAATGTCCTTCCTGTCCTGCCTGGGTCTGACACTTCTCGTTCAGGTAAGCAAAGAAGTTGCATTTCTTTACCTTGAACCATCGATAATATACCGATGCAATAGTTACACCATAATTCCGTATAAATAAGAAAGTCTTGTTGATTGATTCGCTGAACAAATGTTTTGTGGATGGTAAAGAGTTGACGTGACCTTTAGGATCATCTTGTTTCCCTCAAACCCTCATAATATAGTATACAGGGTGTCCCAATGCACCAAGATTTAAAAATATGCAAATGCCACGTAGCTGGACAGAACCAAGGTAATATTTTTGCCGTCGCTTGGCGTTGATCAGCTTAATTCTTGCATTCCGTCTAATTACATACCAAGTCTTAATTAACTTCTCAAATATTGTATTTAGATAAAAAAAATTCAATGAGAGAATTGCAGAGCAACATGAAAAACTCCCGATACAGCTTTCTGTTCGTCGATACGTGCTACATAAAAGTATTTTTCCGAGCGTGAAAGAAGCCTGCGAATACACGCAAAGTGCTTCGAGTGACAATTTTGCGAGTATTCGCGGGCTTCCTTCACGTTCGGAAAAGCACTTCTATGTAGCACGTCTTGAGGAACAGAAAGCTGTATCAGGAGTTTTTCATAATGCTCTAAAATTTTCTCATTTACACTTTTCATCTAATTATAAATTTTGAGAAGGTGAAAAGTAATTAGGACTAATTATATGATTAAGCGGAATGCAAAAAAAAATTATCTGAGTATCTCTAAGCGACGGTAAACACCTTGGTTCTGCCCAGCTACGTGGCATTTGCATATTTTAAATCTGGGTGCATGCTAGTTGGGACACCCTGTATACAGACGACAGCAAACTGCTGTCGCTAATCAAACGTTGAAGAAAGCTACATAAATATCTTTAAGAGGGTAACTGCAAAAAAGACCGCTCCAGCTTTGCGCACAATATGTTAGTTCTATTACGGAGACTTCTGAATGCACCTCAAGCACCCAAAAGTCTGTTTAGATATTTAGTCGCAGTTATCGGAAATTTGTTGTCGCACTAGGAAGTGCCACAACTGCTTTCTGTAGCTTGTCCAGTCCTGAAAACAATTAGGTTGCTTGCGTAGCGATACCTCATTGCTGGAGAAGCTCCCGCGCAAAAATTTGTTGATCGTGTATAAATTTTGCTTACAGTAGCGATACTTAAGGCGTATTGTGTGGCAGAAGAATGTATGGTTTTGTTTGTCACATACTGCGCAGGTATTATTTTTTTTGTCTGTGAAACTGTGACACGTGCTACGTTAACTGCAAATCACACGAGATAAAATTTTACAAGGTGAATTTTCCATGGGGCACAACGTGGGTACGACGTGATACAGCTTGTTCTGCAAAGAAGTGAGCTATCTGAAATAACACTCTGCACAGCACATGTAAATGAAGATATATTTTACGACCTTTTTCAAAGCGATTTAAGTGCGGATATGTGCGATGCACCAATGTAAAGAAACATCGCAGTGGAAAGTAAACGTTTTAGTTGCGCGATGTTGACTTAGAGTTTGCAGTGGTTTGTGAAACGTCTTTTCTGATGCTTCTTATGTGTCGTGTACCTGTTGGACGTGCCTAATCATGAAAAAGCTTCCTTGCTATCGCTAGGTACACTGTGTGCTTTCTTTGGTTATTGTCCTTTTGTCTGAAGCCCTGCCTGTGTCATGTGTTTGAGAACTCAGAAAAAGAATATCGCGAGAACTGCCGCAGAGGTGTGCACCGAAATCTAAGAGGGGGCAGTCGTCATCGGTGGGGCGAAGCTTATTTCACAGCAAATCCCTCTAACGTATCTAAGTAAATCCTGTATAATTCTCTATAATTTCCTATAATTGGGGTTAGGTTAGGTTAGATTAGGTTTGGTTGGGTAAAGTTAGGCTAGGTTACCAAACGTTACCTAATTATAATTAGAGGGATTTAGAGATCCTTTATTTAGAGGTGTTAGAGAGTTTTGCTCTGAAATGAGCTTTACCTTCATGTTGTCGAGTGCATGCAAGATGGCATCACGATATGGCACCGCAGCAAACACACAGGCGCGTCGTAATTTTGCCTTGCTAGCGCAAGTTCGTCAACGTGCACCTGACCATGTCACGACAAGCAAGTGCGCATGCATCAGCGGCACCGTGTGCGGCTGACACCCGAACTTGGTGTAGCATGGCCTTTCGATCGCGTTTTATGCGAATATTTTCTAAGCTTAAAAACAAAGGCAGCTAAACTCACTCTGTCCTCACCTCGAATTGACATGTTTGCTTAATTGTCACTCACATTTCACATAAAAGAAATTCATTTTTTTCCCCGAACTGCATCATTGGCTGCCTGGTTTCTGCAGACCTTAGGTGCCCAATTTTTCAGTAGGAGCTCGCTTTCCCGATGGTGAGGCGAACATACGACGGTGATCATCTTGTCTGGTCAAAACAGAGATGAACGAAGTGCTTTAGTGATCGGTGCGGGCCGAACACTACGATATTGCGGCGAAATTTGCACGAAAGCAAAGTAGAGGTAAACACTATTTTTTTTTAACATTGTGCGAAGAAAAACGCCAGCCAGTTAGTGTGAGTAACGATGGTTTAGCTTCATACTTTCATATTACAGTTCAGTTTAGAATCAAAGAACTGAAAGCAGTGGTAAGCGACTGCCTTAAGGAAATCAGCTCACGAAGCGCGAGGCGGCGCTTTGAAAACTGGCGCGCTGCTCTAGTCTGCATGCGCCCTGCTTTCGAGTGGACGCTCCAGCTTGCGTGTTCCGGCGCCATTGCTTCGTGGGAAAGAGCGCACATGTTGCAGATGCGGGGACAAGCAAACTGCTCGGCAAGGATGCCACCGAAGGAAAAGAGAATCGCACAGGCTGTTCGGCGCGGTCCCCTTCCCGTGCTCTTCATTCCTGCTCGAACCATTGCCAACTGTCCCGCCTTATTGAATTGCGTGTTACTTCTGAGAGTGGCACTTTCTTGCACACATGCACAGACGCAGTCTCACTGTTCCGAGTAATAATAATAATAATAATAATAATAATAATAATAATAATAATAATAATAATAATAATAATAATAATAATAATAATAATAATAATAATAATAATAATAATAATAATAATAATAATAAACATCTTTGCATCCCCGATGCTTTGAAAAAGCGCTTTACACGTATAGGTGCTCGAGATTACACTTATAGTGGCGTCTTCGCAAAGTTCTTGCAGTACATCGTACGGACCTTGCAGCCCATCTAAATAGACAAATTGCGAGTTGTCTTATATAGGTATAAATGGTGCTGGCCTGAAAAAAAAAATAGACGCATATTTTATTTTTGAACCAAACTAGGCTACCGCAGATGCTATGGCCGTTGAGTGCCATCGAAACACTGAAAGTCGTCCCTAATAGGTTTGCAATTATATGGCATTGGAGCATGTGTCACCCATGAAAGAAGAGTACATTGAATCTCGGCAGCAGACGCGCGGCGGATTTCGGTGACAAACGCGGCCCGGAACCGTCAGCCCAGGTAGTGGAGAAGCGCGACGCTTCAACTGCCTGCCAGCTCGAAACCTTCACGCACGCCACAAAGCTCTCGCGCGTCAGCACGAGTAATCTCGAAGAGCTGGTCGGTGTTCGGCGACCCTTTTCGAAGAAAGTCCGAACCCTAAAATGGACGAAAGAGCCAAAGAAAACTATCCACTTTAACACTAGAGCAACGGTTCACAAAATTGGTTTATTAAAGGGATGATGCACTTGACTGCGTATATCTGAATGTTTGGCGCAGTGAGGATACTTTGGTAGCGTTTGTTGTTTCGTTGCGTGATTCCATAGAGAACAGAGCAGGTGACAGCTGCATCTGTAGCGGTAGTACCGATAGTACGAATGCGCCGACTTGTTTTGTGTGTGCGATCCTGTGTTGAGCCAGTTCTGCGATAACATGTCGTCAGAAAGAAATGCTAGGCATTTCCTCGCTGCTATACCAGGTGTTTTTATTGCGATAGCAATTATATGGACACTCAAAAGCAGATTTCTGCCGTCGGCGTCGCCGTCGCCGTCGCCGTGAGGTTCCGTATGACGTCAATGAAGATTAAATCATCGCCGCGCGCCGAACGCTGTATGTGCGAGTGAAAGGGCGCGAGGGACGCGCTCTTTCGCGGGGAGTGAACGCACGGCGGAGAACAAACGCGCGTTCTGCTCTGTGCTCCCTTAAGGGCTGCAGAAGTAGGCGTCTCTTTCCTCCTTTACAATCACCATATATGTAGAGCAAACGCGCCTTCTTCCGATGCGCGAGAGGCCGTGGGGGAGGGGGGGGGGAGGGAAGGGAGGCGACGTTTAGCTGCGGCACCAAGTGCCTATTTATATCAGAGGCTCCGGCAACAGTCACCAACGCCGCGCGCATTTTTAGCGAACGCGGGCAAAACGCCGACGGCGTCGACAACAGTTCTGCGTGTTGCCGGTGCTGCTGCATGTCCAAGTTTATACAGCTGATAAAGCTAATATCATTACTCCGTATAGCTCTCTACCAATTTGCTATCGCAATTGATGCTTCGCCTTTCAGGTGAAACTGCGACAACTTTTTTTTTTCTTTAGCCGCACCAAAGCTTAAACGTTGCCTGTGGTAGATAGCAGAATTCTAACCTTTGAACTAAATTACTCGATGATGGCGGCCATTACTTCTGTGAAAAATATAAATGCTTAATTCAATAATTAAGCTAAATAACTTTCTAAATAACTACTTTAAGGTGCATATTTCATTTCCCCAATCGCAGCCGGTGAGTTCGCAATGCCTATTCACTTGTACGAAATTCTTAGGACTATGCCAGTTTCGAAATATTAAGCTTCAATGTGTCCGGCGATATGGACTGGCGTTCAAGCTACTTTTGTGCTTCAATGCATAAAGCAGCTTGTTCATAAAAAAGCAAGTAGAACAACAGCGCATCTTCACCGCAGTTTAGACAGCGCATAACTCGAAACCGGTGCCATCATCAGAATTCATGCTAAGTCGATATACCTTGCATACTCACTAGCTACAAATCGTAGGTTGAAATACGTGCCGTAAGGTAAATACTTAAAAAGGGAATTAATGTAATTATGTTAATTGTTGCATTAAGCATTTTGATTTCTCGAAGAAGTAATAGCCACCTCATCAAGTAAATTAGCTCAAGGTTTAGACATGTCCTATGCAACATAGGCAATTTTTGGAAACTTAATGCAGCAAAAAAAAAAGAGGAAAAAAGAACACGTTATTTATTGCGCCCATCGTTGAATGTCCCCTTTTTTTCTCTGATGACTGCACAGTTACCACGTGGACTTCTTTCAATTGACCAGATTCTACGCAACTGTTGCTGCGCGCGCTCTATCTTTAGCTAAAGGCCATGACACCGTGCGCCTATCTTTGCTTCCTTCACGTTCGTTCACTTAATTCGCGTTAGCTCGCCTCTTTCAAATTGGTTCCCAGTCGAGGTTGGTGACAAAGCGAAAGGGCTTCATATTCCGCGCATTGATTGCCTGCTTCGTTCCTTCTCGGAACCGTTCGCTGCGCGCAGGGATTCTTCACGCGTCGCGTGTTCCACTACAGCTCGCTGGTGCGTCCCGGCGTGCGCATACACGCGCACGGCGAGATGATGCCCAGCGCCATGGCCCTGGTCGAGCCTGGACCCACTGTCGGCCACGTGGGAGGTAAGGAGGGCGATGAGGAGTCGACCGAGACGAAGACCGCGCACAGGACGTCCGAGAGCCGCAACGTGACCGACAGCACCAAGCGAGAGCCCGGCCCGAACGGTGGCGAGCAGTCCTCCACTATCATCAAGAAGAGTCCTCCAGAATGAAGCCACGGGACCGAACATAAAATACGTCACTCGCGCTGCTTTGCTCGGTTTTGGTGCTCTCGGCATTTACTGCGCCATACGCGATTTATTACACGGCCCGGTACCTCAGCGGCAGCCTACGTCGAGGCGAGAAAACGGCTTGGCAACGGAACCTTAGGCCCTTTGTCCCTGGATGCGAATGGCAAGCCCGCGCTTACATTCACCTAGAAAAGCGGATCGGGCTGAGTCAACCCGTGTCGTGCATACGGGATGACACAGTCCGACACGACGCTCGCTCAGTCCGACTGGCTAGCGCTCACGAGGGCCATGATGGTGTAGGGGCTGAGCTAATTATAGCACAAACGAAATTATATTTCTCCAATGTGACGTAACGGACACTATATAAATGCGCTATGGCTGTAGCCTCCTCAGCTCTGCTGTAGATGCGTGAACGGGAAAGAGAAGCCTAAACGTAGCACAAGCGAGATGCTATTTCTTCAATGTGGATTCCCGGACACAATATAAATAGACCATCGCTGTAGCCTCCTTGGCTCTGCCATAGGTGAGTGAACGGGATATCCATAAGCTTTTCACCGTGTGCGTGGCGATTCAACGTAACAAGTATTGTGATCTCATCGCAAGCCACCGGGAAACGGCTAGAATACGTGAGACACCAAGTCCGCGAACTATCAATTAGCCCACCATGTCTAGAACGCGTCAGCGCCCAAGTTCTCACTTCTGTAGCAAATATGAGGCGCTATAACGTAAAGCTATTCGAAACTGTTTCTATTCCATTTCTGCAATCAGCCCTCCAGGATTCGTGAAAAATGTCCCCCAACAATTTCTATCTGTCACGCGACGTCATGAAAACCTGCTATAACGTGTACACTGTGATAATGCATGATTACACCGAACAAAAGACAACTTTTTTATTATACGCCTTTTTCGCCATTAGCCCTCCGCTATTGATCAAAAAATCTCGGGATGCGCCCAGTTCACCTGCCTGTCATGTGGCGTCACAACACCTCCAATGCCCACCACGTGAAAGTGACGTGTACGCATTACAAGGGAATTATGCCGAACAACACTGCACTTCTTTCACAATAGCCGAAGACTGCCCCATCCATAAGCAGTAGAAGATCGCTGCCCGTCGATCACTATGGCGCTGGCTACTTAGAGCTGCCGGGGAGAATGGTTTGATTTGCGTAGACTAAAACATTTTGCGTGGCAGTATAGCGTTGTTGGGCCCATTCGTCGACTATACGACATCGCTCTGCCAACTCTTTTTCGCTGATGATCCTATTTAGCGGCATTTTTGAAGTTCCGTTGCATGCAGCTGCGATTTTCGACCAGCCACCGCAAGCTACGCAAGGGGAAGCAGACCAATCGCAGACGCCAGCTTCGCCATCCTCATCCGGTTTCTTACTTTCACTGCGCTAGCTCGGCCCCACTGAGACCCTCTCCACTTCCGCGTGTTCCTCGCCTCTTGTCAACCAATTAGATATGAAAAACCCGTTGAGGTAGGCAATGCTATTCGCTTTTAAAGCAAACAAAAGTCACCTCCTATAAACGAGTAGAGCGTTTGATTGGGCTGTTCAAACTACGCTGGACAATCTGTCTCGTGCGGCACGTTGCAAACGGAGGGAAGTGTGGCGCAACTGCCTCGCTATTCTGGAGATCGCGAGAGGCAGCGCGTGGGTGACGTGTGGGTGACGCGTGGGCGCGATCCAGAGCAGCCGCCGCAGAAACCTCGCTCATGCAGCGCTTTCTTTTCATATATGGTATCGGTGGCGTAGTCGGTGAACAGACAACGCCCTACTTTGGCTCCATCGCATAGACATCGTCGTCGCAGAGCCTGTATTGCGCGGCACTACGCTTTTATCGCGCTTTCGCCATACCCTCCTTCTCCTCTTTCCGCCTCATGGTTCCGCTGCACCCCCTCCTCCGTTTTCCTCCTCGCGCTTCCTTAGATATCGCCGTCTTTCACCCCCCGCTGCGCTCCGCGTTCGCTCTTTCATCCTTTGCTGTGCTTGTTCGCTCGCTTACGAGGGACGCCGACGCTCGCCGCAGGAACGCGCGTCTAAGAGCTGCGTAGCTGTAGCTGCTTAACCGTAGCTGCTTTCCAAGAGACGAGGGCCGCCGAGAATGTTCTATTGGCTGTTTTTGAGTCCCAGTAAATGACGGAGGCTCCTTTGCAGCTTCGAAGGGCCACCGCGACGGCCATTTCTTCTGCTTAGTGAGTGAAGTTGGTAACTACCGTGGCTGCGTTGACGAGCGAGCCATGGGCGTCCACCGCGGAGGCCGCGTAGGCGCGCCGCGTAGTTTTATCGGCTGCATAATATCTGGCCGCGTCAACGAAGAGGACTTGCATTTTGTTACGCTTGATGTTGTCGAGGATTGCCTTGGCTCTCGCTTTTCTCCGCCATTCGTGGTGGGTCGGGTGTATGCTTCTTGGGATTGGATCAACGGTTATTGCCCTCTTGGCGTTTGTGCATAGTTGAGACTTCTCAGGTGGCATGAAGATGGGCTGTATAGGCTTCTAGTAAGATCTCGATGCCCACCCTTGTGAGTGAGAGCCGACTAATTTGGGCGTTTCGCTGTGCCTCAAAGAGTTCGGTTGCCGTGTTGTGTAGCCCCAGTTGGAGGAGACATTCCGTGCTAGTGTTTCTAGGGAGGCTTAGGACCTTTTTCAATCCTGTTCTGATTAGTGTGTCGATTTTGTTCAGCTCCGTCTTCTTCCAGTTGAGGAAGAAGGCGGCGTAGGCTACGTGGCTGATGAGGAAGGCGTGAAATGCTTTCATGAGGTTGTCCTCTTTCAGTCCGTCCATTGTGCTGGCGACCCGTGATATTACCCTGGTGAAGTTGAGGGTGCTCTTTTCGATGCGCTTTAGTGCCTTCCGCGTTGTTATTGCTGTAAGCCCCAATGACCATGCCCAGGACCTTGATTGTGTAAGGAACGAAGCGACTGCGCGTCCGCCGGTTGTGGTTTATTGAACCAACTGGTCAAAGATGGCGCTAGCGCGAGCCTTCGCCTCACGCGTTCTCTCCTCTTCGTCGTCTTCAGTTTTCATCAATTGTGTTACAACTGGGGATGTTTCCTCCGTCCCTGGTGTGTAGGCGAACGGGGAGGGACCTAAGGGACTGTCTCTGCCTGGGTCCTTGTTTGCACAGAAGGAGCTCTGATTTGAGGGGGAGAGCTTCCGTGGTGTCGTGGTGTCCAGCGCTTGCTGTAGGTTCTGCTCCCGAGTGCCTAGCGGGTCGCTCGCGGACCAAATGCTAATGCCGTCCGCGTAAATCACGTGCACTACCCCCGGGACTTTCGAGAGTTTGTTGAAGGGATCGTGCATTGCGATGTTGAAAAGAAGCGGCGAAAGCACCGACCCTTGCGGGGTGGCGATGTTGCCTAGCCTGTGCTTTCTGCTTCTGACTTGTCCGACGTTTATGGTGACCGTTCGGTTATCCAAAAACGATATTACAAAGTTGCGAAAATTTACTCCGAGATCTAAAGTGGAGATTTCGTTGATGACGTGTTCGTGCCTGACCGTGTCGAAGGCCTTGGTTAGGTCGAGCGCCAGGATGCCTTTTACATCCCTGCATTTGTTGTCTATGACGGCGCTCCTGATGAGCAGCATGGCGTCTTGCGTGGATAGCGATTTTCTGAAGCCTATGCGATTGTGGCGGAATCGGCCATTTTCTTCAATGTGCTCTTCAATTTTTATGTGGATGGCATGTTCCGCGACCTTCCCGAGGCACGACGTAAGGAAGATGGGTCTCAGGTTCTCTGCATGGAGCCGTTTTCCGGGTTTGTGCATGAGGACTACATTGGCAATTCGACTGGCACCCGGCCTTCAGCCCATACCTCGGTAATCTTGCTCGTAAAGATTTGTACGGCTTCGTCATCTTAATTTCTGAGTAGTTTGCTTCTGAGTCCATCTGGGCCGGGGCCGAGCGTCTGTTTAGGTCGTGAAGGACGTGCACACTCACCGAAACTACGCGAGAATAGAAACAAGAACGAACACGGTGTCGCCCTTGTCTTCTACGCTCTTTATTTTCCCGATTTACTCGGTTTTTGAGCGTAAAGCCGTATACCAAACACATTTAGCAACATTTACTCTTTTTTTATTAGGTAATGAATATTTTTAGTTCGCCCTGAAAGCGCAATTCGTACTGTTGAGATGGGCTGTTGTGGAGAATGGCTGCGTCCTCAGATGCGGACATTACTTGCTCGGCAAATAATATCTTACTCACTGTAATTGACAATATTCACTAACATTTTATCTTAAGTGTTTCCTTCGTGTTACATGATGAAATTATTAAATTGAGTGGTTGTAACAGTCGATTTAATTTATATAACAGTCCATTTAATCAAAGATGCAGGTGATAATATGCTTAAAAATCTCGCGGCGTTTTATACGCAATGTCTCACGACTTCAAATGTACCAGAGAGCTGGAAGAATGCAAACAATATACTAATCCATAAAAGGGGAGACTTTAAAGAATTGAATAATAGACCCATTAGCTTGCTTTCAGTATTGCATAAAATATTTACCAAGAGAACTTCCAATAGAATCAGGGCAACACTTCGATCAACCAAGAAAACAGGCTGGCTTCAGGCAGAGATATCCTACAATAGAACACCTCCATATCATCAGTCAGGTTATTGAAAAATCTGCGGAGTACAATCAACCTCTTTATATGTCTTTCATAGATTATGAGGAGACATTTGATTCAGTAGAGATACCAGCAATCATGGAGGCATTGTGTAATCAAGGAGTACAGGAGGCATATGTGAATATCTTGGGAAATACATATCTACAAAGATTGCACAGCTACCTGATTTCTCCCCAAGAAAAGTAGAAAATTGCCTATTGAGAAAGGTGTCAGGCAAGGCATGTTTTTTTTAAAAGTTATATGACACTTAGGAGATGTTGGCGTCATTAATTGACGCCTGCTACTCCTTTACTCTCTTAAATGGAACATTATCTGCTGTTACATGATCTACCATTTCTTCGTTTTACGGGTACATAGTGCATGAAGTAATGATGCGCATTTTGCTAGACCATCATCAGTGAAGTGTACTGCTCGACGTCGGGCTTTATTGTTCACTTAAAATTGTGCGCATTTGAACATTAAAATATTAACTTTCCTTGGTTTCAATCTGCATAGTACAATCAACCTCTCTATGGCTTTCATAGATTATAAAACTTCAGGCATTTGATTCAGTAGAGATACCAACAGGCATAGATGTACTGCGAAATCAAGGTCTACAGGAGGCATACATGAATATCTGGGCAAATATCTACAAGGATTGCACAGCAACCTTGTTTCTCCACAAGAAAAGTAGAAAGATGCCTATCAAGAAAGGGATCAGGCAAGTAGACACAATCTCTCCAATGCTATTCACTGCATGCTTAGAAGTATTAAATCTATTAGGCTGGGAAGGCTTCGGAGTAAGGATCAACGGAGAATATATCAGCAACCTTAGGTTTGCAGATGACACTGTCCTGTTCAGCAATACTGGGGATGAATTGCAACAAATGATTGAGAACCTTAACCGAGAAACTGTAAGAGTAGGGTTGAAGATTATTATGCAGACAAATGTAATGTTCAATAAACTGGCAAGAAAACAGGGAATTCATGATCGCCAGTCGGCCTCTAGAGACTTCGGAGGCGTACGTTTATCGAGGTTAATTACTCACAGGGGACCCTGATCAAGAGAAGAACATTTACGAAACAATAAAAATTGGTTGATTGAATACGGCAGGCATTGCCAAATCCTGACTGGGAGCTTACCACTGTCGTTGAAAAGAAAAAGTGCAATCATTACATAGCTCACATAGCTTACATTACATAGCTGGGACACCCTGTATATACAGGGTTTCTTTCAGCCCGCGAATACAGGCTAAGTGCCTCGAGCAGCCAGTCGCGCGGCAATTCTGCGTGTACTCGCGGGCTTCTTTCACACTCGAAAAAACACTTTTACGTAGCACGTATTGAGCAACAGAAAGCTGTATCGGTAGTTTTTCATGTTGATCTACAACTTTCTCATTGACGCTTTGATAATTAGGACAGTACTTCTCGAGTTAGATAATTAATTACAATTACCTAATTAAATTTCAGGAACGAAAAAAAATTACTGGCGGCAACTCCACTGTACTGGAAACAATACACACTAGGTTTACTTCGCGTAACGCCGGTACTCTTTTTTTAAATCGTGCTGCGTGATAGCTGGGACACCCTGTATATACGGAATCGGCTAGCTAGCACAAGATG
Source organism: Dermacentor silvarum (assembly GCF_013339745.2). NCBI lineage: Eukaryota > Metazoa > Arthropoda > Arachnida > Ixodida > Ixodidae > Dermacentor > Dermacentor silvarum. The sequence goes on along the minus strand of NC_051159.1, from coordinate 179,407,858 downwards.
GATAATTGTGGACAAGGCCATCGTCCTGCAGTGGACATATATATATATATATATATATATATATATATATATATATATATATATATATATATATAATCAGCCTATTGTTTACAGGGGTACGTGCCATTGCACTTTGACCCTTTCTGCACGATCCCTAGGATCAGCCCACATTGTTGGTCTATGTCGCTGGATACGATCCGCCAGACCCTAGCCATATGCAGCTTCGCTGTAATAAATCTCGGTGGACTTTATTGCGACCACCACACACAGTGGCCGTGCGTCGTATTTTGTGAAAATACCGCGTATTAACACGATAGCGTTAAGGGCCCCGTGTCGCAGAAAATACGGCGTCGGTGTCGGCTTTGGCACCCGCAGCCGATAAAATCATCCCCAACCACGCAGGCCCTCCAAATATATTTAGGTATGCCACACCATTTTATCATTAATCTTGCTTAAACCTTGTCTTGCATTCTTGGTAAAGCTATTCCTTGAAATTTTGAGAATGACAATCCACAAACAAATGTCATGAAACAAAACACCCACAGCGCATGCCTTTTATGTTAAATCTTCTCAGACTGAAATATTAAAAGTACGAAACAAGAACGGAAACCTGAAAATTAGGCATTTTTTTTTTGCTCGGCTGTGCAATATCTCCGGGATCACCCCACGCAAGAGGCCGCGTTTCTACCAGAAAGCTCGCCTTCGTGCAAAGCGTTTGCCGTCAGTGTTTCCCGGTAACCATTACGGTTGCTTAAGCTGCAGTTGTCGGGAAGCGTGAGAAGCAGTCGGGGATCTTTGAATGCTATCGCGTTCCACTCTTAAAAGCGAAGCTTAAGCGTCCTCCCAATTTTTTCTCATCGAGCTAAAACAAGCATTGATGCACATGCCGCCTGTTATCATTCAACAAGGGCAGCTATTTTCGTAGCCTCCCTACTGGATGCTGTCACCATACTTTAATTTCACGCTCAAACAACCGTAGCGACTTTGGGCCACCGCACTTTTCCCATAGGTTAGGAGTTTTCCCATTTTTTAAATATGACTGCCCCGTGTATGTACTGTGTAGTTCGGCGTTAATAAAGATAATAAATGGCTCCTGCGTTTTGTTTATTGTACGCTCGGCAATCTTCATAATCGTCCACCTGTGGCGTCTTCGCTACACCGATTGTGTCGCGCCTCCACCCCGCTTCTGGAGTCTGCAGTTATCATTAAAAGGGCCATGACACCAAATTTTCGAGGTTTTATAATGCACTGCATCTTAAACCATACCATGTTAAAGAAAATTTTGTCAGGAAGCTGGCAAAATTTGAGGGCATTCGGTGCGTTAGAAATTTTGAACTTGAGTTAAGTCTGAACCGTGAGCAGTCTGGCAACACTGACCGGATCGAGACAAAATGAAGCGAGTTCTGCATGGTCATCGCGTATGCGTCTCGATGGTCAGCCTAATATGTTTCCTGCAGGCATTCTCTCTAGTTCGGGCTGTTTTTATCGTGCGAATGGAATTGCGGGCACAATGCAACGCGACACTCTTTCTGCGCCGTTGTGTTCCAGAACTCGCGGAGCTAGGAGAGTCTGGCACGGCGCGCATGTGGTTTCGAAGCAGACGTCACAGCGATGGCCACGCACTTATCGACGCTTAGAGATATCAATATAAACATGAAGTTTCTGGCTTTAAACGTGCGCTGAGTGCCCAGTTTAGTTTTCTTTTAGCCATATTTACCCATCTGCTCCTGGTTACAATAATAAATTGAGAAAATTTTGACAAACATGTCATGGCCCCTTTAACTTACAATGGGCACACTCCGAATTGTTTTTCAAAATTAAATCACTTTTAGGAAACATGGATACTGGATTTCCCGATGGTGCAATCAGGGTAGCAACTGTCTCACATTAGATAGGTCCCAGGTTTGATCCTGGCTGATGCATCATCTTCATTTATTATTTATTTATGACTGCTATTAACGTTGCCATGGTCATATTTCGGGCTCCGCCATGCACATATATAACTGCAATAAATATGCGTACTCGCTATCTTCCTTGAATGAAATGAAAATTGAATAAGTGGGCTTCTCCTCATACGAATCATTATTGTGGAGAAGACAGCTTGAGAGGCTCTGCTACATGCGTGCGGAGGGATCCGAAATTGCGTGTAGTTTTCGGCACGGTGGCTCGCACGAGAGCCGGCTTTGTTCCTTGGTGGTTTATTTTGACACGCACGCGCACGCGCGCTGTAAAGACGGCTTTTTGTTCCGTTTATTTACTTCTAAAATTTGAATCAAGATACCGTGGTGGAGCTGAACAATTTGTCGCTCAACTGTAGCAGTTACAGCTATAATTGCCGAACAATTAATGGAGAACCACAAGCGTCATGCTCAGAATGTGGGTTCTACTGTCACCGGTGGCAAGCAGTTTTTTCTTTCACTTTCATTTCCGTTGTAACAAGACTCGCAAATCTAAATCTGACTAATTATTTCGACAGCTCAGTAAAAAAAAAAGTAGTAAAAAAAAAAGAGAAAATAGCGTTTGTTCCTTTGATGTTTTTCTTGACTTCATTACATGTTTGCCTCATGCAGTTGTTACATGACTAAAGAACGCGTCTCTCAATCCTCTTTATTCTTCCCTAACTCACAAAAAGGATTATGACCGGACAACAGCAGCAAATATGCGTGTGACGCGAAACGCCCCTGCCTTAGCGTGATCGTCAGTGGGTGAAATACGAACACTTTTAACGATCTTTGCAGCTATGCAGCACAAACAAAAACGAAAGAAGCTCTCTTAGCTATCGTGGAGTCGGGTGGGTTTCTTTCCGCATGGTCAATCCTGAAAGCTTACGAGCATTGATGTCACCCACAAGAGCTTGCCACATGCGTCGGTGCGCTGCTCAGCAGGAGACCCGCAGGGACAGAGCCTGCTTTCGGATGCGGAGTGCTCTGGCTTTAGGAACCTGTGCTTCTTGAGCAACACTTGTTTCGCATTCACTGTACCACACTCGACAGCACCCTAAACAAGACCATTATGGTACTTGGGCAGAAATGTTTCTGCAGTCACGAATTCCCGAGGGGAGATGTTTGAACTTTATCGTTTTTTGTCACTTTGAGCCAACAGCGCAGAATCGCAGCATATAAGTCAGAGCGGAGGCGCAAAGCGCTGCAGCACCAGCAACGTTTATTTGTAGAAGCCATTAGACGCATGCCGTCACCGAGGCACTTCTTTGAAAGCGAAATTGAGCAAGAATCATTAGGGGCACCCGCACCATACGTATAACACCCATTGTGAAACTATACGCTGATAAGGTTGACCTTTTCGAGCTTTTTATGAAGCTTTACCAAAATATATAAACAAGTTTCTTCTACACTTCAGCAATATCATGCTTATTATATACCACGTAACTTGTGCCAAATAAAAAAAAAATGACAGTCACTTTATTATACGCTAAAGATGATGAAGGCGAAAACCTGCGCGCTCACGAGAGATTCATTAAATTAATTTGACATTCTCATTCGAATGCGTTGTTACTTCCTATTACTTGTTTGCTCTTTACTTGTTTTTCGCTTTACTTGTTCTCTTTTTCTGTCGCCTAGACATCGCTACCCGTTCTGCGTGGTTAGAACGGTCGTGCCTTTGTTTTTCGTCTACTTTATTGTAGCGCAGGCAGAATGTAAGGTAAGGTAAGGCAAGGCACATTAGACCGCATATCGCTAACTTTCAACGACAGATTTATTTCCAGTCCTCGCAGCCATACTTATACTCCTCGAGACATCATAAGATACGAGTACATTTCTTGGCATATATGAACACAACCGGGAAAACCACACGCAGACACTTTTGCGGCCACACTGATTATTTAAAAGGGTGTCCGCTCAACGGGAACAGAGGTACTCGAGCTCTTTTATTGATAAAGAAATTGATGGCTTACTGGCGCATGCGTCACCAAATGTGGCTATGTTCGTAGCTTCCATAGTCATTTCGAACTTGCTTCTACTCATGATAAGTTTCTTTAATGTGCATGAGACGTCACCTGAGACGTCACTTGAAATTTGGTGCAATTGTATTATGGAAGTGCCACTTAACTGGGCAGAACCAAGGTAATGTCATTTGACGTAGCATGGAGCAAGTCGGGCTATTTTTTTTGGTATTTCGCCTAATTACATAATTATTTATTCTTTGTTAATCAACTTCTCAGATATTATATTCAGAGCAAAAGTGTCAATGAGAAAATTGTAGTCCCCTCTGAAAAGTTTCCGATCCAGCTTCTGTTGCTCAATACGTGCTACAATGCGTACTACATCAATAAACTCTTGCTCTAATTATAATAGTTGAGCAGTAATATTCTTTCTGCTGATATGGTAATTGACAATAAGAGAAAAAAAAATAGCGCTGCGCAGACCGTGTAATGCGTAGGATGGATAACTGGTGGATCATTATCGTTTCAGATTGGATACCAAGAGAAGGGAAGCGCGGTCGAGGATGGCAGAAAAACTAGGGGAGGGGGGGAGGGGGTGATGAAGTTAGGAAATTTGCAGGTGCAAGTTGGAATCAGCTAGCGCAAGACAGGGGTAATTGGAGATCGCAGGGAGAGGCATTTGTCCTGCAGTAGACATGTATATAGGCTGATGATGATTATTATTCTTTCTTCTGTTTCATTTTCTTTCGCCGGTTGTCTTTTAACGGAATGTCAGAGTATAGGTGGCGCGTCACGCTAGCCAATGTAATGGTACCTACAATTTATCTGTCATGTGTCCAGAGAAGCAGACATGCTCTGGCGATGTCATAAGCCATGTTTTCGAAGTCGTGGCGCGGCGCGTTGTCTACCGTGAGACGATGTGGACGACAGAAGCACACTGAGCTGATTCTTAACTGAGTAGCCTCCTCACCGCAGCTGCTTTTGTCTTAGGAGATGTACCGTCGTTCTTCGAGACGTGCGAGATTACCGACTTCGCTAACCACCGATTGCACATTGTATAAAAGTGACGGGATAATGTCGCTCGGTGGTATAAGTGTCTATAAGGGGTAAAAATGGCAGTATGAATGACGGAGCAATTGACGCTTGCACAAAATCTCGCGTGCCTCAGTAGCCATATCTTACATGTGACGGCTGAACCCCATGTAATTTTGCGCGAACAGGAGCGCGAAACATGCGCGAGTTTTCCTGCAATACTGATAGCTCGTTTGCGGTCAGATTCTGCGCACACGTGGCATTTCACGATGCATGAAGTTTTCACTACGTCATACGGAGGCGTCTATGTATTTTATTAATTTCGAACAATAATCGCTTCTTCGCCATGATGAAGAGGAACCGCTTCTTCAGGGGTCGTCGTTATACATTGTCGATGGCTTGCAAGGTCGGTAGCAGCGCAGCTCCCCGAACTCGGCACTGGTTTCCATGGCAACCTGCTGCGAAGCATGTAAGTTTGGAGACGCCGAGCGAATTGGTCAGAGCGGCAAGCAAATAAGCGCATCCGAAATAAATAAATAAATAAATAAATAAATAAATAAATAAATAAATAAATAAATAAATAAATAAATAAATAAATAAATAAATAAATAAATAAATAAATAAATAAATAAATAAATAAATAAATAAATAAATGTTTCGTAAAGCGTGATATTAACGAGTAGTGTGGAGTGGCACACAAAAGTTGCACGTTGTGACAAGTTCATTATTGATGTTTGCGCACGCGCGCATGCGCACGCACACATACAGGTGCGCTCAGGTGCAGGCATACGCCAGTGTAAGTACGCGCGCAAGGCAGCTGCGTTCAAAGTCTGCCTTTCCCTGAAGAATGAATTCATGGGGTTTACGTGCCAATACCACGATTTGATTACGAGGCACGCCGTAGTGGGGGACTCCAGATCAACTTTGACCCCCTGGGGATCTTTAACGGGCCCCAATGCACGGGACACGGGAGTTTTTTGCATTTCGCCCCCATAGAAATGCGGCCACCACGGCCGGAATTATATCCCGCGACCTCGTGGTTAGCAGCGTAACATAGCCGCTAAGCCTCCACGGCGGGTCTTCGTCAGACGCCCTTAATCATCGAGCTTAATGCTGCGCTGTGTATACCATTGGTCGGTCTTTCCCAGGCTCCGTACTGCACGCCATCCGCTCTCAGTAGATATCCCAGGTCGGCCATTGCCACCGACTGACGCGATGGGTCTGCCCGCAGTAGGCCGAGTACACGGCCCAACCTCTGCTCTTCCAACTGCGAATAACACGTCAGAGACGTCAACGCCGGGAGTAGATCATGCTCGTACAGACGTTTTAGCAGTAGAAGTAGCATTAGCAGCAGAAAAACATTACGATCGATTTGTTTGCTAACAACCGCCAATTTGTTATAATAATAAAGAAAAATGTAAATAGTTTGCAACTGGCGCAACGCGCATGTCTTCAACGCAAATTTCGATGTCTTCTATATTTAATTTCTTACGTTGCAAACCAAGCGGCCGCCGGCGCGGAGGAATGAGCTTCACTCACCGGGGGGTAGTCAAAAGCCCTTCTGCCCATACGTGGTATAGTGTTAGTCGTTTTCGAAAAGAACTGTCCCTGCGTCACTCCTAGAAGGGCTAGGCAGCAGCAAAGCCTCATGAGAACGTCAAGACGCAGCCAGCCTGCCGGAAGAAGAACGTAATTTCTTGAAAGCCGTACCCGGGCACACGAGAAGCACCGTGAAAACTCTACAAGTGAGCACACGTGACAGAGTAAAAGCCTCGCGTGTTGAAGCACTGGGTTCGGCCACTGCATGCAGACGCGTGCACCGTCGTAAGTGTAACAAAAGTGCTATACACCCGGCGTGCTTGCTGTTCCACATGTACACTTGTCAGTTTTCGTTTTCGACATTGCAAATCAGCAAACTTTTTTTTTTCTTCTCTTTTTCGAGGAGGGCTGCCTCACGGAAAAACAAAGGTAGAAAAAGAACTCATAAATATTAATGCAATCCTAAATCATGCAGGAGGTCATTCCAGTCACCCAGCATGTTTCTGGGCTTCCTGCATGAATCCACAAACACGCTGACTGGAATGACCACTGACACCGTGCTCGACTCCGATCCACATCGTTTCAAGAATGCCATTGAATAGACGCTGCAATTAGGTATTCCCCATACCTCGTTTAGGAGGTCCCGCCTAGAGTTTCTACTTTTGGACGTCCTCCTCCATAATACTGTGACTGTGTATTTTTAATATTTTCCAATAAAATTGAATGGAATTGAAAATTCCATAACTGGGGCCTCTGAAGTGTAAATTAATGAATAAGCGATTTGCTCGGGACTTACGTATGGCGCCAATTTCACCCAAATAGGGCAACTTCTTTCAGACCCAAGACTTGCGTCCCTTGCTGAATAACTTCAGAAACGAATTTTTATCGCATTGAAAAAGTTTACCCAAAGCATTGCCGATTGTCCTCTCGTGATAAGGAGTTGTAGCTTGCCGTGGCGTGTAACTTTCACATCCTCCGTTCAGGTTGGGCGTTGCTGCTCGTTGTGCGCAATTTTTTTATTTACTCATTATTTTATTTGTCGCAAGGTACGTATGGTAAGAGACGTCCTTACGCGCAAAGAATAATAAGATTGACGTGTTTCTAGGCGTCTGACGAGTGTATATGTCTGAGAGAGATAGAAAGATAGAGATTTCAATCTTTGCATGAGGTGTAGGGCACGGAGAATTAACCTGGCGGGAGGTTACGCATGCGATTAATTTAGGAAAAAATGTGGTTGATCCCTCTTATATAGGAATCGGTATAGAACACGAAAGTGAAACGTGTCTTCACAGAAGTAGTGTAATGTTTATTGCACATTGATATATAATGTTATTGGTGTTTTGTGGCTAAAGCGCCCTTAGGCGTTGATGCACCCACGCTGACGCCTGGTGGCACGTCTCCTCCATCACGACTACCAACGTCGATGACCATGAGCAACCGTCGTGCATATGGAAGCTGCACTACGCTGCACACGCTAGCACAACGCGAAAGACGAAGCACGTAACTGACACACTAATACAACGCGCAAGACAAAGCACGTAACTGAATCGTCACCGAGTCAAATCAGCGCGTACAGCGCGTCGTAATTGCAGCCTCCGCGATCAACTTCAGAAACATTTTCAGAGCTAATTGCGGAGGCCACGCTCCGCTGTGCTGAGTACGGTGAACGCCACCTAGGTGGCGTTGGTAGTGCTTCTTGATGCCAGCGTCCCTTCGAATGCTGGCATCGAGGCGTCGTAGTGCTGAGACCACCGAAGCGTTCACTGTCGGTGCGCGTTAGTGTCATAATGCAGTACTTCTCTTTTCTGCTCGTAGGCGGCGGCACCGCCCTGAGCAAGAGCGCGGGTACACGGAGGAGTGTTAGATATATAAGGCGCGTCTGTGTAGCTCTCTGCAAATGCGTTTGTGGCGCAATGGGTTAAACGCTCGGCGATCTATCGTCGCGGACCGAGAGGTCGTGGGTTAGATTTCCAAATTTTCCATGTTTGTGGAACTTTTTCTCTGGCAGTGACAGTCTTGCTTTCCTGGACAGTTGAAATGTAAAGAGGTACCGCCCTTGCGAGTCGTACCGTTGTCAAGAATCCCCGTGGCATTGTCTGACCCCGCAACTGCCGACGAGGAAGCCTTATTGAGCAAACTTCAGCAGGGTATAAACGGAGACAAGACAGCGAGATGGAGACCAGCTCCCTATAGAAAATTTTGTGTTCTCGAAGCGGAGTCTAAATGGAATCAGCACAGGTTTTCGCAAGTCAGTGTGTCTCTGCGTGTGTGTGTGTATGTGTGCGTCACATAGAGCGTAGTAAGGGAAAGGAGGTGCACAAACAAACAAGGTGAACCGGCCTTTTTAGAAACCAGCCCCCTTCGATTCGGCAACGGACGCTTGACTGGTTGTGCCACGAAAACATTGGCCTTCCGGATGCGATAAGAGCACTTAACGCTTTGTGACGCACAGCCTGCGGTAGCACGTTGCGTACTGTAGGCTAATGACAACTGCGGCACCTACTTAGTAGCTGGACAAGTAGGGTGCTGTGCGGTAGCGATGAAAGACGGGGCACATTCCTTAAAAGGACACTGCATGAAAAGAAAAACTAAATCCATTTAGACTGATGAATTATCCTCTCAAAACTTCGTTTTCTTTAATTTTCTGGCCATACGTGGATTACTAAAACAAAATGAAGGCTACATTTCAATTTTTCTTTTTAAATTTGCGCCGAAACCATCGCACTGCTACACCAGTGTGACGTCACGAATTTTGCACTATTTTTTTGCGTTTACCGATGGACAACTAGCGACACGGCAAGCTGATGCGGGAATTGAAGGTGGTGTCGCCAGTAGTCTTTCCTTTTCGTGTCTTTTCTGGCTTACCAAGCCACTCCTAACATTGAGAGCGGTTTCTTTATTACCGGTACAAGAATAATTGAAGTACAAATGTAATTTACTATTACAGGATAATATTTTCTTTCTCTTTAGTGTTCCTTTACGCAATTCACATCATAGTAGGTGCTAGTGAACTGCAGAACTGCAGTGGTACGAAAGTTTGCCTGCAGCCTACATCTCCCCTCAGAACGTGAATAGCGAGAATATTCTCACCTCTCAGAGCTCGTCCGTTGTCCATCGCAGCTCTGCGGAGCAGAGTACAGCTGAGCTCTGCGTCGGAGCGCCCGCACGCGACGTCTTTATATGGAGGCAGAGGGAACGCGCATTGGCCGGTTTACTTTCTCGCGAAGCCAGCGGGCGAAACCCAATTATCACTTGCCAAGCGGGCGCCCGCGACATTAATCGAGATCAGCAGGCGCTGCTGACAAGTCGCTTCTCTCCATTTTCTTTTCCTGCAATTTTTTTTTTTTTTGCTTAGCTTGCGCCGTACTGCTACCGATTAGGTGCCTCACTAATGCGTCTCCATATATGTATATACCTGGATCTTTTCGCAGACGCTTAAGCTGAGATACGTACACGGACCACACGACGCTCTCGAGCACCGCGCGATATTGCCCTGTCGGTGTCTTAGGGCATGACAGGACGTCACTACCTTCGGTGCTCGCGTTCTTCTTTTTCGCGTTGCGGAGTTTCTATTTCAACCAAGATGTCAGACAGTAATCTTGTTAGGTCCATTACACCAAGCTTTCATGAGCTCCAAACACAACGTCACCTTCTTCGCTAAGGCCATTCGCATGTGGTACATGCATTCCGTGCATTCAAGGAGACAGCCAGTGTGAGCGCCAAAGAGAAACCGGATTTTTAAATCATGACGGACGCCGAAAGACGTCGAACTGTCGCGTTTTAGTTGGATTTACGTCCTCACCGTCTATGCTCATATTTTTGCTATGAGACTATAGTGGGCGCTTCGATATATATATATATATATATATATATATATATATATATATATATATATATAACGCATGCATACATACATACATACATACATACATACATACATACATACATACATATGGCCCACCTGGTATGAGTGAGTGAGTGAAATGACCTTTATTAGAGGTCCGGCGAGGACGCGAACTCGTCGCGCACCCGGATAGTACCACGTCGGGACCGGCAGGTCTAGCCCACCGGCCCGGTTGAGGGCACGCCGGACAGCCAGGATTTGCTTGTCTAGAGCGGGGCTACGCAGTAGCGAGTCCCACTCATCCTTGCTGAACTTGGGGTATCTCGACCCGCACTCCCAGAGCATGTGTGCTAGAGTGGATGTCTGCCCGCAGGATGGGCAGGTGTCGTCGCGATATACGTCAGGGTAGACTTCGTGCAGAACGGCCAGACACGGATATGTGCCGGTCTGTAAAAGTCTAAGCGAAACAGCTTGCGCCCAATTCAATTTGGGTTGAGGGGGTGGAAAGATCCTTCTGGACATGTAGAAGACTTTTGTTACCTCATTGTGAGTAGCGGGAGCATCCCTGTGGCTGTAGGGGGGAGGGGTGTCGGCTCTCCTTACAGAGGAAGCGCGGTCAGTGAGATCGCGCGCAGCCTTGTGAGCAGACTCATTGAGGTTCGGGGGAGCACCCTCGACCGACCCTACGTGAGCGGGAAACCAGTGAATCGAATGATGCGTGAGAGCATCCGGATTGGAGACGCTAAGAAGACGAGCAGCTTGCTCGGCGATGCGACCCTTCTGAAAAGCCCTAACTGCCGTTTTGGAATCGCTGTAGATCTCAGACCCACGACCGTCTAGCAGGGCGAGGGCGATGGCGGCTTGTTCGGCGACTTCGAGGTCTGAAGTGCGAATTGAAGTGCTATTGGAAAGCTTGCCGCTGGAGTTGACCCCGACGACGGCAAAGGTCTTTCCATCGCTGTACTCCGCGGCGTCGACGAAGCGTGCTCTGATGCCTTGTTGATTGATCTGTTTGAGAATTGCTACTGCTCTCGCCTTGCGTCTGCCCTTGTTGTGGACGGTATGAGTAAGCTGAACCTGGCTGACTTAGTGGCAGGGTGTAAAACAATGCTTGCGCCCAGTCTCCTCTTAAAGAAAAGAAACTATCGCAGGTGTAGTTTTTATTTTTATATATACAGCAGCGATAGCTGTCAAGAATAACATCAGCCAAATTTCATGGCTTCTGTTGCAAGTATAATCATCACCTTTTTTTACTGATATACAAAATGAAGCGATGTTTCACATGTTGAAGTGAGTGCAAATGCAAGGCTATTTCTCGTGGAGTCTTCATAGTTTCTGGGAAAAGCCATTTTTGATATAAACATGGCTATATGATCTTCCGCTAACAGACAGTCTTGTTTAAAAGCTTGTGGTTGCTGTCGTGGAAAGTCTCACAATATGCGACAAATAAACACGCGAGAAAAAAAAAAACGAAAACATTCAGACACAAATGTTGAACTTCTATGTACAAAAATGTTTATTTTTGTCATAAACTTGTCCAAACATTTTATTATGTACAAAGTTGTGCAGTTAACAATATAGCTTCTTAGCTGTATACAGATATTTCTTTCTTTTTTACACCAAGTAGGATGTATAGTATAGTGTACCAGAACATTCATGTTGTATTACTTTACTCGGCCGGACCATAGTGCCAACTTCTTTTTGCTTTAATAAAGAGAAAAAGAAAAGATTTGTGGCATGATGACCGTGGAGTTTTTTTAAAGAGATTTCCGCAACATACCGCGCAACGGCACAACCGAATACTCAGTTGGAGCCCCGAGAATGGATTCTTGCAATGCGCAAGTGTTTTCCGCATGAGCATCAACTATCACAATAACGGCCGAGGCACAATAGTCGCGTACTTAGCGATGTTGTGTTCAAGGAATACGCCATTTATACAAAAAGAAAAAAAAAGAAGAAAATGCTTTAAACGCAAGTAAGAAACGGGGAGAAAGCTGTGCTTGATTGTTGAACGTTCTTTTCCTTGCAAGCTTACCGCAGCTGCCATGCTGTGCAACCTGATCGTGCCTCGCAAGAATCACTAGGTTTCTACATAACTAACAACTTCCGTATGCTGGAAAGATGGCATGGAGGTATTTGTTGGGAAATTTAAAAAAAATGGGGCACGCTGCTTTTTGTGCTGCAGAGGAAACGCAGTGAACGAATTAAATGAGCCAGTAGTTTACATAAAAGCATGACCAAGGACGTCATGTGTACCATACTGCACGGACTGATTAAGTGTTTTGAGAGAATGCGGTTTTATCCTTTACAACTACACCCTTCATGTTGTTCTGAGCGTACGAAGACACTCTCAGTTTCCTCTTTGATAGCTTGATATGCTGCGCAGCTTGTATATTCCGTATATACCGCTGAGCACTCCTCTCCGTATCGCCATTATTGAGAGTGTTGAGAGCATTGCTGAAATGATCTTGATCAGTCGCAATTCTCAGAGCGCCGCCGGCGAATGGCGCTATGAAAATATTTCATTCAGCTGTGCTCCCTGCCACCGAATCCAACTCAACGTCGTTACCACTCACCAGTCATTCTACACCGTTGGAAATGCTGAATGGTGAGCGGGTGACCGAGGATGAGGTAATTCGGCTGTGCTTGTCGGCCCATCTCTCGTTCAGCGATTCTTATAAGTTTGCAAACGATCGCCTATGTGAGGAGAAAAATGGAGAGGTTGACAAAGTGACAAAGCGCACTGAAAAAACTCTCCCCGAGCACTTTGCGGCATTTGCTTATTATGTGCAGGTTGTGTCCTCATTGACGACATACCTGCACCAAAGTCGGAATTTTCTACCCACGTTGGCCCTCTTTAGAACATTGGTGTCGTTATACTTAAGAATAGACAGAATACAAATATGTGTGTGCGAGCGCGAGAACTCCTGGAGAGGCGAAGGGGCACCGACACCATATTGAGGGAGCGCTGAGCCGTGCTCCCTCAAGGGCTGCAGAAGATCGAGCCAACCATTCCCTTCCTCACGCTTCTCCCCACTAGTGTGCTAGCCATGCTAAGAGCGATGAGGCAGCGGCTGCAACGGCGTAGCACGGCAACAGTTGGCGTCGATGCATGAATGTTTTACCCGTAGTTCGACCAGCCTCATAACTTTCGCTTCTTGGCCCAAGGTTGCGGAGATTATGCCCGGTAGGTACATTCAAGGTGTCTGAAAGATCACAGGGACCGCAGAGTATACGGCATCAAGACAACAGGTCTCTGAATCACATTGTCTGCGTGGCAAAATATGAACGCGAGGAATTATATACATACGTATAAAGATTGTTCGATCACTCTCAAAGACACGCCGGGAAAAATATGATGTCCCACCTGCTTGTTCCCGGTCACAGTAATAGCGCGGATTCAATGAGAGTTGCTCGCCATGCGGCATGATTGCACCATTCTGCGAGTGTCTTGTTCCTTTAGCAAAGCTCGCACATTGCTTTGCTTGACGCGGCAGAGCGGTCACACCATGTGGCTGCCCAGCTTTCCGAGAACGCAGCTGACCGCCGCAGCCTGCGGATGGCTGGGCGTTGTACGCACAATGGAGTCCTGCGCGCACAGCACGTGACTTGAGCTTCGGGGCAGCAGTGATTCGCTGGGGTTGAAGACCTCGTGTGGGGCAGCTGCTGCCGATGGCACATAGATGGCACCAGTGCAGCACTGTTCGGTCTCATCGCCGGTAGGTTTTTCTTCACTAGGAGGTATTTCCTGCGAAAGTACGGGGGTGTATGGTCCGCGAAGGATCATTTGCACACATGTTCAAACAGCCTCCATCTTACCTAACGCGTCAATGTAAGCACTGTGACGTCTTGTTCTCCCACGAAAGAGCGTTCACTCGCTTCTGCTTTTGCGCCCACCACTGAGACTAGCGACCGGTATGATAACGTGCAAATCACGGCGGTGGTATACATAGCTTGCACGTGACGTCACATCCGCGGACACGCTGCCGCGGCCGCCATGCTTGTGAACCGCTTGTCGCTAGTCTGACGCGCGCGCGCTGCGAGAATCCGTCGAACAGTTGCTTTCTGTGTGTCGTGACAGGCACACAGAAAGTCTATTCGTCTTTTCCTTGGACATGCCAGCATTTCCAACTGCACGGCCTTTTTGCGAGGACTACTTCGCACAGTTGATTGGATCTGCGCGTGTACGGTACAAAGAAAAGATTGAACTGTGCGAGAACGTCGATCACTACACACTGCGCCTGGGAATAGACACAAGTGCCGAATGGGCGTAAGCGCAGAGTTTTTTTTTTTTTTTTTCACTTTCAAGGTCTTTCAACTGGCTGTGCATAGTCTTAAAGTATCCACCGCGGTGTCTCGCTGGTTTTGACGCTCTTCACTTTCGTCAGCGTCGGTTTCTCCAGTCGGGTGTGGCGAGAGGGGCCGATCGGCACACGGCTGAATCCCTGTCACCACCGCGTCGGCCTCGGCACACCGTTCCTGCAATTCGGCTTCCCGCTTTTCGGCGTCCGCTTGCCGATTTTCGGCGCGTCGTTTTTGGAGGCGTTGGTGTCGCGAATGATCAGTATTCATGGCGCTGTAGCCGAGGAGAAGCGACGGAGCCCAGTCAGGGTCCGTCTCGTCGAACAGTTTAGCTGGCTTGCCTAAGAACGCAAAATGAACAAAGTTACAAAGCTAACCTTTCGTTATATATCGCCGTTGTCACGCTGTCAAAGTCGGAATTATTTACATGTAATGAAGTGTGCGCTGCAGACTCGCAGGTTGCGGTTCTCGATGTCTAAGTTGGCACGTTTAATGCGCGCCAGCCATAGGCTGCGCCGCTTCGTGCTCAACACTTTCGTGCGCTCGCACTGGTTCTCCACGATCTTCGGTAATGAAAAGAAGCTGCTGTTAGTGGTTTTTTTTTCTCCCGCGAGTGTCACTGTGGTTGGAACAACCAAATATCATGCACATGAACATGGTGGTGACAACACGTCTTGCGGGGCTTGCAACGACTGTGGGAGAGTGAGCGGTTCATATGCATGGCGGATGCATATCCCAGAATTCGTTTCACTGACGTCAGTGCAAGCTATGTATAGCCACTCCCAGACCGCACTGATTAAGAACTACTGCAAGAACTCCGAGGTTGTTAAACTTTAGTGCCTATAGATGATGCTGATCGCACTGCTGCTGGTAGTACTGTGGTAAATAAAGCCTTCAGAACCCTGGTTTTTACTTACAGTTATGGCTTGACCAACGTAAACATCACTCGTCGCCATGGATTGCCCGTCGAAGGTGGACTCATGGCTCGCCGAATTGCAAAACTGCATGTCCGCTGAAGGGCCGACAGAGTTCTTCTCAGATGCTGCGAAAAAAAGTGCAATTAGCGTTCTGAAGACGATGACAGCCAAAGTACAAACACAAGTATAAAAAAAGGCAACTAGGAAACTAAATCAACCTGAGAAAAACACGTAGACTGTATCTTTTTTTTTTCCTGAATGAGGCGAATACGCGGGAATTTACCGAGAATTCGGCTACCTCTAAACGCATGCGAAATTCATCTGTGCCATTGCTTCTGTGTCGTACCACCCTGTATCCTGCGCAAACAATACAAGTAATACGCAAAACTGCTTGAAAGAATATTATGCAGATTCATCGCACATTTAGAATCTATGTTAATTGGACCTTTAAAAAAGCGGTTACCTGATGCTGAAAAATTAAATGCGATGCGTAGTTAAGTGTCTTTATTGTCATCCTAGGGCAACGTGTGAACTCGTGTATTGTTAATTTTTATCTACTGTAAAGGTTACAATTTCAATGCATAGTAAATACCAGTCAAAAGACGAAGGACAGAGAAGAGACGTGGCACACACGACGACTGGTTAAGTCGTCGTGTGTGCCACGTCTCTTCTCTGTCTTCCGTCTTTTGACTGGTTTTTACTATTCAGTATGTACCAACTGACCCAGACTGCTACTCTACTACAATTTCAATGTCATGCAATGTTTATGTTTATGCACAACCCCGTCCGTAAGCTATGTACAAATGCGGGCAGCAGTTCACGCGAATGCAGACTGTGAGATGACGATGGACAACGAAGAAATTTGTCGAGGTAAGAACGATGAGATGAGGTGTGCGCAGCGAGAAGTACGACACAAAATGCAGTGAACTTTTGTGATGGAAGAAAAACGTGCATAGTTCCTTTCTTGTGCTTGGAAATAAAAACTTGGAGGACGCTTAAGCTTTCAAGAGTGGAACAGCGACAGCGTTATCGGGCGCCGTTGACGCCGACACCAACACTGGATTTTCTGTGACACGGGGCCCGATAGAAAACAATGCTGGGCCGATCCCGGCGGCAGTGCAGGGCAGAGCAATGGTTCATACCCCGTAAGGCAGAGGCTACAAGCAGTGACTCATCAATGGTCCATACCCGCGTAAGCAAGGAAAAAGGGGTTTGTGTTTGTGTTTCCACGTAACAGAATTATGTTTTCTCGTATAGTCAAATTACAACCCGACGCTATCATGTCTGCAGGTTGTGTGAAAATCTGACTTTACGAATTTTCTTACACATTTTACTTTGAGAACTTCAATTAGATCATTCAGTAACGCCTATGCGCCACGCGGAGGGCCTGCGTGGTTGTGGTTCGGCATGTTTTTTTTCTGACGGACAACGCCGATGGCAGTGGACGTCAACACCGGATTTTCTGCGACACGGGACCCCTAACGTAAAATTGCGCGCATCTTGTATGTATTTGCATAACATTTAATTAAAACGTTTTACGAAATCATCGCTTAACGTTGATTTCAACATATGCATTGGATCTACCGTAATATTTGTGTGTGTGTGAACTATTCTGCAAGAGAGTAGCTACACGCAGAAGCAGGTAGCCACGGTAAGCAAAGTCCGGGTGAATTCGCTAAGAAAGGTTCGCTTGAACAAGATCATGGACTGCCAATTTTATCGACTAAGAGATGTGTCAATCAATATAGCATTTGGGAGGTTATATCATACAGTGTTCTCCTACCATAAATCTGCGCTGAGCAAAACGTTGTACCCCCGCCACAGCACCGGCCTGTTCGGGCGTGAACGCCTTCACCTCCTCCTTTCCGACCATAACGAGAGTGCTGTCACGTGACGCTGACGTAATCGCCTGCGCGCGCGTTCTCTCCGGCGCCGCATTCCTAACCCCATTTCCTTCATTTTCGCCTCCACGTGCCCTCCCTTTTCCCCAAGCGGCTCTCGATGACAACCCACAGCGTCAAGGCCTGCGAGTTATCGGCTTAATGCGATCAGAATAAAATGATGGTGAGAACTGGAGTGTAGCGAAAAGTTGGACGAGTCGGTACGTATTAAATAACCTGTGATAAGAACTCGGCATTATTGGTCACGTACCGGCTAGCCGCCGCCGCCTCCTGCGACGGCGGCGCACGAGGCAGGCGGCCAACAATCCGTTGAGCAGCAGCGTGGCGCCGGCAGCGACGGTGACGAGCAGGAACTGTGCCACCGTCGCCTGGCGTCCACCAAGTGCGTCCATCACGGCGCCGCTGTGAGGCCAGCTGAAGGCTGCGAGGGGCAGTCACGTGAGTGAGCTCTGGCGGGTGCGAACAGACACTACGGTATGTCGACTCAGCGCTTGGATTTTGCTGTCTGCCGATTTGAATGGTAGTGATGGGGACAGCAATAAGTGGTCTAAACTATTCATTATGACTTTCGGCAAAGATAGGTGTAGTTTGTTGCACCTACAAGCTTATTCAAGCACGTCACGCAGTGACCGTAGACGTCTCCTATATTATCTGTAACTGATGTGACGACACTGATCGCCCCCCTTCCCCCCACCGCCCCCCCCCCCCCTCCTTCAACGCACCACACAAGGACTCGACTATTCAGCCCTACTCTCCAGGCCCACTTCGAAATTAGGAAAGCTCTGGAACGATATATAGAGTATCCCAACTAACTTTAGCCAAGCTCTTCAACGAAAAAAAAAAGAAAAAAAGAAAGATTGGTAAACCATGGTGCAGGACACTATTTTAAGACCTATGGCGTTCGGTCGTCAGAGGTCTGACGACTGAACACCGTAGGTCCTATAATTGCACCTTGCACCGTGTTTCTTAAAATCTCTCTCTCTCTCTCTCTCTCTCTAATTTTTTTATTGCAATAGCAATTATATGGACACTCCAAGCGTATTTTTGGCGTCGCCGTCGCCGTGAGGTTCCGTATAAAGTCAAACAGCGATAAAATCGTCGCCGCGCGCTCTATGCTGTATGCGCGCGTGAAAGCATGCGAGGGACGTGAGCTTTCACGGGGAGCGAACGCACGGCGGAGAGCAAACGCACCTTCTTCCGTTGAGCGAAAGGCCGTGGGGGGAGGGAAGGGGGAGGGCGACATTGTGCTGCGGCGCCAAATGCGTATCTTGTGACCGGGTGCAGGAGGAACTGGAATCTCGCAGGCGAAAGGAGGAAAGCGGGAAGGCAGCGCGGCAGGGGCTTCTGCTCTGCGAGCAACTGCGTACTTTGAGCGGCGGCGGCCGGTCGCGCGCACAGTATCTTGAAACGATCTGCAACACGGCTCCTACCTTTGTATGCGCTGTTTTCGCCGCTCAGTTTCCGTTTAAGTGATAGACCGCACGTACCCTCGCTCGCTGCTGCTGGCGCGCTTGCTCACGCCAGCGTTTTGACAGCGGTTGTGTGCGGTCGTCGGGTATGATCTATTCATGTTTGCTTGTGCGCGCTGACACCATGCTTGTCAATGCAGTTAGTAAGCAAATGTGTCCAAGTTTATACAGCCGATAAAACTACTGTCCTTACTCCGTATAGCTCTCTACTAATTTGCTATCGCAATTGATGCTTCGCCTTTCGGGCGAAACTGCGAATGTTTTTTTAACAGCTTGGCTGAAGTTAGGTGGTACACCCTGTGCTGTGTTCGCATGACGAACGGTCGAAGTTTTCGAAGTTTTGCCATATGATGCTTTGTAATGCGTTTAACACTTCATGCTGGTTGAAAGTATAGCGACCTGATTCATCGCCACCCCTTACCCTTTGTCGTGACAACGGGTGACTCATGGCTGAAGGCGCTCTCGCCGAGCGCGTTGCGCGCCTGCACGCTAAATGCGTACTCGACGCCGGGCTCGAGTCCCTGCACGAGCAGCTCGAAAACGCCCTGGGCCGCGGCAGTGTGCTCGTAGCGGATGGAGCCTGGCCCGCCTCCGAGCCGCCGCGTGCGCACGCGGAACTGCTGCTCGAGCCCTCCGTCGAAGCCTGGCGACCACACCAGCAGCACGCTCGAGTGGCTCACGTTGAGCGCACGCGCGGCCGTGGGCGGGTCGGGTTTGCCTGCGTCAGGAAGGGGCGCGCACGCCGCGGCCAAAAAAACCAGTGAGTGCCCGAGTTCACGAACATGTGCACGAACGGAGCGAACTGCTTACCCCTCGGCCGCACCGTAAATCGGGACCAGTCGGAGCCGAGCTCGTTTCGCGCGGTGCACGTGTAGCGGCCGTAGTCGGCGGACTCGACCCTCTCGACGGACAGCGTGGACCTCCAGCGCACCACGTCCTCCTGCTCGCTGCGCACGACGCGCCGCACGTCGCCGCTGCTGTCCAGCGCCACCTTGCCGAAAGACCAGAGGAACGCGGGGCCCGGCGCACCGTGGGCAGTGCACGACAGCGACAGCGGCCGGCCAAATTCGGCCGCCAGCGTCGTCTCGCGGGCCTGCAGCATGGCCGCCTTGACTGCACCGCGGAAAGCAACGGGACATCGCATCGCTACGGGGTCGCCGCATTGAAAGGCGGTCAGGTACGCTTTCATTTAACCACTGGCCGAATTCGCCAAGCTGTGTCCACCGCGATAGCCTTGCTGAAAATGAGGTCGCGGGTTTGATTATCTGCGGCGTTTGGTTAGAGGTGAATGCAAAAGCGATTGTATACCCATATTTAGGTGCTATCCGTTAAGGAATTCCGAACAAATAACTATGGCGTCTCTCATACCTCCACTGTTAATCGGGTACGCTGAACTAACTAACTAACTAACTAACTAACTAACTAACTAACTAACTAACTAACTAACTAACTAACTAACTAACTAACTAACTAACTAACTAACTAACTAACTAACTAACTAACTAACTAACTAACTAACTAACTAACTAACTAACTAACTAACTAACTAACTAGACAATCAATCAATCAATCAATCATCAACTACGTTATATTGTAGTGACACGCACTTCTCTAGTTATCTTCTTTTCCGTGCTTCGTTATTTCACCGAGTGGTGCTTTCTGAGTTGTCTCACCAACACAGACCACTCGATAATGGTGGAGGATAATGCAGTATGTATGGTGAAAAAGAGCGCACTACATTACAACGGCATTATAGTTGTGATTTACAGATCTTTTTTTAATGTCATGTAGTGAGGCCAGCTCTGAGGTCAAAAAATTAGGAGGACGCTTAAGCTTCGCCTTTAAGAGTGGAACGCGATAGCATTCAAAGATCACTGGCTGCTTATCAGGCTTTTTTCTCGTATATTCAAATTACAAATAAGTTAAGGGTTGGGTCTGTGTTGGTGCGCGAACGCCTATACCGACAAGGACGTGTGGACAGCCCTTCGTGTACGTTTTGTGGCTCCTGTGAGACACTTGAACATCTCGTTTTAAAGTGTCTCGCATTCATTGCGTAGCACGCATTGCTAATTAAGGAATATGGACTTATTGGGCTGCAATGTGCGACCCTTGAGAGAGAGAAAAGGTAAAGGAAAGACAGGGAGGTTAACCAGAGCACGGCCGCTGGATAATTTATCCAGCGGCCGTGACCAGAGATTATCTCCGGTTGGCGTGCGACTCTTGACGATTGCCTATTTCCAAGGGGGTGCGCTTCCCGATGTGACCAGGCCCATCGAGCCCTGCTAACTTTTCTGAAGGATACTGACTTGGCCTCCCGTTTATAGTCATTATTTGTATTTTGTTTTGTTCTTTCTGTGTCTCCGTCCCTTATTTATTTCCTCTTTTCTTTCCTCATATTTTCATTTCCTCTATCCCCTCCTCCTGAAAGAGTAGGCAGGCGTTCTGCCCCTCTCGGTGGCAGTTGTCAGCTTGCTCCCTCCCTATTTCATTCGTGTCCTTGTGTTATATGTGTACAAACCAAATAATAATAATAATAATAATAATAATAATAATAATAATAATAATAATAATAATAATAATAATAATAATAATAATAATAATAATAAATTACAATCCGACGCTATCACGTCTGTAGATTGTGGTGAAGTCGTACTTTACAATTTTTCTGACGGATTTTACTTTGAGAAATTCAATTTTGTTCACTAACACCTTGCGCCACGCGAATGGGCTGCCCGGTTGGGGTGGTTCGGATGATGTGGTTCGAGATTATTAGTTCCGCCAACGACGCCGGCGAGCCCACACCGACACCGGATTTTCTTTGACACGGGGCCCTTAACGCTATCGCGTTAATGTGCAGCAGATCCAACGAATCTATATACAGCGAATTTCCTTGACCGTGGCGCGAAATACGTTTTGTGAAAAGGGTACAGAAGAAAGGAGACAAGCGCTTCACTGTCTCCTTTCTTCTGTACCCTTTTCACGAAATGTATTTCGCGCCATGGTCAAGTATACCTAGGAAATCTCAGCACCAACTTGCCCAAGAACAAGTTCTTTTGGATATACAGCGAAGCTTTGTGTAAGGGCATAAAGAGTCGAAACACAAGCACACACACATTATACCGAGCCTTTTGTTAAGCGGAGTTGCTGACTGCTTGCGAGTATGACGGACGCCTTGAACGCATCGGGGTTTCAGAGGCAGTATACGCATACGTACGTAGCGCAATTCGAATCCATTCTATCCGCAAGAACCGTTTACCTCCTCATTACCGTGCAGCTGTGGATGCGCGAAGGCGAGCTTTCTGGTTCTTATTTTTTCTTTCCCCCGCACGGCTTGCCGCCACTACAGCGGATGGATGGATGGATGAGGCTGAACCCTTTAGATCGGGCGGTGGCATACGCTGCCTAGCCGTGACTGTTAACATAATTTGTACTTTGTGGTGGGTGAAATTTAACCCCTGCCTTGATTTTAGCCACCAATCAGATAACCTCCGTTTTGTTATTTCTACCCGCTTAAAGTCTATTTTGCCTCCACTGTCTCTAAACCCCAATGCTTTGAAAATATCAGCCCGGTTGTTTTGAACTGTAGGGTTAAGCCCTTTTACAGAAAAGTATGAGGTGTTCAGCCGTTTCCTCTTCCTGTCCACATGCACCGCACAACGTGTCTATACCTTGGTAGTTGACTCGGTACATCTTAGTCCGCAATACTCCCGTCCTGGCTTAAAACAACAAAGAGCTTCCCCTAGAATTATCATAGATATTTTCTTTGGCAATTTCTTCCTTGAAAGTTCTGTATTTTCCCAGTGCTGATTTCGTCTGCATCCCTGTATTCCACAGACCCCTCTCTGTTTCTTTAACCTTTTTCGTAACCGCTGTTTCCTGGTTTGCATCCCTCCTGCAGTCCAAATATTTGATTGACAATTTTCTGGTCAGCTTCCTCCATTTTGTGTCAACATTCCTCATTTACAAATAACTGGAAACTCTCCTTGCCCACCGCTTTTCTGACATTTCTCTCAATCGCTCCTCAAATTCTATCTTGCTGCTAGCTTCCCTGCCCTCGAAAGACGTCCATCCCATGTCACCATGTACCCCTTAATTTGGTGTATTTCCGTGTGCTCCCAAAGCAAGCCTACCTACCCCTCGCAGCTAACTTCCAACCTTGCTCGAACCTCTGATCTCATGCACAGGACCGCATTGCCGAAAGTCAAACTAGGGACCATCACCCCTTTCCAAATCCCTCTCACCACTTCGTACCTATTGCAATTCCACAGTGCCCTATTTTTCATCACAGCTGCATTTCTGCTACCTTTATCCGTTACATATTTTTCATGTTCCGTTATGTACTCAGCCCCATTGTTTATCCACACCAAGAAATTTGTACTTATCCACCTCCTCCAGCGTAACCTCCTGTATCCTATGCTCGCTGCCCTGATTATCATTTAAAAAATCACAGCATATCCACGAAGTGAATGATGATGAGTGGGGAAGCACCGGGGGTTCATTCGGGTAAACCACACCTACGGACGAGAGATAAAGAGAGCGCGCGTCGTGTACGAACGCCCTTGTGCAATGCAGCGCCCCTAGCTACGGACGAGAAAGAGAACGCGCGTCGGGAACGAACGCCCTTGTGCACCGCAGCGCCCCTAGCTACGGACGAGAAAGAAAGAGAGCGCGCGTCGGGGACGAACGCCCTTGTGCACCGCAGCGCACCTAGCTACGGACGAGAAAAACGCCGGAAGCGTTCTCCGGAAGCCGGAAGCTGGCTTCCGGAACCAAAAGCGGAACCGGAAGTGGAAAAGGAAGCGGAAGTCGGCTTCCGGTTATACTATACATATACATATATATGTATATATGCGTATGCATACATGCATAGCGGTCTCCATGCCAACCAGAGCTACGGACTTCTAGTGAACACTTCATAAAACTACATGCGGCGTCTCTTTCACGTACGGACACACAACGCCATCTATTGAGCAATTCATAAACTAGAGGTGGCTACATACTACTACTATACTACTACAGAGGAGGGAACGACCCACACCCTAAGGAGCTTCGCCCCTAAAATCATGACTGCCGATTTTTCTTTACTAATCTTAAAACCTAAGCTACCTCCCTCTTTACCACAGATGTCCATTAATCTCTGCAAGTCTTCCTTGCTGTCAGCCATAAGTACAATGTCATCCGCGTACATCAGTCCTGGTAATGACTGTTTAATCCATTCTCCTTGCTTGAAAAAGGAAAGGTTGAAGCACGGAGGCAAGCGCCATCTGGTGGGGCTGCAAGGAACCCAGCAGCGCGCGTGATGCGCTGTGATTGGTTGGCCTATTCGGCAAGAGAACAGCGCGGCCGCAGCGCCCATGGTCATGAAACCGTTCGCAAAGAAGAGCTTCGCTTTTGAAAAATGATGTGAAGTATTGAACATTCAGTCCAATACCTTGGTTATGACCCCTCACTTAATGTCTTGTGTCGAGGTCTCTGAAGTAAAGTACTATTATAAATAAATACAGAGAAGGGTAATATAAAATTCACTGGACAATGATGCGGGGATGAAGCGCTCGTCCTTGTGTTGCTCCTTTTCTTCGTTCTTGTTTGTTTGCGCGCAAAAAGTTTTCTTAAAAATGAATCTGTTCCAACTAGGCTGACTCGCAGTTAGACAATGATGAATGCATTTTACGCACATATTCAAATACTGCTCCGTATTTAAAATGCACTCACTGAATGATTTACAATGTTATGAGCTTGATATGAAACTACATTAGGAACAGTACAAACGAGAGAATGCGAGGGCACGGCATCGCTGACGACTGCGACAATGCAAGGACCCTTTGATCGAAGAATTAATGCAGCAAGGGCGGTCCTGCTTGACAGAGTTGGCATAGATTTACCTAGGCAACATCGGGATAAAGATAAGCATATGAAAGAAAAATACGTCTGCAGCGCTGCATGTATAATTATGAAATGTAAAAGAGCCCTTGTCGAAAAGGAGCCTTTGCATTAGAAGCAGTCCAGAGAACCATTCCAAATATAGCAATTCTGGGTCATATTATGTAGTCACCTGAAGGTTTTTTAAATGCAGTGTTCACAATGCTTTTTTTTTATCTGTAATACTTAAAGGACAGAAATGTACCTATGGAATGTTAGAGATATCTCCAGTAAGTGAGTGAACATATATAGCTATACCAAAAAGCACTCTGCTTGCCCTGCATATGCTATATTGTTACTTTTAAGTGTACATTTTGTCCTATATATGGCGTGATTAAATTAGTTTCGTCGGCATTGAGTTTTCACAAAATGCCAAAGATGTTACTTAATTTATTCACCTCAAACAACATTCACTTTCAACTTTGTATATGTTTTCTATAAAGACCTTAACTAAAATTTAACGAAGAAATTTTTGTTAACCTTTCGTACTGCACTCAGGCCACAGCTTTGCAAGTTAAGAACTATGTCCTCCCGGCTAAGCCCTCTGTGTGAAAGCAAATTGCTTAGTTTCAGTAGTTCTTCATTTTTAAGGCTTTCGAAATCTTGAATATTTAAAGCCCTGTGCGTGCTGCTGCGAGTAAAAAGCACAGAGGAAGATCATATCGTGGGACATTTCAGCTTCGTAACAGAAGAAAAGACGAGATCGAGGGAGAGAATGTCTACGTCTGTTACTTTGCTTCCCCTAGTTCCATGCTAAGATCGCCAAAGGAAAATCCAGTGCTGCAAACGTTGAACCAACATCATGATTAAGTGTAGGTCCGGATTTTCAACAAAATCATTTGGCATTGTTTCATTGAGAATGTATGTTGTAGCTCCTTCCACTCCTCTTTCAGGATCAGTTGTCCCACGCGCCTGCTTCGAACATTTATTTGTAACAATGAAAATTCTTATGTTTGTGGCCCATTCATATCATCGCGTAATATTTAACAGATAAATAAACCACGACGCTTTCGCACGTGTTAACCATGATAAATAACTTTCCATATTCTATAGCTATCGCTTTTGTCACTAAATTTTTGAAACCTTTAGGGGGCAGAGTGGTGTCAATTGCTGTATAACGAATTTATGATAGCTGCTTCAAAAATGTTGTTTTAAAGAGCCACGACGTTACAAGGTAACGCGAGACGTACAGATAAATAAATGCACGGAGTGCCAATCAAATCGACTTAGTCGCAGTACTGCAGCCGTGCACAGGCCCTACAGGCGCACAGTTTCCTTGAGTAATTTAACCATGAAACTTTCTGTTGATGCTGTCTTGTTGCATCCAGCTAGGTCATGCCAACCGTCTTAATTCAAAGTTTCAGCTCACACTTTACGATCAGCCTGGCGGCCCGGGCAACTTGGCTGCCCAGGCCATTGTGGGCGACGCACTCGAACAGGCCTTCGTCCTCCCGGGTCACGTTGAGCACCGTGAGGAAGGCACGGCCACGCTCCAGAAGCAGCCTGGCGCGATGACGAAGGTCGAACCCTGGTCGCCGCCACCGGACCACGTCGTCCGTGAGCGGGTCCGCGTCCGCGGCGCACGCCAACGAAGCGTTCTCGCCCGCACCGGCCAGCACCTGCTCCGTTATCTTGGTGATGCGGGCAGGGTCTGCGGAGTCGCCGAGCCGACATTCTTTTATGTCAAACTGGCGCAACAACTTTCGCAACTGACGGCGCTGTAGCAACGTACCATACATCATAGTAACGCAGTAGAACACTCTTTAATGGCGTAATGTAGCATCATTTTCCGGCGACATGATTGCTTGCCTCGAAGCGCAAGCGTCCACGTAATGACTTAGGAGCAGCTGGACGCACCCGGCACGAAGAGGCGCATAGGCGGTCAAACGATACAATACGCGTGCACTCGCGTTCACACATTACCGTAGTGACTAGTGCAAGCTGGGCGGACGAACCATAGACCGGGCATGAAACATACTTGTCGATCTCAAAGTCGTCTCATTTTAGCCGCCAGCAGGTCTTGATAGCAAATTGGATACGTTGGGCCATCGTATTGCCAAACTTTGCCCCCGTTATGCTTCTTCGCTCATCATGTGATAGTGTCAAGATCTGTACATTTGTCCCTTCAGAGGATGCCGAGAGAGGCAAGCTACTGCGTGACAATGTATATTCACAAGGAGCCCTTTCATAGATGGGGATGTCAGTATATGTAGCCACGCACCGATGCATAAAACTATTCGGATTATAATGTCAATGAAGTAGATTATTCATGCTACAGAATACAAAACCGGAGCACTAAATGCCAAGGGCAGAAGAAAAGAACGCCAGGACATGGTTCGATGCCTATTTGGTGAAATATAGGAAAACGCTGGGAAAGGGGCTCACTATGGATGCCTCTACATGCGAAGCTTAGTAGTGAACGAAATGCCTTAACGTCAGCCCATTGCTGGACTCAGTCATCGAAGAAGTTGCCGTATGGGGTATCTGCCAGTCACGGTATGTCCTTAGTGCTGCATATTCCCTGCCTTTCTATGCATCCTTTCTCTCTCTCCCATCACGAGCTGATGCTTGCTTAACATATCACACACGCTAGAAAAGAGCTCGTATTGAGGCATTGGATAAGCGGAGAACTCGCTATCCACCGAGACCGCCACTTTCGCTCCTGAAATTTTATCTCGAATTTCGTCCTTTGGGCACTATTTACACTCCACGTTAATAAAAGGCTTCGGGTTGGTGTCACCGATAATTTGCTTTTTTGACATGTGGAATCAAGCACTGTGCCCATTAGGCAACCGGTAGAAGTAATGTTTTATGAAACTTCCTGCCTTTTAACAATAAACCGATTTTTAGAATTATTTGGAGCGGACGTTTTATTAAAGTCCCCCAATGTTCTGGAAAAATAATCGAAAATCGTGAATTAAAAAATACCGATTGAAGTATCAAGCTTACAAGTTACTCCTCACCACAAATCAATATCACCATTTTTGATATCAAAAATCAATACCATCCGTCTGAATAGGACAAATCAAATGTATTTAATTTTCTGTTTGCATGAAATAATTAGTTCGTTTGGTTGAATTTTTAAAAGTCGGGTTTGCAAAGCACTGGTGCATTGAAAAGTTATGTACAGTCAATCAGTCTGTCTCCTTGACAACCTCAAAGAACTATGTAGAATTATAATTATGGTATTGTTGCCATGTTATACAGAGCTAGAGACACGACGCCTGAGTTGTTTAGACTGTTCCAGTTTTGGGGAAAAGTCGGAAATCGTAAAGTTGACATGAATGTCTGCTCCTTAGCAGTCGCTATTATTTTGTCTATATCTCACTGAAATTATGTTTGCTACAGGCATGGCAGGTCACTGTTGGGAGGCCATGCTGGCTTGCCCAGAGCTGGAAGACCGGCGAAAGTTGGTGGACCGAGCCAGGGTGGCAGCGAGAGCCCACGGATTCCTGGAATGAGGAAGCCGCCCACCTGAGGGCGAAGAGATGTTTTTGCTCTCTGTCGCTAGTTCAGATAGAAACGTTTATCTCTCTCTCTCTCTCTCTACATGCATGGTAGCACGGACGGACCGACACAAAGCGTTTTATTATAACGTCGAGCCAGCTATACTGCTATTTTGTGGTCATGAGTGTCCAGCGGCTTTTAAGTAAAGGATCCTGCTTACGTGAAGAAATACACTTAATCCCCAGTCCGCCTTTTTATCATAGTTTCTTCTATGCCGTTTCCACGAGCACTTAGATTACAGGTCTTTATTTTATGCTCATCTGAAGAAACAGTGGTGAAACTCGCTTGCTCTGGAAGCCGATAACAGATGACCCCACATATGCGGGACTCCGCGTGATTATAGCGTTCGAACAAATGGCAGGTCAGAAAATATCGTATTTAAATTTGCATAACGTTCAGTTTTATGCCCCTCGTATAGCAAAAGTAGGAAGGTGCCCAAGTGCAAGCATCCTCATTTAAATGGATAGTTCGAACGACTGCTGACTCGTGTTCGATCAAAGATTAGCATATGCCCCCCCTACCCCCCCCCCCCCCCCTTACTTTTGGATCTTCTGGCTTATTTCATTTTTCTCAATTACAGCGCTCTCACTTATTGAAAATAAGACCGTTTTCAGGGAGCGCATGGGATCCGCGTTATTAATTGAATAAATTATGCACGTCGGTATTGTTCAAATCTACGAACTTCGACAGGGCTTAGCCAAGGCGCGCATTATATTTTAGCTTAATAAGCCAGTAGCCCTAAATTCGATTGCGGCCGATATTGATTTTTCGCTGTTATTCTTTTTGCAGTAAAGGAGGTAGTTAAACTGAAGTATTTTCTGAAGTTACTGTAACCTGTACGACAGCAACAATTTTAGTTATGATCGCTCCCGGTTCTTACTCAAAGTTTGTGCGTGCACGTGTCTGCCTATGGACAATATTAATCGTTCTTCTTTTTGGTGAATAATTGAATTAACTGACTTTGTCGTTAATTTTGTTGGCTCTGCATGTGTAAGCTTAGCTGGGTTCTTTTTCTTATTTATCATGATCCGGAATTGATGATGCGGATTTAACGCTCGCCATGCTGCACAGCACCCCAGGTACTTGAACAATGCGCGAATCTGTGACACAACCGGCAAAGCTTGGAAAAGAACGATGACAGGCATCGTTCTTATTCTAGCACTGCTGGATTATTCTAGCACGGTTGGTAATTGCCCTTATTTCGCTGCCGACGTAATAGCGCTGACCTTCTGTTTCTTTTCAAACTCCTCCACGGCAGCCTCACCTGTCCCGAAATCCTCAGTTGTATCATGTTTCGTATTTCTCTCAAGATCCGGAGAGAACATATACCTTTTCATGTTCCTGCCTGTCATCACATGCACTCAGCCGTCCACAGAACACAGTCTTCATAACGCTTATTTTTATGATCTTGATATTTTTCATTACTCACTGTCATCATTCTTTTCCGAGATTTGCCTTCTTGCGTAATAGTTTCACGCATTGTTCAAGCGTCTTTCTCCTCCTTTTTCTTTTGTATTTACCTTGAGTTTTGTTGTAGTAGGCTCTTTTCACAATTGTTCTTTATATTCATTGCTTTTTAAAAATTATATTCCACTGCAGTTTTGTTGTTTTTGGTTTTTGGTCGGTAATGTATGCGTGCGCCAGCACTCAGACCTTAGGGTTATTCCTGGGCAAATTAAACATGATTTATTGATATATTGATTGATTATTATCATTATTATTATTATTATCACGAAGTCGGACCTGATTTCTTTTTCTAAATGGCGCAGGGATAACAACCCTACCTTAAATCCTGCTAATACAGAAGTCATGAACTTTGCACGCAGAACAGCAAGCATTTATTTTTCTTATTCTGTAGAATCTGTACAGTTGTGCAACGTCCGTGAGATCAATGATCTCGGTGTACTTTTTGATACAACCTTACACTTTTCTGCTCACACTAAACACGTTGCACAGCGGGGTATGCGCTCTTTACAGACTATCGATAGAACTAAATTCTCCTACACCGTTCCTCAAGTTGTACACGACTATCGGTATTCCTCAACTCGAGTGTGCGTCGATCGTCTGGAATTGCTTTTCCAGATCCAACAGTGACATTGTAAATAGGGTCTAGAAAACGTTTCTAAGCATATATCATCACCGCTTTGCTAACACGTACACTAGAACTTGCTCTAGCACTGTTGGATTATTGTCATTGCCCTTACTTTGCTGCCGACGTAATCGCGCTGACCTTCTGTTTCTTTTCAAACTCCTTTACAGTATCCTCATGTGCCCCAAACTCCCCAGTTACATCATAGTCATTCCATGTTTTAAGGACTATGGTTGTATCATCTTTCGTATTACGCGCAAGGTCACTAGAGAACACAGACCTTTCCATCTTCCTACCTGTCATCACCTACACTCATCCGTCTACAGAATAGTCTTCATAACGCTTATTTCATGATTTTGATATTTTTCATTACTCGCTGTCATCGTTCTTTTCCTAGCCTTGCGTTAATTGTGTCATTTTCACAAATTGTTCAAGCGTCTTTCTCCTCCTTTTTCTTTTGTATTCACCTTGCGCCTTGTTGAAGGTACCTTTTTCAGTTTCAAGATTGTTCTATTCATTCGTTGTTTTCTTTTAATTTATATTTCTTGCCGTTTTTATTTTCTAATGTATGCGTGCGCCAGCACTTAGACCTCCTGGATATTCCTGGGCACGGTAAATAAATAAATAAATAAATAAATAATAATAATAATAATAATAATAATAATAATAATAATAATAATAATAATAATAATAATAATAATAATAACTATTATTATTATTATTATTATTATTATTATTATTATTATTATTATTATTATTATTATTATTATTATTATTATTATTATTATTATACAGTTTGCTTGTGCTTAGACATGTTTGATAGCTGTGCAAAAATGCGTGAACATGGTACAGAAGCGATATAGAGACAGGACGGGCGCATGTATACTTAAGATTTTATGCCTCCAGATGCCAGCCACAGTACACCGCGTTTTTGTCGTATTCAAAACAGATTACTTCAACATTGTCTGAGAAAGACAGCTTGATTTCCGCCCTTTATTTCAGATAAATTGTTTGAAGAGGCAGACATTGCTTACAGGATAAATCGCAGTGTTATACTAGGAACCATTCACAGTGCGAAACGAAGAACTACACAGAAAAGATACACGTACAAGCGCAGATTTTTTTTTTTTTTTTTTAGGAACGGAAAAGAGCCTAAGGAACTAGTAATAACTTGAAAAAGGACGGTACGTTGGGCATGTTGGTATTCCATGCTGAAATCACTGACAGCGCGAAAGGACAAGAACTACACAGAAAAGATACACGGACAAGCTCTTTTCCGTGTATCTTTTCTGTGTAGTTCTTGTCGTTTCGCGCTGTCAATGGTTTCAGCATGGAATACCAACATGCCCAACGTACCACCCTCTTGAAGTTATATTAGGTACCTAACGTAGCACTACTGCTTAGCGCTATTTATTTGCAAATGAAGTTGTCATGACTTCATGCGCATTTAGCAGAAATCCTGAGGCAAGATCAGTTCTGGAATATCAGTCTACAAAACTGCTACGAAAGAGATAAGCGACAACTATTAGCGCCGCGTAGCAGAATTACCGAATGGAATCAGGTCTTAATTGAGACACGCTATTATAATTGCTTATATATGGATGACGGCGAAGCCGATGGATAGAGCAAATTCTGAACTTGCAAAATATTTGTTTCCAGCATATTGTTGCAGATCTTCAAGCAGAAACGTGTATATAAAAAAAGCTGGAGTGTCATTGAGGGCCACTGATAATGCGAGTGCTTGTTGGACATTCTTTAAATTCATCTTTTTCTCTGCTGTCCTGCGCACGAGTTCTCATGAAAACTATTTCTTTATCTTGCATACAGTTTTTGAGAGATGTTTGTATCACAGCTGGAATTTCGTAGCGGTTTACTCATTTAATTTCTTGAGCTGTGAAACGGTCTCGCTGTTGCTGTTGCATGCAGCAGATAGTGGCATTTAACGACTGCGACAATCATAAGTGTAGAAGTGCAGACCACTTTATGTACCACCAGTGGATTTTGCACACACATCTCCTTCTTTAACAAGGAGAACTTGTCGTTCGAGATAACGCGCGGTGAATGCAGTGCATAGATGGCGCGCGTATTCTGCGGGCGATGGCCGCGTGTTGCTTGGTCCGCGTACCTTACTGCATGCATGGACGAATGCGCATTTGTTGTCTTCGCTTCGCACTCCTGTGCTACGATAGCATTCGATCAGGTAGTGTCTCAAAGCTGCTCTTCGGCACTAGCCCGGTCGGTAAGGCAACCGGATTTCCAATTAAATTCTCGGCACGTGAGGCGCAGCGGCGAGCCAAGAATGTCAGGTATTTGAATGCAGCCTGCAAGGAAAAATGCTATGGTGTAAGCATGAGGAAGATTGGCGGCAACCCACTCCAGTTGGTATCATCTTGGATGTAACACACTGGAACTCTGGGCAGCCACACTGAAAATATGCGGCGGACAGAGCCACTGAAATGGAGTGTTCAGGGCCGTTGCGCATTTGGTACCGAAGTAGGGCTGGGTGATTGACCTGCTCACTAAATGTTCCAGTCTCGTTGTTTTTTTTTTAATCGTATGATTCGTTTAGTATTTTTCAGCCTATGGGTCAAACGTGCGCATCTCAAGTTTGCTGTTTTCCTATAATCGAAATGAAGTTGCCGGAAACATTCTACTTCAAACTTCTCCAGGTTAACCCTATTTACTTCTACATATGCATCTGCTTATACTGTTGTTCCCATGCAGGTTTGAGTATTTCGCTGTAGGGTAATTTTTATGATGTCTGTCGATAATTGTGTTTTGATATTTGGTGTGTTTCAACATTTTCCCTCGTTTTTTCTTACTTTTTTAAAAGCGGTCAAACAGGGTCGCTTTCTGAAACCGATGTAACGAAAACATGTCTTCGCAACCTTACTTTCGTATTCGTTGTGTAGAGGACGAACGCCGTTACTCGGCCATGTCGCGTGAGCAGATGACGCTGTCGTCGCGCCACTACGCAATCAGAGCTAAATATAGCGTCGAGCGCCGGCGTTGAGAGGCGAAGTAGCACGGCAGTATACTTAGTCTATACGAGCAGGAATGGTCTCTCTTGGGAGAGCTCAGCTAGGCCATAATTGATCAAACTGGTGTTCTTCTGGCGTTGTAAGGCCTACAAATGTGCAATATGTACCAGTAATTTCACGCTTGCTTGGCTGGATATATAACGTTTCGTAGAAATCGTATGACAAAATAAAACTTCGGAGAAAAACAACGACTCCTCAATGTCTTTCATACAGGCTGCGACAACTTGCGTGGACGAATTCGTGTACTAGAGACTTATGTACACTGCGCATCGTTCGCACGGTAGTCAAACGAACGCAGCGCGAAATATCCCTCTAGTAATATCAGGATGAAACAATGAGCGCTACATACTCCCGCTATTTTTCTCCGGTTTCCACAAAGAAAGTGAAGAATTACTGACGGCATTGGTTGAAATTAAAGGTGGTCACTATTCTAGCTGCGCCTCCGACGAACTCCACTGTCCGTTATCACTCCAGCCAGCTCTTCCCCGGAACGTTACTTTATCGACGTAACGACTCAACTACTTTATCGGCTAAATAATCTATTAAAAGCTTGACTTAAACATCTTTACAGACCCTCCTACTGCGACCCTTAGTGCCGACTATGTGGAAAGGCAGTACTAGTTCGCTTACATTCCTGGCCATTCACGAAGCGTTCGTGCTATAGCACCTCTAAGAGTACTTACAATGCACTTTGACGACAACGGTGGCCTTGGTGGACCCGACGCTGTTCCTGGCTTCGAATTCATAGCGTCCGCTGTCGTCCTTCTGTGCGTGGTTGATGAAGAGCGCCGAGGCGCGGTGGAATACCCTACGCGTTTCCCGCCACGACTCCAGAGGCAGCGGAACGCCTTCCTTGGTCCATGCGTAGCTTATCTTCGAAGGGTAAGCCTTCGCGGACAAGTTCAGCAGCACGCTGTCGCCTTGCTTCACCTCGTGTTTTGCCACGGGCGGGTGCAGGAACAGTGGCTTGTCTGGGAAGACCAAAAGCAGAGGCGAAGGCGTGTCAATGTTAAACCTCGCCTGCGTACGTCATTGCGAAAGTGAAGTTACAAAATTTTTTGCCGATCGAAACGGCACGAATGAAACTGTACGGCAAGTGACGACATATTCTCGCCTTTGGCGCCCACACATGCCAACTGCTTCGGCACCCAGCTCTGAGTTACGGTCGCTTAACAGCGACGGTAGTCGCGAACGCACAGATACATTGCCTCACAGGCGGCAATGTATCTCAACCGTCTGCCTTTTTTTTATGATTGGGTCTGTGTTCAAAGTTACGTCACAAAAATGCTTCGAGTGATTTCAGAAGGTTCAAACGCAAAGCATAGGCGGCGTGTAGATTTATAAATAGCGTCCCCAAGCGGCTTTGCGTGCACGAAAGCCCGAACTCCTTTGTACGCTTTTTGCATTATTTTGTACTCGGCGTTCTTTTATACGCCTGGCCGATAGCATCCCTTAACGTTGGGTCCCATATTTCTAAACCTACCTAGTGTATTTCCCTCGATCAAAAGCCTATGACCACTTCTATTGCTACGTTCCTTTCAGGGGTGTAGTGCATTCAAAGTTTGTTTATGATATAAGCATCAGTGTGAGGAGGAAAGAAACCTGTTACACAGAATGCGTGTTACATTTGCCAGACATCGACAATCTCAAAGCAAGAGCTCCGGCCTCTGATATAAAAAAATAATTTCGTCTCTTCTCTCCGTGCCAAATATTTCTTGCGCTGACTTGCAAGTCCTGATGCTTTTGCGCAAGGCGGCTTGCTTAGAATTGCGTCTATGAAAAATTCAGAACATGATTATTGTATTCTAAAAACTATCCGTGTGTGGAGTTAATTACGAGTTATTCTATTTTTATGAAAGATTCTGTAGCAGCAAACACCACTTAGTTATATTTGCAGATAATAATGTATATTTTGTTAGAAACAAGTTTACCTAGCAGTGAGTCAAACAACACAACAAACAATTTCTTCTTTTGGCATCCTATCGAAATTTACGTCATGCAGGGTATCGCGTGCTGTCAGTCTATAGCTTGACGACTGTTTAAAAATATATATAAAGAATTTCGCAAGACTTATAAGCATCTCGCAATTTGTCGGAGAAAATAAATGGCGCCGTAGGCCATCATCTTAAACAGAATCACCTCGATGTGGTTTACAAGTGCAATTCAATAAATATAACCCGCCACAAATACAGCTAGAGCTTGAGAATTTAGGAACGTCATCAATTTATAGCGAAAGGGGATGCCTGTGCTCGTTGTTGCTTGAACGCTTCCAAGCAATACGTCAGCACTTCACAGAAAAATGCGAACAGTAACTGCTAAAATGATGTAACTTGAGAAACGCACATTAGGAGAACGTTGGGGCTTTTCAAGCGGTGATTGCTGCTCGTAGGCAGAGAGACAAAATTGTGTAATTGGAATGTCAGATTATAACTCAAGACGGCTTTGCTTCCAGCTCACCTTAAGCACAAATAGAAAGAAATCTGCTCGGCCCCTGATGCGCAAGTCATGGCTTTTGTTTCCCAGAAGTCGGGTTTTTTCAAGTATGCCGGAGCTGAGTGTGGGTCGCAACTTCAGACTCCGGACGCCCGAAGTGGCCTGTCATTCTCAAGAAAGTCGACGATAATAGTTATAGCGACGCGACACGCAAACGCAAGCAAGCACAAATATAGGAAGAGGTTAGGAAAGACCGTTCTATCAGACCATTTCTCATAAAACGCACTTGTGAAAGCTTTTAGTGCCTAAAGTTACTGCGTTTGCCCATGGTTTTTTTACGGCGGCCCTTCTGTCTCAAATTCCCATTTTTGTGTACCCGTAATGCCATGTAATACTGGGGGAAGAAGAGTAAACAAATACCTCGTTCGCTGCTAGCACACCACGCCTACAAAAAACGTATTTCCCTGAGAAAGGATTCACGTATCAGTGCGCGCGTACGAGCTCGCTGCTGACACCGAGAG
The DNA here is from genome assembly GCF_013339745.2 of Dermacentor silvarum. Taxonomy (NCBI): domain Eukaryota; kingdom Metazoa; phylum Arthropoda; class Arachnida; order Ixodida; family Ixodidae; genus Dermacentor; species Dermacentor silvarum. Next base: position 179,371,443 of record NC_051159.1, on the reverse strand, counting down.
TGAACCAAACCCTCGCTTTCGGTGACGAGGTCTTTATTTTGTGGTTTACTGCAGCAGGTTGGGTCCCTTACGTCGCACGCGCAGCGCCACGCTCCTGGTGGCCGCCGGCTGCACCTGGTTGGAGGCGAGGCAGGTGAACGTGGCCCCGTCGTCGGCGGCTGTCACGTTTAGGCGCAGTCGGCTGCGCGTCGCCTTGCCGCCGTGCTGGGCCGCTACGCGGCTCTGGTGCTGGCCAGACAGGGTGCGGCCGTCGCGCTCCCAGCGGATACTGCTCTCCGGGTTCGAGCTGCCAGACTCGCACGTCAGCACCACCTGCCGGCGAACGACAGGAACAGGTACTTTTTTTTATTGGTTTGTTTATTGGTGGTGTCTCCATCAGATCGTTAAAGGGTGCTGCACGAATGCTACAACGTCGTGAAAGACATCATTTAAGATGCATTTCACGTCAATGGTTCTTCTTTCCCTCTCTCTCTTTCAACTTTCGACAAGACGTGCATTAGTACTCATTTTTATCATTTCTTATTTGTACTATTTACTGTTAACGAACCCATATCTATACAAATCAGCTTTCTGGAGCCTTTTCTTTTTTTATTTCTGTATTGGTCGTTTTCCAACCACCAAAACCATATCTCTCCTTACTTTCTGTTTTCTGGGAAAACTAGGCTCACCAGATTTGAGAACACCTGATTAGAGGTTAAGATTCCTTTCTGGTTTATGTCAAACCTAGCAAGAATTGACTGGCGGGCTTGTTGGTTCATGGTCGCAGAAACAGAGCCCTGGAAGACGGGACAAGATAGCTATGAGGGCCCGTTTGCTCCTTCCTATATTGTTCCTTCTCCCAGCACTGCTTTTCTGTTGTCGCAACTTTTTCTTGGAAGAACCGGTAGCACCACATCCCCCTCCAATTCTCTCGCCATCACAACTAAACAGCCCCTCCATTTCAACACTGATTTTCCTGACCTTACTCTATGCACCGGCGTATTGACCATGCCCTTTGGGTGTAGGGGAGAGTGAGCTACGTAAAGGCAGAAAAGAAAGTTGTTGCTTTAGCGAAGACATACACCCTTGTTGAAACATTTATTCCAAAGGGATTCGTTGTTCTACCACTGTTGATCATTAAAGATGTACTTCGATGATAAGAGGGCCCTAATTAGTTGGCATTTAGTTACCGTAACACGCATTGTAGCCGGCTTAGTTTTGTAATGAAGCTTCATCTCCGACCGACATGGAGCTTTATTAGTTCAGCAGTAGCACTCTAGAACGACCAGTCGGGGATTTCGCCGGATACTAGCGAGAGTGGTGATGTATATGTAAGCACTGTTGACACGCCGTAGAGATGCGTGACAGGAGACGCCTCCATTAAAATCAGCTACAGGATCAAGCAGAAGCTTTAGAGAAAGATTTAGATCTCGCCCGAATTTGGCATTCATATACAACTTCTAGCGCGCAACCAAGAAACGTTCCCAATACAACCTATAAGCCGATTAGAATGATGGAGTGAACATATGCAGATTCATATATACATTCCTGAAGCAGGAAAAGTGATATATATGCACGGCTATAGAGCCTACCAACATTTTCAGAAGAAAAAAAAATTGAGAACGTCATGTAAGATATAACAGTTATTGTGCAAAATGCAAAATAACATGTACATTTTTTCCACTTCATATGCGCGGTGAGGCACAGTTTACGGAATGAATTGTCTTGGTTGCGAAGTGAAAGCGCTGTAAATTTCCCACGCGCAAGCAAGGAAGCGGAAAGCCAGCGCCGCCACTTCTCTGCCAACAACCGGGTTGGCTCGTCGCTCGTCCGCACAGTCTCTTATCTCTCCCACGCGCAAGCAAGGAAGCGGGAAGCCAGCGCCGGAAGGAGCGGGGGGGGGGGGGGGGGGGGGCGCACTTCTACGCTGCCAACAACCGCGCTCGTCGTTCGTTCGACCGCACCGTCTCTTATCTCCACACGGCTCTGACCTTTATGCGCATTCGCCGCTCAGTTTCCGTTGGAGCGATAGACCGCACGTACCTTCGCCCGCTCCTGCGGCGTATATATCCGCTCGCTGCCAGCGTTTTGACGGTCGTTGTCTGCAGTCATTCAGTGTGATCTATTCATGTTTGTTTGTGCGCGCTCACACCACGCTTGTTCATTCAGTTAGTAATAGTCGGGCCACATTTTCCAACGCACGCTACACATGCAATGCTGCCCGGAGCGGCAGTGCAGCGCTACAGGTGTGTCCCTTCGCACGCGCTGCCCACGGGAAGCACTTTTCATCAACACCACCGTTTCACACGCGCCTTCTCGTGGTCATCGAGTCTCTCTTCATGTCGGTCTACTTACGCCGCAGCACACCTGCTTACTTAATCAGCTCATGTTTACTACAATTCATATTGCTACCAAAGCTTCAATTTTTTGGAATATATTTCCTATATTCACCCATCTTTTATAACAGTTTTAATGCACTAAGCATAATATTTGTGAAAATCAATGAATATAATATGACTGTTCCTTTTAAACGTAACAAACGTCATAGACATCGGCATTCTGGTTAGCCTATGAAGCGGTATGCTGACACCGCTTTCCTGAAGGTGCAATCGACTGAGCCATCAGTTTAAGAAGTTAGAGAACCAAGGTCGAATTCTACGTGATGATGTTTTACTCATTGATGACTCCAACCATTGTCATGGTAATGCTATACGCTACACGCAAACAAAATATACTATGCTGTCGATATTCAGGTTGGTCGTCTCATGCTCTGTGAGGGGAATCACAAAAGTGGGCTTCTCCTCGCAAGGTATATTCTAACGGAGAAACCAGCTTTACAGTGCGGGTCACATTGCATTTGCAGACACCCAGGAGATTTGTCGAGGTTCGTATGCACGTACAAACACTGTAATGAAAGAGAGAGAGAGAGAGAGATGGAGAGAATCGAAGAAGAAGAAAAAGAAAAGCACACTAAAGCTGCATGTGAGCTTTATGCGTTTTTCGGTTAAACTGCTATTGTTTACCAGAGTCCTGATGTAGCCATCTTGATATGGAGGCAACTGGTGCCATGGCCGAGACGCTCGACTAACGAAGACGCATTTCAATTTCAATTAGGTACGCTTTCAAGAAACAAACGAGTGATAAAATTGTATGCCATATGTAATGCATATGACTATCAAATTTGAATAATATGAAGTCATAGCTGTTTAAATGGCTGCACGCATACGGTGTCCTGCAAGTGGCTATAATCTTCATATCCAAGTCTCAGGTTAATTGCATTAACTGCAGTGATTATTGTATTACAATATAAGTAAACACTGATACTTATAATATATTACAAAATAAGCTCTTAAAACGAAAGTCCAGTGGCCCGTGTAATTAAAGTTTACCTCTCAGTAACTTAATCTTTACTGGAAGCTTCGCATATCGTATCTTAGCACTAAAATCGGCACGGGGGTATAAGAAAGGAACAGCATGCACATTCTTTTAAGCACATGTCATTTCTCTCTTTCTGATCTCTGGCACCATGTTTTTACTAAAGTACGATATGAATCAAAACCACCAACTCGCTCAAAAATATTTATGTTACTCAGGGAATTATGAATCAGCGGCTGGACGAATAAATCGCGAAATGCGTTTCTGTCAAATTTCCACATTTTTGTAGAAGTAACCCATTCCGAATTTATATCTGCTTTGCCGTCACGTAACTCCGTCCATATAAAATAAAGTTTTCCCTCCAATACATCGTACACAGAGAACTTTTTTTTTTCTGATAATATACGCAGCTTTTTTTTTTCTCGCACATGCTTATATGAAAATTAGCTTCAACAGGAGTTTGTATGAGTAGCCGCAGGTAATCTAGTTGAACGGTGGTCTTTTTTTTTTAACAAGAAAGTGTTTTATGCCGGGGTCCATGGTCAACTTCCTGTAATGGATGTGACGTGCGAGGTGAACGTGTAAAATATGAAATCTTGACATAGGGAGCCTACATGCATCTTGACAGGGTTGGCGCCGCCATCTAGGAGCGGTGAAGCGAAGTGCTGCATCATGACACTAACGAGCGCCGACAGTGAGCGCTTCGGCAATCTGAGCGCAGCGGAGGCTCCAACGCGGGATACTGCGGAGGTGACGACGCAGTTTCCGCACATGGTTTGTCTTTAGTGTCGGATTAGCCTGTGACGCCTCGTCATCTACGAAGTGCAGCTTCAACATGCATGAGCAGTGCTACATGCCGCCTACTGCTTCGCTTGCGGTGGCACCAACTACGAAAACTGCTGCACTAAGCGGCGCAGACAGGCAACGACGTCGATCTCGCTTTGGTCCGCCGAGAGACACGTCAGCGTGAAGCGGAACGCCTTCACGTGTTTGCGGCGCACGCTGCGAACTCTGCCACTCGCATTCCTGAAGCGGAGCGCGTCGTAACTCAACTGGCTGCCCAAGACACTACGGAGCCGAACCAAAATGCTCGTACCTTCGCCGATGCGACACGGCAGCAGGACGCCGCTCGCCAAAAGGACCCCGCGCGCCATGCAACACGGTCGCCGACCCGCAAATCGAGCACCTTTCGCTGCAGCGGACCGTGAGTTCACGAAGCGATTCACTAACAACCCGTTCGGTTTCGCTTGTACGGTTTGCGAACGCCTGTGATTTATGGCGGATTTGCACAGTGCTCCGGCGCGTGCAATACAGAGTCTCCGGGGGATGTTTCCCAGTCGCGAGTAGTTCGACAACTTTCGCTTTTGTGGCAATTGTCGAGGATCCCTGTGCTGTGGTAGGGTGCCGCTGATGGCTACTTGCAACTTAATTATTCACGTATAATAAACCGGCAACAGCTTTTGTGAAGACGCGTTTCACTTTCGTGTTCTACCGATTCCTATGAAAGAGGGATCAACCATAATTTTTCAATCAAGAACGAAATATGCGTCACTCACCGTGTCACCTTCTTTCGGAGCTTGTGGAACCACCGTGATAGACACTACTTTCGGAGGAACTGCGATATAATAACAATGTGTCGTTGTTTTTTGTAAGTTATTATTTGAACGAACGCAAATATGACGAATTGCGGCGAGCGACATATATGGAAAAGAGCGCACATGCAACACATTAGAAATGCACATTTGAGCGTTTTCTCGATCAGATGATTTGTGTGTTTTTCTCGATCAGATGATCCGCCAGCAGATAGGTGAAAAAAAATTTCAGGAAAACATGTGGTAGGCGAGAACAGTTGTTTTCAAGGTGATCACTAGACTAGGGCTTACAGTTTGAGTTGACTCACAGACAACGGCCGTATTTTGTAACGATCCATTGCATTTCTCGTTCTTGTCGGCCTTCGTTATGCATCGAACGTTACTACCACCATGGACGTCACATAGCCGTTAGCAGTGGGATCGACCACTCTTGCGCAACGGATTAACAGATAAGTGAAGTAGTATCGAAAATAAATGGTTCCTTGCAATATATGGCCTAATAACCACAGCTGCCGGCTAATAATACTCATATTGCATACGTAGTCATAGCTTTATCAATGACATTTAGTTAGTGGACAGTAAGCTCTTGCATTGTGTTCCTCATTTGTCCTTGTGTTTTCTTTTATTTTATGATTCGTTAATTACACATGAACTCGCTCCGAATAACTCAGTTTCCTGTTTTTGCGCTATCGGTCATTAGGCGAAAATCAGTAAGACTGAACAAAGCCTTAGTGGCCTCTTACAAAGAACCGTCGTCTTGACGGACGTCGTAAGGGGCTCCGTAGTGGCCGAATTGGAGGCTTTGCAGTGAAACGTCGCCTGATTGTCGTCCGGTTGAGCCATGATTTCCAACACACTCGACACTCCGCTTCCTGTGACCGTAGACAGCGATGAGTACTAGAAAAGAAAATTAGCAGAACAAATTGCAATACGGAACGGCTCGCACATTGCAGTTTTAAAATACAGTAGCCTTTTGTTAATTCGACTTCGGGTTATTCGATCCCAACCGAAGGTCCCGGCCGGTGCCCATGCATATCTATGGGGCCAAAATTTCATTATTTCTTTCTTAAAATTGGCCCTCACCAGATAATTCGGACTTGACCAGTCAGCATTCACGTGCATGACTGCTATGGTGACCCCAATAGCGACCCCTTTTGTGGCAGCGTCTTTCTCGGCGGAGCTTAGGAAACAGTGAATGCGTTGAACACTCATCAATCTTCCGTCGAAAACACCTATTTTCGGCTTACCCTAGGAATATGTTCAAGCAATAACAGTAGCTGACAATGTCTGATTGCGACATTTACCCAGTTCTAATGCGCACCTTCTTTTTAAAGAAAATTGGGACGGAAATTGCCTGAGCGGTGCAAGCGGATACGAATCTAAAACCACGTTCGCGGCGTTCGTATGCTTCACTTCATAATACACCTGTAAGGCGGCGAAGCTGACTTTAAAAACCAGGCGTCATTGTGTAACACATATTAGACCGTTGCCTATTTTTCTGCCTAAAAAACATCGGGTGCGCGTTAGATTTCTACTTTGCTTATGAGCTTTAATGTCGCTTCTACGCTGGTTTCTTACTTTGGACACATATAAAGCGACTACACGTTTGATTCGGGGGCATGTTAGAATCGGGCAAGTACTTCCATATGAATTAGTACTTTCAAATGGATTAGCGGTGTGTAATAATGTTTTCCGAATAATTCAATCAATTTCTTCGGTCCCGTAAGGGTCGAATTAACGAAGTCGATTGTATTCACTTCAAGTTTCTTTTTGAAAAATACGAGACCTATATTGCCGCATTGTTACAATAGAAAGCCTTAATGAGCATCGTATAAAGAACTTGACACGCACTCACCAACCTCAATACAAATAGGATGAAAACGCTCGTATACATGCAACTAACGTTTTCACCAAGAGTACAATAATTAATTTAACTGATTACCACTGACCACTATGCAATCTCTTAATATTTATGATCTTATTGCGTAACATTCAACATTAAGGGCCCATGACTGCGGCAGCCGACATTATGCTACATGTTTGCCGATTGAAACGCAATATTAAAAGGTTGATACTAGTTACGCGCATTGCCGGGTAGACGCGCAAGTCACTTCTGGCCATCACACTGGCCTGAAATAAAGCATGCAAAGGTGCAACGATGGCATCTTTTAGGGAGCTAGGCACAAGTCCGCGTAGATGTAATCGTTGCGCATTTGCAAATGCATCGCTTCTGGAGGGTAGTGGAGAGAGCGGCGACGTTACCTCCTTGGTGCCCTTGTACCACTTGACCGACGGCAGCGGGTTTCCCCCGATTGAGACGCACTTGATGCGCTGTATCGAGTTGGCCACGATAGGGGTGCCTTCGTCGTAGCCGATTATCACAGGCGCGCGGGGAGGATCTGCGCATGAAAGCAGGCCGGATCGTATTACCATTGCTGGGGGAGAAACGCGCCACGTCACCCACAGGGAACCTGATCCTTTAGATAGAGTGATGCACTTAGTGGCATTTGCCAGGAGTGCTACCAACGATATCGGTGTGAGAAAAGGTATGGTGTTTCGATCACCAGGTGATTCAGGGAAAGCCCATGGTGCTTAGTAAATGTGGCTGCAAACGTGAACCTGCAGACGTGGAAACGTGGATGACCACGATGTCATGAATTTATAAGCAGTTTGTGGCCGCAGCCAGTAATTCCGTACAGAACTGTGTTAGCATGTAGCGATATTCATTAAAAATCCTGCTTATCAGACTACGTGCCCAGGCTGCACACATATTAAGCGTTTTCTCAGATCTCGCAGTCCATAAACTTTTGACCCTGACAATACACCTGTATTAGCTCAGCGGCAAATGATGGAATGCACTCTAATGGCGGTTCTCAATCGAAGAGTGTGTACGCATTTCCCCATCTTAACCTGCCAGCGAAAAGCGCGTACAAACAAAAAGGTTATGAAAGAATGTAAGTTTGGGTATGTTGGTATTCTACTTTAGCATTTAGCACACAGAAGACACAGGGGCAGTTTCGTCTACGTCTCTCTAAACTGTCCATGTGTCTTTCCTGTGCTAAACGCTAAAAAAAAAAAAAAAAAAAAAACAGCTATCATGCGGCGCAGATTGAGACTTTCCAGGTCAATTTGAAAAAAAAAAAAAAAGCTTCATACACATTCAGCAAACATATTTTTCTTCCATGAAGTTATGGAAGCTGTTTCAATACTGCTGTGTTGACCCCAGAACGTTGGTCTCCACTGTATTATAACGTTCTTATTCGATTTAGTTGCCTGCATGTAGGATAATGTGCATAATTTATGTGGAAAAAGAAAACAGTAAAAAGAAGCGTCGCAACACTGAACAAAAACTTCTGAAAGAAGGCAACACTTAATAATATTTTTTATGTCCTATATACTCGTGACAGGCTTTGAGAAGCCAAGCAGTAAGAAAACTTTTTGGAAAGCCATGCTAAAGTGACTGTAAACATGCTTTGATCTCGAATGATACTCTCAGTCAATTGAAGCATCATATCTCATCATATGCCATCGGCAAACACTTCAAATTTAAGGGACCACACGCAGTACACAGGCTTTTAGATGGTCGTGCCAAAAGTAATGAGCCGCACGTTTCACGTAATTATAAAAGAACACAAAAAACCCACTTTTCATTGTACGTGATATCATCTGCTATCCGGCCATGAAGCGCCATTCCGAATCAGCAATTCGTGCAATCTGTGCGCTACTACGCAAAGAAAAATCGGCGTCTCATTGTGTAACCGCGCTGTCATGAAAATCTTCTTAAAAGTCTCGCATATTCATTTAGGGCTCTTTGCGCGCACGGGGCTATCCTTGTGAGCTTGATTCGGGCAACGTGAAAATATGAGTGAAACATTTTAAAATGATTCATCAAGCAGAAAATACGCTCGTATTAGCCTTACAGGAGTTCCATTGTACATTATGCTGTAAGCGCCATACAAGAACGGTTGTTCTCAACGAGGCAGTGGGCTCCCTTATCCCGCTTACTTAACGTCGAGAAAAGAATTGCCAAAATGTGACGTAAAGTTTTTCTATGTATACAGGGTGTTTCAGCGAACACTTTCAAAAATTTTTAAAGGTTGCCTGTGACAGACAGCACAATTCTTGTTCATGGGCTGGTCTACTCGAAGAGGCGGACATTACTTGCTCAAAAAATTGAAATGCATATTCGGACTAATTAACAAAAGACACTAATTAAGCTTTTATCTAATTACCTTATGGGCCGTCTTGCAATTTACAAATTGTATCCAATTTCGAGATATTAATTCTCGAACATTGCGGAGAAATGCATTGGCGTTCCAGTTACTTTCTTAACAAAACGTCGTTTTATGCAATGAAGCACAAAAGTAACTGAAACGCCAATGCATTTCTCTGCAAAGTTCGGGAATAAATGTCTTGAAATTGGTGTCAGCCTGAGATTTCGAGCCAAGTGGATCCGCCTTGCGAACTCCAGGACTACAATTTGTAAATTGCAATATGGGCCATAAGATAATTAGTTGGAAATTAATTAGTCGATTATACATTAAAAATGTTTGTGCAAGCAATGTCCGCCTTTTCGAGTAGACCAGCTCATGAACTACAATTGTGCTATCCGCCACAGGCAACCTTTCAAAATTTTTGAAAGTGTTCGCTGAAACACCCGGTATATGGCTATAGCCCAAACTTTTATCTCTTGCGAAATATGAGGGCCAGAATGAATAAGAATGCTCTTACGCTGGAACTGTTCGTAAGAGAAGTTGCGAGCCAATTGTGGTGTTTTTGGCGTATCATTAACGAAGGCTCTCGACCAAGGGCAAACATCACTTACGAACGAAACGCTTTGTCAATTTAGCTGTAGACACCAAGACAAGCCCGCGAAAAACCGGACGCGATAAACTATTTGTGTTGAAGGTTGCTGCTCATTAATTTTGGCGCGACTTTGACATAATACGCTAGAAAGATACGCCAACTTCGGTGAGAAGTGAACACAAGGAAGCGCAGGGTCTTACATATGACTTTGACCGTCACCGTTTGGACGACTGTTGCCTGCAGCTTGTGGTTCTCTGCTATACACGTGAAAGACTTGACGTCGGGGTCCTACGAGAGAAAAAAAAATGTCGAGGATTGCAATAAGGACGAATGCGCTGTGGGTAGTGGAAGACGCGAACGTGTACGTATCTGTTATTTTAGCAGTAGCCTTTCGTGTACTGAATATGTCGAACAGCTATTACACGCAATAGAGTATCACCTGTAAAACCAATATAGTGTAAGAATAAATTTTCTTTGCGTTGGGGGTGCTAAAGACAGGCAGTAGTGAGAACGTCGAATCACTAACATTTCGAGTATGCTAGGAGTCTAGTATTCTGCCTGAAGCAGGCTGCTGCAGTTATTCGTAAAAAAATACGAGAACACATGTCAAGTTGAGCGCTGCCTTTTGAAGCAGTAGCCGTTACCACGCTTCATAAATTACCAGCTAGAAACTATTGTTTGTAATTTTGTAGTTAGCAGGGAAATATGAAAATTCGATACCAATTTCTGCGTATATTTATTGGTGCAAATATGTAGCCCTTGCGTACGATTACTTGTTGAGCATCAGTCAGCAAACTATCATAATACGTTTCAAATTGAGACATGCATGCATCGTTCTAGACTTCGCGATTGCAGATTTACGCTTAAGTTGGTTTGCAACTGGTGCAAGCGCGTATAGTAAGTGTAACACCAAGCGACAATTATACAAATATTCTGCTGCACTGGTGTCGCAGAGGAATGTATTCTGCGATATCAGTGGAGGGCATTGTGCGGGAAATTACGCAAGTATCAACTGCATGCGCAACCTGAGCAGACTTTATACTAAGTTGCAAATTAGCAGAAACTTCCTTACACCGAAGGGCGCTAAACACTGAAAAGTGATCTGTCTGTCGCTTGACGGCCATTTTTTAGTGCACTCGTTTGTCTTTGTTGGGCCTCTCTTTTCATTGTGCACCGGGTCGCCCCACCCTGCTTGTAACTACATTTTGGAACATTAGATATTAAATTACTTTTTGTTAGTATTTTTAAACCGCGCCATCGAATGCGGGGAGCGAAATACGTCCTTCGTAGACTGCAATATCGATTGCACACTACATAGTGAGTGTCAGTTCATGAAACAACAGCCCCGTGAGACGCCACTGATTTGTGATTTGTTTCGTATACCCAAAATGGAGTACAACAAGAACGGAATGAGTGACACGCGAACACTTCTTTTTGTGTGCGTATTCATGTGCTGCTATTTCAATGCCACATCATGAATGATCATTTGCTTTATGCTCATTAAGCACGACTGTGGGCATCGCTGCACGAATAACGCCGTTAGCTCAAGCTCGTAAAGGTAGAACTCACTAGAACGTTCGTTTCGTCCTGATAGTGAATGGCGTAACGTTGGTAATTCTATAAAATTACCAGCCTATGGACGAAATTAGAATTTTCGTGCTGAACGGTGGTTCACCACGAATGCAGAAACGTGATATCGATTTGAGGTTACTTTCATAAGGCAGGCACTCCTACCTTATACCGCGTACGTCCCCTGTACGAAAATATAGTCGCGCACTGCACCATTTTGCAACGCTAGCATTGATTTGGAATATATTCAGCTGTAATGACCTGGTTACATCGGTTAGGTCTCAATGGCGGTGGCAGTAAGTGCTATAGTAGTTTTATGTTACGTTATCTCTCGTTTGCTCACTAGTTTATTCTTGCGTTGGCGTGCTTGCATTCGTAAAACATCCTTTTAACCGCCTTCTCTTTTATTGGATACACATTTTTTATTTTATTTATTTATTTTATTTACTATTAGGGTTCTATTTAATGTTGCTTATTGTAATTCCGAGCTTGCTTGCTGTAGAAACGACTTATCGGAGAAGTATGTAACAAGCATCCCATTTACTTTAGAGGGCAGCTCCTATTGCGAAATTAAGTGGCGACGCACTTTAGGATCTGTCTTTTCAGCGGCTTTTATGCGTAAAGAGCGACTACTCACGTTCTTGCTTCAATAAGCACTATAGTACTTACTCTTGTGGAGTACTTAAGAAATATATGCATTTATGACGTTGAGATCCAGCTACTGCGCAGAGTTTCGTAAAGTTTTACTAGCTCAGAAACATCCCCGGTTTATTTTCTACACAATGTAGTTGTTGCCCGTTACCAAATACCTTAGTGCGATCATCTCTTGTGTAGCCTAGTACGGAAAATGCTTATTCTTTTTTACGTGAAATGTCGGTGTCGCGTAACGAGGGCTATCGGCCTAAGAGGATAGTAAGGCTTTTGTCAGAATCCGACACAGAATAGTCTACAGCGAGCCGGCATCAAATCGAGAAGATGAGGCAGGATCAGACGTGTTATCCACTTAAACTTTTCCAACCTGTTTAGCTTCAATCGGCCATATGGCAATACTATGCTGCCTTGTTCATGCAAATGGCTGAATGACATTTCAAATTAAAAAAAAAAAACGGGCAAGATTGCACTCGGTCGTGCAAAGCTTAGGCACAGCGAAACTGTCAATCCTCAAGTCTTACTGGCTGCTACTGCTAGGTATTAACTTGGTTGCTGCTAGGTCATAACTTGGTTTACCTTAATTACGCACGTAGGGAAGGTATTCTCGAGCGATCATTTTCGGAGGTACCTTCCCTTTCGCGACATTTCGCGTGACTAGCACTGGACGCGTCGGCGCCTACGAGCGACAGCATTCCTGGCATGCCACAAACGCAGGCAGGCTAACCAAGGTTGGCACAGTGCCAATAAAGCTGTTACTTGCCGACGCCGAACACGTTGCAGGCTAGCCGCTCGATATCTAGCAAAAGTTGACACGACTAGACGCAGCCCCTCTTATTGCAAAATCCGAGGCCAAGCGCATGCACACTGGGCGAAAGCTATGCCCAGTGTACGGGCGGCGCGCAGCAGACGACACGCCGGGATGATGTCACGGCGCATGTGCAGTAGCGCGCAGCTGGTGAGTGCTCGGTGGAGCCGTGTCTGTGTCGGGCGAAGCGAGCGCGCATCTGCGCCGGCGGTTACTAGGCAACGCGAGGTGACGTCATCTCTACTGCTTCGCCGCATGAGCGGCTAGGCAACGCGGGCGGCGTCGGCAGCAGCTCTGCGTGTTGCCTCGTTGGTGCTGCTACAATTTCTTTCGCCCTCTATCTCGCTCACATTTCGTCTTTCCCTCTCCCTAACATTGCGCGCGCCGCGCGCATGCTCTCCTTCCCTCTCCTTAACGTCCCATGTCAAGGCAACATGTGCACGGCACGGAGAGGAGGCGAGGCACACGCCGCTCCGCGAGGTGGTTGCTAGGCAACGCAGTGACGTCATAGCTCGGCGAGGTTTTGTGGTGGCAGGCGGCACTTTTTACAGTTAGCTGGAACAGCTTCGCTGTTCAAAAGGCGAAAGCTTGCACTAGGCCGCGAAAAGCTCAAGACACAGCGAAGCTGGCCGATTGATTGCGTCTCTTGGTTGCAGCTAGGTTGAACGTGGCTAGGTCGAGGTTTAAACTTGGTTGTAGCTAGGCCTATGCTCGTGTACGTCATCTGTGCTAGTACTGGAAAGACTGCGGTAGTACTGGAAAGGTGCGCCGCGCCATCGCCGCCGTCACAGCTGGTATGACGTCATGCTCCCCCGCACCGTCGCGCTACCACCGCGCACCTTTCCAGTACTACCGCAGCCTTTCCAGTACTAGCGCAGATGACGTACACGAGTATAGGCCTAGCTACAACCAAGTTTAAAACTCGACCTAGCCAAGTTCAACCTAGCGGCAACCAAGAGACGCAATCAATCGGCCAGCTTCGCTGTGTCTTGAGCTTTGCGCGGCCTAGTGCAAGCTTTCGCTTTTTTTTCTCCTGGCTCAGCACGCCGCGGAGAGAAGAGAAGCGGGGGTCGGGAAGGGAGGAAGCTGGGGAGGAGGAGACCGCGTGCGCATGCGCCGCGCCGCCCTCCTGGTACCCATGGCTACGGCGCGGAAGTTTCTTGATACGAACCACACATTACGGCTGGCTTAAACAGCTTCGCTGTTAAAAACTACCTCGTAGCTTGAAACACACTTACCACAGAATTGTAAACGTATGTTAACTTTAGAATATGCAAGCGAACCTTGAACGCTAGGGGTGATTGAGAAGCTGCTACGGTAGGCACACGAAGGGCACATAGATGCGATTGTAACGGGAAGTGAATTGATTAATGTTTTCGAGAGCAGTTTTGCCCCATCTTTGTTCGCAATGGAAGCCGTAGTGTAGTTTGAGATGTGGCACACCTCGCCTTTTGCTTGCAATATCACGCGACTGAGTTATTGGACGCCTATCGAACAAACAAAAATGGTGCCGGTGTCTGACTTTCCTAAAGCCATCCTGCGTTGCAACTTTTCTCAGCAGTTGTTTGAGTCTTCGGGGGTAAAAAAAAAAACAGAGAGAAGAAAGCTATGCGGCAGAGCTATAAGCCGGCTCGAGCTGGAAGACCTGTCTTTTTGAACATATCGCGCTACAAGCAGATGAGGCGGCGATTCATGTTCTTAAACGTTTTACTCAATATCGCGATGCACAGCAAGTTCAAACTTGCGCAGGCATTTTAATCCGCGAATCAAGGAAATTATAATACGGTATCAGATATGCGATGTTCTGTTAGAGTAGAGTCCCTGGGCAAGGTAAACTCACTCGAGAGCGGCTGGCGAAAATTCGCAAGCAATGAATGTAGTCGGCTGGTGTCGCATAGGGTATAGAGGATCACTCGGGAAGGTTTTAGCCCAGCAATGGTCTCAGATATGTTGATGATGAATGGTGATGGTACGTTATTGCGTGACCGGAGTACTGATGAGCACCTGTACACTTTGTTACCGCTGTGTTACCGGCTGTCAAATTTTGGCAGAGAAAGCGACGATCCGTGCAAGCCTGAGTTTACAGCGCGTAGTGGTTACATAAGGTACGCGTTGTTTTGAAAGTATTGATGAATTGGGCCCATCAGATGAGCTCAGTTATCAATGTTTGACTAAATATGGCCACCCTTACTTTATTATAACCCGCCTAAAATATACGAGTGCCAGAAGAGAAGCGGCAGCAACTTCCTCTTTTCAAGAAGACACGAATAATTACGGGAGCTGCGGCAAGCCCCGAGTATGGCTTGATCGGGCTGCGGGCATACCTGCCTTGTCAACGTGATGGTGAGGTTCGACGACGTGATCCAGCCGTTCTTGTTCTGCACCGTTGACTGGTCTGAAGCGGGCTGCACGGCGCGACCGTCCAGCCTCCAAGACACCTCGGCCGCCGGGTTGCTGGGTGCCGTAGTACACGAGACGGTCACCAGGTCGCCGGCCTTCGCCTCTTTTGGTGCCGCCATGAAGACGCGAGCGGGAGGGACTGCGTTTCGCGTTGAGACGTCAACGCGCTGCAAACAGAAATGCTACCTAGCCAAACGACGGCGTAGTGCCCATGTCTTGCCCTATTATGCCTTATAAGTACGTTTTGCATCTATTCATGAGGTATAGCCATCACAGGAGAATGAACTAAACGTGCGAAAAACGAAAGAAAGCCGGTTTTTCGGGTTCTTTGCTTCCTTGTCCATCGCTTAAACGCAAACACCTCGGTTTCTCAGTTTCTCCAGGATCTTTATTGAGTGTACATTGTTACCGACAGGTGCTCAGACCTCAATATTTTGTGCCACGAAAGCTCACCACCAGCGCTGCTGGTGACGACGTCGCGTCTTCCGGTATTCTGCTATACGTCCATGTTAGTAATTTATTTTCTCGTAATTCATTGACTTCAAGGCATCGTCGACCAAAGGTGTGTCAGAATGCTTGTTAAGCGTTCTTGGAGAGTGCACATTCGCGCGCCGCTCGCCAGAGCATACTCACAGAGCACGCTCAGCGTGACCGATGCCTGCGATGGCTGCAGCGTGACCAGGTTGCTGGCCTCGCATCGATACACGGCGTTGTTGTCCGCGGCTGTCACGGTGAAGGTGTAGGCACTGGTGGCCTCGCGCGAGGCCGCCTTGTAGCGCGCCCGCAGCGGCCGGCCGTCGCGGCTCCAGGCGAGCGAGGCCGGCGGATTGCCGCCACGCGAGATGCAGGCCAGCGTGAGCGTGTCCCCGACCTGCACGATGTCGCCCTCGTGGTAGCCCTCGATCTCGGGCGCCCCCGGTGGGTCTGCGTGCGAAGAATCGATTGCACTGTGATCTTTTACGCCCCAAAAGAAATGTAGAAGGAAAATGTATTAAGGAAACGGCAGAGGGAGTTGGCCCGAGGTACAATTCCCCAACTTGTCTAGCTTGAGTGCGCTTGTGCCGGGGCTGTATCGGTGTCTCTCGCTGCGATTTCAAGTATTCACGATGCCATTTCAACCAACTTGTACCGCCTCGTCATCTTGCTAGCCAGCTACTCCACGCCGGGTGAGAGGAAGATGGAGAGAAGGAGAGTTGTGAGGACGTCTAAAGGTAGCCAATTATCATCATGGACCTATACAGTAACAATTTGACTATGAGAAATGCCGCAATGATGGCTTGAGAGTTAACTGGACACTCAGGGTTTTCTATCATGCAGTAAAGGCTCGGTGCACGAGCGTTTTCGATTCCGCCTCCACCAGAAGGCCTCCGCCGCTGTCAGGTATTTCACCGGCGACCTTTTGCTCTTCAGCAGAAGGCGTCATCGCCTAAACTTACCGCGGCAGGGACTGCATAGGTAGAGGACGCGTTCCCATGATAGTGTTACCGGCATGAGTACAGCTTACGTAGCGCGTTGCGGACGATAGAAACAAGCGATACACACCAGCGGCGTGTATGCAGAATTTGTTTTTGTTTCTTCTGACCTCATTTTTGTCCGTAACGCACAACTTAATCTGTCCTAATGACACACCCAAGAGGTCAATACAGCGACCTTAGTCAACTACCGATATGAGTTGTCCAGAGACCCGGAGCAAGGTGTTGCACAGCTTTCCGGACCTACGTTTAGCTGAAGCATCTGCAGCGGCAGCGAAGATCCAAGAGTTGTGTCTGCACCTTGTTAGGCATTTGGCTTGCGCGATTAACTTTAGCTCTGCAACGGCGCCGGTATTCGTTTTTTTTTCTTTGTCGTCGTCTTTTTTATTGCGCTTTCCTTCAAGAAAAGAAGCCATACCAACTCGCCCAACTTTCCTCGCCGCCTTTCCACTAATTAAACGCTTTTTCTCGCTCTCGCCCAACAATGTTTTTTTTAATTACAGCACTTTATATAATATGACCATTTGTAAAGCCAGGAAATGCTTTCACTGTGACTTACATAACACGCTGACGGTGACTGAAGCCTGCAGCGGGCTCTCGAGGGCGGGATGCGTTGCCTCACAGGTGTAGACTGCTCGATTGTCGTCCAGCTTGGGGTACAGCGTGACAGAACTGTACACAGAAAATAGCTTCTCCCCGGAGGCATTCTTTCGCGTCAGCACTTTTTCTGAAACAAGTAAAGCCAGACTTTGAGCATATGTGCGTTTCCATGGGTAGTTTAAGCAACTGCATAGTAAGCAACGGCCAAGGTAAGCTTCAACAAACGCAAAATGCTCAAGCTGCAATCAACATAATTAGCGACTTTCAAACTTCACAAAGCTCGAAGATTTAAAATTAGAATGTAGCAAGCAGTTGTGAATTGGCGAAACAACGAGAAAACAAAACCGACACTGAGGAAGCGAAAAAGAAATTCAGCAGACACACTTAAGACTGCTTACTTGTGGGAATGCGAAATCACTATAAACGCTTAGGTGAAATGTTTTCGATTGTTGTTTTCGACATGCATTAAAGTTTTTTTTCTGCTGAATGGGTGTGTGTGTGTGTTTGCGTATACGTTGTTAACAGACCGGAAACATTCAGACCGTTTTGCTGCAGAACGATGAATATTTTTTTGTGTATGTGTTTCCTTGCTTCCTTTTCTGAAGCGTGCTTCCGTGGCCGGGGACCACGTTTCACAGCTGCCACTGAGGTAGACGCTTCGGAGAGCATCCCAAAAGACACAGCACCGATGAAATTCGAAGAGCAAGTGACGCGCGGGAGGTATCGACGTGACGCGTGCAATGAGGCACGCACTAAGCACACCTCATTTTATACACTCATGATTTGGCGTCGAGAGTGCATCGCAGTAGAGATAGCACTGGTGAAATCCGAAGAGCAAGTGACACGCGGGAGGCAGTGACGGAAGCAGTGACGATGTGTGCAATGACGCACGCACTAGGCACAAGTTTAGTCAGCCATAGCCGTGGAGCCACCGTGGCGTCGGGGAAGCGTGCTCGTCTCGCATCCCGGAGGCCCGTGTTCGATTCCCACCCATATCTAAAAGTACCAAATTTTATTTTCAGTTCGATTAATTGAATTTGCTTACAGAAACCTGCCTGACGAATGGGACTTCAATCCGAGCATTTTTGACGTGTTTTTACTCTTAGCGCCGTCGGCCATTTTTGGTACTATCTTTCGGTCACGCCGCCGACGACAACGCCGGATTTTCGCGTAATCAAGCATATAATGCTTTCGCATTAGTAAGACAGACTCTCGAGCCGGGAATCGATGACTGTATACTGAGCAACAACAGGCCTGAATAGGATTGCGCGTGGCTGATCGTCGTCGCGCTTTGTTCGGGGAGCGGCGTGTCGACAGCTAGGCACAAGCACGATTGCGCGCCCCGAGCGATGAGTCTCCTCTGCCTTCTCGGTCTTCGCCATGGACCGCAGTATCTCAGATGTGTGTCATGGTTCGTAGGTCACAGGAAAGCTCTGAAGTACTCTAAGACGGACAATTAGGTACAAAGGTACAAACTTAAAGCAGGAATGTACCTGGTCTGCATTATGATGAGGAGCACCAAAATTTCAATAGGATGTAGTGGCTAAACGTTAGAGTGCTCAGAGGGAGTAAATGCTCGACGGTATGTCTTCTTACTACATATTAAGACGTCAGATTCAAATTCGCTCATCGCGACTAGTCCTTCTTTGAAAACGAATTCGTTGCTCCCTCTCATATTGATTACGCATGTAAGGTGGCCCTGCAGACGAACGGTGGAGTCCAGAGTTAAAGAAAATATATGATTTTAGAGCACGTGCGAATTTTTCTTTCTGGCAAGTGTGCAAGCGCCCGGCTTTGCAGCAGACGGCTGGTTGGTGGCCCTGGCACTTTTATGCCTCCCTGTGCAGCCTATGGATGTAACTTTAGCCGGCATTCTAGTGGGAGTGCCAGAAAAGGGAGAGCTGTACATCGATGCGTGTCTGCATACGCAGCATTGTGCATAAAGTGAAATTGTTTTAACGCTGACAGACACGCACACAAGAATGGGCACAGGACACACGAAGCGCTTGAATAACACACTCGCTTAAGTCACCACCCTGATTGGGTACATAACGTGCCGTAATCATTGTAACGACACCTTGTAGACTAACTTGTACAAGTGCTGTTCCGTGAGCGTTGGCGGCATACCTTGTGCGAGTGGGAGGGAGTTCCGTAGCCACCTGATGTTAGCTGCGGGCTTGGTGTTCCGTACCCAGCAGGCAATGGCCAGGCTCTCGGCTTCTCTGACTTCCACTACACTGCCATTTCCCCGGTGGCGAAGCTCGATCTCTTTTGTCGGCACTGGGAGGTCCAGAAAACAAAAACGCATGCTGTTAATATATAAGGCGAGACAAGCTCTCAATCAAGTGGCGATGCTGGGTTGTGAATTACTTATGGATCTTAATTAGACTTTCACGTTTTTTTTTGCCGTAGCTGTAATACTTTTCAGAAATAAAAAAATTACGCGACGAATGCCAGCCCGCGTATTTGCACTCTGGAGCGACGGCATCTCAAACTGCAACCTAGTCCAACGACGAGGCTGCACAGTGGTTGTTCACGTAGGTATGTATTACAGAAGCCACTTACACTAAAATGCAGCAGCGAATGGCACGTAGTATAAATATCCAATATGAGCAACGTTGATACTACCAAGGATTGTGCCATCTACAGTATTGACAAAACTCCGAAATGTCAGAATATCAGGCTTAATCACCGTCGCAAATACCTTGAAGTGTCACGCGACACTAGTCCCGGTTTCTAGATCAAATAGTCTATGAATTACTTTAGCACTTTGAAAGACACTGCACAGTTTGATACCGCTTAAAATTTGATGACTCGATACTTTTTGGTGATCTTTTTGTTTAATCGTTGCCCATTTCACAATTGTTCAGGGTCCCGCAAAAGCATGGTTAACATTATTTTTGTATTTTAAGCAGAAATACAATTACAGTTAAACCTCGTTATAGCAAAATAATGAATATAACGAAGTAATAGATATAACGAAGAAAGTAACTTTGGCACCCCCTTCAACTTCGTCATAACGAGGTATTAGTGAAATGTGCTAAAAGTAGGGAGAAGAGTGCCCCAACGCTCTTATTCTTGTAGGCTTCATGAATGCAGGAGAGAGGTTTTCCACACTCGCGCACTTCGCCAGGGCATGTTTTGCTAAGCAGCACGACTTCTGCTTTCAGTATAAATAAACCTAATCAAGACATATATTCTTTGTAATCACAGCAGTTACACACTCTAGATGTATCTTTTTGCAGCGGCCACGCTATCATTGTTTTTCGCTCGATACTCTACTGACATACCGAGCACTGTGAGGCGGGCTGCAGTCCAAATGGCATGGTTCTTGTAGGCTGGTCCTACCTGCAAGTATTAAAAGGTACCCTCACTACTCGTTCGCGTAGAGGAATACATCGTTTGTCTAGCGCCAACTCGCGGAAACTCCCTACAAATGCAGCCACAAAGTTATCGCTAGTATTTCAAGAATGTAAAAAGTGCATCTTTATAGCACTAACTACAAATATGTGACGGAAGCGTCTACAGTAATCTTCTAGCCTATTTTAGCCAACACAAAAGGAACATAAAACGTTTCCTCCTATAAAGACGTAGTCTGTACAATTACTTTTGGTTTTTATATAATAGCAGTCATTTCTTTTCATAAGTTTTCATAAGTTTTCATAGTCTTTTCATAAGGCCCGTGAGGGCCTCCTCAAACGGTGGAAGCGACAGTGGTTAAACCGGAGACTCCGTCTACGAATCGCGCATATAACAGAAGAAGCCAGAGATTACGCGACCGAGCTGACGCAGCAAAATTGGGTCCAGTTTTGCACCTCGCTCAAGGGTACCCTGAGCACGGCGAAGACGTGGGCCATCCTGTGTTGCCTGATCGAGCCCGACAAGGCCAAATCGACAACCAGTCGGACGCTTCAAGAAATCGCTCACAAATTCCCCGGGAATGACCAGGATCTGATTGACACCCTAAAAAGCAGATACCTGGGAAGCGACCCCATACGACCCTGCCTCCTAAAATACGAAGGGGAACCAAGACCAGAACTGGACGCTCCGATCACGGAGGAACACTGCTCCCGGGGCCGACAAAATCACCAATGCCATGATTAGAAACCTGAGCCCGAAGCACATCTTGGACTTGACCGAATACCTAAACGAGGAACTCTGGAGCAAGGGCCACGTACCGAACGAGTGGAAACGCGGAAGTCGTGACCATTCCCAAACCAGACAAGAAGCCCGCGATCGACGCCCTACGTCCCATCTCGCTGACTTCGTGCCTCGGCAAGCTGTACGAGAGGGTCATCGGAGCCCGCCTTCAACACTACATAGAGGACGGTGAGCTCTTCCCGCACACCAATGCTTGGCTTCAGGCCGGGACTATCTGCGCAAGATGCTTTCCTAATCCTGAGGGAAGAAGTTCTCAAGGGCATCCCGAAGGGAGGAGAACACCTCCTGCTCGCACTCGACCTGAAAGGGGCCTTCGATAACATCTCTCACGAGGCCATTCTCAAGGGACTGAACGACATCAGCTGCGGAGAGCGCATCTTTAATTACGTCAAATCGTTCCTGACGGGCCGGACGGCAACCATCGGAATAGGCCAGACTCGATCGGATACGATCGACGTGCCGAACAAAGGTACGCCGCAAGGGGGCGATAGTCTCCCCGATTCTCTTCAACATTGCGATGCTAGCACTGACTAAGAGCTGCGGAAGATCCCAGACTTAGGTTACGTCTTATACGCAGACGACCTCACGCTCTGGGCCACCAAGGGCTCTCTCGCGCAAAAGGAGGCGACCCTTCAGGAGGTCGCGACTAGCCATGGAGAGATTTGCGGCAGCGAGCGGGATGCGTTGCGTGCCCGAGAAGTCCGAGGTGATCCGGGTGCATGGAGGAGGAATCTACAAGTCACCCGGCCCTATCAAACTCTATCTAGAGGACCACAAGATCACGGAAAGCAAAAAGACTAGGATACTGGGTTTTTGGATCCAGAGCAACTTGAAAGCCACCCACACCATCCAAACCCTAAGGTCCACCACCAACCAGATCTCGCGGATTATCAAACGAATAACAAGAAGCCGCAAGGGCATGCGAGAAGAGTACACGCTCCACCTCGTGCAGGCTCTGGTGATCAGCAGAGTAACGTTTAGCATGCCAGTATCACTACGACTCGCTAAACAAACGCGACCAAGAACAAGTCGATGCCATCATCAGAGGCGCGTACAAAACGGCCCTGGGTCTCCCTGTTACCACCTCAAACGAGAAGTTAGCGGCTATCGGCATCCACAACACCTTCGCTGAGCTGTCGGACGCGGTTATGGCTTCGCAAAAAGCCAGACTACAGAACACGGCGGCGGGCAGAGCCATCCTTCACCGGACCGGCACGGCAACGGAGCTTCGTGCCCTCGATGGGCAACGATCACTCCCGCCCGAGGTCAGAAGCAAGATCACGGCGAACCCCATACCAAAGCACATGAGCCATGAACTCCACGAAGGACGACGCAAGGCGCGGGTCGACAGGCAGCGCCGACAATTCAAGGGTGACCCGAACGTAACGTACGCGGACGTGGCGGCGTACCCTGCAGGGGGCCTCTTCACGGTAGCTGCCGTGAACGGGAGAGACAACTCCTTAACCCTCGCGGCCTCCGTCAGGGCAGAGACCCCAGCTGCGGCTGAGACCATAGCCGCGGCGCTAGTAATAAAGCAACATGACAGGGTGGGCAGGGAAGTTCATGTCGTTACCGACTCGCAACAGGCCTACCGCAGCTTTACCAACGGACGAACACCGGTGCTGGCGGCTCAGATTCTAGGCCCGAGGCTGCAAGAATCCCATCAAATCACGTGGACGCCCGGGGCACGCGGGACTGGAGGGGAACGAAAGGGCGAACGGGGCCTTAGCTCGAGCGCTAATTAACCGAGCGGGGCAAAACCAATCGTCTGATCAATCCCCACCCTTTACCTTTGTGCCCCTGCCATCAAATTACTGCGACCGACTCGAGATCCAGCGACTCAACCGCAGGATTTATCCTCCCCCTCACAAAAAGCTCAGCACTGAAGAGGTAATAGCCCTCAGACTTATCCAAACAAACACATTCCCTAACCTACACAGATACAGCAAAATATACCCACAAACATATCGCGGCATCTGCTCCTGGTGCGGCGACACACGCCCTACGCTCTTTCACATCTCGTGGGGGTGCGGGGGCAAACCTGAACATTTAAAGACGCCTAACACGTCATTTGAGCGGTGGGAGGTACAGCTGACCGGCGATACCCTGGCAGGACAAGAAGCTCTCGTCCAGCAAGTACGTCGAGCAGCCATGACCAGTGGAGTCCTGGAATGAGGACACCATCCACTCGTCCTCAAGATCAACTCGATGGTCTAAATAAATGTTTTTTTCTCTCTCTCTCTCTTTCATAGCTTTTAACACACCGTAATGCTGAGCGCCCTAGAAAGACAGAAAATATACAAACCAGCAAGAACATGAAACATAATGCACAAATGTGCTTGCTCACTTTTATAAAGAAAAAAAAATCGCAACAAATCTTAGGCAGTGAAATACTGAAAAAGAAAAAGTAAGGAGTTTAATTTTCGACATATATTTCGGCGCACTAAATGAAAATGATCAGTTGAAAGTAAGCAGTCCACCCAGATTTCTTCAGCCTCTTAATGATGTAAGGGGGCCACCTCACTTCGTCTTGCATTAGCGTTCTCTGCAGATGCTTGTGCAGTTCCTTGGTCAAAATTAGTGCACTTGTTTCTAAGACATTCGCCAATGAACCTTTGCATCTCGAATGGTCTAAAAGTGTTTGCATTTGTTTATAGGAGCAAAACACTAATTGCGGTCCCAACCAGATAGTATTTGTACTCGTGTCGGTAAGTCAATTGGAGATATAATGGTGTATTGTGCAAATGTAGTAATAAAAATTTTGTATTATGGTATGCTCTTCAAGAACATGAATGGCTATGAACTATAAACTATTTAATCTACAGTGCTCAGCATACTAACTTGTATCTCTCCTCTCGCATGGTATGTAATTCATATAACAGCTGTTATTTTTGTTATTTAATCACTATAGCTGCTATTCTGTATAGCATTCTTATATCATCCATTGTTATCAGGACGTACGTTACTTCGAACTTGGTTTGTATTGCTTTCTTGTGAATTCGTTCTAGTCTTTGCGTTACCTATTATCTTGCTGCTATGCTAGGTTTTGCCTGTATTTTGTTTATCGGACCTCCTTCAACTAGCCTTTGGCTACAGGCCCAATAAGTGTTTGATGACCAGCGTTTTGTGATATGGAAATGATTATTTCCAACTTCCAAGCTGCAGATTAACCAAATAAGAAAAATAAGAAAGACGAGCAGCCGTTTTTCTTACTTGGCACTGGTATTCCGCCTCATCTTCCATCTGGACGTTGGTGATGCGCAGGTTATAGACGCCGCGTTGATTGTCTACGATCATTGTGTACCGCGGGAAACCTGGAATGGACGGGTCGAAACCTGCGGGAGCAAAGGAATATCCGGAAGTGAGCAAGGCGCCCAACGCAGTTAGCTTATGGAGTTCCGTTTGCAAGGTTCTTCAATGTTGAAATGACTGATCGTCATCGCAAGAGTCCACCTTGGCAAGGCTTAGAGCGCTCTTTGGAGAAACAATTTTTTTTGAGACTCGTTTGAACTTTGATAGACTCGTTCAGTGCTCATGAGAAGTACGTTTAAGTGAACGTTAATGGACCAAAGAGCATATTCATGTAGAATATATTTTGGAGATAATGTAGTCTATGACAGGGTCTCAAGTGCGCAAGCCCAAGTGGCCAGAAATTACTGACAGAATGATACCGAGGGGGAAAATGTAAAAAAAAAAAATCAATGTGAGGCACCTGAGAACATTCGAAACTGCCGAGCGACAGCTGGGTTTGGGCAAGCTGGGATGGAAATATATTTGTCCAGCACTAGACAAAAAAATGTACCGACTATGATGAATATGAGCCAGTTACACATCTTCGCATAAAAACGGGACAATAAATTTAGGCGAAGATTGGTGTAATTACTATCGGTTGGTGATGGTAATTATTAGTTTGCCACTATTTGCAGAGCCAATTTTCGGTCGACAGAAAGTGCAGCGTGAACAAGTTTGTCTGCCATTGTACCACGAAAAAGAACTCGAAATCATTGTGACAAGTGCAAAACGGGTACGGACTTTTTCTTTGGACTAGCACTTAAACTTCTTAAATCACTCTTACTGCTCATCCACGTGAACATTTACGAAAGCTTTTCTCTCTATGCCACTGAAGTTTATTATAAAAAGCTGAAGGATTTCCGACTCATTTAATATTCAACGTATTCTGACAAGGGAGGTCACCCACATCTCGAAGAACAGCTTCATCTGGTTCTTCTGGTAGAAGTTACACGCTCGCAGCACAAATGGCGTCATATGTTAACGCTAATTGTCAAACAATGCAGAAGGCCATCCTATATGCACCTTTTGACGGCACTTTGTATTACCGCGCTGCTGTCTTACACTGCTTGGTAATAAGAATAGCGTGCGGACACCCACCGAGCAGGAATCCGTCCTTGCTCCACTGGACGGGTCCGGCCAGGTTGCCCACGTGGCACTGCAGCTCGGCCGTCTGTCCCTCGACTGCTTGGGTGTCGCGGGGACGCACGCGGAAGTACTGCTGGCCGCCCGCCCATGTGCCCAGCGCTGCGAGAGTGGTGGAGAAAGCCGTCGTCGGTTGAACCAAAAGATAATTCCAGAATGAGTAATGGCGCTTGTGTACCATCTAAACAAGTAACTCAGCGCAATATAAAAGACAGACACAAGAAAGGGACAAACAAGGACAAGCGCTACGGTAGCGCTTGTCCTTGTTTGTCCCTTTCTTGTGTCTGTCTTTTATATTGCGCTGAGTTACTTGTTCAGTTATGCAGAACCAACTAGCCCAGCAATTAACTATTCTGTACCATCTAGAATGTGCAAGAAGGCTTGTAGTGCACGTTGCATATCACTGATGTGTCGTCATATCGAATGTGCCTGCTGACAAAAAATTGGCGACGAGAGTGCCATGTGCACATATATTACATATATAAATTGATTTTTTTAGACCTTCAAGGCGATATGTACCGTCAGAACGTTCGTGCGCGCTATAACGCATTTCCTGCACTTCACTGAGTAATGATGCCTGTCTTTTTTGGCATTTATAGAACAATGATCACGCTTAGAAACAGGTTAAAATTCGAGATTTCGTGATTTAAGACAGTGTGATACCAGGCAGCTCTGCGCATCACTCGTGAGATTTCTCATACTAGTCGCTGCGCTGAGATGAAAGCACACAATATTAAGCGTTGGAAGTGCCCACAAGAACAGTAGCCTGTGCTGCGCCCAGGTCGTACTAGGAGCAACTCATCTAAGACATACGGAAAGTTGACGCTCTTAACGCTCTGTAAAAGAGCGGGCGTATTTGGAGTTTTACACGAACGCGTTGAGAATCAAATATCGTCTCCCAGCGGTCACAAAACAAACACCGGGACACCAATGAAACTGAGCCGTGTCTTAACGGAATTGCCTACCACTACGTGCCTATATGCCAACCCGGTCCGCTTCTTTCAGTTTCTGGTCTTCAATTTACCTTCCTTCAAATGTGTGTTATTTTGAGGACTACATCTAGAAGTACTTGAAAATGGTCCCTAGCGGAGCCCTGATCTGACGGATCCGTGGCACACTGACTTCTTTAGGGACACTAAATTCATTAATTAATTCATTCATTCGCTGTAAATTCCCTCATTAATTGGCTGTATACTCATCCGTCTGCAGTTGTATTGCCCGTGGTTTATTGCGCAAAATTCATCCACAATACCATCTGATCTAGCGTCCATATTACGTGTCATCCCGCGCCGATAAACTGCTCAATGTTCGTGCCTAGGGGTAATATAACGTAAAACTATTCCAATCCGATTTGCGTAACCGCGGGCTTCAACACTATTTCGCCGCAGTTCAAGATTTCCGCGTCCCCGCTTCGAATACGCCGTCAAGCAAAACTGGTCTTTCTCACGGCCACGCGTAGCTGAGCACCTGTGCACAAGCAGCGGCTCACGATCGGGAATATTTTTCTGTGACTGTCTCTGCGAATGACTGAATCTATTATTTTTCTTTTCTCTCCTTATCTATTCTTCCCCTTTCCCCCTCCCCAACTGTAGGGTAGCCAGCCGGGCACGTCCTTGGTTAACCTCCCTACCTTTCCCTCTTCATTTCTCTTTCTCTCTCCCGCTATCGCACTTCTCCACTAAGATTTCCCTGGCGCGATCTCGGGGGTCACGCATAGGCATTCACTTCTCTCCTTGCGGCACACCACGCGGGCTAGCAGCTGGGCGTGGCATCCGCGATCGCATTAGCACCGGCGCAGTCTCAGAAGCCACGAGCCGGCCGAGCCGCGCCGGCGCGGCGAAGTTCGCTTTCCTCCTCAATCACACAGCGGAGCGCTGTGTTGTGTGCCACGTGCTTCTCGACCGCGACAAGCCAAGTGGAAGGCGAACGAGAAAGACCATCACAATGGAACATAAAGCAGATATCTAAAGGCTGCCGCGTCAGGTGCTAAGAAGTTGCGTGTTACACACGCCGAAAATTCTTTCATTGTTTTATTCAAATTTCATCGCATGCGCAGCCGTGTAGTGGTTCCGCGAGCTGCAAAACCATTTTCTATTTCCATGTTAACAATTGTGCACCCCATTGGGCACATATTTCAGTAAATTACAATAATGGATATAGCAATGTGACGGATATAACAAAGTAATTTCGGCCCCTCCGTCAACTCGTTACAACCAGGTTTGAGTGTATTCACGCGGCGTCACGTGATTGCATGGTGACGCAAAGGCACCGCTAACTTCAGAAGCTTCTCCAGTCGTCAGTGAATATGGTGCTTTTTAAGGATGGACGTTAGCGATACGTGCAGTAAGAAAGTACAAACGATATGTGTAAGTGCACCGCGGTCCCATTCTGAAAGTAACACTCTAGCGATTGTCATCGATGTGCACTGTCGTCGCCCTGTGTAACCAAACGCCTCCAGTAATTTACCGAATCTTGATCTGTGTGCCCAAGAAAGCAACCAAGATGGGTGCAACAGTACTACATAGTGATGCATGCTGACCTTAAAGCATGGCATACACAGAACGTGAAGCCAGAGTGCGTATTAGGCACTTCTGTTGTCAGGTAAAGCCGTGCAACGATGGTGCAATGACCGTCGCGCCTGGAAGGTTTCAAAACACCTACTCGATGATGAGAAATCTCACACTATAATGTATTAGAGCACGGAATGAAAGAAAAAAATTTGCTGCTCTGAACATAGAGAAATCACGGGGACAGTGCAGCCGTAGCCTGTTGTGATTTAGCGCCAGGCAGCGCCATTATATGAAATTATTCATTAGTTGACAGCAGTCGGGCGCCGTGATGAAGCTGTGTTCTGAGTTTGGGTCTGTGCATTTGCAACGGCAAAAGTAGTAGTCGCTTACCCGGAGTAGTTTTATGGGAGCGTCACAGCTGGACTTTAAGTGAATGCGTCGGCCACTAAAAGTTCCACGTGCGCATGATTCCATCCAAAGGCGTACTGTCCAGCTTAAACATTCTTCTCAAGCTGATTGACCTTTATATTCTTTCATAGGAACTGCAACATTTTAGGCTCCTTTAGTCTCGTTATTACAATTGCGCTCCACTACATCGCTTTGAGTGATGTGAGCCATTTGCCCTGTACCTATCACACCTAAGCGCACCTAGCACGACCGCTCAAGAAAAAAGAAAGAATTTAGGCAATCTATGTACTAGGCAAGATGTGTGATGTACTATGTGTGATTAAGTATGAAAATTTCCAGGCACAACTAGGAATCAGCGCAGGACAGCGGTGATTGGAAATCGCTGGTAGAGGACTTCGTCCTGCAGTTGACATACATAACAATAGGATGATGGTGGTGATGTACTATACCTATTTTCTTCTTACAAATGGGGTTTTATCTCGCCAAAACTTATTATTCTGTATTTGTAAAACGCGAACTATTTACGGACAAAAATCGTCAACGAATCTATTTATTTCTGTCTATATGTCGACAAGGGTATAGCGACACAGGTAGCGATAGGGCTTGTTGGTACATCTTGACTAAAGGGAGTTAAACGCAACGAAACGCGAGGACAAAGACAAAATACAAAGTACTGTGTGTCCACGTTGCCTTCTTTGTCCTCGTGTTTCATCGCGCTTAACCCACTTTTACCTATATGTGTTCCGCTGACTCCAAAGCATGTGGTTTTCTAAAATTGGCGACAATATTGGAAAATACGTGTGAGGCCTTAAGTCAAGTGACTGTACATATTGTTACGTGGCGGAACTAATGAAGGAATCACGTGTAAAGGCATATTTGCAAGTTATTTAAAAACCGGGCTACGCTATCTGAAGCAAGTTGGCTGTCAAAAGCGGTGCTAGCTCGTCCCACCAAATTGTCTTCTTTATTGAAGATCAATTTCGTCGTTGACGCTTCTTCTGATTGCTCCGTAACATCCGCCCCGGCTGTAAAGGCACCGTCTCGACGCTACAGCTGTGATGGAGGCGAACTCGCGGGTAGGTATAACTTGACCCGAGGCACATGCGAAACGCCAGCGGGCGGAGGTGCTGGCGGAGAGCGAAAGTCCAGCGGAGCGATTTCGTATAGTTAACATTGCCAAGCGGAATATGGCAACTTATTTCAGTGTAAGTCCACAAGAAGCAGGAACGTTCATGACAGGGAAAATTAACGCCGCCCGACTTGTAGCACGAAGTTACAAGAGAAACCCACAGAAAGCGAAGTGCCGTCCTCTTGTCTCTGTCCGTGTCTTTGCACGCTGGTTTTCACGATGCAGGGGAAGAAAGAACTTGGAGGAGGCTTAAAGCAAGAGTGTAACGCAATAGTATTCAAAGATCCCTGACTGCTTCTCACGCTTCCTGGCAACTGCAGCTTATGCAACCATAATGTTTATCGGGGAACGCTGGCGGTGAGTGCTGTGTTATGCACGAAGGTGAGCTTTCTGGTAGAAACGCGGCCTCTTGCGTGGAGGTAGTGCACAGCCGCGCCAAAGAGATTACGTCATTTTGAGGTTTCTGTTATTGTACCGCACTTTTATTACTTCAGTCTGAGCAGATTTAACATAAAAGACATGCGCTGTCGGTTTTTTTTTTTTCCCATGACCTTTGTTTGTGGGCTGCCATTCTCAAAATCACGAGGAATAACTTTGTCAAGAATGTAAGACAAGGTATGAGCGACTTTAGTGGTAGAAGGTGTGGCACTATAACCCGCGTATGCCGCAGGTCATCTATAGCCCGGCGTGGCATATACATATATCTAAATATATACGGAAAGTTTCGCTCACGGAAACTCAGCCGGCGCCGTCACCAATACCGGATTTTCTGCGACACGGGGCCCTTAACACTATCACGTTAAAAAATCGTCCTCATCCCGGGGATCGAAGGCGACTCTCCGGCCGGGGCCGTCGCTCCACCATCTGAGCTAACCAGGAGGCTAGCTGATTGCAGCGTTAGGCTGAATTAATCGACAACTCGAAGCAAGGGACGCTGAATATAGCAAATCAGTTCGGCGGAAGCCCTCATGGCGGAGCAAAGTTTATGAAAACAAAAATGAACTGCGAAGCTTTCTATGAAACCCATATGGGTTTCCTTAGTTGCTTTGTTCTGCCTACGGGTGTATGGAAATTTTTCCTTTCAACGCCAAGCTGACGAGGGACCTTGTAGGACCCTGTGTAGCGTGGCAGGCATCAGCTTTTCGGACAGGCCTATGCGGCGACATGGTGTTCGTAGTAGGGCTACAGACACAGGAGGAAATCAAAGCTCTAGATTCCGGCTGCCATCCTGATCATCTGAGCGGCCTGTGACGCCGTGTGCCGGGAACGAGCAATCTGGCGAGCCGTATAAGCCCGGGCGAAGACGTGTTCAACATATTGTTATGGGCAAAAAACACATTGTACGGGCAGATATTGAGTAGGAGTGTTTATCGAGGAAGGAAGGAGCTTGTCGAACGGCAAAGTACGGTGGTGGCCAGACGGAAAGTAAAAAACGCCATTTCAGGTTGCTCCATAACGATATATTCGATTGTACATTACCAAAATATCGTTACTCTTTTCCGAGAGATAACTTGTCTCTCTGTGAAAGAGAAGGTGCGATAAAAAGTTACTGAGGGACGAATTTCACAACATCTTGTACACCTCCTAGCACTAAAGGTTTGCTCAGGAAAACTAATATATTTAACATAAGCCCAAAGTGGTAGGTAACCTTCAAGCCACTTTCGGCTGTGCAGCGTGTTTGGCCATGTGCTGCTTGCGATTCTCACGATGATCGGGCAGTCATACTCAACCACATTAGACTTTTTTTTCCTCTCTGCAACTAGTATGATTGTGAGCTTACTGTATACTTCCGTGCAAGGAAGTCGGCAAATGGTGGTTTTCTACCATGAAGCAACAGCTGAAATGATAACGAAGTAAGAAACGCGACAAAAGGCAGCGAATGACTAGAATGCATGAAATGTCTAATTAAAACGTTGCAAGACCTTTTTATGTATTATAAATCGCAGTGCGAGGAGAAGGCCCGACCAGTAAATCTCTGATTAGCAGCAGACTGCGCTACGGAGTATTTCTTGCGGCGCCCAAGCTGCACAAGCTGCACACGATATTACCGTGCGGCCGTTAAACATCCAACAATATAATCATAAGTGACGCAGTGCCGTCCTCTAAAGAGTACCAAAGCAGAGTGCAGAGTTTTCTGACGTCACCTTCAGCAACGATTCATAACAGTTGTGCTATTTTCTTTCTGATGTTGCCGACTTCATGGGTCGCCGGAAACGCTAGGGCAAACCAGTTCACGTGACTGCCATGGGCCCCACGCAGACTTCAAGAGGCGAAGCGCAAATAGAATGCGTCAACAAAATATTTGTCGATGCGTGCCCTGTAGTTACTGAACTCGGTGCCTGTATATTTTAGTCAGCGCGTAGAAGACAGTCTCCGTGTAGCTTTCCTTTTGCATCATGTTGCAAAAATAAAGCAATTGATAATATTTAGCTGGACAAGTTGGCTACCGACATTGTGAAAAATGGTTACAGCTTGTTGTGAAAGGGGGATACGCGCTATAAAGACACGGACAATATGGAGTATAAGTGGACAGGACAGGCGCACTTATACTTCTGTTGTCCGTGTTTTTATAGCGCAGCATATCCCTTTTACAAGATTATAACATTCACCAACTAGCCCAATTTAACTTGCCGCTCTAATGGTTACAGCGCTGAGAAATATGAAACACAAATGTGAAATGCACGTCCTGTGGATGGGAAATGACGGTTCCAGCACCCGTCTTGTAATTGGTCGGTCAGTCGGCTGGTCGGCTGGTCGGTTGTTTGGTTGGTTGCTCCTTAGTGAACTAGCGCAGCCAATACTGGAGGATCGGCCATGACTTAGGTGGTACGAGAGCTCAAGATAATTAAATAAAACGAAGGAAATACGCTGAAAAAGAAATTAGCCGAAAATTATGAAATACAAAACTACCTGATACAGATATATAATGTATAATAACTAAGTATTACAGTAAAAAAGTCAGGATACAAAAAAAGGAAGAAACTTTAGCATGCTATTCTTCTTTACTCGTATAGAAACTGATGATCGCATCACGAACGTTATTGTGGCTAAAACTCAAAGCAGACCAATAAATGAATGAACCATCGGAAGCAGGAAGTTATATTCACCCGAAGCTTGTGAAATGGTTCTCTTGAAAATATTATCATTTGAACAGTAAAACGGCGACATGCTAAGAATATATGCTCTAGGAATAAACTATAACCTGCAGAAATATCATGAAGGTTATTGAGCCAGACCAAACTTGTTAAGATAGTACATACTAAATTAAAAGGGGGCAACTTTCTAGCCTTGCACCATCTTTAGCATCAAGTAAAATTTAAACACGAAAATGAGAGGAAGACAATGAAGATTTGTCAAAGTTGTTCACAGCAGCAATCTTTGTGAATCGCGCCCCGATCACGAATGGAGACATTGGTCAAACAGGGATTACAGGATCATCATGCAGTACCACTGCGAGTGCATCAGCAGATTCAACTAGGATTAAACATTTGTGGCCTGGCACCTACACCAAACTAACGAGCTGTAAACATCTTGGGACAAAAATATACAGAATGTTTTCAGGCGTTTGATAAATTGGGCGTTGTTTCGAAGAACAGACAGACAAGCTGTTGAAATTACAACTAACGACCAGGACGAAGGTAACTTACAAGATATAGAACGATTGCCAATAATTCAGCCTGGAAGATAGGCGTGAGGTCAGGTAGGTGAATAAAAAGAATATATTTTCAGAGGTGGTGATACAATACCCACTCCTGCATCCTCTTCACAGAAGGAAGCATAAGCCGCAATAAAAGTTTTTATTTTAAGCTGAGCAAGGTGCTCTTAAAAAAAAGACTTAGGTACTGGCAAATCTTTAACATTATTTGAAAAGATGTCATCACATTCAATCTTAGTGACTGAAACCGAGCTACTTAGTCAGACTACCTCACGGAGGTGAATATGTAGCGGGCCTAAGAATGTTTGCACAAAAGCGACTTCAGGCAACGTAAACAAGACCACTGGCAGTGCATTTCGCGTTCGTGTTTCGTCCTCCTGAGCTCCGTAAGCATGTTTCACCATGGATTATTCACACGAATGTCTTCCTTACTTTAAATGTTAATTTACTGCGCCTGGACATTTTCACACAGTGATCGTATAAACAAAAAGGATAAAAGAAATACACGAATTGCAGCTACCTAAGAGCCAAAAAACGTAAGCCATAATCAAAACAGTATGAGATGACTGGCTCCGGACTTACAACCCCAATCCACCTCAATAGACAGTTCTGTCACAACCAGACTTTAAAAACGGGTGCTTAAGGTGATTAGGCGCAATTTTATATTACGTATCCGATCTACACATTGCAAATTGCAGTGAATCGTGCCGTTATTGACGCTGCAGTGTCCACATGGCCTATATAAGTTTCTTAACGCGCTCGGCGCCAGAAAATCACACTCAGTAGCTCTTGTTGACACATTTACTATTCATCAATGTTATTGATTTCTGACAATGATGTTCAGGAAAAGGTTACTACAGTATTATGATGTCACATTAACAGATAATTATCTGGAGAGCTTAGAAATAATTTTGATAATTTGCTCCAGCAATCTAACTTTTCAATCTCAAATTGGTACAGCGTTTATGCTTACAGGGTCCTAACGAAGCATGTATCTGATGTAAGCGCGCTCAGAGGGAACTTAAATATGTTAGCCTGCTTTCACAGAATGCTCGATGCACAAGGAGGCATTGCCGAAATGAAGACCGGGAAAACATCACGTAGCCTCAACTTGACTGCCGGCTTGTCTCATGCTCTAAATTCTTAATAATTGAGGCATCCGAAATTGACAAGGCGCATTGGAAGTAATATTAACAACCCGTGGGAGCTTCTTTCTCGTCATTGATTTAAATATAGCCAAGGCGTCAAAAATTCTATTCTCACTGCACCGTCCGCAGTAGGGTCATCTCTCCTTGTTCAGCATCATTAAATGGGGGAGGCAATGTTTTATGATTTGAGGGTTACATATATTCGGTGATTTAATGGACGTCGTTGCTACTTGGTAAACCGCGTCATTACGAGCTTCACAGTGTTCGTAAGCAGCTGACTCTGAAAAGAGAGGTAGAGCCGAAACACGAACGCCAGATGAACGAGAGCGTCCGAGTATCACTTCGCGCGAAATGGTAAGGCGCACCAGTGGCCCGCGTTCAGTGCTTTCGAGTGTGTTGAGTCTAAATTAAAAGGGCCGATTAATAAATAACGCGGGGTCGTGTTCTACGGCGCTCACCTTGCCATCCTAGGAAGGCGAAGGCCAGGGAGAGCCGCGCGCAACCTCCGCGCGCACCCATCACGTCGATGGCCGCTGTAATCTGCGATGGCCGCCCGGCCGGGGACTCGCTGCGATGAAGAGGAGAGAGGGTTCCGGTGGTGGCAGTGAGCGAGCCCAGGGTGCGTCGGAGCATGCGAGAGAAAGTGGGCGGAGGACCGATACTAAAGCTCTCCAATCAGGCTAGTCGTGGAACTCTCCCTAAAGCACGCGTTTTAACAACTACAAAAGCTAGCGCCTAATTTAGACACCTACAGTTATTAGCGCCATCTGTAGCCTAAAAAGAAAGCTATTTGGGACAAACTTGCTAATGCAACAAACATATTTAGTCGATTCGTCCGCTCGCAGGCGGCGCGTACGCCCGATCGTTGCTCATGTATTGGCAACCAGAGATGACCCCACTTCGAAGCGGAGTTTCTCAGCTGATGCGATTAGAGAACCCCAGACCGATAGCTATCTGATGGGGACAAGTGCGCGGTGGGAATGCAGACTTCCGGCCCGGGAGCAACGTTTCGATCAACTCCGAGGCGCAGTCCGATATGAGTATGCAAGCTGATAATAAAGAGATCGACAGTGAAGCTGACATTCAGAAGCAGACGAAGTTGTGCAGACATTTACAAAAGAGACGCGCAGCGCTTTTGCGGCTGGATAATTACATGTAATTTTCGGACTGCGATTTGGGCTTTCCGCGCGTCGACCCGGGCTTTTCGTATTGATTATGAGCCCGAAAGCGGTGCAGCTTGATTAGTCGTCTAGATGTAATGATAAATTTTTAACATTAGATGCGATTATTGGGATTTGGATTGCCGCTATGCTGTGCTGGTCGTTTCATTATACAGTTAGGCGTCTGTAGCGTCAAGCACATTAAATGAATCTGTGAAAACAGTGCATTCACGAATATATTAGTACTGATGGAACACGTGAGCTTTTATTACTAGCCTTAGCACCACCTTGAGCGCATAAATAATATATTTCTGAAGAATGTTTCCTGTCGACGGCGTGTCTTCACGCTAAAGACTACACGAATGCAAGAAACCACAGCCTTTTATGACGATTTATTAGTCCTATTCAAGCAGGGAGTCCTTGCATCTAAAGGCAGTATATATATGCAGAAAATACTGCCTATAGAAGATGCAGACAAAATACAGAAAAAAGATTATGAATACGGGTGTTGTGTCTTATTGTAAGCGTATATGACACGTTGCATGCACATAAAGCAGTTCGTTCGGGAAACGCGGGCGTAGTTTATACCCGAACGAAGCAGACGACGCACATGACCCGGAAATGAACGGGCATGACGTCACAGCTGGCTATGAGGCCCCACCTCTCCTAGCGATCCCCCCAAGCAGACAGTCTTTAGTTCGAGAAAGGCCAGCAGCATTCAATCTTTTGCGTCTGCGCCACCAGACCGTCGCGTTTGAAAAATCGAACTCGGCTGCCTCCTCCCGACGTCGCAGGCAGACAGCTCAGAAGACATACTAGGAAGGAGTGCGCAAAATGACCGTCAGGTGGCAGTGCGCGCACCTTTATGGGTTGCTATTCCGCAGATCGGGATTCCATGCTCTACTTTGGTTGGTCAACTAGGGTGGCCTACGAGGACGGGCCCAGGCTCTTCCGGTAGACTTCTGGCTTGCGCATTTTCCCGCCGTCATTGATCGGTGCGTTGGGTCACGTGATATTTCCGCTTCCGGAACAAAACAACAGGCGTGTCATCAGTGTTTTCGCCGTTTGTATGTATCTCACAGCCTTCTTCCTCCCTCCCTCCCTCTCTCTCTCTTTCTCTTTCTTGCTCCAGATCTTTTCGATGATTCTCAATGACGCGGAAGAAACGGACGATACAAGTCCATACGCGCTGGGGGCTGCTCGAATCAAATATGCTCGGTTGCTCTGGCGTCACATTGTTAAACAACCTTAGAGAGAAAATCAAAGGATATTTATCCGTGCTAGCAGGTGTTTCTCGTCAAATATCTCGTGTCAGGCGCTTATCCTCATACAGTCACCTTAACCTCTGTCGTCAGCTACAGGTTCGCTGTCATGATGACGGCATTTTTTTTCCGAGTAGAGTTAATTTGCCAATTTATAATGCCCTATTTGCTACACATATGAACTTCTACATCCTCGTTTGGGGACCGCTACCTTCAATATTTATGTAAAGCTCTCTTGCTGCAAAAAAAAAAAAAAAAAAAGCGATTTGCTGCATTGCTTATATGTCCCGTACAGTCATTCCGCAACGCAATTGTTTCCCCGTAATGTTATAAATGCTGCACATTTATGAAAGCCATATACCTCTCCTTTCTTTGGTAACAGTTTTTAAAGGCTTCTTGCAGATCGGTTTACAGATAACGAGGCAAACAAGTGATTCTCGAACTAGAGCATATCAGATATTTCGCTGCCACCGCATTGGCGTACACCTTACGGTATTTGCATGCCGTAAGATGTACTGTATGTCACTGACTTACACTGTCTCGTTTCTTCTAAATAAGCAACAGAAGGATACGACTGACATGAATTATTTTTCCCGAAGACAAACGCATGAATACTTTGTATCAGCTCTGTACTATGCTTTCCATTCTCCTGTTTTGCATTCTCAATAATATTTGATAGCGTCGGCACTGTTCCCCTCGTTCTGGCATGTCTAATCTTGAGTTTTCATTCGAAATAGTTTATTTTTTTACAGTTTAGCAAAATGTATGTCTGCCCATGTCAGTTGATAAAGTATACTGACTGTTTATATAGAGTACATGCCTCACGTTTACTGCTGTTTGTCCTTCTTCTGTATTTGCGGGGCGGCACAGCGGGTTATGTGTGACGTTGTAGTGTGGAACTTTGAATTAACTTTGATCGCGTGAGGTCTTCTGACGTGCATCTAAACCTAAGTACACGAGCATTATTGCGCTTCATCCCCATGTAAATGCAGCCGTGACGGCGCGGAATTGAACCAGGGTCCTCGCGCCAAGCAGCAGAACGCAATACCCATTGAGCCGTCATGGTGGGTCAATGGCACTTACTGGAGGTCACTAGACTCTCGACGAAATGATAAGCATGTCGTTAATCTGTAGGAAGCGTATAGTGTTGATTAGGAGACAAGCTCAAGTGGACGTTATTTTAGCGCAAATAAGGGGAATGTCGCTCTGAGCCTAAAAGGCAATAATAATGATTGGTTACCAAGAAAGAGGAAATGCTGATGGGGTTTGGAAAAATTCAGATCGATTGATAAAATTAAGAAGCTCTCTGGTCAAGCCGCATGTGTGTTAAAAAAAAAAGGGGGGGGGGGGGGCGTAACGACGCGTATAATGGAGGGGAAGCAACCAATGAAATACGTTGACATTCACTCACTTTTTTATCCGTTTCGAACAATCATCTTCCATTTAGAAAATTCGTCTCCAAGTTGAGATTATCTCAACTTGAGGACGCCAACATAATATAATGATTATCCTCAGTACAAATGGCACATACCCACCGTGGGGGATCGGTCGAGAATTGGGCGGTTTGGAGATAATATGTCTGATATCGTCTGTTTCCTTTTCTTTCTTTACCTGCACTGAAAGTGATGCCGTCGCCGATGCATCTTCGTGCGCTTGTATGCGATTATCCGCAGACACTGCTGTTGGCTAGCAATGAAAAATGTGAATTCTTACCTCCACATGCTTACTAGCAGCAACTGCAGACGAAACCACCATATTACACCCACATCGCTGGAAATTTTACACAGCGCTGAGATCACGCGCATAAACTACTACAAAGAATAAATGATGTATTGATCCACTTTTGGATCTTCATTACCAGGCGACATTGCCGATGCACGCAGGAACGACTTGGCAAGCTTTGCTTCTCGTCTTGCGCGTCTCCGAATCCTGTAACTACAAGATCATAGATGTAGACGAATCTCATAGAAACCAATCAAAAGAGCGGCTTGGTGCTCTTGATTGGGTCGCTGGCTGGATCGATTGTTGGAAAATCTTTATCCTGCATGCTCTGCAGGGGGCTTTCTGTCGAGCGAAACGATGTTAGAAAGCGCAAGAATGCATCCACAGCAAAATGTCATCGCTGTGCAGAACTTGAGCGCGAATGAACAGCGGTTTAGCCGGAAGGATACCTCGGTGCTCACGCAACGCAATGTTGTCCCAATGCTGGCACAAAACGCTTGAAATGTAGCGAATGAAGAAACTATTGTAGGGGCGAATCACGAGGGGTCATTGTTGCGTTTTTTAGGCGCGAGGATTTCATGTCCGATAAAAATTGCTGACGCAGCGACGTGTTCTGCCGGCTGATAAGCACAAATATACGCAGTGCACTCTAGCTTGAAAGTTGGCGCACGAACTGAAATTTTCTCGCGCCAGTGATAATCGATGGCAACGCTGCGTGGCGTACCCAAGATATGCCGGCTGGAGTGATAACGGACAGTGGAGTTCGTCGGAGGCCCAACTAGCCTGCTGCGATGTTTTTGCTATCACACGTATATGCCTGCACTTCGTAACAAGGTATCGATATCAATTATCTGCAAACACTTGCTTTCGTTGAATTGCGAGCGCGTCTGATGTATCACTCGTTTAGATTTCTGCACTGAAAAGCAAGCCCTGTGGTGAGCCGTATCAATTGGATGCCTTCTGTATCGCACAAAATGATAAATGGCATATTAAATTATTTCTTACCGGCAGCAGTATCTTCAGTGAAAACATCAAAGAAACGAACCGAAATCGTGTGCGGCTTCGCCTCCTCGGCAGACGTTTGCAAGCATATATCCGACTACATTTATTGCGTCACCTTTCCTTTCTTTCACGCCAAGAACCCCAAAGCGCTTGGCCAACATCAGACGTTCGCCTTATACAAAACACCACAATTTGATATCACAATCGAGGGGATATGTATACAGCTCAAACTGTAGCATCAAGATAGTCCTGGGGTGCTATTTTCGACATCGTCAAATTCCACCATATTGTCGAATTCTGTAACTGCGGCCAGCTCTCGGTGCCACCCAGAGCTGACGAGATGGCGAAGTCGACAACATGGCGGAATTTGATAATGCCCAGAACAGCACCCCTGGATCCAACCGCCATCTTTGCTGGACTGCGGCACCCCCTCAAGGTCATAAAACTGGTGAATACAATGTTCGTTTGCTGTAACCTCCTGAAGACTATCAAATGGCAACGAAAGACAAAGCGAGACATTATTATTTTCTTATAATGAATAGTAGATGGCGAATTAATTTCAATAGAGTTAGTGTAAAAAGACACAAGGAAGTTCAAGGATACACTATACTAGATACTAAGGCGATGATTAGGGAAACTTATGGCCGACAGTGCCAATTGCAATACGTGGCGCTGAACAAATAATAAGCATCTGTTTTGTGAGTGCCATTCATACGATGATCACATGCTTGTCCTTCACACCGCTTTCAGGAACTTGTTTACCCTTTGTCAGGAAAGTTCAAGTACTGATTTTGTGTTCCTTTTGTGATATTCAAACACAAGAAGGGCGTGACTGGTGTGCTTTGCATGTCCTAAAGTATAGGCGTAGCCTTGGAAGGGTTTCAATGTAATATCACTAAGCGGCAGAGCTGTGTTCCGTAATACACTTTTCGGCTTGTTGGCACATTTAGTTGGAGGTTGCACGAGTGACATGAAGGACAGAAATTCCGAGCAGAGGGTTAGTATTAAGCGTTATGCTAGGGAAGGACATGGAACATGATGCACCAAGTATATGGTGAAGCATTATTGAGAAGCCACAAAGTTTTCGGGAGAGATTCGGCGCAAGGCGATCTCCGAATCGGCTGCGCTTCAACGTCACATACCTGTGACGTTGAACGTTAATGTATAACGTTACTCCATAAAAATTGCCGTGTTTATGTTTCAGATCTTACGCAACAACTTGACTAAAATCTGAATGTGAAACTCATTCCTCGCACACTGTCAGAAAAATAAAAATAAACCAGACGAACAATTAGTTATTCTTATAGCTTATTCGTAGGTACCGATTGGAAAGCCACTGATATCAAGGTGGGGAGAAATCTAAAATTTGCAAAAAAGCAACAATTTAATCTAACGCTAACGCTCGGCTCCTTGCAGGTGGTAGTCTAGGATACGAGTTACCTGTTGGGCCCTCATTTTTTGTCTCTTGATGCCCATCTCACGATTGGGACGATGTTTGCACATGCACGCTGCTTACGCAGTTGCCGCTTACGTAGATTGTTGTAGGATTTGCCTTACCTTTTGATGTAAGGTGCTGCGCAGGGTCAAGGAGTAATCCCAGGAAAGAAGAAAAACAACAACAAAAAACTATAAAAAAAGAAAGTCTTGCCCTGGTGCTCTTGGCGAAGGCACTCCAGTGTGAAATATAGCCAGCCACGATTATTTGGCGGCCGTTCTCGCATTCCTAAGAATAGTCGCTGCAATTATGACATTGAAGGCGCCGGCCTGTAGATTAAAGCGGCAGCAACATAGGAGTTGTCCCTTATGCATAAATTCGGCGTGGGATACACCCGACATTTGTTTCGTGTGTGCGCAACGCCTTGGCCACAATCACGCCCGAAGTGCGTTTTGTGTACCTGGCGGTTTAAGGGAAAATCAGCTGTGAATCATTTTAACTGTTATTACACCATGGACATCGTAATTTATGAAACAATGCAATCATGCCACGCGGAAAACACGGCACGTTCTGTGTGGATGCCACTGAACGTTTCCGCTGGACGTTCGTATACGAACGAAAATGGTGCGAATCAGGGTGGGACAGCCGTTCGTTATTGACTTGTTTTGATAGTGCTTTGAAAATTTATTACTTCTTCGTTTCTTTATTTTGCTGCTTTTCTTAGCTAAAATTTTGCGATAGCCCACTGAATCGGTGGCGTAATTTTCCTTACTTGACAGCTAATAAAGAAGAAAAAGAAACAGCCAGTGTGCTGTGACGTCGGCTTAGGGTGCCTACTCGAAGGCCGTGAAAGAGCATGATGCAGTGCCTGCGCGTCGACGGAGTAGTAGTCTAATGTAGCTGCCTTTCTTGTCAGCGTTGCCAGCATCACAGTCCGCGGCATCCTGCCTTTCCGTAGGCACGCATAAAGAGGCAGCTCAGTGTTTAAACACACCGCCAGCTTTCGGCCTTTCATGGGTGTTACTCAACTTACTAAAGAGGAAGTTCAATACAACCAAGAATGACGAATATACGCAGCATAAACGTTCAAGCAAACATGTAGTCTAAATGTGTGCGAGTGCCTGTTGCTCCCATTTCGTGCACCTCACCCGCCACGCGATCACTCAGCCAGTGGCATTCCACAGCTCAGCATGAAATTGAGGTTTCGATTCCGGGCCACGGCGGCGACATTGTGATGGAGACGGAATGTACAAACCCCACTTTGGGCGCGGCCTCCTGGTAGCCAAGGTAAAACCGGTGTAGTCTTCTAAGGAGTTTTTTACCTTATCGGTGTCGCTTTGACGCGTTGGAATCCATGTTGTGCACCTCAGAGTTCTTTATTCTTCTCGCGCTTTTACTAGGGTTACGCCACATCCATTCGCAGATCAAAGTGGTCAATAGCGAGTGAGTGCGCTGGCAAACTGCACGCGTCGAACGCACCAAGTCGGCGTGAACAGCGGGTCACGGTTTGCTTAACACTAAAGAAATTAAATTCTGAAGTGTTACGAGCCAGACCCAAGATCATGAGGCAAGCGGTAGTGGATAACTCCGGATTAATTTCGACCACCTGGACTTCTTTAACGCGGCCACCAATTTAGGCACACGAGCTTCATGTGCCCTCACCGGAATGCGGCCGCCGTTGTCGAGGTCGAACCCGCGACCTCCAGCTCAGCAGCGCAACGCTATATGGACACCAAGCTACCACGGAGGGTCTCTTTCAACAACTCACACACACGTTTGGTTAACTGGACTACGGACAAGCCCTTGTAGCGCTCTCTCTCTTATATATATATATATATATATATATATATATATATATATATATATATATATACATTGTGCGACGCGGCTCGATCCCAGTCCACGCCAGGCCAGCAGGCTCCAGTCGCGGCCGGGCCCAAGGGCGCCCAGCCGCAGCTCGCCACTCTCGCGCGTTCGTCCTCTTCTTCGTCCACAGTTGGCTCCGACGCCGCTATTCATTTCGGCGTTCCCACAATATATTTATTATCGACCCCCGCACTACTGCAATTGCTATATCATTGTTTCATTCAGTGCTCCTATGTAAGGGTTGTCTTTTTGGCTGCACCACATTTTTCAAACATTGCCGGTGGCAGATAGCTTCATTCTCACCCGTGATCTAAATTACTTCATGAAGCGGCCATTGCTTCTACG
The DNA here is from genome assembly GCF_013339745.2 of Dermacentor silvarum. Taxonomy (NCBI): domain Eukaryota; kingdom Metazoa; phylum Arthropoda; class Arachnida; order Ixodida; family Ixodidae; genus Dermacentor; species Dermacentor silvarum. The sequence goes on along the minus strand of NC_051159.1, from coordinate 179,327,957 downwards.
AGAAATTAAAATGCTTAACTGAATAATTAACACAATTAGTCTTTCATTAACTGTTTAATTAATCAATTTACGGAACACATTCAATCTAGGAATTGTAGCTAGAGAGTGTGCAAGGCATATCGACTTAAAACGAATTCTAACGATGGCAGCGGTTTCGAGATATGCGCCGTAAAACTTGCGGTAAAAATGCACTTTCACCACGATAGCGTTAAGGGAACCGTGTCGCAGAAAATCCGGCGTCGGCTTCGGCGTTAAGCATCGGCGTCTGGCGGAAATAATCATGCCGAACCACATCATCCCGAACCACCCTGACCACACGGGCCCTCCACGTGGCGCAAGGCGTTAGTGAACAAAAATTGAATTTTTCAAAGTAAAATCCGTCAAAAAAATCGTGAAGTACGACTTAACCACAACCTACGGGCTTGATAGCGTCGGATTGTAATTTGAATATACGAGAAAAAAGCCTGATAAGCAGCCCGGGATCTTTGAATGCTATCGCGTTCCACGCTGAAAGGCGAAGCCTAAGCGTCCTCCAATTCTGATGGTGTTTCGCTGAACTTTGATTCTAGACAACATTGAGGGGAATGTTGAAAACCGAGCCTTTCTAAATTTTGGACACGCGCGCGCTTCGGGGCAATAGCAAACAATAAAATATTTTTAAAAAGTCCTAGGACCTTCCCATTTTGATATGAAATGGCTTAAATTGCTCCTGTAAAAATGTCTTCTCAGCAATGTATTTGTGTTTAAAAGTGAAGCCGGCTTTAAGGGGATCAGTGTAAGCTTGGTCTTTGTAAGCTGGCTTTCCCACGTTTTATGTATGAGCAGTGAAGCCTACTCATAAAAATGTGATGCGAATGGAGCCCGATATCGCTATCGCGTGCCACTCTTAAAGGCGAAGCTTAAGTGTCCTCCAATTTTTGTTCGACTTACTTTTCAAAGAAAGCGCTGTTTTATGCACTGAAGCACAAAAGTAACTGGAATGCCAATGCATTTTATCGGACACATTGAAAATTAAAATATCGAAACTGGCGTAGTCCTGAGAATTCGTTCCACGTGGATACGCCTTGATGAAAATGTTAATTATTCAATTAGGCATTTGATTTTTCGTAGAAGTAATGACAACCTCATCGACTTAAATTGTTCAAGGGTAGAATTGTGCTATCCGCCACAGGCAAGTTTTAACATTTTGGTGCAGCTCATAATAATTAAAAAACACGCCGTGTATAACGTTTGCCAAGCACAATATCATTGAAAACAAAACAGGCGTCAAGGCTGTAAATAAGTAAACAAAGCCTCCGCTAGCTTAGCTGCAGCAAGTATTGATGTAACAGCAAAGTACCAAAAGCCTAGCATTCCCTCAAAGGGCCTTAAACCTTCAGAGCTGACTTTCAGGTGCAAGCGAGTGGACCAGGCTGTACTCCTGGGTTGATCGCAATTATCACGATAGAGCGTGCACCGGAGAGGCTTCTTCGGCAGAACATATGCAACGTACTGCCGGAACTTCTCAACTCTCTTTCCTGAGCGGCCACTTTCAATGCTCAGTCTGTTGTGGATATCGTCGCATAATATAAGCACTGATCAGAACACAGTGCTGCCACTGACGAACTGAGATTTGGAGCAGCAAAATCTTAATTTTGGAGCAGTTTGGAGCATCCAGATACAGATTTCGGAGCACTTTGGAGCTAAAAAAATTAAATAAAAATTATGTGGTTTTACACTGCCAAAACCACGATCAGATTATGAGGCACGCCGTAGTGGGGGACTCCGGAAATTTTGACCCCCTGGGGTTCTTTAACGTGCACCTAAATCTAAGTACACGGGTGTTTTCGCATTTCGCCCCATCGAAATGCGGCCGCCGTGGCCGGGATTCGATCCTGCGACCTCGTGCTCAGCAGCCCAACACCATAGCCACTGAGCAACCACGGCGGGTACTTTGGAGCTAATAAATGCCAGATGCTGGACACGTCCTAAGCTATTTCAAACACTTAAAATTGACAAGCGTTATTCCAGAAAGTATTTGCTTGCTGTAAAACAATGTTGATCTGCCTTTAAATACATGAGTTTCCCTTTAATTTAAATGAAGACAACAAACCTGTTCACACAATGTGCTGTAATTAGTTTATTTCAAGTATCGCGGTCCTGTTGCCAAAGGTTGAAGATTCGGTGCATGCATTAATTGTACTTTCGTCTATTTGTGGTGACAGCATAACTATCGTAGAGATACGGACTGACCAGATCGCAGGCAAGCGTACGTGCGCGCAGGACCGCGTTGACAAATTTCGGCTTTATTTTTGGACAATTCCTTTCCGGGATACTTACACTTTCGCGACATTTCGCGCGACTAGCACTGGACACATCGACGGATGATAGCGTTCCTGGCACACTACCAAGTATGCCGACGCTGACGCTAGTGACACGAAATCCCGCGAAAGTGAACGTATCCCCGAAAGTGGTCAACTGAGAATAATGTCTTTTTTATACACTGGCGGAATAAATTGTTATTTTCTGGCGAATTTGGATATTTCCGGCTCCCAATTATTTGTACTTTTAGGCGGTCGCCGTTCGATTTATGAAGCCGCTTTAGTCATGCGCGCTACGCACGTCTGCGGGCTACTGCGGCCACACTCGTAATGCGCCGGCGCTAATTTTGGGGCACTTCGGCGCAAAATCGTGTATTTTTATCAGGATGGCGCAGGAAATCTCGTATGACGCAATCTGGCGCATTTGGCACAGGAGTGGGAGCACTGAACACTATCATCTTTTGGTTTTTGTAGGGACGGCGTAGTTGAATGAAGTGAGCAATGTGTAGAGAAAAACGATGCAGTGCATCTATGAACAGCGATGCCCGTGGTGTTACACGAACATAAAAAAAGAAGGCGTCACGCGGAAGCGAATGGCTGGTCAACATTTGAAGCACTATTTTATTTAATCTTTCAGTTTACACTCATACTTTGCACAAAAAAACATGTTTCTCCGCAACATTATCGCACAATGATAATCATGGAGAACTTGCGTTCTGTGTGTATGCTGGGGATGTACAATTAAATTAGATGGACCCACACCTTGACACACTTGGTTCGACATGCGTTCAAAATATGGCAGTGTTGTTCTCGTGTAAATAACCAGAGGTGCCCTGTGTGTTGTGCGCACCCTGATCGTTTGCGTGGGGGAGGCCACGAGGCCAGATTTCTGAGAAGCCCAAGGGGATTTCGACAACCAGCAGACGGCGCTCGGCCAACCAAAGGAAAACAGCGAAATGAAATACTATGCGTCTATATAAATAGCAGCAACTATCGTAACAAACCAACAACAACGTGTATAAAAAAATAAAGACCCTCTCTGCTTGACCTGATCGCAGGAATCTTTCCGTCACTGCTTTCTTGACTCCCAAAGGAATTCCTCAGCGCCGCGCTCCCGACACGTGAGAGCCGCGGTGCCCTTGTGACCTCGAGGCAATCCGACCGGAGGTAAAACACTCGTAAGCTAGCGCTGCTTATACGAAATTTTTTTTCAGGCCCAATGCGTCGCATTTTAGCGCCCATATCACACCGAGGTCTCTGTCTCGCCAATCAACCACGCGAGAAGCGCACATGACCCAGCCAGGTCTGATACGGAGGTGATTAGGAATGCTACGTCGCGCTTCCCGAGTGGCTGATTCGCAGCGGCAGCAGACAGAAAAATAGTATTCTTAGTTGAAGCATAGTTCCCTTTTATTCTTTGGTTCTACCAGGACACGGAACAAAAAAGCTATGGCCTCGGACAGGAAGGCAAACACGACCGGGCGGCGCCTTTCCCCCGGAACACGACACAGACCCGGGGAAGGCTTCCGCGCAAACTCAGTTGACGAGGCGCTGAGCGAGGTGCGCCCCGAAATAGACACGAAAAACGAACAAAGCCACACAAATACTTGAAGCTCGAGAGAAACATGGGAGAACAATGGAGTATTCCATACAGATAGTTATGCATATGAGAGAGTGTCTGCATTATGTGTACATATAATATGCTATACTTGTAAGGGAATTTTAATTGAGCAGAAAGAAACGTTTTTAACATTAAGTGACACTACTGTACACCAACGTTGTTTTTTTTTTTCACCAAGGATGGTAGCCACCAAAATATCTCTGCGGGTTGCGCGAACAATAGATACGCTTATAATGTATATCCCTATGTACAAGGTGTTTAAGGGATCACGAGAGAGACGCAACAAGTTTTAATCTCTGTGGTATTTCCAAAAGACAAAGCTTAGCGGATGAAAGGATTTCGGACTAAACGTGGAACGCAGCACAATGTGTCTTCGACTTCATGTGACATATTCTGAGCGGATATTCAAAAGCTGCTAAAATACATTTTGTTCAAAGCGACTGTTGATGGACGCTGTGACTTGAAATTCCACGACTTAAGCGTGCACTCTCTCCCGCAAATATTAGGCCTTGTCAACGATTTTCTAAACAGCTCCGACGTAACGCTTTCCAATCTGAATAAAGTTGGCAGAGGCAATTCGGTTATTCGCGCTAGACATCACATCTAGAGCATTAGCTCAACTTTCTTTAAATGGAAGCTTCACACAAACTTCATGACGTACGTCACACATAGACTATACAGTGCTCATGCTGCCAGTACAGTTCATCGCAGAGTCATTCGCAGAGGAACCAAAATTAATTATCTCCTATCTATAACTGCCGAAAAATAAAACAAGTGACTCGAGTCGGCTAGAATAAGTGAGCTTTAGCTATGCTGCTGTAAACAAAAATAGGTGCTTATAAAGCCCGAGCAACAGCACAGAGTTGAAGATTCGCCGTGCCATTTCGTAAAACGTTTCTAGGAGACCCCGTAGAATATGCGTTATGTACAGGGTAATAATATCTGTGATGGAGATGCCGACCTAAAAACCTCTTACAACAAAACACCACCAACGCCAGTGAAACAATGGGAGAAAAGTGTGTCCGCGGCAGCAAAGCAAAGGCGGCTCCTTTGTGGCAGCGCTCCGGGTGGGGGTTGGCCGTGCGTGTCGTGTGGACATGTGTGGCAGTCGACTCGAGCATAGTCTTCTCCCGACTCCAAGAGCAAGCACGAACGAGCGCGCCTTGCTTGCGCCGGGCTGTTAGAAGAAGTGGGGCACGGAATGTGTTGCATTATTGGCTTGTTTCTCCCTTTCCTTGCGCTGCGCATAAAGCCAGCGCCCGCTCTGACCGCCGAACACTCGAGAATCCCGCTCTCCAGGAATGGGCGTTATGAAGACTGCTTGACGAGAAAAGTGAAGCGGGGTGATCGAACATCGAAGTCAACGTTAATGATGACACTAAAACGGGCCAAAGCGAACGGCAGACAGACAGCGCGGCGCACCATTTCGACAAGAAGCATATTTTCTTTTTTTCAGGCGGTTAAGAACTTAACGTCACCCATCCTTGAAGAGCTGCCATTATTTTTTTTTCTTTGTGCGCCACACTAAGCATCCGGATTTAACACGCACACTCACACACGTGCTCGAAAGAGAACGAGTCAAAAAATGAGATTTACCCCTGGCCAGGGGCCGACACGGCGACTTGCACAGCGACATGCTACACAAAGTACGTCGTCGTTTCGTACAGCAAGTGCATAGGGCAACTTGCTCTACCTTTGAGAACTATCTGTCCAGCAACGTGTTCTACTGGATCAAGCAGTCGCCGTGCGCCACCCGAGGCCGAAACAGAATGGAGCCGGTTTTGTTTTTCGAAACAAGGAGGTGGGGGTCGGGGCAAATGTGGATGAGTGGCGGTGGCCGCTGGGCTCAGGCGCGCGGCGTCCGGAGTACGAGCCCTGCGGCCAGCCCCAGCAACACGGCGGCGACCGGTGTTGCCGGCGCGGCGGCCGCCGAAGTCATGTCCCTGCGCAGCATCATCACCTTGCTGATCACGTGGATGACTCCGTTCGTGGCCTGTACGTCGGGGCGCACGACGACCGCCTCGCGGCCTTCCCACAGCAGGTGGATTTTGCCTGCACCACGGAAACGGAAAGGAACACCCACATCATACAGAGTATCTTTCGGGGGAGGGGGGGGGGGGGGGCACTTTGGTTGGATAAATAGGCAGACAAATTATTCAGACGATATGAAACAGAATGTACAATTGTCAATGATGTGGTCGAACCGGCAATAAAATTATGCCTAAGAAAGCGCCAGCTCCTAGCATCCCCCCCCCCCCCCCCCACTCTCACCTGCTTTGATCCCCCAGCACTGCAGGTAAATACAAATTCTACACAAGGGTGCAGGATAATGTGCATCTTGAACATACAGACGAGGCGGCTGGCCATTCTGCACATTTTTGAAGCTTGTCGGGAGCAGAAAGAACAACTTGAAGAATCTTCTTTTAGTCGATTTGACAAGCCGTTAATGTACGGAATCACCGCAGAATTCTGCTTTCCACCAGAAGCCCGCAAGGCATCAGGCAGTTTTCACGACTTCCGTTTTAGGATGCCTTCAGCGACACTGACTAATACATGAGTGGAGTCATAGTGTACCGATTTTTTATGGTAGGACTTATATAGGTCAAAGTGGGAGGTGCTTCAAAAGTGTCAAAGCGGGAGGAGTGGTGAGATCGCCTCCGTGAACACTGTAGATATGTGAGGGACTAGTGCGGAGGGTTTCTTGATGTGCACTGTGGGAAGTGTGAATCTAGTGAAGATGCTAGTGCTGTTTGCAGTTCCGGCCAAAGCGCAGACTCCAGTGTAAAATCGAGCTGGGTGCCAATCTATGGCGAATGCACCATCGTCAAGAGAAGCAGCTGCCAACTGACGCGTGAAATTATCAAGGCAGAGATGATTGATAGTTTAGGGGATAACTGTGTGTCGATTGCTTTAACTTCGAAGGAATTACGATACTTGCGTCGTCACTGTTTGTTTTGCTAGCTGCGCTTGCGTGATGTTCGGCCACGAAAATGTCTTTATATACCATTTCGCGGTTCTCAATCATTTTATTGCGATAGCAATTATATGGACACTTCAAACGGATTTCTGCCGTCGGAGTCGCCGTCGCCGTGAGGTTCCGTATAGATTCCAAGGGCGATATAAAATCGTTGCCGCGTGCCGTATGCGCAAGCGAAAGCACGCGGGGGACGCGCGCGCTATCACAGAGAGCGAACGCACGGCCGAAAGCAAACGCGACGGTCGCGCGAAAGGCCGTGGGGGTTTGGGAGGAAGGGAGGCGGGGCGACGCTGTGCTCCGGCACCAAAGGCGTATCTTTCAATCGGGCGTAAGGAGAACTTGCCGCTCAATCTCCCACGCGAACGCAGGAAAGCGGGAAGGCAGCGCGGGAGGGAGGGGGGGGGGCGCAGCTTCTACTCTGCCAACAACTCCGTTCGTACTTTGCCCGGCTGTGGCCGTCGCCCGCACGGTCTCTTATCTCCACACGGCTCTGACCTTTGTATGCGCTGTGCATCCGCCGCTCAGTTTCCTTGAAGCGATAGACCGCACGAACCTTGCCCGCTGCGGCGGCTGCGATTGCTGCCAGCGTTTGGACAGTCGTTGTCTGCGGTAATTCAGTGTGATGATCTATTTATGTTTGCTTGTGCGCGCTGACACCACGCTTGTTAATTCAGTTAGTAAGCGGATGTGTCGAAGTTTATGCAGCCGATAAAACTGCCATCCCTACTCCGAATAGCTCTCTACTAATTTGCTATCGCAATTGATGCTTCGCCTTTCGGGCGAAACTGCGACTTTTTTGCAAGTTAGCGCTCGTGTGTCTACCGTTTCCTTTCACCGTTCTCCTCTGGTTGTGCGCTTGAAGTTTTTGACAAATAGTCACTTAGCCTGCATGATTTACTCCGGTTTTACTACATCTATCGCCATCTAGCGTTTCACCTGTCTGATTTCTAAACTTTCGCATTTAAATCATCTATCATTATATTCTACCGCTACCTACGCTTGCAATGACTACGATTCTATCAATATCTTCCCTGCTTTTTTTCCCACCAATAATCTAAGTGTCTCTTACTTATCTCGACTGCTGACCACCAGCGGGGAGCACCACCTTCACAACGAATGAATTGAGAGGAAATTGCACTGCACGTCTGCGAATGTTTCCCGCTATCGATGCTGCACAAACCAGTGCAAGACTTATAGCATTGCACCGGTGCCGTTGCTGCAAGAAAACAATATGCGTCTGGGGAGCTATGGCTGGTTGATCCGCTATAAATGACTGACACTATGCCCTACAGCTGATCTATAGACCAGCACCGAGTTGAAACGAAGTCAGCGATAAGAAGCGATAGGTAAAATAAGAAAAAGATGGAAGCCACGGCCGTGCCTCTCCACTTCACCGCCATCTCCAAAAATGAAGACAACATGGAGCGATGTCGATGTGTTCTTCTGGCCTGAAAACATTGAAAGTTTTATTCTCGAACGGAGATTACTCGCGCTCGGCTGCGAATGTTTACTCTAATTTATGCCCTACGTAACTGTGCAAGACTTACTGGGTATAATAACGTTCCAAACCAGCACGTCACCGTTTCGCATTGCCAGCGAGACTGCAACATTTAGAACAATATCTCAGACAGTCGAGCTACGCGTCTGGGACTGTTGGTGGGAAATGACCTAGCAGGGCTTTAAAAAAGATAGTCCAAATGGTGCCTAATTACAAAAAAAAAAGATGAGAAAAGAAAAGGAAAAACGGAAACAACGGTTTTGTTTACATGCGCCGCTGAAATGCACGTTTTCAATCTCACAATAAACCCTCGTTTGGTGCATTTGATGATGTACGATATGCTTCTATCCCATTCATGTGAAGGCGGCTAATGTGAGCTACCGTGGCCTCATCTACAGCGCCCTTGTTAAGAACTAAGTCTCTCGAGCTCTGAGAAATTCCGAGAGTTGTCGCACCATAATTCCTAGACTAACCGCACGCAATCGCTGAACTCACCGTTAACATTTCGGACGTCCATCTTGCCTCTGGCTGTCTCAATGGACTTTAAGTTCTCCAGTTCCATTTGAGGTATTTCTCTTCCTACTATTAGGTGACGCTCAAGAATCTGGCAGAAAAAGAAATAACAACAAGGTCACAATACTGCCTACCTGATCTGAAGACTGTTTTCGAAAATTTAATTTTCCTGACATGTATTAGAGTCACTGTAATACTGTTGTTAATCGGGCCTGTTTCGTTTAACAGCCTTCAAGTTCGGAAACATCATCCTCAGACATGTGCTGCCATATATTCTATTCCGTTAAGTAAAAGCACATCGCCAATCTACGTAAAATGTATTCAAAAGGACGAAACGGCGCATTGCTAATCAAATTTTTACTTTGGTCGAAGCTTTCATTTAGTACACTCATCCGAACCAGGCCCTCGATTTCGCCTATTTAATTATTTCCGTATAAAACCCAAGATATTATTCGCTGTTTTATACAGACCCTTAGATAACTAATATATTTACTTTCAATGTTACGGAGATACCTACACAGAAAATGGTGGCATATAAACAGCTAAGTTACCTTTCGAAACACCGCGTTGCTACTAATATAACAACAGACGTGATAAAATCTCAATAAAATATTATTGTGTTCTAACACGGGGAATCGGTTTTATTGGCGACTGTTATCGCATATTAAAATACTCACTTTCTCCGCATGGTATCCGAACTGGTCCATAGACAGCTGTTTGTACTCGGACGGGAACTCCAGCTTGATGTCGTGCCAGGCGTTGTCACTCGGCGCGAAGAAGGTGTACCGCTTGTCGGTGTTCTTCAGCCGTTCAATCCAGCCCTTGTGTTGGGCGAAACGCCTCGTGTCCCTGCAGCAAGGATAAAATCCCCGGTTAATTAATCGTCCCGACATCCGTTTGTGTCTTGCATCACGGGAATATTTTCGTACTAAATTGATTAAATCAAGCGCCACACACCGAGCAACGCTTAACAGTCTTCACCAATCCGAAACTGCCCACACGCCTAAGATTTCAAAGAGCGGGATTGGCCAGAACCTGGGCCCGTTTTCACAGAAAGCTCTTACGCTAGAATTCTTATGTGACAGTAAATAAACGGCATAAAATAATAGTCCCCGCCCATCGTCACCCATTTAGCGCCAAATTTCTCGCTCAGTAATGATGCCTTTGGGTCTGGGGCTGCCCAGAGTGCGCAACGTATATGAGAATGTGTAAGCAGATCCACCGAGCCGCTGACACCATAACTGTCTCTCCTCTTAGGTGGACACCTGACATATTCCGTGATAGAAAGGCCAGCACTGAGCTTATGCAGGTATACTGCATCCCAAGCATTCACTGACTGCTGCTAAGCTTCAGTGATATGACGAGAACCATAACATTATCATGATATGAAAAAAGTGTTTTGTGACACTTAATAGACTTTTGGCCTGTCCATATACCTATTACCCTTTGTGGAGCACCGGACTGCCGGAGACGCTGATGTCAACCGAATATTTTTTTTTAGGGACTTTACAACCGAAGCGCTTGTGGGGCCATCTTGTGATGCGGAATCCAACCGGAGCGCTCTGGGCTATAATTGAAATGACGGACTACGTACTTATTTAGCTCGTGGCGTGAACGCGTGGCCAGCAACATATTCATTAAAGCACAGAGGCCTTTTTTGGTGACTCGACAACAACGGTCATGCGACACAGGCAAAAAAAAAAAAGAAAAAGGAAGAAAGAAAAACAGAAATATTTCTTAGCACATTTCGGTTGAAAAACGCCACCCCAAGATGCCACTACTAGGGTTGACTCCATCCCCATTTCAAACATTCCGGTATTTCGTAAACAGAGCGCAATGCATTTGCAAACAGGCTAGAACTCTCTACTACAAGCTCAAGATTTTCAAGCAGGATTTACTTATTTTTTATTAATTTTTTATTATAATTTCTTTTTGCTTTGATCGTTTTGCTGTCGCCTCCAGAACCAGCGGTCACGGTACACTCACTTGAGCTCGGGGTCGCTGCTGATCTTCTCGTAGATGGTGTGCGAAGGCATTCCGAGCACGCGGTCAATGATGTGGATCACACCGTTGGTGGCTCCGATGTCCGCTTGGACGGCAGTGGCGTTCACGCCACCCCCTTCCACCGTTAGCGCTGCAAAAGAGTCACCGGTGGAGTGAGCGCATGTAACGGGCAGCAGTTGGATTTGAATGTGACGCAAGTTTAAGCTACAGAAATGGAGGGAAGACGGAATTAATAGCGCAGGGAGGCCAACGGAGAAATCGGGCTTCATACCCTAAACTGGGAGACAAGGGAGTGGAGGCAGAAAGATACGAAGGAAGTAGAGAGGTAGAGACACCGCGTAGATACAAGTTAGCACCAGTAATCACTACCAACCTCCGGAAAGTAAAGCTAGTTTCGGTTTCAAGGAACGTGCGCGCTCCTATCGGTTGCCGGACATCCTAAGTTATTTTTCTTATTTCTCTTTTTGTGAATTTTAAATTGGGGCGAAGCGTGGGAAGTGGTCGCCATCGTGTGTCCGTCGAGCTTGCCTCCGCTCACCCTTGCCACTTGCTCAGCGATATCACAAATCAGATCGCGCTTGGTCGTCTACTTCGGTTGTCGTCCCAAGTGTGAAGATGGGAAAGATAAGACACAAAAGCTTGATCAGGGCCGCGATTTTGTAGCGAGGCATTATGACTTATTCTACTCTAGCCTTATCATCCACCGCTCACGGCCGGCGGATCCCGTTGATAACGCGAGCGGACCGTCGCTCCGACCACTGACAAAGCGCGATAAGCGCGAAAAGGCATTATTACCGGAAAGGCATTGCTACAAAATACCGGCCCGGGCATGCAACGAACGGAAGACGCACGAAACCAGGTAGACCTAAAGTCCCTATATAAGAAAAGTACCGCCATCTACTCTTTCCTCCGTCGTCTCCTCTCCTAAAGCGCGTGCTTTTTTCTTTATTTTTTGCTTGCGAAAGCAAGTCGACGGTGGCGGCCCTAGAAAGTCCACATTGAAACTTTCAGGCGGGCGCGCGCCGCCGCCGCCGGCAATTGCGGCTGCGCAGAGGACTTTCAACATGGCTCTGAGGCGGAAAAAAAATATAAAGAAGTCAAAGCGCGCGCTATCATCGTCCAATCGAAGATACAGGAGAGAGCGAAGCTGCGTCGATCAAATGATGGCGGTACTTTTCTTATATAGGGACTTTAGGTAGACCAAGCATTAGACGATGATGGCTAAATCGGGGCATCACATGTGTTGCGCAGCTCTGTGGTGTTCGAACACCGGGAATTCCAGTCCTGCGAAGTTTTTCAGGTTTCCTAATGATCACGGGTAAGCACAAGCATTTCACTCTATTTTCCGAGCAGGTATTAATTTTGCATGAGTAAACCAGTTCTGTGCAAGCCTGAGTGGACTGACATAAGAGCAGTGTCGCTCGACTCATTCGTCATGACGGCAGCCCATCTGTTGTCGGTGAAATACTTGTAATGAAGGGCTTGAGTGCATGTTTTTGGGCTACACATTTTGTTCACTCTTCGTCGACATGCACAGCCAAGGTAAAAAAAAAAAAAGAAAAGAAAGAAAGACGCAGCCATGGTGGTTAAAAATTTTCGCATTGGTTTGGATCTACTGGAATCTATTTTCACTCATTATGCACTAATTTCCGCTGTGAATGAAAATTGCTTCTGTAGATTCTCACTCTCGCACTGCATGGAGGTCAGTCTTTTTCCAGTACCGAATGTGTGAATAAAAACAAAAGCGTTGAACCTTTACTTGTGTTGAGTTTTGGCTGGCCGAGCAATCGGCTAGTTTTAGTTGATCCACTTCAGCAACACACGAACAAAATTAACGATTGATGGTGCCAGAAAGTTATTTTCTCTATGCTACCCCCCCCCCCCCCCCCCACCCACACACACACACACACTTTATCTGTGAACTACTTGAAGTGTAGCCCTAAACGTAACCGCAAGTTAGGACTTTCAAAGCGACTACTTTCACGAAATGACGAAGTGTAATATATTAACCGTGAATATTGGTAATTAACAACGGTTCGCTATATAAATATTCTTCATTATTGGTTGGCACTGGTGCGTACGAGCAATGTCCCAGTGGTTTAGAAAGTGAATAGCAGCTTGCGAGGTAAACCTGGTAGGAAGAAAGCGCTTCCTAATACACGACACCCTTCAGCTCCGCGATTTGGCCAACGTACAGCGGACCTGCAAGAGAGCACGAACACAGTCCGCTTGCATGCGAAGTGGGAAAGGACGGCTTCAGCGGCAACCCTCCTCCTCCCGGCTGCTCTCTCTCTACCTTCGGACCTCATCAGTGACGTCATGGAGGCATTGTTTTGTTTGTGAATTATTTCCAGTAGGATAACCGGCAGACGCCAGTGGTGGAAGCGGCGCTGCCGCCGCGTATTGGCTAAAGCCCCTATTGACCCTTTTCGCGGAGCAGTTTGTTTTAGAGAAACGAGATGGCGCTCACGGCGGCGCGCCATACCTCTCCTCAGCCACCGCGCACGAATACGAAACCATTACTGCTTCTACCTTGCTTCTGTGCCATCAGCTGTCGGAAATGCAACTGAGTTTTCGCTAACACACTGTGTTCCAATCATGCGGATTGTGTGGATTGAAGACGTGTGCAGTAGTTCGCTGGGAAAATAGTGACTGGCATGTTAAGGAATAGAATGAATCTGTGTGGCCAAGTTCGCGGACCGCTGCTGCAACTGTCCGAACATGTTACCGGCACTTCGTGATGTCCGGCTTTCCTCGAGGATACAGAAATTTGCTCATCCGCCATCCTTGCATCGCTAACCTTCAAAGAAAGGGCTTCGTCCCCAGAACGTCGGCAAGAGTGAGTACCACTCGTTAAACAATGACAAAGGGAGTAGCGCAGCTTCCTGTCATAGTAAGTTTCGCGCACGTTATCTATACACATCTGTCCCAAATGGCAGGAACACTTACACCCACTCTATCGCCGACGTATCAAGAATAAGTGAATGGGCGAACACTTGAATATATGCGCATTGTATACGCACAATAAATGACAGACTACACCTATGGTGCACGAATAATCAAAGCTGAATGTTTCGTGACGGTCCAAAAGAGTAAGCGAGTTACTAGCTGTAATATATATTTGCTTCAAGGTATTACAATGTACAAAACAGCTACGTTTCAAGCTTTGTGCGCAGCACGAACAAATCTATCGGAACTGAGCACACCCGCGAGCGATTGGGCAGAAAATAATCAGATAGTGGCCGCATCGAGGAACTTCACTGATTCAGAAACTGACAAGCCACTGCTTCAAAATATTTGCCGAATAAAGAACAAAGAGCAAAACGCACTAATCCTGACTGAATTCATAATCGGAAAGCTTGGATAGCTTGGAATATTTAGCCCCGCTTTTAGAGCAAGCACCGTACGTGCTGCTCGCTCCGTTTGGACCTAGCTTAATCAGCTCCGAAAGCGCTTTAGCATGTTCTCTTAAGCTGTGATCAAAGCTTCGTGGCGTCCACCTGGTCACCGTCTACGATATCTACGAAAACAGATGCTTTCTAAGCCGCGCCGTCGTCATACACTTCCATTGTAAACATGGAGGCAATGGAGGCAGTTGAGGCAAGCAATGGACGCGTCACCACGTGATCAGACATGGCAGCGCCCACGGGATCGCCGCGAAAAGGGTCAATATATAGGGGCTTTAGTATCGGCATGGGACCGAGCGTCCCATGGGAGGTATAGGGAGTTTCCGGGCCCTGTTACTACTATCTCAAAGATAGTGTTGCAGTTGTTAACGGCAACTCAAGCTAAACGTTCGCGGTACAGCGCTGCTTCACTCTAACTGATGTTTCCAAAATCTTGATAGATCGCTGATTCGCAGGCAAGGTGTAGAGTAACCATTAGCCTCAATGCATTTCCCAATTCATTACGTTCTCCCTGTCTCTTTTAAACAGAGCAAAATCAAGGCACATGACGGCAGGTCACATCAATGTTTCTAATCGATGTAAAGTATTGTGATGAACACATTAAAAATACTACGAACAAACTTTATGCATGGTGATTTGATTACGCATGCCCCGATTAACGTTTTTTGATGGAATTGGAAATATGTAAAAATTATATTGTCGCAAGTTTCTCACTAAAACAATACGCAGCGAAAAAAAAATGTCTGGAAAATAGGCATATATCAATGGCAAATTGAGGAATACAGTTAACTTTCAAAGTTTATTCATTTTTTATTGGTGGGATTGACAAAAGAAAAAAAACAGCAATTAATATATGGAGTAAGCAATTCTATGATGCAAATTTTAAGTTAAATGTACTATAGTAGAGATAGTGCTGCTAACCTCTGAATCCACTTTCCCCCTAACTCAAATAAAAAAATTCACTCTATGTCCCTTTATTTTTGCAAAATGTATTGTTGAGTTTGTCAGTATTATTTCGTAATGATAATTTTTTGTTTGTGTTATGCAAATAGACTGCAAATGTTATCGTTTAAGTTTATTTTAAGCTAGTTTTAAAATTTTCAAATAATGAAGTCAGCAGACTCAAGCTGAAATGATGTCTCAGTGCAAGTTGTTATGCCAAGTTGCTAACAACACAGCCTCCTACTTGAAGACATATTCACAGAATAAGACGTCAACATGTACATACGTTATTGTTGTCGAAAGTTGTTTTGCAGCTACAGCAAAGTGCAAAGATTATGCGGAACCTTATCCGAATTGTAAGGAAAATGGACACCGGACCTCTTTACATTAAGTAACAGTGTCAAAACAGTGCACCACTTCATGACACCAATGTAAAATATGCGAAAAAGTTTTTTTTTTTTTTTAACGCCGTGTACAGATGTAGCACGACCCGCTTACGCATCATTTGCAGCGAAGCACGCAGATACGGGGCTAATTCATGTCTTTCCTCCAAAGCAAAACTCGCCCAAACACATGGCCACTCTGTCCAAGGTATCCTTGTCCAAGGATACCTCTGCACAGCCTACGGGCTGTGCAGAGTAAATTTTAGTGTAAGCGTGCATAGTTGATTGTTTAGCATTGTAGTGCTCAGCGCTAGGTATATGTGTCCGCTGACGCCCAAATTTACGCGTGCTGCTTTGTTTGTTGTTGCAGGATGCATTTGTTTCGCCAGTTACTGATAAATATTTCATTCTGGGTGCACAGACATCGACAGCCCAGCTAGAAGTACGAACGGGAAATTCGCCGTAGCAGTACTTCGTTAATGGGCTCAGCACATCCACACCTTGTCGTTTACTTGGCCAGGTGCGTTCACTGCGCTCCTGTACCATCGAAAGCCGTAGTTCGCCTGTTAATGCGAAGGTAATTTGCGGTGACTGAAATCAAAACACGGCCGTCACGCTAGCAGTTTCACCGTTTCAAAGTGTTAGCGTGAAATTTCCCCAGAATTGGAAAAAATCTTCTTTTCCCTAAACAAGGCTTAAAATCCGTAAATACAGAAAAAATTTCCTAAAGCTGGCAGCTGCACTGAGTGGGAAGCGCTCACAGTGCGCGATATGTCAAACATTTAGGCAAATCATTAAAAATAGCAACATTCTTATCAAGCCTGTAGTAACCTAAACAAATTTTACAACGTCTTTGTCCTATTACAAAACTAGTAAGTTATTTACAGACGCAATAGTAAGCTATTAGAGACGCATCGAGCTTCAAGACTGCTGTTTTCCATGCCATCTAACAATTATTTTACTCATTGTTCTGCATTATTTTTCTCTGTATGTACCACTCCTTTCTGTAGCGCCTACGAGCCTTGAAAGTATGTAAAATAAATAAATAAATAAATAAATAAATAAATAAATAAATAAATAAATAAATAAATAAATAAATAAATAAATAAATAAATAAATAAATACCATTGCAGAACAAACCCTACCGTTACATTACACTATCGGCTTGAAATACACATGCCGTTTTTCAACCTTTAGATTTGGGTCATACGCAAACGCAAAACGGGAAATGCTGGCACGTTTTGTACAAAAACCGCGATTACACTTCATTTCCCAGTACGCGGACGCTAGAGGGTCTCCTGTTTCGAAACTGCCTGATGGCTCTACCTCTCGGGAACTCTTTAGCCTGCCCAGAGTACCACACGGGCATGAGGTAGTCGCGTGTATTCGGGTCACCGCTATTAAAGAAAAGCGATAGAGAGCTCGTGGCGCTGCTGTTCAAAGTTGGCGAAGTGTGGGGTCGGTGTTGGCACCGCATGCGTGACAAGCCGTCAGTTTTTGCGCCGCTGTATAACAGCAGCAGAGCGACACGCAGCTAAAGAGTAAATGGCCTCAGATGTTGTGCTTTTCGCAAAGTAATAGCACTTCGCCTCTTGGCTTCATTTTATTTCATTTTTTTATTTTTTTATTTCTTTTTAAATTTCTTAGTGCAACGTTTGACCTTCGAAGAGCGCCGGCACCTGGCGCCATAAACACGGCGCGGCTCCAGAGACCGGGCGCGCCGGCCTTTTCATACCCCGGCGGGAGCGCGTGCCGGCAGCGATGCGTTTCGTCACCCGGACAAAGGCGTCGTCGATAAACGCGTTTTTCGTGTCGCTGCTCGAGAGGAACCTCCGGTCTTCCAGGCGCGTTCGGCCGCTCGATCGTACGTTCGTGCAGGCGCGTCACGCGACCGGTGGGCTGTGCCGCGCCTAGGTGCACGATCGCTTCGTCCACGATGATCTGCTCTTGGCGTCGTCACGCCCGCTATTGAGCGCTGTGCTGCGCGCTAAGTTGCAGCAACGCTGGTGGAGAGTCCTGTCGAAATTGTATAAGCAAAGCGGGCAATTTAGCAATTCCAACATCCTTGCGAGTTGCTAAACGTCGTAAGTTCTCAGGTTGGCATAGAAAGCTCCTTCCGCGTACTTTAAATGCGATTTTGGCGAGAAGAAAAAAAAATCTGAATGGACAATTGTTGCTCCATGTAGCACCTGCGACTGGATAAGATCAGCAGATATGATGCCGATTCTTCTTTTTTTTTTTTTTCAAGCTTTCTTTCCGTTCTCCGCGTCACCTATACCCTTTATTTCCTGAGATTTCCGGCGTAAGAGCGTTATCGGCGGTATTTTGTTGTCTTTTCTCAAGCCTGCCTCCTTTCATGTTTCCAGGGGGCATCACAGAGTACGCCATGCGTCATAATGACAAGGGCCAGCTTGTACTGTAGTTTTGGTACCCTTCTAAAGGTGGCGCCTTCAAAAAATAAGAGATTGGCCAAGATTCGCAGGCAATTAGAAAAGGACATTTAGTGCTTTCTTGTAAGCAAATAAATCATTTGACAAAAAGAAATACTGAATGATATGAAGAATAACGGAACACAATGTGCTAAGAATTTCGCAAGCCTTGAAACAACCATAAGTTCATTGACGGCTGAGCAAATATCCCTGTGACAGTGTCTGAGGGAGGACGTTGCCAGATAAAGAATGTCAGGAATGGGAAGGTTAAGGCCAACGTTAGCGAAACGGCGCTTCTGAAACATTTTTGGTAAAGGTGAGAAACGGCGACAGAATAACGAGAAATGTTCGGCTGTCTCAGCGTCACCCCGTTGTAGAATGCAGGCAACGTCCTCTTTCTCAAACTATAGCAACGTGAAAGCTATTTAACTCCTTATTGCAAGTACAAGTTAGGCTTGTCTGCCAACTTCGACTGCTACACCATATCTGCGACCCGAATGTACCAAGACTGACGCTTCAAGCAGCTTTGAAAAGTAAAGAAGGATGGCACTGCGCCCTAAAACGACCGCTGAATCGTAACTTGGTTCGTTTTCATCGTAACAGACAAGATAAATCAATGTTCGCAGTGAAGAGTCTGCACGGATATGTAAGAGTCCAATTTACCGAACGTGCTTTTGGGTCGTAGATGACTGACCCATCGAATCCATAGGGCATCAATGTCAAATACACAGTTATACAAAGTATGCCGCGAAATGCGATCCTTCGAGAATTTTGAGCGCTCACTGAAACATAAATTTCAAATCATTTTTTAGGCTAGTCGGAACAAGCACATAAGTCGTTCTACGAAGTTGAAGTTTCTCTTGGTATATTTGAAAAAAAAAATCATACAACAGAGGGATTAAGGTTCTATTGCCCCCTGACTGAGGCCTGCCTCCCGAAAACAATCAAAATGCAAACACTGGCACTTATCGGTTACAATAGCAATGTATAATTGAGTTTTAATTCCTATGGCAGCTAGACCGCCGTACTGACGGCTTGCGTAGACACTGTTATTTTGGTGTGTTCCAATTCTTGCTAGCATTTGACAGTTTGACGACTAATAAAACAGCTTCGAACCCAAGTATGGGACCACATATTTCTGGGACTTGACGGCCGTCGCGTCGGCAACAAAAGCTAAAGAAACACCAACAACAAATATTTCGCTATATTTAACACTGTGGAGTGCGAAAAACACAACCTGGATTATTTTAAGCCCATAAGGAAGCATGACTGCAATGCTGTGTGCAGGCGAATTTCTCGGCAAGCTTCCAGGCAAACTTCCTCGCAAGCTTCCAGGCAGCCTGCTCAGCCATCACCTTGTTTGGACAGGCAAGTAGCCTGGAAATTGTTCTTCATTTGCATGATGTCTTCGCTAAACTGTCTTTGCTGAATTTGTGAGCATTGGAACGGGGCTTGAGATAGCAGCTGTCCGCTTTGCTGCCAATTTAACCGTCTGTAGCGGTTGTTGGAACCAAAGGTGGCCGCAAATGTAATCATTTTTATTGCGATAACAATTATAAGGTCACTCTATAAGGACACTCCATGTGAATTTTTGCGTCGTCGGCGTCGCCGTGAGATTCCGTATAAAGTCTAAGTGCGGTAAGATCGCGCCCCGTGCGCCGTATGGTGTGGGTGCGAGGAAAAGCGTGCGGAGGGGAGCCGAGAAAGATGATGGCTTAATGCGCGCCGTCCTGCCACACACCTGCTGTTGGAGGTCACGTGATCAAGTGCACACTAGGGGAGCAGATGAGCGGGCGTCCTCTCCTCTCACCCGCCCGTGACTGTTTAAGACTGTCCGTGCGGCTGAGCGCAGTTGCAAATCTGCAGCGGGTAGAAAGTAAGGGCGAACCGAAATGGTTGGTCGCTTCAGCTGTGCTGTCTTCCGACGCGACTAAACTCCCAGTTTCGCCACAGGAGGGAAGCCTTAATAGCGATAGCAAATAATCATAGAAGTACATGAAGTAGGGTTTCTAACGTTATCGTATATCGTGCTGTATCGTATAAAGTGCTGTAAAGATTCGCTTACTAATTAAATTAACAAGCATGGTATCACGCGCGCAGAGGCAAGCATGAAGAGATCTTACTCGATGACGCGAACACTCGCTGTCACAACGTTGGCGTGATGAAGAACGCTGGTCTGGGGAAGCGAATGCTTCGGTGCTGCCTCTCGCTTCAACGCGTCTCCAAAACTTCACTTCACGTCTCCGAAATCTGAGATTACGCGAACCTCCAACGCGTAGAGGGTAGCGAAACTGCAATGTTTTGTTCCTTTCTGACCCTCAACCCATGACCTTCGACCTCACCTCACCCTCACTGGATAAAATTTTTCCATCCTCCCTCACCCTCTCCCGCAGTGAGTAATTTTCCTCTACCCTTCACTTACCCCATATCTAGCAAGACTGTGTCATCCGCTCTCCCAATCCAATGCCCTGCGTATAAGTAATATGTACTTTCCTTGCCCCACGAATAAAAAGCTGACCAGATACGTCTGCTTCCAAACAATAAGATTGATCTTATATTCTATAAACCGACAATAAACCGGGTGCGTGCATTTTTTAGCTGAAGCTTCTTAAGAGATAGGACAGCGAATTAGCAAGTTTGCACTGTTGCCGAGTTAATACGACGTTGTTATTGTATTTTTGTGATAGAACGCCACGGCGTTTTGCCAATTCTTGTGTACATGAGGCAAAGCAGCGTGCAGCAGCGGAGAATCGTCAAGTTCATACCAAAACCAGAGATTGTGCGCTGCACACACATCAAAACTGACACAAATTTACTGATAGAACTCCCTAGGAGTACTTGTCAGATAGTGCGTACGCATTCTGTCTAGTCGCTGATATATATATATATATATATATATATATTGTAATGAGGAGTAACACAGAGACATCACCCGTTCCTGGGCCGGCTGTTCTATATTCTGCCTCGTCGTCTTCCTCTCTCTGTCCGCGCCCGCAGTGCGAGCGCCCGAGCCTAGGTGCGTCTTTTTCTTCATTACACTCGGCCACGCTGCCGAAGATAGCTCAGGTGGTTGTGAGGACACGCCGATTATGGAAACTAGGCAAAGCCGTCCTGTGCGCAACCAGCGTCTCTGGGGGTCGGCACTGCGTGTTACGATCGGGTCGCATGTCTCGTCGACGTATATCCCGTCGCAATTGGACACGTAGAGCAGGAGATCGTGCACAATGAGCAGCCGCGCTGCTCAGTCGTCGCGTACTTCTTCGCAACGTTGCCGCAAAATGAACAAGGCTCGTAGTTGCGCGCGAATCAGCCGCGCTTGACAAAAAACCGAGACTGCGAGACTGGTCTCTTGCGCGCCTTTTGCGGTGTCTTGCGCGTGCTACGCGTCTTTCGCGTGCAGGCAGCTCTCTGCAGATGATGACCTTCATTGAGGCCTCTCTCAGTGCACTGTGAACGGCAGCAAATTCGGCGAACGACTCCGTGGACATGCAACGATGTGGCTCCGACGAGTCAGGAAGCATCTCCCTGCCACGATCCGTGGATAGGTCGGGTTCCTGGAGTGATAGCATCGGCGCCTCCATGCACCCCGGCGTTGATGTGTTTCGGAACCGTTTCGCTGACGGCTGCGGACCGAAAGCGGTCTCGGTCTCTGGAAGTAATGGTAAAGCGTCGGAAGTGGTACACGCAGAGTCCGAGACCCGTGGTGGTAAAACTGACTCGCATTCTGGGTCTACAGCGGGACATGTGGCGAGGCAATCTGCCAAAACCCTCCCCGGTACTGAGTCCCGGGTGCCAGAAGAATGCCAAGTCGAAGTAGCAGTGGTGTTCTGCTGCGTGCTTATGAGTAGCAGTGCAGCCGATGACGCCGGTTTGATACCGCCGTTGATACCGGTGTGATCTGCCGCTCGGTGGTGACTCGAAGCGGGAGCGGTCGTCGCCGTGCGCTTCCCACCGTCTGCGATGGGGCCGACGACGACACTCGGGGAGCCGGCTTCTGCGGCGGGGCAGCCGGTGGGCCTCCATGGCGAGGCGCTGCAGGGAACTACTGCCGCGTCAAGGTGGTGCTCCTCAGGAGCTCCGGCCGTAGAGCACTGCTGGCCGGGCTCGACGCAGGCATACGTGAGCGGGCCGAAAGCAGCGATCAGAGCTGCACTCCATTCAGGCCACGACCCAAGTTTAATGCCTGCGTAGTTGTCCCATGCCTTGGCGGCACCACAGAGTCGTTTCGCGGCAACCAGCCATCTTGTGTGGTCTGGCCAGGCATGACGATCACCCAGGGCACTGATGTTGCGAACCCAAAGGATGACGTCGTCTTGAAAGCCGAGAAACGTCGGCATGTCCACGAACGCCGGCTGCAGGGAAGCGTGGACAGCGTTCCCAGGCAGGACGCACCCGCTGACGGATGCGAAGGCGGTCGTCATACCCTGGAGCAGTTGTGTCAACTCGGCGATGGCGAGGACGAGGGCATCGGTATATCCCTGACCGAGAGCCGCCGAGGAGGCTTCGACGCCATCCCCGGACGGTGCAGTGGGTACTTGCGACGGTGGTAGGGTGGCGGGCTCCATACCGAAGGAAGCATACGTGGACGACGTTCCTGGGAAGGTGGGACCCGGCACGCCGAAGAACCGTGCGAGGAACACTTAAGGTGGAAACGCCTTAAGGCAGGTTCATTGTAGACTGCGCCATTGTAATGAGGAGAAACACAGAGACAGCACCCGTTCCTGGGTCGGCTGTTCTATATTCTGCCTCGTCGTCTTCCTCTCTCTGTCCGCGCCCGCAGTCCGAGCGCCCGAGCCTAGGTGCGTCTTTTTCTTCATTACTATATATATATATAGTCATAATCATAAATCTGAATAGTCTTACGTAGTCATAAGTTATTCTCGTTTATAACCCATAGGACCCCATGTCCCTATGGAGCACATCGTGTCACGCGTTACAGACAGGCGCACGGACATATTTCCGAGGGAAGCAGCCTTAAAATCGAAACGACAATAACGTGCTCGCCGTATCCCTCGCCGATACCTGTCGCAGCTTGAATCGCGCTCCTCCTCATGTAGCCTCACTTTGTAGAGGTCGCCCCACCAGTGGACTTGACATCGCGATGTCCGCCCTCCCTCACTGTTGCGTACACAAGCTTTCCGACTACGATCCTCACCCTCACCTCATTCCGTGAGAGTGATGGCATATCAGGGTGCGGCATGTCCGGATGGAACACACCCTTTGCATCGAACTGCGTCACTCAAACTCACTGCGTCCGTGTTCTCCCTCGACGACGCGCATGTAGAGCATCCGCCGGCTGCTGGCAGATTCCCGCTCGAAGATTCCAGCCCGGCTCGCGTCCAGCACCTCGTCAGACGCCACCGCCTCGTTCTTGATCATGTGCAACCGGAGGAGCTGCGAGAAAGACGTCGCTATTTTGCTGTTTACAAACAAGGACCCCGGCAACAGAAATAGAGCAGACAAGAAAGGCAATGGCGAGCCACAGTTGTGCGGCAAGACAGAACCCCACAAATTTTAAGTTGTAATCTGTAGGTAATCACAAATACACATATCAATTTCGCCAGGTAAAAAGTTGAAAATTATAAATAGTTCTGCTTTAGGCATGATAGACGTTTCGTTTATTCGAGAACATACGTATAAAAGTGCGTCTCCTTTGAGCTAAGTTGAAAGCATTATTTTTCTTTTTCGGCACAATAGATTGATACGCCTATGTCACCTCCTTGTCTTTCCTGCGCTCTTTTACCATATTCCGTATCGTGAACCAATTCGCCCAACGAAATGTTTTGCTAGACTGATAGAACACGGGACACAAGGCTTATTGGATGCCGCAGGCTCACTGTTGTCAAGGCGCGTCACCCCGAATTATCCCTAAACTTTATGTTTGGCGAAAAACACTAAGTGTAGAGCCGACGAATGAAAAGTTCACGGCGCCTAAAAATCCAAGGTGGCATAGAGGTACGTTTAAACGTACAGTGTTAACGGGAGCGGGGAAATTAAAGGGATGCTCAGAGCAAGGCAAGCAAGCAAACAGGAAGCAGGGAAGAAGCCCAGTATGGAACAGCGTATACGGTAACCGCTAGAATAGAGTGGCATAGATCATGTGCATCAAACATGAAGGCGCGGTCCATGGCGTTACGTACGCGCAGATTATCATGTCACCGTGACACGAAAGAAAACAGGATGATTAGAAAATGTGCAAAGAACGAAGCTTCGGCATGTGCGTGATATCTTCTGTGTTGCGACTTTCCCAACCTCGACTGTCTCGCAGAAAAGCCAATGACCCCGCACGACTGAGGCGTTGAAGGATTGCAAGGGCGTTCTCCAAATCGTATGGTTCTACGGCAAAAGCTCAGGGTATGCGATGCCGTGTCTAAAAGACCAAAAAAGACGGCCTCTTCCGTTCCACTGTATCTTCCTGAAGAGCAAATTCTAATGATGTCCACGAGATAAAACCAACCCGCGTATTTTATCGTCCACTTCTACACACGTACACGTAGTACTCCGCCCTCCATCCCTCCCTCTCATTTCCGTTTACAACACTCGGCGGACAGCATGCTCAACCTCGGGAGATCATTAGGTCGCATCGATGCGTACGCGTCCAAAATGCAGATCGCTATACCAGAAATGCGTCAGAGTCAGCCATCGTACGCACCATCGAGAACTACACACGTGTTTGTTGAATCTAGTACCGCGGCCAAGGCGCTATCACTGGGAGTGTTCTGAACCGGTTCGCAACGTTTTTCTTTTTCAATTATCCGTGTATCACGGTGCTCTCATTTATTATTACACTTGAGTGCGTAATACAGCAAAAAGAAAATAGAGAAATAGAAAACTTTCGCTGCACCCATGCTTTAAGTCTTCTGTTAATATTTACGAACATTTTGATCATTGTCGCTGTTGCTGAGTGTAGCAGCTGACGTGCATAAATCAAATCCGTTCGTTTTCTGAGAGCGTCGAGGATCTAGTCGAAAGCCCATCACATGACAACTGACAATCGTCTTATGTATGGTCATGGTATATGCTCCGTCGAACGTAACTTCAAGAGCACATCTCTCGATAATCTGAAGAGGAAGCGTTCAGTCTAACGTACCTGCGTGAGTCCAGACGTGTTGGCCTTCAGTGTGTCCAGCACGCTAGCCGGGATCACTTTCAGGGCATCATTGGTGGGCGCGAACACGGTCTTGGGCTGGTTCCCATCCAGATCCATCAGGAAATCCGGCGAGTAGTCCACTAGTCGCATGAAGTCTCTGTTAAAAAGAAAGGCCACGCTGGTAAACTGCCCGCTCCTGTTAATTTTTTAAGACAGGGTTTAACACACATTTTTGTAGCTGTCTTAAACCGCGATTGAATGTTACGTGCGCGTGTATGAGGGTGATTAAGACGCTCGAAATCAATGCGAACGTGCCTTCAGGGATTACAATCACCGCTCTTGTGAAGGATACCATTGTGAAGGGTGGCATTGAAGGTACAAAAGACAATGAAAAGATGAACCAGCCCCGCATGGAGGCAATCAACAGATGCATCTCCTCAGCTTCGAAACGGTAGGACCTGTTGTTCAAGGCGGATAGCCCTGTTTCCGCACTCTAAGCGTCGGTGACGGAGGCTGTGCTCCGTGGCCCAATGTTCTCGCGAAACGCCAATCCCGTCCGTAAATGAAAATGTACCGCAACACTCTGCAATCAGCAGGAACTTCATCATTAGCAACATAAGGCAACTACACATAGAGCGGATGACACAGAATCGTTATATAGACGCCCCTCCTCTTCCATGCCCCGTTCCAGGAATTAAAATGGCACCATCTTAACACGTTGCATGTTGGAGCGGATTGTACCAGCGTCTGAGCGTCGATGCGTTGCAGGATCGCCGCCGTTGAGAAAATAATAAGCACCACATCACTTTCAACTATGGTCGAATTAGTGTCTCCGTGATTTCAAGGTAAACGCTTGATTATTGCTGCAGGAATATCTAAATCAACGGGGGAGTTCTCGTCGACTTTCTGTGTACGTTTTTTTTTTCTTTCTAAAATTGATTAGTTGGCGGCGTTTAACGTCCCAACGAAGCACGTGGGCTAATGACAGACTCGTTGTGTGTGGCTCGGAATCAATTTTAACCACCTGTAGCTCTTGACAGCGCACCTAACTATCGGCGCGCTTTTGCATCCTGCCATCTACCACAGCCAGGAATTGAAACCCGCAACCGCAAACCCTGTTACAGACAAAGCATTGAAAAGGAGCTGCGCACACTTATGCCGGGCAGCAATGAAGATGCCAGCGTATGCCAGGCAGTCTCGAACAGCTGACAACGATGGCGATGAAGGCTTGTCGGTAGAGGTGGATGAGTGCAGGGCAACACGACGACAAAAAGTGCACAGGCATAGCCCCTGCGCGTCCAATGTACTTTCTTTTGTCCTCGTGTTTCCCTGCGTTCAACCATCTTTAGTCGAACAGCTGGATCGTATTGCGGCTTTCACTGACACGCTTAGAGGAATAATTGCAAGAAGAACGGTCGGAAATTAAAGGGAGTAACCGCAATAAACTGGGCCAGGAAAAACGAAAAGAAAAGCATGACACTGATCTCGCGCCATGAGCGTAGAGGCATAAATTATAGTCCGATATATTATCACCATTCGGAATGAACGCACTTTGTGGCAAACTAGATTAATCATGTGACCTTATTATAGCAATGGTTCACCCTAAGATCGACGAAATGCGAATGCATTAGGCTATTTGGCTTTGGCTAGTGGTACGTCCGACGTCTTACTAAAGTTTTCTTTACAGGTGCGTTAGACGGATCAGGCAATGTATTTTATGGAAGTATGTCCGACGTTTCTTGTTGGTTTTTCGATGCTTCACGTTAAGATCCGTCGAGGATAAGCATGTCGAACAGCTAAATACATGTTTGCATCGCGCCAGCGCGCCGATTTCTTCCCATTCTCAGTGTGAAATCACATTCGACAGGTATGCCCGCTTCGCATACCGCCATTCGCTCGCGGTGCAGCCCGCGCTGATCGGCGTGCTCATCGTTGCTGTAACTGCAACTGCAATCCACAAATTAACAGAATCGTTGACTAACGAAAGCTGAGAAGCGCAACTATTCTCAAAACAGTTAGCCCTGCCAACCGCCCTTCAAGTCGCCTTCACTTTTCGTTCGCGCAAACGCGCGAGTGACCGTTGTCGTACCGTTCGCTTTGTCGCTCAAAGTAGTTATCTTTTGACACTTATTCAAAAGACTGCTTTAATTATACCACTACGCAGACCGCTAGTTGCGACCTAAAAATTGGTAGCATAAGTTAAAGCGTCGTACAAGACGTCGTGGTCCTGCTTAAGTTTAAAGGCATTTTCGGCCGTGCTCGTATATACAGTCTTGTACTTTGATGCTGTTTCGTTTGCTTAAAGTAGTGAATACCGCATCAGTTAGGTTCTGCGCAATCGTGATGAAGTGCACGCATAGTGCACGCAGTATAGCTCACTTCGATGGTAATCAGTGCCAACGCCGGCTGAGTGGTCGCTTTGCTAATCAAACATGCAGTGTAAGTTTGTGTTCACTACATTTATATAAACGGTTTGAGTAGAACGTACGTAAAGCGCCCAATAATTAGTTTTGAGAAACACCAAAATCAACAAAAACTAGGTATACCTGGGTTAGAATACCAATTCACTAAATTTTTCGCTCATTGGTTTCTTTCTTTTTTTTTTCGTTTTTTTTCGTTTTTTTTTTTTTTTTTTTTTTTTTTTTTTTTTTTTTTTTTTTTTGTCTGTGGCAGTTTGCCTGACATGGCGAAAACCTTTCGGCCACGTACATTTGACAAGGCAAGAAGGCACGAAACCGCGGACTGCCGGACTCATCGGAATGTCGGGTAACGCGTTTACGTAAGTTTATTGCGCCGTTTTCTTACATGCGCTACAGAGCACACGTAAAAACAGCCGAAGAAACGTATTGTAGAAACAGGGCAACAAACCTACTTATAAGTATGACGCAACGGTGTATTAGATCGGGATGTCATTTGCCGTTATCAGATCTAAGTGGCGAAAATGTTTTAGCCATATCAGAGACACTGCTGAAAAAAAAAAAAGAGCGAATACGCATGCATTCAGCATCTCCATCAAATCTTGCGGCTGCGCCGCTGAATCTTGAAATGCAGCTTCTCCATTAGCAACATTAACCACTGCCTGGAAACGTTTCGGGTCTCTGCCACTTTGTTTCTGTTGATTTTGGCGTTTTGAAGGCCGGTTATTGTGCACTTTAGGCACAGTCTGCTCTAACATTTTATCTATAACGTATTTAACACCTACAGAAACTTCTAAAAGCATTTTTCGCTAGAATAGCGAGCACTTCGTCGCGCTAACACAGATTGCCGTCGAATTGTGCTACGGGACGTATTTCTCTCTTTATTATGTGTGCAGGATCCCAGCTCGCACATGTGACGAGGGCAAGGTATGCGTGTATGATAAGCAGCTGTGTACGTAATTTACCCACTGTATTCAGAAGGTAGTGCGAAGCTTCGCGGAATGCGGTTGTGGAAGAGCGTTCTTCCTATGGATGCGTGCATTCAGCCGTATACCTTTAGGGCAACCAATGGGATTGTTCGCGCGTACGTCCGACGTAGCTGTAGACCCTTCGAGGCTTTTTTCACTGCGTTTTGAACACGTGTGCACAAAATGTAATGCTATGTGTTCTGCAAGGGAGTGCAAACGAGGTATTTTACATTGAACGCTTCTACCTCGCTTACATCTCGACCGTCGCTTGCCTGATGGCAATACCGAGGAGTGCGCTACCGTTCACTCAATGCGGCAGCGATAATTTCGCAACAGGTGCAACAAGCGTTTGCAGTGTACTCTCGTGGCGGTGAACTAATCGAATTGGCAATCGTACAGGCATCTAAGAGAGAGTTGAAGTCAGGCGCGTGTGTGCCTCAGCATTATAGAAACAGGGTATAAAAGTTGAACAAAAGTTTCATGAAAACTTCGGTCATCGGCTAAACTCGATCACCGTCATCTCACTCAGCTGCGTGTGCGTTTCTGTATGATCGTTCTGCTGAGACGAGGACGCCACCATGGGGAAACCAACAAGCGACATAGGCCTCAGCAACAGAACCAAAAATTAAACCACAGTATTTAACATCTCAAAACCACTCACGGGCTATGAGACCAAGGCGCCTTAGTGGGGAGCTCCGGTAAATGTCACTCATATGGAGATCATTAACGTTTACCCAAAGCATGATCGTTTTACATTACGCCCCCATCGGAATGCGACCACCGAGGCCCGGAATGCAACCCGGGATTTCGCGTGCAGCAGCAGAGCGTTACAGCCACTGGTCTGGGTATCGTCAATTACATGACTCGGTATAAAATTATTTTGGCGTGCATTTGACTGCTCGCGAGCGAGTTTAAAGTTTATGTCGGATGGGGCCAAAGAATTTGTCACACGTACGTCCCTTTGATTACTCCATTTTACTCGAATCACACGACCAGGCTCCTGCAGCCGTTCGTTAATCCCTTGTCTGATAGTAGACATGCTGTCGCTATACCGTTTTAATATTTGCAGACTAAACACGATAATTTTCCTAGAGCGCCTGTTTTAAATGGCATCGCATCACCTTTTTATCAGCAATATTCGGAAATAATTATTAATAATGCAGTATTCGCACATTGCGGCAGCAGACACATCTTTTAGGTTCCAGGGGCGCTATAACGTAAAATGATTCCAAACAGTCTTGATTCCAATTTCTGCAATCAGCCTCCACGATTGGTCAAAACATTTTCAGGCCACTCCCAACTTCGCCTGTCTGTCACGCGACGTCACGAAAACCGCGATAGCTCCCCATCTGATATAACGTGTGCACACTGATTATGCATGATTAAACCGCACAAAAGAAAAATAATCATTCCTGATTCGACGCCTTTTCACCATTAGCCTTCTGCTATTGGTTCAATGTTTTCTGGCTACACCCACTTCGCCTGTCTGTCACGCGACCTCACAAAACCGCGAAAACTCACCACGTCAAAGTGACGTGTACGCGAAAAAAAATGCATTAATATGCCGAACAAAAGTTAAAATTTTTCTGAATAGCCACAGAATGCCCCGTTCCGAAAGGAATAGAAGATGGCTGCCCGCCGATCGCTCAGGCCCTCGCTACTCGCACCTGCCGGTGAGCATCTATTTATTCGCGCATGAAAACCTTTTCTGCGTGGCAGTAAAACGTTATCGAGCCCTTTCGGTATGCATACGACATCGCTCTGCCAACTATTCCTTGCTGAGGATCCGTTTTAGCGGAATTCTTATCCTCCCGTTGCACGCCGCCGCGATTTTCGACCAGCCACCGCAAGCTAAGTAAGGCGAAGCGGACCAATCGGAGAAGCCGGCACCACCCTCTTCATGCGGTTATCTATTTTCACTGTGCTGGCTCGGCCCCATCGAAACCCTCTCCATTAGAGCGTGCTCCTCGCCTCTTGTCAGCCAATTAGATAAGAAAAACCGCTGAGTGTAGACAATGTTATTGGTTTTGAAAGCGAACAAAGGTGACCTCCTATGAACGAGGAGAGTGTTTGATTGGGTTGTTCAGACAACGCTGCGGGTCACCGCCCGATGCTTTCGTCGGTGGTTACGTAAATTTGATGTCAGGAGTTTGGAATCGAAACAGTTTGGAATCATTTTACGTTATAGCGCCCCAGGATTCGTGGTCCATCGTGGCGGTGGCATGTGTATGAAAACGGAATAAAGCACACACGGTGTATCAACGGGACGATATTCTTGAATGTGGGACGTGTTCCATCTACACGGGGCTATCACATCACTTTGAGTCCACCGTAAAACAAAACGTAAAAGAAAATGCAACTGCAGGACGAGATTTGCTTCGTAACCGCATAGCGAACTGTGAATATAATGTGCCGAAAATTACAGTAGCCGACGATGTCGTGTATGCCCCACCCAAACTGGCGACAAGGTGAAAACTCACTCGAGGCGTCCGTGCCGTTCCCGTTGGAAGAAGTCCTTGATGGAGGTGTCGACGACCATGAGCGGCTTCTCGATCAAGTGGACGACGCCATTCTTGACGGGGATGTTGGGCTTGACGATCTTCGACAACACCACGCCCTTCTGGCGCTGCGGCTCGGTCGACATGGTGTTGCTCTGCGCGAACACTTCGGCCACAACAGGGCGACCACATCATTATACGGACCAACAAGCGCCTTAGGAAAGATTCCGAAAAGGCGTGTAGTAGTGCCCGTCTCTTTCATAGTGATTCTGTGGTCGCACTGCATTATGTCTTTAAGGTGGCAAGCACCAACTAACCAGCAACATATCCTCCTGAGGCCCGCACGAACTTGTCTAAAGCTTGCACGAAGTTATCCCTAAACAAATGTAATATTAATTTAAATAGCATTTTCAAAAATCTTTCTATGCGCATTTTGTTTCCAAAGAATGTATTATTTCCATAGACATTTTATGTGATGACTGTGTTTGTTGTAAACATCGACAAGAAAGTGTCGAATACTTGTCGCATTATCGATTGATTGATTGACTGATATCGGAACATAAAGTTTGCACACACTAGGTGGACTCATAGCCCTATAGGCTAGTTTGGGTCCAGAAAAAAATATACATATATTCACAATGGCAATTCGGACAGGGTAAACAACATTGAACAATGTCAAATATACAATCATCAAATCAACATATTTCGCGTTAGGCAGTGATTGCAACAGCTTTTAGTTGGTTCTTGCCTTTTGCTACTAGGCTTACGTGATGGGGTGAGCAGGGAAGGGAGAACGAACTCACGTGTGTACTCGGCACCGGCCGAATCCGACTGGTTGGCGAGTGACAGTTCGACCTTGACGGCGTTCTCCTCCCACGCGGCTGACTCGTACGTCTCATTGCCCATTGTACGCGTGAAGAGGCGGCGGTTCTTGATCACGTGGCCGCGAACCACCTGGTAAGAATGACCGGTAAGAACATTGCGGAGGACGCGGGGAGCACCAACAAACCTCGACGAGTGGGTACGGCTTCAATCGAGCTTATTCAAAATGTAAGCCTTTCGACTGAAAACTTCCATGTGGGCGTGCGATCGCTACGCGTAAATGTGGCAAATTTTATGAGGATAAGGTAGCGCTTGAGAGCAAGCCCACCTCTTTCTTTTTAGTTGCTTTTTGAAGATAACAGTAAAATAGTCAAGAGACCCACTTTTTGGGCTAATTGCTTCACAGTGCGGTAATATTGAAAACAAACAGACGTAACGTCAAACAAGGAAACAAAATAAGCCACAGTTAGAATTGAAATGGAACAAAGGCAGACGAAGTCGACAGCACCATGAGAAACTGCTTTCAGTCAGTCTTTTGGCAGTGTCTTTACGACAGTTTTCCTCTCAGCCTTTCCAAATCTGTAGCGCGTATCATTCTGCTACGTTGTGAACCTTACATCTGAAGCAAAGAAAGTGACGTAGACATATAAGACTCACGTATTTGTCAATCTCGACGCGGGTGCGCTTGGCCGGGTCCGCGTCGTCCACGGGCACAAAGAATGTGTGCATGCCGTCCTCAGTGAAGAGACTCTGTTCATACGCCATCTGGACGCGTGAGTGAAAGAACCTGCGCAGCCCCCAGCAATCCCAGCGACAAAGTTATGCTTACGACATTGCTACGCACGCACGTGATTACGAAGACACGGCCACCGAAAGCCGTTTCCTAACCCAAAGGTGCAAGCAAAACTTGCTCGTTAGATCAACTTATACACTCTATTAACGCTCTTCTGAAAATTCCTACCAGAGTACGGCAAGATGTTGGACCAGGACGGCAACTCTAAGACAAGCAATCGACACTGTTACTTAACGTGCCCCGCAGTCCTTGGATGTTTCCAGAGCAAAGGCATTGATAGGTGTTGCTATTTTTCTCTGCAAGTGGGCCATACGTACCCCACACCCCACCCTTCGTTATGTATTGAATGGGATAAAGGTGGAATGGTGCGCTACATTACAGCCGGCTATTCCATAGATTAGTCACTAACGAAGCAAATTTATGCGTGGTCGAAAAAAGAAGGTAACAAAAACCTGTTCTCTTTCTATTCCTCTAGCTATAAGTCGAGCCCACGTATTACTCATTTAGTTAATGCCATCACTAATTTTCTGGCTGCTGTTGAATTTACTGCTAGATCAAAATCTATGTGGCACTTCCTTCTAGTCATCGGGATGCTTCTCCCTCTGAAATACGCTGCGCACTTCGCAAACAACTGTGCCTCATTAAAGCTCATACTAGCGCTGGTGAGCTCACAGGCTGCACTGTACAATGTCGCCCATATGAAAAAAATAATAATAATAAAAAAAGGAATAGGAAGAAATACTCACACGAGCCTCTGGTTGATGTTGTAGATGGACGGCTGGTTGAGGAACTCGAAGGCGTTCGGCGTCACACCGCTGGTCGGGATGAACGCCTCGAGCACATCGTCAATCACATACAGTTTCTGCTTGTACTGCTCAAACGTGAGCTCCCTCCGCCGAATCACCTTGGCGTTGTTGACGAAGAAGAACTGCGAGAAATGACAACGTAGCAAGCGCAATCAGGTTTAATTTTGTGATCGTCCTTCTTTAGCCTCATAAACGAAGATGGTGGTTAGCGTGACTCGGCTTTAATACTTTCAACGCTATCGGGTTTCCTACACCTGTGGAACCGCTACGATCCAGCAAAGCGTCTCCTTACTCAACACTCCGCGTACAAGAAAACGACTCTGGTACAAGTTTGCTGACACAAAATTTGCACGTGGGATGCTTCATTCGAGGGACGTTAACTCCATAGCGGTTATGACGTGTGTCTTGAACGAGATAACAGCAAGGTTAAAAGGAACGATGACCACCCGCCTGGCAATGGGCGTCACGTACCTCCGGTATGTAGTAGCTGTTGGTAAAGTTGCAGAAGTTCATACATTCTGTACGAGCTTGTGACTGAAGCCGCGGTAATCCACTGCCCTACACACTTATGTGCGTTTAAGATAGAGCAGTACTAAGAACATAGCAAAATTAAGCACGTAGTTACGGATTTCGTAAAATGCGTTTAGCTGCATCGCAGGTTTTGTTACTTACGAGAGTTCTAAGTTGGACTAGAAGCCTCGCGCAGGTCCGCAGACAACGATATACTCGTATATATGTATATGAACGAGAAGAAAGGAAACCGCGGAGCCGGATTTTTACTAGTATCGATCATAAGAAGCCAACAAACAATATATATATATATATATATATATATATATATATATATATATATATATATATAACTTTTAGACGGATTTCTCGCTACCCTAAATTAATTGCTCTAATGAATCAGTCTCGTTAGCCTCATTGACAACGTCTGTTTACCGACATAGGCACACTGCGATTATTACACTTCAATATGCACCTGTTGGAAAGCCGCCCGGCGCGTGCGGAGGCGCCTTGCACAGGCGAAACGTGCCTTGTTGCTACATTCTTTAAGCGGCCGGAGATACTTACCCTTATAACTAATTCATGGACCGCGCAACACGGAACCACCAGTGGTCTAGCAGCTACACCTAAACCCAACCAGAAACAAAGCTAACTGGAAAAGAGCGTTGGTGACCAAGTCCTGGTCAGAAACTAGCCGGTGCTTTTACGAGATTGTTTCTTTGACACTGTCAATTAATTATGCCAGAAACGCCGCGTGGAAACTCGTAAACACGGTTTCGGGCTGGTAGCGCTCCCGCAGCCTGACAGGGAGTATTCAGGTCAAGGCGCATTCAGGTCAACGATAAGAGAAAACGAAGCCGGCCCTTATCTACATTTGCGTGCCCGCGTGGAAGATTGCGAGCTCTTACCCTGTCCCGCCCCCTGGTGAGGTAGAGCTGCGGTGACCCTTTGGCAATTGTTGGCACCGACGAAGGAAGGTTGTCCTCCGCCAGATTGAGCGAAACTGAAAAA
Organism: Dermacentor silvarum; assembly: GCF_013339745.2. Lineage (NCBI taxonomy): Eukaryota > Metazoa > Arthropoda > Arachnida > Ixodida > Ixodidae > Dermacentor > Dermacentor silvarum. Next base: position 179,292,968 of record NC_051159.1, on the reverse strand, counting down.
AAAAGGGTACAAAAAATTATGAAGGACCACACCCCGGTTACTATATCCAAGAACGCGTTTAGTGTGCTTTGAGAGGGAGTTATTTCTGGCACTATGTTGCACTATGCGTTATGGCTGGCGCTCCTCTTACCACCGTGCGTTACCCACACGCGGGATCCCAGTGGGATCTCAAGCGCCACTTCGAGCACCGCTTCCTCAAGGATCATTCCGGAACCCTGTGATGCATATGATACTCAAAGTTACTGTATGTGGCTTTCTGTGGGAGCCATATACAGTAACTCTAATGATACTCGTATGTGCCCGCCTCTGACGGCCCGAGGCGCAGCGTTTCAACGACTGCGTCACAAAACGCTAACTGTCACGAGGGAAGAATACGAGAACACTACCACCGCACTGTACTACCGGTAGCGGTGCCGGCGGTACCGTACCACCGTGTGCTTTTTACCGCTGTGTTAGACTGTACCATTTTCGGGATCAGCTCACGAAAACGGATAGACACTGACGAGAAATGGCGGTTAGTTCCCAAAGAAAGCTATATAGACGCTTTAAAAAGTTGTGTTCACCAAGCTATGTTATCTGCAGCTTGGTTTCGTGCCCTCTGTGCGATAGCAAATACCGCGTGATTTGTGTCTCGCAGTGTCAGTGTTTACAGCCGTCAGGTTTTATTGACACACCGGTGAGCAAAAGTATACGGACCATAGGTTCACCGAGAAAAAAAAGGAGGGGGGGGGGGGGGGGGAAGAAAAGAAAAGAAAGAAAACGCAATTTATCCGTAATTCCGGCGCGCGATTGCGACTGGCACTGCTTCATACTTCTTGCAGCCATCATTTACATCACCCTGCAGTCTTATCAATAAGGTGTAAGACTTTGGTCTTTCGGAATTACCGTTACGCTCGTATTTATAGCTTGATGGGAATGCAAGGTAACCGAGAAACAGACTAAGGGCACAGAAAGGCACTGTCCATTCTGTGCTCTTGGTATTGTTTATTTTGTCCGTTCTTTCTTATGTTGATTCTTATGCATAATTTTTTTTTTCTCGCAAGCATGGGATATCTTGCCTTGCAATGGTTTACTATATTTTACGACGTTATGAGTGAGCACGGTTTACAACTGTAATGAAGCTAACTTAGTAATGTCTGCGGTTTGTTCGCACGAACAGGCAGCATAAGCAAGCACTGGATTTACCTGTATCGTTATAAATCTTTGGTACGGAGAATCTGTCTTCAACAAAAATTTATGAACTACACCGAGAAATTTAATGAAACATATGGTGTAAATGGAGGAGTAATTGGAGATCGCAGGGAGAGGCCATTGTCCTGCAGTGCACATAAATATAGGATGACAATGATGATGTAGTTGATGATGATGTAGTTATTGATGATGGTGGTGTAAATGGCTTCGTATAAAATATTCACCTAAGTGCGAGATTCCAAAATTTGGTTGGGCTTGCTGCTAACGTCACGGAGCCCAAAATTGTCTTTCTTCTTTATTTACGCACCAGCTTGATCAAAGCCTGCCTGCCTCTTTTGCAGCCTTACCATGATCTTTGGACGTATGGAGCGTTCAACAGGTAATCATGTATGACATGCTGACAGGCGGTGGCTGCAAAGATGTGAATATGGCGGGTATCGGCGCGGTTCCAACTGGTCTATATAGCTATGGAGCCAAGCACTATCACTGCCAAACTCCTCATTCGAGAACAAACAAATTAAAGAGGATAAATATTCAGTGTGATGTATGTAGAGATATATGAAAAGAGTCTTTATGGTGAACATGAATATTCTTAATTTCTTTAACATTGGTCAAGCCTTCTGTACATAAAATCTAAAAAAATGAGGTTGAAAAATTCTCCCGAATTTTTCGTAATCGTAAAGTTTCGTAAAGTTTACAAATTAGGGCTCGTTTTAGGATTTTACGAATGTCGAATAAGTATTTACGAAAAAATGCTGCTCGCGAAAAAGTGTTCCTAGCCGGTCTCCGGCCCTGCCGTCGGAAGTCTTTTGATGGGGAAAGCAAGCCAGTAGGTACTATCGGCCAAAAAAGTTTACGGACCAAGGGATCTGACAAAAAGCTGAACATCTCCGCAGCTTCAAAATGCAGCCTGCTATTCTTATTCCCAGCCTCTACTGGTATATGCGAACAACATTGTGATGTACGGTTTTACTGGCTACTTTTAAAGGCTGCTCGGGTATTTAGCGTTTTCTGAGATCCCGTGGTCCGTAAGCTTTTTTGGTCGATAGTACTTACTGCGAGCAAGTTTACACATACAAGTTCCCAAAACAGCTGAAATCGGAAACAGAAACGTTGCTAAGAAAGTTGCTGTGATCTAGAAACTTGCTTTCTGTCAATCATTGCTCTTCCAAATGTGCTGCTGCTTGTGCGCTGAGTCCAAAGTATAGTCATCGTTAATAAAGTGTGTATAATATCCCACAAAAGGCGTGTGCAAGATATGATTTAAATGACAAGTAGTACTCCGCACCCCTCTCCCCCCCCCCCTCCACACACACACACACACACACACACACACACACACACACACACACACACACACACACACACACACACACACACACACACACACACACACACACACACACACACACACACACACACACACACACACACACACACACACACTCTGCCTTTAACTCAGTGTCGTGTGAGTGAGCTTTTACGAACTTTAATGCTGGCAGGTTGGTTGATATGTATGTCGGTCTTATGCCTTTCTCGCAACAGTCACGCTCACGCTCTCCTTTCGTGAAGTAAACGACGTTTGAAAAGTGTTTACAGGTTTAATAGTTCCATATTCTCACAATAAGGCGCAAACTTTCGGGTGTGTCACGTCGTTGTAAACGGAAGCCGGTCGTCCCACCGCTGTCAGGGTAGGTCGCTAACTTTCCCCATAGGCACTCCGTGATGCGCAGCGCGCGGGGACATTCAGGCTAGGACAATCACGCAATCAATCGCGCACGCGAACACGCCGCCTCGCGTTGGCTGCGCGTTCGCGCGGCAGTTTCGTGCAGGACTGCAGACGGCGAGTGCGTAGCTACGCTCGCCAAGTTGCAATACGAACAAGAATGTTGTCACAACAGAGTCCAGCGGCTGCTATGACGATAGTGTTCTTTTTAATTCGAAAACGGCCGTGTTAAAGCACAGAGTACCAAAGATGGAACTAATGTTTGTACATGGGCGCGATCCCGTGTCAGTTACGAATCTCAGTTGCATACCGCGATAGTTTACTTAGACCTGCATGATAAAGTCGCAGGTCTATACATAAGCAACGATATGTGTCCCGCCAGGCCAAACCCACAGAAACGTGCTAGTGGCCCTTTCGTTCTGGAAAACTGTCACGTGAGATTCGGTAACATTCGCTTTAGACTAATACCCCCCCCCTCCCCACCTCTTCCCTTGCCACCTATACTCTATGCTAATCTTTCTCTCACAATGATTTTTATTTTTCTCACTCCGTTATGCTTCACACGATTTATGATCTCTAGCTGCTGATGGTACATTCGTACAATAAGGTGTGGGCCACATCAATATAGTAGGAGCCTTCTTATTGCCCAAACTAGTTCTAAACATTGCTTTTCTACTGTGGTGAGACACTGGTCCGAACGAGACGCTTTATGTCCTTGGTACCAAGTGTGTTTGTTACCATACTACTAGTGTACGCTGCGTATGTGCGTATTATGTATGTGTGTGTCATTTTAAGCATCACCCTTGCGCTAGGCGCATGGCCAGTCACAGATTTCCAGTACATCATTAAAAAATCTCTCTTTCTCTCACTCCGCCACGAAGTTTTTCTATATCGTTAAAAAACAGCTGCAACAGTCAAGAGGAAGTTTGTTGAAACTCAATGGGATGTACGATAATTGCGAAGTGGCTTGTGAAGATTAACACATTTAAACGCGTCTTCGTATTACCGCCCGGTTGATACGCTATAGCACTAAGATGCTGCAGAAACGGGTTCAACATGGTTTTAAATCGCACCTGTAATTTGTCACTGGTTGGCATCTTCGCTAATATTGCTCTAACCATCACGACTGACACGTTGCAGTGATTCATTGGCATTCGCCGTTCAACTGTAGTGCACCAAGTTGCAGGCTCAGTTCGAATTCCATTGGCTTTCACTTATCACTCGTTAAAGAACCCCGCGTTCGCGACAGTCATTCCGAGCCTTTCACCGCGGCCGTTATCATGGCCCAGGTGCAGCTTTAGGGTGTTGAAGCCCGTCAGCTGTTATGTTACCATCACGACTGACCCCGAAGTTCTTTCTTAGGAATCATTCTTGCGTATGCGAGTGGCTTTGTAAATCCAGGTCTTGAATCCGGGGGGGGGGGGGGGGGGGGGCACTTACCCTCGACGACAGGGCGCCGGGTTACGGGATTGTATCAAATGCGAAGGCTGCACGAAGCCTGCGTGCAACGGCTTTTCAGTGACGCCGCATATCGCAATGACAGTCTGGTCGAGGCGCCAGCATCTACACCGCTGCACCGAATTCGACACGTAGAGCATCAAAGCTCGCGCGGGAGTTCTGTTAAAAGCCGCGGCACGTTGCTTTCCCGCGGCGGGGCGAATGCCCCGGCTGTGACGCGGAAAACGGCGCCGGGTGGCAGGCACGTCGGTGACGGCTCTTCCGACGACAAAAGGCGCCCTCGGTATGTGTTCCCGCTCGCGGCGGGGCTTGGTATTTCCTGGATGCCTGTGGGCCAGTGTACGAAAACCACGCGCTTTGTGTTGCGTCGACTTTTCCGCCCGTGTTCTTTTTCTTTGCAAGCTCTCTCAAACTAGACGGAAGTTTGTGGTGGTCGCTCGATCCGCGTCACTGCGCGGGTACCACAGGTAAACGTTTGCAATATTTTGTCGCAAATGCCACAGACTGCGTCCGCTACAAGGGCAGCAGTAGCTCTAGTAGCGTGAATAAAAGGGGACTAATGCTTGCTGCTAAATAATACACCTGTAGAAACTCTTGCCTTATAGGCTCACTCGCTAATTACCAGTATTTTGAGTTACTGCTCACATTGGAGAATAAAAATTAACGTAAATATCGAGAGAGAGAGAGAGAGAGAATTTGCCTTCATTGTCACAGAAAGTTGTCTGCAAGTATAGTGAGAATGCCACTATGCGGGATTCATTGTACGAATAATGCGAATCGGGATGATGTCACAAAATATCTCCTTCGATGTAGTTCTCAGTGTAGTTCATAAATTTTTGTTGAAGACAGATTCTCCGTACCAAAGATTTAGAACGGTACAGGTAAATGCAGTGCTTGCTTATGCTGCCTGTTCGTGCGAACAAACCGCAGACATTACTAAGTTAGCCTCCTTACAGTTGTAAACCCAGCTCACTCATAACATCGTAAAATATAGTAAACCATTGCAAGGCAAATATCGAAGCAGATGTTTTATGACACCATCCTGATTCGCATTATTCGTACAATGAATTCCGCATAGTGGAATTCTCACTATACTTGCAGACAACTTTCTGTGACAATGAAGGCAAAACTATACGGAGGCGATGTCCATGCGTCTCATTCGCGTTAGGATAAGCTAGCGATAGTATATATATATATATATATATATATATATATATATATATATATATATATAAACATTAGCATCTTACACATAGCAGGGCACTGATGTTTGAAACCAAGCCAGAATACAGCACTAGGTCTTATAGTTTAGTGTTGCTTTCCCCCTTTTGCGTTTCGGCACATGCGAAACCGTCGTAAGTAGACAGCTAGCAAAGAACGCGCTGCAATAGTGTGCCGGACTACTTGGTGAAGTGTCAGTTGCACGGAAGCTCCACCCGTGCAGTTTTACCGGCATTGCCGCAGAAAGCTGTCAGTGGGTAAGTGGTAATCCGAGCACGACGATTACGATGTCAACAGGAACAAATGCTAAGAAGTAACATTACTCATTGCGCAACTTGTATTCTCATTGTAAGGCGTTGTGTTCGCGACCTTTTCCTTGCGTTGTGCGACCTAATATTTCTAACACGCAATGCCCCACGCGGTATCGTTACGTTTGTTGCAACATTAAGAGAGACCTTTCGTATCTGATTGCACATTCGTCACGATGACTGTTAGTAGATGTTCTCGAATTCACTCAGCAAGTACCGGCGAGACTCATCTACAATGCGCAATGGCACGATACAAATAGGGACTGTTTAGAAGCGGGGTCACTGGATCATGAAGACGGCCACCTGAAATACTTGACGCATGGTCGTATTATCCTTCTAGCGAGCGGTTGTTCGACTTGCTAATAATGTGCGTCTAAAGCATTTCCTTTTTTTGGTAGCTGCTTGCCTCGGACATACCTTCACTACCATGTGGCTATAAGGGGAACAGTGGCTTAGATCGTGTACCGATTGTTTCTTCTTGTTTTTCGGCAACTCTACTTTTGCTCACTGACTGGCATACCGAGTTGGATCGGCCACTCAGTGCGATGGGTGCTAAGAGAGGAAAGAATATAACCGAAGGAAAACAATTATCATAAAATATGAGCTATGAGTGCTATCTGCTAGTGATACGGGGCGAAAATAACAGCCGACTTGTCTTATTTGGGCATCCAACTGTTTACTAGGCACGAGGTGATCAATTCTCAAAGCTTTTCATTCGTAAATTCTGTTTGCTATTCGCCGGCAGCTGTCTCGAATATTATGTTAAACGTAACGATTGACCGGCATCTACTTTGACGAAGACTAGTGCTAGCCTAAAATCTTACATGCGACTACGGGCCCGGATTCTAGCAGATATTCTTTCAGGGTAGCGGCTCAGAAACCGTCCTATAAGGATTTAGATTTTGCACATCTCTTCGATAAATTTAAGAATGACAAGACATTAAGCTGTCTGAACTATTGTGCGGTCGGTATTGCAAATTTGCGGAAAAAATACTTCCTGCACGAAAAAAGCTGCCCATTGAGTTCGACATATGGCGACTACTGCTTTCGATACTCCTCCAGCATCTCAAATTTTAATCGTGACGCACGAACGCTCGTCGAGTTTCACACAAAGCTCGTATTTGCAAAACTTCTCTTTCTATGTGCCGACCGCAATCAACCATCACAGCTGAGTTATTATATCAAGCCGTACACAATCATAACTTGCAGGCGCTTCAAAACCGGGAAATTAGAAAACATTTTGGGAGGTTTGCCAATATAGTGGCGCTGGGCCCACATTCACAAAGCAGTTTGTAGACTGGAGAAGCTGATAAGAACAACCGCCGGCCAGCTGTACGTAACAGAAAGCACATTATGTACTATGGCCGCTGGACAATGCAATATAGTTGTCAAAAACTAATAACTTTGTTAAAGCTCTTACGATAAAATTGCGCGTAAGAGAAAATTTCGGCCAGTCTTGATGCTGGACGCAATATTAGTGAAAGCGGCCTGTCAGTGGCAAAGAACACTTACGAGCAAAAAGGTGTGTGAGTTCTACGCTTGATTCTTCTAAATTATAATCCGCTTGTCTCACCGAGTGGCTCACTTCGGCGATGTGCTGTTGAACACGGGCTCAATTCCGGCCACGGTGGCCGCATTCCGATGGAGGCAGAATGCAAAGACGCTCGTGTACGTTAACAACTCCAGGAGGGCAAAATTTGTGACTTCGCCTGATAATGAGATTTTGTTTATGGTGCGTAAAACCTCAGAATTTTTCAATCTCGGCTATGGCGCGGGGTCACGGCTTCGTGCGAGCCAATGAAGAGCAAAAGGAACGTAAGATAAATTGTCATAGAATGCGACCACGCCGACCCCAGAGTTGTCGAGAGTTGCAGTTTCCGCCAAGACTGCAAACGTTCAGCCTTTCTGGGCACCCAACGTTAGCGACGACTGAACGTTTGCGACGACGCAGCGACGGAATTTGCGTCGTCGGCGCTAAGTGTGTCCCCACGTGGCTGTCCACGCATGCGCGCTGATTGCACTGACTCACCGACATGGTAGGTGACCTCGATGGGCTTGTTGGGGAAGCTCTCGCGGAACCTGTCGATGGCGTCATTGGTGGGCGCGAAGCACGTGATGTCTGTGCTTTCGCTGTACGCCACGAACAGCTTTACCCGCTCGGCCAGCTGGTAGAACTGCGCATGCGCAAAGGAAAAGAGGGCGCATTAGAATATTATTGCGTGACTTCCGCGACACCCAGGATGTTATTAGCGTCATCGGACTGTAACAAGTGCACCTTGATTAGCTCGAAAAGCATAATACGGTCACATCAGAGACAAAACTTGGTCATCGACTTTACCATTGAATGCTGTTTTATAGCTTGAGATATTGAAATAGTGGATAGACTAGAAGACACGTTTATGTGCAGATATTCGCTTGTAACACGGCGAGGCTATATCTTATCGATGCTGTTAACTTAAGTTAGACATTACGGGACGTTTAACTAGTTCATATTAGTAAGTTAAATTGAAACTGGGCTGCCTGATTGCACTGAGGACACAGCACAACATGCATGCGGCACTTTTATATAACCTTGATGGATAATTTTGAGTCGATTCTCAATGAAACTTTTTGGTAAAGCAATGAACGAGGCTAGTTGGTGGACGTTCATGATTGTATTGTGCTTAGTATTATACTGACGGCAGAACTAAAGAACGAACATGAAAGAAGAAAAGGTGGACGACGAGGCGAAAACTACCAACTCGTTTAATACTGTTAGAGAACACGTTTATTAAACGAATTGGTAGTTTGCGCCACGTACGTCCACTTTTACTTTTTTTGTTATTTCTTTAGCTTTTCCCTCAGTGTAATACTAAGCGCAATACAATCATGAATCTCAATTAAACTTCTTGCACAGTTTATCTATAGCACAGTAATTCTGGAAGCTTTTACTCAGTTCTCGTGAGGAAATTCTAATTACCTCACTACTCCAATCAGACTATTTGTTGTGCGTCTCTTAGAAGCGCGCGTTCATACTCAAACCTTTTCTTTTCTCTTTTTCTTCAAGTCGGAATGTTTTTTGCATCCAAAAAAAAAGCGTAGAGCGTTTTGCTTGGCTGTCCACTGAGCTCGACGTATGACAACTATAGATTTCGATACTGCTTGAACGTCTCAAATCCTAATCGTGACGTACGAAAGCTCGTAGAGTTTCACAGAAATTGGAAGACATGTTGCAGCTGTCCATGTTCGTTGTTCAAATACGCCTTGGCCCAATGAGCATTGAGAGATATCCACTGACTTCGATTGGGTTGGCGCCCCTTCTAGAGGGTGTTTCAAAAGGTGGCGCTTAAGGCTGGTTAAACTAACCTCTGCTAAGTTTCATTGCAACTGAGAGCGACAACACAGTCATCGATGCGCGTTGAATGCGGCGTTACTTCGCTCAGTGCATTAAAACAGCCGGTGAAAGGGGCGTCGACCACTCAACAATCAGACGCAATTATCGACACTCTTCTGAGAAATCCTGAGACATAGTAAAAAGCACACGCCCAACGCGATGTCTGACGTCGCGAACGAGCAGAAGTGGCATGACGCGCCGAATCAACGCAGAGGAAGAACGGGATAATTATGACGAACGGGACAATTGCGAGGCACGGCGCAGGGGGCCGCGCGCACAGACTGGCATGCGATTAGAGGAATTCTCGTTGTGTGATTAAGAGCGTCGTGCAAGAAGGAACGCGAAATGCGCAGAGCTGGTCACGAGAACCAAGCTGCCCGGCAGGAGGGCAGGTCGTATCCGTGCCTGTTCAATAAAACATTTACACCGGCAGCGCGAAGGTGGGCGCTGTCGTTCGCTGTCCGTCTCATGGGCAGAAGTGTACGTTCAGGTAGTGAGTGATAGGTATACTGATAGCTCAGGTATACTGATAGCTCTTTTGTTCGTAGCATTACTGCGCAATGATTTGAAGCCGGTCTTCTGCGTCACAATCATTCTAAATCATCAGCTGGACCAGAGCTACAGCGAGCTTCATGTGACAGTCGCGGTTTCTAGCCTTTGTGGAGCGGAGCTTCTGCTGACGTCAGCCGACGCCCGATGTGACGTCAGCATTACACGTATCACTCTGTCGCGGCTGCCACAGTAGCAGCAGCGCAGCAATCTATCACGTTAAATGTTCAGGTTGATGCGTTTCCTCGCTTGCGCTGAGCGCCTCGGTGGCAGAACGGAGGACCGGCTGTTTTCAACCGTTGCAACGCGGACTGCAGTGTCGGTGCTTGCGCAAAAGCTTCTCGACGATGCAGAATTTATATAACGTCCACTGATTCCCCTTCATACTTTATGAATGAGTGAGGAGGTGCTTCATTTCACTATGCACTTGCAGGTGACCGGTGCCGGGACAGTTCAGCGCGAGTTCTGCGCGACAGTTCTGCACTGAACTGGTGTGAACTAGTTCACGAAGAGCAGGGCAAATCGAATGAACCTATAACGTGCACAGGAAATCTACCTTCATGTCGCGGCACTTTCATGGTACGAACCACCAAGTGACACGGAGAGCAACGACGTTCACGAAGGTGCCGCAATAGAATTGGCAGGCAGGCTATTGTTGCACTGGGTTTATTGTACATTAGTAGAGGGGGAAGGGGAACGCAACATGCACCAACCGCGCTTTCTCAGGACCTAGAACGTTCTGCTAATGAGCAAGAGGTCGCGAGTTTCATTTCTGGCGGTTAATGCTGCATTCCCTTGAAGGCGGAACGCAACAACACTCGTGCACCGTGCTTTATGTGCACAGTGAGGAAAACCGGGTGGTAAAAATTATTCTATTAGAATTTCCCTCGCAGCTCACTGCGGTAATTCTAGACAAAAGAGAAAACACATAAAACAAACACTGCACCACCGCTGAAAAACTTTATCATGAAAGTGAACTATGCACATTATATATAAATAAGACAACGTACCGTTGATATATGTATGATATGAGTGCGTTGTGTGGTCAGCTTTGATATAAAGTTTAATGGTGTTTGCATATTTGGCGATGCGTGATTCTTCGTTTACGAAATTCCAAGATGCAGGAGTTGCGCGTACGTCCTGTACTACCGCTTGTCTGCGATTTGCTAATGCAAAAGGCGGCTGCATTATGTCCGGAGTGGTGGAATGCGACTTTTGTACCAGCAACACTGCCATTCCCAATTAATATTTTGCCCCTAGAATATGCTATGTTTGCGCACTGTTAGACTTGCTCCCCTCCCCCTCCCCTCCTCTCCCCTCTGAAACGTTTGTGATAAGAAAATATTTTCTTTGTTTTAATGTCGGAAGGTCTGCTACTTGGTTTAATATAGCTTCTTTATTCTGTAAATAATAACTACGTACAAGACTCAAAGCCTTGCAAACCACATTTTCCGTATCCGTTCGTTAGGCTTCTCAGGCCCCACATTCCATCAATTCGTGGTAGAACAGCGAAGTTGATGATATAGTGATGCACAATGCTAGTCACTAGTGACTTCACTGTGAATACTCTATAAATAGGCCTCTTTCTACGTAACAGTGCTATAAGGTTCAGAGTACTCGTATGCTGAAAAAGCTGCATGTTTATTACATGTGTGTGTGTGTGAGAGAGAGAGAGAGAGAGAATAAAGTGAAGTGAAAGACGGGCACACCGCGACGTAAAGTTATACAACTGTGGTTTCTTTTTAAAACAAAAGTGATAGAACTGACGGAAATGTATGTGCCGAGTATTGATTCAATTAAGCTGATGATTCAATTAAGCTGAAAAAGTGCAAGAAGCCATGGGTGACGCCTAAGATTTTGAGATTAATAAGGAAAAGAAGACGAGTATATAATACATTTAAAACCACACAAACTAGTTATCAGTTCAACAGATTAGTCGAGGTAACTAATGAATATGAAACTAAAGTACGTAGTGCGAAGGATCAGTACTTCAATCGACTCAGTGCCAGTATGAAAACGAATCCAAAGCTTTTTTTGGAAATACGTGAAAGAATGCGGATCTGACTCAACCGCAGTAAACGAGATTGTTCACAATAATCAGGTCTTATCCGATGATAAAGCTAAGGCATCTTGTTTTAATGGTTTTTTTTATTCTGTATTTTTACCCAGAACAAGCTTCGAAAAATTACGTGAGAGGGACTGAGTAAGTAATGCCACCTGTAGAACTCAGTGTGAATGGTACTGAATCATTGTTAAAAAGTATAGATGAAACCAAGGCCCCTGGTCCAGATGGTATTTCTCCCCGCATATTGAAGCGCTGTGCCCGGCCAATCGCATCGTACCTTTATCTTATGTATAGTAAATCTCTTTCTACTGGAGTGTTGCCTGAGGACTGGAAAATGGCGCATGTGGTCCCTGTTCATAAGGGTGGTTCAAAAAAAGATGTAAACAATTATAGGCCCATTTCTTTAACATCCATCTGCTGTAAAATATTAGCGCACATTTTGTACAAAGAATTAATGAAACACAGATTACGAATTGATAATCAACATGGTTTTCGCGAGGGACTGTCCTGCACAACACAATTGATTGAGTTCTATCATGACTTAGTGTCTGAGGTGGATGATAATGGGCAAATAGACTGCGTTTTTTTTTTTATACATTAGAAAGGCGTTCGACACGGTTTGCCACCCATTGCTCCTTCACAAATTACATAGGGCAAATGTTGATCAGGAAGTCTGCAACTGGATCGCCAATTACTTGTCGCAGCGTCGAGAATGTGTTGTACTGAACGGTACTACTTCTCCTTGGGTCGAGGTCACATCAGGTGATCCTCAGAGTTCCGTTTAAGGCCACTTTTATTTTTAGTTTATATTAATGATATTCCTGCCGGGATATCTTCACGTTTGCGTTTGTTTGCCGACGACTGCGTCGTCTACAGAAAAATAACAAGTGAACGAGACTCTATTGATTTGCAGACTGATCTTACTAAAATTGTATAATGGTGTGAGAAGTGAAAAATGCAACTAAATGCGGAAAAATGTGTTCATGTGTCTTTCACTAAAAAAAAAAATTAAACCTGTTATTTTTTTAATAGTGATATTATCAACCAGTAATTTATGTATAAATATTTGGGCGTGACGTTTTCGAGTGACTGTTCCTAGAATGCGCATGTGAATAATGTAGTTACAAAAGCTGCCAGAGCGCTAAACTTTATTCAGCGTAATCTCAAATCCTCACCATTTGTGCTAAAAAACACTGCTTATAGTTCTTTCGTTCGACCTATCTTGGAGTATGCGTGTTGTGTTTGGGACCCTCGCCAGAAAACCTTGATTGACAAAATCGAGAGATTACAGAATAGAGCGGCAAGGTTCGTTCTGGGGCGGTACAGGCGAGGGGAGAGTTGCACTCAAATGAAGAGCGAGCTAGAATGGGAAGCGCTCTCCTCTCGCCGAAGAAAACTGCGTTTGAAATTATTATTCCAAATATATAATAACAAGACCGGAATTAACAGTGACATTTATCTTAAACCACCGCATTATATATCTAAAAGAACTGATCATGACCTTAAAATTCGAGAATACCGGACTAGAACGAACCGCTATGCTAATTCCTTTTTTGCTCGAACAGTAACAGAGTGGAATCAATTGTCTTGTGACCAAGTGTGCTGCGTTAATGAAGATTTTTTTCTCAAGTTGTAACCCCCCTGCTTACACGCCTTTGTGCAAAGCGGGGTATCTCTGAATAAATAAATAAAGAATACTCTTGCGCGCGTATGACACCTGAACCTCGGACAGCAGTACATAGAAGAGACGACAGGGTGTTGGGGACAAGATAATTGTTGTCGTGGTTCGCCTCATCCCGGGATTACTTAATTGGAATTCCGCCAAGATATCTGAACTGTGCATCCCCGAATTACAAGGCACCACCGCCGTGACAGATTCAAAGTACATGCGTAATGATCTCGCTGCAAGAGAAAAGTTCCTGTACGTCGCTCAACTTGAAACACGCTTCACGATACACACTCCGGGACGGGGCTTTGGAGCACATTCGAAGACTAACACTGCGCCCGCCGAAATCATAACGCGCTGGCATTCTCGGATTTCGACCCGCCTTATTGAAACGCATCCACGAAGTTCTCCGTAATCGAACCCAAAATACGCGCGCATTGCCTCTCCCTGGAGGGGCAGCAAGCGCCCGCTCCCCTGTGCCACGCGCTGCGCCAACCTGGCGTGGCCGACCGGCATCGGCGGCCTACTGCTCTGGCCGCGTGCCCTTCTCCAAGAAAAGGAGCCGGCGCGAGCACCTCCGACGCGAGCCAGAGAAAGAGTGGAGCCCGGGTCGATGAGGCGTCCTTGGCCCCACGAGCGCGTCCGCTTCGTTCTGGCGAGGCCGCGCCAGTTGAGGCAATCCGGCACACCGGCCGCCCAACGGGGGAAGCATGCCGGCGCTCGACCACGAGGCCCGACCAACGGGAGGCACACGGCGTCACAAAGATGCGATGCCTACCACACTGACTGCACCGGCAGAAAGCTATGCCTCTCGACTGGCATGCGCTATTCCCCTGAGCTTGCCTCCCTATCACAATCTTCTCTAAATTGGGAGAACTCTTCAAAGAGCATATCGAGTCTTCTAAACGAAGTAAGGAAAAACTCCAAGTTCGAGCCGTGAACTGTAGGTACTTGAACGAGCAACTGAAGCGAGTACAGCGGAATAATTGACCAGCACAGTGCACACTGTCAAGAATATTAGGCCTTCTTCTAGCTGCGCGCTATCGACACCATAACGCTATTTTTACAAACATGACGGCGATCTGCACAAACTCCTTCCGATACCTCGTCCAATGGCGACCGATGGAGGCCCTTGACGAGACCGCTCGCTCCACTTTCGATGTTCGGTTTGATCATGCGAGTGATCTGCTACATCACGTCCTGCTGGGCCAGAAGCGTATTTGCGAGCCACTCAATTGGAACGGATACGGCTTGCACGAGGCATTTCGTCGTTCAAAAGAACACATTTTATAAAGTTAGACGGGGAAGGAGGGGAGTGCGGAATTGAGGAAAACTAGGCCAACTACGTCTACGTGTGCCTAGTTTTCCTATTAACTGGCTATGCTGTAGAGATTCGCTCTGTCCATAAATTTACCTGTCAGCTGAGATCATATAGGTTAGTCGACCAGGCTTCTGCAATTGCAGGACCAGTACCTCTCGTAACAGTTCACGGCGTTTTATTAGTCGTACGTATTGTTTTACTGACAGTGCTATTACTAGCAGCCGGTCCATGCGATTAACGTGTAAGAACGCAGGGGCTGATGAGGCGGCATGCATGATAGTCTACTTGCACTAATGCTGAGGTCTGTGATTGAAGTAACTAGAAGAAAAAAAATTCAGTTCTGCCGCGGTTTACAGCCACACAGCCTCCCTTGCATGGCTGGTACGGGCTGCATGCGGGCAAAGAATACGTCTTTGAATATGCTGGTTTTGACTATATTGTAAAACCCGTTTCCTTCGCAAACAATGAAGGTTTAAGAGAGCAGAAATCAAGGCCTCCTTATGTTTAATTTGAGCATGCTCAGAAACGCGTTACGATAAATAACGGCGTTAGTCGATAGAGTCGCGCACATCGCTTTAAAGAACAAAATCACGTTATATTTAATATATGTGACGAGTTGCCATCAAGCAAGATAATTCATCCGAGTTCAAGCGTGGTGCGCATTCTTTTCCCTTCCTTCGCACATGTTCAATTCAACAAGTTCCATTAAAGCTAACGTAATTTATTTGCTTAAACTAACAAAGGACAAGCAGTGGTAGCGCTTGTCCGAGATAATTTGCAAACTTTTTTTTTATCTACGATCAATGTTGAGACTGCATCCTGACACACGGAGAAATAAATCCCTGAGTGGTCCCCTACAAACGTGGGACCACTCACCAAACCAAACACGGAGTGCGGTGTCTCGATATGAAGATTTTTCTGAATTTCATATATGGCAAGACGAGCACAGCGCGGAAGATAGGGACACAGACAGAAGCACACGGCGCTGACTTCCACCAATCCAACACAAGGCTGATCGTTTCAAGTCAATGCCGTGTATGCCTTTCTTTGTGTGTCCCCGTCTTCCGCGCTGGGCTCACTTTGCAATGAATTACAAACTCGTGCAAGCCTCTAACCGTGTCAGTTTTTAACGATGATTTCAAATCGCTGAAAATGGGACATGTACATAAAAATGTGGGCAGCCATCCACCTGGAGTGCCGAGAAACTAACAGTTAAAACCCCGTTTAACACTTCATGAAAAGCCCGCAGAAGGGACGGCATGTTACGTCATACTGTTCAATCAGTACCATACCTCTCACCGCGCCCATGTCATATCTTTGGTATTTTCGTATTCTCTATCACACATCACGTTCAGACCACCTGCATCGGTGCGCTTCGCCAGCAGTCGGGTCGTACCAGGAAACGGGGCAAGTTTTTAAATCCGTTTTTAAATCCGTTTTTAAATACCTTCCATCCCAGGCTTCGCTATCATTAGACCTAAAGGAGCACTACGCCACCGAATATTATTCACCTGAAGTATTCCACTCAGAGACTGCTTCCAACGCGCTTTCATTGTGCAGAATTCGACGCACTACACTCGCTCTTTGATGGAACACCGCACAGTTCTTAATTTATTTGCTTAGTGACGGTGATGATGTATCCGCTGTGTCTTAAGCAGTGGTTTCTCAGGGAGATATCAAAGATACAATGTGAACAAACAAAAATTGAGCACGAACTAAGTAAAAAGAAGTATTAATCATGTTGTTGCTGAGCTTTACTTTTGTATCATTGAGCGAAAAACAACTGCTATATACGTTTGGGAGGCCTCTTTAATCACGGGTGACGTCAAATGTCAATAATTGAATGAAGATTTGCGTACTCAGAGTTATAATAAAAAAGGCTGTATTGAAAACAGCGGCACAACGTGAGTCGATGACACGCTGACAGAAGATGCGACGCACATATTGCGGAATATTGTCTTCCTGCAATTAGCGTGATTCAGCCTTGTGCAGATAATTCGAAGCGATGCTTGACAGACTATGTCAAAATAAAAAGCTTGTCTTCATCCAACGCGCTTTAAGTTGCACCTGGGTCCCACTGTCGTTTTCATACCGAGTGAAGTTGTTTCAGTTTTAATTTTCCTCGCTTTTATTTTTCGCGATAGCTGTCGGGTTTTGCTGTCGACAAAACCGGCCAAGGGGTACTACAAAAATAAAGACACGTCGCGGCCAACTACGACAACGTACCTGACAAAAAACAAAACAAATGCACGAGAGCTGTTGAAAGTGAAAGGTATGGCAATCTGCAGCGCATACGTTATCACCACCGTCGCTTAACAGAGCTAGTAAATATGGAAAGCACGTGTAAAAATTGGCGCCGAGCCTATTCCCGCGGCCACAACAGCTGGATGCTACAGGTTGACGAAGGAAACGCTGTATACGTTATCCGGCTGCATGGAGGTTGTCCTTATATGAATGGCGAGAGAAACACAAGCTATTTGTTAAAGAAAAAAGAAAAGAGTTAGGAGCTGATTTTAAACTGATTCCTTGAGCATATTATGTGCTCTAAATGGAGAAACAGAAAGATGAGTCTACGAGGGATTATATGAGCGTCGACAGTCAGAACAAAGTTCACCAGAATGTCAACCGTAAGCCTGCACGGAATACCTAATACATGATGGCGATAGAGGGTATTACCCAGTTTCGCTACAAAGGGTTTAGTCTGCACAGCACAGCACCACGTTTCTTTCCTTTCGCGTGGCGTGCTTGGTTCAGCAAAGCAGCTCCTCAGACTGTTGATCCTCCGAAATCCGTGTCCGCATGCCCCGCAGCTTCCTTAGGCGGCTTTCAGCGAACGTAAGGCATCTTCATCTTGTAGACAGAGTTAAAAGCCGTACCACTTGCAGAAAAAGAGGAACAATCACAAATGCTGAGGTGGCGTGAATTAATTGGCTGCTGTGGTGTGATTGCTTGACCACTATATTTATGAAATATTGCAACGATATAGAAATGAGCAAGCGCTTATCTACACAACGTCTCCGTGTATTCGCGTTCACAGGGACACCGAAGGCTTGACAAGTTGGAGCCATTATAGTGGCGAGGATAAAGCGTGCTCCGTTGAGTGAATAGGAATAGGAATAGGTGGAAAGACGGGGAGACTAGCCAGTCCTCAGATCGGCTGGCTACCCTGTGCTGGGGAAAGGGGGAGTGAGATGTGCTGTGCGTCATTCTGAGGCCATTTATTTATTTTTCTTCCATCCGCCTACGCGGAATCGGCACAGGCGTAAACTGACAATATGCAGTCAGGTGCTCCCAAGCTATTCTCTGTAGCTCGTAGTCTCCATACTGCTGGTATAAAAGCACGAGCTTTCAACTTTCAGGTCTAGTTGCTAATGTGACCACATTTCTAGTGAATGGATAAACACTTGTCCCAGCTCTCCTCCTCCATCTCTTTTTTTTTTTTTTGCCCTCACCAGAGCAGCTTAATAACCCTGAATTACGAGTTGCCAGACTTGTCACCGCACCAAACGGGCTGGTCATTTTACTGCTTCCCTACGAACGTCAGTGTTTTCCTATAACAGCAGAGTGCTGCATTTACATAACCTTGAAGACAGTTTCTCCCCCAATTACCGCTTCCCAAACTATACGTTTTACGGCGCCGTACACGGATGCCATAGAATCATTGTCGACAAAGCAGTGAACGTAAACTGCCAGAAAAGGCCTCGAATTCTATTCCGAGAGACGTGTAGAAGGTCAGTGCGCGTGAAGTCTTTGGAGAGCGTGTTTTAGACAAGTGTGTTCACAAATGGTGCTGGCGGAACGCGCAGCGCGTCTTGGGCGGGCAGGCTAACATTACCATCAAATTAAAAGCGTGTCGTGAGCACCTTATAAACACGCGAGTCATAAAGAGTGGACTCTGTACATCGCGAGATTAAAAAAGGAAGTGGTCGCTACGTTAGGAGTACAGAAAACGAAGATCATTAGAAGATGATTCTCGGCTGTGATAGTTGGCTCATATGTTCCCGTAATTCCGCTCGCAAATTGAACACGGGAGGAAATACCAATGCACAAAGTTAGTTGCTTAACGTCTACCCAATACCGCGTATTCAATATTGTGTCAGGTTCTTTCTTTCCTTGTTGTACGACTTGAGTGCTGCATTGTCGCGAAAAATAGAGAAGTCACTCAGACGTCATCCCCGAAGACAGCGAAGTTGGCACGGCAATTCACGAATGATTATTTACAGATTACGCATGGATGTTTGTATACAAATAGGCAACACGAGTGATGATTTCAACGACCCTTATTCCGGAAAATAATACACTCTGATTTAGAAATGTTACATGATATTCACAAGACTCAGTCGATCAAAAGGCAAAATAATGTACAGAATGTTCGCAATAGGACACATTTACATGACCTTCACAAGTGGCAGATTACGAGAGAGCGAATAAGGCGTTCGCACTGAGCCAGTGCATAGCCTCCTATATTTTTTAAAAAATATAGGAGGCTATGGCCAGTGTCACGTGTGCGTTTCTTATTTGTTATCAACTGCCCCTCGTGAAGGTCACGCGACAGTGGTCTTATATCTGGGTGTCCTATTTTCAGGAGTATACGCGTTGTTGAAAGTCAGCGGTGGTGCTTTCTGTTTCTTTCCTCGTTCCCGCGTCGTCTGTGCTGCAGAGATTCCTTCATAAGTGACAAATAAGCCCGCCTTGGCGACTTAGACGAGTGCACCACAGATGATGATATATAGAGCATGGGCAAATTTTTTCACTGAGGAAGAGAATAAAAAAGTGGCAAACACGAAACCGTTGCTCATAAGAATCAGAAGTCACTGCGCAACACATTCTGTGGAAGATATGTAGTGTGAGATTTCATAGCGCGAAAGTGCGCCGCGACATGATATTCGGTCTGTCCAACAGTACTTTCATGATATACTCGTTTAATTTCATGCGCAATATTACTTCCGCCTTCGAGATAAACAACAAACGTGTTTTCTTGTCCGCCTTTTTTTTTCCGCGCATCCCCCCAACGAGGGCACCAGAGTTCCTGGTTCATCCCGAGGTATCGAAATAAAGCGCTGCTTGCGACTCGCTGACCGGAGTGGCACTGTCTGCGTAAGGCGAACATGCGCGCCGCTAACCCCGCGACAACGTTGCGAAAACGCACAAACAGGATGTCTTCGCATCTCATGATGGTGGCGCATGGCGATTTCGCCCTTCGCCAAGGGACAAGTGCTGCATCTCTCGTACACAGAAAGAAAAAAAAATGAATGAATAAAAGGGAGCGAGAAAGAAGCATCGGCTGAATGCAGGCGTCTGCAGTCAGTTTTTCTGACTGCTCCACAAGGAATAATAAGAAAAAAATAACAAAAATAAACTAAGAGGAAGATGCATTTGGCACATTTACCTACGCCAGTTCCTTAATAGCGTCTACGTTCTTTCAGACCTTTATTATCATTACTTTGCATTTCCCCGCCCGTCTCGAGGATCCTTTCAACTCCCTTTCCTCCTTTTCATGCGGAATAGCGTGTAGCTGGTTTGATTATAACAAGGAAAATATACATATGCAACGCCGGGAAATGTTTCAAGACAATGTTTCTAACCAATCCCACCCCGGATTTAAAATAAAGTTATGTCACTCACTCCCACCCCGGGCGATATCGAGTCGGAAGGGAGAACGACCACCACTGCTGTGCCTGTTATGCTTTGAATCCAAGGACCGAATGTAAACACGCATACGGCGAAAAAAAGAAAAGAAATGTTGTTCTTATAGTGACACACGGCGTTAGGATGTCGGTGCTTTTTATACCAGAGCATGTGGCAATGCACGGACGACACAAACGAAGCGCTCCATTGTGTGTGTACTTGGTTGTCTGTTGTCCACGTACGCCTCAATATGGATTTCTGAGAACTGTTCCCCTACTCAACGTGCACGGTTCTAGCGGCTACGGCGGCGCTGCAAAACTATTGTCATTCGAGTTATCTTCAGTGCCTGCCTTGTTGGTATAGTGGCTATATGACGTTCTAAGACGCTATATGGCGTTTTATGACGCTAAGCACGATGTCGTATAGTTGGATTCCCAGCCGCGTTCCGATGGGCGCGGACTGCGAAAATTCTCGCGTACCGTGCTCTGGACGCATGCTAAAGAAGCCCAGCTGGTCGGCATTAATACAGTATCCTCCAGTACGGCGTCTGATCAAGCCCTGTGTTGCTTCGAGATATTCAACACGAGTAGCGGCCACCAGTGCTCGTCACACATCGTGCGCTGATACATCATTACGCACGATATGTATAGTATATTGCAAACAGAGAAGCTGAAGGTGTGAACTTGCAATCAAGGTGAACAAGAAAAAGGCGGAGACAGAGGCGTAATTCAAACAAATACGCGCGTAAGTTTCTGAGCGTAGAAACTTATCTATGTTAAGAAATATGAAAGAATTTCTATACATTGTCGAAGCGACCGTCTTGCTTACATTCGTGTAACAAGTGCCCGCTTTCAAATATGGCCTCAACGGTCTATTTGCATAATATAAAAACAAGCAGACTACCGAAAGGCATCTCCTCGATGAGTGGGCGCATGTTTGGAACTACATGAGATTATTATTGTTGGCCTTCCGCTCTTTTCTTTCTCTCTATTTTTTTTTCATGCGTATGTGTAATGAGATACCATCGGCTTCAGGTCGTCGAGCGTCGTCATTAGCACATTACCCACCTACGCCAGACTGGCTGCAAGCGTGAGACTCCATCATTCGTATAATTACGCGGGCTGACTGCCAAGGTTTACGACAGCCATCTCAAAACACACATGCTCGGTACAAGGGTGAAAGGAAGACGGAACATAGTCGTTCATAACATGCCCTTCCTGTCCAAAACAATACTTGTAAACGTCTGCATGACATCGATTATTATTGGCGATAAAGTGTCGTATACCTAGAACGAATGCATTTTATGCACAGGCAGGAGGCATTTCCATTGGATTCGTGGTTGTTTAAAAACGAAATGTCTATACGTTAAAAAAGAATTCAATCTGTAAGAGGCCGAATTCACAAAGTTTTTTTTTTTTTTTTCGTAAGTGCTATATATGCCATTGGGGGGCCGGTATAATCTTCTCTAGCATGTTAAGCATCAGCATTGATTGAAATTTGGTATTACGAACAATTCTAGCGTGAGAGCTTTTTGTGAATACGGGCCCACATTCCACCACAGACAGGGTACTACGTGACGCCTGAATCCTCCAGCGTTTCTCAAGAAAATGACATTCTGCACTAATCTGAGCATCACAGAGAAAACAATCTCGACTAAGTGCCTGATCTAGCTTCGTGAAATTAGGATAGCTGTGAGACGCATATTACAGAACGCTATGGGTATAAATTGGAAGTTATAGTTATACTGATATACTAACGAGCCATTACGAGCTTTCGTGGCTGTTTCCGCCATTGTTGCTACGTAGAACAGAAAATAATGTAACCTAAACGGGCGCTAGCATGTAGCAACTGTTAATTTCTGACTTCATGACCAGCTTTACTCGCATACAACTTCATATGGCAATGAAGGGAAAGGGCGGAGCTTCTGCACATGTGTTACTGCGCCGAGTAGACCGGCAGCGTTTGGCAGCGCTTGGGGTTTCTCGGAAAAGACGCTGGAATCGACGAGGCTTCCACGTGCGACGGTTTCGCGTTTGGCCAGACGCGGAGGGGAAAAGCCGCAATATAAGCCAACTTCAACAATCAGTGGTGTGTTTCGTCTTATTTAGCAGTTGCAAATAAGGTGTTTATTTTTTTTCCTCCCCAGCTTAAAGTAACGCGGCAGAAAGTGCGGGACTTTTTTCAGAAGCACTCTCGCTTGTGCGCACTTTGCCTCCGTAGCTTTCCCTTCATTAGCACAGAAAGTTATCCGCGAATATAATCATTAACGAGCTAGCCTGCCACCCCTCTTCATTCTAGCCAAGCGATTTTATACAGAACGCTGGCATTTCCCAATAAATATAGTTCAACAATTCAGCGAATTTACAACACTCGATATTCGTTTAAGCTGAGTGTCTTGTCTGCTTATGTCGTGAAATTCATAGACGATTACGTAAAAACACAGTCGTTTAATGCGCTAAGTGTTCGTGGCCCGTGTCGTTGTGACGTGCTTAGATTGAGTGGCGTATATACAGCCTGGTGGTGGCACACCGGTTAAGCCCGCCTCCCCCGAAATTTGTGTGTTAGTAGGCAGCCTGCCCAGCCACCCTAATTCCTCCCATTTCCGACCCCGGTCAACTGCGTGCTCCCCCCCCCCCCCCTCCCCGAAAAAATAAAAATAGGCTACGTCACTGCTGCTTAGATTAACTTTGAGAGGCACACAGCTTTACAAACTGCCGGTCTGGGGAGCCGCCGCTACAGCAGTAATTAACCCTGGCGTGAACGTGAAAGGAAATGCACGAATCCCTAACATTAGGCGACAACGAGGAAAAAACAGCATTGCGCGCTGCTGGGAAACTGTTACTACACACCATGCTTCCTCTGTGGAAACTATGACTTTTCCAAACCATTTCAGAGCAGTTTCGCATTTATAATAATGACGTAAGTTGTCTCTAAAAACAAGGTTCACACGTGAGGGCAAGTTTTCAAGACAGTCCTGCCGACTTGTGTTAT
This sequence comes from Dermacentor silvarum, assembly GCF_013339745.2. Lineage (NCBI taxonomy): Eukaryota > Metazoa > Arthropoda > Arachnida > Ixodida > Ixodidae > Dermacentor > Dermacentor silvarum. The sequence goes on along the minus strand of NC_051159.1, from coordinate 179,269,471 downwards.
TCGAAATGAAATTTATGACGGCATTCTTAACCGAAAATTTATTTGAAGCCATAAAATAGCGGCGTTGTCTGCCTACTATATACAAGAGCTGTGAGGAGAGAGAAAGAAAAAGCGCAAAAAAAAAGAGTGGCAGTTGATCTGAGTTTGCGCATTATTTCGGGTATAGAATGTCGCGCCGTACCATTACAGTGGCGACACGCTTGCTTGTAGGCAGCCTCTATACGCCTGCAAAGTTCGAAAAGGCTGCAACGGAAAGCAATCTGAAAACCATTTCCGTGACTCCTTCGGCCGAATGCGCGCCACCTCGAGCCGACATACAATCGCTCAGTTGCTCGCCGCAAATGCAAGCAGCGCATAGGCACTCGCTAGCGCACGTGCGAAGGAAGGGATGTCCGCCTCCTAGTGTTGCAAGCCGACACCGGTGAGGCGGCCGCGTGTGTGTCGTGGCCACGAGGCATAGCTAATCGCCGTTGCTGCGGTATGAATTGCGCAACGATGTCACGTCACAGCGGAATCGCTGTGTAACCTGTTCGGTGGGCGGGTGAAAGCTAAAGGGGATCGATAAGCGCCTTTCATTCCTTAGCCCGCGGTTGTGTCACCGCGCGCAAGGGGTCAATGCTCCGAGCGAGAAGTTATAATTGCAATGACGCTAACGACAGAGGTTAATCACGCTCGGAACACCACAATCTGCGCGGAAGACGCGCACGTATATACGCAGACCCGCCGCGGTCGCTCATTGGCTACGGCGTACTGCTGCTGAGCACGACGTAGAGGATTCGGTTCACGACCGCTGCGACCGCGTTCCGATGAGAGCGGAATGCCCAAACGCTGCTGTAGTTCCCGGCATTGGGTGCACGTAATCGAAAGTGGTCTACAGCATAGAGTTTCATACAATTGCTAGAGGGAGCTGTGGCGCTAGTGTCTATGGGAGCTGCAAGTAGAGCGATTCATCCAGCATAGGCCATAATGGTGGTTAGTACATGGATTCGCCCAAACTTCGTCCTTCCGGCATTAGATGGCTTCGTGACTTTGCAAAAAGAAAGTACTGCGCTATAAATAATTCAATAAACGTTATTGAAATTGTCCAACGGCAGGATTCGAACACAGGAGCTCTAGCACAGAAGCCTTATATTGAAAAAAATTACGCTGCGGACGTACGGACAAGCGGAACCACTGCAATTAGCAGCGATTACGCGTGCTTGCAGAGTCTTATTACCTACTGCCTTAAAAAAAAGTGTAAATTGCTTTGAAATTTCAATACAGTTTAGGCCCAGATAATGCGTATAATAAACGAAGCCACAGAAGCGTCTGAAGCCCCAAGCACGAATATCAGACCAATCCATGTATACTAACCATCATTCCCACGGTGGATGAACGATCGCAGCGCCAGTGTTCCCTCTAGTAATTACTGTAGGAAACTCTATGATCTACATACAGTCCTCCACTGTGGCGGATCTCGTAGCATATGTGTTGCTCTCAAACTTTAAACGTAATAAGATCCTATTAATAATGAATGCTTACACACTCAAAGAGAGAAGACTCTAATACAAGCGCAAATAAACTGAAAAGTCGAGGTACATAGGAACGCTGAACAGGCTTGGAACGAATCATCATACGCGTGGCCTGCAATCATAGTGTTGTTATTTTCTTTGATTGATATGAAAATATGAAAAAGAAGGAACGAATGCCCCATTTCTCACGCGGGTGTGAGGAAAAATTTTTTCTTTCGTCTGTTCTTGGTCAATCTGAGTACAGAAAACTTTCTCAGTGCCATCTTTCGAAAGAACTTTCAAGAATTTCTTGAAACATTCAGGTGAATATAATTATATTGAAGTGAAGAAATTGAAAGGGACAACTAAGATACGTAGGTCACAACAAGAACCGACAAGACGCATGGCACAATATGTAAACTCAAGCTAGAAGTAAGCAGCACGCTGTAGTAGTGCAACGGAACAAAAAACAATAATCTGTCCAAACTTCGACGAAAATGATTATTAATACTGTGTGCTGAAAATATCAATGTACTAAATCGGTAAACCAAAGGACCTAATGTCGATTTATTAGCCGGTGTTAATAGCGCCTTATATTTGGTTACTTTGCGGTGTCTTGTATTCACTTAATCTTTACACTGTGTTAGAGGATTGGCTATGTACGTTAAATGGCGATGCGTAAAATGAACCACTGTAAAAAGAAAGCATCTGGATTGGCCATAGCTCAGCCAGCTATGGTTGAAGTACTCAACGGCAAAGCAGTCTTATGCCTCCCAACGAAAGTGCAATGGGACTGGCTGTAAAAAACAAATTGTAATAGCTCTTGAAGCTTAAGGAATAGTAAACAAACTGGCATGAAAACAGGGCATCGGCAAGAACTGAACACTGCTGCCTTAAGGCGGCGTAACTAATCACAGCGTACAACGTGATGCCACGCCCACCTTCTAGCCATGGCGACACGTATCCTATCTTAAGCCACTGACACCTAAAGGAACTGCCGCTTACAATCAAAACACGTTGCGGATAGCGGTAGAAAGAGGCATACTTGGACTGTTGTTTCAATATTTACGCCGATGCTGTTCTTGTGCGCACCCAAGTTTGCACTACGGAAAAGGGGAAAAAAGAACACGAGAGAACGAGAAGGCTAACGACAGCGGTTTTCCCAAGATAGTGAGTGCGCATACTATTTCCTCATCGTTGTTTGCCAGCGCAGGATGCTTACATTTCCCCGCCTGTTTTTTGCCGTTGGCCAGTGCTCAAAGAACTCGAGAGCGACCAAGGACGGAGCACTGTTGGCGTTTGAGTGACGCGTCTGGTTCATAAGCGACGACTCATCTGTCTGTCAATAATGCAATATGAGAAAAGGAAATCTCGTAATGTAAAAACGCGCCCAAAACACGCCGACGCGTCGAGAGGGTGAGAGACTTCCGCAGACATGCGGCGTCAATGAAAGCACGTGCCGCTCCACGAGAACCTGTTTGCATGCATAGGCAGGAGCTCAGCGTTGTAAATAAGGAAAAAGAAATGCGACTACCGGTACACAAACGACCGCTCCTGACGACAGGCAGCCAATTTCGATGCAAGCAGCACCGCCCCATCCACCATGACGGTTCGAGAACCACGTTTGTGGAGGATATGCAACATCGTGACTCATCCGCCTTGAACGGTTTGTCAGCGTTCACAGTTTTCTGCAGCGTCATACTCTTTTGAAACATTGTATGCCTACGGGACGATGTCTCGAGTTCTTTTGGCACAGACGGGCACGTCTGTCCCTTGCATGCGGAACTATATTAACGCTCGCCGCCTCGCATTTTCTATCGGTATCTCCACGACGGTTCCCGTGCTGTAGGACTGCGAATAAAGATTCGCCCGTGCGTCACGCTCAAATCCGAGACGCTACCGTGCAAGTGCTTGTGGAGGGCGTCCGCAACGGTCGCGGATTAGCCCCGCGCGGAGCGATTCTCCGGCGAAAGGGCTCGTAGCCCCGCCCCATGGCGAATGCTACCGTGGCCGCCGTTTCACGCAACGTCCGTTTCGGCGGCGTGTCTCGTGCACCAAGGAGGAGTCCTCGGGCGGCGCATCTTTGGGAGATTCGCTTCAGCCCGCTATGCCTTCGGACTCGGTAGATGCGAACTTCAAACCGCGCACTGCAAGGTTCCTGCCCCGCATGTCGCGCTGCTTCCAGAGGGACAGGATGAGCAGCCTGACCGGGCCCACGGTGATGGTGCGGGAAGCCGTTGCCGCCGAAGACGCGACCCCACCCCATGGGGTGAGTGCGTCCGCGCGCACTGTGACGGCGGCGTCCGTGCCCGCTCTTCTCCAAGGAGCCGTCGACCCGAAGCGCTTCTTCCGGCCCTGCAGAGGGTTCCTCCTTTGTGCGGCCAATTGCGCGCCCCATTCACGGCTCGCTCGCTCGGGCCGGCTCGCCAGCGTTCGTTCGGGCCGGCATGGAAAGACCGGAATGGGCGGCGCTGCCGGGCCGCGCGCACGGCCGCTGCGGCGGTTTCGATCGACCGGCGCCATGACGGCTCGCCCATGCATGGGGTCCACAGAACATGGCGCCAAACTGGTCCCGCGCGCGCACTGCCACGGCACGCGAAGCAACCGGTCTACTTACCGAGGACAGCTCGCCGTCGTTGCGTATGGCATCCAGCACGTTCTCGGCCGCTCCCAGCGCGGCGACGACGGCGAGGAGCAGCGCGGAGCACACGGCCATCGGCGGCGTCATCATGATCGTGGCACGGGGACAGCGCGAAACGACGCCGGCCGAGACGACGCCTAGCGCATTGTTCCCCCGCGAGCGGCGCTGCCTCTGCCGGAGAGGGGAGGGAAGGGGGACCAAGGGGTACGAGGGGGGGAAGGCGTTCGTGGCGTCCAGCTGACGTCATCCCCCCGCCAAGCACCGGTTTTGCCCGCGCGCGCGCAACAAAGCCACCGCGGGGCGCCCCACCGCTCGACCACGCTCTGGGCGGCGCCCACCGGCTGCTGCTGCACCGTCATCGCGCACCGGTGTGTGACCCCCCACCACCAACAGCCACCGACAAGAAAACTACAATGGACCCACCTACAAGAAACCTGGTCGCGTACTGTAGACTCATCGGGCTAAGAGACGCCGCTTTGCATGGGCACTGACCTCCTCTCCCTCGCACGAAAATACAGGGGCAAACGTGTCATGCATTAGAGGAACCTGGCCGCTTACCGAAAACAGTTCGTGCAAGTCTCTGAAGTTGTCTTACAAACAGCCTCCACCAAAAATAAGGTTACATTGGACCCACTTAAACATCGCGCGTCGAGACACCCTTCAGACGGAGCAACTCCGCTTCGCGACGGTACTGGCCTCCTCTCCTGGCACTGCGGGCAGGGGCAAATGCATAATGGATTAGCTTTTATAAGGACCCCGGCCGCTTATAGCGGGCTTCGGGGTGGCGGTGCGAGACGTCTCCACGGCCACTGTATGTTGTGACCGGCTACTGTGCGCGAGTTTCGTGCAAGCGGCGAGGCCCGCCGTGTAAAAGGTACTCGCGACAGCGAGAATCCCCCCGCTGTGTTCCGGCGAGAGTAAGTCGCGAATGCATGGCCGACTGCGCGCCCGACTGCGCATCTGCGAGTTCGAGTGGCGGTGCGAGCGAAGAGTTTTTCAACGATAATTGATCTGCCTGCGCGGCCAGGTGTGCCAACAGCGCTCACCACTGACGGGACTCGGGTTTCGCACTGATTGGCAGCACGGCAGAGGGAGACGGCTGAGAAACGTGAGCGCCGAAATTGGCGCCACATTTTGCTGAAGCGCTGGCTTTCAGCCTTGAAAATATGAGAGCAGCCCACAGAATAACAGTTTCCCATCAATTTGTTGGTCGCCTATTAGCCCTGGGAATTGGCACGGAGGACGGACTTTACGTTTACTTCATGATTGAGGAGTATCAGTGCGCTTGTGAGTTTAACGCGCAGTCTGTCATAAGTTGGTCGGTGACGGGGCACCTCGAATAGAAGCATGTACTAGCGTCACAACTCGAGCCAGTTGGTACTGATGTATGTTAACCTGTCAGAACGTGGAATCTTTTGAAGGATGACAACCCGATCCAAATGTACACTCACAGCACACAGCCTTCTCTCCCCACAACCACCATTTCTACACTGTATACTGCTTCATAAATGTTTCCACATCTTTTTGAGAACTTGTCATCAGAACCATCCTCAAAGCACTCACTTCTTAGGAACAAGATGGTGTCAGTATTTTAGGCCAGGCGTCTACCATCGTGAGACCTGTGACTGAGCCACTTTAGTCCTGTGTTGAGCAATAATCAATCTAATGCATTTCGTATGTCGGAGCAATACGTGCGTCAGGAAGGTATTGTCATGTAAATTTGCATGTGATCCAGTCACTCTCGGGCCGTACAGCTGTGCGAACGAAGTGTTACTTTCCAGGTAAAATTTTTATGATGATCTTATTACTTTGGTTCACTAAATTCAGTCACGACAAGGTGTGAGAAATACTAATCAGCAACTACAGGCACGCCTTGTCTCCAGAAGGCATGAAACTTGTATTACTTTTATCGGTGCTACAGCACGTGAACCATCGTGGGTAGACCGATAGAAAATACAGCGAGACTTTTGTTGAGTTTGAGTGTATTCATTCCATGAATAATGACTAAAAATGATAACATTGCTTCCTTTTAATATTCAAGATAGCTTACTAAACTGTAAACGAACAAACAACAAACAAACAAGCAAACAAACAAACAAAAAGGTTGGACACACCTATAATTGGACAATATTCTATACCAACAGATCGTATGTCCTTTGGGAGCTGTGTGTGATATCCGGATTGATGCCAGCTGACGTCCTTCTCTATAAGCGCACTCTATCTCAAGTCTTCCTGTGCCTTCACAGTTGTATCAGTAGTCTTGGTTTGACCGCTACAGGTTACCTTAAGGAATGGTTTCAGTTTGAAGTACGCAGACATCATATGCGGCTGGAGCGTTGCTGCTGTGATCTGCGAATGGAACTTTCTTCTGACTTGTTTATGCCAAAAATGACTCCACCTTAAGTGCCTTTAACAGAGGTAATGCTGGAAAGAGCGTCGCCTTTGTATTTCCTTTTAATATGCAGACGGGAAGATACGCAAGGCTTGATTGCTCGATGGTCCATTAGCGAGAACAGGGAAACGCTGCCGCCTCTGTATGCAGCTAAAGCGACTAAAAGCAGCGGCACGCATAAACCGGGATAAGTGATAAGTATACTATAGTAGCACTGCCACTTTTTTTTGTTTATTTTTCGCATTTGGTCTACGTAAAAGGACATTAAGCTTTGGAAGATGGCAGCGTGAAAAAGAGAGGGGAAGTGCCGGACCAGTTGTCCAGGGGTGTCGACGGCAGTCGGAGCGAGCGCGCCTTCTAGGCCTCGTGTGCTCACATATCGTGTGCAACCAGGGTTGCCAGGCGTCCCCTACCTACTATTCAACAAGTTCAATGCCCACGGGCGCGGACAAAGAAACGCTCGCCCCTCTTCGGGCGAGGCAGCCAAGGAATTGCTCAATTGCCCCAGTCTATTCAGCGTTCCGTACCCGAGAGATGAGACGGCGCTTAGGACGGATAGCTCCCATCGAATCCACGTGGCTTCTCGGAGCGTAGAAAATCTTCGGGTCGAGATAGCTTTTAAGTACGTATATCGCAAAGCACAATGTTGGTGGTAACAATTGAGGTTTAGTGTTCGAAAAATTTCTCTTACAGAAGTGACATTCGTGATTAGCCGTCATGGGGGCAATCGTCTGGCTATGACGCCGATCGGCTAACATGAGTGCCGAATGCTCGCGAGCCGGCGAATCAGAACACCCTCTTACTTTAGACAAGTTTTCTAAATGCTTGCCCTGGTCACCAAGTATAACACTCTCGCCAAAGTCCTGTCACAATGGAAGCTCAATCCGTGGAAATGTGCAGAATAAGGACTGTTGAACCAAGTTGGCATTTGTGAAGCACTTGGTTTAACCTTGTGTCCATAATTACGACTGTGTGCTTTACAAATCACCAGAAATGTCGAGTTGAAGGACCACTACATATTTAGTCTTCAATATCTAGTTCCCATCCAGATTAATGTGTTATGCGTAGATTCATCCGATTATACCCGTCTTTATGGGCCTAAGTATTGTAATTTACCAGCGGATAATTCGTGTGATTTCTTCACATCTCTCTGGAATCTCCTCCATATGTGCAACAGGCAGTTACTGGACTACGATAACAACACAGGCATGCACAGATAATGTGAACATAGAAGAAATTGAAAATGCACGTTAAGCACCGTACACTGGGAACAAAACAGCGGAGTTTCTGCTTGCATCATCATCATCAGCATCTTGGCGGATATGTTTGTGGATACAGATACGAAGGTTAAATGTGCGCCGAATGCAGGCACCAGCAAATGGGCTTATATAACCCATGTATGCTGGTCGGCAAACTAGTGGCGTACCCGTTTTCTGCGTAATAAAGAAATAAATTCCTATATGATACATTTCTAAAGCATATCAACCGCTTAAATGAATAGTGCATTATATCCAACAGACTCTTTGATTTACTTGATTCTATTTCATTTTTGCCATTTGGTATGTGCCACTGGATGTGTACGCATTTTGTCCATTCTTTCAGAATGACCATGTGTCACTATGGCACAAGAGGTAGAGAATCCTTAAGTGTAGCTGGACATGTGTCGTACTTCTGTGTGCACACACGTAATTTGCATTGCTCCGTCAATAAGCACCATGCATCAGCTTCGTCCTCGAGACATCACTGCGTATAGACGTCTCAAGCTGTGCATGCGCTTGATTAATTTTGTGTTTGCATTTCGGTATAATCTATGACCGCAACCACTCACAGTCATAACGCTAGCATGACGAGCAGTGCTGGCAGCGGGAGCACACGTCCCTAAAGCGAAGGCTCGCTTCACCTTTTCAACTGTGTGGAGTCTACAAAACGCATATTACCCGACCTTCAGAACTCGTTGCGTGAGAAGTCAGTGCGCACGAAACCACCGGCCATTTCTGCTCGACCCTGGCTGCCGCTGCAGATGACCTTCAACATAGGACGCGGGTGCAGCGTATGCGCTGAGCCGCGTGGACAGCTACGCGCAGCCACGGCCGGGCTAGGGAAACGCGTTCGCTCCCGTGACCTCCAACATTGGGTGCGCTGGCAGACGGCGCGCATCAGGCCACCATCCTTCTCGCCTCACCCTCGAACGCTTGCCCACGCACCTGCAGCATGTATACGGTGCGGGGGCCGCTAATTCTCCTCGCACTTGTACTTTATTCGGAACATCACGGCAACGGCGAAAATTCGCCTGAAGTGGCCATATAATTGCTATAGCAAATTTGCACGAGACTAAAGTTGTGGCCCTTGTGATGGATAAACAAACATTTTGTGAGATTGCACCTCGCATAGGATGAAAGTAAACGCTGTTGCACGCGTCGCCATTAGTTGTACAGGATTTGTACACTCTGATTGACTAAAGCTTCGCTTCACATTGATTCCAACATGTTTGTTGGAGCTGCATATTTTTATCCTGATATGCGGCGTCATCTCGTAGCACTTGAAGTGCAGTCTTCACGGGCAATCTCCGTCGTTGGTGATGATACAATGGTATAACACAAATAATATTAATATTCTTCGAGAACTGGTGACAATAAGATGACTAACACTACCGTTATTTGACACCGTATTTAGCTGAATTTATGTTAGAGCAGAATTTTTTGCTTCTCTGTTTGGGTTTAACTTCACAAACAATAAACACTGACACCCGCAAACTTGGTCATGGTGTCTACTGCTGCTATTAGTCGCGAATTCTCAACTGTCAGCAGCGAGCTTCTAAGCTAATTGTATTGGCTACGAAGCAACGAATCGTGAACGTCTCCGCTGTTGTGGCGCTTCGGACATCACGTGACTTGACGCGTTCCCACGGTATAGGGCTGCGCACTGTGTCCCTTGGTACGCGATATCCTTCCTGCGAGCGCCAGAGCGTGCAGAGTGACACGCGATCACGGCTGAGCCGTATGGTCCTGTTTTCGACGAACCGTAAACGCGACTCCCTCTTTCTGTTTTGTGCCTGTCACTACGACAACAAAGTGGAGTCTGGTGTGAACGTTGAAGCCGGAGACCGATGTGTCGATGACTGTTGACTCCCGTAGCCGAGGAGTAAAGCGCTTGAGTTGACGTTCACAGGGCGTTTTGAAGTTTCCAGTCGCTGCTAAGATGCGCCGGTTTGTTTATATGTTTACGTATATGTATATTTATTCAAGGTGTCCTAAGTAAGCTGTTTTTTTTTCATAAGTTTCACTGTTCAGACTTCACTTTTATTTTCTATAATCGATTCAGCAGGCTTGCTTTTGAAACAGTTATTCACTCTCTTTCTGTCATCAAGAATGTGTGTTTTTTTTTTTAGATTAACCATCAAGATTACATATTCTATACTAAAAGCCTACTTTCATCAGCTCAACACCTGCTATCCCGATCATATATCACAGAAAGTGCGTTTCTTTCTTTTTCATGTATCTCTTTTTGACGAAAGGACTTCGTCGAATTCCCTACAGAGTAACATGCATAGGCGAATTGGCGTTGGATGAAGTTAAAGACCTTTCCTTCTCTTTCAATGATCAGTGTTCTTCCTTCTCGAGAGAGGCGAGAAGGCCAGAGGTGCTCATTTGCCCCAGGAGCCTCCATTGCATGGCGCTGTCCTGATTGAAAGCTTGCGTTCCGTGCCACTAGAAGGTGATGATAAGATATTTATATATAAAAGAGGCACTACACAAAGGGCCTAACTCATTCTAAAAGGTACGTTACTCCTTCAAAGCTAGATCTGCATTTGGCCGGTTGGAAAGGTATTAACAATTGCAGATATCACAGAAGGTTAAATTATTAGTTCTGTATTGCGGCTAAACCACGTGTCTAAATTAGTCGTGGCCTCACAGATTTCTCCCTCTATTTTCTTTTTTTCGTTCGGTATTTCTTTTCATTCTTTTTGTGCATGAATATTACATAAAGGTTGCTGAATTCAGTTGCTACTTGTTCTGGATTTCTCTGTTCATTCAGCCCATCCTCTGCTAATAACTGAAAATATACTTAGTCCTGTTATTCCAATACCGAACTTTATTATATAACGGAGAAAGAGCTTAAGAGGTGTTTCCACAAGTCTCTAGTTTTTACTTCATTTCTGGCACGGGTAGCCTCAGGACACAGCAACACTTAAATATTTTAGTTCCAAAATTATAATCTAAAAATGCGTCTTAATAGACACATTTTGTGTCTAATGAAGGGATACGGTTATTCCTTGACTGGAATCGTAGTGGGTTATCCCATATGCCAACAATGACAGGTACCCTTTACGGGTGGTAGGCCACGAAGGGGGTGGTAAGAGGGAAATGATCGTAATGATCGCAATGACGAAAAAACGACAACCGGAGTGATCAGTTCTCTACCGCACATTACCTCCCACATTAACTAGTCGGCCACTCGGCCAGAACAACGAGGCAAAGCCCACTACAGGCGCTGGTGGGGTTAGAGATCTTTGGCGCATTGTTGTCAATGCAGTAGTCGTCGTAAACAGAGGTCTTCGCAAGGAACTGCGGGCGCAGCCTCTGTTTACATGCCATGTGCTGTGGCTGTCGACAACTGTTTACGTAGTTCGCGGCTGTTTATGTAACTGTCACCATCCGTTGTACGCGGCGCCTCTTTGGTGTTGCCATATTTCACGATGGTGTCGAGGAAGCAGCGCTTGCAGTAGTCGTGTAGTCGTTAATCACTTTGACAACCGCGACCACCACCATGCTCATACCAGTCTGCGGTTGCCTCTCACGCAGACGTATTTGTAGAAGCATGCAGCAGGCAGCTTCTGCACTTACAATATTTCTTGTAGAGGAACTGGGTTAAATAAAGAGACGCTTGCTGCTAGGGAAATATATTTTCTGGCCACTTCATCGATCTTCCCGCGTATCACTGAATCCTTTGGTGCGCTTGATTGCAGTGCCTCTCCACGGCAATCCATACCAAAACATGTCAACCAGGAAACCTGTATTGAGTGGTAGCAGCGAAAGCTTGGCGGTACACACCAATTCTGAGCTGCCAGTGAGCAGATGCAGTCATTCAAATGGAAGGATGTAATTAACTCATTGACTGCATTCATGTGCTGACCTCTAGTATTGTCGCTATAGCGCTACAATCGTTACAAGCTTCCCTGCCTTACGGCGAAAATATTGTTCTCGCATGGACAGTGTGCCGCGCGGAGTTGATTCCATCCTCTTGACAATGGCAGGCCTCAGTAAACGTGCAAGCCAGCTTCCCTGCATACACAAATCTTTAACAATGGCTGCGGGTCGCGTGTACGTCGAAGAGCAGTCGAGCGAGCACCCATCGTGTTCAATGATGCGTAAGAGGCACAGTGCGGAGCGCACGCTCCGTGATTCCAGGCGCGGAAGCGCCTCCTCCGCTTTGAGCGACGATCTATGCCTCCACTGTGCGAGCTGATCTGTACGAAAAAAAAAACGCATATCTCGCCGACGTTCACAACACATGTGTGTAAGCATCATGGCTAGACACAAAATGAGACCAAATATATTCGCTCTTCGTGCTTTATTGGCAACAAGCTCGGACTGAACAGAAATAATTCGGCTTTTCTTTCTGTGTAGAGTTAATTGAAACCTTTGAACGTAGTCCAAGCTGCGTACTGGAGTAATTATCTAGAATGGCGCTCCTTGTCAATATCGTCATGTATCCGATTCAAGAAGAAGACCGTTCTCCTTACTTTCTGCTCTACGTCGATAGTGGACAAACAAAGCTCTGCGTTCATCGGGTCGCAACATGGTTTAATTTTCCTTCATATTATCATTTCCATTTACCGGCCAGGTAGCCGTCACATGGAAATTGTTTGCTTCATGAAGCCAAGAGAGTGAATAAAAATATTGCAGATTGAGAAGTACTTAGACTGCCAGACGCTGCGATTTCTTGCTCGAAACTTCGCTCACACAGCCTATAAACATTGCATGATATTAAAAGATGGGTGGCTTTTTCGCACTACGACGTGGCTGCGACAGACACCTGACTCGGTAGCTGCGTGTGTCCTGTAAATCTCTCACGTTGCCTCTGATAACGTGCTGCAGGTTTCTGCGTGTGTTGTTTCACGATTGACAAACTACGTGTCCGCGATTCGTCTTTACTCTTTTGAGCAACCTTAAAAATATCTTCCGCAATACTTTACGTGCGTTCTCTCCACCTGTAATGTATGCATAATTTGTGATCACCGCTTCGCTACTGGACGCTGCAGTCATCGTCAACGTCCACAAGGAGTTGCTCATGGCGTACACACGTCACATCATAAGGCGTTGGGTCCTCTCAGCGCATGCTGCAACGTTACGTCGGGATTACGCAATAGGTTGATTGAGTGTTTGAAAACTGTTAGTTGAATGAGTGTTTGGAAACTCTTAGGGCCCAACTGTGACTTCGACTCCGGCGCCTTTTTATTTAATTACTCGGGTGTCACCATTGCCAAGGCAACATTTCACAAGCACGCAAATTTATGTTTCCAGTTTTCAGAAATAAAGTGTATTTCTCTCTTTTCAATCTTCAGGTAGTCGCTCTTGCTCCTGATAAGTAAACAAGTGAAAGAAAAATAAATAAATAAATAAATAAATAAATAAATAAATAAATAAATAAATAAATAAATAAATAAATAAATAAATAAATAAATAAATAAATAAATAGTTTGTAAAACGATTGCACTTGCCTAAGAAGCAGGCTTTTCCCCACAATGCCTCTTGTTGTGGAAAAGCCAGATTTAAAAACATTCAAATTTACGCACGAGCAGACACTTTCAGAACAGCGTGAAGGTTCGCATACATGGGCTGTGGCATCTAAAACTCCGCTTACTTCCTTAATAGTGGTCAAAATATGTAAAATCTAGGATCACTGACGGTGTTTTGAAAATTACGTGCAGAACGCAGGAACGCCGCGCTTTCGATACAAGCGAACTGCTATGAATGAAACCTACATCGTTCAAAATAAAAACGTAAGCTTCTAGTGACCGTGTGGCGCAGAGCATTTTCCCGCTCAGAGGGCGTAAGAAATGTTAAGATAAAGAGAGCGCTAATTAAAACTCTTAATTTACCCAACATATCTGTGCCCCCTGTGCTTCGAGTTGTCGATCAATTCGCACTCGCGCTGCGATCTGCTAGCCTCCTGGTTAGCTCAGATGGTAGCGCGACCGCCCCGTAAAGGCGTTGGTCCTGAGTTCGAATCCCGGACCAGGACGAATTTTTCCTCAACGGCGAAGAGTTCTTTCTGAGAAACCCGTATGCTTTGTAGCTTCGTGCTACTCTCGGGTGGGTGACAATTTCTCCCTTTTAAAAACCGACGCCGCCACATTGCGAAGTCCCTCTGTTTGAAAGATTAAAGCGCACAAAACAGATAAAAGAGGAATAAGAACATATGTTGTGAATGGTTGGTTTGCGAAATTCACGTAACTGAGGCAACAGTTTCACCTAAATTGTGGTGTTATATATACTTATCTTGTCCAATTATTTGCATCGCCTATACATAGCCTCTGTTTGTTACACTGCGGGACCTATTTGATGTCGGTGTTAAAAACATGTAAACTTGATGTTCTTCCTTCTTAATTTCTTTTAAATTTCATTCATTTTCCGAGAGACCCGAGTGTGGAACGAAAATTTTTCCAGACAATCCTACAATTCCATGTTTGTCTTTAACGCAACGAAATTGATTCAATGACGCTTGCGCGCTTCGCACGTACTTGAACAAAATGAACTGGACCTTTTAAAAACAAAAGCTGACGCTATTAGCCTCGAGCGCGACCGATGGCGGCGCTGCGTCTCACGTACCACAGAGCCCCCCAATTGCTGCCTGTTTTTTTACAGCGAAGCTGTTTATGGCTAGGCTTCCGTGCATTTTTCGTAAGCGTGTGCAAAAATGTGTGCCGATCCTGGTGATAGTGCAGAAAGGGTCCAAACGCAATGGCACATACTCCTGCGGACTCCAGGTGGTGGGCTCCGGGACCTGTAAAGCGCCCTTGATCTCACCTTGTCACACGTGGGACCCAAAGAGTTCCAGGTCCTGGGCACAAGGGTAAGAACAGATCGCATCTTAGCCCAACAATCGCATCTTAGCCCAAAAGGCCGACCAGCGTCGGCCACATCAACGTTCGCACCAACCTCTCTTTGTCGGTGTTCCAATTGCTTGCGTGCCTAGTTTCCTGCCGCTCTCCCGGGGCGGCAGGAAACCCGGGGCCTCTGCGGTGACTCCCCCTCAGGTGCGGGCCAGGCTTTAGCGGGCGGAAACCATGACGGCGTTTTATCTCCGAGAACAAGGCCTCAGTGTGTCACCCGAAAAGTGCGCATTGGTCGGCTTCACGCGCACACAAATGTCAGTGTATCCCGTTTCAATCAACGGACACGTTGTGTCCTATGTTAAGACTCATCGCTTTCTGGGAGTCATCATTGAGCGAAACCTTTCGTGGAGTCTTCACTGCGTCTATCTGAAGAAAAAATTAATTGCCATTGCTCAGGTCTTCAAATTTCTCTGCGGGAAAACCTGGGGTACACCAGTCCATTCTATGCTGCAGCTGTACAGGGTACTGTCCCTTGGACTCTTGCGTTACAGACTACCAGCTTTGTGAAATACATTCAAGACCAACATTCGCGCTCTGGAGAGCCAACAAGGTCACGCTCTACGAATGTGTTTAGGGCTGCCTCGGTGCGTCTAACAACAGCAACAATTGCCATCACGAGAGACCATATGATCCAGACACACGTAGCTGTCGACTCTCTCAGAGCGCACATTCGCCATCTGTCAAGGATGCCCGACCATCACTTTTGAATTGAATTGAATTGAATTTATTTCCAACATGTTTACATACAACATGTTTGAGGTGTATGTGAGTAAAAGCCGCTAAAAAGCAGCTTGACAAAGCTCCCATATCCCTATTGTGTTTGGCAGTGCAGGGCAGAAAACATAGAGTACATTGGTTAGACAGCACACAAGTACAATGTCGTCAAAAAAAAGAAGAAGAAAAGAAGAAAAAAAACTAAATAAATCAGTACAGTGCAGCAATAAAAGTAGAAATACAACCATACGAGACATTTGTTATTAGTGCAATTTCTCAAACAATATTATATTACATCAGAAAAAAAGTTCTCGTATGCTTTTAAAAGAATAAGAAGTGGTTATATTTTCCTGCGTCATTTTAAACTTACTTAAAATATATGGTAATGCATAACTAAGTGTTTGAAATCCATAATTTGTGCGCGGGTATGGAACGTGCCAGTGCTCATGACATCGTGTTGGGTAATTTGCGCGATTTTCATGTAAGTTAGCGATGTCTCTAAGCAACATATTGTTTTGTTTTACCTGCATTTTATAGACTTAAGAATACGGAATTCATATATTCTTTCTAATTCCATGATACGGTATTTTGAAAATAGGGAACTTACATGTGATGTAAAAGGTACATTCAGTATAGCTCTCATCGCAGCTTTCTGCAATATTAGAAGTTTATTTTTACAAGTAATGGTAGTGCTTCCCCACACTAAATGACAGTAATTAATATGCGATGTGAAAAGAGCATGGTATATTATCATCTTTACTTTAGTTGGTAATGTCTGTTGAAATTTTCTTAATAGTCCTCCAACTCGAGCTAGTTTGGTGGTTATCAAATCAGTATGACTGTTCCACAACATGAATTCATTAAAGTAAACACCCAGTGTTTTCACGGTACTCACTATTGCTATAGCGTTTTCACCAAGGGTTAAGCTGAGGTCGGTCATAAAGTGCATATTTTTTGGTCAGAATATAACGGCTTTAGATTTGACTGTGTTAATTGCTAATGCATTTCTTCTGGACCACGCGTGAAGTTTTGCGAGTACATCATTACCCTTACGAATTAAATAACCTGCATCCGTTCCTGAAAGAAATATGCTTGTGTCATCAGCGAAAATGATATAATCAGCCTCATTATCTATTTCCACCAAATCATTTATATAGATATTAAACAGTAAGGGCCTCAGTATGCTTCCTTGTGGGACCCCGTGGCTAATTGGTTTCCACTGGGAGCGAAAATTTCCTAGGTGAACTGACTGAGTTCGATCAGTCAAGTAGCTGGAAAGTAGATTAAGCGTTACGTCGCGGACACCATACGTTAAGAGTTTCTTAATCAGAGTGATGTGATGTATCCGGTCGAAGGCTTTCAAGAAGTCTACGAATACACCAAGTGTAAGTACTTTGCGTTCAATGTTATTTAATATTAATTCCTTCTGTCTAAGTAGGGCTATTTCTGTTGATAAGTTTTCTCTAAAGCCGAACTGCTTAGATGATATAACACTGTTTAAAAAAAACGGTTGAGGCGAATAAAAATTATCTTCTCCAGCCCTTTGGAAAAGATCGGAAGGATCGGCACTGGCCTGTAATTGCTGAGCACGTTTTTAGGACCACTTTTATAAATAACAATAACTTTCGCTTTTTTCATCGCTGATGGGAAAACTCCGGAGCTAAGTGACAAAGTAAATATATGAGTTAGAATTGGGGATATGACATCAAGCACCTTGCTAATGCGGACTTGGGCATAAGTAGTTCTACACCTGTTTCACCGCCAGTGTGCGTCAATGAGCATCTTTGCCCGACGCTAAAAAGGTTGCTAGCACTTGCGGTGAAAAAGAAAAATGAAATGAAGTGGAAATCAGTGTGGTCTTTTAATGGTTGCTAGACAGTCCGACGCAACACCTGTTCTGCACATACCAAGTGTGCGCGACATCGATAAGATTTTTGTAAGACAGACCGGCTTGCGTAAGTTGAGAAGGAGTACCGCGCTTGCTTGTATTTCTAGTCGTTTTACTTTTATTTCTGGTATGGATTATCTGGAGCTTGCCTTTCCCCAATGCGTCAGCTCACGTCACCCAACAAGTGACTCAGTGCTACACATTAATACAAGATCATTGAACCACAAGAAAAACGATGTCGCATTTCTTCTTGACCAATCCAATTAACGTTTAGCGCTTTAATGATGACTGAAACTTGGGGCAGAAATGATGATCAGGCCTTCAGTTTGGACGGTTACATTGCATTCTCGCTTAATCGGCCAAACAAACGAGGCGGGGGTGTGGCACTGCTTGTTACGATGAAAAAGAATTGCCATGTCGTCCCTCAATTTACTGTAGTAACTGATGGCTATGAAATACTAACGATTCGCTGTAAGCATGCGCTGATTTCTGTACTTTATCGACCACCAAGTGGAAGTATTGCCAGTTTTTTGCTGTTCTATGAAATGTTTTTGGAATTTGTATGCAATAACAACTTACACCTGGTTTCTGCAGGAGATTTCGATATTAATATGATGGAAGAAAGCAATGCCACCAGTGATCTAAACACCCTGTTACATTCCACTGGCTTTACCAACTTAATTACTACGCCAACTCGTATTACATGCTCAACTGCATCGGCACTTGATCTCATTGTGACAAATATTGACACCGTAGTCTACAGCGCAGGTACTGTCATATCTGATATTAGTTCACGACAGGAGCTACTCATTATTCAACAAATTACCCCTCAGAGTATTGAATCATTCAAAATTGATATAATGAATCAAAGCTGGTCATCTGTAAACGAAAAGAAAACAGCAAATGACGCTTACGATGACTTCATGAAGCTTTTTATGTGCATTTACGCCAAGCATTTTCCTTTCAAAACGTTTACACCAGCAAAAAAGGCCAAAAAACCTTTGGTCACTCGCGAGCATCTGAAAATGATAAAAAGTAAAAATATCTGCTATCATTCATTCTTGCGCACGCGCTGTATAGAAGTGTTGAAAGAATTTAAGAAGCTTCGAAATCGAATAAATGCTGAACTTATACGTGCCAAGGAAGCCTATTATCATCGTCTTTTCGAAAATACTAGTCGACAGCGACCTAACGCTACATGGAAACTCATCAATAATATACTCGGCCGCGAAAATAAAAACGCCCTACCTGAATCCTTAACACTTGACGGTCGCAAATTAACCGGCACATCACTCGCAAATCACATGAATAACCACTTTATAAATGCAGTTTCTGCATGTAATGACCATGTAGGCATGGTTACCGGATGCGGTAATGTGAAGCAGAGCATCTTTCTTGACCCAACTGATAAAAATGAAGTGCATCACACTTTTATGTGCTTAAATAATACTAAATCACTCGATGCCGATAATTTGCAGATCCTTCCAATAAAGCATGTTTTACACTTAATCACAGAAGTTCTTGCATATATCTTTAACTTAATTATTGAATCTGGAGTTTTCCCAGAAGCTATGAAAAGAGCTAGAGTATCAGTCATATATAAAGGAGGAGATCGCAATATAATAAATAATTACAGACCTATTTCTGTCCTTCCTGTCTTTTCTAAATGCCTAGAAAAAATCATCTTTGCTCGAATAACGCAGTTTTTCAATAAATTTAATGTTCTAACAGATGCGCAATTCGGCTTTAGAAGCGGCAGGTCTACTGAAACTGCACTGCTGACATTGAAAGAAGCTATAGCTCATCACATTGAAAAAAAAAAAAAACGAATTCACACTCGGCATATTTTTTTAGATTTTAGTAAGGCCTTTGATTCCCTTGACCATAGTATTCTTTTGCGCAAACTATATATAGAATCATATGACATTCGTGGTATTTGCATATCTCTGCTTCAATCTTACCTTCAAAATAGATGCCAGAGTGTTCACATCAACAAATGTAGCCCGTCATTCTTGCCTCTCACCTGCGGTGTACCGCAAGGGAGTATTTTGGGTCCCCTAATGTTCAATGTTTATATCAATGATATTGTAAACATAGGTACAACAGTTAAAATGTAATATACGCAGATGATTCAACAATACTTATCTCTGATATTAATTTGGAACATTTAATATCCAAAGCTAACGACGTGCTTTCGAAGATTTCCTCGTGGTCAAAAATGAATCGACTCAAGATCAATCCAAATAAAACTAAAGCTGTTATATTTCGTGCTAAAAATAAGACAGTCGCTACTCACCAGCCCTTAATTCTTGATTCACAGCGAATAGATATTGTTGATACGCATAAAATACTTAGGGCTTACTTTTCATCGAATTTAAGTTGGGATGCCCACGCAAACTACCTCTGTAGAAAAACCTCGTCTGTAACAGGAGTCGTGTCTCGCTGCCGTAATCTGCTGCCGCTCAAGGCTAAACTTCAAATATACCACTCGTTGTTTAACTCACATTTAAATTATTGTACGTTGATACGAGGCACAACAACTAAAACAAACATAAATAAAATTCTTGTTCTACAAAAAAGATAATCCGCTACATTGGAAACATTGAACGTTTGGGAACCACCTGCAAAGCGTTTGAAGAATTCAATATAATACGCGCTGACAACATTTACCCATATCGATTGTTGAACACACTCTACTTCTCCAACAAAGAACTCTTAAAATTCATTACGGCCTTATCATGTCTAGAGCGTCGTGTTATTACGGTGCCCACAAGAAACACCCATATTTGGTCTGTACTTCGGTTTCGTACAACCTATAAGTACCAAAGTTTGGCATACAACGTCCCTACAACACTAAACACACATGCAGACACAACCATGCAGTTGGAGTAAAAAACAGTTACGTTCATACTTTTGTTGTATTGTGTGCTAGAAAAGGATTAATTATCTGTAAATGATATCGACTAAACTGTTTCAACTATGAATATATTATTCATATTTTCTTTTTGTACATTTGTGTGACTGATAAATATATTGTTACTTGTAAATTTCCATATCCACTTCTTTGTGCATTGAAACTTTAGGTGCATTTGTGTGATTTATGTATATGCTGCCTGTTGCTACAATTCACCACCACCACCACCACCACCACCACCACCACATTATGTATATGTTCTGTAATCTGCTTGTTTTCACTTTACCTTTGTCACGGCGTATCTACCATCTCAACCTGCGCACCTTGTACAGCTGCTGCCATGTAACGGTCACCTGGGCCCTGTCAAGCCGTTTTCACGGCTTTTAGCCCAGCGGACCTTCCAGCTTATTGTCTGATAAATAAAGTTGAATTTGAATTTGAAAGTACATGAATAACCGGTAACAATTTTAAGCGAAATGCATCTTCGCTCCTGCTCTTTTTCATATTCTTAAATATTGTTAGTACTTCTTCATTGCTTGTAGGCAATAATACGATGGAGTTGCACACGTGATTGTTAATGTAATGTAGCGCACTAGGATCATGTGAACTGTTGACTAATGTAGTAAAATAATCATTAAATTTGTCGGGTAAATGAGCACCGCTATACTGAGTTCCGTCGATTTCGAGAGCTTCAGGTGTTTTGTTCGAAGTTCTATGAAGTAGGCGATTAAGCTTAGCCTAGACTTGACTTTGGTCAGTTGTGGCATTGAACATAGAGATATGGTAATCATCCTTAACCTTCCTCAAGGCAGAAGTCACGTTATTGGGGTACGCTTTGAAGGTTGCAAAATCACCTGCATCACGGCTTTGTAAAAACTTCTGAAATAGTTTATTTTTATAAGAGATCATATGAAGGATGGCCGGTGTCATCCAGGGCTTCCGAGCTTTTTTCGGAGGTTTGACACATTTGTAGGGAATCTTATCTCGATATACAGAAATGAATATCTCAAGGAAGGTGTTAAACGCCTCACCTACTTCTGTTTGCTCGAGTACTGGCTCCCACTTTTTATATATGATGGCAGCCCTAAATGACCCAAGTGATTCAGAGTTAATAAGCTGTGTCGTCATAAAGGGTGTTTTTTGCAGTATGTGTTTAAAGCAGGAACTTTACACACTAAAAACACAGGAAGGTGGTCACTTAAGGCATAGTTTATAACACCGGTGGATAAAACTTCAGTTGCCATATTAGTGATCAGAAGATCAAGAACTGTTTCTGATGTAGGTGTTACACGGGTGGGAACATTCACTACATTAGTCAGAAGATACGATTCAAGAAGAACAAATAATTCATTAGTTCTATTTGACGGCTCCTTAATATCGATATTAAAATCACCACCGAGTAGTACATGATAATTATTAACGTTCGCAAACTGAAAAATTTCCACCTAGCTTCCCTACCAGCCGAAAGACCTCATGCGACCTTTTCAAGAGTGATAAGCACTCATCAAGAGTGCATACCGTCATCTTACACACCGGCGGCGAAGCCTTCATCTCCCCCGTGGTGCGTGCGACAGCCTCAATTGACTTTTGCTATTCCCAGAATTACGAAGAAGGCCAATCACCCGTCGCTGGCTCTGAAGCAACTGACACTCATATTACTGCACTAGGCATATCATCACCGCATGCATATATATACCGATGGTTCGACCGCACCTACGAGCTCAACAGCCGCATTTGTCGTTCCAGCTGAGATTAGAGTTCAATTCAAATTGTCACACATTACTACATCTACGTCGGCAGAACTTGCAGCCCTCCATGCCGCTAATACATACGGCAATGAAGAGCTGGCACAGAAATGGGTCATATTTTGTGACTCTAAGGCAGCTCGTCACATTATCAAGTATGACTTACATCGCAGAACTTACGAGCAGATGATATCCGACATCAAGGAAGTACACCACCATGTCCTGGCAACAGGGCAAAATATAATCTTTCAATGGATTCTTGCTCACTTCGGCATCGTCGGAAACGACTGTGCTGACAGGGCAGCCCGGTCTGCCCACGACGACACCCAGACGCGTCCAATACCTTTGGCGAGGACGGACACTGCCAGGAACTTCGTCTGCTTGCACGCAAAAAGTCACAAGATTTATGGAGTTCAAGTGTCTTCAATTGCCGATTGCATAAGCTGGGCCCCTTGCTACGGCTAC
The DNA here is from genome assembly GCF_013339745.2 of Dermacentor silvarum. Lineage (NCBI taxonomy): Eukaryota > Metazoa > Arthropoda > Arachnida > Ixodida > Ixodidae > Dermacentor > Dermacentor silvarum. The sequence goes on along the minus strand of NC_051159.1, from coordinate 179,247,103 downwards.
AACTGCCATCTAGCCTTTCCCGCGGCGAAGCAACCTTGCTGTGCCACTTGTGGCTGGGAGTGCCGTTTAAAAACGCTTACTCCTATCGCATGGGAATGGCCGAGAGCCCGATGTGCCACTCCTGTAGGTGCGAGGAAACCATCGAGCGCCTATTGTGTACCTGTTCTCGCTACCGACGCACAACGCCTCTCTCTCAGGACAACTTTAAACCGACTGGACTCAAGACCGTTCTCTGAGTCAAAGATACTCGGACTGTGACTATACCCGTCACTGGCACAAAAAGCGATTTGTGCACTAGTACACTACTTGAAGCGCACCGGTTTAAGAGACCGCTTATAGTGTCCCTGTGCATTAAACCACGTGCACTCAGAACTCACTCTCTCCCTCTTTTCCTGTTTTAACAGCGGAGCAGTTTAAGCCGGCCGTTAGTCCGTTAGTCGTCCACAAAAAATGTGGGCCGATCCTGGCGGTAGTAGAGAAAGGGTCCAAGCACAATGGCACATACCCCTGTGAACTGGCGACGCTGAGCCTGGCAAATCTAGCTAAGCATGGCTAGGACTACTTAAGCTTCGTCATTCATCGCTAGCTTATCGATAGCCAATCTATAGCTAATCAATAATCGATCAATAATTAATAAATTTCGGGAAATGCTGGGGGTGACTTGGTAATGCTTAGCCTAGCCCAAATACGTAGCGAATATCTTGCGATAGCCAATCAATAGCTAATCGATAATCGATCAATAATCAATAAATTCCGGAAAATGCTGTGGATGACTTGGAGTGCTTAGCCTAGCCCGAATACGTTGACAATACCTTGCGATAGCCAATCGATAGCCAATGAATAGTTAATCGATAATCGATCAAGAATCAATAAATTCCGTAAAATGCTGGGGATGACTTGGTAGTGCTTAGCCTAGCCCAAGAGCCAGGACTAGCTAGGTGCCCATTAGCTCCGCTGTCTCTTTAGCATTGCGCCTCCAGTGCAAGCTACACTAATTTTTTATTTTCCATTTCCCTTACCCCCAGTTCAGGGTAGCAAACCGGACGCTCGTCTGGTTGAGCTCCATGCCTTTCCTTTCCTTACTCTCTCTCTCTCTCATGGGGCGGCGGCACCGTCACGCGTGTATATAAGACAAGGTGCCGTTCTCCATTTTGATTTTCCTATCTCTCGTCATAATGAGGAGGTCGCGTATAGGGACAGGACAGCCCGGCGACGATTGCATTCTCGTCTCTGTTCCTGACACCGCTATTCGTAGGCGCGTTGCTCCTCGGGAGTGTGGACTATACCTGACCTCCACATTCTGTGTCACCTCTATGTCGTGTGCTAGACAGCTTCGCTCGTCATCCGCCTTCACAGAGTGGAATGGCTCATGATATTTCCAGTTTCAGTTCTACGAATTACAGCAATAGGAAGACAACAAACGTTGTACATTTAATATGTCTAGTATATCACCACCTGATGTGGTAGCCCAGTGGCTATGGCGTTGTGCTGCTAAGCTCGGGGTCGCTGATTTGACCCTGGTGGCGGCGGCCGCATTTCTATGGGGGCGAAATACGAAAACGCTCGTGTATACTTAAATTTATGTGCACGTTAAGGAACGACAGGTGCTCACAATGCATCCGCAGTCCTCCATTACGGCATGCCTCACAATAAAATGGTGGTTTTGGCACGTAAAATCCTAGAATTTCATTTTTATAAATAAATAAAAATTATTATGCCACATCCCTCGCGGGCAGGGACAATATCTCGGGACTCAGTCATAAAACATTGCGCCGAGAGCGTAAATGAGAGTCCACGTGGCTTTTGAAAGGAAGCACGATCGCAGGACTCATTTGCGTCAGTATTGTAGTTGAACACAAATTTAGGTTTCTCTGACAATGCACTTATAAAACATTTCTGACCATAAGAATCTAATTTTTCAAGTAATAAGCGGCTATCTCCAATATTAGTTGCACCACGCTCTATGATCTTTCACAATCGTTAGGCATGCTTTACACTAGTTTCTTGCAAATAATTTCCACTTCCTAAAGAAAAAAATGTTATGGGTATTTAGGTTAGCATCAGCCTATTTATTTTCAATGCACTTTTAGAGCACCGGAAGGCACTCGAAAACATCCCTTTCACAGTGTAAACTAAAATATTGTGGTATTAAAAGAAAAGAAAACGCAGAGTAGCCTGTCAGTATGTTGTTGCGCCTTGGTACGGGTATTGTTTGCCCCTTCCTTCGACTTTTCTACTTGATTCAGAGGATGTATATACATGGCTGGAGCGTGGCAGAGAGGAAAGGGGATGTGAGAAACTCGTTTGGACCTTTCCATCGCATCGTTACAATGCCCTCTGGAGTTCCCTGGGCGTCGCCACCATACCCTCTAGACTGCTGTAATCATCCGTGACCCCCCGCAAAAGCTCTGCAGAAGCTGCAGCGCTTACCTTTGTCCTAACGCGCACCAGTCCATTGTGGGAGTTAGAGGAGTAGAGAGACGGTAGGGAGAGAATAGATAGAACTGACGCAGTCACGATACGAGTGAAAAACAGCCTTTGCCGCTCTTCGCTGGCAGCTCGCATACATGGCGGGAGCGCGGGAGAAGGAAAAGGCGTCCTAATAAGAAACGCCACAACGCAGTAGTGGCGGACAAGCTGGATAAATTTGAATTCAAGGTACTCCACGGTACGTTCCAGCTATTTCTGAAAAAAAAAAAAGTCAGGCCTGCGCAGCACACGCAGCATTCACAGCGTAAGCTGGGGGAGCGGCGCCACAGGAGCTCCGTTTTGGGCAACACGTACTAGAGGGTCTTCACGGCGAAGTCTCTTTCCGTCGTTTTCGCGAGGACGAACTGAACTGTCCGCCCGCTGTCGACGGCGAGCTGCGGCTTGTGAGCACGAGGTCGCGAAATCGAATCCCGGCCGCGGCGGCCGCATTTCGATGGAGGCGAAATGCAAAAAACGCCCGTGTGCTTGCGTTGCAGTGCACGTTAAAGAACCCCAGGTGGTCAAAATTAATCCGGAGCCCTCCTATACGGCGTGCCTCATAATCAGAACTGCTGGTTTTGGCACGTAAAACCCCAGAAAGAAGAAGAACAAGACTTGTGCTGCTCTTTTCACAGCGGTATGCTGAGCCCGACGTTGCCTGGTTGCAGCGTTACATCTAGCCACCGTAGCAGCGTTGCTCGAGGTCGCGGGTTCTATCCCGACTGCTGCAGCCGCATTTCGACGGGGGCGAAATGCAAAAGCGTTCGTGTTCTCAGATTTGGGTACACGTTAAAGAATCCCATGTCGTCAAAATTAAACGGAGTCCCCCATTGCCGCCGGCCTCATAATCAGATTGTGGGCTTGACACGCAAAGTCACATATTTAATTAAAGTTGAACTCTTCTGCCCCGATGTGTTACGCCATGTGATGCCATGGCAGTGCTAACTTTCTCGCCCCAAGGCTATGTACTATGGCACAAAACAACGCCTCTAACAAACACGTCTCGCTGTGTGTGCTGTGTACTACGCCGCCAAATAAAAGGGGGTGCATGTAAGTAACATTTCACATCAACTCACCACTCTATTATTGCAATATACGTTGATGAAATTAAACACTCGCCTTAAATCTTACCACTGATTATGACCAATTAACGCAAACAGCACTGAAAGCTTCCCTTACATCGATTCCCACAGTGCGTGGGATCCGCATATATTCTCTTGTGTGCTTAGCGCTCCAGTGTGCTAATTTTCGTGTTTTAGTTTTAAATACGTAAGAAGCGCTTAGAGAAAAAAGTACACATTGAAAACGGTGATTTAAGAAAATGCTGCCACCTGTTCTTATAGCGCTAATTCTCTTCGCTGGATAAACCTCGCCCGGAAAATGTGCTCGCTACCCGTGGCAGGAGCAAATAAAGAGTTCCGCTGAGCCGACTAACTTGCAGGGGCGAGCTGTCTCACGATGGAAGTAATTAAATTGCATTAAAATTATCTTGCAAAGGTTAGCATAGCAGCACAAGACTACGTAACATTCTTTTGCCCACTAATTTTGTCCTCCCTTCTACCAGACGTTCCAGACCGCATTTTGGGTAAATGCTACTGCAGCAATGCATGCATCAACGCACCGCATCGGTCACCTCGTTTCCTGAGAATGGCATCAAACATCCTTCTTGATATGCTTAGCGCGCTGGGCAGCAACAAAATTAGAATATCTGTGGCCAACGTAGCGGGCGACTGAACACACAGCACGTGCTGGCCAGACAAACACAGTATTATAGCACAGATACAGCAACTGAAGGCCAAATACTGCAGTTCACCGTTGAAAAAGGACCGACAAATCATTGAGTGCGCCGCGACAATGCAACAGCAATTACGAGTAACCAACGCCATACGCGCATGGGTAGGCACTGATGACTATAGCAGACGATGCCAGAAGCAATCAACCCTAATCGTGGTGATGACGGCGGCTACGCTCGACTTCGCAGGAAATAGTGTCCTGCAACATTCCGCATATACTGTTCTACGAACCTGCAGGCTCGCATTTCAAAAACTTGAGCAGAGCAGGTCGGCCGGCAGCGCCAAGTTGCTTTCACTTGCGAGCGCGCACTCGGCGTGGCGGCGAATTCCGCCCTCTGGCGTCACACGCGAGAGGGCGCCACTCAAAGATCTCGGGGCTAATAGCCTCTTGACAGACATAAGTGCCGAGGCCAACGTAGTCCGACGCTCGTTATTATACTCTGAGGCAGGGGTTGAACCAAAGAGAGAGAGAGAGAGACGTGAATGAGTCTGCATAAAACTGCTTTGTTCCGGAGGCTACACGCTATCACACTGGGACAAAACCGCCGGAAACGCAAGACGCCTCGGGGTCAGTCAGGACAGACAGTTCTCCAGCGGACGCATCAAGCGTAATGAAGCCAAGGTCGTTGTGCAGGAAGGCTAAAGTAATTTCACCGAACACTGGGCAAACATTTCCGTAATTGGCGTACTTAAATTCATGTCACGTGATCTTTAAAAGGACACTAAAGAGAAACCCAAAATTAGATTACAGACCGACAGCACAGTTTTCTCAAAACTCAATCTTCGTTGCGTTCAGTGCAATAGGTTGGTTATCAGAAGAGGAAACGTCAATGTGATCCTCACGTATTATATATATATTCGTATTGTGCCATCGTGGTTCAGAAGAAGGCATTGAAACGTGCTAATCTTAGTCCTTAGCTCTTTTTAGGATGCAGTGTAGTTCACCTTTGACAATAAGAAATGGAAATGAACTAGGCTGGAGCAAATGCTTAATGTTATGAGTTAACGCAATCTTGTTTGAACGTTCCTGCTGAGTGATGTTAAGCTTTCCCAGAATGAATTCCGAAACGACGTGCTAATTCAAAGCCAGCCCACGTCTCGTAGACCTCCAATGGCGCGGTGAGCATACGATTCAATAAGATGGAAAATTGGGCAGATTGCTGAAGCTCCATGACAGCTGCATCACGACAGACTCGGACAGAACGAGTAGAGGGGAACATAATGTACACAATATTAACGCGATAGCGTTAAGTGCCCCGTGTCCCAGAAAATCCGGTGTCGGCGGCGGCGTCTCCGGCCAAGAAAATCTCCTCGAACCACGCGTTCCCATCCATGCCATGGCCGGGATTCGATCCCGCGACCTCGTGCCCAGCAGCCCAACACCATAACCACTGAGCAACCACGGCGGGTCACCACTTAAGCCTGATAGATAGGTTATGTACGTCAGAAACAAGGCCAGGACGAGCAGTTAGTACGAGGCGAAGGGTGTTCGAAGTACTGTCCGTTATTCTAGTCGGCTGTGGGACGAGCTGTATGAGCGAAAAAAGAGTGCACGTGTCCAAAGGCTTTGTTGCTAACAATGATGCCGGATGGACAATTAATTGCTGATTCATTAGACATTAATACAGTCGAACCCGGATATATCGAACCCACATATAACGAATTATTGCCTATATCAAACAGCTGTAAAATCCTCTTGAACATTCCACGCAAATGTATAGGGCTGGTGCACGCGTATATAGAACGCCCGTTCACTAGCACATTCGATATAACGAACGCGGCGCTACACCGAAGACCTCGAAGTGCACTTCTTTGTGCACTTTAAGGTATTCTGGCACCTGGAGGTGTATGCAGTAATTTGAGTCGTGTGGGTCGTGTGTGCAGTCAGTAGAGCCCCGTCGAGCTGTTTGGCTAGCCCGCATGCTGCCTCGACCGTCAACATTCCTTCTTTCCGATTTTCGTGGCGTCGTCGTGGGAGTTGAGCGCCTATTCGCGAGTTCATTTTCCGCAAGCGATGGCCGCTGCAAGTGTAAAGAAAATAATCAACTTGGACTTTATATGGAAGTTGAAAGTTATCTAGCAATTGTTTTGGAGGTAAATAAACTGTACTTGTTTTTTTTCTTGTTTTTTTTTTTTTTGAGATGCGAGCAGTAACTTAGCGGCCCTCGGACGCACCAATCGGTAACCCGCAGTTAACCTCAGGGCCTACTATTTTATATATCGAATGACCTATGTATATATATCGAACTTTTTTTGTGATCTCCTTAAGATTCGATATATCCTGGTTCGACTGTATACTGAGAAAATTGAAATCTCCGAGCAAAAAGAAAGGTAACGATGAGTGGCTAGTTGACAATGTGTTAATTAAATCATAAAGATAGTTTACGAAACATGGTGAAGAGGTAGGGGGGAGGTAACAAACCCCAATACAATTTTTAAATTTCAAACCTTTATAGTGACAAACACGTTCTCGCTATCGCTGTACGTACAAATGCATTGCGATGGAAGCTCTTTATGTACCGCCAGTAAGACGCCGCCTCCCTGTCTCGAAACACGGCCGCACCGATAAATATTATGAGAATAACAATGTGGCACTTGAAAGACGTCATGATCATGAATGTCAGGACGCAGCCCCGACTCAGTTGAAAACATATTGTAAGGCTTTCACGTATCGATAACGGATGACGAAGAATCACGTCTGTTTATAACACTGCGTATGTTATTAAAAAGCACTGAGAGATTAGACACAATAGGTCCACCACCCCTCGCGATTTCTTACGCTCTGATACGCGCCGTATCGAAAGACTGGGCACTTGCCGATGATAAAGGGCAAGAGCTTGGTTCAGTATTAGTTTCTGAAAGTGATCTGCGCGTAGATTTGTGTTCCTTCACTGCTGCAGTTAAAGTATCATACATATAATGTTTCCTTTTGATAGCTAATTGCTTATAACGAAGATGGAAAGGCGGTGTTCCTGGCTGCGGTTCAGCGAAATCAATAAGCTTTTTGCGGACGGCCCGTGCAGACGGCAAAACGCCTTCACTTACAGTAATTTGTTTCTCCTTTAACTTGCTTCAAATAAGCGTTGCAGATTCATTTTGCTTTAAAGTTTGCGAGCTTTACAATTATGGGACATAGGTGTAAAGGGTCCCAGGCGATGGACACGCTCGATTGCTCTTGGGGCCGGGAGCAAGACACGTCACACAAGCATTCTTGAGTTTGTTTTTCAGATTGTTCCCATGATTCACGAGAGACGGGTAAAAAGCGGGAGAATGAAGAACCGGGAACAAGAGAATCGGGGGAGAACCGGGATTTGCACGCCGGGGCCTCTTGGTCAAAAAAAGCAAAAGGCATGTAAACCAAAGTTGACGCGCACGAATACAACATCGACGTACAAGCGCGTACAAAAAAAAAAGAAGCAAATGAAAAAACTCGGCATGAATAATAGAAGGTTCGGAAAAAAAAAAAAACGTATTTACTACTAGCGCCATCTGTGTAGTATTCGCTAACTTACATGAGCGCGTGGGGTATTCCGGATGTTCCCGTACGCCGCTCGCGTCAAGTTTGCGTGCGTTGAAGGCACGGGTTTGAGAGTTTTCCTGGTTTCTTTTTTTAATATTTTTTTATAAAGCTTGCTCTGAACATACGCCTTTTGAGGGACACATACGAACAGCAATCATTTACTTGTATTCTTTTTAGGTCGCAGTAACGTTTTCACCGAATCTGCTATTGCTGATTTCGCATGCTTTAGGAAGTTTGTATTAACTTAAAAATTAAATTATGGGGTTTTACGTCCTAAAAACACCATCTGATTATGAGGCACGCTGTAGTGGGGACTCCGGAAATTTCGACCACCCGGGGTTCTTTAACGTGCACCTAATTCTAAGTACGTGGGTGTTTTCGCATTTCGTCCCCATCGAAATGCGGCCGCCGTGGCTGGGATTCGATCCCACGACCTCGTGCTCAACAGCCCGACACCATAGCCACTGAGCAACCACGGTGGGTTTTGTATTAACTTGTACGAAGCAAGGGCCCCAGATGTCCTTTCAACGTCACAATACTTCCAACGGAAAGTTCGAAGACCGATGCGTGAAAGGTTTTCTTGAACAGAATTTATTTTTCGTAAAAACTGATTCGTTAAATTCGTAAAATGAGCAAAATTCATAAACTTTACGAAAAAAATTCGGGAGGGCTGACACGGCAGCCACGCCGAGTTCGTGCTACTCCTTAGTTCCCCTTTGTAACGGCTCCATCGCTTATCAGGGCATTCACGCCAGCTCTCGCATAATTCCACCTCGGCGCATTATGACCTATCAAACGTAGCAGATGGCATGGAGCGGCCGTCGTGTCTGCAGTCATCGATTGTGATTACGGCGGCTCGCAGCTGCGCGCGCCGCGAAGAAGGAAACGATGATCAGGCGGCGAGGGGAACCTGCCTGCTGGGGGATCTCGGGTCGCGGCCGGAGACTGGCTCTCCAAGGTCGCCCTTGCTGCTGCGGCTGTGAGCGCCAGGCTGCACCGGTGGTGGCAGCAGCAGTCTGCTGCAGCCACGCACGCAAGCCACTCGCTCCTTGGAGCAGCTAGCAGCGAGTCGCTTGCTCGCATCACTTGCCGCTGCCGCCGCCGCCGCCGGTCCCTCCACGTGTTGCCATGCAGGCCTGCCGAGGTGAGCCGTGCAACTCTTTCCCGACTCGGACGTGTCGCGGTGACGTCAGGGGTGACGGCATGGACGAAAGCACCGGATATTTGCGAGAGAATCGACGGTAGACCGCTCGCCTCTTTGCCGACGTGGTTGAGCTAGAGGGTAAACAAAATGGTTACTCGCGCTGCTCGGCAGGCTGAAAACAAGAACTCAGTTTTGCTGATACGCCGACACCAGTAGCGCACCCAGGATCTCTGCGGAGGGGGGGGAGCAAGTACTTTGCATAATATGTAATTTCCTTGCTTTAGCCAGAGGAATCCAATAACAAATAAAATGCCTAATACTTATAATAATATAATGACACCAAGGATGATGACGATGTGTATTTTTTCAGCAGTTTTACTCAAAGTAAAAGTAATTTAAGAGTGAATGAATAAATACAAGACAGTGATAGAGCGTTTTTGTTAATCAGAAAATTTCGACCTCAAGCCACCTCCTGAATTGTAATGACAATGTGATCAAGGCACTGAAGGTACACGTTAGACTGGTGGGGCTGGACGCATGAAAGGGGAGGGGGGTTAACTCGGCCTCAGGGGGGGGGGGGGGGGTTAAAACACCGGAACCCCCCCCCCCCCCCCCCTCCGTCGGTGCGCCACTGGCCGACACCGTTCAATGCACTAAATGTGGGTTACGCAAGGCGTCGAAAGTAAGGCTGGCGCATGGGAGATCTGACCCCTTCATCGGACGAATACATGATCGAGTTGTATATGTAGGCGCGCTGTCAGCTGAATGGCGGTCTCACTAGATCGCATGCTGAAATAAATCGTAACGTGTTAAATACTGCGCTCTTAACCAGTGCAGCGAGTTTACCGGGTTGAAGTAAATACGGTATATTTCGGTTGTCGCTCTACCGGAACCCCGGAATTCTCGCACGACCAATCGCGGAATTTGGTCCGAGGAGTATTGAAAGCGGAAACATTTTCTCGTCGGTGGCGGAAATCGTTTGAGTGTTTAAAAGATCCCAGGAAATTTCACCGAGGTGTGATTTCCTTCACATTTGTCTATGGCTGTGCTCAGTCTGCTTAGTGTTTGACTGCGCTCCTCATTCAAACGTAGTAGTTGAGCGAGATGTCCTGAAGAGTACATTTGATCGTTTTGCGTACTTTTCCTGTAAAGGAATACATGTTAGAAAAGCATTTTCTATGTTATATCTTATTAGTCACTAGCTTTGTAGCGAGTGATACGTTGTAGTGAACGGGGGGAAAAATGTCTTATTGAATTATGTCATGAGCCACGGATGGCAGCTTTCCCAAACTTATTTACCTTTCACACTGTACTGCACCGAAAGGCGTGAGAATGTGCGGCCTAATTTGAAAAAGAACCAGTCAAAAGATCGCTTGACGTGCATCGCTATCAGATTTTATTTTTTAGAAAAATGTTTTCAACAGATGCCTCTTGCAATGAAGTATGTTTACTAGCATGCTTGCATCTGTCGCATAAGTAAATCTAATACCCGACACTCTCTGGCGAAAGAAGTTATGATCTGACAACAAGGACGCGTCCTACATAGTTTATAAACATTTCTCGGGGAAAATTAGTCCTATTAAGATTACCAGATGCTATACAAGACCAATCACTGCGGTTTAGGGCACCTAGGAGCTACCTTATGATTCCACCCCGCTGTCGACCTGCTTTGTACAATTTATTATTAAGTTTGTATATCTTCTGGTTGCAAATTGTCGCACCAGCGCGTACACGACCGTCATATTCCATGACCACACGGCGTGCTACGTTAATATCTTAAATCAGCATTTCCATTTCGTGCTGTCGTTTTCAAGCCACATTGTTCGGGCTGGCGTTACTTTTGACGGCACCGTTCTGAAACTTACTTCTGAAAGCTTGTGTTAAAAACTCAATTAATCCTCAAAAGAAAGTGCAAGGGACCGTACAGGAAGTCAGTAGGATGCCAGTGCGCTTGTGTCCAGGCCAAACCAACGTACTCTTCAGTCAGTCATTAGAAGGAGGGATAAATTAAGATATGCCAAATGTACCTGTGCATGAAAATGTGTTAGTCTTCGCCGTGAGTCATTTTAGCAGCTGTAGCATATAAGGGCAGCAGCCATCGTCAAAGTCATTTCGCTTCACTTGTATGGCGTCCTTCGTAGCTCAAGTCTCGTTTCCCGGTGCAAAACGTAATCAATCATCTCTTTGAAGCACAGTCAGAGACGCTTTTCGTGGTCACTGCGTGCTCTCATTCCAAGCCTTTTTTTAAGTTCTGTATGCGCCAAGGATTCGAATCTGCTGCGTGAGAGGTCTTAGTGACAGTATACAATATATATATATATATATATATATATATATATATATATATATATATATATATATATGGGAAGAGATTTATGGGCAACAAACATGTAACTCAAATGGTACACGTCGGTAAACAATAATATAGCACTGCCCTACAAAACCAAATAAACGAATTTACAGTAACACCACAAGTATGCATATCGGCGAGACAAATATTCAGAGTATAGTGGTCTATAACAATACGTAATAGCTAGAGAACTGCGCTGACAGAAAGAAAAGTTCCTGATCATAAAGGCGTTGTCAGTGATGACGAGTGAGAATTGCTGGGAGTCCCTTATTTAGCACGGTACGGTGACGGGTAAACGGCATGATGCCTGGTAAATGCTGACGTGTCGCAGGCGATAGGTGTGCGCATGGGTGCACAAGACAAGTCCGTTAGTCACAGAAGATACTGCGGTCAGAAACCACGGTGTGCTGTCGAGGATCGCGGAAGGGCAAACTGTGTGATGAGCCTATTTTACCCGGGTCTTCTAAGCCATCTGCAGAACTTTAAGGCATGGCTTAATGTCGCAACAACCGTGGCGGCTCTACAAATTCTTGCATGGTCAATCTTACAAAGCAGGAGTGGCCATGTTCTTGGTGCGAGCAGTTGGTGCTGTTCTGTCGAGATCAATGGCACAAACCATGTTGGTGTTTGAGTCTCCTCTTTGTATCCTGTCTAATTTTTGCGCTGAATCAAGAAGACACACACGCTATTCAGCATAGACACAAAAATAGGCGGTATGAAGTAGTACGGAAAAAGGAAAAAAAGGGGAGGGGGGGGAGAACAATAATGATAAAAGAACAATAGGAAAGCGGAGATGACTAGGCAGCTTTGCAAGATAACCGTAGGGGGGGGGGGTTCAAGGCAGACATCAGAAAAGTAATACAAAGATGGTTAAAAGAGGTACTCATAAGAACGACTAAGAAGGATGTTTCTTTTTTCCTTCTTCTGTCTATTATTGCTCAGTAGTACCACACTACCACTCGCACTGATGGTTTCGCCCCCACTTCTCCTAAATGTGGGACCTTACGCTTTCTGCTTCTTATTTTCCTTCTTTCTTGTCAGGCTGACAGATGGCAAATTTCCTGCCAGATTTCCCGCAGGCAACGGCCGTGAAAAATGTGTGTCACGTCTACGCAGCTCAGGGGTTGTACCAGTATATAGGACACTGCAGTTTCACGCTTCGTAAACGTATATTTGACACAGCTGGCGTTGTCTGGAGCGAGACTGTCACTGCCACAGATGTCTGTTCAAAAAATGAAGGGCATTCACCTTCACGCCCATACTGACGTGGTTGCACAGCTGTACGGTACTGTCGTAGCAAGCGAGCAGGCACGCAGGCTTGCTGTGTTCGAGCGCAATTCATCTGAATGGAACGATGGGGTCAATTCAAGATGTCAAAGCTGTTATACGACGCCAATATTTTGCTTTTTAATTAAGAACTCTCATCTTGGAAAATTTACAAAGGCCCATGCTGGTGAAACATATAACTTATTCTCGCCCAATTCTACATTTGGTTCTGGTTATTCAGCTTTTCGAAAAAGGAATAGAAAGAGCCGCTACAATATTATTCCAAACAAGAACATTAAAAAGCCGGAGTGTTTGTTAGTTATAAGCTGGTCCAGCCAACTTAACTATGCTTTTCGTAAATTCCCCATCTGCATTTTGCTGTTTCGGTTGTTGATATTCTTGTTGATGTTGTCGTTGCTGTTTATGTTTTATACGTCCAAACCACCATCCATTTCTTTTACCGAGAAATTTTCCAGCGTCTCCACCGACCCAAAACGCGCGACGCATTCCCGCATCTTAAGACCATCGCTTGCGCTGGGTTCTTATATATATATATATATTCTCCCGGGTATTTACAGTCATCGACCCCGAAGGACTGCCGTAACAGATGTATTGGCGCCCATGAGGCTATGTACTTGAGCAACGACGGTCATTGGCGTGAGGATGCGGTTTCCGCAGTGAGCGCGGTAACTTTCCGCGGATCCACGTTCCGCCCCTCTCGCGGTTTCCTCCGATTTATTCCCCTGAGGCTACAGGTCAGAAATACCGCCGTGCCCACCGTGGTCACGTAATGTGCACCCTGTAATTGGGTCTTTGCCAGCGGCACCGGTTTCCGGTTTGGGCGTAGAAAGCTTCGGCGCCCCTCTTCACAGTGAGATGGGCCGCCATTATGTAGCAGTGCATTTTCTTATGCTATTCTTTTTCACGCAGTTCACGCTTCGTCAGTGGTCAGACCGTCGCTCCGCCCGCGTTATCAACGGCATCAGACGGCCGTGAGCTGTGGATGATAAGAATGGCATAGATTCGAACGGAAGGCGTCACTACAAAATCACTGCGCTGGTGTATCAGGCTATGAAGAGGATAGCTCTCTAGATACATACTCTGATAATTGGCACTGGCTTAAAGATAGTGCAAAAAAGAAAAGCTCCAAATGTCATTCGAGGAGACTATTCGTAAATCCGACAATTCTTTCAATTAAATATACGTGCAGTTTACGCACTGTTTCATCTATAGCAAGGTCACTCATGGAACGAAAGAAAAAAAAGTAAGACAGGTCGTTAATCATCGGTTACAAAAATGCCTGGCGCTACGCAATGATGGAGACAGTTTTTGTTGTTGTTCGTCTTCTTGATTGACAGCTGCAGATCTACATGTCTGGTCGAGTGGAGGCCAAGTGAAAATTTCTGTGTCCAAGACTCCCACCCCCAATCTCAAGCTTTCACCCCAAAAGCAAAAAGCGATCCAATTTTACAGCGAACCTGTTTATGCGGACCCGGCGCCGTCGTTGTCGGACTTCGCTTTTTTCCGTCTAAGGAAATCACTGCTCGTTAGTGTGGGGTATAACGTCGCACATAAATATAGATAAGATTCACAGATTACAGAAGAAATCTCTCTGTCAAATAGCAAATGGTTCCCTGGGATTCACCGTCACATCACCTATTCTTTAGGTACAGGGTCTTACCTTTTGAGCAGTTCTACAAGTGCCGATTGTTGCTGCGTTACAAAATGAGCTTAAAGCATAATAACACGTCATTTATGTCACTGTACAACCTAAGGAGCGCTACAGAAAAAGCGTATAGTTTCCGGAGCATGCCAACCAGGCTAGTACCTTTCTGTAGGACAAACCATGGCTCTAACAGCATAGAATATTGATTAAGTAGACTTTTGAATCAATTAATTTCTTGTGGTATAAATGACCTCGAGATGAGGCATTGTGATTCTAAGCAGTTTTTTTTTTTTGCTAGTTTTGTTGATACGTCATCATGCACCCCTACTGATTTGTTCCGTTAAATGTTGCACGTCTTTCTTTCTTTGTACTTCACTATATGTATCTTCTTTACCTATTATTATTTTTTTGGCACTCCGCAAGCGGTGATGTTTGCATTCTCGCTAGGATCGAAGTCATGATTTTGTACAATGCTCTAATATTGATAAAAACCACCGTCGCGCTGCCATTGACTGTCAGGGGTTCAGGGATCCCGTCAAGCTTGTCGATTGACAAAGCTTTTTGTCCCTGTTCCCTGCATTTCTGATGTATATGAAGTGCAGAAATAAAATTCAATTGACATACCAACGCCTGTTCAATTCGTCATCCAGCATCTGGTGGAGCTCTAAGAAGTTCTGAACATGCACATTCGCGACACTGCTGCGAGGCGCAATCTCCGGTGTTCTAAAAAAAATTATGGGGCTTTACGTTCCAAAACCACGATCTGATTATGAGGCACGCCGTAGTGGGGGAATAATTTGGGCCACCTGGGGATCTTTAACGTGCCCCCAATGCACGGTATACACGGGCGTTTTCGCATTTCGCTCCCATCGAAATGCGGCCGCCGCGGCCGGAATTTGATACCGTGTCCTCGTGTTTAGCAGCGTGACACCATAACCGCTAAGCCACCACGGCGGGTGCGCCGCAAATAATTGAACTTTATGCTTTCAAAGCCGCCCAAACACCTAGCATTGACATGCGTGGCGTAAGATAATAATTAAACACTTAGTTAATTATTCGTCAGAAACTAATTCGGTAAAACGCTAAAAGTACGAGACGAATCTTTAGATTTTTGCTAACAACACACGATTGGTTTCATCCGCATGGAGGACTTCGCTTAAAAAAAAAAAAAAAAAAAGCAACTTGGTGCATGATAGCTGGGACACCTTGTATATTGTAAGCACTATTCATGTACTTAATATTTTCACGTGTACATAACCATCATCATCTCTGATCTTTTGTTTCTTCGTGCAAGGGATGATGCGTTATTTTTGAAATAGACCGTTTTATATATAAACCGTATAACTCGATACACATCACATGTGACCGCTTCAAGTTTAAGCGTGCTCTAACCACTGCTGGGGAATCTGCGAAAAACAGAGCATTCCTTGAACAACGTTCTCCTCGGCCCTCCAGGTGAAAGAGGTCAAAACCCTATCCGAACCTGGCTATGCTCCAAGAAGATATGGTTTCTGTTTAGAAGCCGAATTGTGTCACGCTTGTTCGCGGCCTCCTGGGCACACCATCCTCGCCGCTTGTCTAGTGTGGTACAAATATAAAGCTTTCCTGGTCATTTCACCAACCAATCTAGGAGATAATATTGTTTACGCATGGCTTGTTGTGATGTTCATGCTGATATCACCTCGTGTGTGCTCTTCTGCAGTCGACAGTTACACCGAGTTAATCTCTGACATGGTCTCGCTTTTTTCGTCGCTGCCATATCTCCACGTTAGTCGGCGTCTTTGCCTCAGATTACGAGTTGGAAGGATAATGCATGCGTGCCCCACAGAAACTGCGACAGTGCTCGCACGCGAGGAAAAAGAGAAAGCGTGGACACATCCTCACCCTTGTTAAAGGAGCATTCCAATAGTCGACAGATTGACCTTCAGTCTCGCTTGCACTCCGTATGTTTTGCACAACACAGAGTTCATCGGGATCGAATCCCGGCCGCTACGGCCGCATGTCGATGGAGGCGGAATGCATAAACGCCCGTGTGCTTGCGTTGTAGTGCACGTTAAAGAACCCCAGGTAGTCAAAATTAATCCGGAGCCCTCCACTATACGGCGTGCCTCATAATCAGAACTGGTTTTGGCACGTAAAACCCCAGAAAGAAGAAAGAAAAGTTTATGCATGCCGCATACATTTTATACATACGCCTCGCACTGTGGCTTACTTGTCGTACTCCTGTAGCGCTATATGTTTCATTATGGCTGTCCTTCTCTTGCTGTGATGATGACTGATCAGTGATGATTTCTGTTGGCATCTCCTTCGAAACGAGGCGGTGACAAATAGTCACTCAGCGTGCTTGAGCTAATCAGGTGTTATATACATGTAGTGCAATTAAGCATTTTGCCTATATCTCCTTCAACTTTTATTTCCTCATTAAGAACTCTCATTGCCCGTAATGACTCCTGCTCTATGAATTCCTTCCCTGCTTTTCCCACCAATACTCCAAGCGTATCCTGCTTATCTCGACTGCTGTGGGCGGCGTGATGGCAGAGCTCCCAAACTGAACTATAGATGTGACGACTGAGTTGCATCTTATATAGCAGGACAGTCCGGGGATCGAATCTGTGACCTTGCGTTAATACAGCAGAACGCCAGAGCCATTGTGGCTTGCAGCCCACGCTTTGATATTCTATGAAAATCTGTAAACTACCGCATTCATATTTGGGTATAATTGATGCAGCTTAAGCTTTCCTAACATTGGTTTTGGGAATGCCGGCAGATTCTGTTACCATAAACGACAAAAGCATGCCATGTTGTCTAGAAGAAGGGGTGAAATGTGCCTTAAGTTGCTAGAACCAAGACCGAATTTCAGTAAACTTACCGAGTAGGCGTGAATCCGAATATAGAGAAAATTATATTCATGCTCACTGTCGTCTGTCGTAGACAGCGCGATGTTGTTACAACGTGAACGTGACGCTGACACCCAAAAATAGAAGAAGCCGCGCAGGGGTCATATCGTCAAATATGCGTTGCAGATTAAAGGGACACTAAATGGAGAAATTATTTAACTTGTATTAGTAAATTATAATTTTCTCCATTTAGGATCCCTCCCTCGTACTGCGCGAAGATGAGACTGCTCAAGAAGGAAAGATGCGTGGCGACGCGGCCTTCAAGTTCCCGCGCTAGCTAGCCATGACATCATTGATTGTGACTGCGCCTGCTAGGGCCTCGTTAAATCTTTATCGGTAAAAAATGAACTGCATTGTGTAACTTCTTTATCCGCTCTGGGATAATTCCAAGTGCTTGTGCTTACATATGCATCTATATACTTGTTCATCTTCTGTCGGGCCTTTTACTCCTCTACAGAAATTTGTTCTATGCGGACTGACTGCTTTTGTTGGTTATACTTTTGCGCCACATTTTGTTAGAAATTTCGGGACGATATTTTTCTTTTCGAAGCGACGAGGAGTAGCCGGTGCCACCTAAAGGCGCCGACCTCTCCTGTTCCATCATGTCAAAACAAGAAAAAGAGAAAGAAGAAAGGTCGTTCAGTTTTAACATGCCACTTTCCGAAACCTTTACTGAGCCAACGCGGCCGAAATACGGAAGAAAAATAAAATAAAAACTTCGAAATTTTTCACGTCACACTTACGTACCGGCGCCGGAGTTTTCTTGTACGAAATTCCATGAATGGAACTTTGACTTTTATTTTCTGATCTAAAGGTCAACTCATTATTGCGAAATTGACGAAAGTAGATCGAGTTTTCAAGTAATACTTTGCCAGTCTAAAGTAATTTTGTGTTAATTGTTAGTGTCCCTTTAAAATGCCCCCCAGACCTGTGGAAATCAGTGTATCTTTAATATTCATTTCCGTAACCTGATTGTAAGTGACCTGATTACAGATTTTAGTCACCGTGTTTGGCCTTCAAGTTTCTCTATGTCATCTGTTGGCTCCGCAGTGTGCAATCAAAGCTTGAAAGTAAGTTATCCGTGCGATTTGTTCGGCGCTGACGGCGTTGATGGAGGTAACGTTGCAGCGTCACCAGTTTGTCAATGTGGATATTATTTGCATGGTTTAAGCGATACTTCGCGTCGTTCGACCGTTGATTCATGACCTTTTGCATCGCTTACTTCCCGTTTGGCTTTTCATACCGCCGACTTATTTTTTTTTTTACTTTTGGTATTTGTTTATGCACGGTTTCAGAAAGGAGTGAAGCGGTACACAATCGGAGTTTTGACAGCTGACATTTTCTCTGTCTCTCCCTTGACGCCGAGTTGCTCTGTAGGGCTAAGCAAATGCCAAGCTTCATGTAGGAGCAATTTGATGAAAAACAGTCTGAGAGACTGCAAGCTTCTAGGACTCTCACTTAAGAGTAAGACAGAAGTTCAGAACGTTATCACATTTGAAAGATGCGCAAGCCACAGAAAGTGCGCAACTTTATCAATAAGGCAGCGATAAGTTTATTGATCTACACCCGCGGTGGTGCTTCAGTGGCCATAGCGCTTTTTTTTTCCGGAGCAAGAGATCGCGGGCTTGATTCTCGGCCACGGCGGTCACATTTGGATGGGTTCGAAATGCAAGAACATTTTTATACCGTGCTTATAGGAAGCACGTTAAGGAACATCTACAGATGGTCAGAAGTATTCCATATCTCTCCATTACGACGTCCTTCATATCCGGCTTTGTAGTTACGTTCGTAACGTTAAACCTCACAGATGGGATTAATATTAGGGACGTAATTTAAGACTCAGCCCGCTCTCAAGTCTTACATAGTTTTGGCCGGGCAATAAGTACTGGGCCCATCCAAAAATGGCTTCATAAATGCCCACCGAATATGTTTCCAATCGGCCTTCTTTACTTAAATCATTTGTATATATATATCGTACATTATTTCCATGATTATGGTATACTACTTGCATACATTACGTGCAATTTCAACAGCATTCAATTCCATAAGCACGGAATGTAAAGCACATAGAGGTATATGAGCAAAGTACATTGTTGGGGCAGCTTTAGATATTTAGGAGTTAAAAGCGAACATAAACTGACGGCGGCGAGGAATGACACAGGAAAGCTTCTCCTTTCCCTGCCGGTTTCGATCCCCGTTAATCTGTTCTCGTTTTAAATTTCCAGGGCGAGGTACACCGGATGGCATACGGGAATGTTTGAGCAAAACTACTTTATTATTGGACCTATGCCTGAGCTAGAATTATCGACTGGCACGCTTAACCGCGAATATCGAAACCGTACAATAAAATTAAAAAAAAATCAGGACGAGTCCAGCCTCGACTCTCCCCTCCCCTCCTCCTCTTCCTTGCCCATCCTCCATGTCTAAATACCCGTTATAGTAACGTACTTTAACTTAGATGCCAACATTAGCCTGTTCCGGAAATTCTACGCTGGTCAGTGCAGTTGATACGTCCGTTTATGTCGTGGCTCGTGAATGTGAAGCTCGGGGATTTCCGCGACAGCCCTAAAAAGGAAATAACTGAATGTGTGTGAGATATTGTAAACAAAAAAAAAAAAACAGTGTGGAGACCCTGGCAGGAATCCAAGAAGTGTTTTAAGAGAAGATGTGTGCTGCGCGCAGTTGATTATGTGACATCCTTAGTTCGAGGCTAGTAAACTACAGTTGAGAACGGCCCTAAGACTGATGGCAGGAGAGGCCCTAATGACGCACTTCGGTTGACGTCAAACGAATTGTACCCAGTGCATTCATCCTCATAAGCCAAACACTGGTTTCCTCGTACTGACCGCTGTCAGGAATTGAGGTCTATATATAGCGCTCAGAATATTGTGCGATAACAGTATTTGCTGCTGCACCATTCACGACAACCCACCGTACCACTCGTCACTATCGTCGCCAGAGATGTCATTAGCAAAGCCGACGTAACCGTCGGATCCAAGGCTTCCTGCTCGTTTGATGTTGCTTCGCGCAGCTATTTTGTTCTCGCGCGATTGCAAATGATGATGTTAAAGTGCCCTCATTTTCACAGCGTTGGAGGCGATCAAGGAAGAGCACCAACAATGCTCGACACCCTCACCGGAAAAAGGAAATCGAGCACGTTTTCACAAACAAAAGACTCGCTCGCAGGGATTGGTGAAAGCGTGCGAATGGCTTTATCATCCAGGTATATGGCAGCGAAATCGCCCAAGCTGCTATTTTGTATAGATGACAGTTCCAGTCCTAAGTACAGATGTAAAATCACAACTCGATTTTCACCTGAAATTTACAAAAGCTGAGCTGAACTGCTGCAAACTGAATTGCTCTTGTGTGAACTTTGCGTCCTTATATTTCCCGGCGTTTAAACAGTAAATTCACGATTACGCTCGCCGTCAGAAGGCGGTACTCTGAATTTCTGTTCACATCGCGCTGTTGGATTTTCTTCCCGTGCTAGAAATTTCGCTAATATTTTCCATCTTTGTTACTTAAAGAATTTCCTCACTTCTTTCTGCTCTCGCAAAGCAAGCCTTTACTGAGCTACAATAAATGCGATTATCTCCCAAGAAAAGTTATTGCGAATTATTGGCTTCTTGTAGTGCCCTCATCGACGTTATTGCGCTCAACTCAAGATAACTACAGCGAGTCACTCCGAAAATAACTTCTGAAGAAAGAGGACCGGGCAGAGTTATGTTTATGACTATACGCAGTCTGTTGGGAGGACTCTTCGATGTGCCTTACCCGGGAATTCCGAACTTCACAGTATCGCCTTGTTTTTCTGTGGGGGACACACGTTTATGTGTTTGGCATTTGCACGGGGGGCTGCCTTTACATTTTGATGACCGTTATTGCAATTTCGAAAGGTTAACGTCAGCCAGTTACCAAGCAAATAACCCTTGCTTAAATAAACAATAAACTGTATTGGTACAGTTTGAGGAAAACGCTTTTCGAGAAAAACGCTTTTTTATGCATTCAAGCGCACAGTTAACTGGAACACCAATGGATTTCGTCGGACACTTTCAAAATTAATATCTAGAAACTGGTTCAGTCCTGAGAATTCGTTCCAAGTGGATACGCCTTGCGAACTCAGCAGTTATAATTCGTTGATTGAAAGATGGCTCGTAAAATAGTTAATTAAAAAGTTAATTAGCGTAATTATGTTAATTATTCAATTAGGCATTTTGATTTGTGGAAGTAGTGGCCGCCTCATCGAGTATTTTAGAGCAAGGATTATAATTGTGCTATCTGCCACAGGCATTTTTTTTTAATTTGGTGCAGCTAAAATGAAACACCCTGTATATCGAGCTCTTAATTTATTACTGATTCTCGCTTTTCTTTAACTTCCTCATACTTACAGTTTTCGCGTGTCATAAAGCATTATTAGAGAAAACTGTGCTTGCATAAGCGCTGATTTAAAAGCCGTGTTGCTCTCCCGCGAAAACGCGGATGCCATCGCTGACACCGTTGGTATATGTATAACTGAGCCGAGGCGGTTGTTTATGCTGCTGTGCCGAATGTACCGTCTCTTGTTTCGCGTTTGACGCATAGGAAAACAGTACATCTGAGGAATTAAGAAACGTGTCAGCATGACAACACGTACAGACACACCCATCTACGTTGCGAATGCGACCGGCAGCCTACGGGAACGGTGACGTACGTATACATACAGATGCTGGCACAGCCGTTGGGCAGAGCGCTCTGTTCCCGCTTGCAGCTTATTGTGTACGCGCCGTGCGAAGCGAATAGTTGTTTATTTAAAATCGCTAAGGCCATATAACTGAACTATAAAAGCACTTTCCGTCGTGCTAACTTGCTTACTTTTCACTTCAAGTCCGTCGGCATGCGGGCGCACGAACTCGACGCCGCTAGGCCTAACCTTCGCTGAACAGGATCAACATTGGCTCAAACTTCATGCGCGCGGCTTGTGAGGGTTAAAGATGGTGCATTTCAACTTCATAGGCATGACTCACTTTGAGCGCGATTAATTATATGTACAAACGGAGGCGTTGCGGCTATCGCGTTATCGGTTCGACGGCCGATCGCGCGGGGTTCGGTCGAACGATAGTCGGCACGCTGATTTTATCGGTACCGTCGACAAGAAAGCCCGTCGCAGTACGACAACTCGCGCTTGTCGGTTGCGTCTTGTAGGCCTGGTATGATAAAATGGTCTCGGCGACACACAGTGCTGAATAGTCGGCATCTCGTTGGCGGTCTCGTATATCGATCGACTCAGTGTTACCGCGCCTGACTTCAAGAGTACGTGAAGTCAGGCACACGCTGCGACTATATACCAGCAAGCGAGGACCGACGCTGCAAGAAGTCTTCGATGTTTTTAAATGTGGTCCAAGTGTAACGCAGTGGTTTGTCTATAAATTTGCTATGATGGCCATCAATGCAAGGCGGCAACTAAATACGTATACGTTGTTCCCTGTGCAGTCCGGACGAAGCCCTCGCCGTTTTCTGTTTTAAAGTGTCTTACGCTACGCAGTCTTACGCTACGTACGTTTTTAGTACCGCACCGACGTCGAGCTACCAGTGGAGTTTCAACGCGGTACACGGCACGAGTGTTTGCAGTAGCGCGCGTCCGAGCGCTTTTTTTTTTTCGGGGGTCTGTCCCCTGAGATGGGGCCGCGCGGCCGCGCGCAACCCTTCCAAAA
The DNA here is from genome assembly GCF_013339745.2 of Dermacentor silvarum. Taxonomy (NCBI): domain Eukaryota; kingdom Metazoa; phylum Arthropoda; class Arachnida; order Ixodida; family Ixodidae; genus Dermacentor; species Dermacentor silvarum. The sequence continues at coordinate 179,224,308 of NC_051159.1, read as the reverse complement.
CGTTTCGCGGCTAATCCGCCAGGGCAGGGCGCATGCGCCGTCGGGCCGTGAAAAAGACGGATTGAGGATCCTGCTGGTGAACCCGCCGGCCTTTCAAAAGCTGTACACAAACACAAGGCTTACTTCGCCTTGGCGGCGATATGGCATTGAAAGCGGGATTTTAGCGCGATTGCGTTTAGGGCCCCGTGTCGCAGAAAATCCGACGTCGGCAACCGGTGTGAGATCGCGGGTGGCGGAGAAAATCATCCAAGCACATTGACCGCGCAGGCCCTCCACGTGGTGCAAGGTTTCGGTGAACAAAAATTGAATTTCTCACAGTGAAAATTTTCACAGTCGGATTCGCCGTCGGATTGTAATTTGAATGTACGAGAAAACCTAATTCTGCTACGAGGAAACTCAAACACAAACCCCTTTTCCAGCATTTCTACCAGACCTGCGCGCGTCGGGGCAATAGCAAGGAATTAATAAAATAATAAAAAAGGTGCTAGGGCCTTCACATTTTAATATAAAAGAACTTATATTGCCCCAGGAAAAACGTCTTTTCAGCAATACATTTCAGTTTAAAAGTGAAGCCGACTTTAAAGGGATCGGTGTAAGCTTGGTCTTCGTAAGCTAGCTTTCCCACATTCAAAGTTGCAGTGAATGAAGCCTACTTGCCGTATGTGAACGATGCGATGTGAACGGGTCCCGATAACGCTGTCGCGTTCTACTCTTAAAGGCGAAGCTTAAGCGTCCTCCAATTTTTTTTAATGGAACGCAGCTTTGGCTCGCGAACAATCAAGCAGACGACACGAGGCCACGCGGCTCCTTCCAGGCATTCTTGACCCTACGCAGGCTTACTTCTTTGCACAGCCGCACTGAATGCACTGGCGCTACGCGGAGCGCGGCCACACGCTGGCGTGTTCACCCTAACTCTGCTCATCGCTGTACGTGCGCACAACCCTCATGCTAGCAGTAGAAGACAGAACGATGTCCTGCCCCCGCTGCATAGCCGACTGAGCTAAGCGTGGCGGTGCTGCGCCTACGTGGCTTAATCATTGCGGCAGCTTAACGCACGGCGCGTTTCTCGCATCTCTGGAGACGCTCCACGCCGTCGATAGCGTGATAGAGCGGTGGTGGCGGCGTCGACGGCACTAGTACACATTGATTGTCTGTATAATTACTATCGCAATAAAATAAATCCAATGTACTCTGGGTTGTTCGAGAAGACCGGTGAACTTAGCCGTTCGGCTTGAAATGGCCCGAAAAAAAAAACTGTCAGCCCTTCCACTGGCATGGAGATGGAAGGCCAGCGAAGCTGTACTAAGGGTTTGATTGGCACGCCCATACTATGTGGAAGGTGTCCCCCCCCCCCCCTCCCCGCCGCAGAACTGGTACGCGCCGTCAAAGGATGGGTTGAAATGCTTCAGCACCGCCGGGCACAGTAAAGTGTCGGTAAAAATTTTGAGGAGGAGGCGCTCGTCAGCGCGATCCAGTCCCTTACAAGGGGCCGGGTAACGCCGGTGCTCCTCCTTATAGTAATCGGTGAATTCTTTGAATGAAAGGGCCAGATTGTCTGATTGGGAGTAGGCATCCAAGGACAGGGAGACAGCCCGGGGAGAGAGTGCGCAGGCGGCCTGATCGGCCTGTTCGTTTTCCTGGAGTCCCGGGTGACTGGGGGCCCAAATCAGGTTACGCGGAGTTGAATCAACGTATAGGCAGCTAGATTGCAGAGCCCAGAGAGAGTCGGCCGCAGAGGCCGGCAGTGCTGCGCGCATGCGCCGCAGTGGGAAAGCGTGCAGAGAGAGATTGTGGTTGTGAAGAGGAAGAGACGCTATTTTCTGCAGCCCTTTAGGGAGCACGACTCAGCGCCTCGGGGAAGGGGCGGGGGTTGTAAAGAAGAAAATAAGGAGGGTGAAGGTCGATCGATTACACAGACCTTGACCGTCAGAGATAGCCAGGCGGCGCATTCACAATTTGCACGACCGCCCCGTGTCCTCCAGGAATGTGAGAAGGTACCTGAAGGCGGAGCCGTGGTGCCGACCGGGAAAGAGCAGCTGCGATGCTGAGTCCGTAGGCAGGCGTCGGAATGACGTGTAGAGAGAAGCCCTTTCTTTGGAGAAGGCGGGGCAGAAACAAAGTAGATTTTCGATTGTTTCCTCCTCTCCGCACGCTGAGCACGCCGGGGTTGGAGCCAGGCCTTTGCTGTACTTTCGGGAAGCCGTCCAGGAGCAGCCGATCCGGAGACGCAGCAGGAGAGACCGCTCCTGACTTGTGAGGCCGCGATCAGGAAGTGGACGGGGAGGGCGACCGCTGGCGACACGCCGATCCGGGTGGAGCGCCGTTAGGTGCCGCTGCAACGTGCGCCTTGCGTAGTCAAAGGCAGTTACAGCGGTGCTGAATGGTACAGGAGCATGGTGTGCTGCCTCTGCCAGGGCATGCACACACACAGTCTAGAGTGCCTCGATGCCCTCCTCGCCCACCACTCCCTCTACCATTGGGAAGTCTCGTTTGCACTCCGCCGTGCGTTCGCTCCCCGTGAAAGCGCGCGTCCCTTGCCCTCAGCGCGCTTTCACTCGCACATAAGCCGCGTTTGCTCTCCGCCGTGCGTTCGCTCCCCGTGAAAGCGCGCGTCCCTCGTCCTCGCTCGTTTTCACTCGCACATACAGCATACGACTAATGAGAGTTTTTTTTTTCTATTGCCGAACGCGACGATCGAAAGGTGAGCCCTTAACATCTTCGCTGTAAAAGATCCTTCAACCTAGAATCCTTGATGTGGCCGGCCACGCAAGTGACAGAATTTTGCTCTTGCTCACAGTACGACTGCGGCATTAGCACTTGATTCCTTTCTATTGACCTCTTGTTAAACCGCTACTCCCCAGCCTCACGTTGTTTGCGCTTTTCACGCTGATACAGTAGATGAGTCAGTCACTCCTACGCGTCAGAGCTCGTGAGAGAGAACCTTTATAGGTCGAATGTCACTGAGCGCAGCAAATAAGCTAATTACGTTATGGCCTGACGTGTGGGCAATACTAACGGCACCTCCCGTGAAAGTGCGGACAACCTTTAGCTTTCTACTAGCCGCGGTGGCTTAGGGGCTATGGCGTCGAGCTACTAAGGATGCGGTCGCGAGTTCAATTCCGAGCCGCGGCGGTCGCATTTTGATGGCGGCTAATGCAAAAACACCGATGATCTTAGATTTAAATGTCCTATAAGGAACCCTTGGCGGTCAATATCATTTCGGAGTCCCCCACTATGGCGTGCCTCATAATGAGATCGTGGTTTTGACACGCAGTACCCAAGGATTTAAATTTGCCTTTTAGCTACATGTTTCAAAGGCGAAATCATCTTTGCAGAATAGCAGAATACTATCGGCACTTTTCTGCACCAGCTATTCGTGCAGCTGCCACCACTGTCATTTTCTTTGAACTAAGTTGCAATTTTAGGGTCAATACGTTTCGTTAACCCCTTAACTGCCACGATGAATTTACGAAAACAAAAAAAAAAACTAAAGTGCAGAATTTCTTTTACACCTGCATATTTCGCACCAATTTTTTCTAAAAATGTGATACCAGGAATTCCTATTGCATTTTTACTCTTCTTGGTGAAAACAAAAGATAGCAAAAGTCACTGTGTATTATTTATTTGTCAGAATCAAGGAACTGCACATATACACATGTGAAAAAATTGCGGGAAGTTCACGACGATTTAGCTCGTGATCGGCACCAGAGGACACTCGTTGTGATGACGAGTACATCACCATCGGCAGTTAAGGGGTTAATGGATCTATTGCTGCACTAAAAGAGCATTTTCGTTGAGTTGAGTCACCTTCATACAGAAACCGAGCAAGAAACGCGAACTCGGAAGCCTTCGACCCATATCCCTGACCTCTTGTTTGGGCAAGCTAATGGAACACGTCAGTGTTCTGCCGTTTGCAAAACTACACGGAAGAGCACACCCTAGCTTTCCCCCTCGATTCTAGGCTTCTGAGCTCATCTATCCACCCAGGATGCCCTCATCCAACTGCACCACGATCTCCTAAGACCAGAGAGTGGCACAAGCACCAAAGCCTTACTCGGCCTAGACCTTCAGAAGGCCTTTGATAATGTGAATCACACTGCCATAGCGAACAGCTTGGCTGAGTTGCAACCGGGAGAACGCACGTACAATTACATATGTGCTTTTCTATCCAACTGTACGGTTGAACTCTCGGTGGGCAATCTACTCTCCGAACCGATCAATCTTGGAGATCGCGTCAATCCTCAAGGAGCCGTTCTCTCACCTTTCTATTTAACCTGGTAATGAAGTCGCTACCACCCAAACTCGACACGATACCCGGCCTGCGACACACTCTCTACGCCGACGACATTACGCTCTGGACGACCACGGGATCCGACGGACAAGTGGAAGAGACCCTGCAGAAGGCAGGCGACACGGTCATCCAGCACGTGACTGACGCGAGTTTAGAGGGCTCGCAGAGCAAATCGGAGATACTAATACTCCGACTCCCCGACCGGCGCAAAATAAAGACCCCACTACCCAACATTAACTTGTACGTCAACGACACGGCAATACCCCACGTGGATCACATGAGGGTCCTGGGCCTTTCCGTACAAAAGAATCACCGCAACAACATTACAATACATCGTCTCACAGCAGCGGTGAATCAGACGGTACATCTAATCACCCGAGTGAGAGCACGCAAACAAGGCATGAAGGAGAAGGAACTACTCCAAATCATCCATGCCTTTGTCATCTCAAGGCTCACCCACGCCCTTCCCTACCTACATCTTCTCCAAACCAAAAAAGCACAACTCGACCGAATCATACGAAAAATGTACAAGGCGGCGCTGGGGCTCATCCGTACCACCCCAACCGAGCACCTCCTAAGCCTGGGTTTACGCAATACCATGGAAGAGCTTCTAGAAGCACACTGCACGGTGCACATTCACCGACTGCAAGGAAGCAAGACAGACTGTTTGATCCTGGACTGAATCGGGTACAGAGTACCTCCAACGCGCAACGATCCTGCCACTATTCCCCTCGACATCAGAAAGAGATTGCTCATCAAGCCGCTGGCAAAGAACATGCTGGCAGGTAATCACGACGGCAGTCGAAAAGCAAGAGCTCAAGCCCTGCACAGAACACACGGGTCCAACTCCGAAGCAGCATACGCTGACGCTGCTCGATATTACTTGCCAATTAACACGTGCGCAGTCAGCGCAATTATCCTTCCCAAGATCAACGACAACAACCAATCTGCGCCCGAGCAACACCAATAAGGACGGCCGGTTCTGTCCATGCCTTCAAGTTGGCGGAGGCAGAAGATACGGCCATTGCCCTCGCTGCAGTGGCCGGATTTGCCAGCATAATCAGTTAATCAAAGACCGCCATATCCAACTTTGCAAGTGGAATCGTGGCCCCAACCACGCTGCGAATACTGCACCCCCTAATCTCCACCACACAAGATAGTGAAGAATCAAATCCAATTGAATTGAAATGGAACCCGGGGATGGAGGCGGCCCACCAGTGTGCTCGAGGATTCGTCAACCGACCGGTGGGTCTCGTCCCTGACCTGGGGGACCGGGTCAGCGAGCCACTGACCCCATACCACGACATTGCAGAACACTACTGCTTCGCAAAACGGACAAAACCCCCAGATCATGCCAAACTCACCAAGGGATAAGAAGTCACCTGGCGCTGACTCCAACCGCACTCCTTTCCAACCCACAAATTTACACACACTTTTACCCTGACTCGATAGACTCACACTACTCATTATGTGGGTCCATATATATAGCCTCTTTATACCATATTGTCACCTGTAGTAGTGGGGGCAGTGCAAGAGCAAAGGCAAAAGTAAGGAGTGTGTTGCTAACCGCCCCCACTCGATAGTTAGCTCTCGCCGCTGTTTTCTCCAGGAGCCAGCTGCTCTCAATAAACGCCGTCAGCCCCCTTTGAAGACACGTGGCAAAGTGGTGGAGGTGCGGGGTACGAATGATCTGCCTCGATCACCACAGTGACTTTGGGACTGCAGGAAAACACCTCCCCTCCCACAAGATCTCCTGGCCGCTCTATCGCCTGAAGCGTGGAAAGCAATACTCCGGGACCCGAGCCCGGATGTTCAACTTTGGGCCATCGAAAGAGCCGAGGAGGTGGCTGTAAGGCATCGCCTGGTAGCCACCGCTCACTAAGGTAAATTGACGAATTAAAGTTGTTTCCTCCTCTTCCTGAGTGATAATTCGTACTTTTGTTACCTTATATCTAATTCACTCTTAGATTGAACCCTTAGTAAGACCGGCGCTGCTTGAGGGCGAATAGATGGACGGACGGACGGGACGGACGGGACGGACGGACGGGACGGAACGGAACTTTAATAAAGTTAAGGTGTGCCGCTTGGTCGGTGAACTGAAAACGTGTCGCAGTCGTAACCATTCTATTGAACATTTTTTTTTTTTACTTTTCGCACTATAGGTACTTCACCTCGCTTCATGCAGAGGCAAAACCCTCAAGTGGTTGTTTTCTGAAACCGTCGCAGGCGTTTGCTAGAGTGGCATGGATGCTGGATAACGTATATTTGTCATCCGATTTTTAACTACACGCATTGTCACGTCGCTGCTTGTTTGTTTGTTAGACAAGGAAGAGAACGTCAAGCGAAGCGGGACATTGTAACAGGAGCTAGATTTAAACACCTTTATTTCTAAATTGTAATGAATCATCCATACTTTCCGGAGATCATTTTCGACATCTAAAATTTCCGTGGAACACGAGCAAATGCCTTACGCGACAGTGCGAGGTGACGTTATCAAGCTTCCGTTGTGGAATTCCCCGCCTAAATTTTTACCTTCATAGATCTGGTTTGTTCATAACTAACCTCTGTTATTTTTGTAATGAACCAGAAACTATTGACCATTTCTTTCTTTCGTGCCACCGCTTCACCTTCCCCCAAAGAATTTTTGTCATATTTCAAACTAGTAATCGGGGTTTAACACTAACAACACCAAATTTTGTTCTTTCGTGCCTGTCAATTATGCACAAGCCGTGGGTCGATGATTACTGCTCTGCACAAGTTCATTGAAGCGCCCGGAAGTAGTTGAAGAAGTTTATGTATAGGCCCTCTCAAAATTTTATTATCATTTAGTTGCCGAATGCTTCGTTTTGAATGTTTGCCTTTACCCTTTTTGGTATATTGTTGGGTGTACTTTGCAATCAATCCATATAGCCAATCCCCCCTCGTGGGTACGAGCCATGTTTTGAGGCAAGAACATCAAAAAAGTGCGCGTCACATACCAGTATTTTTAGCTGAGTTTCTGGCGGTTACATTGACTCTACGAAAAGTCAACCCATATCAATCTCGGAAGTTGTAATAGTAACGGATTCTTTATCTTTATGCTGACTGTAAATAGTGGCTGACATATTTCACGTACATTTCACTGTCTAATACCCTCTGACTTAACACTAATTATATTGGTATGAGTGCCTGACCACAAAGGATTAGTTGTAAATGAATTAGCAGACAGCTTGGCGAGAACTGCCCTTAGTGGTACAATTCTCCCGATCCTTCCTGTATCAGCTTTCATAACTGCTGCTAAGTTCAGGAGACGGGCAGTCACGCAAGAACCTATCATTAACAAATTTAACTGATTACCGACACTTTCTATTTCTTTGGAACATAAACTTCTGTCCGTAATAGAAACCTTGAAGTCCTGTTTACCAAATTCCGATGTCGAATACGTATCTACATTAAATTATTACCTGCATCGATCTGGTCTGGCGCCCACCTTCTTGTTCTCATACTGCGGTGACGACGAAACAATAGAGCACTTCTTCCTGTCATGTCGCCGTTTTTCATCATTAAGAAAACATACTTTAGAAGAAAAAGTTTATGGTACTGGATTGAATATAACGATTCCCGATATTTTGTCCTTGGGAGCCTCTTCTCTGGGACATTATCATAGTGATGTTGGTGCATCTGTTGTGAGGTATATAATTGAATCAGGACGATTCCCTTGCTAATTTTTTAAGTTTTATCTGACTTCATTCTGTTTAGCTATTCAAAATTTCTCAATAGTGTTTTTTTTTTAGATTCGTGTAATCTTTTTGTTAAATTACCCGATTCATAGCCAATCCCCATAGTGGGTAGTAGCCACTCTCGGAGGCAAGTAAGCGAGCAATCAAGGAAGCAAGTTACCGGAAAACAATCAAACCCAGCCCTATACTTATCAACATGCGCGCAGCACCTCAAGTTGCAGGTACGATCGCATTTTTTCTCTCTCTTATGGTCTATAATCAACATGCTCACAACTTGATGGTTGAAACGCAATGTTAAACGGATTTGCGTTATACCACCGTCACAATGTAAGTAAGCAATCACCCAGCATTGCCACCTTCGGCTTCATTATTCTTTCGTGGGTTTGTGACTAACGAAAAATCGAGCCGCTCGTATCGCATTATTCATGTATTCATTCAAGCACGTTGCAGGGAAAAAAAAACAGCGACTTTACCGACGTCTTCTCTGTCTGGAATTGGTACGCAGGGTGCTCTGCTTTGCTGGTTTGGGTCTGGGTGGCAGTCTTGTTGCACGGGTTTTGTTGTTAGTGTGCCCATATGAAGACCGGCGGGGTGGAGAGCCTGGGCCATTGCTGGAAGGCTTGTTGATGACTGAATGCTGCCCGAGTGGGACACAGAGGAAAGTAGCTGAACGTGAGCCTGGTTCGCAGGACGTTGCCCTGCGAGTGGGGCGCTTGTGCAATTGGCTGGTTGGCTCGTAACTGCTGGGTTTTCGGCGAGTGGAACGCGGGTGGCAGTTGCTGGACCATCGCCACATGGTTTGTGGCGCTTCCACCAGTATAGAGGGGAAACTGGTGACCGTGGCCAGCTGGCTTGTAGACAGCTGAGAATTGGAAGAACTGGACGTGCAATTCGTTGACTGGATTTTCATGCAAGTACAGTCTTTCCAAAATATGAAAAAAAAGTTTGTTTTTCTCAAACAGTCTCTGCAAATGACTTTCCATCGCTGCAACGCCCTGAAAACTGGACGAAAACCGTTAGCTGTGAGAATGCGCGTAGAAGACAACCAGTCGAAGTCGTAGTCGATGAAGTAAACGATGAAGTACGCGACACTCCAGGTTAGCGGCGAGTTTTCCCGAAAAATACCATTTTATGTAAGCATTTGCAATTTATGCAACTGTTTTATGCAATGCACTTGGTTCCAAATAGGCCCAGCGATTGCCTTTTAAAGAGATTACTTCTGCGCTTCACTGGTATTTGAAAGGGAGAATACGATTGAATCTTCCTCTGTTGTGTCGGTTTGACTTGCAGAGCACCAGCGCAGTTGTACTGTTTGGCAATCCCATACATGAACGGTGTCCTATGCAGATTAATTGTCTCTTAACAATAATTACATCTGTTTTAGTATACCATAAAACGTTATGGGACATAATTTGCTATTTCTGTTGTTGCGTTCCGGAATCTAAAGCGTGAGTGCACAGTATATCTCAAACGAACAGGAGCTGACGGTAATGTTGGATTGCTTTACCCAGGTTACAGATGCTTCGCATACATTGGCTCATTTATGGTGACAATTGTTGCTCAAAGCCAAAGTAGTCGCAATTGCACGATCTGACGAACGCTTTCTTAGCGGTCTTCGCGTCACCGCGCTCCTCTGTATAGAAGTGCACAGCGTCGAGAGCACCGCTTACCGACTGACCAAACAAAATCACACACAATGTCCTGTCTGCTGGTCCACATTTAGGTGCCGTGTTCGAGAACCTTAAAAAATCTATTAATTACAAAGCTGCCAGAAGAGAAAAAGCGGATGTCCCGCCAACATGACTAATTCTTGTTCTGCTTCGTCTACAGCTAGTCCTTTCATTTCAGTGGTAAGTCATTGGCTATTCCTTGCGGTTTGCACGGCGATACTTCGTACCAGACTGCGTTTTCTGAAATTTTTCCATGTTCTCTGCATAATCGATTATTTAATAGCGAAGTTAATTTGTTTTGTAACAGTAACTTGCGACTAAACTGACAGTTTGGTACACCTATACACGTTCCACGACTTTACCTGTCAGCTTACTTCGGCACTGGGATGGCCAGGAAGATCTATTTCTCTGAACTTACTTAGTCTGTTCCTTGTCCGTCAATACCTTGAGAAGCAATATCCGAACATTTAAGGTGGCCATGACATTCAATTAAGGGAGGCAGTTATAACAACATTCCCTGATAAAAGGTTTTGGTTAATTGTCCCTGATCAGAGACAGAGCTGGTACTTTATCGGATTATCGGAAAAAAAACTCAGAGAAGTTGGCCTGGAGCGCATTCGTCTAGCCAGGTGTTCTCCGCTGGTGGAAAGGAAAAAAAGAAAGGAAGAAAAAGAAAGACATGAATGTAACGATGAGGAAATTGAGAAGAGGCGTAGTGACATACACGACAAGCAGGCCTGTTGAAAGCCAGGAGTCCGCTTAAGAAATAAAACGAAGTGATGTCTAAATCGCCAGAAACTACATTTACAGACCAGTCCCGCCAAGGGTTGTCTTTCAAATTTCTGTCTGTCTCTCCCTCTCTCTCTCTGTCTCTGTGTGTGTGTATGTGCGTGCTTGCGTGCGTGCGTGCGTGCGTGTGTGTGTGTGTGTGTGTGTGTGTGTGTGTGTGTGTGTGTGTGTGTGTGTGTGTGTGTGTGTGTGTGTGTGTGTGTGTGTGTGTGTGTGTGTGTGTGTGTGTGTGTGTGTGTGTGTGTGTGTGTGTGTGTGTGCGTGCGTCTTTCGTTGGTTCGTTTGTTCGTTCATTCAGTTACTGCTCGGAAAGCCGAGAAAAAGAATACGTTAGACACTTTTCGATCCTGAATAGCGATGCCTCAGTGCGGACACATGGATTCCCGTGTGTAAGACGCTTTAGTGCTGCTGGCGTTCCGTTGCAAACATTGTATCCGCCATCTTTGGAGCAGTCGCCCTCTTTGCTTATCGGACAAGCAACCGCATGCCGGTCAGAGACAAGCTGCGCTGAAGCGCGTTGCTAGCCACTTGAGAGTCCTGTGCTATGATCCCGATGAAACAGCACTCCTCTCTGGCGCAACCACAGAGGTTCGGCCGCTACCCGTCATGACAATTCTTGTTGACTAGAAAGAAGAAAAAAAAAAAAGAGTGTTCGATGGTAATGTTAGCCGTTCTCGAGCTGCGGTTCAAACGTGCTCTGACATACACAGGTTTAGTGCTACCTGAAAATAAATAAATAAATAAACAAAGAATAGCCTATGTGGCATTGCATACTGTCCGGAACATTGCATACTCTGGGAACAATACAAATACGTTTATTTCCATCACTGACGTGGCTGAGACTTCTATTTAATATCATTTAATTAATTCATAGAAGTAATCTGCATTCATGTCGATAGCGAGTCTAGAGCATTCATTGCAACTGACATAACGCTGCGAATAAGCAAAATACTTCAAGCGATGGAACGCACGAGAGTATATAGCCCTTTTGACAGCGGGCTCAACTAAGCGCTTTACTGAAACAAAGCGTCCGTGAGGAAATTATTCATCTTAAAGTTTGAGATGCTTCACCTAGACGCAGCACAATGTTTTAGACAGAATGACCGATCCAAATAACCAACTACGCATCGTGTCGTTTTTCCATAACTTGGCACGGTCTTCGCTTCAGCAATCTCTTCAGCATCAGACGCAGTTCACATCGTGCGCATTATTGCTTTCTCATCCATGAACCATTAAAATATCTATAGCTTTTTTCACTGAATGGTAGACGGCGCTTGGTCAAAAGCATTGACTTCAGTCGCACAGCGACGGATGCGTCGACCACATTGCGCCGTGTGGTGATCACGACTGCTTGTAAGCGAAGCCCTGCTGGGTATACGCGTTTTACTTTATCTACTGCTTAGACCTTTGTGTCCCCACCGCAAACAATGGAACCTTGCCAGCTTTCAGTGTCACGAGAGACGTGTGCAAAAAAGATATGTTCACAGCCGGGGCAGTATCCCTAAACTCGGAGAACAAAAGCTGTTTTGGCGCCGACTGTTGCCAAGACTGGGGTGCTATGACGTCTCAAATTTGCCTTATACCGCAACCTCCACGCTACGTCCCTGTTAGCGGTCAGTTCATTCGATTGGGTGGCTACGGTGACTCAAAGGGCAATCATTATGCAGACATGGGGGCGGCAAACCAACAGCGGCAAACCTGGATGATGGGCGGCAAACCTACAGCGGGTCTACTTTCTCCGTCGCGGTCAGGCGGCGAGACGTCATGGAAGTGTTTAAAGCCCACAATTTGAGCAAGTAGTCGGCGAAATGAAAGAGACATTCGAAGAACAGCGACGCTATATGATAATGGGACGGAGATGATGGAAGCAGAAATAATCTATATATGAAAAAAATTGGCTGTGGCTAAACTCAGTTATGCCTGGGTGTGCGTAGCGAGAGGTACAGTTAATGTTATTGTTTAGCTTGGTGTTTCATTCCGTCGTTGATCCGCGGCCCTGGCACGAGATGCCGAACTAGATGACGAACCATTCTCATCTGAATGCACTCGCCTGGTCGTTTTGTACTTACGACGCTTCTCGAGGCGTGCGGCTCGTTCTTCCTCCGTCTCCTCGGCTCGCTGCCTCCTCTTAAATTCGTTCCGATGACGAAGGGCTTCTTTCCGTCTCTCCGACTCACTTTCCATATCTGCCGACGAATCCCACCGAGCCGCCCCTTCTATATATACGATGCGACGCCGGCTCCTCCGGCGATGCAACGCCGATGCAATGCCGGCGGTTGCTAGGCAACAGCTCAGCTCGCGGTTTCACCGGCTCCTCCTCTGACGTCATGCCAGATGGCGCGGCGAGTGGCGCTGCTAGCTGCGGCGGTTGCTAGGCAACGGCTCAGCTCGCGGTGCGGCCACCGACCACAGCGAAACGGCGAGGATGCGGCCACTGTAGCTCTCGCTACAAAACGGCAGGCTCAGTTGTGGAACTAAGTGACGTATGGTTACGGAACTTTGTGACGAATGAGCGGACTAGTCATTATCCACTATGATGTATAAAAACCATATGCGACTTGGCAAATAACTAGCATAGAAAGTTTGTGTACCAGCATCTGTTTCAGCGTCTGCAACACTACTACATTTCTAATTACTACTACACTATTACACTACTACACTACTAATCCATAACACATACTACATTTTGTCCAGTGACAAAGTTGAATACCTGGTCAACATGTGGGTGCAGCTCACCGCGTAAAATACAGTGTAAGACTGAGAGAGTACACAATAAAAAGCATCGTCACGTCGGCGATGTTCCCTCCGAACCAACCGCCAAACGCCAAACGCGTTCAAATGATGATGGTATAAGCGTCACCATTGAGTGAGAAACTCTCAACCCAGTCACTGATAAACTTCAAAAGGATCCGAGACACATGCGTGCTAAAAGTCTTTTTGGCAATACTACATCATCTATGCTGGCCCGAGGTGACCGCATACACGCCTCAGTTCATCACGTAAAAGCCTTAGTATTCCACATACCTATTCGACTAAGTATGCGCAAATGGTTGTAGGATTTGAAAACTGACCAAGCGTGCAGGTTCGATGACAGCTTTTATAGCGGGAATCTCTACTGGTCATGGTGAATCGCCGTTTGCGAAGGCCGCGTGGTTTTCGCCAGATGACGTTGCCATATTACTCCGCGCATGCTTTACACCCGTGCGCAGTGTGTCACGTGAGCCATGCAGGGCTGGCGTGTCGAAAACAAAGTGCATCAAGATATCTGAGATGTTGTTTAAGAAGTCGCTGAAAATCCTGCGCATAGCTCTGAACGCCAACGCGTTTCGAGTACGAGCAGCTCTTATAGCAGTGGCCTCGTTGCGCGGAATACCCTCGTTCGACAGAGCCCACGGAGTCCACTCTGGAACTTTCTGGCCCCTCTTCGAGGGGTCAGAAAGCGTGCATTGCAATTGAATGATTCCTTTCAAGAGAAATATCTAGCTACTATGCCGGTAATGCTGACCTGACCTTATTCTGCCAATCCACAATCCAATTATGAGGCACGCCGTAGTTGTGGGGCTCCGGATTAATTTTGACGACCTGGTTTTCTTTAACGTGCACCCAATGCACTTTGCACAAACTCGCATATTACCTGGCGCTGCTTCACAGGACACAGCATGCCTGACTCCTCGGTCAGCATGACTCTTCGGTATCGATAAAAAGGAACACACTCTGAAGACAGAAAGCGTTCTAGCATATCACTTCGCAATCGTGTAGGGTATAAGTGTTATGTCTTGCCGCCCTCTTTTGGATGCGCTGATACGACATCTTAGTAAAGCGCGCGTCCTTTGTTGCGATGTGCTACCCCGAGAGGTCATCTAAAAGGACTAACTTAAAATATTCAATTGACACGGTCCTAGATGAAAGACTGTGAACGGGATCTTTGTACACGGAGTGTATACTAAAAATTCAAGATTACACCTTTTGGGACGTATCCTGTCCCCAAAGGATAATCGTAATCTGTCTTGCTTGCGTTTCCTTGAAAACTCTGCGCTCGCTGCCCCCCTACTGCCTATTCTAATCATCAATCCTCATACCCCTGTTTTCTTGCCTTTCCCTCCGAGCATAATAGCAAGTTAGAGGACCTCATATTGACCGCTCTGCGCTTCCCCTAAGAAATTCTCCTCATTTTCTCTCTTCGAGGGACCAAATATACGTACAGGCCGCAGTAGCGATGGGCGCGCACAGAGTGAACCTCGCCGGCGCGTATGATGAAGCTTCACGAGTACAAGGACGCATTGTACTCGAGAAAAAAAAAAGTCTTTTTTTTCCCTGCCTGTCGGCGCCCCAGCATAAAACACAGGCGGTCGCTGTGTCTCGATGGCTCAAAAATGTCATGTGGGATTAACTCGGCAAGCCAAAAGGCATCTTCTGGCAGGACAATTGAGCAAAGGTGGGAGCTGATGTCCAGGGATGAGATCAGGGCCGGCGCAGCAGGCTACTGTCGCTGCATGAGCCGTAGTAATCATTCTCAAACAGCGCACGGACCTTGTACCAATTTTATGGGCTTCGACTGGTATGTTTCGAGCTACCATTAGGTTGAAGAGCGCGGTGGATGAATCGACGGCTGCTCCGGTAAACGCTAATCGATGAACGACTCGTTCATCGCGGGGCCGTCATCAGCAGCCGAAGCCGAAATCGAAGAAACGCGTTCAGGCCACAGTTTCAGGCTAAGCTTCTCAATATTCATGGCCTAAAGCATGAGCGCAACTACACGATGAGTCAAGAAAGAAAAAAGAAAAGAGCGAGACAGCATCACGCGTGTTTTATGCGTTAATACCCCCCTCTGCCTTTTTGTTGCTTTGTTACCCTCTTAGCCACATTTAGCCTGGAGGACCAGTTCTGTACGAAGCGCTTGGGCATCAGGGCGGGGTTTCCCACTAGTCTCTGCACCCAACCATTCTCTCAGCACGAAACCGTTACTTTGCTGCAGGTCCTGAGAAAAGGCGCAAATAGTGCATTCGGCGCCGTCCGTTGTGCAGTACACTTTCATATTTTGCATACCTTATCGCTCGTTCTCGGTACGCCGCCGGGGAAAGTAATCTGCGGTCAGGCGCCGTCGCCGGCCTTTCCGCATTCCGCGGCGCAAAGCAGGCCAGCGGTGCATTTATCGGCGCCACGATAGCCGCAATAACTCTATCGGCGTCCGCCGAAGCTGCGTGGCGCGCCCACCGCACACGCATCGCGCCACTTTAGGCCGGCCGCAACTTATCTGCGGCCTCGACTGCGTCAGTGAGCTGCTGACAGCCATGGCGCCGGTTCAGCCGAAGGGTGAGTGGTTGGCCACAGGGCCCGCACCTCCGCTTGTTGATCCTACCGCCGTGCATGTATAGGGGCTGAGAACACGTGCACCTGGAGCCGGTATTTCCCCGTCCCCGCTCACGTCTACGGTTGTTTCCCTGTGTGCGCGAGGTTTGGCTTGTCTTCACGTGGCAGTGCACGCGGCAGTCGACGCGGGCAGTAATATATGCATGCCCATACTCGCGGAAACGGCACCAGTAGCGCTTTGGCTGATACTTCTTGCGGTGCAAATTTCGCACAGCGCGCGTGGCATGCTATCTGGTTAAACTAAAATTCACGTTTCTCTTCTGGGACGTTCCGCGCAAAAGAATGTTTGCATTCGATCGCTACAAAGGGTCTGCAAAGATCAGCGGAAATTCAATGAAATGTGATATCATGTTCGTAAGAAGAAATGTAGCTGAATTACGGATTTGGCGGCTGTCGTTTGGCACTAGACATCAATTCGGATCGGTTGTAGGTGGGACCTTCTTTTGACAATCGACCAACGGAGCTATCAGAGCTTTGAAAGATTAACACGCCTTAGCGTCTGCTGCCCTTTTTGCTACGTAGGATGTCCTTCTGCTGACTTGACAATGCACGCCTGACGAAAGAACCAAAACAAACTACGGGGGGAGGGGGAGGGGGCGCACAGATGGAGTGTATGCTCCTCAGGGTGAACTAGAATAAAACGTGTAGTGCATTCGACTAGTTCCTACCGCTTTGCGACTTTACTTTGCAGTGACGTGGTGCCGTCTCGAAATTGGAGCCATAGAAAACCTGCTCGAGCCGAACGCTCAGCTGCTCCCAGAGCAATAGGAGAAGTCGCGTGACCGCAGTTCTGTCAGATCTTGGTCGCGCTCCCGGCTAGAAAGTAAGAGCGCCTCCGAACGCTTCTCTAATAATCTGGAGGCGTGGCGCTCTGAATGAACCAGACGAGTCTATTCTGAGCACTCGATATCTACTATCCGAATGTAAAATGTGCCCCAAGCAATAGCGCTTGAATAATTCGAATGCACCACCACTTTCTGGCTTTGTGCTTCTTCGTAATCGACTTCACCTGTGGTCGTTGAAGGGTTGCTTGTATGTGTTGATGAAGTGGCTCAACTTGATCTCACCGAGTGGAGTCGGAAGTGGTTATACATGACGAGCTAAGTTTATTATTCTCCAAGCAATGTCTGTTTTGAGGACAAGGTCTTCTTTGGCGACTTCACGCGGGTTTGGCGTGCGTGGGTTCTATCTGACCTCTTGGTCAAAAAACGTTCCTTTCGCGCCTGCAGAGCGTTGCGGCGAGTGACAAAGGCATCAAAATGTAGGTCGTAACGAGACACGACGCAATAATTAGGCGGACAAGGTAAAATTAACGGTACGGGGCGTAATTAGCGTTAATGCATTCTAAAGTTAACCATATTGCCCCGCAGGCTGCATTATCTCCGGGATCGGCCTACTGGGCCTCTTGGTTAATAAAAAAAAGAAAAAAAGGCGTGTCAACCAAAGTCGGCGCCATAAGAGACAACTTGGGCGTACACGCGCGTAAAAATAAAAGCGAAGGAAAAACTCGGCGTGAAGAACAGAAATAAAGAGTCCGGAGAAAATGTAAGATCTGACAATGGAACGAAGGAAATATTCAAAATAATGCAAACATATCATGCAATTATGTAACATTTAATCATATTTAATGCCTCGATTTCAGTACATATACCACATGCGCCGACCTTGTCTTCACCCGCCGGGGTGGCTCAGTCAGCTAAGGCGTTGCGCTGCTGAGCACGAGGTCGCGGGATCGAATCCCGGCCCCGGCGGCAGCATTTCGATGGAGGCGAAATGCAAAAACGCCCGTGTGCTCGCGTTGTAGTGCACGTTAAAGAACCCCAGATGGTCAAAATTAATCCGGAGCCCTCCACTACGGCGTGACTCGTAATCAGAACTGGTTTTGGCACGTAAAACCTCAGAAAGAAGACCTTGTCTTCTTTCGCGTCGACTTTGGTTGACACGCCTTTCTTTTTGGTATCTGTTCTTTCTTTTCATCGCTCTTGCACACATTACTTCGTGAGCTGCTTCTGACAACCGTCAAGTGCTCCTTTTATCCGCGTCTTATCACCGATCTATAAGGGCTGGTTAAGCAGCTGGCATTTTCCATTAGGCCACAGTGCTTCGTGGGTCTATCGCGATGTCCGTTCACTTGATCAAATAGTTTCGACATTTCTCTCGAGTACTAGGCTGCACAGACGTCAATATGACGTAGGACACAGAGAGGTGCTGATATGGGCCGTCTTTAGATCCTGCAATATAAATGTTGTAATGGCCACGTTAAGCGAGTAGCAACGGCAATTATGTGTGTTTCAACACATTATCGAGAGTTTCTTTCTCGATGCGCAATATAAAGCAGATTCCGGACATCGCTCGCTTCTCTTTTTCTTTCTCGCTTTTTTTTTTCATATACCGCAAGAATTTCGCGATACGCTATTGCATTTTTAAAACACTGCATTAGAGAAAATCTCTCTGGTTCAGGAAGCACTTGAGCGCCATTTAAGTTTGATCGCAATCAGCCTATTAATTTTATGTCCACTGCAGGACGCAGGCCCTTTCCCAGCGATGTCCAATTACTTTTGTCTTGCGTTAACCGATTCCAAGTTGCGCCGGAAAATTCACTGCCGTCCTCGACGGCGCTTCCCTTCCCTTGGCATCCATTCTGGAACACTGATAGACCAGCGGTTATCTGCACTACACATTACATGACCTGGCCGAGCTCAAAATTTCTCCTCCTAATGTCAGTTGGAATATCGGAGACCCTCGATTACTCTATAATCTACGTCACTGTCTTCCTGCCTCATGACGTCACGCCTGACATTTTTCCTTTCATCGCCTTGCTGCGCTGTCCTTAACTTCTTCTCAGGCTTCTTTGCTAACCTCCGAGTTTCTGCTCCATATGTTAGTACCGGTAAAATGCAATGATTGTACACATTTCAAGGATAGCAGAAAGCTTCAGGTAAGAGGGAAGAATTGATGTCGAAGCATTGCCTTTACTCCAATTTGTTGGCCTTCGCTCGTCACGTGTTGTGGCAGCGCTGCAGCACGTGGCTGTGCCACAACAAATTTGATCTGCAAAACAGTGCTGATTAATTTAAATATAAATTAAAAGGCTTTACGTGCCAAAACCGCACTCTGATAATGAGGCACGCTCTTAGCGGGGGACTCCGGAGTAATTAAGACCACCTAGCGTTCTTTAACGTGCACCTAAATCTAAATGCATGGGCGTTTTCGCATTTCGCCCCCATCGAAATGCGGCCGCCGTGGCCGGGATTTGATCCCGCGACCTCGTGCTTAGCAGCCCAACACCACAGCCACTTACGAGATAGCGTTAAGCGCCCCGTGTCGCAGAAAATTTAGTGTCGGCAGTAGTTGTCCGTTAAAGACAATTATATTTAGGTATATGTGTATGTCACACCTTGCTATATGACATGCCGTATGTGCGGGTTATATTGCCACACCGTTATCACTAAATTTGCTCATATCTTGTCTTACATTCTTGACAAAGTTATTCTTCGGAATTTTGAGAATGATAGCGAATAGCGCATGTCTTTTATGTTAAATATTCTTAGACTGAAATATTAAACGCACGAAACAGTAACAGAAAGCCGAAAATGATGTAACTCTTTTGGCGCGGCTGTGCACGACCTCCGGCATCAGCCCACGCAAGAGGCCGCGTTTCTGACAAAGCTCGCCTTCGTGCATAGCGTTCGCCGCCAACGTTTCCCGGTAAACATTACGGTTACATAAGCTGCAGTTGCCGGGAAGCGTGAGAAGCAGTGAGGGATCTTTGAATTCTATCGCGTTCAAAGATCCCTCACTCTTAAAGGCGAAGCTTAAGCGTCCTCCAAGTTTTTCCATTAGCATTAAGAATGACTCCTTGCAATGGCGCAAGCCGTCCGCCAAAATAAACTGATTTATTCATGTCCCTTCAGAAGAGCGGCTGAAGCCGCTGTGCTATGTACGGCTGTCATTTTATTGCGATATCAATTGTGCTATGGAGTGCTGGAATGCTAGAATTCCAGTGAACTATAATTATACGGAAACTTTAGACGCGCCGTCGTCTTCCGCCGTGCTGTTCCGGGTGCGACGACGCATGCGTGGCCGGCCTTGCCGACTCCGTGGCTATGGCGCTGTTGGGCACGTGCTCGATCGCGGGTTCGATTCCCGGACATATTCCGATGGGAACGGAATACGAGAACGCTCGCGTACCGTGGTTTGGATGTGCGTTAATTAAACACCAGATGGTCAAAATTATCCCGCCTCTCACACCCATCTCAACTACGGCGTCTCTCATGTTGTAGAGCAGCTATAGAGCGGAAAGTTGGGCTAGTTGGTGGTTGTTCATCTCTTAAACGGGGGATACTGCGCTACGAAAACACGTAAAACAGAAGAATAAGTGTACAGGACACGCGCAGGACTCACAACTGAATTTTAACGGGTCAAAGATGGCATATATGCTATGAAATAAAATGAAAAAACGACGTCGTCATGCTCAGTGGCCATCCAAAACGCTGCCATCACAATCTTGTGTCCAGAAAAAGCACCTCACAATCAGCAAGTACCACGGAAGGATGGCTAACACATACACATGCATACATACAATATATACGCCTCGAACAACTCTCGTCTACGACGGTCCCTATGACGGTATAAATCTGTTTTTTTTTTTTCTAGAAGCGGAAAGCATACCTTCTGTGTCTCTTTTTCACAAGCCCTGCAATGTTTTTATACGTGGGAATACTTGTCAGATGACTGGTTCTTAAAATGTTCTTTTAAACGGATATTTATGCAGCGTCCCGTCTGACCGACATGAACACGGCCGCAGGAGAATGGGAATTCATTAAACCACTGCGCACGCGCAGCTAACATACGGTGATCTGTGGTTTACATGGCAAACAAAAGGACTATGGCTAGGCATCTTTTCAATATTTCTCAGGACCTGAGCACACAAACGGACCATGTTTAAAGGAGCAGAAAACGCCACGTTCATCCCCATAACGTTGCACAACGTTCTTCAAATTGTGTGACACCTTTTGTTGCTAAGGGATCACAGCATATCTCTTACGTTGCTCTGGAACGTTAAACTCAACCGATCAATATTGACCTATTGCGTTTAAAAGAAATACTTTCGGTCAGGCTTTACGACTGATACCATTTAATGGTCTCACCTGAGATAGTCGGCACATGATTACCGTAGCTTAAAGGTTACGGATAGGAGAAAAAGAAAGCAAGGCAGCACATAGCTGAATAGCAACTGAACGTTTCACGGGCCTTGAATAATGATTTCAGTTTCTAGTAAGCCATATGCCACCTTTTGTCTGTCCTGTCCTAGGCTGTTATATTTCTGTAATATTAGGCAACCTGAGTTGAATTGAAATTACTGAGCACTGACATGCCCTCGCTTTTTATTTTTTGCGAGATATGACGTACAGAGGTGAGCAACCTTGTCTAGAACGCGGGAACGGCGGATTCCGGAGCTCTCCGGAGCCACCCAGCCACGTCTAACTGGGTCCGACGTCTAACGGTGGGTGCTGGGCACGTTTGGGCCCAGCAACTACCGTTAGACGTCGCTGGTTGACCCCGGAGAGCCCCGGAAGCCACCGTTCCCGCGTTCTAGACAAGGTTGCTCACCTCTGCACGTGTAGGGTCTAATAAAAAGTAAACATGAGATAAAAGCAGCCTAGACGCCTTCCGTTGCTTCTCATATCAAAGTTGATTATGTGCAAGTGTGGTTCGGTTCCTTAGAGCGCAACTTCGCAGGGATGATATGACGTGTTCGTGACAAGCTGCGTCCCGACGTGTGGAGGTTTTTAAATCCCCCATAGCTTCAGTTTATAGTGCGGCCTCAAGCGACTGTTCTCGCGTGCGGAGTGAGTGCAGCTACATAACTGGGTCCGTGTTGCGTTTTTAACGCAGCAATGAGACTGTACTGTATCGCACGTTATCCGAAAGTAGTCTTGAGGTCGGTCCCATCCAATCTTTCCACTGGAGTCAACCGTCATTGCCTCCTTTCTGATGCAGCTCTTCTCTCTTCTCATTACGACAAAAGGAAAACACCTGTTTCCTCTCCAACACTCCTGAAACCTTCGATGACTTCGACCGTTTCACGGACACGTCGCGGTGCGCGTTAGCTTGGTGACTATGGAGTTGCGCTACTATAAGCATAAGGTCGCGCGTTATGTTTACGGTCGCGACGGCCGCATTTCAATGAAAGCGAAAGGCAAGAGCGCTAATGTGCTTAGATTTAGATGCACGTTAAAGAATCCAAGGTAGTCAAAACTAATTCGGAGTCCCCCACTACAGAGGATAGAAAACTAGACAAGTTTGTTCATGGCTAGTAATAAACAGCGTACTGAAAGCGAAAACGAAGAAAGGAGCAGACCCAACACACGCGCTTGTGTTGTGCCTACGCGCTCCTTGTTTTTCAGTGCGCTGTCTGTTATTAGCCATTCCCCCAGTATACGGCGGACCTCAATCATATTCGGGATTGAGCTCTTAAAACTCCGAAATTTAAGTTAGTTTTAGTTTAACAGTTTCGCGGATGCTATTGTTCCGAACTCTCATCTTTCTTTGTCAGTCGACATGTCCATCTAAGCATCATTATTGCATGCGCTTTCATCATAAAGTGAGTATTCATTAGAAGCAACCGAGTTCTACAGGGAACTTCTGGGCGTACAAGAAGTAAAACATTCAAGAGCGGTGTGCCCCACACGAACTGATTTCATGTTCTGCCGGCGAATTGTGGATTCAACGCGTATTGTTTTACGGAACAAAGTACGAGAAACTAATACAAGGCCAAATAACGAAAGATTAAGTTCTGCGTTCGCTGACTTAAGCCTAAGCGCGCAACATGCGGATGCAGAAGATGGTACACAAAAGCACTGGCGTGTTTGACAAGAAATGCAGAAGAGGCAGTAAGAAATCCAAACAGGACTTTTGGGACCCAGCCAAGTTTTCACATGCAGTGAGGCTCCGAACCAGTCTGTTATCTGGCTAGGCGCCCTTGTGCGGATGGTAACGTGCCGAACGAATAATCATGTGTTGCTATCTGTGAGCAAAGCGAAGCATCTTGAGCAGCCTGTAAGATATAGAAAAGAACGAAATGGCGTGCCGTGTGCTTTCCCGCTGCTGATCGTGCGCTTGCCTTTCCATTGTTACTGCAGTTTCTGGAAAACCACGCGCAAATGCTAGAAGTGCACGTCTCTTCCTCGTTTGGGTGCGACACGTCGACATTTCGGTCTTTCTCTCTCTCTTTCTTTTTTTTTTTTAACATATAATGTCGTAGAAACTTTCGCTTGAGAAATAGGACAAAACCAGCCTAGCTATTTGGACCCGAAGTCATGTTTCATACCCGAATGTTGTGCCTGCTTTCGTGTTGGTGCTGACAGCTTTTGTCAAATGTTTCTAAAACAGCCCACATCTACAGCCATGGCCGTTAGCGTTGCTGGCTAACACTTCCGAAGCTAACCATTGTACACATACGTACATTCTTCTTCTTTTCTTACTAAGTAGTAATGATTTACCGCGTGAGATATCATCTAAAATACGAATGTATGCAGACGACTGCGTGTTATACGACATCATTTCATCTCCCCTTGATCATGTTCGTCTTAATGCATCATTCGTCAGATTTTCTAAATAGTGTGAAACGTGGCAAATGAATATTAACTTCCGTAAGACTGTCGTTGTGTCCTTCTCTTATGCAACTTGCCCGTTCTTTTTCAGTTACGAATTTAATAATTCTATTCAACGCGTTTCCGAATATACATATATTGGTCTCACTTTCACCACTAACCTGTCCTTGTCAAAGCACATTGATTCCATTATGATTAAAGCTCTACAAAAAATCGGCTATTTACGTCGTACGCTGTCTAATTATCCGCACGGCACTAGATTACTGTTATATAAAACTACAAAACTATTGTATGCCATATAATTGAGTATGGTAGTATTGTTTAGAATCCCTACAAGCAGTACGAAATATAGAGTTCAGTCCGTCCAAAGGACAGCCATTAGATTTATCTACCGTTGTTATGGCTACCAGTTCTCACCATCGTCAGCCATGTCCTCACTCTACCTAACATCTCTCGCCGAACAGCGACACGTTATTTCTTTAACATTTTTCACGGCATTATTCATTCTTCCTGTCGCCTCTCCAGTAATGAATATGTCACCTTTGCTAAATTCTCTTCTAGTAGGAGACATCACGCGCTTAACATTACTCTTTTTTTTACGCGCACTAATACTTTTAAGTATAGCTTTTTCCCTCGAACAATCGAAACTTTAAATTCACTGCCAGTAACCAACCGTTCTCTCCCATTAAACGAATTCTTGTCTGTGCTCGCTCAACATTGCGCTTAACTCTCGATGCTATATTTCTTTGTTGCTTGTTGTATTTCTTTTTTGTGTTGTATTATCCACTCCTGCTATAGCCCCACCAGGGGCTGCAGTGCGTGAAAATAAATAAATAAATAAATAAATAAATAAATAAATAAATAAATAAATAAATAAATAAATAAATAAATAGATAAATAATAAATAATAAATAAATAATAATAAATAAATAAATAAATAAATAAATAAATAAATAAATAATATCCAAGAAAATCGGAGAAGATTGCCGCCACACTTGGTACATAACACCGCACGCACAATTTGGAAGATGAGATCGGCTCCCATCTGCGGCATATCGTTTCTTCGTCATCTTTCATTTCCTTTTGTCATATTATTTCTATATTTCAGTTAAACATAACAATTAGTATCCCCTATGCTTTTTTTTCTGTTTTCATTTTTTCTTTCTGTGGTTGTGAGTAATAAAAAAAATTTGCGGCCGCTTAAGCTTCGTCTTTAAGAGTGGAACGCGATAGCGTTATCCGGCCCCGTTCGCATCGCATTTTTCTTCATGAGTAGGCTTCACTGCAACACAGAGCGTGGGAACGCCAGCTTAAGAGACCAAGCTTACACCGATCACTTTTAAACAGAAGTGCATTGCTGGGAAAACGTTTTTCCAGGGACAATATAAGTGGTCTGATATTGAAATGTGAAGGCCCTAGCACCTTTTTTAGTATATTATTAATTATTTGCTATTGACGATAGCTTATTTGCTATGACGATTATGATGATGATGACCCGACGCGCGCGCGTGTCCAAAACGAAAGCTAAGGCAGGCAAAGTCCCAATTTGACCTACCGAGGATGCGAGTGCCATCTGGATAGCATTTTCGCACGTAAATTACCCGAGCGTGTCGTGTTGGTATGGTACAAATGCTGGAAAAGGGGTTTGTGTTTGAGTTTCCTCGTAACAGAATTATGTTTTCTCGTACATTCAAATAACAGTCCGACGCCACCATGTCTGTAGGTTGTGGTTAAGTCGTACTTTACCATTTTTCTGACGTATTTAACTGTGAGAAATTAAATTTTTGTTCGCAAAATCCTGCACCACGTGGAAGGCCTGCGCGGTCGGGGTGGTTCGGGATGATTTTTTCCGCCAGAGACGCCGACATCCACGCCGACACCGACGCCGGATTTTCAGCGACACGGGGCCCTTAACGCTGTCGCGTGAGCCCTTCGGATCCCCTCATTTTTCTTGCTCAAGCTACTCCACGAGTGACAAGATTTGCCACCTTGTCCTGTTTCAGAGATCTCTTCAAGCACGTCTGGGACTTTAAAGCTCAGTATGTTGAGGAGAACTTAAAATATTAATTTTGGGGACTGACGCAAAAAGGTTTCCACAAGTTGCAAGTACGTTGCCTGGCCCAGTCTGTCGGTCACATCGCGTCATCATAAATATCGATAAATACTCTACAGTACGACGGCCGCTTGAAATGTGCATTGAAAAATCGGCAAACGAAAAACTGAGTGGCATGACACAGATAAAACTACTAAGGATAGTAGTTTTATCGGCCATATAAACTTGTAAATATAGGCACACTAACTAAATCAACAAGCATGGTGTCACGCGCGCACAAGGAAACATGAACGCATCTCACTCGATGACCGCGGAAACTCTGTCAAAACGCTGGAGTGATTCAGCGCGGCAGCAGCAGCAAGCGAACTGAGCTTCATGCCGGCGCTCGCATCAACGCGATCATAGCAGCGAAAACAGAGGGAGGGCGGCCTCTACCCCGCCACAGATGCCTTTCAAGATACAGCCGCCCGGGCGGGAGCGCGCGGCGTAGTACGCGGCCTCCCCCCTCCATACCCTCACCCCGGAGCCTTCCAGCCCGGCGGGACCGCGCGGCCGCAGTAAAGCGAGGCCCCTCCACCTCCCTACCCTCCCTCCAGAGCGTTGTGCGCGACGGGAATCCTGCGCCTTTCTTTCCCGCTTTCCTCCCTTGTGTGCGCGAGCCGTGATTGCCGGCTCACCGTCGCATGCACGCTTTCACTCGCACATACAGCGTACGGCGCGCGGCGACGATTTTCTCGCCCGTGGACTTTATAAGGAACCCACGGCGACAACGACGGCGACGGCAGAAATGCGTCTGGTGTGTCCATATAATTGCTATCGGAATAAAATAAACGCTTCGCTGACACAAATATTAGTTCAAGATACAACAGCGACAACAGAAATTGCTTTAATGCAAGCGCGTCGTGTCGTTCTTGCGACAACGCCCGCAAGGCTCGTTAGTGTACGTCACTGTGTCTCCCACTTTGTGGATTTCTCTCCTGCGCCGACTTCATTTGCCACGGTGCAGATGAACATTGGATCTGATGTGTTCTTCATGTCTATCTATCGCAAGTCATTTCGCCTCTCGCTGTACTTGAGTTAAAATCCTATTAAAGGTTTCATGCGCGTGACTACGTGCTTTGTAAATCCAATAAGAAATTTAATAGGTGTTAATTACAGCGGCATCCACGAGGTTGTGAAAACTCGCAGCGTTCGTCAGATAAAAGTGTACCCGTGTGCTATGATTTCACCGTATGGAAAATAACCTTGTGTGGTAAAATAATCTGCGGCCTTTCAGTAGGTATGTCTACACACTGACTGAAGTCAGTGTGTAGACATACACACTGAGTATGGACACTCATCTACACTCAGTGTGTATGGACATACACACTGAGTGTAGACATACACACTGAGTCTACACACTGACTGAAGTCAGTGTGTAGACTCAGTTAAAGCCATCTAAGGTACTGCGTCATTGCTGTCGACAGAGGCCATTACAGGCGAGAGGCAACGTTCAACTTTTTTTCCTTTTAATATAAAAGAAGTGAAGAAGCTTTGGAAGTGGGCGAAAGACGAGGAGCATGAGCCTTGACATGGCAATACCATTAACGTAATGAACTTAAGATTATTAATAGCCTGGAACACAGTTGAAAATTTAATTTCCTTGGCTATAGGCCAATAGCACCATCTGACAAAGACGCGCACTTTCGTTTGAATTTTCAGTTGTTGTGGCGGCATACATATGTGTAATATCTTGCAGACGCGATTATCACCTGGTTATCTACTGTACCACGCTTGATTGCAGCGCGTAAACCTTGTGAGGGGCTCTATGTGCGACGGCAGGGGCAATGTATGTGTGGGCCTCATTCAAGCCTCTCAGAGCAAAGAATTTGATGTTGAATGTAAGCTAGAATAAACGCCGTCTCATCCAATTCCTGGTGACTAGTTCATAGCGCTACGTTGCACCTATGTACTCTGCAGACAGGACGAGTGATGATTTTATTATTACTGCGTAGGTGAGTGCTCGCCGCAAGTTTCGTGGACCAAATACTGCACTCATGAAACCGAGAACATCGTGCTCCCGGACAAGAACAGCGTCTGCACCTGGCAGCTGGGAAAGTCAGTCGCAGAATCTCCACACCAACATATCACCAGGTGGGCACTATTCTAGCGCTTTCACACTCTGACTGAGCAAATTTCTTTGAAACTTTCTGAATTTGTTTGGCTGTGCGTTTGGATCGTCCGTTTTCTAAGAACACGGAGTAAACCGTCTTTGTTTAACTGTCTCAACGCTGGTGAGTCTTTACTGTCACACGTTCGGATTGTCTTAAGCGCAATGAGACATGACTTGAAGAAGCTGTGAAAGGGTCTAGTTCCGGCGAGTTTGTTCAAAAAATGCGCTTTTTAAAATACCTGATCCTTGGAGGACTTTGGAACGATACATAGGGTACGACGTGCTCCGCACTGTGTGCGTCGCTTTGTTTCCGTCAAGTTTGGGGTTTAGAGAAGCGCACTTATGAAATAATCGGAAATGCGTTATATGCGACAATGTCGAACCATGACACTGCCGCAAAAAAATGTACACAACTTTGTTACTTCATTTGATAGTAGCCAGGAAAAAGGAACCGTGTGAAAGATGAGCTCAGGGAAATTGCTGCGTCGGGTGTTTCCTAAACGCGCTCTAATAGCTTTCGCATGCTCTATCATGAATAACCAGAATTGTGAATAATTTAAACTAATTAACTAGTTAAGCGCCTTGCGAAATATTACGAGTGGCTCAAAACCACTGCGAACAGAATACTGTTGACCTCATCCGTGTACGATGTGCCCCTTTTTTTATATAGGAGTATAGTCGGGATTGTGTGACATATTTTGTCTACAGAGCTGTAATATACTTTCGATCTCACCTTTCCCTAATGCACATGTTGCAAAAAATATTGAAAGAAATAATTCGGGCAGAACTTATCTACGATGACGATCCAAGTACACGTCATGTATGATGCGTACTTGTATGACGCGTACTTGGATAGAACCCTCTGCATGTAGTGCACCGGGTTCCTCTCTCGCACTTCGCCCTCGACACGCTGTGCCTTCTGACTGCGCCGCCGTGAAGTCTGCGCATGCCCAGCGGCGCCTACATAGTGACCAAAGTTGGAGACCAAGGAGGTTCATTGAATAACGGCACCTACTCAGTTGCGCATACCCATGTTAACTGCCCATATTTTAGACTGCCACACCTTCGGGATCGGCCCACATTTTTGGTGGGACAGCTAGATATCCGGAAAGAAAACTGACTTCACAATGCCAGGAAAGCTATTCGCATCAAAATAATTAGTCGCCACGAAAAGATTGCCTTCACAAGGCACAGTTTAGACAAAGCGAACAGGCGCTATTCTGTATTTCAGTAGGCATGCAGCCAGTGGAGTTATGCCGTGACATTTTGTCCACAAATGTCGGTAGACATATAGTGTGGATAAGTAGTTTTAATATCTATGGTATAAAATAGTGCAAGGAAACCATTTTGTTAACGAATTTTTTGTATGGATAGTTTATAGACATATAGCAGAAAGGACAAGCTGTAAGAAGACGAAGCAGTTTACAAAACGTTTATGGACATTTTTAGTCTGTCCGAATTTATTTTTATAAGGGTGAGCTTCCTTTACACTGCACAGCAATGCCGTTACTGCGAATCGAAAATAACCATCTTCGCAAATGAGGCACACAAATTCTGCGCTGTTTAGCAACCCTGCGACCGCCATGTTGGACCACTGCTCCATTTGTTTTTTCGCAGAACACCAAAGCCCAAAGTCTACCCAGACATCCTCCATCATGTTGGAGAAACACCAATGGTTCGCATCAACAGAATTAACAAGGAGTATGGCTTGGAATGCGAATTATGTAAGTACCTCAGTAAGCCATGTAAGACGAATTGAGACAGGTTCAAGCTGCATCGAGTAGATCTGATTTGTTCAGTGCATTAATTTATATTACTTAAATAAAATGCGTCGGAAGAAAAACTGCGCTTCACGGAAGTTCCTGCCCGTTTGGTAGCTTGAAATTGCATCTTCAGGCTCAGAGAGTTAGTATAACATAACGTAACAACGCATATGGGCGCATGGATAAAGAGCATGGAAAACACGGTGCATGCAGTTAAATGCAATTATTCGGGAGTTTGATGATGCGACTAAAACTTGAGCTGCATGAAGGAATTCTTCGGTGGGAAATCTAGGGAAATGCTCATTTTAAGCGCTGGGATAGTTGATACACATGTCTGCTGACCCTCGGCCTACGAAGCGGGTAACTAAGTGGAATGTCGTCCCTCAGTTACGGTCGCCTTCGTTTTCGTGGGCACTCCCTTCTTTAACGGTTAGCGCCAGATGCGTTTATGTCACATCTTACTGGCGCTACGCACAATCAGCGTTCATTGCGTGAAAGCTTCAGACACGCACCATTAAAGAATGGAAGTGCCCTCGAGCGGAACGGTTAATTTTCTAGGACAAAGCTTTGCAGCTGCGCAGTTCAGGCTAGCCTGAACGGTGTGCCATTTTTTTGGAAGTGTTCCGACCGATGTACTTCCATGCGCAGTGGCTAAATGCGAGTTCTTCAACCCTGGGGGCAGCATCAAGGATCGCATCGGGCTGCGAATGGTGGAGGAGGCCGAGCGTGATGGCATCCTCAAACCAGGCTCGGTCATCATCGAGCCAACCTCGGGAAACACAGGTAACGGAGTGCCTCTGTCCCACTGAGCGCGCTGTGATACCGCTCTACAATTGGTATGCTGCCATGACGCGCACTTTACTCGCACTGTTGGCCCGAAATATCGCTACGGCTATCTAACGTACTCGCCACGGTAGCCGTGTGGCTATGACACTGCACTGCTGAGCTTTGAGGTGGCAGTTTCGGTCCCGGCCACGGCGGCCGCACTTTGATGGGGGCGTAGTGCAAAAATGCTCGTCTGCTTAAGTATTTAGGTGCACGTCAAAGAACCGCAGGTAGTCAAAATTAATACGGAGTCCCCCACTACAGCGTGCCTGATAATCATATCGCGGTTCTGGCACGTAATACCCCAGAATTTAATAAATTTTCTGCAATGTTGATTACAGAAAATACATTTTCTGTGTGCATGGAAGGTGCCGCATACTTTGATTATGCGGTAAAATTTTAAAAACGTGCTTGCTTACTATTCACGGTGTTGTACAGAGTCAAATTTGTGGAATATCGGCGTTCTCTTAGTTTTGGAAGCTTTGTTTCGTTCTTTTTTATCTCTCTCTCTCTATTTAACAGACACGATTTGTTTACGAATCAGTAGAAAAGCGCGACATTTTTCCCGGCGCCCACAGTGCTCGACAGCACACCCATTGTTTATTGCGTGTCATAGTGGTCGAAGACTGCAGGCTCGTTGCTATGCTTGCATATTGAAATCTAACAGCGCGAAGCAACGATCGAGGCACAGGCAAAAAAACATGATCGTCCCATTTCGCTGTTGCGTTCGAGTTATTCGTTTTAGAAATTGGTTATTCCGTTTTCTTGTGCGAAACCTTTCTCCTAAAGCCAACACTCATTTCACTTATTGCGAGAAAGCCTTGCCGAAACGTCGCAGTTTCGCCGGGGGCTCTTGAATTATTTTCAGGTGTTTAACTGCATGGGGGCCGTTTCATTTACAATCGCGCCTAAAGCGTCCACTACATTATGTGCGCCTCCATGCCGCCTGCCGTGAACACTCCGTTATGTACGTCATGTGTTTATGTTGTGTTTATGTTAACGCGTTTGCTTTACACAGGCCTATACACGCACGCACTAAAACGTGTTTTCTGTCGATTTATTTATTTATTTATTTATTTATTTATTTATTTATTTATTTATTTATTTATTTATTTATTTATTTATTTATTTATTTATTTATTTATTTATTTATTTATTTATTTATTTATTTATTTATTTATTTCATACTGCTAGTCTGGGTGCCAGGCCTTAAGCAGGAGTGGGCATACATAATTTTTGAGAGCAAAATTGTTGCAACATATAAAATCACAAATACATAGTGACAAAATAGAAAAATAACTGAACACAGATAAATGCATTGCATTATCTACAATGAAATGCATCGTTATATAACCAATACAATGAAAAAATATCAGGATTGGTTCCTGAGTGCATTTATAAATAAATCGACTGTTTCACATTCTACAGCATCCGCTCGTAGACAATTCCATTCACGGGTTGTTTTTGGAAAAAATGAATTTTTTAACGTATCAATGGGATTTATAAAAGCTATAACTTTCTTAGAATGACAAAAGTGAACTGCACATTCAGATGCTGGTTTTATATACAATGCCTTATCAATTCTATTTGTTTCTTCATAAAAAAAAACTAAATAAAAGAATTTTAGCTTTCCGTACTTCTTTGTAGCCCTTCAAGTTCCGCTTTTTGTAAGAGGAGTGAGGGTGACGTTGCCAGCCATAACAATTAATGACAGATCGGATAGCTTTTCTTTGAACCTTTTCTAGCTTTTTTATCTTGAACACAGTAAAAGGATCCCACACTACAGTTGCGTGTTCTAACGACGGTCTAATAAATCTTTTGTAAGCTAGAGGAGGAGGAATAAACATTTTATTGCAATCGCAGACTGAGGTTCTTGCGGGTGAAGCCCCACTGGCTCTAGCGGCTCGTTCGGCTTGGTTCAAGGTCGCCTGTTGGCTTCCCAGGTACTGCCGCGCGAGTCGCGCCTCCCATGACCTTTCAAGTTCGTTGCGTGTGACGACACTGACGAGCTAGAAGTTTTGTTTCCGGCGTGGCATTTCCAAGCCTCCTCCTTAGATAACCGAGCTTTTTCGTGGCCCTTTTTTCGATGAACTCGACATGGCCATTCTATTTTAGATCAGATGTGAGTATTATTCCCGGGCATTTATGTCTAGAGACCTCTGACAGAGCATGACCATCAATGCGGTAAGCAAACAAAAACGTATTTTTTTCTCGCGTCGCTCTCATTGCGACTGTTTCTTTTTTGCTTTTGTAATTGTCATCTGCCAATTTATACACCATGCGTGTAGTGTGGTTTATGCTGTGTTTAAAGATTCTTGATTTCTGTGCTACTGTACCACTGTGCAGGTATCGGTCTGGCGATGGCGGCGGCCATTCGGGGATACCGCTGCATCATTGTGCTGCCGGAGAAGATGAGCCGAGAGAAGGTGGACGTGCTCCGTGCGCTGGGCGCAGAGATTGTGCGCACGCCCACCACTGCGCGCTACGATTCGCCGGAGTCGCACATCTCAGTCGCCTTCAGCCTCTGCCGCGAAATCCCGGGCGCCGTCATCCTCGATCAGGTTTGGAGACCGTCTGGCTTGCTTGCTTTCTTCTTTTTATTGCGATACATGAACAGTCCAGGCGCATTTCTGCCGTCGTCGTCGCCGCCGTGAGGTTCCGTGTAAAGTCTACGGGTGATAAAATCGTCGCCGCGTGCCGTACGCTGTATGTGCGAGTGAAAGGATGCGACCGTGAGCCGGCAATCGCGGCTCGCGCACGCAAGGGCGGGAAGCTGGCAGGAAGCGTGCAGTCTTGTAGTCGCGCACAACGCTCAGGAGGAGGGAGGGTAGGGAAGTGGGGGGACCGCGCTTTACTGGGACCGCGCGCTCCCGCCGTGTCGGAAGGCTCCGGGGGGGGGGGGGGGGGGGGGGGGGGGTTCTGCGCCGCGAGCGGCCCGCCCGCGTGGCTGTATCTTGAAAAATAAAAATTCAATTATCAGGTTTCGCGTGCCAAAACCACAATCTGATTATGAAGCGCATCGTAGTGGGGGCTCCTGAATAATTCGGACCACCTGGGGTTCTTTAACGTGCACCTAAATCTAAATACACGGGTCTTTTCACATTTCGCCCCCGTCGAAATGTGGTCGCCGTGGCCGGGATTTGATCCCGCGACCTCGTGCTTAGCAGCCCAACACCATAGCCACTAAGCAGCCACGGAGGGCTGTACCTCAAAAGCCATCCGCGGCGGGGGAAGAGTCCGCCCTCCCTGTGTTTTTGCGGCTAAGATCGCGTTGATGCAAGCGCCGGAACGCAGCTCAATTCGCTGGCGGCTGCGCTCACTCACTCCAGCGTTCTGACAACGAGTTTCCGCGGTCATCGAGTGAGTTGCGTTCATGTTCGTTTGTGCGCGCGTGACACCATGCTTGTAAATTTAGTTAGTGTGTCTATGTTTACAAGTCCATACGACCGATAAAGTTACTATCCTTACTTTGTATAGCTGTCCACTAATTTGCTATCGCAATCGATGCTGCGGCTTTCGGGCGAAACTGCGACATTTTTTTTTTATGGCGATGGTGATTATCCTGACACACCAGCCGCAATCGTGGCGTTGGCGTCATGCTCCGGTAGGTCATACCCCCCCCCCCCCCCCAAAAAAAAAAAAAAAAAAAAAAAAAACTTTCCACCACAGGTAACGTTTAAGGAGACGCTGGCCACGCATATCTGGTGGCGTAACCATCGGTGCAGGGAAAATGAATATGGCAGCGAATCTCTTGTTTCCTCGCGTGGTTGAAGACTATTTGCCGAGGCCACTGGATGACAAACCCGTACGTCAGAGCAGCCACACGCTTGTAGCATTAACCAGTAGAGCTAACCAATAAGAATCCCAGCAACATATCTCAGCAGATCTACCGGGAAGCTATCGCCACACTGTGACGATCATTCGCCTAAGGTTTATTTATCTATCTATCTATCTATCTATCTATCTATCTATCTATCTATCTATCTATCTATCTATATTATCTACTTATCTATTTAGTTAGTTAGTTTTTGTTTATTACGTCTTTTACTGCGACAGAATTTAACCAAGGGCCCGAAGCAAAGTTGCGAAGTGCCAGACCGGCTAATTTTTCTTTCCCGTCTGTGCAGTACCGGAACCCCGGCAACCCCTTGGCGCACTACGACACGACGGCCGAGGAGATCCTGGACCAGTGCGGCGGCCACGTGGACATGGTGGTCATGGGGGCCGGAACCGGCGGTACGGCCACCGGCGTCGCGAGAAAGCTCAAGGAGCGCCTGCCCAACGTTAAGGTGCACACACGACTAGCAGTAGACAATAGCTGCTATTTTTTTTTCTTTGCATAATTGGACATGCATCGATTGCGTACATATACTTGATGGAAGATGTGATAATTTTTGCCGCCTTTTACTGCATGTTAAAGAAACACTCTATAAGCCAATGACCCGACTTATAATGGGTAAAACCTGTTCCTAATATGAAACCATAAAATATTTAATGCAGTGCCGGCTGGCCGACGCACTTCCTGTTGCTGGCGGCGCCTGAAAGAAACAAAGTTTATTAGGGAGCGTATAACCCTATTCTCTCAAACTCGAGTTGCATACATAGTGGGAATTCCATTAGAACACATCATAAAACAGGTTTTCTTTATCTGAAAGTCTAGATAATTTTCGAGCGAATTGAACAATATTTCTATTATCGCTGTGATTTTCATGGGATTTTAATTGTTTGCGTCGCATACGACGTTCCACGTGAAACTTGAAAGCTGAAGATCGTGGGTATTGCTATATGGTAACCATAGCTCTAGACGGGACTTGCAAAATCTCTCATCGCATTTTTGATGTGCTGTTCAGAATAGCCAAGATTATATGTGGTTCTCCTGCGCATCTGGTGACCTGTGTTTCAAAAAGAACCCGACAAAGTTTAGCAATAACTCTACGTAGCAACGTTGCTGTCACGTTTGGAAATTACCTGAAGCGCAGTGATCAAACAGCAGCTGACTTTTATTCAATAGCAATTATACGTAAACTCGAGTCATGTTCATGCCGCCAGCGCCGCCGTGGTGTCCTGGGTGCGGCGGTGCATGCGCGGCCCGCACGCCGTGCGGAGGCGGTGACGTAATCTAATGCGGGTGCCAGGGGGTAGGACGAGGGCTGGCGGCTTGGTGCGCCCTTTCTTCCGGCGCGCCCATTGCTGGAGGTCATGTGATGTGCTGAACTTTGGAGGCGCGGCACAGCGGTGAAGAGAGCGGCAGAACGGAACGTTCGCTATGGAACAAACACGCGCGCTTCCCGCTGCGGGCTGCTCTTCATCACAAGTGCTGTAATCGCGATTGCTCGCGCTTATCGAGGGAGCTCTGTTAATATGTGTCTTCGCTTGTTTGATAGTAGGCGATTGTTTACTGTTGTAAATCTTACCGCCAGACGGAAAAAGAAGAGAACGAAGTAGGAAGAGCAGCGCTGACTGGACGGAAGCTTCTGGAAGTAGCTTCGAATTCTTCAGCTTGCGAATAAATGGGTCCGTCTCTTCTTTCTGGGGTTTACGTGCCAAAACCAGTTCTAGTTATGAGGCACGCCGTAGTGGAGGGCTCCGGATTAATTTTTACCACCTGGCGTTCTTTAACGTGCACTACAACGCAAGTACACGGGCGTTTTTCATTTCGCCTCCATCGATATGCGGCCGCCGCGGCCGGGATTCGATCCCGCGACCTCGTGCTCAGCAGCGCAACGCTCTAACCACGTCGCTTCTGAGGTTTCGACCTTTACCACATTTGTACTGCCCATCATAGTGCCTTACTTCGTGTTAATAGTGTAATACATGCCTGTATTGCTTTCAAATCGTCGCCTTTTGGACGAAACAGCGACTCTTTAAGTAAACTAACTCACTCGGACGCATTCACAGCAAATATGAGAATATCGATACTTTGAATTCAAAATATCCTCCTTCAAACATTTTGACACGTTGCAGATTGTGGGCGTCGATCCGCACGGCTCGGAGTTGGCCGTCGATGCTGAACCCAACGATCCTTCGGTGACGATGTACGAGGTCGAAGGCATCGGCTACGACTTCGTGCCAACAGTCCTCGACAGGAGCGTAAGGTTTTGTTTGTTTTCCTCTTTCGCGATGTTGATGTAAGACCTGTAACAGCGATTATAGAGGGTGTCAAGAGGTGGAGTAGAATTTGAGAACGGCAGCACCGGTTCATCGCCTCGCACAGGAGGGAAAGGCATCCGCTTACATGCAGAAAATCCCCCCCCCCCCCCCCAAAAAAAAAAAAATACACAAGTACACAGAGATATATCTTAAAAAGCGCCTCCGAAGTAGTGCATCATCGCAAAGGACTCCCACTGTCCACCTACAAAGGAAGAGCTTATATGTTCCTTGCTTCCAGCGTTCTTAGGGGCCAACGACTGCAGACGCGACCTACAGTTGCGATCGCCTTTGAACGATCCAATCGTTAGGGCCACTTTCCACCTCGCGTACTCAAAGGAAGAGCTTATATGTTCCTTGCTTCCAGCGTTCTTAGGGGCCAACGACTGCAGACGCGACCTACAGTTGCGATCGCCTTTGAACGATCCAATCGTTAGGGCCACTTTTCCACCACTCGCATACTTTCTTCACAGGATTTGCCAGCTTGCGAGCCCATCCCCCTTTTACTTATTACAGCTAATTGACAAGTGGTACAAGTGCAACGACAAGGATTCCTTCCTCATGGCCCGAAAGCTGATCCGACATGAGGGTCTCCTGTGCGGTGAGTGCGCTTTCTCCACGGCTGCACATATGGCGCTGCACAACGCCTGAAGTAAAACGTATACTTTACACAGAAAGCTCGCCAAACTTCAATAATAGGATACAGCGAAAAGCAGAAACGCAATTAGACGGAGGCAAATGAACGCTGATTGATTAAATTAAATGAAGTCGGCTTCCCATAGCGATAAAAATAATTTGCCTTGGGTTTTTATAGTGTTTTTAATTAAATTAAATTTTATGACCTAGAACATTGTAACACTATTTTTACAGATTCGTTGTTTCGAAGTAAGGCGCTTTGAGAGCGTATACACTAGAGGCGTTCGAATGCTTCAAGGAGGCGGTCCACTAGCTTGGCTTAGCCAAAAGAGGCATAAAAAGAAGCTTGCCTGCGGGGGCGTGCTTTCGGGATTTCGCGTAAACTTGAACCCATCGGTCTGATGTGTATACCTAGGCGCGCTGCTCTACAATAGTGAACGCGCCATATTTGTGTAGACAAGTAAAATAATATAAGTGCGAAATGCGTGCAGGCGGCGAGCTTGCACAGCTCTCTCGATTTCTACATCCCCTTGGTTATGCGAGGTCTTCCGGTAAAGTGGCTGAACAGCGCAAGGAAACACGTACACGGGGGAAAAGGACAGGACAATGCGCTCACTCTCTACTAAAGTTATTGACATCATTATCACACAAGAACGCCAGAAACGAAAATAATAAAAATAAAACTACAGGCAAGACATTTGTCTCGTCCTTTTTTCCCCGTGTACGAGTTTCCTCGCGCTGTTGAGCCACAGGGAATTCATATCGACTAGCTCAACTTTCATTGCTTCTGCGCTGAAGGTTTGCAAATGCACTTTCTAGAAAGCCTTGCTGTCCTTTCTGTATGGTGGCACATTATAATGTATAATGTCTGTTCCAAAGCATCGTACTCTTGTTAGAAACATTTTGCGACAATTTAACACGTGTATTATAGGAGTTCTCGTATGTCATGCACTCTGCCATGTACTATAGTTCCCACCATGACAAATGTCAGCTTCCGCTGCTTGCATCATTTCCCATTTTTGGGACCACCTAAATATATTTGGAAACGCAAAATCTGCTTTAATCTAGCGGGAGGGGATGGGTTAGGGTAAAGTATTAAAATCAGTCGCGCCCAACGATTGCCTGGCTTACGACACATGAAATAGTTGCATTATAAAATAACGGGACTATCGAATCTCTATCCTGAGATAGTCGACATAGCGTGGCAGTCAGAGTCTCTTATCATTATCAAAAACGAATAAAACCTCTTACATATATCAGGCTGTTGAATTTGACTGTGTAATCACGACATATTCAAAATTCGCGTATATTGGTGAAAATGATGTTGTCGAATGTGCGGAGCCATTACAATGCCATCGCAGTACCATTACAACTGAAGAAAATCGGTTACCCTTTTTTTCTTTTTTTTTTAAGTTGTCCTGGCTCTGTTTTGAATTTGAAGGTAAGCTCAAAATGTCGCAAACGCAATGCTACTGTCGCGGTCAGGGACCTCTGTCAAGCAATCATTTCTGTTTGTCTCTGCATCAGCTTGAGGTGTTATGAGGAATAAATTACAATAATTTTCCGATTCCCGTATATATATATATATATATATATATATATATATATATATATATATATACCGGTTTCCAGCCGGCACGTTAAAGTAACTTTGCCGTTTTTTTTTTCATGTTTCAGCGAACACTTTCAAAATTTATTTAAGGTTGCCTGTGGCGGATAGCCCAATTCTAGTTAATGAGCTGGTCTACTCGAAGAGGCGGACATTACTTGCACAAAAAATGAAATGCAGAATCGACTAATTAACAAAAAATTACTAATTAAGTTTTTAACTAATTACCTGATGGCCCATATTGCAATTTACTAATTGTAGCCGTGGAGTTCGCGCGGCGGATCCACTTAGAATTCTCAGGGTGACACCCGTTTCGAGATATTAATTCCCGAACTTTGCGGAGAAATGCATTGGCGTTCCAGTGAATTTTGTGCTTGAATGCAAAAAGCGACGTTTTGTTAAGAACCTAACACCCGCCGTGGTTGCTCAGTGGCTATGGTGTTGGGCTGCTGAGCACGAGGTCGCGGGATCGAATCCCGGCCACGGTGGCCGCATTTCGATGGGGGCGGAATGCGAAAACACCCGTGTACTTAGATTTAGGTGCACGTTAAAGAACCCCAGGTGGTCCAAATTTCCGGAGTCCCCCACTACGGCGTGCCTCATAATCAGAACTGGTTTTGGCACGTAAAACCCCATAATTAAAAATTTTTTAAGAACCTAACTGGAACGCCAATGCATTTCTCTGCAAAGTTCGGGAATTAATATCTCGAAACTGGTGGCATCCCGAGAATTCGTTCCAAGTGGATCCGCCTTGTGAACTCCACGGCTACAATTTGTAAATTGCAATATGGGCCATCAGGTAATTAGTTAAAAACTTAAAGAATTTCTCCTAATTATTCGATTATGCATTTCAATTTCTTGTGGAAGTAAGGTCCGCCTCTTCGAGTAGACCAGCTCATGAACTAGAATTGTGCTATCTGCCGCAGGCAACCTTAAAGAATTTTTGAAAGTGTTCGCGGAAACACCCTGTATATTGACATTGGCCCTCTTCCTGTGCTACTTTGGGGTTCTGACACAGGTTAACAGTGAAAAGAGGAAGGCTGGACCATTTGGTGGTCATGCAAGCTTTTCGGCATAGTAATTAACGGGGAAAGACGTTGAACCAACACTAGACTGCTAGGCGTCAAAAATCTGTATTGCGTTTCACTGCAGGACAGCTGCGCATGGCATACACCTAGCCTGCCGGCAAATATTGCTATTGGGCTAGCAGGTGCAACAGGCACAGTACTTGCTCCATGCGATTGCAGCCGCAGATAGTCGTAGTAGCGTTAAAGCTGGACTGCTATGACAAAAACGAATTGTGCAACAATTCCTTTAATGCTGTATGTAGTCCGGATCTTTATGTCTAGCTTGCGCATGCTTTCCCGCAGGTGGCAGCAGCGGGTCGGCGATGAGCGTGGCCGTGGTGGTGGCCAAGTCCCTGAAGGCTGGTCAGAAGTGCGTGGTAATCCTGCCCGACGGAGTGCGCAACTACATGACCAAGTTCCTCTCGGATGGCTGGATGGCCGAACGCGGCTTCATCTCGCTCTATTCTGAAATGAGCACCAAACACTGGTGAGCTGACCATACTTGCCCACCTACCCATGCCCGAATCGAAAGCTGTACTCCGCAGGATCTTGGCCACTAGACCAGCAGCCAAAATTTAAACCTTTAGGTATGTTTGTCGCTAGAAAACAAGGTCGCTTTTGATGTACATGTTAAACTTGTTATACTTGCGTAACCATGACGTTATCAGGATGCTGGAATGCCGGCGAGATTTGTAAATAGCTATAATGGAAACTTTAACGACGTGGAATAAAGACGAGGACAGGAGTAAATGCATATATTATAAACCCACACACATCGGTGCCATTGCAATGAACCTAAGCTATGAACTAAGTAGCTCAGAAAGAAGTAATGAAATAATTGCGCTTTGTGAATACATGCGAATAGTCAGGCTCGTTGGAAGAAATGGGAGAGCGTGAGATGATAGGGAGGATGGTGTCGCTGAAGGAGTTTTCGTTATCTTGCTGTCTGCTGGGTTGTCCGATCCGAGTGTCGCTGAGGGGCAACTATTTCGCTGACAGATAAAAGGGCGCGCAAGGTATAGATGCTTAGAGTTGCGACATCGAGATAGCAGGCTCATACGTGTTCAATGGTTAGCGCCTGCAAGCAAGCATACACTTAATGCATTCATTTTATCCATCGCTGCATTCCTATCAGTGGAAATATTCGCCCACTAGCGTAACATCGAAGCTCTTCGTGTTACTCTCGACAAAACTGACAACCGTCTCCTTGCGGAAGCCAGAATTATTGGTCCCTGGTCCCAGCCGACGTCGGCCCGAACTGCTTTAAAAACGCTAGTCTATTTTTTTTAAAGGCAACGGGACTCGTTGGAAAACATTAAAATGTGCGAACTGATTCGTTCCTTTTCTTTTTTAAATCTTTTTTCTGGTCATTTCTGCCCTTATCCCATCCCCCTGTGCAGAGTAGCCAACCGGACACTTCAATCTGGTTAACATCTGCCTTTTACCTCTTGTATTCCCTCCCTCCTCTTCCTGTTCGTGCCTTTGGTTGGCTAGTTAAGACTTTGCCACATTGCTCGGTGGGATAGGTGATCCAGATGACGTTCATATCGCATGAGTAGGCCACGCAAGATTTATTACCATCATCGTAATGACTTTCCATTGCACATTAATACGCGCTATTCCCGTGCACTGAAGCACGCATCCTCTCGAGCATGGAAGAATGCGCCAGAAAGGCGGTGAAGACGACGACCAGAGTAGCGCTCGTGTTGTTGTTCTGCAGCCGTCTCTCTCTGCATATATTTTCTCAATATAATTTCCTATCCCTTTTGGCTACTCGCATCCCCGTGGCAGTATTGTCACGTTGTAGAGCCGAGCGACAAACCGATAAGTTTCAAAAAGCAAGAGATTATAACATCATGGTTGAGGTGCGTACGCCTCAAGCGTGTCTTCGTATATTCCCGGGTTTTAGCTGATCCCACATTTGACCCGACGCCAGCAATTCGATTCAGACGTCGAGACAGAGTTTTCATGGCTGAGCAAATAACTACTCGGGCAGAGAGGACTTGACCCACCGCGACCGGACACTCGTTCAAGCAGCTACCATTTAAATCTCAGCCTTGCAAGCTGAGTCAACCCACTTTCTCCGAGTGCATGTTCACATGTGTCCGAACTGCAGGAATTTAACTTTGCTCGCATGCAGGTGGTGGAACCAGACGGTGCGTTCTCTGCGGTTGCGCATACCGCTGACAGTGACGCCCAGCGTGAGCTGCCAGGATGCCGTGGAGCTCATGAGCGCCGAAGGCATTGACCAGGTCCCCGTCGTCGAGGAAAGCGGGTCAGGCATTGACTTGTACTTTTTTTTTGTCGGAGACATCAGG
This sequence comes from Dermacentor silvarum, assembly GCF_013339745.2. Taxonomy (NCBI): domain Eukaryota; kingdom Metazoa; phylum Arthropoda; class Arachnida; order Ixodida; family Ixodidae; genus Dermacentor; species Dermacentor silvarum. The sequence goes on along the minus strand of NC_051159.1, from coordinate 179,182,283 downwards.
TGTATCTAGCGGACAGGAACTGTGACGCGCTACATGCAGCTATTGTAAAATCCGGGCATCTGGACACGCTTTTCAATTGCATTCGTGCTCCGTTCAGTACTTTCGCCGCACTCGCCTGCCATTTCTTTAATTGCTGCTCGATGCGATCGCCGTTAGCCTACCTCATACATTGTTTTATTTGCTGTTCCCCCGCTGCATGTGGCTCGTTCAGACGTAATACCAGTGGTCTACTGGCCACATTACCGTGCTATTTGTTTAACGGTGCCAGGCAACGCTTTATTCTTCTTTTATGCAGCCACCTCACAAATCGAGTCTTCTTTTTTTTTTCAGAGCCGTGCTCGGAATGGTCTCCCTAGGAAACTTAATGTCTAAGATACTGGCACGGCGCATCGACGCCACGACCCCTGTAGCAAAGGCTGCCTATGACCAGTTCAGAAAGGCAAGTTAGCATCTTGAAAATCGCTTATTGTGCGTGTACGTTTTATCATGCAGCTACAGGGGCAATTACGTGTTACGGGCACAACTTAGTACCCAAATCCTCAAGGTCTGTCTAGTCGTTCGTAAATGTTTTACTTCACACCCAGTCTGACTAAAGCGTATAGTCGCAGTGGTATATTGGACATGACGCACGCTTTTTTCACGTGCTTCGTTATTATGCAAAGACAAACGTAAGGAAACCGAAATAGCTGCTCGGAATTTGTGCTTCTAGCGTGCAGGTAAGCTAGAGAAACGTCAGATTGATTACATAGGTTGTACCGACTTTGTCAAAGTAAATTTGATTTATTTTTCTTGCTGGAAGTCACAGTTTAGGTGGCGATGGTAAAAAAAGCGCTGAAATAAGACGAGGACAAAGAAAAGGTAGACGTAGCTTGCGCTGTTTTCTACTACGATTAGAAATGAAAATGACAAGTGCAGCAACTTGAGCGTGTTGGTAAAGTTGCATGGTGATGGCAAAACAGCGCTCAAAAACACTAGGACAAAGAAAAGGAAGACGTAACATGCGCTGGGATAACTTTGTCCTCGTCGTTTTTGAGCGCTGTTTTACAAACGCCATGCAACTTTACCAACCAGCCCAAGTTGCCGCACTTGTCATAGTTTAGTCTAAATGTGTGCATCAAATATAATGTGTGCAGCGAACACCGTCGTTTTCCATTTGCTTACTAAGATGCGCAAGTGCGTTATAGCCAGTACTGAGACTTGCATTTCAAAATTATGTCGATATATAGGGCTACAGTGAGTTTGCGCTAGAGCGGGACCACAGAGCAGTATATTAGTGACAATTGCGGTGTAAGAAGAGGTTAGCGGGGGAGGAAGGGTACGCTGTATAGCTGCTAGTTGACCATACTGCGCTGTAGGCATATCTTATAGACAAAGTCTTCCGATTTCTTTTCGTCATTTTTTTAAGCGTATGTGTGGTCGCCGTCACATCAGTATTCAGTACTTAGCCTTCGCGTACTGGCCCTATTGGTACTATTTACTGGTATCTTAGGAGATATGCTTAGGTAGTGGCTAAGACACAAGGACGCCTTCCAGGTAACCCTGGACACGACGCTGGGCATGCTGTCCACGATGCTGGAACATGGCCATTTCGCCCTGGTCGTCGCGGAGCAAGTGCAAGGTGACTCAGTCCTCGTTGTATCTTCGAAGAGTGGAAGACGCTGAGCTTGAAGGTCCCTGCGTAGGAATCTTGAACGGTCTCCTTTCGTTCGCCTTTTTTTTTTTTTTTCACAATGCAGAATATGGCAGTGTAGTGCGTTCTTGGCAATGCTGAAATAACGATATCTAATAACTTAATTTGTTGCAGAAACCTCTCGCGTGGATGTGTTAAATCACTGCGGATATTTTCGCACCGTGTTTAAGTTGTGTATGAGAGAGGCAATTTTATTGATAAGGGAAAGGCAAGGAGATTAGGTCGGTTGGTTACCCTGTACTTGGAAAAGGTAAAAAGGAAAACGATAAGAGAAAGGAAATGTTCCCAGCGCGCATACGCGCTGTGAACACACGAAAGAAACGCCATTTCCTTGGAGTGTAGCGACGCCGATGGCGCACTCAGGCACGTCACCTTTCCTGTCAATTCAAAAGGCATCGCATATTTCGCGTGCACACTGGTCATAGCCACACAATAGCATCCTGTGCTGAAAGCAGTGCCTCAATGCCACATCGCGACCAATGCTCTTTAAGGTTGCCTGCCTATATACACCCCCTCCAATAAATTGGCATGCTCGCTGAGGTGGTCGCTGATACACCGGCCACTTTGGCCGATATGGCAACGACCACGAGAAAGGTGTTTGTGGCAGCAGTCAACAAGTTTTCTTGTGTGTGTATTATTATATTAGCGTTGGCTGGTATCATTTGTGATGACTTTGTGGCACCCATTGAAGAATGTCTTTTTCCGAAAAAAAGCTATTTTACAGGCCTTCTCTGCTACCTTTGTTTTATGCAAAGTGACACCCTGTGAATGTAAGGAATGACAACGGTGCCGGCGACAACGAAGTTTTTTTTTTTTTTTTGTATTGGTTCTTGCTGTTTTATGTCTGCTAACCGCCATTGTTACCGCAGGATGCAAATTGTCGGAAAAACTGGCCATTCGCAGCATATGCGGCTCTGATTCGAATGTGCTGCGCACAGTGTGAAGCTAATGCTTATACTATGCACACACGTCTTCGTTAGCGCAGACTTAAGGCATGATATGGCATGCCCTTTTTCACAACTTTAGAATGGTTAGAGGAAAGATTGAGCAAATACTAGTATGTGTTCTATTCTAGTGTTGCCTTTGACAGTGTCATTGCTTTTTTTTTTTTTTACTGAAGAATTCAAAGCAAAAAGTGGGGGGTTAAGGTTCACTAAAAAGTTGCCTCAAGAGCAGCATCCAATTTCTACACATGAACTTGACTTTTTTGGACTATCATAAGTGTTAACAATAGTCTCATATCATCGAAACCATTGCTGAACGTTTCCTTTAAGTATTCTCAAATTGTAAAGTTGACCATAGTGAACTAGGAAAGTTGACTGGAAAAAAATTTACAAATTTATAGAAACTTTAAATTGAAATGCCCAAGAATCCTGAAACTGTGTATAGCTACAAAGCGGTCTGTACACTGGCTCACCTCTGCGCAAACCACTTTGTGCAGTAACAAATAATAAGGGAATTTCCCATGACAAAAGAGCAACTAACTTTTGGTTGAAACTCATTCTAAAGAAAGTCAGACTCTACTTTGGGCCTCCTTATGAGTCATGGATTGTTCACATGAAGGACGTAAAGCGAACGTTACAGGGACCTTCCAACAAGGCGCTGCGAAGTGTCGTACGTGTTTTGACACGATGACGTGAAACGGTACCTCATCTTTGCGCGTCTTCGCTATGAAGAACACGAAAAAAGTGGTGCCCTTGTCCAGAGTTACAGAGCGCATTACGACGTCGCTTACGCCTTGACCGCTTGGTGTCCTCTAGCGCCTGCGGACATAAGTCGAGCAAGCTTAGTCACCATGGCACGTCAGCTTCCTCGACGCGCATAGACACTTGGTGTTTGTAAAAGCAGACTGGCTGGCTGTTTGATATAACAGACTTTAGGCTCACTTAGCGGCGAAAACGCAGTTCTAGGGGGCAGTGGGCTTTTGGGGAATTTTGTACGATATTTAGCAGGTACTGGACATTCATAGCAGATATTTATTGAATGATTCTTAGCAGATAACGACAGTCTAAGCAGAGTATGAACAACCATGGGTTATAGGAGTCGTGGGTACCTCAATACAACCGTGAAAAGTCAGTTTTTCTAAGGTCGGTCATCAATAACTCAAGCAGCTCGAGACCGCCTAGTTAGCCTAGCAGGCAAAATCTATTGATATTCAACGGCATAACGGGAGGTTATGAAGCAATTTTTTTGTAATGCAATGCGCGCAATTACAACTGCATGACTGCGAATAATGGCACTACACGTTGGCCAGATCTCAGCAAGGCATGACACCATGGTTTTGTGCTCCGACGCTTTCATGCTATTTATGATGAGAAAAATTTGAGAAAAGTAGTGCGCACACATTTATTTCAAAAACCTGCCATAATCCCCTCACCAGCAGGAATATGCGTGTTTCATTTCTTGTCTCATAAAAACGAATGGAGGGACATGCGACAACATTTAGTCCCCTTGTTCCGTATGTGTCGTGCCTATAGTGGAGACCGCTGAACGAAATTACTATACTCGCATGATGTTCTGCAACTACCTGTTGCTTTTGCACATCCACAAGAACCTCTTGGATATTACATTAGCACTGACAACTTGACGAACTGTATACACCTCAGATAGAAGATCTGTTACTCGGGCATTTCGCTTCAGCAAGTTCTGCGTTGTGTTTGGAGAAAATAAATATACGCGCGTGCAGCACCTTTAGGAAGCAAGTGCAATCAAACACACGATATCTTGACTCCTTTGAAGGCGATCGCTCTGCAAGCGATGTCTTCCACCGATATTCAGGCAATGCACATTTGCTTCGAAATCCAGCTGAAGCATTCCAACGCGTGTAAACGTTATCTCATTTCGTTACTCGCAATGACCACGACGTCATTTTCCTTTTGAGCGCGATTTCAGAAAGCAAGCAAACAAGTGATTCTTCACGGTTGTCGTCTCAGCGCCGTTTAACTCCTCCGTGGTTGCCACGGCCAAGTGAGTGACGAATGAGAGACCATGACGTAACCCTTATCACTATGTAGCGTCTCAAAGCTATTTATCGCTGCTGGTGTGTTTTTTCATCGAGCGCGGCGCAGCAGCTCTTGTGAGTGGTAAACCAGTAGTTGCTCAACAGGATTCGAGATTACAGAAAAAAAAAGAAAGCTGCTGCTTTAACTCAGTCGTACCGGAATACCGCCGTCGCAAGTCATAACGTCTCAATCCTCGGATATAATCTGTTTCGTTGAGCGACAGCAAAGGCGGGGGAAGGGGTTTGCTTAAAAAAATTGTAATGGTTTTTGATAGCTCTTTTCATCATGCCAGCCAAGCAAGACACACAGCCACCCGCGGCGGTGGCTGTTCAACAGCTGAGCGCGAGGTCGCGTGTTCGGCTCATGCAGGCTGCGGCGGCCGCATTACGGTGGAGGCAGCGGGCAAAAACGCTCAAGCGTATACACCGAGCACGGAGAAAATTAATTCAGCGTCCTCCATTACTGCGTCTCTTCTAATCCGTGTGTTGCACTGGGATGCTAAACGCCATCAATAAAGCTTCTAGTTATATCGGAACCGCGCAGAGTGCCGGCTGCGCACTTCAATGGCAGCCCTGGAATTGATTTCGTACGACACTGGCTTCCCACTGCATACGTTGCATTGAATTGTTTGAATGGAGTTTATTTGCAACAATGTTGCGGGAGACCAGAAATAAAAGCTGATCAAACTGCTTAAGAGGATCTGGCTACCCTACACGCACGTCGGCATAACGGCAGTTGCAACAGGGAAAAAAGAAAGATAAATATACAGTGTAGTACATGGCTCACGTACAGGCAAAGAATGCGCGCGCATGGCACGCGTCAGAAACTTATATAAACAATATTTCGATAGATAGTAAAATGAAATAAACAATTAATCAGCAAAAATTTCGCGCAAACGTGAATGAGTTTATGGTGAAGATGTTATTCCCAGTAGCAGTCCCCGTAGTTCTTTGAATGAGAATTGTGAGATGTCAAAAGGCTGATCTCTACTAATTGCATTTAGTAATGTGGGTAGCAAGAACTGTACCATGTGTTTGCCATAACTTGTGCAACATTTTTTTTTATTTGCCATACTTCCCGTTTGCGTGTATTATATTTGTATATGACCCGCCGGGGTGGCTCAGTCAGCTAAGGCGTTGCGCTGCTGAGCACGAGGTCGCGGGATCGAATCCCGGCCCCGGCGGCCGCATTTCGATGGAGGTGAAATGCAAAAAACGCCCGTGTGCTTGCGTTGTAGTGCACGTTAAAGAACCCAAGGTGGTCAAAATTAATCCGGAGCCCTCCACTACGGCGTGCCTCATAATCAGAACTGGTTTTGGCACGTAAAACCCCAGGAAGGAGGTATATTTGGATATGTTGACTTCTAGTCCAGCTGGTGTTGCAAGCGCGTTATTACTGTTAACTATGCCAAATTTGTACTGACGACACAAATGATAAATCTACGTAGAATTGACCTTAAAGAAACTATGTTTTATAAAGTGGTCCTCAGTGTCAAAAAGGTATGGAAGCTTACATATTAATCGAACCACAGGCTTTTCCAACGCTGCAAGCTTGTTTATATTTTCGTTCGTGGTTGTTCCCCAAACCGACAATCCAGTTAATTATTGGTAATAGAAAGATCGTTATAAAGAACCATATTGACAGGGGCAGGGCATTCAAAAGAAAGGCAGCGTATGACACCAATCGTTCTAGACAACTAATCATGGGGTTTACGTGCTCATCCCATGACATGTAATCGCCAAAGTAGACTCCTAGGCTTTTTATTGATGGTACTCGCTCTATTTCTTTGTCGCTTAACTTAATTGGAAGCTGAACGGGCTTGTCTCGAGGTCGAAATAATTATTGAGCTGGATTAATGTCCAAGAAAAGCACACGGGCTATGAGAAGTGCCCTATAGTTGGGGGCTTCAAATTATGTTTTTCACCTGAGGTTCTTTAACGTACAACTAAAGCGTTGTACCCTTGCGTTCTTGCATTAAATTCCCGTTGGAATGCGGCCATTGCTGTCGCGAATCGAATGCGTTTTCTTGTGCTCAGCAGCAGGCCGCCATCGCGACTGGATGACCGCAGTGGGTGTTTCATATAGCGCCAAAAGGCCCACTTGTCTGTAAATGAAAATGGTCGGTGCGGTGTACAGTAACTATCAGAACGTGTACCTTTGCACTAAACCTTCCTACTAGGGTTATTAATTTAGCGATCGAATCAAGTGTAGTAGTTGTAGTAGTTTGTAGTTGATATTTGTTGTCCCTTTGGAACGTTTCGTCGGTCACGTTCCGGAACCAATAACGTTTCGGAACTTTGAGCGTGTTCGCCGTTAATGACGAAAGCCAACTCATATAGCTGTCATTTCAATACGTAACACGTGCCACACTGATCACGCGTTGATTGGCTCCCTTCCGCGTAGAGACGCAGCTAGCCTATATATTATCAATGATTTTAACCGAAAACAGAATATCATATTATTTTACTTCGCTTCTTTCGCTCGACCATTGACTTGGTACCTGTTACTAGTCGATTACTTAGAAATAGCGTAGGCGGTAGGCTACTGACTGTTCAAATGGTTTAACGCAGTTTGACGGCCCGGCGCTGCTCATCGCGCTTTGACAGACGTCGTAGTACACAGCTCCGGGTTATTCTTCACCTGCACCCAATACATGAGTATTTCTGGCGCACTGCCGCCTTCGGGTGACCGGTTGACGGGGCCTGCAATCGAAGCCGTGACTGTTTTCAACAAGAGAATGCCGTGATGTACCCGCCGTGGTTGCTCAGTGGCTATGGTGTTGGGCTGCTGAGTACGAGGTCGCGGGATCGAATCCCGGCCACGGCGGCCGCATTTCGATGGGGGCGAAATGCGAAAACACCCGTGTGCTTAGATTTAGGTGCACGTTAAAGAACCCCAGGTGGTCCAAAATTCCGGAGTCCCCCACTACGGCGTGCCTCATAATCAGATCGTGGTTTTGGCACGTAAAACCCCATAATTTAATTTAAATGCCGCGATGTGTATTACGCGCTCTTGCTCGTTCTAACGCGCAAAAGTTACCGAATGATGAAAGCAATGCGTAACCCTTTTTGCGTCTTTGTCGGCGCTGCTTCTTTCAAAAATGGTTAATTACGGTCTTGAGTAACCAGAACTTTGAGGAAAGTCCTGTTTACTCAACGCGAAAAGGAGGAAAAACAAAAACGTCTTATCGCGGACATGTTCTCATTGTTTCAGTGGCTACAGGTGCATCCACGACGAAGGAGGTTGTCATTGGCATTGTGACCAACATCGATCTTCTGCGGTTCATCACCAAAGGATCCAAACCAAAGTCTGACAACAACGTCAACGGTGACAACAGGATGGCGGAGTAAAGGAGTCTCTTCGAATAAAGTTAGCGTTCCCCTGCCTTTAGCATTCGTAAAGTCTCCCCTCACCTGACACTCACTTTTCTTCTTTTTTGTATATGTAATAGCTTGCCAAGTGTAGATTCAGTCTTGTAAATCAAATTTACCTCACGAATGGTATTCCACTAATATACACATATACAAACTCGAATGTAATAGATTGGGCTGAATGGAGAGAATGGTAAGAAAGAAAAAGAAGTTTCCTCTTCAACCAGAGGGCCAAGTTCTTGCAAAATAGAAGTTTTCATACTGATCTCTAAATTTACTGGTTTCTTTCAAGATTTTACTAGCAGCGACAACAATCTGTAACCGCATCTGAAATGATCCGAAACAGAACCATTCAGCAAGCGTTAACAGGAAAGTGTATGCCAGCACGTAGTCAGGGGGCCAGTTATAAAGAGGACTAACACCGCTGATGGCTTGGGTGGCGGTCTTCTAAGTGCCGTTGGTCTAAGATAAGTGTACTGAACGCAGCTATGGAATAAAGCAGGGACTTCGCCAATAGCTGCCAAGATGTTTGTGCGTAATGGTTAAATGATTATATCACTTCCTTGCGCTCTTCGAGGATCGCTTGTACGCAGGAACAGAGCAAGCGCAGGAGTCCTTGGAAAATAGACTTAAGAACCCTTGGATGTGTGCATGGATGTAACACAGCAATGAGACAGTGTGGGAGAGAGTTTGACGAAAGCTGGAAAAGTCAGCCCTGCTTAACGTAGGGCTCCTATACTTCAGATGTGATTTTCCGTGTCACACGTAAATGGTGTTCTTGTTGACATCTTGATGAAAGGTGCGGGAGCAGTGGTTGGGTTATAGAAGTTACCTCCTTTAGTTAGGCTTCGACCTAGTATTTGTAAATGCATTTCACCATATTTGTTTATGTGACAGTAATAGAACTAAGAATTGTTCATGCCACGTAGAATAAGTAGCTGACGTATGCGACGGGCACTGTCCTCATAATCGAAAGTATATGCACTGCCTTCAGCGAAGGAAACTGGACGATTCCGCCGAACGCCCTTGCATACATCGGGCAACACTAAAGATGGCATGCTTTTCGCCATACTCCATACCTAAACGTTTTTGTGCGTGGCAATAACACGGCGAAACATTTTAAGGACTCGCTGGCGTCGCGCTGAAAATATCAGTTTATTCTGAGAGAACTATAGGGAACCTGCATAAAGCCGAGACGCCTGTGCTGCCATGAAGTGGCGTTTGTTTTTCGGCCGCCATTGTGAGGAATCGACACGGGTAGAGCCGTGGCTCTAGTATCCGGTCGCCCGCTTCACCGCGTAATTGTACGTTTTGTGCTTTTTCTCCGGCGTTCCTTCTCTGACATTCGACGTACTGCTGGGTGTCGCAATGCAAGCAGTGTCTATACGAGGACAGTTACAGCCGTGAGGCAGTCACTTCAATACGGCATTCACTGCGCCAACTTCGCCTGTGGCCTCAGCCGACCAGTGGCCGGGCCGACAGTTCGCCGTTTCGTATTCAGCTGCTTCACTCACCTATAGACTTCGTGTCCTAGGTGGCGTCAGTGCTGTGCAGCAACTAGCACGAGCACCGCCTCTGGTGTCGAACTCGTACTACTGCTCGGGGCGTCTCTGCGGAATTCACGTGCTCGTTTCACATGGCGACATGGACCGAGCAGCGTTTATTGTTCTGCGGATTTCGCGAAATTGCGAACGTTGAGGAATACTTCTATGAAATCAGCCTGCGGCGCGGCAATGACCTCTGCATCGGAAGTCCCGTGCGAAGGAATAATTTATGAGTGTGGATGACCCCTCCGACAACGATGTACTGCTCAAATGGAGAGCATCGATTACGGCTTGCTTTTATACGTAAGTTTACTTTATTGAAGGTGATTTGATCGTCCAACTATTTGCAAAAGTCTTTTTTCAACCTCCAGAGCGCTTGACGTCAGATACATATATAAAGCGGACTGCCAAGTATTGTACAAACATGCTCCGGCATCGGCTTTGTTTGTAATTATGTCCGAGCACGCTTAATGCGCAGACTAATGTGATTGGTTGCGACCGTCGTCACGTGCGACATTACCATCCGAGGAAACCCATAAATCTTTTTTTTTTTTTTTTGTAGTTTACCGACAGTGTTCTGGATAACTGTTGTGGCAACTGTACACACAACAGTAAGCAGTGACATTTTTCTTCGATCGCGACTCAGCGTCGTCCTTGAGAGGCCCCATGCTTTCCGCTGCGCTCAACCTGACCAAGCACGACCGATGAGACAGAAATATTCCGCGCATCTGCTCAATGACAATGTATGGCCGTCTCAGAAGAGCAGCGCTATAGCGGAATTAGCAGTGCTTGTAGGAGGCAGCCAATTTTTGAAAGCGGGAGCAGGCGAAACGAACGGCCGAGATAGTTCGCAGCGTCTTCATCTCGCATATTTGCTGCCAGTGTTCGCTCATCGAAGCTTTGTCGTCACCTGCCCCGCCATAAAAGCAGCGTGCAGGCGCGGAAACATGCCAAGTTATTCTAGCCGCGATATCACGTTGCGGGAAAACAAGGCTGCGTTTGCGGGGTCATAGTTTCGGAACAGCAGCAAACTCAATGAGACCTGGGCCGCGATTTTGTAGCAATGCCTCCCACTCGATTCTACGATACTGTTATCATCCACCATTCGCGGCCAGCTGATACTGTTAACGCGGGCGGAGCGTCTATACTGACGGAACGCAAGCGCGAAAACTAATAGGCATTGGTCCCTGCAAAATTCTGACCCTTGGCAAAGAGCGCGCACGCCCCACGAACTGCCACGTCCTGCGCTCGGACGCACGTCTATCGTTCACGATGATGGCACGAAGCCTTGATGTCGCCTTTTATGCCCGCATATAGTGTAGCATGTAAAAAAAATATGCGCAACTCTTGTCATGCAATATGACCCGCCGCGGTGGCTTAGCGGCTGGGGAGTTGCGCTGCTAAGCACGAGGTCACGGGACCAAATCGTGGCCGTGGCGGCTGCATTTCGATGGGGGCGAAATGCAAAAAAATCCGGCAGATCCCACGCCCTGTGGGAATTGATGTTATGCGAAGCAGAGTGCGGGGAGCCTACCAAGTTAACGAAACGGCCATGAGAGCACCAAGACGTTGGCGGCTCTTTCATAACATACATGACACGCATGTCATGACATTCATGCCATGAGCCCTTAGGAGACCCTTTAGCTACACCCTAGATACCTTAGGGCGAAAACCTTAGTCATACTCGTGACTATGACTTCTTAAATTAAATTTAAAAAATTAAATTATGGGATTTTGCGTGCCAAAACTGCGATCTGATTATGAGTCACGCCGTAGTGGGGGACTCCGGAAATTTGGACCACCTGGGTTCTTTAACGTGCACCTAAATCTAAGTACACGGGTGTTTTCGCATTTCGCCCCCACCGAAATGCGGCCGCCGTGGCCGGGATTGTTCAGTGGTAGACTATGACTTAGTCTATGACTTAGACTATAGACCGCACGTACCTTCGCCGCTGCGGCGTATCCGCTTCCTGCCAGCGTTTTGACGGTCGTTGTCTGCAGTCATTCAGCGTGATCTATTCATGTTTGTGCGCGCTCACACCACGCTTGTTCAATCAGTTAGTAATAGTCGGGCCACATTTTCCAACGCACGCTACACATGCAATGCTGCCCGGGTCGGCAGTGCAGCGCTACAGGTGTGTCCCTTCGCACGCGCTGCCCACGGGAAGCGCTTCTCAACACCACCACCGTTTCACACGCGCCTTCTCGTGGTCATCGAGTCTCTCTTCATGTCGGTCTACTTACGCCGCAGCACACCTGCTTACTTAATCAGCTCATGTTTACTACAATTCATATTGTTACCAAAGCCGCTCACCTTACTTCGTATGACATTGCTGTGTTGCTATCGCATTCATAAGCTGTGACATTTTTTTTTAGTGTTATTCTTTTTTCGCTAAGTCATTGTCATTTTGCTGAGTCCTGCTCATGACTACGACTTCTACCAGCATCCTTTAGTGTTTTCTTCCCTTAGTACCCATGTCCTAACCCATTTCAGTGGTTTTTGAGTGCTATACTTTTTTCTCTGAGTCATTGTCATTTTTGCGGAGTCATGCTCATGACTATGACTTCTACCAGCATCCTGTAGTGTTTCCGTCACTTAGTACCCAAGTCAGAACCCATTTAAGTGGCTTTTGAGTGTTAATCTGTTTTCGCTGAGTCTTTGTCATTTATGCTGAGTCATGCTCATGACTATGATTTCTACCATCATCCTTTAGTGTTTCCTTCACTTAGTACCCACGTCCCAACCCATTTCAGTGGTTTTTGAGTAACTATTTTTTGCTGGGTCATTGTCATGAGATTTATGTAATGACCTATCACTTATATATGTTCGTCATACACTCTTGTTATACTATGCCAATTTTGGTACCTACTAAGTTAACGAAACGACCATGAGAGCACCAAGACGTAGGCGGCTGTTTCATGAGCTACATGACACGCATATCATGACATTGATGTCATGACATATCATTTATGTTCGTCATATACTCTTGTCAAAGTATGCCAATTTTGGTACATACCAAGTTAACGAAACGACCATGAGAGCACAGAGTCGTAGGCGGCTAGATAGATACTGTCAAAGTAGCAAATGTTCGCCAAGAAACGCTTCGCATTTAAAACGCCCGTGTCCCATGCATTGGGGGAACCTTAAAGATCCCGTGGTGGTCGAATTTAATCCGGAGTAGCCCACTACGGCGTGCCTCGTAATCAAATCGTGGTTCATCAACCAGAATTCATTCATTCATACAATATTGGTGTGCAATGCTGTAGATATTTCCTCGTGTGTGTGCGTGTGTGTTTTACTGGTGGTTTGGTGATGAAAGTTGAGACACGGATTCGGCCATGCCATTGAACTTCACAAACCCGCCCCGGTATCTTAGTGGCTAAGGTGTTGCAAAGTTGAGCTCGAAGTCGCCTGTTCAATACCGGCCGCGGCGGTCGCATTGCGATGGTGGCGAAATACAGCAACGCTTGTATGCCATGCATTGCGTGCACGTTGACGATCCCCAGGTTGTCGAAATACGGAATCCCTCACTGCAGCCTGCCTCATGATCATGAAAACGTGGTTTTGGCACGTAATAACCCAGAGATTTTTGACGTCATGCACAAGTTAATGCAGGAAGCTAGACATTTCGACAGAATTACCTGTCTGGTTGGGAAAATTGATTAAGACTTAGAGATTGACTCAAACCAAATAAAAAAATTTACTAGCCCGACGTTTCGGAACCAATTCGGCTCCTTCTTCAAGGGGTATTCTTCGGAGGTGGCGGTGTCTTCGGAGGTGGCCCCCCCACCCCCACCACCTATTTTGTCTGTCTAGAACAGGTGCCCTGCCAAGTGTCTCCGCACCTTACGCTCTCTCTCCCTTCCTCTCCTTTGTTACGACGGACCTTTTAAAAGCGGCACGCCGCCACCTCCGAAGAATACCCCCTGAAGAAGGAGCCGAATTGGTTCCGAAACGTCGGGCTAGTAAATTTCTTTATTTGGTTGAAGTCAATCTCCAAGTCTTAAGTTAATGCAGGCGCTGTCAACGTGAGAAGCCGTATAGCAGGGATCTCGTTTTTATTTTGGTCACCTGACATTGTTTAACATAAGTTTAGGTATTTTGTGTTTAGTCTATACAGGGTAATATTTTTAAGTCTTACGGAATTTTAAAAAATCGCCTGTGGCAGATACCTTAATTATTGTGGTTGAGCTGGATTTTTCGAAGAGGCGGACATTAATAGCACGAGAAATCGAAACACATATTCAACTAACTAGAAAAATTGACTAATTTACTTCTTAAATAATTACTTGACGGAACGCATTGCAATTTACTAATTGTAGCCTCAATTTGCAAAACGCATCCACTTGAAATGAATTTTCAGGATTACACGTGTTTCGAGATATCTTCCTAAGTGTGAGACGAAATACATGGGTGTTCCAGTTACTTTTGTGTTTCAGTGCATAAAAGAGCGTTTTGTTAAACAAGTAGAAGTGGACAAACAGTTCATTTTTACGGCGAGTTTGATGGCTCATATCTCCAAACTGGTATCATTCTGGAATTGCATTCCAAAGGGATACGCCTAACGAACTCACCGGCTACAATTCGTAAATTGCAATATGCGCCGTTAATAAGAAGTTAATAAGAAGTTAATACGCGAATTATTATTAATTAGTTGAATGTGTGTTTTGATTTTTAGCGCATGTCTGCCTGTATGAACAATCCAGCTCAAGGACTAGTATTATGGTATCTGCAACAGGCGAATTTTAAAAATGCCATAAAACTTAAGAATGATCACTCCGTATATCAGGACGGCAGCCGCTGCGGCGTCAATGCGGGGCCCTTGAACTCGCGCTTAGCTACCATACCAGATGTTCTAATAAGCGAAACTTTATAGGCTCACAAGTGTCGGCGGCGGTGGGGGTGGTGGTGGCGGCGGCGATGGTATCACGCTGAAAAGTGGGCCTATCCTGGCGATAGTGCAGAAAAGGTCCAAGCTCAATGGCAGATACCTGGGACAAAAAATATCGAGGAGTAAGCGAGAGAGAAAGGAAGAAATAGAGAAAGAAAGAAATAAGGAGAGAGAGAAAGAAAATAGATAAAGAGAAGGAGAGAGAAAGACGGAGAGAGAAGGAAATATATACAGAGAAAGATATATAGACAGAAAGAGAGAGCGAGAGAAAGAAAGTCACAACGAAGGTCAGAGAGAGAGAGAAGGAGAGAGGGAGACGACTGGAAAAACTAGGTCCTGCAGGACGCACTTAGCGCGTTGCGGGCGAGGAATGGAGAGAAAGAAAGATAGAAAGAGATAAGGAAAGAGAGAGAGAGAGAGAAAGAAAAAAATCACCGCGAAGGTCAGATACACACACGACAAGCTTCGCTTACCCCCATTTTCTCGACAGGGGAAGGGCGGGTGTTTTAAAGCCAATAGCTTTATTTCGCTATTTTGCCCGTTTTCACGGTGGTCGGTGGGCACGTGCTTCCGCGCGACCGGGTAAACCGAGCTGCGCAGCAAGTTGGTCCCCGAACCGGCCGAACGCCCAACTGTCTGTCGCGCGAAAGGGTTTTAGAAGCGGTGGTCGGCGGTGGCACTGCGTCGCGTCTCCGCTGCGTGTCTCTTGTCGAGATGCATCGTTTCGTCTCGCCGGCGGCTCAGCTTCGCTTAGACCGACTCTCACAGTGCGTGGGATCTGTACTTTAAAGCGAGGGGTTGCAACAGCAGCTGACGTCGCTCGGCGGAGTAAATGAGCGGAGCAGGAAGTGTAGTTACGCAGACATGCCATCGTGGTCACGCGTTCACATTTCCATTGTCGCCTTCGTCGCGCTGTCGTTATTCCGTCGTCGTCTTGGACATGGCGCCGAATCTCTGAGCAAGCATTCTGCCACGGACATTTGTACTGGCATCGGGTAGCCTGCATTTGACAGAGATTCTCGGAAGCGCATACGACAGGAGAACATTGCAGTGACCGCTGGTTGCAAAACAAGTGTGTTGCCATACCATTCACAATGTTTCTCACAATTTAAAAAAATGTTGCACAAAGAGCGAACATCCGAGTTGTTTTCTCTGCTCCTGATAAACTGGATAAGCTTTGCAAACTTACTAACCTTTTAAAAAGTACGGGCCTGGACTGTAGGCTTTGAGCATGCCAAAGTGCTTGCCATATGTTTCATATCCTCCTTCTCTCATCATCGTCACCCATCATGCGCCTCTTTCTTCCCTCTTTCTTTCCCTCTTCCCCTTCCCCCAACGCAGAGTAGCTGGCTAGAGGAATTTACCTCAGGCCGACCTCTCTGCATTTCGCATCATTAAACTTATCTCTCTCTCTCTCTAAGAAAGACGCGCTAACAGTATGTGGAAAAAGACATGTTAGGAAGTATGTTGATTGCACTCGCGCAGTAGTGTATAAGTTTCCCTTGTCGTGTAACAGTGTCTACATTGGGCAGACCGGTAGGTGTATTAACGATCGCTTGCGCGAGCATAATTACAATGCTAACAACAAAATTTCATCAAGCGGGTTCCTTGCCATACATTGCAAATCTTGCGGCTGCAAACCACTACTTGACAGATGCATCATCATATGACGTAGCCACAATCAAGTGACGCGTGAGATTATTGAGGCTGATGCCATTTTGAAATGTGAAAAGCTGTGCGTAAGCACACCCTCTTTAGCTTTATCAAGCAAGGAACGTGAATTTCTTAGATTATCAACACAGGTTCAATGAACTGCAATCGCATATGCTTATTTTTATTTCTTATTTTTATTTTTTATTTTTGTGTGCTATGTCACGTGTGCTTTGAGCGGGCTATATAATGTGCAATAGGGTCATGAAATAAAACCAGTTGGAAGTTAGCGCTCACCCTGTCACCTGTCCCCTTTTTCCCTTCATACTCAAACTGAGCTGCGCTAAAGGAAGTCAAGGATACGATGCACCAACTTGCCCAATCTGCAGTACTTCTGAAGTTTATGCTTGTGCACTGTACCATTCAGAAGCTATTCCGAAATGCAAACAGCAGTTCTCGCGGATGCGCACTGCGAGACTTCGACGCAGCGACGTCCCGATCACGAAGGCGATTGTGATGCTGTTCGAGGAAAGACGCAGATAAAGCTGCGACACGCGTATATATATATATATATATATATATATATATATATATATATATATATATATAATTTAAGCTACCCTTAAGTTAGCAAACCGGACGTGCCTCTGGTTGACCTCCATATACCTTTCTTTCATTATTTTCCTCCTCCGCTCTCCTCGACTCATCAAGTTATCGCTGAAGCTCGTCATCCGCATTTTCCAGTAACACGATTGGTTTAAACTTGTGCACACGCTTGGCCGTTTTTACCCTAACATCAGAGGCATCCACAACCTCGCCCTTATGGAAAGAGATTAAAGCGAAATTCACAGGGTTTTACAGGAGCATAAAACATTGACGAGCTTTGAATTATGCGAGGGGACATTTTTACCCTCACTGGATGCTCACAACACCCAAGACAGAATTATCGGTGAGTGGAATAATAATAATTGAAGGTGACATGTTCGTGATAACCGCGCAACAAATTAACAGGCACCATACTCGACTTACACCTCATATCCTGAGTATATTCACGTGTGTATAGGAGGTGGATCGTGCCATAATAATTACTCTGCTTCAGCATTAACCATTCACATTTCACGTTGGAGCAAACATTTAAATTATCCGAGTGACATCTTCGCTCGTCGCTGAACTTATTGCTGTCCATGTGCGTTATGCTTTATGGCATCAATATAAAATGCGCAAGAATGGGTTATTTTTAGCGATTCCCAAGCCCCTCTTCCGTCCCTAATGAACATAGACAAAACTTAGTTGAGTACACATTTATTGTTCGAAACGGTCAAGGTGCACACAAAAGCAAGTGCGAGGAATCACATCACAGCGTTTCAATGGATACGAGGAAACTTCAATAACCCAGGAAATGCTGCAGCGGCTGCATATGTGAAATAGGCATACAGTAACGAAGAAACATTCAACCTCCCCATTTCCCTTCGTGAAATCCGCCTGCTCATGAGACAGATATCCTGTCGTCTCTGCAATAGCGCCTGGTTTTACCAGCATTCGAAGTGTTTCGAATTATTCTTTATAGACACAAGTAAAAAAAAAAACGACAAATCCGTGAAATATTACAGAAAACGTAAAATTTTAAACATATACTACACCGCATGTAGCTTGGCACAGTATATATGCGGTACTTTTTATGCAGGATAAAACGTGTTTCTAGTCCACAATGTTCCTTACGGCCATTCAGATGAAGATGTGCATAATCTCTTCTCGAGTGCCCAAGACACGAAACTGCAAGACGAACACAGAGAGCAGATTTAATCCTACATTGGCTAGTATTCTCCACCCTGAAAGAAAAAAACCAAGTCGCAGTATCGCCCGAAAGGCGATGCATTGATTGCGATAAGAAATTAATAGAAATATGTACGAAGTAAGGATAGTAGTTTTATCCGCCGTATACACTTGTAACATAGGAATACTAATTAAATTAACAAGCATGGTGTCACGAGCGCACAGGCAAACATGAACACATGTCACTCGATGACCGTGGACAATATTTCTGTGAAAACGCTGGCGTGAGGAAGCGCGGCTGCAGCAGCGAGCGAATTGACCTTCGTACTGCCTCTCGCTTCAGCGGGAACAAAGCGGCAAGAACATAGCGGACACGAAGCTATCAGCCCTCAGCGTACCTAGACTCTGTCCCCATTCGCAGATGGCTTTCAAGATAGGGCTCGCGCGGCCGCGCACAGCCGCGCCATACGCAGTTGCCGTCTGAGTAGAACGCGCCTCCCCCCTCCACACCCCCTCCCGATAACTTGCGCGCAATGGAAGACGAAGATGGAACAAAGATGGCACGTGGTACTATCGTATTTGTAAGGAATGACTGGTTAAGTGACCGCATGCAAGTTACATCTAATGAAGCGGGAGTACTACCCTGTCTTTTAGTAAGGCCGATGAAGAATGGTTATTCTGTGCAATTTACAGTCCGACAAGCAAAAATTCTCATTTTTTATGAAATGTCCAGGTTCCTTAGAAAACATGGTACTCGTAAATAAATCATTTTATCTGGAGATATGAATATTGACTTTGCTGAAATGCATATATGTAATGGCAGAATATTTAACCTTGGAGGCAAGTCATGACTTCCAGATCTATACACCTAGGTATACCTAGGAAATAATTTCCTAGAATTAAATCAACCCAATCATCAACAGACCATATTAGTACAACAATGCCCGAACAAGATATGCTTGGATGTATTATTAAATAGAAGGTCGCGGACCATTATTTTATTGCATTGTTAATAATGGCGAAGTAGATAATTAATTTGCATGCGTCAGTAGAATAGCGGTTGACAATCAATTCAAGAGAGATAGGAAAACGCATCAAGAATTTCAACTGTAGCTTCCTAATAAAATGCAATCACATTCAAACCTATGAACGTTCCATTGAAAAATTTTAAGAAATATATGTATGATCAGGCAAAAAAAGAACACAACAATACAACGTGGGAGTGTGGAGAGTCCCTGGATAGACAGAGATAATGAAATTTAGTTACATGAAGAATAAGTTCTTAAATAGGTGTGAAGAGAATCCTGATGATGTTATTTTAGGGCAGGAATAGAGGCAAGTAAGAAAGAAAATTACAGCGGAAGTAACATTGGCAAAGAACCATTACCAATTACATCAGGGGGGGGGGGGAGGGGGGGGGAGTATTCTGTAAGAGTCCATGTAGTGGACTGTCCACTTCGGCTGTCGCCATTGGTTCCAGCAACACGAGCGCGAAGGAGACTTGCTGGCAGCTTCGCGCTCGCGGTGCTGGAACCAATGGCGACAGCCGAAGTGGACAGTCCACTACATGGACTCTTACAGAACCCCCCCCCTTCACCCCAGCTTATATACTAAAAAATTTGGACAGGCCTAATATGGACCTAATATGAAAATCTTCGGAGTACAATCAACCTCTCTATATGGCTTTCATAGATTATAAAAAGACATTTGATTCGCTTTCATGACATTTGGTTCAACAGAGATACCCGCAGTTATGGGGGCATTGCGTAATCAAGGAGTACAGGAGGCATGATTGAATATCTTGGGAAATATCTGCAAACATTCCAGAGCTACCTTTGTTCACCACAAGGAAAGAAAATTACCTGTCAAGAAAGGGGTCAGGCAAAGAGGTACAATCTCTACAATGCAATTCACTGCATACTTAGAAGAAATATTCAAGCTATTAGACTGGGAAGACTTACGAGTGAGGATAAATGGAGATCGCTGTCCACTGCATTCGTCCTGCAGAGGACATAAATATGGGCTGATGAAAAAAAATGTGAGCCACTTTATAATAAAGGGCTCGTGCTCAGTGCACAGGCACTACAGACTGACAGCAATACTGAATTCGTCAGCCTGTATTACAGAAAAAAAAGTACACAAGAATATGACATCTTTCTGTGAGAAATACAACTTGCTAAATGATTCACAATACGGTTTCCGCAGCGGTCGAAGTACTACAATGCTTCTTGAGGATTTTAGCGACTTTGTGTGCCAGAGAATTGATAAAATTAATATATTGCTCACGCTTTTCATCAACTTGAAAACAGCGTTTGACACTTGTAATTGATCCTTTATTATGGTTGAAAGACTGGACAACTCTGTCTTCAGGGGTCCTTTCAACAGCTTTCTCAAAAAAAAATTACGCCATCTTCTCGTAGGGGAACCCTGAGTAGTATGCGAAGCAGCCATGGGTCGACTCAAGGTAGTATTATCAGCTGTATTAACTGTGAGATGCAGCAGCACCAGCAACGCGCAGAACTGTTGTCGACGCCGTCGGCGTTTTGCCCGCGTTCGCACCGAACGCGCGCGGCGTTGGTGACTGTTGCCGGTGCCTCTGGGGCGCCTACCGTCGCGCCTGTAACCTAAGCTGCTTCGCATTATCGCGCGCGGAGCCGCAGGTGTTGCCATTTGTTGCGCAATCCGGAGAGGAGAGGAGCGTCGGAGAGGAGAGGAGGAATGCCGAGAGGAGAGGAAATGAGACAAGGAGAGGAGCGGAGGGGGAGGAGGATGCGCATGCGCAGTAGGGGTGTGGACGCACGGCGTTCGGATGGATGGAGGGAGGGACATAGCCCCGAGCATAAGATGCTTCGCATCTAATAACTAATCCAATCGCACTCAGTGTGTTGAAATAGGTAATTCAGTCAGGGAGCCCTTAGATACTACTTGCGATGTGCCTCAGGAGCCTGCGCTGGGGGCATTATTGTTTAACGTCTACTTCAATAATCTAACATGCCTGAAATTTAAATTTAAAATTTTATTTGCATGCTGCTGATACTACACTTATTTTACCTTGTGCAAATTATGATGTAGGAGCTCATGTTCTACAGCATATTATGCGCTTCTCGGATTGGTTTATAGGAAATCGAATATTTGTCAACATACACAAGACTGACCTACTATGTTTCCATAGTCCATACAAAGCATTATCGCTTTCCCATCCAATATTCCTACGCGACAGCAACTGCCAGAACTGTTCTTGCTCTCCCGTGACGTTAATGCACAGTGCTAAATATTTAATTTCGATGACACTTGATGCTGGAATACTCATATTAAATACGTAGATACGCGGCTACAGTTACATTGTGTTTACATGTATAATTTAAGATCTATTTGTGATGTCTCCCTGAGAAAGGCTGTATATAAGGCGTTATAGCGAATTCATTATTAGGTTCGGCTTAACAGTTTACGGTTCTACATCTCCTTACAAGTTCAAATGATTAAATTCTATTCAACGTAAAATAGCGGTCCTCCTAGCGTATCGAACACATTGTGGAGAAGGTCCATTAGACGTTATGAACTGCTTCAGCTTGCTTAATGTACATAGGAAATTTATATTCGACGCTATAACTGAAAACTACTAGTACTCTACTACCTTCAAAACTGAACATATTAAACAGACAACTGAGACATATAGAGAGGCATAAACTCCCTCAGGTATTCAAATAATGTGGCTGGAGAAACCGCGCTTCTTATATTTCATTTTATTTCAGTAACTTGCAAACTAGTTTTTCTACAAAGTCATTTCAACAAACTTCAAATTTCATAAGGCCGTTCGTTATGCATTTGTACATTTAAAGTGATGTGGAAAGAAGCAAAATATATGCCCCCTACACGTTATGGCTTCGCTGCACGCTGCCTGCACGTTTCTTTCTAACGCATGCTTTTATTCACAGCACCATGTTAAAATTTTGAATAATGTCTTTATTTTCCTGTTTACTTGCATGACGCTGATGTGTTTTTAATTATTTTAATTACTTTGTTTATGCATAACTAACATTTAGTCGCACGATTATTTTCCGTATCTAGTTCTGAAATTGTTCACAAGCTTCTGTATAATCTGGTAAATTGTCATGGCTCATGTGCATTCTTTTTTTGTAGCAGCCATGTTACATAAATTAAGAGCTCATGAACTGAGTCTGCCCAGTCACGCACACAAGCCACAAGGCTTATGCGGACTGTAATTTACTTGTGTGTGTTTATTTCTGGCCGAAATAAACATTCTATTCTATTCTATTCATTTCAAAACAACTAATAATTTACATGTAGGTTGTAGCCTACATTTATTAGAGGAATTGATATCTCAAAAATAACCCACAATTTTTTTCTAAGAAGGTAACTCGCGGCCGCGGCTTCGCTATCTCCTAGCCTAGTGCAGGTTCTTGATTTTGCTTATCTTCTGTCTAAGCTCCCTCCTCTTGTTTCATGTGTCAGACAGTCTTTATCGTTCAAAAAAGCCTTCTATCCGAAAGAACGCCAACTGAACGGAAGCAATGGACTTTGGAAACAGCGGAAGCAACGTCGCGTCACCGGCAAATAGGACTTTCGTGCACATCATGAGTGTATGCTTAAGAAGTATGCTTAAGACTCGTTGCTCTACTACGTACAACAATGTCCAAGCAAGATGGGGGCCTTTCTTCTCAATTACTTTAACTGGAACTCAGCATTCTACACTTCTCCGCCAAGAATATATTTAATAAACGTATAACTAATAAATAACAGCAGGACTTGAAATATAAGCGTGTTTCGATAAGGTGAAGCAGGGCTATCTGCCGCGTTATCACTACGCCATTGTTTGGCGCCAGTTTTGTCCCCCTCTGACAAAGTAAAACGCTGGCATAAATACCGGCACTCATTGTCGTCCATAGGACTTGCTTCTTCGCAGCCTAACCATGCTAGGCACGGTAGCGTTGGTCGTCTGGACTGTGGTCGTCTTGGGTGCCACTATCGCCATTGTTCAACTGCTGCGGTGAGTGTGATCCTTTGCAAGGGTGACTGGGTGCACGCGTGAGCGCTCTTCACATGCGTACCGCGACTTTACGGCGCGCACTAGGAGTCGTCACTCGACACCACACGGGCTTTTCTCAGCACTCAAAAACGAAAAGAAAAACCAAGTGATTGGCGCCCGGACGCGTAGGGGAGTGGACCGCCGCCCCGTACACATAACACGCGGTCAATATTGCTAGGCCATTTTAAACCTCGGCGGCGTATCTAGCCAGCAAAGGACTCGGAAGTCGGTGCCACAACACCGCGTAGAGCAGTCCCACTCAAGGTTTGGCTGCGTGGACCAATTATGCCCGTCAGCGGAATCCGAACCCAATGTTTAGAAGACCGCGTTCTCCGAATCCGCACCACGCCCTGGCATGCACCGTGACTCTTCACCCTACACCACGTGGGCCTTCTGACCCCTCAAAAACCACAAAGAAAACCTAAGCGGTTGCCGTCCGAACGCGTCGAGGAGTGGACCCCTCCCTGTACACAAAACACGTGGGCAACTCGTGACACAGCGAAAGTATACAAAACAACCATGCAGCCTTACAGTAAAACACGTTGTGGGGCTAGTTGGTGCATAGCTTTCAAAAGATGAAGCGCAAACAGTGACGGCACACTAAGAAGCGCCTTGTCCTGTCTGTGTTCCTTCTTAGTGTGCCGTCACTGTTGGGGCGTCATCTTTTGAAAGCCTTACAGTGCCTGCCTTGGCATGCGCGGGCTTAGCGAACCGGTTTCGGCTGCTGTGTTAGCGTTGTACCTTTGACACGTTTGGCATCCTCGCACGTAGTCTTCAACATCGCGGTTCATGCTATGCCAGAAGTAGCGTTGCTGGAATTTTATGAATGTCTGATAAGCATCGCCGTGACGTCATGGTACGTCAGAACAGACTGCTTTAGGCCTTCTGGTACCACGGTGCGGTGTTTCTCTCGTTCTCCATCGGTGGTCACATGTACAAGTCTGTATAAGTCTGTCTTGTACATGTAGTGTACGATCCTGTTCTGCTTGAGCTTGATCGATGATCGGACCTAGCGTAGGATCATCTCTTTGCGCTCTGCTAAGTCGATTGTCTTCAGAACGAAGACGTTCTGCATCTTTTCTGGGACTCGTGATAGCGCATCAGCGATGACATTTGTCTTGCCTGACTTGCGGTGAATCGTGAAGTTGTTTAACATCAGGTCGAGCACTATGCGTGAGACTCGCCTCTGCGGATTCCTCCTTGACATGATGTACGCTACCGCCCAGTTGTCGGAGTATATTTCGAAGTGCTGTAGCTCTTGGTGATATTGGTGAAATATGTCTGTCCTAGCCCAGTGCACCGTGATCGCCTCGAAATCTGTTGAGGGCATGCTTGAGAGTAGGGGAATCGGGCACCTTTTTACTTGCGCATTCCGTAATGTGTGTTTTGTCCGCGCGTTTCTGCAAAAGGACAGCACCAAACGCAATATATGAATCATTGACGTGAACTTGTGCCAGGAGTACTGGTCAAAGTTTGAGTATTGCTGCTTCAGGCAGTCGTTCTTTCAGCATGTCCATAGCTGTTTGGCATTCGGCAGTCCATGTTAATAGTGCGTCCTTTTTCGTAAGTTTCGTCAGTGTGTGAGCGATCTTCGCGTAATCTTTGAGGTACTTCCTGTGATGAGACGTCAGCCCTAAGAATGATCGCACTTCCGAATACACGTGAAGTGCCTCGAGTGGCCAGTCGCGCAGCAATTTTGCGTGTATCGCGGGCTTCTTTCACACTCGGAAAAACACTTTTATGTAGCACGTATTAAGGAACAGAAAGTTATATCGGAAGTTTTTCATGTAGCTCTACAGTTTTCTCATTTACACTTTTAATGTAATTATAATATTTGAGAAATTAATTAATTACGACTGATTACGTAATTAGGCGGAATGCAAAAAATTATCTGAGTTTCTCCAAGTTATGGCAAACATTACTTTCGCTCTGTCCAGCTACGTGGTAATTGCACATTTTAAAATCTTGGTGCGTGATAGTTGGGACACCCTTTATACGTGTATAATTTCTAAGGCGCTATGAGTGATGAAAATCACTCAATCAATAGTAATTAACACGGAATAAATGAATAAATAAAACGTTTATTGACTGAAAAATGCAGGTTAGGATCTTGCTTGTTTCCAGCTTCGCACGGTTGACGAGCGTTCTCTGATCCTCAAGGCTCCCGCCAGTGAGCAGCTCCTCCCACTTTTCAGCGTGGTCGTCTTAGGTTCTTGTTGCTGGTTCCGTTGATTCTTCGCTTGCTTGAGTCCTGTCTAGTTCTTGAGCTTCAGGCACAAATGTAAAAAAAAATCAAATGGTGGATGATATCATGTCACACCTAAGCACTAGGTTGAAAGAGTGTGCTGAACTGGGCTGGTTGGCGCATTGTTAGAAGCTAATTGAACAGCGCTTCAGACATGAGGAAGTAATGACTACAGGCACGGCGATGAGGTTGAAAAGAAAACGACTAAAATATAAAATTTAACGCACGCACATTCAGTACAATGTAAAAAGAAATAAGTAAAATGAAAGGCATCATAAAAATAAAAGTAATATCTTAGACAATTTATAAATAATTTCAATTATGTTACGGTGTTATGAGCAATTTTTACACGATTCATGTGGCCCCTATATGGCGTACAAATAATTCTACTGGCAAAAATTACCTGTTTGAATCTGCTGTACTATCTGCGGCTATTTATCTCGCCCATCTCTTTAACACGCGGATAAATCACGTAAGTCGCACTCCAGGTACGCATACGTCTCAAAGTGCGCCTCCCAAAAATGGGGGGAGGGGACTTCGTGAATTGTTCTCGCTGTTGTGTCGCAGAACAAAGAATGACGTAATGAGTAACAAGGTCACCCTTATCAGCCTATGGTGCAGAGCACAATAAATGCGGTAAAGGTCGTTGCTCGCATATGTTTTTCGGAGTTCAGTACGTACCATCGTTATTGCCATTGCTGTCCTCCCGAGGTCACCACCGGCTACGCAAAGTGAATGATGGCGACATAATTGCGAGCGGAATTCGCGGGATAAGACGTGACAATAAATAGAGCACGTCTTCTGATATGCTTTGTTCTTCTCTACAGGATGTGCCAATGGCTGTAGATAAGACACACTATGTGACGCTGCTTACTTGTATGAATGAATATACTCAAATATAACTTGAGCATATTCAATTATTGTGAGAGAATTACGAGCTGATTTGGCGGAATACGAAGCGACGATATATAAAGCACACCTCTTAATCTGCTTTGTTCTTCTCTACAGGCAATGCCAATGGCCGTAGATAAAATACCCTATGTGACGTTGCTTACTGTTTGAATGAATATATTCAAGTAGAGGTGCGAACTGCCAGTATTACGGACTGCTTCAAGCGTCGAACTCATTGTGGTAGCTAGCTCATATGGCATGGTAACCACAATATGTCTTTTTCGGTGACATGGGCACTTAGTACAGCCGAATAAAAAAAACATGCGCCAACGATGAACTATTATATATAATTCCTGGCTCATATCCAAAACTTGTACAATGCTATTCAGCGCTGAAAGCCTTGACATAACTTAGACTCAAGATTTCCTGCGTAGCTATCTTGTATATACGTAAATATTACTCCACCAAGAACATAAGCAAACGAACAAAAAAAGTTGACAATGTGATCAGGGCAAACGTAATCATTCATGCACCACTACCACTCCTCCCCGTCCTTCACCCCTCCCCCTCTCTCTGTCTATATATATATATATATATATATATATATATATATATATATATATATATATGAGTGTGTGTGTGTGTGTGTGTGTGTGTGTGTGTGTGTGTGTGTGTGTGTGTGTGTGTGTGTGTGTGTGTGTGTGTGTGTGTGTGTGTGTGTGTGTGTGTGTGTGTGAGCAGGTTGTACACAACGCAAAGACAAACTCTTAGCACTCCCCTGACAAGGAGGCTTTGTAAACGAGGATGCACGCTTTTCTGACAAAAGTTAAGGGGTTGCGCTGCTGAGCACGAGATCGCGCGATCAAATCGCGGCCGCATTTCGATGGAGGGGAAATGCAAAAACGCCCGCGTACTTGCGTTGTAGTGCACGTTAAAGAACCCCAGGTGGTCAAAATTAATCCGGAGCCCTCCACTACGGCGTGCCTCATAATCAGAACTGGTTTTGGCACGTAAAACCCCAGAAAGAAGTTCTGACAAAAGTTTTTCATTGCTAAGGCGTGCAGCCACTTCGCATCAAATTATACTATCAGACTTATGCTAGCTTTAAAAATGATAATATTAAGATATAACATTTCGTTTACAAATTGATGTACTTATATAATTTATGTTGATGACCTAGTTGGTACTTGACTTGAAAAAACGAACAGCGCTAAAAACCGGGCCATACAAAAGCAAGACAGGGCACTGCTGTGTATTTTCATGTTTGCAGCCCAGACTTGTTGCAGCCTAGGTAACAGTGGAGATAAGCGTTTTTTTCCGGCCAGATTTTCTAGGGAGTGCTTCGGCCACGGCTACGCGCGAGAGAGGGTGGGCACCTTTTTGCTACTCATACTCGCTTTCGGCGTTGTGGACATGCTATATTATTCTACATGTGTTGTCCATAATCCATCGGTCATAGCCTTCAGCTTGATCACTTGAAATGGACTCTCCTAATTGCCCACTGACCAGTGTGTCCTCTGCATGGGAGGCGAAATGTCTGACCGGATAAAAAAAAACATGTGTCAACGGTGAACTATTATATAGAATTCCTGGTTCATATCCAAAACTTGTACAATGCTATTCAACGCTGAAAGCCTTGACGTAACTTAGACTCAAGATTTCCTGCGATCTTGTATATACGAAATATTACTCCACCAAGAACATAAGCACTGATATTGCCCGAATCTTCACTATTGTAAATACTGTAATTATTGTAAATAGGCCTTCTGTACTTTTTTGCTCCCCCCTCTGTGCTTTCTCTAATTATCTTCCCTCCCCATTGCACCAACCCCCTTTCTGGCTAATATTTAAGTATCAGCCATCGCCAATGCGGCCACCAAATTTCTTTCTTTCTTCCAACAAGCACAAATGTAGTCGCTTTCTCCCCAATTAGACGCGAGACGACGCGGACGCACCTTCCTGTCGCCTATTTGTTCTTGACGCGACGCGAACTCGTTTTGTCTATGTGCATGGGAGAGGGGATCAACCCCATGACAACAACCCCCTGCCCCTTCGGACCACCACTAGACCTGGACTTGATTTCACGTTCAAGCTGTTCCTCTCATCCATGTCGCTCTTTCTGAGCCTGCCTCCTGAAACTTTCTGTGCCATGGGAACGGGGAGATGAGGGGGGGGGGGGGGGGGGGGGGGGCGGTCGTCAGAAAATTTTGGGCTGAGGGGGGGAGGGGGTTCGACCCCCCAAACGTCTACTGCGTCTACTGCGTGCCGGTTTCAATAAACGCCGAAAACGTAACTGACGTCTACGCAGTTAAATATCTTCGCTAGCATATGCGGTAGTTTCGTTACTTACTTACCCGCCGTGGTTGCTCAGTGGCTATGGTGTTGGGCTGCTGAGCACGAGGTCGCGGGATCGAATCCCGGCCACGGCGGCCGCATTTCGATGGGGGCGAAATGCGAAAACACCCGTGTACTTAGATTTAGGTGCACGTTAAAGAACCCCAGGTGGTCCAAATTTCCGGAGTCCCCCACTACGGCGTGCCTCATAATCAGAACTGGTTTTGGCACGTAAAACCCCATAATTAATTGGTTTCGTTACTTGACGTGAACATGTGTGTGCCACGCCTTACCTTTCTATAGTCAGATGTTTCGTCACTAGCCGTCTGCTTTATCTTCCTGGCATTCAACGAGTTCTTGTCTGTTGTTAACCTCGAGGTTGCTTCGTGAAGCACTGATACGAGGTTATCAACCTTTGTTCTGCACTGACTATCGCGATAGTGTCTGTTGCATTTCAAATGAGTCATACCACTAAACCCAGACAGTGTGGTCAAGACGTAGTGATATCCGTCTTCTTTTGTTTCTTGGTCTATTCATGTTGCCTATTGCCTTTGGCAGCCCAGATTTTTTTTTTAATAATGGCGCGTCTGATCGCTCATGTTTAAATTCAAGAATGCGATCAACCAAAAGCACCGTGCTTACATGCAAGGGCAAAGAAACCGCCGGTCAGTAACATTTTATTCCCACTAAGATGATGGCGGAGGCTGTAGGTAACAAAAAAAATTTAGGAACGCTTGGAGAGAGATCTCCAGATCATTTCCTCTTGCAAAAAGTATAGTGTTTGATCAATTCATTCATATAATTTAGGCAGAGAGGAAGAAGAATAAGACAAGGCAGGGATATCAACCAGAAAAGTGTCATGTTGGCTACATCCTAGACTGACAGAGAGGGAAGGGGAATAGAAAGATGAAGGGGGGGAGACGCGGTAAATACGAGCCCGAGCGCGGACAGCGCCACTCATTCAAAGACGTTCGCGCAGGCCATTATCGTCCTCAAGAAGCACAAAATGGCCTGCACTGCCTAGTGACTCGACAAGCAATGGAGACAGTATTCCAGTAGCACCTGCACGGATAGCGGCTGATCGTCCAGTCCCCTCAGCACGCTGAAAAGTAATTGTCTTTACAAATTGTATTGAGGGCAGTGGCACGATAAGTGGTTGATCTTCCCTTCGCAGGCGCAAACATTGCGCGCAGAACTATCAGCATTGACGGTGCTGCTAGTTAGGAGCTGCCTGTCAGGCAGCGCCTAACTGGGGCTACGAGATATGTAATGGAATCCTTCTGATTAGTTGTGACCTCCTGGGGTTCTCTGCCGTACAGCTAAATCTGTATAAGTACACAAGCGTGTTCGGCAGCATAACTATTTAGCCCCTGAGTCACCGATGCCGTTGAGGAAAATGTTTAGTTTACTGATGCCAAATCGAGCTAGAAAATGTTGTTGCGCCTCTACGCAGCTACCGGCGACAGTTCTTCGCCCTCTGGGTCAGTTAGGTCCACGTGCTGCGTTGTGCGCTATCGGGTGATATCGCCGGTTCGCCCTTTTGGACCGCTTTTGTCTTGCTGGGACTGGTCGGAAGACCGGCCCACTACGATTCATCGCACCTTGTTACGGCACCTTGTCTCGAATGCGTCAACTAGCGTGGAGAGGGGCCCTCAATCCAGGGCTCCTGCTGCCTTTGCTTTGCTTGGGGCCCGTCGTACCAGCCGTCACTGGTCATTCGGATCCGAGCTGGCCAACATGGCCTCGCGCTGCTGAGGTGTAGGGTTGGGGATGTTACGGGTTTATTTTATTTATTTACAAGGTTTATGCTTTCCTTAGAATAAGGCCGTAAGCAGGAGTGGGCAGTGAGACAATGTCTCTCTGATTGAACAAAATACATCATCATCATCATCATCATCATCATCATCATCATCAGTCTATATTTTATGTCCACTGCAGGACGAAAGCCTCTCCCTGCGATCTCCAATTACCCCTGTCTTGCGCTAGCTGATTCCAAATTGCGCCTGCAAATTTCCTAACTTCATCATCCCATCTGGTTTTCTGGCGACCTCGACTACGCTTCCCTTCTTTTGGTATGCATTCTGTAACCCTAATGGTCCACCGGTTATCCATCTTACGCATTACACGACCTGCCCAGCTCCATTTTTCCCTCTTAAGGTCAATTGAAATATCAGCTATCCCCGTTTGCTCTCGGATCCACACCGCTCTCTTCCCGTCTCTTAACGTTAGGCCAAACATTTTTCGTTCCATCACTCTTTGTGCGGTCCTTAACTTGTTATCGAGCTTCTTTAGATTATAGCACACTGAAATGTTATACAAAAGTGTTGCACAAAAAAACAACTCTCCGAACACACACAGGAACATACTTAGTGAGATTCAATATGCAAATAAAATCGCACAATGCATAACGTATATTGAAAGACGTGCTAACGTCAGAACAACGGAAGGATAAGAACACATACGGTGACAAAAAAAAAACAATTGCTACAATTTTTTAAGCTGTGCTAAATATGAAGGCACTGCTGATGAATCCAAAACATGGCTCGGAAGACCATTCCACTCACGTACAGTTCGCGGGTGAAAAGAATCCTTGTAGGTGTTAGTCATATAGGGTTGCTTATATGTTTAGGAAAACCCAAGTTCCGTGATACATGCAGGCTTAGCCATTACATATATGGTATTTGTTGGAATATAGTGTGGGGTGCATGGCGTGTAGTATGCCTTAGTGAGGGTACGTGTTTGTCTGTAGTTGTATCCATGCCAATGCTTTTTCTCGTGTAGTGTCCTGAGTGGTGGCAGGTAAGTTCGACGATTCAAGTTGACAAGCGTTCACTTGCTTGTCCCCGCCTATCACTGCCCTTAAGCAATCTTAAGTATGTCTTACAACAAGGCCGAAGTTCAACGCTTGTCGAACACAGGAGTGATGTTGAGATGTCCCGACGACCAACTGAGGCGCAATTCTAATAGCAGCAAACATTTTGTTGCCGTCTCTAAAGCCCGTGCCCAATAGGAGTTGGAATAGTATGTATACCCAGAATTATTGCTTATGAGCAGAGTGTCAATCGCGACCTGCAGAGCTGGAGTGCACGTTCTAGGCCTGCGTGCGCACTAGTTCTCACCAATTAGTCAACCCAACCCCACTCTTCTTCCACGCACCCCAATCGAAAGCCACTGCGTGTGGCCTGCTAAAGAAAGGCAGCAAGCGGCCTTGGAAGATGGTGGCACGCGAAAAAAAAAAACACAACTTCGTCTGACTTTCTCTGCGAAAGGGACTACAGTAGTTTTTAATTCTAGGCACAAGCGCACCCCTTAATATATATATTCTTTTTTAAATCCGAGTTAGTCATGGTTGCTATAATGTATATATTGCTATAGGGTACAAGAAGTCCGAACACAGACAATATTTTTCGATTGCCAAAGGTCATAGGGTGCATGACATTCCAGAACACCGCCTAAAGGCGAGATACTCTGAACTTGGCATTACTAAAACCTCGGTGGAGGCCGAAGCGACGTCATGAATTTCGCAAATTTTTCGCGCATTTCATTGTTTTCGGACAGGAAAGGTCTGGAGAACTTATGAGGTAACATTTTTGTTTATTTAAATGTGCATGTGGTGATCTTTCACTAAGAAATACTCAACAGTCCAAGGTGGTGTCGACGGCAGTCGTTTAACTTTAGGTGGCGTTCTAGAATGTCATGCACCCTATGAACTCTTTGGAAATCGAAAAATGTCTGTGAATTTAGATCAAGTTCATGCGCTTTTTTTAATTCATAGATAATTTGTAAATAACAGAATGAAATAGATAGCAGGATAACAGACCTTAGTTTTGTCCCTCAAAAACTGCCTAATCAGTGGCAAGTGTGCCACCACCGGTTTGTAGTGTCGTCAGCCGTCATTGTTAAACCAAAAAATCTCAGCTTTAAAATTTTATCAATAAACAATGAGATGCGTTGACATTCTGCTTCGCGACTATAATATTAAAGATTTATCGCGCCGAACACAATCACTAGCGATAACTGAAATCCTTATTCGAGGTGCCCCAGCTAAAACGGACCACGTTAAGAACAAAATATCAAGACCTTCAGGGTGGTCAAAACTAACTGTATCTTGTTAATAGCCGCGTCGAGAAAGCACCAGTATCTGTAATCAATTAGCTAAGGTTCTAATTATTGACATTACGTCAATAATTAAAACGCTACATTAATACAAGGCTTGTAGAGGGCATTTATTTTAAACCGTCACTTTCACTTGTTTGCTGCGTGTCGTGTTGACCGCTAATAAAAGACGAAAACGGAAAAAGAAAAACACAACACGACGACACGGGCGGTAACTTTCAGTTGAACGTTACCGCCGGTGTCGTCGTTTTGTGTTTTTCCTTCCGTCTTCCTTCTTTATTATCGGTCTACATGACATGCATTAAACACCAACTAGGCCAAATTCAACTTCTTCTGAAGCATACTTGTTTGCAATTTTCTACGTTTCATGTAAATCTTCCGCGTCTACAGGAAAGCCGCTGTGGCGTGCATGCAGGCGGCATTCAATGTGTTGCAACTGTTGCATCTGTATTTCTGCAGTTGGCGAAAAAGGAACTTCAGCTACTTCAAGGATCTCGGAATTCCTGGACCGACTCCGAACATCCTGTGGGGAAACTTGTGGGAATATCACCGAAAGGTAAGCACGCAAGTGGCTGTAATTGCATGATCACTCAGTTGAGCAAGTATTGCTTATCATTTTGAGCCTCCAGAACCACATTGCACAAATTGTTCTTATCAAGTGTGCTTGCCTTCAAGGCACTCACATAATGATATTCTAGCTCAGTGTTTTCGTCATATCTTCCGTACATTATTTTAAGTACGCTAGCACGAGCTTAGCTATTTCTATCAACTGCCGTACGCAGCACCTGATTCAGGCTTCCGAGAACCGCTTCTTTGGGCACGTCTAAAGAAACCCCCCATAAAAAGTACGCCGACGCGAAATTTCTAAGCGTCAGCATTGCCGCCTTGCTAGATTGATTGATCTATTATTTTTGATTAAATTCAAAGTGTTGACAACGAAGATGTTGCCGGCTTCTACACAACCGATAAAGGGTGAAGATACGTCGTGATATGAGAGCGTTCCGGCAATGAGACACTTTCTAGAAGCGTGCATGAATAGCCAGTAAAAAAAAAAAAAAAAAAAAAAAAAAAAAAAAAAAAAAAAACATTAACAAAACCGCGCGTTCTGCAGCTCCTGCGGTTGCACACGCCTAGTGCATATAGCTAGAAGTATCATTGCCTTCCCCAGTCTATCACGTCTGCGGTATCCCGAGGGCTTCTTACAGACTTGAAATGCCCCGTGTTGGTTACTGCCCATCTCTATTCTACAATATTGACACAGTATTTCTGGCGAACAAAAAAACAGTACCTATCAGAACGAAATTTTTGCTGAATTCAAATTGATAAAAATATAGGTATACGCAAATGAACGTTTTAGCAGCCGGTGTTTCCATCAGGGCGATAAGAACGTGCTAAATTATTTTGGGGTTTGAGCCAGTCCAAGATAATTGAGCCGCGTGATAGGAGTTGGCTTTGAGCACACCTTCTTCACCACAGGGAATCACGAATGCCATTGCTGAGTGGTGCGAGAAGTACGGAGACGTGTTCGGGTGAGTATGTACGCTTCCAGGCGCTCCGGCTATAGATTGCAGGTTTGCATGCTCGCTCCACCGGCAATGAACGTAACATTTTATTTGCTGGGTTGCTCCCGATACCACCGCTACATACACAGCGTTTTACACTTTCAGTATGTATACTATTTATCAGTTAAATGTGTCTTTCATTTCGCAGCTTTTGTTCATCCGCGACATTTATTTAGTAAAAATGAAATAAGTTGAAAGAGCATCATAAAAACTAAGTCGAATTTCCTGTAAATACGTGATAAGACCAGCTTCTTAGTTGAATCTTAGCTTTGCTAATATGGCAATAAAAATAAACCCAATTGGAACAGATCGCACTCAGTATTATGCAACAACATCTGATTGCACCTTCAGCTACAAGCAACATACCGTACACCCTGCACATCAGAGCAGCTATGTTTAGGAGATTTTGTGGGTGGTATCACTAAAAGGTGTGTATTTGTGCGGAAGCTACGCACAAGGTGCGTTTCTTTATGTGTCTCATATGTTGCTCCATTATAAAGACTATAGTTGCGAAGCATTTAAAAAGATACGTTACACTATTGCAAATATACAATATTTACCTTATGACACGATACCAGTTAGTCTCGGAGACAATTTCCATTAAAAACAGCACGTCCCTTCGTCAATTTAGGCGTTCCGGTGAATTGGGGCGGATAAGCTATTCTTGGAAAGGGACGAAGCGTCTGCGTGTATCACCACCAATTGAGCCCTGGACGTTCAAGCAGCCTCTTGATGCATCCGCATTGCTCGAAAGACCTCGAGTGAGAGATGAACTCTTGTTCTCACTCTCGAAGCCCTAATAACACCAGGAGTTCTACTACCACAGCACGACACTACAGGACTAGCAACACTCATGCCTGTAGTGACTTCGTTTCTTTTGACACAGGCTGTACGAGGTAGTATATCCTTAATTCGGTACCCTTGGTGCTGCGCAGAAACCCATCGCGACGCCGACAGATGTTATGGTCGTCGTGGCGAGTAAAAGGACAACACCCAGAGGTTCCCAGAAACAGTCTCTGTTGAGTATCAGTATTAAATACTCAACCGGACTTTCTTTCCATTTTCAAATACAACTTAATTTATCGTTTTGTGTGTGGATGTTCCACTATATAATCTTAATAAATCATTGCTAGAGTGACATAATACCACGGATGTTGTTCTGTATTTCCATCACATAGTGGCGCCACTCTTCTCTCAAGCTTACGTCATTTTCTCGCTTATAGAATATCTGTTCTCGACAACAGTGAAGCATTTGTGACTTCACCACTGTCCTCTACCCATTTCGCTTCACTAATTTATCACATTTAGCGTATTTTTAACATTGGAATTTAATTAATGTTCGTTTCTCCTCACAAGGAGGCAATGAGAATTGAACGGGAAATAAATATGCAGTTTCTGTGTCGGGAAATACGTTGACGTGTAAAGCAATCGCTATTCAAAGTAAAGTTTGTTTTTGCGCAACTATACTGGCTATGCCTCGAAGCCTTCGCGTTGACAATACATCAGCTGGCAGTCTGCGTCCGGTTTATCAGCTTGTAGCGGCGAGGAATCAAAGCAGCTGTTTTCAGCCTCGTTATCTATCCCCATACACGCTGAGTGGCTAGACAATGATCACACAATTGAAAACCGTAGTACTGATTGCACTTTCAGTGGTTTATGTGTTGGCCGAGTAGACTAACGGCTCTTCGAACAGTAACACCGATGCTGCGAATATAAACAATGGGTCGTCTGTGCTCAAACACTTCACATATTGCGGCGCAGTTCGGACAGAAAGCATCAACTACAGCATAGTGGCACGTTTACAGAGCGCGCAATTTTGGCTTGTGAAATAACCATGCTCGGCCACACGCGGTGACATCGCTTTATGCGAAACGCTTAAGGACCAAGGAAGTACTTCGATTTACTAGGAATTTTTTTTCACTGAGCAAAAGGGCCCAAGTATTTGAAATTCTCTGTTCTCTCTTCTATTCCGATAAGAGGTATTACATTTATGAACTGAACAAAGACATTCAGAGCCAAGAATATATCATGGCCACTTATGTAGATCAACACTTTTTTTTTCTGCTGTAAAGCACAAAACCACTAGTTGTCCTGAAGAAGTAGTCCAATGTTTTCGTCGTCGTTTTCATCCTCGTTGTTGTGGTTGTTGATTATTTTCTCCGCAGCTTCTTATCGCTGGCGTTCCATTCCTGTGGTTTTCGTCGAAGCAAAAAATTGACCACACGTCCGACACAGTCTTCTATCATCCGCATTTAGATGTAACGTCCACGCCTTACTTCTTGCGTCGCATCCCAAGAAGAATATCCCCACATTCTGTGGTAAACTCGACGATTCAGGGAAGCATGTTGTCATTGTATGTCCTCAATATGGCCAACAGCGGGTTCGTCTGCGTGGTCGTTTCAACATTCTTGACAGACGTCCGCTCGCAGTGAATACAGTGCTTGGACCATAGTCATGCCCTGCTAAGCAGAGCCGTGCGTTAGTGCCCTTCGCGAATTTTTAGTTGACACTAATCTCATGGACTGCCTAAAATGACATTACGTATTTTGTCCTCTCTATGAGCCCGACGGCGCGGACAACACGAACAACTGGTATTAGAAATTAGAGACCTAATACATACCAGGTTGAGAAAGGACACGACGTGACATTTCAGTGATTTCCAAGTCACCGTGTGACGTCCTAGGTAACGAACACGTCGATAACGCTGCTCGGGTGGCTTTTCAAGACGGCAAAGAGGAGTCGATACCGTCATCAAGAACAGATGCCACTAGAACACTTCTAATGCTCACACGGGGTATCACGTTCTCCATGTGGATCACCCGAAGTTTCCAAGGCAACCGGCTGCACCACCTAGACTCTTTTCTCCGCCTTCGCATCCAAGCTAGACTCCACCGACTTGAGACTACCCTGCTTTGTCGAATATGACTAGGAGTGGCTTTTACGAAGTCTTTTGCTTTCCGAATCGTATGGGCCAACGACGCCTCGTGTGATGACTGTGGTAGCGAGGAGACTCTTCAACACGTTCTCTATGACTTTTCCTCGCTAGAATTTACAGAGACGATTGCTCGCAATCGCGATAGCGCGCTTTGATTGAAGACCTTTAACTGAGGAAATCATTTTAGAATGCCGACATTACAAGCCATCGCAGCGGAGGGCGACGAGGGCACTGTTGCAGTTTTTAAGGACAACAGACTTGAACAAGCGTCTGTAGCCTGAACTGATGTTTATAGTGCCACAAGTGCTACTGTGCTGTGCGGTGATAGTGCGCGGTGACAGCGACGGACTGTGATTGTGTATCTGTGCTTCCTTTCCTTCTCTCTCTATTTTCCTATCACTTTACCTCGCCCTCCCCTCTCTCCCCAGCGTAGGGTAGCAAACCGCATCTTCCCCTATGGTTAATCTCACCGCATTTCCCCTTCCTTCTGTCTCTCTCTTGCCTTCACAACATTGTGCTTCCTTCTTAACGTATTGTCGTCGCGGCCATGTTGTCGTTATACGTGAAAGGATTTGTGTGGACACTTTCCGTTTTTTGTAATCGGTGACCGCCATAGAGGTACTGAACTGTGCTTTGGGTGCTGGTGTCCGTAAAGGCACTCTTTTCTTTTTTTTGCCCTTTCAAGGACACTCTTTGTGTGCCTGCGACGTTCTTCGTGTGTGCATAGTACTTGTCGACATTTTCTTCTTGCTTTTCATTTTTCATTGTTGCTTTCGTAACGAATGTATAATTTTGGGATAGCTGGCTTAACGTAGCCTACCTTCTATTTTTCTACATCTAAACTCAAAAAAGAAAGAAGAAATAATGTGGTCCTTGCGAGGACGCTGAAATAACGCGCCTCGTTGTGAGTGTCATGGTGGCGCTGCCTGCAAATAATGACTTGAAACTTTTTAATGAAAGCGCGTGGCAATAACGCTACCATCGGAGGCTTAAGTCTTACCACCATCACGGACTATAGAGAAAACTGATCAGAACACAAACGGTGGTTAAAAATTAACATACACGCACACACACGAGTGCAAAGATAAACCATCCCCCCCTCCCTACAGTGCAAAAGTAGCCCTGTGTGTACCTAGTCTGTTTAACCAATTTTCGTGTATTTACTGTGCTTATCATGTCTGTTCGTTTTGTATTCATTTAACTGCCCATATCAAGATGTTTTTTTTTGTTTTTTTTTTTGTTTTTTTTTTTTTACTGATTTGCAGATTTTACAATGGAGATGTGCCGACGCTTGTCGTCAAAGATCTTGACTTCTTATCCTACGTGCTTGTGAAAGATTTTGGAAACTTTATGAACAGAGGGGTAAGCGAGAGATTTTCGCTTTCACAGTTTCGTATGCAATGCCTACGCTTTATAGTGTATCATGCTCAGCACGCGTACACTCGTGCGAGCGATAAGCACACTTTGTGGAAAGCGTGAACGCCGCGCCGCGCCATACAAAGAAGCCCAGTACTGGAAGTGTTACCTGTATCTTATATGACTTCTGAGTAATGCGCAGGGAATAAATGACTGCTCTGAAAAAACGTTGCACCCACAGGGTGCTTCCGCAATACCACGTCTCAAGGATTCTTAATTACGGTAAGCTATAATCAGTACCGCGAATGCAGAAAGGGAAGGCTAATCTGCTCGGCGCAAACCGCCAGTTAATCAATCCGAATTCGATCGACTTCAGAAGTTCCAAAGTCAGGTGAAAATAGTGCGAGAGCTCACGGCAAAACGATTTGCCAAAAACTTCATTAGGTTGTACGCAAGCCAAACCGCTTCACGCTAGGCGAAGTGCTCTGATGAGATTACACATTGCTTATTTAATGTTACAACGGCGTCCGTCTCTTGTCAAAGGTCACGCAGAGAAAGAGAGAAGGGCTGTTGAAGCTTAGTGATGAATAGTAGTGAAATGCTACGGTGTTTGGACGCTGTTGTTGGGGCAGAGTGCCA
This sequence comes from Dermacentor silvarum, assembly GCF_013339745.2. NCBI lineage: Eukaryota > Metazoa > Arthropoda > Arachnida > Ixodida > Ixodidae > Dermacentor > Dermacentor silvarum. The sequence goes on along the minus strand of NC_051159.1, from coordinate 179,143,236 downwards.
TTGCTTGTCGTGACTAGTACCCTTCGTCAAACCTCCGTTACATATTGCCCGGTGTCTGCGGTGCCAAGTATACGAACTAACCGGTCTTGAACATATTTCTTCATCGTCTCCCGCAGCACTGTTGTTCTTGATGTTGGTGCAAATAAATTAATAGGCGTGTGGCATTGTCTTGCACCTGCAGACCACGATGCGCACCGACGAGCAGCACCCGCTGCTGGGCCAGGGTCTGCTGCATGCCCGTGATCTGCAGTGGAAGCGCACCAGGAGCGTCACCTCGTACGCCTTCACCGCCACCAAGTTCAGACAGGTACGTCGGACGGTGTGAGGCTGCAGCGCCGAGGTTGCTGTAAACCGACAGCGCTTGAGCTTCATCATGTATATTTTCTCGACCCCATCATTATCTTCTCTCCATTCGCGCTCATAGGATTGGGTGCAGAACTGGCGTAACTGGAGATCGATACCAGAGGCTATTCAACTCCAGAGAAGTTAAATGAGATGACAATAATTAAAATTATGATTATACCTTTTTTTATCACACGCGGCTCGCTGATCAGAAAGCTAGGCTGATCTAACCATTTATTTTGTAATAAGTATCTATCTCTCAAGAGACGTGTTTTAGCGGCGCCACTTGCTGTCTTTTGTCACAAGGCATATGAGCCCCGACTAAAGTTGCAGTGGAGTGGGAAAAGCTGGTGGCATTACGAAAAGGGTCTGCGCCTGTTCAGAACGCCAGCGCATTTCTTCTAACGCCGAAATGGTCGGCGTCGCTATACTTGGACATATATATACCTCTCTGAAAAGAGCAAATTTGACAGCACACCCTGAACAGTTCCGGTTCCTTTGCGTGATATGGAGCGTGACACATCTTTAATTGCGAAAGCAGCTCAAGCAGAGAACTTCCCACGAATATGTGCGCCTTTTGGGCGGCAAATGGCACTGACGACATCAAGAATGCCATCCTTATATGAAAGCCAAAAACGTTATTTCATTTGAAGATGTTCATAATTAGGAGACAAATATTTCACGCCATATACGACGTCAATGCCTGATGAATACTGCGATATACTCGCCTCATCACCGAAGCTAAGCAGCATTTGTCTGGATCATTCATTTGGAATGAAGCTGCCTGCGAACAGCCTGGCTGAGTATTTATTTTTATTTATACGGCCATTTACAGTAGCTAGGTGTATTACCAGAGTGTAAAATGATAATTTTTCATATGAAAATAGCAGTTGAAAAGCTGGAACAAAAGCAGTTTGCAGCAAACGAATTAATATGCTGTAGTACATGGCATAATGCAATATACATAATGCATCTGACAAAGTACGACACGAAGAGAAAAATAATCATTGCACTAAATAACACAAGAAAGATGTGATAGTTGGTTGTAAGCTAGCTACCCTTCTACAGTTGAATACATAGGTGAGGGCATTAAACGAGACAGTTACAGTGACCACCCTAAAAGGTCACCCCTCTGCATGTCGCCTCAGGCCTACGCTGTAGTCTGGGTAAGGCTTACGCTCTATGAAGCAAGCTTCTTGTGTCTAATTCCTATATTTATCTATTCAAATGCGGAAAATAGGCGGTAATCATTTCGTTGGATAGCTATGAGGGGAGTTGAATAAAATTTATTCCATGCAAAAGAAAAAAATGGAAGGATCAACCAGACGCTATAAGACAAGGTCAACGTGCATGGTGGTTGAAATGATATTATGAATAAATGTTGAATATATCTCTCTATTGTCTCTTTCTGCCCCTGTTTTATGTTCATTATTCACACATTTCGCATCGTACTTCACAAGCAATTATGTCGACCGTGTCTCCTTTTTCATCGACACTTGGTTGACCCTTTATTTTCTTGATCAAGAGACCGGTTGAGCCGATGCCGGAGATAGTGCATTCTATAACGCAATGTGGCTGATTTTGACGCTATATTGGCGCTAATTACGCCCGCACCTTTAATATTACCTACTCAGCGACTCACTACTTGTCTGCACCTGCGAAGCCGCCTTCCAGACACCATTGCCTCGTGCGAGCCCTGCTATAGTCCAACGAACTCCCTCCATTTGCCTAAGGGTGCCGAACGGCGGCTTTGGCTCAACGTGACTATATCTACGGCCTTGCATCTTTTACAGGACCCTAGTGCAATGTTGTTAAGTTTCGATTATAGCAACCCTAATTACGACCGCTCCGGTAATTTTACCTACTCTGCGACTAATCCTCCTTTCTTGTCTCCATCAGACCTACAGTTTGATAACGTTTGCGACTGGCAACGACGGTCTGGCCCCCGAAAATGGTTACAAGATACCCAGTCCCAGATTCCAGATAAGCCAAACCCGCGTGAACTCGGCTAAAAAAAATCGTTGTACCTTCAACCCCGTGAAGATGGTTAACCAGCAAAGCTGAAACGTGCGGCCCCGGTGTATATCACTGGTTAATCCCGACGGTTCATTAAAGTATTTCTCAATTATGAGGTTACACGAAGAGAACGACGTCACTGATGGTATGCCTGCAGTCCGCCGTTGTTCATTGCGTTCGATGTCTCGAGTTTGCTCGTCGGCGTGGTTAACAGCATTCGCCCGCCATTGCCGCTTGCGACTCTTAGAAATGAATTTGCTTCAAAATTAAATCTGTCCGTTGCGTAAAACAATGAATGGCTCATACCCCGTAAACGTGACCTCCCCATTACGACGACAGAAGAGAAGTGAAATTCGATGCTGGAATGATGAGCGGCAACGCAGTCAGCTGTGGAAGAAGACGACGACGACGAATGCAGTAGCAGTGGCACGAGCGCGTGCCGAGTACGAGCACGAGCGCAACCCGAGGGGCGCCAACGAGCCAGCTGCGAAAGAGACGACGACGCTCGAGCCAATACTGGCGATAGTTTTCTGTAAACAGGCGATTTCGCTTAGCCATACACGATTTCGCCTAGCCATATATGATTTCGCCTAGACATATAAAGCTTCGCTTTAAAAGTCCTTGCCTTCAAAATTCTAGCGAACGCTATAGGGGACTTGCATAATGCCGATAACCTTGTGCTGGAGTCAGGCGACCCTGATTTCGACCGCCATTGTGAGGGATAGACACTGGCAGGCCCTTGTAACTGATCGCCTGGCACATCGTGTTGCTGTACGTTTTCTGCTGTTTTTCCAGCGTTACTTCACACAAATTAGACATGCCGACCTGCCGCCACTTGCTACTGCGCAAGCATTGTGTCTATGAACAGCTATTACCGTAAACTACATAAGAGCGGAAAATTCAATGCAATGACTTCACTGGTGAACTTGGCCGCTGCGTCGTCGTGCCATTCATTCGTCCGTATTTCACACTTATTGTAACAGCTAAGTGCCGCAGCTCTGATTCACTCAGCATATTTAAAATAATGTGTGCAGCGTACACATAGCTAGTTACACGTTTTTGTCACTAATAAGCTGTGTCATTCACATAAAGCAGTGTAGGCGCCAGCAGTCACGTCTGTTGTGCCAAGGATGAGATGCCGCGGGCACTGGTGGCTGCAACAATCTGTCACGAACTGGCCGAATTGCGTTTGAGACCCCGCGCTTTGGCCATGTTATATGACCGCCCTGGATTGCTGCATTCGTACACAAGATGGCGAAGCATGCCGCACTTTGTGATTTGCTTCGCTCTTTTTCGTATATTTTGTTTGAGTGACTCCGGAATGGCATAAGAATTGTAAAAAGTTGTAGCTCCTGCAGTCAAGGCCTGTCCCTGTCACCGCTTTCGCTTTGAGTAAAGTCAAACACGCGTTCGTGGGGCAAATGCGGGAGCATATAAGATGTTCGGAACCAAGTTAGCGTTTGCAAGATAAAATATGCCGTGAACACATTATGTCATAACGCCATAGCAAAACTGAACGTGACATATGTAGCAGAGCGCGCGCACTCTAGGAACGTTCTATGTACGTCTATTCGCATCCTTCACAATGACGGTGGGAGCCCAACGCATGCATGGTTGTTAGCATTATGCAAAAGGTCTATCGGTACGATACTGCTATACAGCTCTCTGCACAAGCTTACTCCGAGCCAGCACATTCGTGCGCAGGCGCTGACTCGTGCTCCTTAAGGGGTTGCAGAAAATAGCACCTCTTCCTCTTCACAGTCTCTCTCTCAAGCAGTGAGAAAGAGTGCGGCACATCTATATATAGTGAAACCATGTTCATCGCCTGTGTTCCGCTAACTGAGAAGAGCAATTCCTCTATTAAAGGAAGCACATATAAAAGGTAATTGCTAACTTCTGCAGCGTGCTATTTCATTTCGTAGGGCAGTCATGGACATTTATTCTGAACGCGTAATCTCAAAAAAAAAAAAAAAGCGCCCGTGTGCTGAGAATCGATGCAGATGAAAGAAACCTAAGTGAACCCCAGTTGTTTTTCCGGTGAGGTGCCTAGAGTAGGCTAATTGTTTCGCTCCTTGTAAGGTATATCAGCAAGCTGTCATATATAGCTTTGCGATGTTCAGGGGTCCCTCTTGGAAGGATCCAGTAGTTTAGTGTGACGACTGAGCTCTGTAGCCCAGCAAGGCAGATTTTTCGCAGTGAGGATAGGCCAGGACATGTCCATAGCAGGTGGTGTGCTGTGCCTGGCGCACCCGTGGTGCAAGATCCACAGGTGGAGTCAAGCGACTTGTCAATGTATTGGGCTTTGAACGCAGGCGTGACTGCCATGCCGGTGCGTAGACGGCGGAGTGCCACGCGTTCCCGGCGTGGAAGCCCAGGAGGGAGGGGGCCTTCGGGCAGAAGCGTGTGTAGTGCAAGCTTGTAGAGCCCGTCCAGTTTCTGAATATAATAAAGATTTACTACTACTACTACTATATGCTGTCGGAGCTGCAGGTGAGCATCGACAGCGTCGGCATCTTCTGCCGATCGGGCTGCAACGGAAGCGGGGCAAGGAGAATGGGGGGTGGGTAATCTTGCTTCCCGCGCGAGTGCGTCCGCTCGCTCATTCCCTCTGCGTCCATATGACTCAGCGAATGTACAGCTCAGTTCCTTTGTGCCGCAGAAGTATTGTTTCTTCGGGGAAGGCGGTTGCCAGCGGGTGTGCGTCAATCTTGCTTAGTTCGCGTACAGCTTCTTGCGAGTCCGTGTATATGTGTAGAGGGCTCCGATGCTCGAGGCTGCTTGAGCAACCTCTAGAATCGCTTGTAGCTCTGCACTGGTCGTACTTAATGGTATGCTATGAGTAGTTGTTGCTGTGTTGCTGCCGTCGCTGTTCTTCCAGGCAGTACTGGCGTGATTCTGTGAAACAGCAACATCCGTGTAAATGCATTGAGCTGTATTATCGTTAAGGATGGCTCTGCGGTGATGGTAACGCCTCCGACTTTGTTCATTTCCTCCCACGTTGGTTGGAAGGGGGTGAAAAATGGCTAACAGCACGGGCAGCCATGGCGCCGAAGGTGTCGGGAGAAGAGGAGCTTGTGGCTTCCGACCGACCTGGGCGAGTATTTTTCGGCTTGAAGACGTAGCGGCTAGCCTCAGCACCTGGGCACGTCCTGCGTCCTGCATTCTTCAAGCATGTTATTTTTGTGCCTCCGAGTGAAGCACATAGCTTGGAGTATGCTTCGGCGATGAGCTGCTTCGAGGCGACGACGCATCGTTACCGTGGTTCGTGTATAAGGGAAACCGTACAGAATTCTCGATGTGATGAGATTTTTTGTCATTATAACGAGGGTGTCTTCTCTGAGGCCCCACTTATGACTGGTGAGTCTTCGGAGGAGCCCTTGTGTTCTTCGGCAGTGACTCAGTGTCTGTTGAAGCCATTCCGTGTGGTTGCCTGTGTCTGATATAGTGAGTCCAAGAATTCTGAGGTATCAGTATAACCCAGCCAGACCATGACTCCTTTTCCATGCGCACCCCATACTATTATAGGCGATATTTAACGACGCAACCTCTTTTCCTGACTGTTGAGCGTAATCTCAGACGTCGTAGATAACGTACGCAAAAACAATGTGTCTGCTCTAGCACGTGCCAAAGATAAATAGCTTTTTTTTTTCTGTCTGGTTCTGTATTTGCACTATCTCTTGCGAACATGCGGCCAGAAAAACACGATGAGCGACGCTCTACATCACTGTTATCCGGGAGACAGGTCGACATGGATGTAGGCGGCCGGATGCATCTGCCTGTCGACGTGTAGCAACGAAAGAAAAACACAACCAAAGGCTTCTTGCCATAAGCCATCCGTCAAATGGGAGAGCAACAACGCGCTGCTCGTGACTCAGTCATCGTGCCCAACTATATAAAAGTTAAATTCAAATGTACAGGAAGCCCTACGCATGCTTCGAAATTAAACCGTCTATCCCACACGTTTTCAAGTAAATACGCCATCCATGTATGGTTCTGAACGGATGCGGTTCACCTTCCCGCATTTGTTTTGTTTTTAAGTATTTATTGTTTCTTTTATTTGTACAAAATAAAGAATGGTTCACAGTCACCCTTAGAAAAGAACCCTCTTTAGATTGCATAACGCAGATTTCTTAAGAAGGACAACATAAGCAAATGAGCCCTACGCTCTAAACACGGCAACATTTACAAAGTTGTAAAGTTGTATATTATATATAGGCAAGCAGCGTTCCTTACCGTAAATAACAACAAAAACCACATGTAGAGTTGTATGTTTTGGTCCCATTTCCTGTAGATTAGCATGCAGGCGAAAATCTACGCTGGATAATCACTCTCCTTTTCAATAAGGAGTATCTCTCCCTCTCTTTCCTTTTCATTATGTCTGAATGTAGAGCATCAATGTACTTAAAATTTTATAGGGCAACTTCAGCGCCAGGCATCGTTTTATGTAATATCACCTGGCGCCGCAGCTAAATATTGTTGGCTCCTGTAATTATTGCTTCGATTGATGTAATCATTAGCCCTCACGATGTTTAGACCTCATGTTAGCTTCATTTAGGATAAACTACCGTTATTGAGGGCATATTGTCATTATTTAGGACAAAAACACCTGCTATATATATATATATATATATATACATTCCCCATTATGCGTGCTTTTGCACATGAGTCATCATTGGCAGCGGCAAGCAGCGGCCTTTGACACGGTCCCCGTTACACGCGCTTTAACATGATCGACGACGATGCACCGCGCATTCCCGTCAACAGTGGCAATGGACCGTATAATGGGAACCGTATCAAACACCTGTCCAGGAACGCGTCATGAAGAACCCCGTTACCAACAAGTAATCTCTCTGGCCATCGGCTCTCTTCCTCATGTTTTTTTTTTTTTCGTTTTTTTTTTTCCTCTCTATCTCTCCTCTCTTTTGTGGCGGGTTCTTTCTCTACCTGAAGATATAAAAGACTGTTGCGAGAATTTTCTGTATCCCTTGAAAAAGGTCGGTCCACCGACCGAAATTGTTGGGTAACTAAACGGAAGATAACCGCGAAGTTGTGCTTCTCGTTTTTTCTAAATACGCTTGCCCTATTGAAAAATCCAGTTTATATATATATATATATACGAGGAATTGTGCTTTCTATAAAACTACATCGTGTTTAAAGTTTATCGCGAGCCTTCTCGAGAGCACTACGTAGCACTACAGAGAAGTCCTGTTAGTCCATACTGGAAACGACGTTGCTTAGCGCAACGCTGTCGTACTCTGCTTTGCGACTGATTTTTGTCTTTGGATGAAGTGGTGTATACGCCTTTTCTCTTTTCCTAAAGCTGAAAACTCTCGGAACGGAGAGAGAGAGTTCGTGTGATGTATTTCGCACATGCACGATGCAATGTGTCTTCTGTAGCACGTGATAGCACATTCAGAGTACATCTCTGAACGCAATTACAGATTAACCCCAGGGTAAGTGTTTGTGTTGCTTTGTCAGATTTCTACAGGAACTACCACCCGCATTATTTCGGGCATTTTGGGGAGCCCAGGCGGGTCATGGGTGTAACTGATGAAAAAGAGGTGACACTACTGCAATTCTTTGTAGCCAGTCTGCGCAAAATGACGCCATATCCTTTTGCGAGAAGTTAGCAGGACGAGGAATGACAGCGGCGGTGGGGGTGCGTACTTGTCCCAAAACGTTGTGTTGCAAGGCAGACCAGTTCTCAAGCACGTCGCAAGTCCAGTTTAACTGCTTCGCAGGAACCGGTGATAAGAACTTGAAAGGCCATCTTGAAGGGCGTGAAATGATTCACGGCGGTTCGGTGCCATTGCGTGCTCGTACGGAACGATACTGGCGCATACCTGCACTAGGTCCATTTGATTGGACAACACTTCTGAAGTAATTAAAGTAGCACTGTTTCTTGTAATGCGCGCTACTATTGTGTGATCTGCAAGTCGCCATTCGTTTCATATAAGGTGCAGGTTCCGGGCAGGACGCGATCACATTTCCTCCACTCGCGGAATGCGTAGTGCGCAGACCTCGTGCGGCCGGTGTAGGTGCCGCCATCGCCATGCATCAGCACGAAACTTGACTGAACGCGCCTGAACTATCAGAAAATGCAGACTGAATCAAGCCTACCAGACATATATTCTACAAATGCAGGAAACACGCAGAAATCATAGTGCACGAATCCCGGGCCATGTTAAGAGAATGGCTACATACAGATTATGCATTGTCGCGTTTTGCGTTGTCCAACTAGGTCAGAAAGTAGTGGCAAAGCAAATATACCTCGACTATTTTCGTTCACGGCAGGTATTTCCACATTTGGACGATGCGTGCGATCGGTTCCTGGACTTGTTGGCCAAAAAGGGTGACAGTGGCGAAAAGGAGGTCGCCGCCTACCAGCTGTTCAAGCCGCTCGCCATGGAGTACATCTGCCGCGGCAGTTTTGGTATTGCAAACAGCTTCCAGGAAGACACCCAGCACCCGCTGCTCCGCATGGCCACTCAGGTGCTGCCGGGTACCATGACTGGCCCCATGCACATGATCGCCCGTAAGTTTCATTACTTTCTGTCTTAACACACGCACACACATACCAAATGGAACATGTTCAATGCACACGATTGCTTAGAAAAGCCTATACAATGAATAAATATACGAATAAATAATTCATTGTCGCAGAGAGACCGCACGCTGGCCTTTGTTGCTGTGTTGTAAGTCGGTTACAGCCTAAGAATGCAGTGGCAAATACACCGCTGTACGATTAAAAGAAAATTTGTATAGCTGCACAAGCCAATCACGTTCCGCCATTTCCATAACGTCACGGCGGAGGTCAACTTCTTTCAATAATTCCGCTTCTCGGAAACGGTGTTTTGGAGCCTGGACACAAATATCGCAGTTGCGGTACAGTTTCATCGGTGGAGCTTGAACTGAATTCTTAAGTTATCGGCGAGTATAGCATGTATTGTAAGAGGAGAGCGAAAAGGTAACTTAAAGTTGTGAATCTTCAGAGTTATTTCTTTATCTGCGTTTTTTTCTTCGTTCTCTACAACTGCCATTCCCTGAAAGAGTGCGTCCGTAATGCGCAGGAGCTTTGTTTGCCTGAGCTTCTGAACAATTTTTTTTTTTTTTTTTTTTTTAGAAAGCACGAACGAAAACAAACGAACGGGATAGACTTCCGGGCTTGTCTCGTTCGTATGCGCTGTCTTGTTTTTTCATTAGGAGCGTCAAAGTAATAAAAAGGTATATATATATATATATATATATATACTTCACTGACGAAGGCTGGCTCACCAGCCGAAACGTTTGACAGTAAATATGAACGTGTCCACGTACGTTGTGTTTATTCTTTTCTTGTATATCAACGGAGCCAGTGTGATTTTTCCGCCGCTAAATATATATATATATATATATATATATATATATATATATATATATATATATATATATATCCTCCCAAGACCCCTTGTACAATGTAGTAGAGATGACCTTCAATTTTCTTTCTAAATTAACTTGGAAGCGAGTACTTCAAGTATTCGTTCTGCATATGAAGTCCGGTGCATGTGGAACTTAAAGGGAGTGGTTAGCTCATATTCTTCTCATCCGCCTTCGAGAAATTTGATACTAAATTGATCTAGACATCTGTGTTATCACAGACGGCGGAGAGCAACACTGATGTGTATTTCGAATTGTTTGAGATTGTGAAAATCCAGGATGCAGCAGCAACATGGCACTGTGCTACACGTATTTCCATCTTCATCTCCGTGCGTAGGCATGGAATGCAATTTTTACCATAGCAGACATGAGGATATCGTTACTTGTTCCGAGTATCTGGAGATGCAGCTTTTGGCACCTAACCACGGATCCTGATGTCAGGATCCTGACGATGCCTTGCAGTGTTCCGTGGCTATATATGAACGCTGTGGCTCATACGTTAGTCTATGACGATGGGACGGACTTGGCGCAGCAAACGCACTACTTGGCCATCGCGCCGGGCGAAAACAAGACACCGGTGCCCTTGGTCTTTGACGAACATGCCGAAGACGCTCAATATAGTCAATAATGATAATATATAAAGTCACTATAGCAGACCCACCATAGCCACAGCTTCGCCGGCTTCCATCTTCACAGTAGGGCAAGGGCACTGAAATTTTAAATATAATTTCACGTTTATAACATACCTATATATATATATATATATATATATATATATATATATATATATATATATATATATATATATATATACTTCGCACCTTGAAGAGGCTGGACATGTGTCGAGTGAGCTGCTGCACAACACTTTGCAATGTCGCGAAAGCGGTTTAAATCATGGATCCGGGACCTCAAAGAGGTGCGACGTAATGCTAGGGCATTTCTCTCGCATTTACCCCTAAATCGCCACTCATTCTTTCTATATATATACTCCACAGAATCTCAAACTAATGCGACCACCTCTGCCTCTTTAGATTGGTACTTTAATTTCAGGCGTGCCCACTCACAATACTCTCTCTTGCTTCCATCATACCCACGCACAAGAACCGACCTTCCTCGGAACACCTCTTGTGGGTTAGCGATGCTTTTCTTAAGAATGGACACAAGTGCTCTTATACGTTGTCCATTAACCTCAAGTTCGACGTGTAACAGACTCGTAGAAATCAAACAGTCTCGTTTTTTGTCATAGGGTCACACTGATAACCCTCATTTATTAGTTTTTTTTTTCTGGCTGGGCAAAATGCGTTCCTCGGGCAATTATTCTTTTTCTGCGGTATGCCACGACGTTTGGTGACTTCCCTGTTGCGAAGGCTTTGGTAAGCGTTCAGGAAACTCTCTGTTCCTCCATGCTTCTGCCCCTTGAACTTCCCGATGCGGCTTTGTCGTCCTCTCCGTCCAATGGCAGGCGATCCCTTGAAGTGACTCCAGCAAAGCCTCCATAGTTTTTGGTGCTGCAGCTTGAAGTTGTCGTTGCAATTCCCGAGGTAGGCCATGTATTATCAGCGTTATAGCAGACTTCAGTGGAAGTTCCGGCTCTGCAAGTTGAAGTAGTCGACGCTTTTCGAAGAAATACTCAAGCACTGCTCCAACCTGTAGCGATAAAATATCGCTTGATCCCATCGCTCAAGCGGGCTGCCACGAAATGACGAGATGAAGCTCTCCTTCCATGTGCTCCATGCACCACAATGATCTCTCGTGATACGCAGCTCGTACCATTTTCTTGCTATGCCATTTAGAAAAGGGAGCATATGCTTCCATTTGCAAGCCGCCATAGGATTGCTTCACAATATATAATGGCATTGTGCGAACAAATTCAACACCAAACTATCCTTTGAGAATGTATAAGCAATGTTAAAGGGACACTAAATAGAAAAATATTTGTTCTGTATCAGTAAGTTACCCTTCTACCATAACAAATACGTCGCTCTTACCACGATATGAGACACTTGGTAAGCCAGAAAAACGGCAATAACCAAAGACGAGTGGCCACGCCTCCTTGAAGTTTCCGCACCAACTCGCTGTGACGTCATGGATTTGGACAGCGTCTACTAGGGCCTAGTCAATTCTTTAGCGGTAAAGACAGACTACATTGCGTTCTAGAGGAGCCAAAGATTCTCAACATAGCGAGTTCCGGGAACTTTTGCTGAGTTTACGCGGCCTAAATACGAAAAAATACTCTGAAGTCCGTGACGTCACAATGACGCACAGGCTTTGCGGATTGGGCGCGAAATTGAAAGACTGTAACGTTGATCGACCTTAATTTTCTTTTCTAATAATCAACATATTATTTCGAAATTAACGACAATAATAACGACGAAATTAACGACAATAGAGTTTTCAAAGAACGCTTTATCCGTCTAAACCGATGTAGTGTTTTGCTTTAGTGTCTCTTTAAGTCACCACAACTCAACCGCAGCCTCCATGCATATATATATATATATATATATATATATACAGGGTGTTTCAGCGAACACTTTCAAAAATTCTTAAAGGTTGGCTGTTGCAGATAGCGCAATTCAAGTTCATGAGTTGGTCTACTCGAAGAGGCGGACAATAACTGCACAAGCAATTGAAATGCATAATCGACTAATTAACATAAACTCACTAATTAACTTTTTAACTAATTACTTGATGGCCCATATTGCAATTTACAAATTGTAGCCGTGGAGTTTGAACGCAGGATACACTTGGAACGAATTTTCGGGATGACACCAGTTTCGAGATAATAATTCCCGATCTTTGCGGAGAAGTGCATATATATATATATATATATATATATATATATCTGTGTGTGTGTGTGTGTGTGTGTGTGTGTGTGTGTGTGTGTGTGTGTGTGTGTGTGTGTGTGTGTGTGTGTGTGTGTGTGTGTGTGTGTGTGTGTGTGTGTGTGTGTGTGTGTGTGTGTGTGTGTGTGTGTGTGTGTGTGTGTGTGTGTGTGTGTGTGTGTGTGTGTCAACAAGGCATCAAGGACAGTATGGGGAAAGTTATCCGCAGTTCTGAATTGAATAAACGCAATGATAAACAAATGGAGGAAATGAAAGTGGATGAAAAAACAACTGGTCGCAGGTGGGATACGAGCCCACTTCTTCGCATTAAGCGTGCGATGCTCTTACCAAACGAGCTACCGCGGCGCCGTTTTCCCATCCAATTTTCGGGGTATTTCTTTTTATCTGCTAGAACTAACCCTGCGAGTGTTAGTCAGCGCCAACACTCATGGCCTTGGCGCGAATGTGGAACATCCTTTCAGCCGCAGGCGTCACGTCTACGTGAACTTTTTGGGTGAAGCCAACTGTCCAATAAACCCACATATGCTACCTGAAGGATTATATATATATATATATATATATATATATATATACAGCCCAGGCCCGGAATTCCGGGCCTGGGCTGTGCCATGCCATAGAAATATTTTCAGCGTAGCGACATACAAGGCTATGTGGTTGAGTGCGCAATCCGTAGGATATTGCTTGAATGCCTGTATAGCCTGAATCACTTGGTTCACCATTCTGATGACCGGCACAAACGGCCCTGTTCGACTCGCAGAGTGTACGACCACGTTGCAGAGCGTAGTGGCACCATTCTTTTGGCTCAACAGCAAGATTGGCAACTTCACCTACGACCGGTTCTCGAAAGACGCCTACAAAGCCGTCGACGTCAGGCGCAAGAACCCACTGCCCGTAAGCAGAGCTCCGTGCTTTTTTTTTTTTTTTCAGCAGAAGGTAGCTTTACAAAATTTGCAATAGGTGTAAAGTTGGGCAGCGCTGTAATCAGTCAAACAGCGCATCAGAAATGATGCGTATTAAGTAACGATTGTTTCGTTCGGAGGGCTCCTTGATTGACCGTGAATATCTTCTGTGCCATAAATTCAGCAGATAGGACTTGTGTTTGGATTGCTCGGATTCACATGCTAACAAAAAAAAATACCCTGATCTCATTTTCTTTTTAGTTTATCTCACCACTGTTACATATTTATTGCAATTGCTGTGCGCCTGTGTAGTACATATACTTGCTTGGCAAAGTTGGCATACTTTACATATGTTGAGAAATTGCAACTTGCAGTTAGAGTGCCATGGTTAATTTTCTCACCACGTCCCTGTAGACTCTCGCAATTATTAAAATGTTGAACACAACCATTACAAACTACTTTACCGGCTATGGCTGTTCGGGGACTTTTTCCAGTTTTTCTTACGTAGATTTCGCAGATGTCCCTATTACGTTTATCATCATGTTTCCTTGGCGAAAGAAGTCACCGAAAAAGAAAGCTATAATTGCCCCCCGCGTCGTTTTATCCAGAGTCCGCCTCTGTCGTTATCGTCGCCGTAGTCGTAGCGCCACCTATGTCACTGGATGAAACTTTAGATTTTCCTTTAGTAGCTCCGTCCCTCTATTTTTTAAGGGAGACTTTATGTGTAAGAGCGCCTACGCTCGACAGGCGCTATCACTGTGTGTGCCGACTTGAACGCACCGCAACACTATCATCTGCAGTTGAAACACGAAATATTAACTTTTCTTTTGCTTTCTTCTTCAGGACGGCAAGAAAGACATTTTGCAGATACTGCTCGACGCTGAAACTGAGGAGGAAGAAGCTAAAAGTGAAGTGACCAACGGTATGTCAAACACCATAAAGCACCAACCGTATGCGTACCGGATGCATTGGCTATTGTTATCTACTCGAAGAACAAAGGAGAACTGAAAACTTTCTGATTTGGAAGTAATTAATTTCGTCTCCCATATTTATTTCCATTCTGAATGTTCTCGCCACTCACAACCGAATGCGTTCACTCTTGCTGGACGCAAGTATACAGTGTAAACGTGCACCATCCGGGACCATGGTATCTCGAAAATGAAGCTAAATATAGGAGGAGTTACACCCCGCATCAAGGAATCACCAGCAATTTGTTGCTCATGTCTGTTAATGGTAATGTTAGACCGGAAACGGTGTTATAAAATGTTGCGTTATTTGCACGCGTTCAACTATATCGCAGTAGTAGGTCTAATAATGATGCAGTCTGGTGACGAGTCTTATATGCACTCCTTGAGTGTGCTGGCTAATGTTGATGAAAGCCGCAAGCAAAAAAAAATATTATTTTATTGCAGTTCCTACATGCGGTTGCACAAATTGTTGTAACTAATTTCAGGACATAATATACCTGTGCGAACTTCTCGCTCGCAGAAGCATTTCGAAAACAAAGCGCAGTGAATGGACTATAGAAGTGTAGGTTATCGTCATTTGTTTATTCTTTCAGGCGTGTTCAAGATCGAAAAGAAGATGTCCGCAACGGAAATTTCTGTCAACACTGGAATGCTCCTAATTGCCGGGTAAGGTCATGCATAGCCCAACAACAATTAGGAGTGATAGTTCACATAAATACGCTAATTGCGTGTGGTACTCGCATTTCTATCGTATAGAAGCGCAGCCGAGGCCGGGCCTACGTTTTGACGCAACGGAAACTGTGCATGCTGAACAAAAATGCAGAAAAGGCTTTAAAGCGTGAACTGATTAGCGAGCTAACAGACTAAACATCCAGCAAACCGACAGCAGCAGTTGAGCGCAAGAGAGAAAACAAAGTTGCGGGCGGAGCGAGCCAATGATCTTGTGGTGACTTGTCACGTGACAGTTCGGGCTCCACAACTGCCACCGTGGCACGGTGCTGCACTGAACGTTGCAAGTGTTGTGATCTTTAGGACCCTGGCGCGTCGTTAATAGACCATGCTCGTTAACTGCAGCTGTGACAAAAAAGTGGCAGCCATGTATTGAAGCAGCACTAGAGCGCAGCTCCTGTGTTGATCGTCGGCGTTCCTCGTAACTTAGTCGTAACCAAGCGAACGAGCGCAGCGAAGGATGAAAGATCGAACGCGGAGCGCGTGGGGGATGAAAGAAAGGCGATAGCGAAGACAGCGCGACCAGGAAAGCGGAGGAGGAGAGTATGGCGAAAGGGTGAGCAGCAAAGGGACATCTTTATCTCCTTGTTCCCCTGACGCTGCGCCGTGCCGTGCTCCGTATTAGGCAGCAGAAATAAGCGTCATTTTCTTCTTCAATAAAATCACTACTACTACTGCCGCATGAGTCTTGATCCATGGCGGCGACCCACTGCGCAAGCGCTACTTTACCGCTCCTGCTAGAGAATGCGCTCCCCACGCGCACCCATGTTCTTTCTTTCTGATCAATGAATGACGCAACCGGTGGAAGTGCTTCATCTGCCGCTGATGCTAAACAAGCTGCACGAGCAGAGGCTCAGCGCCGCCGCTGAGAGCACCCTGCCGTTCAGATTCAAATTCTTTGCCTCCGTATAAAGCGAATACAAAACACCTAAACACATGCGCTCAAATTTCGCGGCACCGGCCGTGTTGGGGAAAGAAAAAAAGCAACCAGAAAGCTCGCCTTCGCGCATAGCGTTTGCCGCAAGCGTTTCCCGGTATAGAGATTACGGTTGCGTAAGTTGCAGTTTCCGGGAAGCGGCAGCTGTGCGGCCGGTCTACGAGTACATATTGCGCTGCGCGTCGCGGCCCTGCCAAATATATCGCGAAATGAACACATGTATAGAGCTGCGCTCAAATTTCTCATCATAGGGAGTATCCTAATCGGCGGGGTATTACACTAGGACGTAACAGAACTATACATGTCATTAGCTACGATAAGTCACTGAACTGTATCGGTAAAGCATTCAAGATGCAGACTGAACATTTGCTGTGCGTATGTATTCAGCCAACAAGAAAGAAAGTTGTGTAATCACGCTGTATGACACTAAAAGTTCTTGGCATGGCTTATTCCACTATCCGGTACTCGTCCATATGTCCGTATGTCCGTTCTCGGCGGCCCTGCAGCAAAACCACATCGGACATTCATCAAATAAGCCTGATGGTATTTTCTTACTTATCCAAACGTAGCGTTTATTGAATGCCCTAGGCGCATCCCTTTACGGATCTGGACATTCAGATCTAATAGAGAATGCATAGTATATTCGTGGTCCAACATATGGAGCAGGCGTTTATTACACCTTTCTTATAAGATCGTCAATAACCAATGCCATAGGCTTACTTACCAGGGGAAAGGGGGGGGGGGGGGGGGGCTGTCATAAGTGAGAGGGCGAAGTATGCCATTTGTGCCACTTGCACCCCCCCCCCCCTTTTTTTTTTTTTTAACGCGGGCACTTTCGGCTGCAAGCTTGAAAGTCCAACAAAACCGAAGATGATTAACCTACATTTTCTTCCTATAGCGTGGCCACTTAAGTAATTGCTTTTCTTTATTACCTAACAAATCTCAGCTTGCGCTACTTGCATCATGCCCAGTTTTTGGGACCGCTCAATTCGTATTTGAAAACACAATCAGCTTGCTATATTTATGCGGCAGAGATCCGGATAAAGTATTATAATCAGCCACGCCCAACGACTGGTGTGCTTTACGGCATGAAATTGTTCGATTATCAAATGCTGAAACTACTTAATCTCTGTCCACAGAGGGAGCCTACATAGCGTTGCAGTATCAGTAGCTTAGCACCATAAAAAAGCTAATCAAACTTCTTACAGGTATAACTGTCGAATTTCGTTGTGCAATTACGACTTATCCTAGATATTTTCGTGAAAATTACTTTGGCCGAACGTGCGTGCGCAGAACCATTTCGATGCCAATAAAACACTTATTTGATTTTTTTCTAAAGACATGTGCCACTTCTGACTGTCGACGTTATTTTCAGGCTATTTTTAAATAAGATCTACGCTATGACTTGTTTTCCGGCAAGAAGAATAATAGCAGATATGACATATTTTGAAAAATTGAGGGCCACGTTTTTGGTGACGGGTACCGAAAGTTTGCACTGTGTAGGTTGCTTATGTGCTCTGAAAACAGTTACTGAATACGCTTTCTCCCAATTTTCATGCTTTGTACACAGCTTTTAGTTGTTTTCCCCCGCTTTTGTCGGTAAACTATGCGGAGCACGGTGTTTTCTTCCGAAGTACGAAGCATTGTTCTGAGTGACGCGAGATAAATATTTATTCTGTGTAGGTTCATTACAGCTTTTGTAGAAATTTACTCATTGAAGCGTTCCAGGGTGTCATGCTGCCGCTAATCCAAATGTTTCCCAGACTCCTAAAACAACAGCACGAGTGACGGTTGAAATCCCTTCAAAATAGAGATAATTTTAAGCGCAATGCGTTGCGAAACTTTTCACTTTCCTGCTTTTAATGCAAGTGTTACAGGTAAACCCTCGTTTTTTCATGTGTTTTCGTGCATCACACGAGATTCGTAGTTTGATTCTCTGGTGTCCTCGCTGGGCTAAACAAGGCATCTTGTTTATATCGGGAGAAAACTAGGACCATGGTATGAGTAATGTGTAGGCAATGTTCCTAATGGGTAGGTTAAATACTCATTTTCCGGTAGAATATGTATGCATTTGTTCATAGCTTTAACACTCGTAGGCTGTTTTACGAGCGGTGTAAAACTTAAACGGCTGCGCTGGCATAATTACAACTACAACTAAGGTCAAATTTTCCGAACATAAAGGAAACAATACGCAAAATTTATGTGAGATGGTAAATGCGTGTTGATCAAATACAGCTTTGAAAAACAATTTAAGCAAGTCTTCGAAAGTATCACGTTGCTGTCATTATAGCTAGGTTTCCCAATGTCCCAAGATAACTTTGCGTTTCAGATATTTTATACTTTGAAGGAATAGGTAGAACTTTAAGTGCAATGTGTCGCGTAGATTTAACGTTTCTGGCTTCTTTAGAAGCGTCACGAATAATTATTGAACCCTCCTTTTTTTCTTTTCATGCGTGACATATTAAGTTCGCCTGGTATCCTCACTTAATTAAAGGAGGCAGCTTCGTTATGTTTGGTGACTGTAAGGACAAGTTAATAGGTGATGTGTAGGTGAAGTTCGAAGTACATAGGTAATTGGGGCTTTCGCAGTAAATTACGTATGCAAGCACTCTGGAGTGTTATGAGCGTGTCTAACGAGCGGCGAAGAATTGAGCCCGCTGCCCCGGCCGAACTATAAAAGCCACCAAGACCAAATTTTGCGAATATTGTTGGTGCGCTATGAAACTCTGTGCGAAACTCTATGGAAAATTTTATGGCGAAGTAACATGTGTGTTCATGAATGACTAGCTTTTTAAAAAAATCCCAACAAGTGCTCCACAGCGTTATATGCGGGCAAGGTTTCAAACGGAACAGTTATATACGGGCAACTTTTTTAATGTGTGCGATATAATTGCAAGAAACTGAAAGCTTAATTTCAACTGTTCGAAAGAAACAGCTTCGCTGGAAATCGGGTTGTAATTCTGCAAGGTCGCACACACCTGCTGTCCTTTTTTCTAGTGAATATTGCAAGTAATTTATGTTGATTGTACTTCGTTGCGTAGAACCTCGATAATACTATTACCTAAACTAGCGATATATTTAGGTTGTACGTGTACTCAAACACCTCGTACAATTTTTAATTATTAATACTATTTGTAACAAATTTACACTTTTTATGTGCACAGTACTGCGCTGCTATTGGGCGGGATCTGAGACCTCTGTGAGACACTTATTGCCTTTTGTCCCTGCATCATCTTGAAATTTTATATAGTTACAAGAAATAAATGCAAATGCAAATAATTTATCGGGCCCCCACGGTTCACCGTGTGGAATTGTTAAATAGGCATATGTCTGTTAATTATACGTGTAAAAATAACTGACAGACGCATTTCTAGGCTCTGTCACTTATCGTAACAGTAATTTCTATATATATATATATATATATATATATATATATATATATATATATATATATACGCCACTGATCAACGCGGATGCCATCATTGTAGCCAAGCCGAATTTTGCTGCCATAAAAAATATGCAGAAGCAGACAAGCGCTATAGCCTCTGGATTTAGGTTACGCGACATATGGGGAAAAAAAAGTAAGAAAGAAGAGCCTAGTAGGAAATGAAAGGGCATGGACCAAATGACCTTTACTGTGCTGCCCCGTTTCAGTTTCGGAACGACCTCCGTGGCTCTGAGCTTCGTGTGCTACATGCTTGCGAATCACCCCGACGTCCAGGAAAAAGTGAGGGAGGAAGCGAAGCAAGTCAGACAAAAATATGTAAGTGCAATCGAAACTGTTTCCGCTCTCTGGGGCTCGCGTTTCCTCCTGGCTGTAATAAAAGTAGAACGACAACAATAACAAACTAATAATAAAGAACAAAAACTCTCCCGTCTTCCGTCTTCAATTAGTCCGTGCGAATTATGGAATAGACTTACAACAGCTTGAGAAAAACAAGGCAGAGATTTCACATTTTAGGCAAACTTCGTTTATTTCTTTTTCCTTTTTATTTCATTTTCTTTTTGCTTTTGCGAAAGCCAACGAGGAATTAAATCGCTTAAATTACACAATAAAGAAATGAATGTTTGGAGCACCTAGTATGGCTGCGCCAATGAAACCGGTTTGTCGTTTGTGAGGGAAAATAGCCACTGCTCGCAAAAAAAAAATCCTATGCCACGATTACTTTCGTTTTTCTTAAGAAGGATTTAGGCCCCCGCAAACGTCATATGGTTCCATGTAAATTTAGTTAAAGCATACGCCAACCCTCTATGTCAATCCTTGTTTTCTGCAACCCGTGTTCCTTCGGTGCACTGATTTAACCAAAATATGGGTAACCACATAACCAATCAGTATACTCGTCAGCAAGAGCATGCAAAGGCATACACAAAGCAAACAGTTACGTGAGAACGTGGTGCACCGCCTGCGTGCTTCGTGCGGGTGGGTCCTCCCGTTTGCATGCAGTTTGCACTACACGGATCCCGTACTCCCGACTTTTGGCTGCTAACCTCCTCAAAGCCGGTGCACACAATCGTGGACATCGCCTTTCATCCGCGTCAAAATTAAAGCAGAAATGACGAGCTGGAAAAGACTGGTCTAAAATGCAGCTATATCCAGGCTGCACTGTGTATCACTTTGTTGCGACCTGTTTCGTAGAAAATTGATACTTTGAGTGAGACGTACGCTTCACCGTCACCGACGACGAAACATGAATATGTCGTGCACTTTTAAATGAGACCAGATGGTGCGTCTATAAAGGATAAAAAGTGAAAGCAACGAACCGACCGGTGATGTTAGACCTTTCTCTACGTGTTTAGGCAACCAAAAGACGTTTGCGTTTAAACAAACTCGAGAAATCGACTCACTCTACATACATGAAGTAGCTGGTTTCAGCATGTACTCGTGTCCATGTGATCGAAGAATTAGTTTTTTTTATTGCGATAGCAATTATATGGACACTTCAACCGGATTTCTGCCGTCGGCGTCGGCGTCGCCGTGAGGTTGATAAAATCGTCGCCGCGCGCCGTATGCGCGAGCGAAAGCACGCGGGGGACACGCGCTATCATGGAGGGCGAACGCTCGGCGGAAAGCAAACGCGAAAGGCCGTAGGGGTATGGGAGGGAGGGAGGCGGGGCGGCGCTGTGCTCCGGCACCAAAGGCGTATCTTGCCACTCAATCTCCCACGCGAAAGCAAGAAACGGGAAGAGGGGGGGCAGCTTCTCCTCTGCCAACAACTTCTTTTCTGCCCGGCGGTCGCTCGCACCCTCTCTTATCTCCACACGGCTCTGACCTTTGTATGCGCTGTGCATTCGCCGCTCAGTTTCCATTGAAGCGATAGACCGCGCGAACCTGCGCTTGGTGCCAGCGTTTTGATAGTCGTTGGCTGCGGTCATTCAGTGTGATCTATTCATGTTTGCTTGTGCGCGCTGACACCACGATTGTTAATTCAGTTAGTAAGCCAATGTGTCCAAGTTTATGCAGCCGATAAAACTACCATCCCTACTCCGAATAGCTCTCTACTAATTTGCTATCGCAATCGATGCTTCGCCTTTCGGGGCGAAACTGCGACATTTTTTACTGCCCCACTATATTTCCTCACGTGTTGGCCATTCTAACAAGATAGAGGAATATCAATGTAGGACAGCACATTCAGTAGCGTTTTCTTTCCGAAAACAATTTGTCAGTGTAATCGACTGCCTTATTCGACCATTGTAGCCATTGAATTACCTGACACATTTTTATAAACAAAATATGTTGTGATGGCTAGTGTTCTACATGGTTTTATGTTGATGTGCACCTGTAAGGCTGTCCTTCGTCCCATTGAAATATGCGCCAATGTTTTCATCTTTATTTTTCGGGGTTTGTATGCATGCGTGCAGGAACTTTCGATTCGTGCACTCGGGCGTGTTTTTATGGATTGTTTGTATCAGGTAGCCAGGGTTACCTTGATTATTGTTGCCGCACGTCGTTTCTTCGCGCTTCCTGCTGTTACTTTCCTCTTCTTTCTTACTTATTTATTCGATTCTACATTTTTCTTGCGTGTGACATAGTTTATATTGCTTGTGCTACTTACATCGGATATTATGTTCTATATATTTTGCATTCCCTCCCACTGTAATGTCATGTAGGCGCAGTGGGTAACAAAATAAATAGTGTAAATGCAACACATGAAGGTCCGAAGCAACGCCCTTTGTTTCTTCCTCTTTAATCCTTTTTCTTTTAGTATAGGCACGTGTTCGTGGTTCCTGTATGTGGATTACATTGTAGACTGGTTGTGTACTCAATGCAATATTAACATTCAGCGTGAGCCGACATGAAGCTCTTCAAAAAATAATCATAAGGAAAAGACAACTGGCCTTCACTATCTCATCACTCACGCTGGTGCAGGGTTCCCTGGACTACACGGCGGTGACGCAAGGCCTCAAGTACCTGTCGTGCGTGGTGGATGAGACGCTGCGTCTCTTGCCTGTGGTCGTTGCGTGCGTATATATGTATATAACACGCTTATGGCGCCGCTTTACATGCGCCTGCGATGAGCGCTTCGTTAACCACTGCGCAACTCGACGCAGGTTCGTCACTCGGTCTGCGCGGGAAGACTTCGAGTACAAAGGTGTGAAGTACCGCGCTGGCCTAAGCATCATGTCCCCGACCATGGTGGTGCAGAAGGACCCCAAGGCATGGACTGAACCCGAACGCTTCGATCCAGACAGGTAGGTATACGGCGCAGAAGGTCTTTGCAGTGCAGCGGAGTTTTACCCGTTCTTGTCGGGTTGTGCACAGCCGGTTCCGTGAACAAATACATGTTCAGTAGCACTGCAGCAAGAACATTTACGCCGGTGTTCATGGGGGACGAAAGATACGCAATTATATATTAATAAGCAGAGACTTGGATTTGAAGTTACTGTACTTGTTTGCTGTTATCATGCGCTATAGGATTGCAGTCGAACAAAGCAAGGCAGGAAAGTACCGTATTTGCTCAAATAAAGGTCAACCTTTTTTTTTTCACGACAATGTTACCCAAAATGAAATACCGACCTATATTCGTGACCAAATAGTCTCGACTTATATTCGTGAACAAAGCTAGCAAAAGTACCGAGCTAACAGAGTTCCTCCGTCACGCCCACCGTATATAGCCAGTCTGGAGATTATCCAGACTGGCTTTAAGATTAAATGCTGCATACCCAACGCGCTTGGCAGCACCGTGGACGACGTTGTTTGTGGTACCGAGGACTCCTGCGAACCATCCGACGAGGATGACTTCTCCAGCAGTTCCGACGAAGATGCAGCATCTGGCATCGGCTAGCGAGATTTAGTAGCCGAGCTTACGATAAATGAAAGTGTGTCATGTTCAATGTTTTTTTTTTCTAAAAAGATATGGGTCGACCTCTATTCAGATTATACTTTTATTTCTCGGTGAGTTCAATATATATATATATATATATATATATATATATATATAAGGGACACCTGTATTTGTGTTCGACCTGTGTTATTCGAGTAGATGTGGTGGATAAGAACTACACAGGGTTAACATAGACCGTCTTCATGTAGAGTTAATTAGTTTTGATAAAGTTACAGTAGCGAAGAAGAAAAACTAGTAACGTGCCAAACAGGAGCTTTTAAAAAGGATATGAATAAGAAGAATGCAAACTTGCACAGCGGTATTGGCCCTAGCTGTAACTGTTTCGCAGTATGACAAGTGAATTACGCTGGTTCCAATTTATTTACTCTTCATTTACTACCGATGTGCACCCACTCGGCAAACGCTGGTCCCGCACCTTTCATTAGTATAAGTTACTCCGCGTTTCCTTCGTTCCTTTATTTATTAGGGGCGAAGCACCTTAGGGCCGAGCCTTGTCCCTCGTCGTCCGTAGTTCTGGTTTACATGGAGACCGCTATGGGCGCTGCGGTGCACAAGGGCGTTCGTTCCCGACGCGCGATCTCTTTCTCTCTCATCCGTAGTAATCCAGTAAATTTTTTTAAGAAAACGCTGATTTATACACTGAAGCACAATTAAACTGATACTGAAACAAGTAAACTGGATTCGGTTTACCCGAATGATCCCCCGGTGCTTCGCCCACTCATCATCATTCACTTCGTAGATATGCGGTGACTTCTTTTATTTTCTTTTGAACTTTTCAACACTAGGAATACTTACTGTAGCACTTTTGCAACACCTTTTGTCGCAGTGACACTGTTTTGCAATGCACAAAAGTGGCAAGACTGCGACAATTTAATGATGTGTTTGCACCATGTCGCGTGGTTCGCTTCCCAGTGAACATTGTCACAGTAGGGATGAAGAGTCGAACCGGTGTGTCACTTTCTTGAGCGTGAAATGGAAATGGTGTTTTGCACGCTTCTTCTGGTCACCTACATCGTACTGCCAAACCTTTGCACGGCTGTCCGAGCATGCTGCGACGAGCGACGTCCCTACATGACTTTTCAACGGCGCTTCCCAAAACAGCGTGTACGAAAAGACAAGCCGCAGGGTGCACCGTCACATTCCATGCAAGCAAAAAAAATACCGTCGCAAACTTTAACACCATGAATTTTCTCAAAAGGCAAGATGTATTTCTTGCTCAATTTTTTTTTCGAACAAGTGCCTCGATGACGGCATGCGTCTAATAGCTTCTACAAATAAACGATGCCATAGAAACAGTAGAGCAGAGCTTGTTAGAATGCCCAACCTATATAAATGAATGGACATTCTATGAAAACGAAATGAACAAAATTATAGCCAGGCACTACTGACACTAAGAAGCACATTAGGTCCTATCCGTCGTCCTTCTAAGCAGCGGTAGGCTTTAAGATTGATGTTTGCTTATCTTCGGGTTATTGACTTGTTTCGAAAGCATTAGAAAATGAAGTATATGCACACATTATAATGACCAAACTTCATTTTCACATAACCTTCCGTTTTAATGCAACATAGCGAACATATGTAAATACCTAAGTCCATCTTTGTGAATTTTTTTTTTTTGTCTGCCCTCTCTTATTAAGGCCTTTCAATCGCTCATCCCCTCCCCCATGCAGAGTATATAGCCTTTACACATGCCGGCAGAATTCTCTGAGCGAAAAAATTCAGGCTGACAGATGCGATGCTTCAGCATTTCCACAATTTGTTGTTAGACGTGAGCGAAGTTTGTTTACCTTACTATATTTCTGAGGATTATTAGCCACGCTTCTCCGTCCTCGACAGCAAAACAGCAAATGAGAAGGCTATGTAGGGTGTTTTTAACTGCACTAAGGTTTTAAATATTGCTTGTGGCATAATCCTTGACCTAATATACACTTTGAAGCGGCCATTACTTCTACAAGAAATAAAATTGCTTAATTGAATAACCTAATTTGCTAATTAATTTTAGAATTCATTATTTTACGGCGCATATGTTAATCTACGAATTGTAGCAAGTGAGTGCGCAAGTTGTATCTACTTGGAACTAATTCTCAGGACTGCACCAGTTTCGAGATATTAATTTTAAAAATGTCCGACGAAGTGCATTGGTGTTCCAGTTACTTTTGTGCTTCAATGTATAAAACAGCGTTTTCTTTAAAAAATTTACTGGAACGCCAATTCATTTCGTCGGACACTTGTACAACTACAAGTCCTTCTCGTGATACCAAACTGCATAGGCGGATTCAGTATAGTGGCGGCACCCTACACTGTCACTGGATCTTATACGCCCTGCTCGACGACGGCGGGCGCTATTGCACGTGCATCGTCACTCGTTCAGAGGGATAGCGAAAGGCTGAACAAGAATCTCGCGTGATCTAATAAAACCTAATCGCTTCACGCTGTCCAATCAAATGGCGCGACCGTAATCCCGCGCAGATTCCTGCCAGAGAACGCGTCCCAGCAGCACGGCATGGCGTACCAGCCGTTCGGTCAGGGTCCCCGCAACTGCATCGGCAAGAGGTTGGCGCTCGTCGAGATCATCTACACCGTGGGCCGCATCGTGGAACGCTACCGCTTGGAGCCCGGACCTTCACAGAAGGTGCGCAGTGCGCGCATTCAGTTTTCCACTCACTTCATGTCTTTTCCTCCTACTATATATGCCCTGTATGGCACTGTGAAGATGTCCTCACATAGAGTTACTTATCCTCGCACAGGCGTCATACGTCCCCTTCCCAAACCTTATAGTCTTTCAAACAAGAATTGCTCTACACTCGCTCCTCGCGCTGCTCTCACAAGAGCTTTGTACAAGTGAATGCGTTATAGTTCTTTCGGTTACTCCTCGAAAAAAGGTTTGCACCCTTTGGGGGCGTATAATTGTCAAGCAACAATAATCGTCATATATATCTTGCGCGTCTTTCCTTTCTTTAACGCTGCGCGCCCGGTACTTCCAGGTCACAAATGGCATGCGCATTATCAGCGTGGCATAGCATTGTCGACAGGAAATTATAGTGAGCACAGAGTTTACAAGAAAGGAATCGCAAGCAAGGAAGGTGAGGATTATTGTTGTGGGACAAGATAAACCCTAAAGGGTACAAACATTTTTAAGAGTGATAGCACTTTCAGTTGTATGATGGGTGCGAATGAGGAAAACGCGCGATGTACTGTATACGCTGTGTTATACCAGCACATTTCTTTTCACCAGTTTGCCAAGTGAAAAATCCGTAATAGGGAAACTGTGTGGGTTTTTTTTTTTTTTTTTTTTTTTTGTTACAGCGAAGCTATTAGCCTCTAGTTGGTCGGGATTTTTCGTGGCGTGCTCACCCAAAAAACGGCAGCTGGAAAAGGGGTGTGTGATTGAATTTCCACGTAACAAAATTATATTTTCTCGCGTATTCGAATAACAGTCCGATGCTACCATATAAGTCGTACTTTACGAATTTTGCGACACAGTTTACTTTGGGAGAATAAATTAGTTCAATAACGCACTTACGCCAGGGGGCGGGAAGGGGGGCGGGGGCTACGAGAATGAGGATGAATAATGACGGACCTCAAACGGCAGCTGGAAAAGGGCTTTGTCTTTCACTTCCCGCGTAACAGAATTATGTCTTCTCGTATATTCGTATTACCATCCGAAGCTATCATGTCTGCAGCTTGTGTGTAAGTTGTACTTTACGCATTTTTGACGCAATTTCTTTTAAAACATTCATTTAGTTCAATAAGGCACTTGCGTTTGGCGGACGGCCTAGAAAAGTGAGGATGTGGGCTGCACTTCCGCACATCTGCGTGCGCTTGTGTAACGTCGTCTAACGTCAGGTGTGACTTGTATATAACTAATGTCTAACGTCCGCACCAGTTTCGCTCTACATCCCCTTTCGCAGGGTGTATAGGAGGCGGTTTTTTTTTTTCTTTCTTTTTTTTTTTCTTTAACCGTCATGCAATCTCCTGGCCCCTTTTCACTTTGGAGAGAGCTGTCACATTCCCAAAGATTCTCTTTCGCGACTGCTCTCTTGAGTTTCTTGAATAAGTGGCGTTTCCAGTGGTGGCGCCCTCTGGATAACAAATGCAGATCTCGAAGGCAATGCTTTTGCTGGTTGCATGCAGCCGAATCGAGTGCGGGAGCCGGGAACACGTCATAGACGTCGGGTTTTGACACCATTCGGACCCTGATTTCTCAATTACTTGCCACGGTGCCAGCTCTGCGAGTTTGCGCACCCCCTACCAAAAGCTGGGTACTCTTCAATGACGTAATGCACTGACGCATCCCGTTTGACTGTCTTCTCAATTTTAATGGACACAAAATGTCATTGCTGGTTCTGGCTTTCGTCGCAACATAAGCGAGGCTAACATGGACGTTGCAACTGGTTTCAGGAGAACCTCGATCTTCGCTTCTACGCGATGGTGTGCGAGCCTCGCGAGGGCCCCTGGATCAAATTCACACCCATCCCGAGAGAGGAGCAAGCCTGAGGCTCAGGGCGAAAGCCGACAGAAACCATCGCCTGCATTCGCCACCCGTGCCTTCTGAAGCACCGCCTGCAACATATATCCACGAGATTATCCGAAGGTTCAGGGCACATATTCTGGCGTATAGCCAGACCTTAAAGCTCTCGCTTTCACCCGTTGGCAGGGCGTGGAAAGTTGTACTGGCTATTGTATATAAATACCATCAAGCTCTACTATTCCAACGCACTATTGCAGGTATGCGTCTGGCGGCTGAATTCATCCGCATGACTTGAGCTCAACTAAATGCAACGAGAAGTCTCAACTCGAATAAGCGTCAGTGTTTTCAGGAGACACAAAACATGGCAACACTTTGAAGTATACGCGCAATACGCTCTGCGGAAACGAAGCAACGGTTCCCGCAGTAGGCGAGAGAGCATGTTGTTCAAGATAGTGCAAATGAGACTCTTGCCCGCAAAATATGCGAGTAAGAGCATATTCTTCCACGCAGTGGCACTTGAGGCGCCTATTCCCAGCCGCTGCGTGGCATGGATTGGAAAGCAGAAACGCTTGTGTACATATATGTTCGAGTGCATTTTAAAATACTCCAGGTGGTCATAATTAATCCGAGTCCCGCATTTCGGCGTCCCTCCCATAATGCGGCTTTGGGAAATAGAACATATATAGTTCAATATAAACCGCTACGTATATGCGTGCTTCATGCGTCACGGATGGCGCATATGAAGAAGCACAGTATGCTTTGCCGCTATACTCTGTCTCATCTTGAACGCTTCCAAAGTTGTGACACTGCAGCGAGGCTGCATTACCTGCCTGATAGAACAGCTCACATTCTTGTTTGCAGCGCGGACACGGAAAGATCCATGTAGATTGAACGAGTGCTGGTTCCACTTGTCTCCTTCTGTGTGAGTGCGCGCTACAAACATGAATGTGAGTTCCAGCAACCAACTTAGCCCTCCTCACCGCATAGACTACTTATATAACAGAAAACGGTCGAATCCTTTCAATGCCTTCAGTACGCTCATTCCGAAACTCAGATACTCTGGCGCCATAAAGCGATGTGACGATAGAATTTTTTTTTTTTTTTTTGCGCTACCAAGCGCACGTTTCAAAGCCAATTTTGACTAGCTAATTATTTACGTTGCTCATTGAAGTGCAAAAGCACCTAAAAATTAAGAAAGCTTTTATTTTGCAAATAGTGCGAAGGCGGTGCATTTCTTTTATATATTTTAGTTTGCTTTCGAGAAGAGAGACCCGTTTATTGGTGTCCCAATGCCTAATGACGAGCTTGCAGTATGTAACATATTGGAGTACAATCTTGGTTTCAAATAGTTGATGTGTCATACTTCAGGAAAAATAAACGGCGCAACACAGCCGTGGACAGAGATGGTGCCCGTCCTTTTGCTATAACAGTGTTTTTTTTTTTTTTTTCCTCCATCCTCTTTAGCTGCACTAAATTTTTTTTTTTTAATATTGTAACGTAGATTGAAGACGAAGTCTTGCAATATATACGCTTCTCTTGAATGGCGGGCCAGAAGAAGAGCGTGCAGCTTACGCGCTTCATCGTCTTTCATGGCGGCGACCTTTGCGCGCGCCGTCCCGCTACACTGTAGTCCCGCGGTGCGGAAGCCCCACATCATTGTGTCAATATTCCTGTGGCAGGTAGCGCATTTCTAAGCCTTGATCTAAATTACTCGATGAGGTGGTCATTAGTTCTACGAAAAAGCTAAATGCTTAATTGAATAATTAACACAATTACGCGAATTAACGTTCTCATTATTTACCTTACCCGCCGCGGTGGCTCAGTTAGTTAAGGCGTTGCGCTGCTGAGCGCGGGGTCGCGGGATCGAATCCCGGCCGCGGCGGCCGCATTTCGATGGAGACGAAATGCGAAAACGCCCGTGTGCTTGCGTTGTAGTGCACGTTAAAGAAGCCCAGGTGGTCAAAATTAATCTGGAGCCCTCCACTATACGACATGTCTCATAATCAGGACTGGTTTTGGCACGTAAAACCCCAGAAAGAAGAATTATTTACCTTACAGCGCATTCTTTTTCAGTCTACGAATAGTAGCTATATATAGTGAATATGCAAGGCACAACGACTTGGAACGAATTCTGAGGATGGCACCGGTTTCGAAATATACGCCGTCCAACCTGCGGTAAAAATATATTGTTGTTCCACTTACATATTTAAGAAAACGCTGTCGAATGCATTGAAGCACAAAAGTAACCGGAATGCCAATGCGTTTCGTCGGACACTTTGAAAATTAATCTAGAAACTGGCGTAGTCCTGAGAATTCGTTCTAAGTCGATATGCCTCGCATACTGACCATCACTATGCGTACGTAGATTGTAATATGTACCGCAAAGTAATTAATGTAGATGTTAAATAGTGTAATTATGTTAATTATTCAAGTAAGCGTTTTGATTTCTCGTAGAAGTAATGGCCGCCTCATCGAGTAATTTATATAAAAGGTTAGGATTGTGCTATCTACTACAGAAAATTTCTAAAAATTTGGCGCAGCTAAAAACAAAACGCCCTATATATTTCTTTGTCCGCGTCTGTACTGCGCTGTTTATTTTTACCTGAAATAATGGATTAGTTGTAGCATGCGTTACTTTCTGTCGCTATATCAGCTGCCGTCGACTGCGCGTGCGCAATTGGGGGAATGCGGCAGCGGTAGTAGTAATGGAGAAACTGTAACGATATACTGAAGTACTCTTCAGGTGGCGATGTTCAAGACTATGCAATATATATATATATATATATATATATATATATATATATATTGCGAAAGCGTCAAATGGCCCATTGAGCGAAAAAGCGGCTCGTCTGACGTCTGTAGCAGTGAAATGGCGCCTAAGTTCCCATTGGATGCGACGCCACGTCCGGAGTGCGCCTCGACGGAGCAGAGCGGGCGAAAGGGAACACCTGCTGCCACAATATAGCGCGCCAGGTGATGCGTGAGACGAGAGGGCATCGCCGCGATATCACGTCACCCTCGCTCTCGGCCACCTGTGTTATCCGCGCGGTCCTTGTGCTTTTAAGAGTGGAACACGATAGCATTAAAAGATCCCTGACTGCTTCTCACGCTTCCCGACAATTGCAGCTAAGCAACCGTAATGGTTACCGGGTTTAACACGGGCGGTGAACACTATGCATGAAGGCGAGCTTTGTGGTAGAAATGCGGCCTCTTGCGTGGGGCGATCCCGGAGATATTGCACGCCAAAAAAATTGTATAATTTTCAGGTTTCCGTTTTTGTTTCGTACTTTTAATATTTCAGTTTGACAAGATTTAACATAAAAGGTATGCGATGTGGATGTTTTGCTTCGTGACATTTGTTTGTGGATTGTCATTCTCAAAATTCCAAGGAATAGCTTTGCCAAGAATGCAAGACAAGGTATGAGCAACATTAAAGATAGAATGGTGTGGCATACCTAAATATATTTGGAGGGCCTGCGTGGTTGGGGATGATTTTCTCGGCCGCGGGCGCCATTGCCGACGCCGACGCCGGATTTTCTGCGACACACGGGTACAGTGTACCCCTTCTAGTACACTGTAACACGGGGCCCTTATCGTGTTAAATTTGGAGGACGCGTAAGCTTCGCCTCGAAGAGTGGAACGCGAGAGCGTTATGGGGCTCCGTTCGCATCATTTTTTAGTAGGCTTCACTGCAACACACAACGTGAGAAAGCCAACTTACAAAGACCAAGCTTACGCTGATCCCCTTAAAGTCGGCTTCACTTTTAAACACAAATGCTTTGCTGAGAAGACATTCTTACAGGGGGCAATATAAGCCGTTTTATATCAAAATGTGAAGGCCCTAGGACTTTTTTATTATTTTAATGTTTGCTGTTGCCCCGAGGCCCGCGCGTGTCCAAAATTTAGAAAGGCTCGGTTTTCAACATTCCCCTCAATGTTGTCTAGAACCAAAGTACAGCGAAACACCATCAGAATTGGAGGACGCTTGAGCTTCGCCTTTAAGAGTGGAACGCAATAGCATTCAAAGATCCCTGGCTGCTTGTCAGGCTTTTTTCTCGTATATTCAAATTACAATCCGACGCTACCACGCCTGTAGGTTGTGGTTAAGTCGCACTTTATGACTTTTCTGACGGATTTTTCTTTGAGAAAATCAATTTTTGTTCACTAACGCCTTGCGCCACGCGGATGGCTTGTGTCGTCGGGGTGGTTCGGGATTATGTGGTATGGCATGATTATTTGCGCCAGACGCCGATGCTTAACGCCGAAGCCGACGCCGGATTTTCTGCGACACGGGGCCCTTAACGGTTAAAAGGCGCCAATTAAGCGTCTCAACGCTCTCGCTTGCCCGCGTGGAGTTCATAACTTGAAGGACCGCTCAGCGGCGTTCAATTGGACATTAATGATTTCGCATTCACAACTGATAAGGAGTGCTTAGGTGTCCTCGGATCTTTCTGAGCCTAGTTATTCAATTCACTGGTCTCGTTCGGTAGAACAAGGTTCTAAAGAAATGGATTAGTGGAGAGACTATAGTTTCATGTTAAACATATCGCATGCTCTCTACTTCTTGAATTTACCGACACTTTTCCCGCAACTACCAAGAACTTCTAAACTCGATAGCCATAGGGTGGATTTCTTTGACGTCACCATTTAGCCGTGCCTTCGGCAGACGCAATAGAGGGGAAATCGTATACCAGACTATATCTGGCCAAGCCATTGAATAAAACTATAAAGGTAGCGACATTCCTCCTCGCCTTGCCTCTCCTTCTCCTGGTCTCCTCAACGCCCGCGCTTTCCTTCGTCGCTCGCCCTGGCCGTTTGCTCTTTTGCTGCAGGGCGCGAGTAGTCCCCATTGAACTCGCGTGTACCCGTGATGTAACTGATACTATTAACGCACTTTCCACTTGCACTTTTGCCGTGAATTCGGCGTTTATTGAATGAATGGCTCTTGACGTAGTATTCCATGACTTGTTAAAGCGGGCAAGAGATGCAAGTATATTTAATGCTTGGGCATTCTTTGCCGAGTACCCAGCAAGATCTGTCTGCCACGCGAAAAGTGTAATGCTTTGTATCTGCCCAAGAATGCGTAATTTGCGAAGTTAGGGCATTTAATTGTTATAATAGTGTAAATGTAGATGACTGGTGGCTTCATAAGCGGTAAGGAACAATTGAAAAAAAAAATGTCACAGTTTCGCCCTAAGGGCGAAGCGATGAA
This sequence comes from Dermacentor silvarum, assembly GCF_013339745.2. NCBI lineage: Eukaryota > Metazoa > Arthropoda > Arachnida > Ixodida > Ixodidae > Dermacentor > Dermacentor silvarum. Next base: position 179,110,060 of record NC_051159.1, on the reverse strand, counting down.
TGCGATAGCAACACAGCAATGTCATACGAAGTAAGGTGAGCGGCTTTGGTAGCAATATGAATTGTAGTAAACATGAGCTGATTAAGTAAGCAGGTGTGCTGCGGCGTAAGTAGACCGACATGAAGAGAGACTCGATGACCACGAGAAGGCGCGTGTGAAACGGTGGTGTTGCTGAGAAGCGCTTCCCGTGGGCAGCGCGTGCGAAGGGACACACCTGTAGCGCTGCACTGCCGACCCGGGCAGCATTGCATGTGTAGCGTGCGTTGGAAAATGTGGCCCGACTATTACTAACTGATTGAAGAAGCGTGGTGTGAGCGCGCACAAACAAACATGAATAGATCACACTGAATGACTGCAGACAACGACCGTCAAAACGCTGGCAGCGAGCGGATATATGCGCCGCAGCAGGGGGCGACGGTACGCGCGGTCTATCGCTTCAAGGGAAACTGAGCGGCGAATGCGCATAAAGGTCAGAGCCGTGTGGAGATAAGAGACGGTGCGGTCGAACGAACGACGAGCGCGGTTGTTGGCAGCGTAGGTGTGCCCCCCCCCCCCCCCCCCCCCCACCCGCTCCTTCCGGCGCTGGCTTCCCGCTTCCTTGCTTGCGCGTGGGAGAGATAAGAGACTGTGCGGACGAGCGACGAGCGCGGTTGTTGGCAGAGAAGTGCCCCCCCCCCCCCCCCTGCTCCCTCCGGCGCTGGCTTTCCGCTTTCTTGCTTGCGCGTGGGAGATTGAGTGCGTTCGCTCTCCGTGATAGCGCACGTCCCCGCACGCTGCCTCTGGGGCATACGGCGCGCGGCGAAGATTTTATCTATACGGAACCTCACGGCGACGGCGACGCCGACGGCAGAAATCCGGTTGAAGTGTCCATATAATTGCTATCGCAATAAAAATTATCAGAACGAAAGGCCGCCTTGAAAACTTACTTTCCCGCGCTACGGTTGTGTGTGCAGAGAAGCCTGCTGTGGGGCTGCTCAGTATAAAAATAACTGATTGGTACAAGTGATGATGATGATAATAATAATAATAATAATAATAATAATAATAATAATAATAATAAATGATTGGTGATGTTAAAAAAACTGGTTGTCACAAGGTCATCTCAAAAAAGGAAGAAGAGAAAATAAATTTAAAAAGTCGCAGTTCCGCCCGAGAGGCGAAGCATCAATCGCGATAGCAAATTAGTAGAAAGCTATACGGAGTAGGGATGGTAGTTTTATCGGCTGCATAAACTTGGACACATTCGCTTACTAACGAATTAACAAGCATGGTGTCAGCGCGCACCAGCAAGCATCAATTGATCACACTCGATGACTGCAGACAACCACTGCCAAAACGCTGGCGTGAGCAAGCGCGGTGCTGCAGCGAGGGAAGGTAGGTGCGGTCTATCACTTCAACGGAAACTGAGCGGCGAAAGCATAGCGCAAACAATCGCTTTCATGATACGGTGCGCGCGACAGCCCGCAGGAGCGCAAAGTACAAGTACGCAGTTGCTGGCTGAGTAGAAGCCGCACCCCCTGCCTCCCGCGCTGCCTTCCCGCTTTCTCCTTTCGCGTGGGAGATTGAGTCACCAGTTCCCTTTACCCCCGGTCGCAAGATATGCATTTTGTGCCGCAGCTAAACGTCACCTTCCCTCCCTCCCTCCTATCCCCTTACGGCCGTTCGCACGACGGCAGACGTCGCGTTTGCTCTCCGCCGTGCGCTCGCTCTCCGTGAAAGCGTGCGTCCTTCGCGCGCTTTCACTCGCACTTATAGCATACGGCGCGCGGCCACGATTTTATCGCCCTCGGACTTTATACGGAACCTCACGGCGACGGCAGAAATCCGCTTGGAGTATCCATATAATTGCTATCGCAATAAAAAAGGGAAAAAAGCAGCTGCGGTAAAAGCGGTTGTGACGGCGTTCCGGCTCAGTTGATACGATCACTTTGAAGGGGCCATGCAACTTCTTGGCAACTCTTCTCCACACCGTTCAATACACAGATATCATTTGTTTAGCACCGGAAAAGGCGATGGTACATGCATCAACTATAGGAAAAGCAAGTAAGCAAAAGTAAAGGAACAGCCGGGCCAAAGAATGCTTACGCTATAGCGGCAAGACTACTTATGCATTAGTAGACAATTCTCAGAATTCCTCTAGAATATTTAAAGCTAAGCTTTCTTTGCGCCTTCCTCCAACTTTCCCACTGCTGCTGCTGCTGTATGGCACACCGCATCGGGGGTGGTTCAAAGCATGTGTATACATGGCAGGAGCGCGGCAGAGTAAAGGCGACGCGAGAAACTTACTTGGACATTTCCACCGTGCCGCCACAATGTTCTCTGGAGCTCCCTGGGCGTCGCCACGATAGCCTCTTGGCAGCTGCAGTCATCCGTGACTCCCCCTCCCCCGGAGCAAGAAAGCTTGTATATACGTTGAAGAATTCGCCTTCTTTCCAATGGTTACGGCGTTCTGAAATACTGGATTTTAATATTGCGTCCAGATAACTTCTGTGAGCATTTGCAAGATCCTCAAATAGTTCAGATATATCACTAACAGATATATGTAATCATGCACTTGGATGCTTAGCTGTAGCATCAATCACGATGTCTGAATGGAGATAAGCAAATTACATAAACGTGCAACGTTGCAGCTGCTTTCTAGCAAGCTAATAGCACCCTGCATGGCAGCTGTGATGACATGATTCACTCTGCACTCGGTGTCGTTCACACGAGCAGAACCACAGTTCTACGCTTCCGCAAAACGACTAAAACCTCCTACACGGAGCCTGCAGTCAAAAAAGACATCCTTGCCTGCACTGTCCCTGCCACAAGTGGAGATAATTAATTTATAATTTAATGTTTTGAACGTATATTTTACACGATGCCTGCACCGTGCTATATGAATGGTGCACAGATGCTGCCATGTCAATGCACTGTATGTGAAGCACACTATAGGCAAATCAAATTAATTTTAAAATCAACTAAAGCCAAACTGACGTGGACATTGAGTGCTACAAGAAAACGTTCTAGCTCCCTCAATTGTTGCCTTGACGGGCACAAAACTTGGGTGGCAAGTCTTTTCGGACACAAGCATTTATATATCGCAGGTTTCTGTGTATTAACTACGCGGAGGCAAATATTTTATCCATGGCCATTCGTACTTTTTATCGTGTGATTGTGCATGTATGCATACAGTCACCGACCGAATTTCGGATTCGATTATTCTGGGCTTGCTCGCGGCACCGCCACCTGCTCTAGGGAACCAACGGTGGCCAAATTTGGCAGACGCCATACAGTAATCGACCGCGTGCGCGATATCGACAGCATGGCTGCTGTGAAGTTGGCACCATTCGGGCTGTCGTCCGTAACATTCCTTATCGGGGTGGTTCCTCGGCCCTGGTTAGGCCTAGCCGGTGGGGGTTGCCGTACTGAGAAACTCTCTGGGAGTTGCAAGCGGGCTGCACTGACTGCCACGCGTGTAAGGCGAGTTAGGTTCGCGGGCGGTCAGCCGGCAGCTATCGCGAATGCTTACAGGGTTTGCATGTACGCTTATTCGACGAAATGCCGTAAGCTCGAATGTGTTCATAAAGCTACAAACTGAATTGATGCAACACAGCCTAAACTGACAGCGTCAAGGTCGCACGCGCAATACCTGCGACAGGCGAACGCGAAACTAACACGCGGCCTAAACCAGCGTGGAATTTTAAGTAGGTATTTCAAAAAAGCAGTAGCGCACCCAGGATCTTTGCGGGAGGGGGGGGGGGGGGGGGGGATTTTTTTGGATGGGAGGGAGCAAGCACTTTGCATAATATGCAATTTCCTTGCTTTCGCCAGAGGAATCCAACAGCACATAAAACTCCTAATAATTATAATACTAATGACACCAAGGATGATGTTTATTTCTTCAGCATTTTACTCGGAGCTTGATAGAGCCAAGAAGCCGGTCAGCAGAGCAATGCACGTGGTCATCTGTTAAAGCTCTTACCTAAACGGTCGTGGCAACAGTGAGTGGTGGCAGTGCCTGAGGAGGTCACTTATGACTGATGGAGAACTCGGGAATGTAATAGCGTGGTTAACTCGGCCTCAGGGGGAAGGGGGGGGGGGTTAGAACCCCCCAATTCCCCCCTCTCCCCCTCGGTGCACTACAACAAAGCACATCATACAGCAACATTTGGTAAACCAAATTTCCGCAGTGTTAGAGTAAAAAAAATTAATCTTGCATCGAAATTTGCTTTTTCCAGCCTGCCCAATTATCCAGAAATTTCGAGGGCACCATCCGTGTCATAAAAGTTGGTCACTGTCTTAAGGTAGAGTTAATTATAACTCCCATAATACTTTAGTGTTCTCCATAGTGATACATTCGACAGTTGGTGAAAAACGTTCACACAATGTTATAAAAAGATCTCCGAGGCTCTGTCAAGCAGCTTGTTGCAGCTTTTAGCCTGTGACTCCTCTCAGAATGTTACTGGACAAAAAACAAAAAAGACCGAAAAATTCATGCAGGCACGGTCTTAAAATGTTTTTAGTCCGAAACACCTAGATAAGTATAAAGGCCTGCACTCTGTGGGCCATGTACTACTTGTAGTAAATGGCCTTCATGCTACTTGTAGTACAAGTAGCATGAAATTGGTCACATAGTCAAACATTTCGATGGGTGGACAGGGGAAACGAAAAACGTGATCTATTGCTTTGAGTAGATTTCTTGAAGACGAGCCATACATATACTGCAGCAATGTGTACATTCAAGGTCTCATGAGACAAAAATACATTCGTTATAACTGTACATTCATTACTTGCTGATAGTGGTGGGAAAAGTCTTAAAATTACTTTGTTATATACGATCATTTATTATATAGAGGTTCAGCAACAAGTAAATGTGTACAGAGACACAAATTGCGTAGCATACAAAAGAAACTTTATTGTGTAAAATAGCAACAATAGTGGCAGAGCACGCAAGAGAGCACTCCAGCAGCAGCTGCACATATGGCACGGTGTGCCGAGGGAAGACCTTGATACAAGTGGGTGCCTTGTGCCAATGAGACGGCAATGGCAGAACACTTTGAAAACAATCGATACGGGCCACCAGGGCCACGCACTTTGTTCTTGTATACGGCTGTCCACACACACGCACATATTTTGTACACCACAGCATCCCTAATTAAAGTACAGTAACTTGGGCTAGTTGGACAATGTTGCCTCACACTCGCACCATTAACAGACGGAAACAACCAAAAGCTGAATGATGAACGCCTCAGCAAAGCCATTATTTATCTTCGATCAACGACCAGATCATACAAAGGGTTCAAGGAGTGCTTTCCCTGGTCTTGTATGACAGAAAATGAACAAGGGACACAAAAGCATGCACATTTTTGCAGCCTTAATTTACAATTGTCAATAGTATTGTCAGGAACTTCACAAAAGACTGGGCAAAACTTGTTCAAGCACAGAAGCAATCCAACTTACTGCTTAACATGTTAAATACAGTAACAATGCCAAGAATTTGATTTCCTGACGTAGATAAGCATCAGAGTTACTGAACATGGCTTACAAGCACCTTATGCTACTCCAATTCAATAAGCAGAGAGCTCAAAACTATGCTGTACAAAAGTGCTAATTAGGGTTAGTTTGTTGAACATGACATAGTAAACAAACTTCTCGTAATCCTGTTGCCTGTGCTCTTTGTTCAATATGTCAAAAGTATGGTTAATTTGACAAATCCACCACTCAAGGACACCTTCAAATCCTGTCAATAAAACTTCCAACAGAGTGGTCATAGATTGGTAGTAGCTGAAGCAGCAGAGAGAAAGGAAAAAAAGGTGGAGGGATAAGCACTATAACATTAGTAGTGTGCAAGCCGGTATTCGCAGCTGCTAGGTTGCAAATTGCAAAACATATCATTGAAACATTTGATCGTAGCAGGCAGCTTTGCTATTTCACTTCAATACCCAGATGTGATCCACAAGTTTCAATAAAAGAAAATTGTTAAAATATTAACACCTCTAATTATTCAGAATGGATTTTAAAAGTGAATAGTGAACATTTATAGTACCATGCATTCACTCATCAAACAATATATAAAATAAGAAAGGTAGCCATGTGTACGGCTTGCCAACAAACTCTTCCACACATGACAGCACTTTTTGCAAAACAATGGGTTTCCAAAGTAGAACTACTGAGGTACACATTCAAATGAGACCACATAACTGGGCTTTAGTCCCACAAATACTGATACCACAGAAAGGTGGAACTTACGGTAAGGCAAAAATCCTTAATTCGTTACCAAACTGCATAGTAGTTGGTTCGAGAATTCTGCAGATTAGTAGTAAGTGCTAAGTCAGTTGGCCTACTCTGGACCCAGTCAATGAAAGTCAATGCTTCTAAAATCTGCATCACACAAGCTGGAAGAGAGAAAACATTGCACAGCAAGCAGTGCACAGACAATGAGTAATTCATGCTGCTTGCTGAGGCTTACCATCAAAACTATGAAAAGTGAAAAAAAAAAGCTGAAACAAATAATTAACCCATAAGAAGCAGCTATGAGAATTTTACGAAATTTGCATGTGATGCGAGAACTAACTTCTGTTTTTGTGGAGTTTTCCATCAAAACACATGACAGCCCACAATTCCATTGAGTACCGCCTATGGATCCACTACCTAGCAGCTTAAACAAGACTTAAGACGAGCATAGCAAGCTTCTAGCCTCAATTAGGAATTCAGTACCTGTGATCCCATAAAACCAGGAATTGTTACACATAATATACAATGCAAAAATCATCAGCCTGCAAACAACATGAATAGTTAGATTATTAAACATACTTTTATTGTGTTGGAAACTCCATACTTGCTATAAATTTTCACATTATACATTCATGCCCAGTGTAGACTGTAATAGTCTTCTACGCACACATACGTCTCGCAAACTCATCAAAATAATCGAGCAAAACGAAGCAGTATCATCGTGAAATCCCAAGCCAAACAGCAAGCTCGGCCGACTTGTTATAGTTGGCAATGGATATCAAGAAATAAACAATATAGTGGTTGCTTGCAGAACACCAGCTGAGTATCCAGCTTCCAATGAGCACAAACTTGAATGCTTGAAATGGCACTAAAGGTGAGGACTTTATCACTCAAGCTTCTTGAAGCAAACCACATGTGACTGATCATGGATCAAAGATGGCCAAGTGGCTAGAGCTAATTGGGTTTAAAAGATATAGTCAATAAATCACAATTTCAATATGATGCAGATACTAGTTGCTTGCCACATAGGTTATGACCTCCACATAGTCAATACATGTAGTGCTCTCCCTTAAGTACTCCAGCCCTCTCTCACGAGAGATTTGACTCGCGACAAGCACAGCATTTTGGAAGGAGACACTGTGACCAACATGTTCGGTGCATTTTATACTGAGAACAAGCAATCTTGTTCAAACAACAATGTAGCTTCTGCCACTACAAACATCTCCAGGACAGTACACGGTCAAATTTACTATAACATCCCGAGTCATGGCTCATAACCCTTTTATTGCAAAATACAAAGTCCACAAAATACACCCAGATGTTGTCCACTCCATAAGAGCCACACAGAACTCATGAGTTGCTGCCACAGCTACACCCATACACAGTTAGGCAGCAGTTGTGTGACACTTTACGTTTTACTTACGTATTCATAACCATCTCGGTCACAAATTACAATAGAGTGTTCTTATACACTCCAAATTTATATATTTTCTTGGAAGTACGACACAAACTGCGCATAAACATTCATGCTACAGGTCAGAATTACTTTGTTACTACAGGCCAGTCTTCACAAGTACAAAAATTGATTACAGATATTGAACTATTATAGGTGATGCACTGTCTCAAAAATAGCTGAAATATCTGTTACAAACATATGCGCCAGTTATTCTGAGTTGAAGGCTTTCTGATGCAAGAACAGGATTTAACAGCAGTGATACAGAGCAATTCATCAGCCTTCTCGTCAAACCTGAGAGTGCACCTCTTAAATTACCTTTCTTTTGCATTAATTACTCTCTGTGCTAAAGTAACCTATGACATTGTTTTTGGTTAAAGGTTGCGTTTACCTTCAGGTACCATTTTCAATAATTTTTTTTTTCTTGTTGTCCACTAGTCGGAACATTAAAAATAAGGAGACACCACGACAAAGTGTTAAAGGTGTACAGCCTCCCGCATTTTTAGCTATATCGCGCGAGCGTCCATCACAAGTCATTTTAGCACCTTTAAGCGGCGATAGTCAGCGAGATCGGAAGAAGTATTCTCAAGTGCTCTAAGCACTCTCCTGTGCAAGAGTCGTCTAATGCGATGTTCCCTTCAGGACGACGTACGACCATATTCGTGCAATATAGCTAAAAAGGCGGGAGGCTGTATGTACTGCACATGGGCTTCACGAAAGCAGCTGTCGCAGCAGTCCTCCCCCCCCCCCCCCCCCCACACACACACAAAAAAAAAAAGGGAGCTTACGAGACCAAGCCTGTAGTTACTTCACAAAGAATGCAGTGCCTCCTTTGACTGCTTGAATGGGAACGAAGTTTAGATAAAATTTTGCTTGAACAATGGTGGGAAACATTGATAAAGCATATCAGTTACAGGCCACTCTTGGGAATTCATTCTTAGCCTATAAACATTATACGTGCTTGTAGACAAAGAGACTGCCTACATACCCCTTCTTTGGTCTTCAGTTCACAAAGGACATGAGTGATGGCTCGGGATATTATGGTACTCGGACCGTTCAGCAATGGAAATAGCAATGGAAATCGGAATAAATGCAAAACCACACAGGTGAAAAGCTACAAATGCAGCATCGTTCTTAGTTTCACTTCCATCATGCATCAGTGAGTTCAATAAGACTGCCCAGTGGCAGTTTAAAAAAAAAAAAAAAAAGAGCAGCTGACAACATACAAACATTGTCTGCGACTAGAGATGCTGAGGCTTTTGTAGTGCTCCCTACAGAACATTCTCAAAAGTTAAAGCAATGCATAAACAACGAAATTATTCAAGCTTTGTATTACAAAACTCAGAAATTTAAATATAGAAAATTGAATTGGCAGCATTGAAGATGTAGTAATGTCAGGAAAGGGTAAAGCTGCACCAACTGTACTGAGTTGCTTAAAATGAAACAAACAAATAAAAGGCACATTAGCGCACAAAACACGACTCTCAAAAGCAAGGTCACATGTTCATCACGCAACCGTTCTTGCAGCCAAAAACCCTGCAATAAAATGCAGGGAAGAAAAACACTTTTATATGTAATGCCAGATGTGTAACAACACATCCACACACCAAAAAGTTCCGTACATCCATTCATGTGGCACACACTGACGTGTTATGTCCGAGTTGGCATGTACCTGCAAACATACAAAATATCTCTTCAAGACTGTACAAATGCACTGTCCCTGCATAACAGTTGATTTTTTGATAATCCGAACTTGAATGGCATGTAATTTTGATCATATTGAACAAACAAAACTTTCGCTGGTCAACAACGTTTCCAATGCGTTTCTTTTAATGGTCAATTCAAACAGGGCTTTCAACTTCCTGCTTGCTTGGCCCAAGCAATATCAAAGATATGTGGCCTCTGTCACAAAAAGCAACTGAAAGGAGACATTCATAGAGGGCTGACAAAACCAACATGTAACATATACAGAATACTAGTACGTACTTTGTCTTTTAAGTTTTGCCGTTAGCAAAGCCTTTTGGAACAGACAACTTATTTCAGAACACCTGATGAATGTACGTATGCAACTGCTTGAAGCAATTGAGAAGAATCAACCAAGTCTCGATTTCTTGAATATGTGTGCTTAACTTCATTTTGAGTGCAAAAGAACAATGCACAACATATGATGTCTTTATAATTAAACAATGTAATACAGTAATAAAAAATCTGCAGTCTTGAACCGAGACAAGTTTAAACAGACAAAAGTTGACTGCCCTACTGAGGTCTCAACATGTGGCACTTGGCTATTCTCGACTATTCCGAGTCTGCAGTGCACCGACAGGGACACATAATGTGGAATTGCACTGCTAAAGAGTAAAATGCTACCATCATGCTTCAAATGCAGATATGCAAGCACAGAGAAAACAGTGTGTTGCTCAACATGTGCAGCTAGCTTCACCTATACAGCCACCGTGCACAGAACAATACCACATGTTGCACTTCAAACAATATTACTTGCAGGTAGCACATAGGTCATGCCAGGACACTTCATAACTATGATACCTTGCCACTGCAATATAAAAAATCACACACCACTGAATATCGCATCACACAGTTTTCAATTGCATGCATAGCCAGTGGATAAACTCAACTGTGTTACATAGACGTCAACTATTTTGCACCAAGAGTGGTGGCCGGAGGTTTGAACACCTGGGGCAGACATCACACTATCCACAGAATATACTTATCATGAGGCAAATGCCCAGAAATGTGGACCAAGCCTCACAGACCTGACACAGCATCTGCCATGCCAGAAGTATTTCAAGACAAGCGCGTATGCCTAGTTCGGCACTCTTAGGACAAAGGCACAGTGAGACTTGCAAGATTGCAGACTTTAGGGCATTTAGAAGCATATATCACTCTAAGTGAGGAAAGCACAGACCCAGGGAACTGCTCGCGCACACACGGCCCACAACCTTCACACCAGTCACCCCTCACAAGTTCTGAGCAAGAATCTGCATGCAGGAGTCTCGAGTTTCTTGCTGCAAGTGCAAACAGGTGTTTGCAAAATGAGAAGCCTGCACATGCAGGCATTGCAGTTTCTCTGCAAGAACTAACTCGCACACAGGAGACAGCCAGAGTTGAGCATGCTACCTCAACGCACTCATTAACAAAGAAGGACCTGGCAGCTGCAGTGCTTGTAATGTGTTGCGACCTTCCTACTTCACATATCAAGCTTCAGCCACGGAGGCTGCTTGCACCAAATGTGGCATGTTTCTGTTGTTCTGCGCACTCAATGCAATTCGGAGTCCTCTGTCTTAAGCACAGTGATATGATAGGTACATGTCTGCTTGTACTGACTTCAGGGCTTAACACTGCTCCCGTACTACCACACAATTGCCAGAGTGCAGAGAGACGCATATCTGGCTATGGAAACAGCTGTGCAGTTAAGCCCTTCATTCTGCAATGTGTTTGTCAACACCAGCAATGCTCAATGAACAGCAGAATGTCTGGACTTCTCGCAGCCTTTGAGATGCAAGCACTTACACACTGGCGACAATTGCTTGCACTAAGAATGTTTTCATTTGTGTCTCAAAACTGGTGCCCACACAGCTACTTAAGTAACAGACAAAGCTAGTGTCTATCCTCGCTTTCAGGCAGTGTGAACATGCTGAACATTGTGTGAATAAGAGTGCTGGGCACATATGAACCTTCTGGCGAATAACAAAACCAAAGTACACGTTGTCTGTAGCATTGCCAGGCAACAGAACAAAAGACTTTGCTGCAACAGAATAGTGGCATCACCTGTCATTGTTAGTGTTAATCACGGCAGATGCCATATTTTTCCATTACAATGACCGATAGCACCACCATGCTTTTCCGAGTAATGGACTTTCTTTTGTGTCTGGCATCGCAGCAGGTGCCAACTACTTATGATATTTTCTGCACAAAACAGGCAAATAATGCACCCAAACATGGTATTAAAATGCACATACCGCGAAATACTGCCTCTGTGAAAAATTCAAGCGCAAACAGGCAAGCAATTCAGCCAGAAGATTCACATAAACCTGACGCTCTAATTTATGCAGTATTTGATGAAAAAGAAAATAAAAATATAAAAATGGGCTCTACGTTGCATCAATCTGTTTTCTCTTTGCTAGTGCTGAATCAACAAAGGCTTTCACATTGTGTCACAAGAGCCCACGCAAATGGCATCTAACGAACACTATTCTTAATTTTTATAAGCCTGCATATATTAATCAATGTACGATCTAGAACACGACTAAGACGCTTGACAAGATCTGAAAGTGGCACTTAATTTAAATTTACAATTGAAAGTGCCTTTCCATCTATAAATGCCCCAAAATGAAATTTGCAGGAATAAAAGAGATTACAAATGTCCTCATTTGTAGTTTTGCCATAAATCAATCCTGTAAAGTTGTTTAACTTGAAAAATGCACCATGCATGTAGACTTCCAAAGATTTCCAATGTTCTGTGTATTTAACAATTATTAGCAGGTTTTGTTAATCTACATGTTTTCTAGTATGTAACTAGTACCTTCTGCTCATACATAATATGTAAATTCGGAACAGTAGTTCTAGCTTGGATTCTGCCACATATTCTGTTTATCTTTTTCCTTTAGTCATACTGTGCAAAGTATCTCTCCACCGACATACTTGCCACCACGACAAAGGCTTTCATGATATGATCACTCTCACTACACTGTTAGAAGATAGTCAACACATTCAGAGAGCAGAGGTAAAATGCCAACCGGAATTTCAGATGGCAAGCAATGTTATAATTCTTCTAAATATGCATGCATTGTTTTACATATTTTGCAGTTCCATGTTGCATCAGTAATGGAAAATGCCCTTCACTTTCCAGAGATTTTTTGGCAGTCAAGGCTAATAAAGAAGCGATATTTATAGCTTTTGATCACCAACTTGCTATCTGTGATAACCAAGATAATAAAAAGTTTAGTTGACCTTCCCAAGAAACCAATTTTGCTAGGAAGGTGAGAAGCAACGAAATGACTATAAACATGTATTTGAAATTACGAATACACATCAAGCACTTCTGTTTCAAACTGAAATATTGAATTTGAGAATTTCATACCTGACAATGGCTGAATATAGCCAGCTGAGAATATTGGAAGTTGCCTACCACAGAAAAGGGCCTATGCAAATTGCTACAAGCGGTTGGTGCTCTTTATTTACATAGTTTTGAGCCATAATCACTGCTCCTATAGCGTGCATCCATTTTAGGGCAGTTGTGTGGAAGACTGTATGGACAATGTTGGTTTTTGGCTGCAGTAAAGGTGCTGTTCATTCTCATTTAATTTCTCTAGTTTTTTTCTCCAGTGAAAATATGGTTCACTGGCCATTTAAGTGCTGTCATAAGACAACCAGGAACTGGGGTGACCTGGCTTTATGCCCGTTTATAAGCTAGCCATATAAATGAAATTCTAAAATCCTGTTTTCTTCGTACATATTTACTTGATTTGTAATTTCCTCTATTCCAACAACCCTAGAATGACAATTTCTTATGAATTTGCTTTCCAGACATTCTTATGACAACCTCTGGGCCTGAAAAATTGGTTGGTGACCCCACTGCCAGATGACATCACTAACTCCTCAGAGGCATAATTTGACACTTACGTCAAATGTAATGAAAAGCTTTCGATGACAAACTTGGCATTGTGACCTTTTCTTCTTGTCTGCACATCTAGGGTTCTTTTTTTTTTTTCCTGGAGCGAATCCTTAAGGTGTCTATTATTGTTTTTTTAAATTATTTTCAATGAGGAAATTAAAAAAACAATTTACAATCACAGCCTTGAAAGGCTTTATAAAAATCATGCTACAGTGTAAGAATACTGATGAAATGCAGCAGAATTTTTGCTGTGTCTTCTATATTGCAGCGATCACCCTCTGGGACCAGAATTTGGAGCCAAAGTTATCAATGTGTCCTTAGAAAGCATATTGTTAGGTAAGCGACAAATATTGTTGAATGTTAGAAAAAAATAAAAGGAAGAAAGAACAGAGATAGGTTGCATGGTCCCAAATTTCACAGTTTTGGGGATAACCAGAAATTGGCAGAACTTTTACCAGAAACTGCTTTTCACATTTCTAGTTTTATCCAAAGACGCAGAACTCTATTTGTGCCCAACTCGGATAGCATTCCTGTGACCCTTTCCAGACACCAGCTGCATCACATGCGGCTGAAAGCCAAGAATGGACTTGTTCCTCTTGCCACTCGCGGAGCCAAACATCAGACAACTTCCAGCTAGGCTAAGTTACAGTCGACTCACATTAATTCAATCATGGTTAATTCAAACAAATCGCTAAATTTTGGTTGTCATGTTATGGGTTCACTGCACCAATGCTGCACAATTTAGAGCTGTAATGCTCAGCCTATTATTATACACAAAACAAACCATTTTATGTGCCCTTATGCAGCTTGCGACACACCAATGGATGTAAAATGCTTGCTGTGCCCCTCAGGATTCATCTCCAACCATTTTTGAAGGAAGTCTTCCTTTTAATGCTAGCACATGAAAAGATTACACACGGTACATGCAGCAAGTGGCTCGTAATGTCATCTTACATGCAAACGTACGAGAACTATCCACCAATTGATAAGAAGTTCTGCCCTACACGATGTAACTATAACATCTATGTGTGTTCCAAAAAGAGCACAGCTGCAATTTATAAATACTACATAGTTAACTTAGTTTGTATATGTGACACCTTCCATAACTCGTCACCTTACTATATACGCCATGTGCATAAAGGCAATATAAATAGGATAATATGGTTGGGATATTTTATGCTCATTGCTATCAAGGTACTATAGGATTAAACGGAGTTTTCAGATAATCCTAATTTCACAGTTTCCTGGGGCAAAGCAATGGCATAGTGTGCCATGGCAAAAAAGAAAAAAAAAAAAAAAGCTGCTGAAGGACATTCATAGTACACTGAGCAATGGCAACATAGCTTGTTAAAATTTTTCATTTTGAAATCAAACATACTGACACAGAAGTCATCAGCTACATTTGAAAAACTGTGACAACTGCAAGTTGGGACAACTGTTTACCAAAGTTTCAATTAGTTTCATGTATGTCTATGTATCATGTGAGGTTTTAAGAAAAGAAGCATAATAATATGCATACGCACATTTTCACACATAATAAATAATATCTTTGGTCGCATAATTTATTGATTAATAATCTTATACAGTAAAAGCTTGTTAATTCGAACTGACACCCTGGTCCCGGCACCCAGCCCTGTGTATTTCAATGGGGGAAAACTCCCAATAATTCGAACGCGTCGGTATCCACAAGGGTTAATTCGAAACTGGGAGCCCCTGGTTTACATTGCTCCTCGCAGAAGAAGTTGGCCCAGAGTGATTGCAATGTGTTGCAAAACCAAACCAAACCAAATTTACTACAGATGCAAAACAAGCCAGTGCGCATGAGGTGAAGCCAGCGGGCTGCCACCGCTTGCATGTGCCCGCGCCATTCGGGTAGCGCGCGCGCGCACGCTGCTGCGACAGCTATTTCGCTTCCGCAGCAGGTGCCGCCGGCGCCAGTGCTCCGGTGCAAGCCGTTGCAGGTTTTTGTTGTGCTGTGGTGGCTGGGCTGGGCCTGCGATCGCATGGCGTGTGCAACAGGCGACCAAGGTAACCAAGGAGACAAAGCACTGCAGCCGTTGAGCTCAGCTGTAGCGTGCGTTGGTTGTCGGAGTCCTGCTTTTGTTTGTGCGGGCGGGTAGCCAGTTTTTTGTGTCACCTCTTTCGTTGCCTCGGTGCTTCGTAGGCTGACGCCTCATCGACTATGCCAGTCATGGCGAGTCAGGGAAAAATACTCGGCAAAGGACTTAAAAACTGAAGATGAAGATTTTGGAGGAAGTGGAACGTGGTCTCATACCCAGGACTGAAATCGCAAAGAAGTACAACATCAAGAAGGGCACGCTGTCGACCTACCTGAAGAACAAAGAATCAATCACTGAAGCGTTTTAAAAGGAGAATACGGAGGCCTCGCATAAAAGGCTACGGACATTGGCCCATCCTGAGATGAAAAATGCCGTAGTAATGTGGATTAAAGAAGTTCGAAACCGTAACATTCCGTTAAGTGGGCTCATAATTGCTGTGAAGGCAACAGACTTCGCCAGCCAAATGGGCATCAGCGACTTCGGCGCGTCGGAAGGCTGGCTGTTGTGATTCAGAGCACATCACAGGCTCACGTTCAGAAATGGGTGTGATGAAGCTGCCGAGGTCGACCATGCCGACAAGTCGGCGCTTTACTTCAAGCTGCTCACGAACAAGACCCTAACTTACAAGGGTGATGCTTGTGCAGGCAGGTAAAGAGTAAAGAAAGGATCCCCGTGATGATGCGTGGAAATGCGACGAGCAGTGAACGGTGCCGCTTGCTCGTAATTGGCAAGGCAGTGAAGCCTCATTGCTTTAAAGGCATCAAGACACTCCCTGTTGATTATACTTCAAACAAGAAGTCGTGGATGATGCGGGAGATCTTCACTGACTGGTTGCGTGCACTTGACCGGAAATTCGTAGCACAACACAGGAATGTTCTCATGTTCATAGACAACTGTCCAGCGCACTGTGATGTCAGTGGGCTGAAGGCAATACGCTTGGCATTTTTGCCGAAAAACACGACTGCTGTGCTCCAGCTCATGGATCGTGGAGTAATCCAAAACCTGAAGACTCTGTACAGGCGCCACCTTCTAGGAAGAATTCTTTCTTTGGACAGTTGCAAGTCTTACGATGTCAATCTGCTCGGGGCTATTCACATGCCGGCAACATCATGGAATTCCATCAAGCAGGAGACTGTCGCGAATCGTTTCTGCAAGTGTGGCTTCGGCAAAGCTCCAGAAGCCTGCAACTTGGAGGCGTTGTGTGAAGGTGACTCCGCCATGCTCGACCCTAGCTATGCTACTCTTTCAGAAGGCGCTGATTTTAAGAGTTATGTGTACGTGGACAGTGATGTGAAGACGTCGGGGCCTTTGAGCGATGCTGACATAAAAGAGGCTGCATGCTGTCAGCAGACGTTGCAGGGCTCACGTGCGCCGAACACGGCTGACAGCGGTAATGAGTCCAACGAAGGCAACGAGTCAGTGCCACCCCCAAGTGCATGCAAAGCAGCGTCAGCGCTGGATGTTGCAGCACGTTATTTCATAGCAGATGAGAATTCGGACGCTGCGCTGGAGCTCTTGGGCAAGCTGCAAGCGATGCTCACGGAGTCACGACAGAAGGAACTCAAGCAAATGCATATTACCGATTTCCTTTTAATTTTGATTTCGTCAACCCTTCCCTGTAAACAAACAAGTTTTAGGAGCATAAATAGTGTCATATATTTCGACATTAAGGCTTGCTGCTCACATGAATGCACGTCGGTGCTTGTTTCTGGCATATAACTGACTTATCAATTAATTTCGTTGGCTGTTTGAGCTTCATACGAAATCACCTGCCACGAACATGTAGTAGCTCCTAATTCGCAATAACGAGTCCAGAGGTGGCTTCTTTGGGTGCTGCCGGCGCAGCGTGGCACAATGGCCGTTCATTCTAGCACCCACCCACTAAAGCCCGACCCTCATGGAGCGAACTTCCCCGACGATGTTCGCGCGTCAAAAAATGTAGCGAGACGCGCCGCCGTGTTTTCGCCTCACCGCCCCTCATGCGACGATCCAGCGACGAACGCTGCCGAGCCGCTATCAATGTGGCCAGCCGTTAAGCAGGATATTACTGTTTTTTAAATGTAACCAACAGTAAGATTTAGCATGTTGCGACACTTAATAACGTCGTAACTTAGTGTTTTATAATTTTTCTTGAGTTATTTCTTCTACAACATACGCTATTCCATTACGCTTTGAATTTCGCATACATAGGGCAACTAAGTAATTCTGTGTGTGTGCGTCAGGAAAGTGCGAGAGGCAGCGCAATGGAAGCCAGGAGCACGTTGTATTTTTACTTCCCATGTTTGCCGATCTGCAGCGAAACCGACAAGCAGTACAAGCTATCTACCATAGCCCCGAAAGCTTCCGATCTCAGAGGCCATATGCCGTCGTCGCGCCTATCTCCCAACTTTACCGACAGGTGGCGCTCGCATCTCAAAGAAAATTTCTCTCGCTAGGCTTAGGCGCGTTCGAAACGAGAAGCGATCTCGAAAATTCCTCAAGATTAGCCATAACACTCTCTCTTCGAAGCGGCATGAGACTAAGCAAAAGCCGTTTGCGCAGTCTTTTGCTACGAACGAAGTGAATTCTACAAAAACAACGCCAAATTCAGTTCGAAGCGGGCGACCGGGACCGCCGCCATGTTTTACATAAACTCAATCCCATGATGCAACGGCCGGAAGTGCTGCCTCCTGATTGGATCGGGCTTGTCGCCGCGCGCTGGACGCTTCCGGCGGCGGGCGAAAATATCTATCCCCTCCAAATCGGTGGCGCACGTCGCGATTTTGGACGCCGGCCGACGAGCGGCCGCCGTCGGACGAAGTTCGCCGCTTGGACGCCGGAAATTCGTTCTATGAGGGTCGGGCTTAATTCAAACTCCGCTTAATTCGAACAATTTTACGGTACCCTTCGAATTTGAATTAACAAGCTTTTACTGTATTAGACTTATGACCATATGTTGACCTTGTGACGACCATGCAAATAATGTGCTAGCCTCGTAACACTGCTGTGCCTGCACATCGACCTGGGTGATTGACTTTGACCACACTCAATGCCTACTACACCATTTTGAGCTGAGGGAGAGTCTAGATTAGTTATCACTGTAAAAGTGATATTCATGGTCGAGCTTGAATTAACAAGAGTCGACTGTAGAGCAGTTAAACTCTGCCAGCTGCATCTCGGCCGCGATTAAGGCTGGGAATGTCAAGAGACCCTGCTCGCCACCACTGTGCCTCTAAGGCCGGTTATGGTGGGCAAGCGAAGCCAGTAACCATCAGGAAGCAGAGGCATCATCCCAGAGGCACTGCGTGCGGTCGGTCACAGGAAAGCGGAATTCTCGGCACTTGCGGCAAGAGCGAATGCCGCAGCGGAAGGCGGCCCGGCGGGCATCACGGCACCACTTGAGGCCACATGGAAACCAGGCAACACACAGCTGCAGATGGCAGCCGCATGGACCCGACGTTGTGTGAGGCAGGGAACCACAGCGCAACCCTGCGGCTGCCTGCGTTGCTCCTAGCGCAGGACGTACAGCAGTTGCCAGCAAAAGTGGGTCCTGGCCAGATGCTGTAAAGAGTACGTGGGAAACTCCATCATCTGCTTAATTTTACAAAAGCAATCAACATACTGGGGCCCATATCCACAAAATTTCTCTTATGTAAGCGTCATCTGAAGTAAGTGGTGCACAAACCACCCAAATACAGTTAAACCTCAATATAACGAAGTTCTCTATATAATGCATTACTAAACTTTTTAACCACAGAAGACATGTATTTCGAACCTCTATATAACAAACTTTGTCATACATGATTTAAATACAATGAAATATTGCTGCCGCTGGAAAGGAATATTACGACAATAAATGGAAACTTCTGCAGACGGAGATGGTCAAATCGTTGAATTACAGTCGAACCCTGCTATAATGAACGCCGCTTCAACGAAATTTCTGGTACAACGAATAATTCTCGGTTTCCCGTCAGTGGCCCATAGAAGTCAATGCATAAATATCCTACCCACAATGAACTCTTTTTCTTATGCCGTTCCACTTCAATGAAATCTGATGAAGCAATTCCAGGCTCGAAAATTTAATTTGCAGTGCAGGAGACACTATTTCGAACATTTTGGCACATAAACATGTCTACAATGTTTAAATCGCATGTTGGCACCACCAGAAACTGCCGCTGATGACGGAGCATGGGGGCCGCCATTGCTCGATAGCGAAGGCGATGAGACTGGCCTTCCTTTGCTGTTGGCTTGAAATTCTCAGCAGCAGACAATCCGAAGTCAAAGCTCAGTCGTCTGGTCAGTCCATGCTGCATCTCGGCATTGTCAGTGCGCAGTTAGTGTTGACTCGTGCACAGTCAATTTCGTTGTAGCGGGACTCGACTGTACATGCAACTGCTTGCAAACGCACCTCTCAAATCACGCAGTCACCGACAGTGGACAGTGGATTCCAGGTGTGCAAAAAATATACCTATTGTCCTACAATTAATTTTTTTTTTTTTTGCTTGAAGCAGAACTGCTGGAGAGACATGCTACTTAGATCTTGTGAAGTCAACTTGATAAATGCACAGTTGATGGCAAGTGCATTGTGCAGTGACACTGGCACTGCCTAAGCACTCATAGGAAGATGAACATTTGCAATGATTAACAAGAGAAGCCCGAATCTGGAGTGTTAGTGTTTCGACAAGGAAACCTGTCTTCTTCATAGCCTTGTCACGGAACTCAATATGTCAGTACTGCCAGTATGACTTTTAACAAACAACGCTAACATTGAGCAATGCTTGCCTGACAAGTGCATAATGCTGCGATTCTATCCTTCACCGCCTCAGCACAACACGACAAAGGGAAAGAGCCAGCTAACAGCCTGATGTTTTAGTCATGTGACATGTGACAGAGGACGAAGGAAAAAGACACCGTAAGCGCATTGGTAAGCCAACTCAGCATGCTCAGTGTGCACATAATGGTCAACTCTCCCAAAGAAGCAAGCACAGTAAATGACTCGCACCTTGGCGTGCAGGCGAAGCAGCCCATGCTTGCATGTCCCCCTGTCGAGCAAAGGTCGCCTGGGGGGCATCGGCACACAGCGTGGCTACGTGTGGAGAAATGAGCCCCGCACGGGACAGGTCCACACTCAGGTCTAACTGCACCAGCTCCCGGCCACGGTCATCCTCAGGCTCTCGCTCGGCCAATGGGTTACGCTGTCACAAGATGACAAGTCACAAAAGGCTGAAGGCAGGAAGTACAGTACTCTCGTAGGCCTATCTAACATGTGAAGTATGGAGGCCTGCATCCTTGCTCCACGAGGTAAATGTAACACCAACCAACATGACACTTAGAAATGTTCCCTTCTCAAATTTAGTTCTACTTTCTTTCAAGAAGCAAAAGCAACAAGCTATTCTCAGTGTGGGCTCATAAAGGTGTTGATTCATAGCTGTTTTCGATTGAACTGCAAACGAATAACGCACCACAGGATTTCCAAAAAAGATTATTAGAGGGCTGTTTCATGCTGACTGTTCAACACACAGGGAAGTGACAAGGATCTACTCAACAAGTGCTGCTAGAATTACCAAGCACTGACCATGTTCAAGTGAGTATGGAAAGTTAGTCAAGCCACTAACAAACACAAACCCTTGCAAGTGATGCTTGAGGTGCTGCCACCAATATTTAGCATGTGTGATAGTCATCATCATCATCAGCCTATATTTATGTCCACTGCAGGACGAAGGCCTCTCCCTGCGATCTCCAATTACCCCTGTCTAGCGCTAGCTGATTCCAACTTGCGCCTGCGAATTTCCTAACTTCATCACTCCACCTAGTTTTCTGCCGTCCTCGAATGCGCTTCCCTTCTCTTGGTATCCATTCTGTAACTCTAATGGGCCACCAGTTATCCATCCTACGCATTATATTACAAAAAGTGGAGCTGGGCAGGCCATGTAATGGGTGATAGGACAAAGACATAAAATTGGCCGCAGAAAGGCATATCCACTGCCATGAGCGAGCTGTCTAAAGCAAAGGTTTCTAAATCAAGAGGACACGAGTTCAAATGCTGTAACCCAATTGTCAAATTTTTTTCTTTCCTTGTTTTTCTTCTCCCACATAAACTTTCCTATGCCATTAAAAAGCAGCAGACATCTTTAGCACTCGCCAAGACTTTGCAAATACATGCTGCAGTAGATCAGTTACTATGGCATTCTGCTGCTAAGTGTGAAGTTTCCTACCATGGTGGCTCAGTCTGATGGGAGTGGAATGCAACAACACTTATGTGTTGTGCCCAAGGAAGATTAAAAAGAACCACTAAGTTTAGCTGTATTAGTAAACAATGACTCTTTGCAAAACTACCTTCCTTACTCTGAGAGGAGCCTTCGTACTCCAGAAAAGGTGAAAAAATAAAAGACGTTATTGCAATGCCACTCAATTTTCGATGCAAGCTCACTATGACAACAAATTTTTACAGCGTGTACTCACGTGTATTCATCTGTAGACTGCCACTGTGACACCTGTCATAGTCCTCGCATTGCTTTGGAACACTAAACCTCATCTATTCAATCCATTTACTGCCTCTCCTCTTCGAAAGACCACAAGGGAAAGCAACCAACCTGCCGCAACTTGGACATGGCGTCAACTGAGATGAAGCCCAGGCGGTTGAAGCGGATGAGGAAGCACAGGACCTGAGGCTCCCTGTGGCCTTGCTCTTCTTCGGCCAGGACCACCACCCGGAACACCTGCACCTCCTGCAGTCACAAAGGTCTGTGTCAGCCCGGATACTAGGCATAGAACCTGCTTACCAGCACAGTGACAAAATAAAGACCCATTCTCACTACACTTCCGAAGCAACTCATTCACTCAAGATACAAAAACACAACATCCAGGGCGGTCATTAGTGGCTCTATGCTGAAGCTGAAACATGTCACTGGCAGAACCCTCAAGATGCATGACCAGAAGCAAGAGCGAGAAAGAGTGACAACACATTACAGTGTGGAGCAAAATTACACTGGACTGTCAGAAGAAAAAAACAACGCAGAGTACAATCCAGCAGGGGAGTGGGATTTCCTTTTTTTCTTCCTTCAATGCAACAGATCTGTAGCTTACATAATTATCATTTCTTCTGTTTTATCTCAAGTTCCTATAATTTCCCTAAATAACTGAGCAGCATACTTGACTAGCCCTTGCATATCAATAAGCAAAGACACACAACAAAATTACCTACCTTGACAAGTCTGCCAACATTATTCTAGTGTTCCATAACCTCTTTATTATGAGAATTCAGTGCCTTTCTGTCCAACGTCACATTCATTTCTAAAACAAACCTAAGAAAGAAGACCATGCTAAAAAAAAAAAAAGAACAAGATACATTTCCCTCTCACCTGCTTCATGTTTTCTCCAATATGTTTTGTTTAATGCAAATCCCATCTTTTCTTTATTTTGATTGCTCTGGTATAAATATGTGATGAGAATGTTCATTTCATTCTTTGGCTAACTATAATATGGTCGAAACCACTTTTAGTAGACACAATATTTCTGCAAAATGTGGTCATTATATCAGTAGTTTGTTCTATCTGAACCTGCTGTGAGAAACAGAAGTAGCAAAAAGAAAAGATAATGTGACAAATTGCAAGGAGTCACCTCCTTACTGAAGTTAATTGAAGGCTGCTTGCTTTCACGATGCAGTGCTTTCCCAAAATGTTCAAGAGTTTCACATACTCCTCCACAAGCCTGCCACAAAGTATAGCTGGCAAAAAAACATGTGAGTGGCATGTTATCATGCATGGATGCAGTGCAAGCTGATGACTCTGTGGCAGTTCCCAAACACAGAGGTACATCCTATCACACCGTGACACAGCATCTTTGGAAATAGCATGAACAGAACATAAGGGGCAGAAACTTGGAGGTTAACAAAGAAGCTCAAGAACAAGTTAAGGACCACGCAAAGAGCGATGGAATGAAAAATGTTAGGCATAACGTTAAGAGACAGGAAGAGAGCAGTGTGGATCAGAGCTAATCGGGATAGCCGATATTCTAGTTGACATTAACAGAAAAAAACGGAGCTGGGCAGGGCCATGTAATGTGTAGGACACATAACCAGTGAACCATTAGAGTTAGAGATTGGGCGCCAAGGAAAGGGAAACGCAGTCAAGGACAGCAGAAAATTAGGTGGGAAATTAGGAAATTTGAAGGCGCAAACTGCAATCAGCTAGCACAAGACAGGGATAATTGGTGATTGCTGGGAGATGCCTTCATCCTGCAGTGGACATAAGAATTGGCCGATTATGATGCATGCAGTACGGAATTTAAAATCTCGTGTGGAAAATAGAGAAATATCGCTTTCTCTTGCTTCCGCAATTTCATCATGTAGCATCATCGCAAGCAGCTGAACTCACCAACAGCTATTGCTCAATTTCATGATCACGAGGACATTCTCAGTGATAAATAATTGCTATTTTCAGTTAAAGGGGCCCTGAAACGCTTTTCTGACTAATCATAGAATGGCTTCACCACGAAAGTACATCGTTTCACAAACCTCAACTTTAAGCAGAGTTATCACACTGAAACCTGGCTTTCTTTCTCTTTTCGTTTCCACTAGCACGCTGAAAGATACACAGCAGAGAAGCCAAGAGGGCAAAACCTCGGTCAAACGTTGAGTGTCACAGCCGTGGTAGACTACACTACGCAGCATGCAGCTGCCATCTTGAAGGCCACGCGCAGTAGACACAGCTATGCGCAGTGCGAAGATGAAATGATTTTTTTTTTTAATCACACAGCTAAGCGCAGTGCGAAGATGAAATTATTTTTTTTTTTTTTTTTAAATAGCGGGCATAATATATATATATATATATATTTTATTCAACTCAAAATTAGCTATAAATGTATTACTGAGAATGTTCTCGCGATTACGAAATCAGCCAATAGCGTTGGTCAAACAACTGCTGTCAATCAGCTTCCGATGACGACACTGTGTATGCGAGACCAAGTGTCTGTTCACTGCTTTTGACACGAGATTGTAAATTCCCTGCTGCATGCAGTGGAATAATATTTGGCTCACATGTTTACAGGAGCCTTGTTAACAGATTGTCATTTTTTTTTTTTTTTTACTATGCTCAAAGAGTGTTTCAGGGCCCTTTTAAATAAATGAAACATATACAGGGGTGTCCCAACAATAAAAAATATGCAAATGCTGCGTAGCTGGACAGAACCAAGGTAATGGTGTTTGCCGTCATTTGGAGATACTCAGATTTTTTGCATATTGCCTAATGACATAATTAGTCTTAATCAATCAACTTCCCAAATATTATAATTAGATGAAAAGTGTCAATGAGAAAATTGTACAGCAACATGAAAACTCCCAATACAGCTTTCTGTTGCTCAATACGTGCTACATAAAAGTGTTTTTCCGAGGGTGAAAGAAGCCCACGAATACATGTAAAATTGGCATGCGACTGGTAGCTCGAGGCACTTTGCATGTATTCGGCCTTCTTTCACGCTCAGAAAAACACTTTTATGTAGCACGTATTGAGCAACAGGAAAATTATTCCAGAAAATTATTGCAGTATGACATTTGTGAGACGATATCCTTTAATAGTGAGGTTATTAGAAATGCTTCGGACCCCTTTTTAAAGGCTTTATTGCCACATTTCATTGTGCTGCATGGGTGAATAAGTAAAATTTGTGAGCACCCCGTTTTGTCTATGTGCCTCAATTTACCATTTTAAAGTGTCAGAGTTTTTTTAACCTCGCTGGTCAGTTTTGCACCGTTCGCATCCAGACAAGAGAGAGAAGCACACATGATGCCATGTTGCTCAGTTTCACACTGTTGTCGCTATTCGCAGGCGCAGACCTTAGCAGTGCGCCATAAGGTGCCTCCATTGGTTGAAGAACATGACGTGTGCTTCCACCAATGGGAGAGCACACTAGAGTGCCAGTATATGTGCCTTTTTCGCCTGTTTCCAGTCCATGTTTTTGAACTTTCTTAGGGAGAGGACAGACCAGTTACAGTGACACAAAGCACAGTTCCCTGAAACACCACCAGATGGCATTGCCCTCTGAGCATCACACGACTACTTGTCGGCAACCTGTCTTCGCACACAGTGGACTCGGAGGGTACACCATTTGAAGCAAAAGAATGGCCTCATACGAGACCCCATACTCGCGGAATCGATCGGAGCCTACGCCAAGGCAGTGCAACAAAGAGTCCGGGACGTGGAGGAGGTGGCGTGGCAACTGGCTTTGGCCCAAAAAGAGACTCTGTCTTTCTACCGTCAACACAAGAGCTCCATCAAAGCTACCCGCCTATATGACAATAGCGTCGGGAGCGCCCTGCTTTTCGAGGCTAGAGCAGGGGCGCTGCGCACTCTGACGCGGCAACGTGTGTTTGATACAACAGTGACGTGCGTGTTGTGCCGTTCATGTGGGAAATCGGACACAATCGAACATCTGGTGCTTCAGTGTGACGAACTTGGCGAGTCTGTATCTCGGACAGCGCTAGCAGTAGCGCTCGGCTTCGATGACTCTGAGGGAGAGCTGCAGGCTGCGGCAGTGTCCAGAACTAAGCGACGCCTTGAACAGTGGAGAACAGCAACACAACAATGTAGGATGTTGCCAACAGCGTCCGTGGAAGACCGGGGAGGAAGTATCCACAACAGTGTAGCTGCGCTTTGAGTTGGCCACTCTTCCTGGAACACACCTGCGTATAGTTTGTTTTGCTTCCCCCCCCCCCCCCCCTATTGCCGTTTCCTTTTTTTTATTTTTTGCTTCATTTTGCCCGGCCGTCACAGTAACGGCCACCCGTTTCAAAGGGAAAGGCACCACTTCATCATCATCATCATCACAGGACATGAAACTCACCAACTGCACCCCCCCCCCAACTGCACCCGTCATTTCATCAACGTTATTCATTCATCAATCCATCATAATCATGCTGCCATCACTCAATCATAATTATGGTGGCGTTGCCATGCCATCGTCATCATTGCATCATCGTCATACAGTCGTTGACGTGCATTCGTTGTCATACCGACATCGTAATGCTGTCAAGGTCGTTCTAGCTTCATCACCCTAATCTTGTCAAGCCATCGTCATGATATTGTCTTCATCATACAGTCATCGTCCCGATGTTGTCATTATTCCATCATTATTGCGTTGTTGCCACTCATTGTCTTACCATTGTCGTGATGCTGTCGTGGTGGTTGCATTGTCCTCATCATACCGTTGTCATAACCCCATTGTCCTTATGCCGTCCTCGTTACACCATTGTCATCATTCCAGAATCGTCATCCCAGTGTCGTCGTATCACCTTCGGCTGTGCCATTGTATGCTTAGAACGCCAGGGAACACTCAGACAGGAGTGTAGTTGTTTAAACAAGAATGCTATAAAACATCCTTTACACTGAAATGTCACAGAAGAAGTAGGAACTTCAGACCCCCAAGCAATTCAGCAAGTTCGAGATCAAGGACGCCTACTCCCGCACAACAGCTAACACTTAAACATTCAAGTTAGACACTCGTAAGCGCCTTGCATTTTTTTTTTTTTTAATCGTGCCTGTGTGATGCATAGGCCTATCTATTGATTGATCTTTGTTACAATAAACCCTCCAGTTTCCAGTGCAGTCCCTGTCTTACCTCTGCTTCCATTTTCTCTTGTTTGATTTACACTGTTTATTTCTAAAGATGTTCCACCAGCAACTTGACGCAGCACTTCAGTAGCCCACATGTCAACGAAAGGGCTTGTTTAGTTGCTTTTCCAGGTAGCCTGCTGTGCTGAGTCATGCTGCTGAGGAAGTGAGCTCGCGTGCCTTCTACTGTGTGAGCTGCAATACCATTTTGCAGCACGCCACACCAGAGACTTCATTATTATTATTTTTTTTACATCAATAGCTTACTCCTGGACGAAAAACATTGTTGCTAGGAGTTCACGTCACGGTACCGAAGTTCACAAAACAGAAAAGTAAAACAAGTGCTCCTTGCAGATGAAACAATGGATGAATCCTGTGAGACAACTAAACTGTCCTTCTGATGCTGCTGCATAATGCTGACATTTCTGTAAACCACGAATAATAATAATAATAAAATAATAATAATAATAATAATAATAATAATAATAATAATAATAATAACAGAGCTGCAGAGTTGTTTGCAATCATTCACCATTCCTTTCACTGTCTAGGTATAGTGCAATATATATTAACAGACTCAAGATGCGACAACTTGTATCAGACAGGTCTCTGCTCTCTCTATCGCTGCTAATCTTTCCTTTCTGATATTATTATTATTTCTGGTAATCACGTTGTTCAGACTGTCGTAGTTCTTTGTGCCTTCTCTCTTTGAATAGCAAGCCTGATTAAATATTTAATTGGCATACACACAAGCTTAGTTTCTGTTTAACCATGTATGTGGCAGCTATTGCTAGGGCATTGGGTTTCACATTAGTTGTCCTTGAGCACATTTACAGTGAGTGCCTTTCACAAGCGAACAAGCATCGCTGGGCAGAGCACACCTCAGCCACAAAGCGGGAACCGTGCCAGCAATCAATCAACAGGTGCTGTCAAAGCATCCTGGAGTAAACGCAAGCTGCTCAGAACACCTTCGTTAGCAGTCTAGCAGGCACTGAGTAAAATGCTACACTCAGCTCAGCCAGCATGGATCTGAAAATTCAAGTGATTAAAATTCAGTACTCCAATATAAATTCACTTAACAATTTAAAGCCACCCCAGCCTATAATCACTGCTTTATATTGCCCAACAGTGAAGCCTAGCAGAAACAGTACAGCTACAGATTGGAAGTGATACATTTAATACATATTTTACTTTTTCTACTTTTGTGAGGGGCAAGTGCTTTTTCAGTTTAGTTCCAACTTCTTTGTTGTGAGGCCGCTTACATAGGTGGTAGAAAAATGACCTATCATTTACATACAAACATGTCATATAAGTAGAATATGCAAACTGCTTGTTCAATTAACAAGAGGAAAAGAGCTTAAACATGAGCGCCACAATGGCACCACATCAGTCACTTATTTCTCAGGTTTACAGAGCTAATACGATGTATGAAGAAAACTACGAGCACGGAATCAGCTGCAGCATCCGCCCTTTTTCTATGAACGCACTTTTCGATGCTCGTTTCAGTGTATAATCCTTAGCGCTGACCATTCGGCAAGCGACTCGTCTTTCACCAACATGTGCAGAACTACCTTCACTACGCTGGGCTTCATCATGCAACGTATCTTTCGCAGCCCGCACGAAGAGTTTTCAGTTACAGGATGCGCGCGCCCTTCCACAGTAGCGACAGGCACGGTCTGTATGTGGCGACGTCCACTGACCGTGCGGAAGTCGATGAGCTGGGTAACGTGCGTGCCATCAGCCCTTTGGAACTCGAGAGTGATGGTCTCGTCGCTGGTGTTGGCTAGCAGCCGTTCACGGAGTAAGTCGCCTCCCGCGTTGCGCACGTTGATGATCAGCTGCGCTGGCGTCGGCTGCACTAAGCACGCCCAAAGCAGCGCCACAGCAGCCGCTGGGCCCAGCATTCTGAGGTTTAGGCTAGCTACAACCGCTGGTCGCTCGCGGCATCTTTACCGGCCGCCTTCTACGACACTCGCACAATGTGAAAACATGAAACCACAGGCCGCAGGAGGCTTCGTTCGTGTTTTGTTGGTACGCCTGCGGATTTCGCTTAGCTCTCGACTTGGCTCGCGATGACTGCATATTTGCTGAGCGACTTTGGCCAAGCCCGCGACTTTCACAAAAGAAGGTTCTGCGTTGAAATGGTTCAAAGCAGCCGTATAATAAACGTAGATTACAACACTTTATTTATGTTTAACGAAACATTTGACGTGATATCTAGCAATGAGCGAGTGACCATTGCAACATGATGTGCAAATCGAACCAATGCATAAACAACGATGCAACGGGAAGGGAGTGATGTGACGACATGGCCATGTGACGCAACAAGTTGACTGGTTGCTATGCCAGCTGTGGTGTTCTGTGGTGAAAAGCGCGCCGGCGTCGGCCCTACCGCCTGCCTCTGGCTGTTGGCGTCAGCAAAGCTGCCGGCCGGACGTAACGTAGAAGGATGCGCGTTTAGTCACTGACTTGGCGGTTATCACTGATAAAAGAAAATGGTGAGCGGAGAGCCAGTGGAGGACTTGCGGTACCTGTTCGACTCGCTCTGCGTCGACGACGAAGGCTACGAGTCGCCGAATCACGAGGATGACGGCGACGCGAGTCCTACAGTGCGACGCCGAGGTCCCCTGCGTCACGAGACGGCGCCTCGGCCATGCCCGCATCCGTATCGTTATGGCAGCACCGACGACTGGCGGAGCCCCTCGCCCGACTACCGGTCTTCATCGGTCGACTCGGCCGTTTCGCTGTCTCCGCCGGCATCGAACGAAACGTGTCACAGCACCGCGAGCAGCGGCACTGAAGACTACGGCGATCCCGAGAAACAAGCAAAAGTAGAGGCGATCTTGCAATTCCTGCATGAAGGCGAGCCCGAACCCGTGCCAGTCGTTGAACCTTTGCCAGTCGTTGTACCCTTGCCAGTCGTTGTTGAAGAGCTCAACCGCGGGTCTGCCTCTCGGTTCAAGCCCATCCTGCCGCGTGAAAAAGACAGGTACTATGTGTGCTCCAGCATGTCGTTGTTGTTGACCTGAGTGGTTGTGGCGCATACCCACAGTGGGGGATTGGCCTATGATCCAGCATGTCAGCGTTCTACGCTTTTTTTTTTTAAACGAAGTATTAACGCTTCAAGAAGATTGCCCCTCACTATCTGTTTTCACTCAGGTAGAGAGAAGCGGTGCAGCAGATATGCCATGAGACGTTATGTACTGAAAGCTGAAGACAGTGATAGTCTCACGTACCGCTACGTAGTAAAATATACGCCGTGGCATTGCATGATCCCGAAGTTGCGCCTGAGCTTATTTGCCCGCCGTTGGTCGCGGAAACTTGTGCGCGCTGTTTAGGCCAAGCAACTTTGATTGACATCATTGACAACCGCTCTACCTTGGAAATTTTACGTGCTTTCAGTATCTTGCAGTGCGTATCTATGTCGCATCTGCAATATATATATATATATATATATATATATATATATATATATATATATATATATATATATATATATATATATATATATATATTGCAGATGCGACCTAGATACGCACTGCAAGATACTGAAAGCACGTAAAATTTCCAAGGTAGAGCGGTTGTCAGCGGTTGTCAATGATATATATATTATCGTCCAGTTTTGTCCCGGAATGAAAGGTGACTTAGGTGTACCACAAGGTGGCTTTAGGAGGAGGGAACAGATCAAGCAGGCTTGTGATCTTATCAGAATAACCTGAGAAGTTAGGCAGATAATTTCATATTATTTCACATGACCCTGTATGCCGGCAGCTTACAGTATTCCTTGCCCATTGTCAGAAGTGGAAAGTTATGCAGTATTACACAGCTAAAAGAAAGTTCGTTGACTAGAACCACAAGGTAACTTATATCTGGAGATGTGCTTTTTTTTATTATTCATTTATTTTTATTTTATTTAATAATACTGTCAGCCCATGAAGGGCCATTACAGGAGAAACAAAAAATGAAAAGATACACCTTTGGCAAAGTTATGGTATACATATTAGTTAGCGGCAAAAAGAATATCGTGTACACATTGTAAAAAAAATGCTGTGTATCTGTGGGTTATTGCGATTTTTTGCACATGAGTAACACAAGCAATCACCCCGCTCCCAATCCTTCTTGACATCAGTAGAAAGCTCATCATTAAATAGACAGTGCACACTGTCAAGACAAGATGCAGTGACCAAAATAGTTGAAACCGCAAATGATATAACACATTATTAGTTTACAACAGAAATAGTTCCAATAAGGAAACGCACAAAATGACAAATTATTGAATGTAGGTACTGAATGGACACAGCAGCAGGTGCAAACAAGACATGGTAAATTATGGTTATTTCGAAACGTGCTAAGACAAATTGGCTAGAAAATGTTTTTAAAGTATGTTGTTAAATGATATTGCAGGGTTATCAGCTGATTTACTGGCAATAGGTAGCAAGTTCCAGGTGGATGTAGTGGAAAAAAAACATTGTTTGCTTCATAATTACAACAACGCAGAATATGAAGGGGAGACACAAAATGACAGAACCATGCACTGACTACCAACTGACATTTTTGAATTGAAACAAGTGTTTTATAAAGTCGCCAAGCTTCTTCCCACACATGCTCGCCATACTGACACGACATCACACTATTATCTAACACATGCTGGGATACCTGGTAACACAAGTCAGATATCTAAGAGAGCAAGTTCATTGTTCAAAAGGGCTGTCACGGTTACCGGTGCACGAGACAGGAATCGGGACAAAGACACACAAAACACATTTATGATGTACCACAGCGATATGTCCATGTCAAATCTACACACAACCGCAAGAATCGTTGCACTCAGTTCGATATCTACTTCTCAAAACGTCCTAATGAGTCACGTGCGATGTGGCACTTACGTGTCTGCTTTGATGTGCTTCTTGCGCATGGCCCAGTGGAATGCTGGCTTCTCTGATGAGGGTTGTCTCCCTAGAATTGGCCTGGCTTGTCGAGCGATGTCGTAGGTGAGGGCGAGGTTGTCCCCGTAGCATAGGACGGGGCCGTTGTCCTCAGACCAAGCCTTTGCTGGCAACCACGGTTCACAGCCGCGGGGCGTGGAGGATCAAGCCCGACTGGTGCAGGGCCACTATTGTCCTCCTCCTACTCAATTCTTCGATATCGACGCCATTGGTCACCACCTTATTGTTGTTGTCTTCACCCAGTCTCCTAGCGGACTTCTTCCTTCTTTTCTTCTACCCGTCTTCTTGCTCCTTCCAGACCAGATGATGATGATGATGATAACCTCAGCACCTGGCTCGTACCCACTCCGGGGGATTGGCCAAGAATTGGGCACCTGAACTTTTAGATACGGTTTTTGAAACTACTGTTACAGTGCAATTTAGTAATCAGTACAGACAGAATAATTTTCCTATACTGCACTTTTTATAATATAAATGTCATGCTATATCTCTAGTTGTAAAAGTATGGATTTAAAATTTTATTCGTTTAGTTGATTGAATGAAACCACAAACGGCATCAAACATGTCCCTGTGGCTAAAGCCGAATACCGAGGCACCGAAAGAGAGTACTATTTCTGATGTTAAATTTACCCCTAATTTAGCGAGCGGCAATTCAAGAAGTCTTTTTCTTTGTAATTTATACCAACGACATATTAAAAAGTAGCGGCCTTCTTCTTCTTCATTCTTCTCTTTCTTCTTTTTCTTCCACTTCAGCTCGTGACAAGGGCCAGTGAGGGCTGGTTCAAGCACACGCTTGCACTTTTTTTTATATATACAGTGCCTCCATTATCTTCCTTGCTATCACATTTTTGTGACGAAGAAGTGTTTGTGTTCAGTCAAATTGCACTTGGCATGTTCAGCTCTTACAATGAGCAGCCAGATGCGAATGTTTGTCCAATATAGCATTGTGTAGATGCTCACTGAAACACTCGTTCAGACACATTCCCATGTGTCCTATGTAGACGTGTCCGCAAGTGAGGGGAATGTGATGCACTGCGCAGCTGGTGCACGCCACATACCTGTGCATGTGCTTGATGGAACATTGCTGTCGGGTGCTGTGAGACTGCTTGCACTTTTGGACAGTTTTCTTGGATTGTTTGCTTCCCATAGTTAGCATTAGAATTAGTTAGTAGTTATTATGGGGCTCAGGAAATCTGTATATACTTGTGAAATACTGTGAGGCTATCGAATTTATGGCTGTCTCTTTCATGCAGATGAGAAATGAACACTCCTAACTTAGGGACGCTAAAGAGAAAAATAAGTTGAAATGTGTTAGTTCAAGCGCCTTACTTGTATTAAAATGCCCATAACACCGTAAACTTGTAATAGTAGCCTTCAGGTTATTCTCATATTGATAATATGAGAATAACCTGAATGGTTGGAGTGTTATATCAACCACAGTAGAAAAAGAATGAAGTTTTATTAAAATGCATTACTATAAAATGTTCCCCTTAAAAATGACAACTCAGTACTTCGAGCTGTGGGGTTGGTCCACTGTTCTGTGTTTTTCGTATTTTTCACACAAAGGCAGCACCACTTTTCAATAGAAACCACTTCTGTGGATCACAACACAATGTGTACAATGTCAAGTAATCTTCATTTCTAACTACATTGGAGACCATAAGCACAGTGCACTCGCTGGGAGTGTGCTGAAAGCATGAGAGAAGTCCATTGGAAGCCTTGTTCCATATATACTTAGGTTGGTAGGACACTGTTATCTTCATTTATTTACAATACCTCAAATACCCCTGTTGGAGGGGTACAGACTAGTCAAGCTTGCAACGAAACTGATTGTTGAGTTTGTTGGCTCTGATACTTTGAAAACATTACAAAGCAAGACACAGAGAAAGAAATGAAGACACCGCAATGCACCACTTGCAACTGAGTTATTGAAGAAAATACGTGCCTTTTGAGTGTCTGAACCCCTTTCCCTCTCACCCAAATTACTCTGTTGCCTCTACTTACAATGGATGCATAACTTTAATGAAAGACCTGAGGTACGCAACTCGGCACGCAGCGGGACGCTCCCACGTTGGGACATTCAGGCCATGCCCGACCGCCGCATCGTGGGCCCTCTTGACATCGTGGGCCCCATAGTTGCGCCCAGGCATCGGGGCTCTTGATAGCGGAGAGCCACTCGTCCTCATTGATTTGTTCCGTGCCTCGCAATGAGGGGCAACGCCAGAGCATATGGTCTAGGCTAGCGAAGTCATTGCAGCGTCTGCAAGAACTACTGGCATAAGTGTCTGGATAAAGCTTGTGTAATAATGCCGGGCAGGGATACGAGCCTGTTTGCAATAATCTGAGGGTCAATGCCTGCGCTCTATTTAACTTCTTGTGAGGAAGGAGAAAGTCTCTCCTGCCGAGATAGAAGTGCTGCGTAATTTCGTTATATGTGGTCGGTTAATCTGTGTTCTCCACCACTGCGGGCCGGCGGGGGAGTTCTCCATGGTTGCGGAAAGCGGGACCTCGCGCCTTGGCGTGGGCCAGCTCATTGAGGTTTGTGGGGCCTCCCATGATGGATTTCATGTGAGCGGGGAACCACGTGAGAGTGTGGGTGGCGACGCGACAGGCTTCCTTACACACTGTGCCAACACTGAAGGCGTGGATGGCTGCCCTGGAGTCGCTGAAGATATTGGCATGTTTGTCCTCCAGGAGGGCCAAGGCAATGGCCACTTGCTCGGCCGCACATGACGGCGTGCTTCGTACCGAAGCAGCGTTAACGGCCGAACCCCTGTGGTTTATCGACACTACTATAAAATTTTTGCTGTTGCCATATTGGGCTGCGTCAACGAAGCAGCTGCCGCCAGGGAGTTCTGTCGCCCGACGTAGGAGCGCCACTGCCCTGGCCTTCATTCTTCCCATGTTGCGCTGGGGATGCATATTGCGCGGGTTGGGGGATATGATTATGTCTTTCTGCTCTTTCGGAAGGCCCTGGTAGGAGTCTTTGACCTTGGCTGGGGGGACGCCCATCTCTGTTAGGAGTCGTCTGCCCGCCGTGGTGCCGGAGAGTCTGAGAATCTGTGCCTTTTCTTGTGCTTCTGCAATTTCTTGCAGTGTGTTATGAATACCCAACTGCAGAAGTCGGTCGGTGCATGTGTAGTTTGGTAGTCCGAGCGCGCTCTTGATCCCCCTCCTTATCAAGCAGTTAGCTTGTCTCGCTCGGCCCTCTTCCAGACGTGCATGGCCGCTACGTACGTGGAATGGCATAAAGCGTCGACTAGCTTTATCAGATTCTCTTTGCTCAGGCCTCTCCTTCTGTTAGCTACACGCTTGATAAGACCAATGACGCTATCCGTCTTCTTTGCTAGTTTGTGAATGGTGATGCTATTTGTGCCCGCCCCTTCGAGTGTCATTCCCAAGATTCGAATGGACGCGACTTTGGGAATCGGATCTCCGCACTTGATGTAGAGATCAATGTCGATTTCGGTGGGGGGTTTCCAGTTATGTGGCTTGCGGCCCTTTCTAGTTGGGCTGTAGAGAAGGAGTTCCGATTTATTTGGGGAGCACCGGGGGGGGGGAGTCCCGTGTCTGTTAGAAAGCGCTCTGTAGTGTCGACAGCTTCCTGGAGAGCGGCTTTGACTTGTCCGTCACTGCCTCCCTTGCACCAGACAGTGATGTTGTCCGCGTTGATCGTGTGAATGATGCCCTGGATCTTGCGTAGGTATCTCGAGAGGTTGACCATCGCATGTTAAAGAGGAGCGGTGAGAGGACTGACCCCTGGGGGGGTGCCTCTTCCGCTCAGCTCCATGTTATGTAGTAACATCTTTGAAGAGCATGTGAAATGAGCGTGATGTTTATGCTCTGCTTAATGTTGTTGTTCAGGTGAACTTTTGAAATTCTGCCTTTGTCAGTAAGACTAAATATTTGTAGCAGATTTGCACAAAGTATCCAAACAAGGTGTATATCATTCTAGGCACCATGCATAAACTATAGTATGTCATGTAACAACATGGGAAAAGATTCAGGTGTCTGTGTACTTACTTCAAGCTGTGATTCAGATGAAGAGTACTCACCCAAGATCAGTGTCACACGTCTAAAGCTGTCCCTTTCCCTCTTGACATTCCAAGTGCATCGTCATATTGCCTGTTTGTCTTCTTCATGGCACATGCTATCATCCGAAACCAAGGTACACATTAGGGAAGCCACCTAATCGAATCTCAATGCACTTAAATCACACCCACAGAATTGCACGCATATCTGGCCGAACATTAGCTTTTACAAGCTCCTTTATTCCTGATGCAATTTTTGCACTAA
The DNA here is from genome assembly GCF_013339745.2 of Dermacentor silvarum. Taxonomy (NCBI): domain Eukaryota; kingdom Metazoa; phylum Arthropoda; class Arachnida; order Ixodida; family Ixodidae; genus Dermacentor; species Dermacentor silvarum. The sequence continues at coordinate 179,073,875 of NC_051159.1, read as the reverse complement.
TTCAGGAAGTGCAACATATTCTTCCTCACTTCGACAGTGCAAAGCGTTCAGCCTTTACCGCACTCTTCGATTTGACTTCGTTCAAGGCCACTTCAGCATGAGTTAACTATTCTCCTGAACTCGCCACTTTGGAAGTGCAGGTGATGTACAAGCTCTTTGCAGCAGACGTGTTGGTGCAGCACAAGTTTATTCGTAGGGTGCAGACGTAATTATCTCCCACTTTGGTTACATTTCCTTTAGCTGGTAGAGGAGGCTAGGTACAATTTCAATGCCTGTACGGTTGTCAGGGTACATTGATAAAAAAAGTTGTTGCAGTTTCACCTGAAAGGCGAAGCATCAATTGCGATAGCAAATTTGAAGAGAGCTATACGGAGTAATGATAGCAGCTTTATCAGCTGTATAAACTTGGACATGCAGCAGCACCGGCAACACGCAGAGCTGTTGTCGACGCCGCCGGCGTTTTGCCCGCGTTCGCTCAAAATGCATGCGGCGTTGGTGACTGTTGCCGGAGCCTCTGATATAAATAGGCACTTGGTGCCGCAGCTAAACGTCGCCTCCCTTCTCTGCCCCTCCCCCCCCTCCCCCACAGCCTTTCGCGCGTCGGAAGAAGGTACGTTTACTCTAGATATATGGTGATTGTAGAGGAGGAAAGAGACGCCTACTTCTGCAGCCCATAAGGGAGCACAGCGCAGAACGCGCGTTTGTTCTCCGCCGTGCGTTCACTCCCCGTGAAAGCGTGCGTCCCTCGCGCTCTTTCACTCGCACATACAGCATTCGGCGGCGCGCGGCGACGATTTCATCTCCATTGACGTCATACGGAACCTCACGGCGACGGCGACGCCGACGGCAGAAATCTGCTTTTGAGTGTCCATATAATTGCTATCGCAATAAAATGTAAGACATTAAGTTGATTTAGTTTGAATGGCTTTATCTTCTGATGTGTTTTCTAATGAAAAACATAGCATCCACAGCCACTGTTTCATTGCCACCACATAGTATTACCACGATAGTGATTATTGTAATAACAGAAAGGCACTACCCTTCCCTATGCTACATGTGCACTTGTTGAAAAAGCTTAACCACCGGCAGCAGACGACGGAGCTCATTCGTTGCTGCACTTTTCTCTATTTGTAAGGGCCATGAGGTGCACAGGCACTGCACGCTGCACTTGCACAATGTCAACGCTTGCAGCACAGTTCACAACACTCTGAAGAACTCTTTCATAAAGTGCAGCCAAATTAGAAGAGACCTGTGAAGTGTGGAAGTGTATGTTGATGAGTTCAGGCCCCTCGGCAGTGTGTGCAGGGACAAGGACCCTGTCAGCCCTCCTGCCAAGCATCCCGACCTAAAGTGGCCTCAGCAGGCACATCTGCGCAAGGCGCTACCCCTGTCTGCACGCAACCATGCAGCTGCTATTGTTGCGAGGCTGCAAGCCGATGGCAGCCTAATGACTCGAGACTCGCAGGGCCGCACGTAAGTGCCAATCACAACTTTGGGGCCTTCTGTTTTGATGTGCAATGAGGAAGCACATGCTCCTCTTTGTGTTTTGCCTGCAACACTTCAATTCTTGTACCGACGGGAATAAAAGATATTCTGCAGGGTAGAAAAAAAAAGGGTGAGTGTTTAATTTGTTATTTTCACTGAGTTGTCTGTAAAACTCACTAATTACTGGTCACAGTTTTTTTAGCCTGGTGGTGTTCCAGCTTTTCAAACTCCCAAGTTTGTAATTTGATTTATATTCTAGCATGTAGGAGTCCCTTTATGTATTCATGTTTCCAGATTGGTTGTACTGTTCTGCGGTTATAATAAGTTCTGTGGCTCTCACTGAAAGCAAGAAGAGCAATCCTAAAGCTACTGTGACTATCATAGCTGCCGTCGAAGTCTGGCCGTATAAGGCAAGCAAAAGGGAGTTGGCCGTCAAACCTAAGCCTTATGCACAAAGGCAGCTTGAGAAAACCCGAGACTACATTGCATAGTGCAATATATTCTAATCAGTGATATATTCTAACAAATTTGTGGCAGTTCTTACTTTTTTATTTTAGCCTGTCAACCATCTCTAAAAATCTGTATAAAAACTATAATGTTTCATGTACGTTTCGAACTCAATGAAGAAGTAGATTGTTTGGATTAACTGTTCTGTTTGCTTAGTGCTTTTTTTGAAAATGCCACGTGAATTGTTTGTGCTAGTTATATGGTTATCTGCTTGGTCCAAGTTCCTCTGGTCACCTTGGGGAGGAAGAGTGCAGGTGGAGGCAGGAAGGGAAAGCAGGCAAATTGAGTAGTAAAGATGAGGGATCAGGATAGTGCCTCTGCACTCAAGTCAGTTTAGCTTTGAACAGAAGCAGCGTACATGCATTGAACTGAGCTTTCATTCTGCTTACTGCTAATGCATTTACCATTTTCAAGTTGTGGTGAAACTGTATGGCATCCACACAAAAACTACTTTGAACTGGGAACTTGAGTTCATTTACAAGCTCCACTCACACAGCGCTGATCTTCCGTACAAGACAAAAAATTCCTTATGTTCTTAGCTATTGCTGAATCGGACAACTATCTCCAAGTATGGGAAAAAAAGAACTAAGTTTGTTTCCATGAACAGCTCTGCACTGTTTAGTATATATTCGTCTTCTTGCTTGTTTGTTGTTCCTGCTGCTAGGTAGAATTGCATATGTGTGTCAATCTCGCTTAGTAGATTGTGCAAAATAAGCTGTGAAAATGAAATTATGAAAGAATTAGTTAGTAGGCTTACTAACTTGATTTAAGATGAAGCTTTATAGCAGAAGCTCCTACCCAAAAATGCATGAAACAGAGAAATCGTAGTGCTCAGTGTCCACTGCACTGAATTTGATTGAGCTTGTTGCACTGAACATATTCACCGCAACTTAGGTCACTGGTGGGCTACAGTGGTTATTCTCTGTTCGGATGTGCATGTCTTTCTGCATCGACGTCTGTGCTATACAAATCAGCGTAGGGGAAAAAGACATGTTGCTTCTGATTAGAGGTGTTGTAGTGGTATCTCTCTGCTGCTTGAATAAGCTTCAAAGGCACATAACTCCCTGCCATGGATCATGACACACCAGAAAAATATGACGAGTGACCCATGGTGGGTCATCACACGACAGGAATCGGGACTCAAAAAAAGTGCTGCTGAAGTGAATGTGTTAAAAGAAAATGTTCCAATCTACTGATTGTAGGAAGTAGATATTTAATTTGGCCGTAATTTTTTTTTTTTTTTTGAGAACGTTCTTGAAAATCACGAAATTAAAAAGAAAAAAGGACTAAAGCACCAAGTTTACAACTCGACAATGAGAAACAATATGAAATTCTGTAAACTGCAGCTATTCAGACACCTACAGTGAACAAAATTAATGTGTTATATACAGGGTGTTCCAACTATCATGCAGCAAGATTTAAAAATGAGCATATACCACGTAGCTGGATAGAACCAAGGTAATGTTGTTTCCTGTTGCTTGGAGATATTCAGAGTATTTTTTGTATTCCGCCTAATTAGATAATTAATTAATTGTAATAAATAATCAACTTCTCAAAACCCTGTATACAGCCCACTGAAATAGATACCGCCTGCTTGTTAGTACAGGACTTTTGCAAAACCCTTGTAAACAATGTAACACTTTCACATAAGCTGTAAAGTCGAACATCACATTTGTCTGCTTCAGATGTTCTAGCACAGTGGTTTCAAACTCGTCTATGACACTGGGCTGCATCCAGTCCACACGGCTCTCTGAAGGCCGCACCACTAGGCCTGCGGCACCCTTCTTTTTCTCCTTTCCTGTCCCCCCTCCCCTCTTTTCTTTTCCCAGTGTTCGCCTGTAATTACATAGAAATTCTTGCCAAGCAGTGAGCACATGAGAGGGCGCCACGTGACGGTTGACACTGTATGCTAAAAGGTCAGTGCAGGTGCAACACGATTCAAAGAAACAACGGTTTGCAAAACTGCCTGCTATGTAAGTGCAGGCGTCTTCTGCACATGTCTACCTTAGAATTTGCCTCTCCCGCTTGTTTTATTAGATGTGGAGAGGGGAAAGTCGTATCGCACCCACACCTACTTTCAAGCAGAAAGACGACCATGGCCAATTTCAGTCTCCTTAGCGGGCTCGTTATCATAATCTTGTTAGCGTGCTGTTATCGCTTTGAAAGGTCCATCCGTACAGGTTATTTCATTGCCGATGTTCTTTTTTTTTTTTTTTCGTGAGAACTGCTGAACTGAAAGGAACACTAAGACTTGGGCGAGGCGGAAAACGTGCAGCAGCACAGTCGTAGGGTAAAGAGGAAATGCACTATTCAGTGGGGCCACACAGGTGGCACCTGAGAGAGCCGCGTGTTTTGTTGCCGAGCGGGGGGCGTTGCTGGCAAACGGGCATTGCTTGGCCAGCAGTACTGCGCCGGAACCGCTGAGGCAATGCTGAGTGAAAAACACAACAAGGCAACAGATGAAATGGAGCTTTCCCCCTTTCTTTCATGCTGTGCTTAAGTACCTTGCTCACTTATACATGTGACACCGGCACATGATGTAACCAGGCAGGTCTTAGCTAGCTTGGTTAGCGCCACCTGGTTGAGAAGACACACACTTCATCACACATCGCATGTTTGAGACCCCTGCTCTAGCAAAAACAGTTTACAGAGCAAAGTATCTATTTTTAGGGCTTAGTTATGGATTTGCAAACTATGTGCATCATTTATTTTTAAGCTAACCAATTTTCAGCAATATTTTGTTAAAACTGTGAGGCGTTAAATCAAAATTTCTTCCTACATTTGGTAGAATTCAGCTCTTTATCTTAAGTGCAACAGGTTTCATTCAGATCAGTTCAATGGGTGTCTAATGAAAAAGTTTGTGTTTCACATGTGTTTGAATAGGGAGGTCTGAGTTAGGCCTGAGGCAACACTTCCTCTCGAAGCCTTTGTGACCAGAGAACCAATTCTAAACATTGAGTCCTAGCCTCTTGAAAGCGCCTGGTGTGGAAGCAAACACCATTACAGCTGCACACACTCTTCAGTACAGTGGGTGTGACTATATTTTGAGGGACTTTCCACCGACAGGCATCTGCACGAAGCCGTGGCCTGTGGGAATCTGGCACTGGTCTACAGGTTGGTGGTGCGATTTTGCCGGGACAATTCCAGCAGACTCCTCGATGAGTGCGACCTCAATGGGCAGGTATGCTAACTTCTGCTGTTACATTATTGCCATCATTTTGAACAGCGTGTTGCAAGAAAAGTATCATGTTGTTCACAGCAGTATTGCATAAAGAGTTTAAACTTCAATTACATTACTTCATACACATGGTTAATTAATATTAATACAGAAAAAACAGCTTTTCTAGTCAAATGCTAGTTATTGATCGTGCTTAAAATACATTGAAAGCGGAAACAGCAATTTAAGACCACTCAGACTAAAAATTACACAAGTAGATAGAGAAATGTGAAATCTCATGAATATATCTACATAACAGGAGACTTATACCAACATTAAGATTGTACTTTGCAATTCACTGTGAGAGGTATGACTTATAGAAAGCTAAAAAAGGTACATACAAAAAAGAAATGTATTTAGACTCTTCTGTTGCAAGCAAGTTGTATGCCCAGCTCATACAAAAAAGGTTCTTTTGCGGTCCCCCACTTGAGAGCTGTGCTTAGGATACCCAAGAACATTGCCATTAGCTTCTCTGGTGGCGGGGCTTGCCCAGGTGACTGCCCAGCGCAGCTCAGTCGGTACTTGATCACAGCATAATAAAAAGTGCTGCTGTTCATTCTTAGGCCTTAGCTGGCTGGCTGGCTTGAAAGCCATGGCCTTGAGCCCACAAAGTTTATATACACTACATCTGCCTCTAGATTGGGGCGTAAATTAAGTACAGATGCTTTCTTATGAAAGGGGACAAATAATTGGTATTCGAGCAGTGATTGCACCAAGTAAAAGCAAATGGGTTTGAGTTATATGTGCTTTTACTTGCTCAACAGCCCATGATTACAACAGCACATATTACGAAAACAAAAAGATAGCAGGAGTGACGTTCACTTACAAGAGTGAGTGAACGTCCTACTCCTTGATCGTAGTTGTCCTCTTTTTTTCTTCACATTTTGTACTGTTGTAATTTTGAACTTATCACCAACTTGCCTAATTTAGCTGTCTCCCTATGCTTAGTTTGCTCAGTAGCTTGCGTGTGGGCCCTATGGTATCTTTCTTGTCCTGGAGCAAGAAAAAAGAAAAAGGACAATGCGGTTGTCAATGCAAAATCAGGTTTTCCTGTCTTCATTGGTCTCTTGGCTACATAGTGTTATGTGTCTGTGTGTGCAGACCGCACTGCACTATGCGTGCCAGCTGCGACAAGCCTTAGTCGTGGGCCTGTTGTGTGAGGCCGGGGTGCACCGGGACATGCGGGACAAAGACGGTGCCACAGCTATGCACCTGGCTGCAGAGCGGGGAGACCATCCCTGCATTGAGCAGCTGCTGGCACCCCCGTGCCCTGGCTCCGTGAACGCCCAAGATGTCAAAGGTACCTGGCTTTGTGCGCTCTCCGCTTGGTTTGTGGCAAAAACATTTAATGAAAACGTGAAGCGGACTATTGTTGGTACACATGCTTAAACAAGTGCGCAAAAAATTACGAACACTCGCTAAAGCATGCATACTATAGGAATCGGGGTCGTGGTCTCCGAGTCTGGCATCTCACTGAGGGTCGCGATCTAGCCTACGCCATCGGTGCGTCTCCTAATGGGTAGCTGGCCTGCGCTACCGGGGCGTCACACGGAGGTTTGCGGGCCCATGCCGTCGTCTGAGCAGACTTGACGAGGGTTGCTTCGTTAGTGATGAGTACGAGGTCGAGAGATAAGGGAGTTTATTTACATGGAAGAGGCAAACTTAATTACAGAACAAGGGATACACGTACTGGCCAGAGTACACAGTGCAGTATATCATTCTCATAGCTTGAGCTACACATCCAAACAGACTACATCATTCTGGGAGAGCACTCCAGATAAGCCGCAATAGTCCGCTTAAATGCCCTCTGTCCTCCCTAGATCCCTAGGCCAGGGAAATCTGCGGTCACACCTTCCTCCAACCGGAGCGTCTAAAGTTGCCGAAGGCTCAAACTTGAGGACAAGGGTGCACATAAACACCCTGGCACCTTTGTGCCCTGAACACACTTGGAAGTGTAGCCTCAGGCATACATGGCTCACTGCCACAGAGAACGGAGGGGACGCTCGTAGACGGGAGGTTTCACGCTTGACCCAATCGGGCATGACTCGGTTCCTGGGATGGCCCAGCCATTTGCGGGTTCGTCTGTTAAACGGTCTTGGCATCTAGCAGCAGCCGCAACGAAACAGCGTAGAATGCACTTTCCCAGGCATTCCTTGGTCCCAGCGTCGTGGTTGGCGGCCGAGTGACCTCCAGCAACCATGTATTCATTGAAACGTGTCTTGCCATGGTGTCGCGGCTGGTCTTTCCTGTGCGACATCTTTTCAGCTTTGCAAAGCGATTCGTCTCGGGAAATCGGAAGGGGCTCGAAGTTCACCACCCTGCTGGCCGATTGTAACAATACACACACCTGGGACACCAAGCACAAACTCTAGTGTGCAAAAAATGACGAAGAAACTCACTAAAGCATACACAGACCCGGGACACCAAGCACAAACTATGAACTATTTATTTTCAACAAAGCTGTGAGTACAGTGTAGATCGCTTATAACGTAAGTTGCCAGAGTCGCGAATATCCGCACTACTATAAGCGGTACCGCACTATAACCAAAATAACAATTTTATTGTGATAATGGACACTCCAGGTGCATTTCTGCCGTCGCTGTCACCATGCTCCAGGTTCCGTATTCACTTACTAAATAAATTAACAAGCACGGTGTCATGCGCGCACAAGCAAACATGAACACATCTCGCTCGTTGACCGCGGAAACGAACTGTCAAAACGCTCGAGTGATAAAGCGCAGCGAGCGGATTGACCTTTGTGCTATCATGCCTCTCGCTTCAACGCGACCTATAAGCGGCGAAACACAGCGTACGGCAGACTTTCCCCGTCGCAGATTGTTTTCGAGATAGGGCCAAGGCGATCGTATCGCCAAAGTAGATCGTTGCAGATTACGTCCTGCTTCGGTCCACTGAAACCGTTCCGCATTGCTTTGCTGGTGAAAATCCTCTCCTTCTGTTTGCGTCAGTCTCGAACGCAAGTTTCGGATTCTCCGAACGCCCGTGATGCAGCCAGATTTCCGTCCGTCTCCGCACACGTGATCACTTTCCTTTTAAATGCGGCATCATGATGAACTCGGTACTTCATGCTGATAGAGCAGACTAGAGCACTGCACGGGCTCGGGCTTACCCGAAAGCCCGGGCCCCGGCTTTCGGGTAAGCCCGAGCCCGTGCAGTGCTCTTAGTCTGCTCTATCAGCATGAAGTACCGAGTTCATCATGACCACTGCTCTACCCGGCCCGGCCCGTGGGCCGAGCCGGGCTGGGCACGGCTTGTGCTTTTTGACCCGGGCTCGGGCTTTCTGGTGGTGCGCATGTAACGTGCAGCGGGTTCTTCTCGGGCGTCTCAACTCTGAAAAACATCTATTTTTCGTACTCGGGCTGGGTTCGGGCCGGGCTCAGGCCTAAGGTAAAGGGGGAGCAGGCCAGGCAGGTAACGTAGGCTGAAAAAATCAGCCGGTGCAGTGCTCTAGAGCAGACGCAGAGAACGTGAAGACAGATAGTAGACTATTGCCTAAGCACGTGTACTGCAGCACATGGAGGAAGCTAAGGTAACTAGGCTCGAGAGTAGCTAGGCTCAACGTGCGTGCAAGGCGGCCATTTTGAAATGCCGACGGCTATATGATAATGCAGATTTAGGGTCGTACTTTATTCTAACGCGCACGCAATTTTTGGACCTGTTTTATCGGAGGGAAAGTGCACGTTAGATTCGAGTAAATACAGTATTTGTGGCTTGAGGAGAGCGTTTGCCATCTATGTTGACTGCCGAACTTCCAAGCAGTTGCACTGTAACTGATATTTCATGTCCCGCAACTGCACTATAAGCGATATGCGTATACATAGAGTGCTATGGGAAAATTAACAGGAGTCTGAAAAGACCGTATTATAAGTGGTCCTGCACTATAAGCAGTTACGTTATAAGTGGTCTATTCTGTATATATGTGGTGACATCACATACAAAATTACTTATTGTGGAGCCATGCCAATGCCAATGATTGCTGCTGCTTAAGCTGTCTTTTTTTTTTGCTCAGAGTTATGGAAAATGCGGTGATACATGTGCCACGCAGAACCGCTTTAATGGCATAGGCTTTGATGAATTCCCTTATTCTTTGATTGCTGATTATGTATTCGATCTCTGTCCTTTCAAAAATTGATATCCACTTACATCAAGTGCAAGTTTGCATTTGGTTTCATGTGTCTGTGTGTGTGGGGCTTCAGCATGTCCCCCCTCTTTTAAAACGAAGCTTTATATAGCTAGGCGAAACGAAAAAGCGTCTGTTAGTCGCCCGTCCACAGAAAACTGTCAGCATTGGCTCGAGCACCGTCGTCTTATTCTGCAGCTCGCTCGTTGGCGCCCATTGGGTTGCTCGCGTGCTCGTGCCACTGCCCCCACGTTCGTCATCATCTTCTTCCACAGCTGGCTGCATTGCCACTCATCATTCCAGCGTAGAATTTCACTTCTCTTCTGTGGTTGTAATGGGGAGGCCGTGTTTACGGGGGTATGAGCCATTGCTTAAGGGGGTATGAGCCATTCATTGTCTTACGTAACGGACAGATTTAATTTTGAAGCAATTTAATTTCGAAGAATCGCAAGCGGCAATGGAAGGTGAATGCTGCTAACAACACCGCCGACCAAACTCGAGACATCGAACACAAGCCACAACGGCGGACGAACATGTGTGTAACCTCATTAAGAAACACAAAAACATAACCAATAATTGAGAAATACTTTAATGAACTGTCGGGATTAACCCAGTGATAAACTCCGGGGCCGCATGTTACAGCTTCGCTGGTTAACCATCTGTACGGAGTGCTTGGGCAGTGTCTTTTTTTTTTTTTTTTGTGCGTGTGTGCGTGTGTGCATGTGTGTGTGTGTGTAATTTCTTGTATACAAATTTAAGTAAGGAACTCTTGGGATAGGAAACTTCACTGTGTAATGCTGCCATGTGACAGCAGTTTTGATTGGCTGTTACCCTGGTCCACTCCTGTCAAGTCACTTAGTAGGTGCTCAAGGAGCATGCGTGAATGCTCATTTGCAATTGAGTGGGGTGGCAGCAGTGCCGATGTGTTGGCTGGGCAAAGGGCAGTGTTCAGTAGTTGAAGCTCATATGGCTGTGAGCTCACACGATCGTGTGATTAGATAAATTTAAGCTACTGCCGAACAAAGTCACTTTCAGATGTGGTTTTGATATCAAATCTTGAATTGAAATCAAGATGTATTCTGTTCAACAAAAATTAAATGTACATTTTTGATGTGTCAAAGAAATTGTGCAGTTAAATCTTGAAATAGTAATGGAAGTCGTAAAAATGCGCACTTTGTTTCATTACATTGCACATGTTTCTTTACTGGATCTGCATTAGGGCGCACACCACTTCACCTGGCGGTTCTGTGCCATGGAGGGAAACTGCGCAACGAGAGCAGCAGAGGCCAGCAGCCAACGTACGAGATAATTGACTGCCACACGGTGGTCAAGCGGCTGGCCACCACGACCAATGCCCAGCTAGGCTTGCAGGACCGGGTTGGAGAGACTGCCTTGCACTATGCCGCCCAGCACCACAAGGTTGACCTTGTGCAGGTATGCACCTCAGGTTGGCATTGCACAGAGACAGACTGCACTTTAATGCCTGTATGGGTACAGTAGGATGAGTTTTCTTGAGTGTCCAGCTTCATTGGAGACACTGTGTGCTGAGTGTTGTTTTCCAAGGGAGAGATGGTGACATGCCAACACGTTGGACAACTCGCATGACATCAGAATACAGCTTTCTCTAAACTCGTTGATGAATACTGGCACATATTGGTTTTAATTTAAAGAGCAACTTCACAGCACTGCACTGGGGAAGCATAGCAACCATGATTGGACTTTCTCGTGTGGCTCTTTCTTTAGTTCATCAGGTAGAATGGATACATGGACTCTTCGCTTTTTCTTTTCCACTATGTTTTATATCTACAACTTTTTTCGAGCCACCACAACCGTAACTGAAGTCACTTTTGAGTTCAATTACTTGCTTGCCCTAGGGCAAAGATACAGAAAAAGTCCAAGCCCATTTTCACCCATATATGTCATTGAAAAATACTCTAATACTTGTACAGTCAAGCCCGTTTATAACAAAATCGATAGTTCTGCGAAAAGTGGTCGTTATATCAGTCGTTCGTTATAGAGGGATTCACCCTTAAAGACACTTTGGGCTGAAAACCAAATTTTCAGTGTCATTTTTGTTCTCGGTGCATTCCCGCACCTAGCTGCAAACTTCTGTTAAAAAGTCCATTTAAAAAACGAAATGCGGCGTCGGGTAGCTCTTTCAAAACGGCGCCCAGTTCCGAGCACCTGTCATTTTGAAACTGCAAGCGCAGCCGCCATTTTTTATTCGAGAACTTTTGATATATTTTACTACTAGCTGGACATGACTGTATTCTGCACACAAAAGCGAAGCGTTCTAGTAGGCCGGAAGCGTAAACTCCGGAAACTTCTGCAGCATGCCGCCATTCTGCGAAGGTCTCTGACGTCATGGTCATTACGGCAGTGTGTCAGGCACACAAAAGCTGTAAAATTACGTTGTCTATGTCGCTCTGGCTGAAGAAAGAAAAACGTCACCGCGAACCATTATCAGCAATCGGCAATGCGTAAACGAAGCGCTGCGAACCGTGATCTCCTGATAATAGCGTAGTCACCACCGACCCTTTGCAACATTGCGTGGCAGCAGCGCGTGGTGCAGTGTTTTCGCCGACTCGAGCTGCGTCGTCTTGAGCGAGCCGTTGTTTCCATGGTGGAAAGACATAGATGGTCATTCCAAATCGTTGAAACCGGCGTAATGCACATGGTGCCACACGGACAATTGTGCAAAAACGAGAGTGACACTGTCGTGGCATCTGATATTAGACCAGCGCATCGCCTCGCGCCATGCTATATATGCTAGACAGAGTTCTGCATATTTCGCTTAGTGTGTCCAAAAAAAGATTTTGCGCTTACCACTGCACTGTTCTTGCTGAAATTTTGCAGAAGGATTGCATTTTGGAGTCCACGTTGTTCAGTGTAACTCTGGGCACAGTTAATTGCCTGGTTTTTAAGAAAAAAAGTGTGAATTTGCTTTCACTTATGGGGATGCAAGCTGCTGCCGCAACGGCGCAAGCATAAACTTGTTTCGCCGCGTGTTCCAGGAGCGGGCAACACGCAGAAACCCTTCCTCTGTCATTTTAAATTTACTGAATGGCAATGATTAGCCCAATTTATTCTCTATATTTCTACCCTCACTGTTTTCAGATCATGACCAATAAAAAGGAAGTCATTGAAATGCTTAAAATAGCTACTCATAGGGAGTGTCACTGCCCAAAAGCCATTCAGACCTAGTGGCATGCATAATTTGAAGTGGGAAGATGTGGTTGTGCATTCAAAATTACTTGACAGAATAACGTAATTAGAGAGCTTTAGCTTGTCTCTAAACATATTACAGTACACAAAATAGTACCGGGTTACTGTAGGCTAGCATGCAACACAGCTGAATCCGTTCATTGGGTGCACATTAAAAAACCCCAGGTGGTCAAAATAATCCAGATTCCCTCACTACGGAGTGCCTCATAATCAGATTGTGGTTTTGGCGTGTTAAACCCCAGAATTTTAATCTTAAAGAAAAATTTCGGGCAGGAACCATTGGCGATGATTGTCAATGTAAACAAATAGCTGAACCCTTCAAGAAAGCTATTCACTCTATTAAAAGAATGGTGTGCTTGATGACATACTTAGTTGCAGTGATGATATTTAGGTAGCTTTTGTTTCCTTGCATAATTCTGTAGAGAATAGAGCCGTTAACCAGCACATCTCTATCAATAGTGTAGATGGACAGCATGTGCATCTAAAAGAGCTACGACACTTCACGTTTGGCGGGTTCGGCAATGAATGCACCCCACAACATGAGCGCCTGCACCCTTTCCGTCAGCACCTTTGTTCCAACCTTGGACCACCGATATACGACTGCCAACCACCGACCATAAAAATGGGCAAAAGTACTGCTTTTGCAATGAAGCTATGCCAAATCATAGAAAAATGCATGTACTCCATCATTGTCATTGTGGTTGAATGATTGTAGTGCTAGACTTTCCTCTGGGAATTGTAGTAGGAAATTCGAACATCACATAACGTCACACTCAGAAGCCCCACCAGGGCAAATAAAATTTTTGAAATATTTCCGTCATTCCATTTCCAGCTCGAACCAAGAACCCATGGCTGTGATATGGGTATGCCCATAAAAAGAGCAAAGGGGAGATGCTACTCGGAAAAACTTTTCTTTAAATATTTGTGACAGCTCAATGAAACTTTCACCATTTGCAGAGTTTGAGCTCCTCTTTTCAAATCTGCTTTTAGTTTTTTGATAGCTCATTTGGATAATGTGTTGCACACCATGCATTTGTATAAAAATTCATTTTTGTGCAAGCTTAGGCGATAACAGTGAGCATAAGGAAACACTAAACAAAGAGCTCATATTTCTCATTATAAATAGTAGAATTCAACAAAGCAAAAAAATATAGTGCAACATTTGTGTTTTAGTCTAGAAAAAGATTCCAACGCGTACTTTCAGTTCTACCATTCTCAACAAAGAATATTTTGAAATTATCTTACTGAATATGTTTGTGGAAAGCTCTGAAAGTTGTTTCTTTGAATTCAGGACATATTAAAGCATGCCAAATTTCATTATGATCAGACTACATAAAGTACACAAATTTTAGTGCACAAACTCTAAAAATGAAGAACTGGAAAAAACACGTTTGAAAGTTTAAAGAACATGTCGAGACGCTAGACTTGGGTGAGGAAATGATTTTCTTTTCGTATTTTCAGCAAAAATGTGGCGCTGCCGATGTGGGCTCGGGGAGAAGAGGGTTAGGCCTACATCCCCACTAAAATTCAAGAGCAAGCAACCCCGCGGAGCGAAATGTTGCTTTTGCGGGTAAATTAGCACTTTCACGAGCCACTGCAAGTGCTTTTTGCATTTTTTGCTAACTTCTAGTTGATTCCCAGCTTTGATTTTTTAATACATAAAAGAGGAGGCTTGGAGGAATACAAAACAACAAAACACAAAATAGATTTTTTTTTTTTTCGGAAAAAATTGTGGTTTTTCGACCCGCATCTCCCCTTAAATGGGCCCTGAACCTCCTCTCTGGCTTCGTGAAAAAACACAGTCCATGGATAGCGTACACTGCTATGAACATCTCGGCTAAATCTTGCATTCGTGCCATGGAGCTCGCAAACAGAGCGCGAAGTTGCCTTTTTCTCAAACGCTCTCTTTTCAACACAAGCCTGCTCCTTACTCTTTTCTGGTCTCTTTATTTTGTAATATACAGTTAAACCTGGATATAACGAAATTGACAAATTCCCGAAAAACTTCGTTATAAGGAGGATTTCGTTATATACCGGTTCGGCATGAAAATTCGAAAAAGAAACGCTTACCGTATTTATTTGTTTCTAACGCGCCCTCGATTGTTACGCGCACCCGTTTTCCGTTTTCGTAGAAGCACTCATCCTTGGAATGTCGCACCAGGTACTGGATGCGTGGGCGCGTATCGTTTCGCACAAGCGTGAGGCATCGGAAACAAAGAGTGAGCGTCACGATGGCATCGTAGCGTCGTATAGTGTTACATTAGAACCCCGCTGTTACGTTCCCGGGTGCTGCGTTTTCCTGGCGATTACCTCGTTTTCGGCCGGTCCCGGCACAGCTCCCATATAACCCAATGCATTGGTAACCCGGCCCGCTGTTGTGTCGCAACTGTGGGACCGTTCCCGCATCATACGTTGCGAACTACCACCCCCCGCCGGCCCGAGCAGCCATTTTGACTTTTCATGTCGCTTGGCTTGGTGGCTTGACGATGGCATTGGCCGCCCAAAGTGCTGGGGGCGACAACTATGACGTATTTTCGGTTTACGCCAGCAAAAGTATGGCCCTTGAGACCCGTAGTTTGCTATCTAAAGATGGTGTCTGTGAAGCGTTGTGGCCCTAAAATTGGTTTTGGCTCATAGATGTTCCATATAAAGTCCAAGGGCAATAACACAGTCACTACGCACCGTATGCTGTATGTGTGAGTGAAAACGTGCGAGGGGAGCCAATGGCCGCGTCTAAATCTCGCGCAGCGCAAGAAAGAAAAGCAGGGAGGAAGCGCGCCTTCTTCCGTTGCGCTCGAGGCACCGGCGAAGGGGGAGGGATAGCGAGCGGCGTTGTACTGTACTCTGGCATCAACTGCATACTGCGCGGCGGCGCGCGGTCGCGCGGGCCGTATCTTGAAAGCGATCTGCGTAGGGGCAGAGTCTAGGCAGTATAGGTGCGTCGGCGGCTTGGAGCTTTGTGCGTGCTGTGTGTTCTCGGCGTTGAGTTTGCGTTGAAGCTATAGACAACAGCACGAAGGTCACTTCGCTCGCTTCTGCAGCGGCGCTTCCACACGCCGCCAGCGTTTGACAGCGCGTGTCCGTGCTCATTGAGTGTGATGTGTCACAGCAGTCTGCCAGTGCGTCGGCAACATCAACTGGAAAAGGAGAGTGCCGGCTTGGCGGGCTAGGCCAGCGCAGCAAGCGGCAGGATCAGGTTTGAATGAAGGGAGGGGGAAAGGTCACGCCCACGGCGGCAAGATCGCCGGCCCAAGAGATGCAGGCCCGTCTCGCACACGCTAGCACGCACACGTGCGCTCGTTTTGCATTCCGTCGAGGCGGAGAAGGTGCTTCTGGTTGCTGCTTGCGCAAAAATGACAAAAGTTGGGGCAAAATCTCTAGGTTGTCGAGGGGGGGGGGGGGGGGGAATTCGTTATTTCGAGGGTATCTCCCTCTGCCACTTCGTTACGTAGAGGTCCCAAATACATGTGCGTCTACGGCGTAACGGCAGGGATTTATCCAGGAATTATCCAGTTATATCCAGGAATTTGTTATAAGCAGGTTTAACTGTTGCACATTCCCACGCGCGGCTGCTATTTGCCAATATCTGACAGCAATGAAGGAGAGTGTTTGAATCAGTGCGCTTTTTCTTACTGGATCATTTCCATGCCAAACGTACCAGAGGTGCCACTCGACCATTACCAATTTCCATGAAAGAAATCGTGGCTATTAACAGTATCTCAAGGGGGACATAGCCAAGATATTTCACCTTAAAAAAATGTTTTCACTACGTGAGCACCATTTTAATTTCGCACTGGGAGAGCAGAACATGGTGAAAAAGAAAATTAACGAAAAAATCTTTTTTCTCCAGATGACTATAAAGCTCTTACAGTGCCTTCTAGAAGGATGCGGCCTTGAAGTTAACTCATTTTTAAGGGCATTTGTGTTGGGTGTTGTGTGTTTGTAATTGGAGGAAAAAGTCTAATATGAGGGATATTGGAGTTTTTTTATAAAATTGTTTATTTACTTCCTATATTTCATAACACATTTGTGTTGTCGCACAGTATACAAAAATAATGAACTCAGAGTAGTTTCGTACTGGGCAAACTTAAAGGGACACTAAAGGCAAATATTAAGTCGAGCTACCCGCCGGGGTGGCTCAGTCAGCTAAGGCGTTGCGCTGCTGAGCACGAGGTAGCGGGATCGAATCCCGGCCGCGGCGGCCGCATTTCGATGGAGGCGAAATGCAAAAACGCCCGTGTGCTTGCGTTGTAGTGCACGTTAAAGAACCCCAGGTGGTCAAAATTAATCCGGAGCCCTCCACTACGGCGTGCCTCATAATCAGAAGTGGTTTTGGCACGTAAAACTCCAGGAAGAAAGAATTAAGTCGAGCTAGATTGCAAGATTATGCTTCTGTAATAAGAAATTCTTCATTCATAATGAAAATAGAGGTTTTGTAAGTGAGAAAATGACGAAAATGGATAATTGGAGTGGTGATATCTGTTGTCGACTATGGTTCCTCTTATGTGTGGCGTCAGCACCTCTGATTCACAGAAAGCGGCTGTGACCCGCCTGCCACTGCAAACGGCATCCCTTTTTCTCTGTTTACAACGGCCAGCCGAGGCGGCAACGTGTGGCAATTGACCACCCTGCTGGCTCTGGCACCGAGGCTCAAGTGACCGCAACTGGTAACCTGAACCCAAGCAGAGCCACAGAGTGACTCGCACAAGCTGAACACCTACACCCACCAAGCAGTATGCTTCGTATATAGAGCTAAATAAAGAGTTTACAAAAGGCATAAGAACTGCATGCAGGGCGGTCACGTGGAGACGAGGTCAAGTCCCTCCGCTCTGGCGCAGGCGGTTCAAACTGAGAAGCAGTAGTTGGACCTTTGACGGCAATTTCCTAGGCAGTAAATTGATAGTGTATTGGTGTACAAAAAACGATAGAGTTTTAGACAAATACTCTGTCAATCTAACTTGACTTAATACTTCCCTTTAAAGTTTGTAAAAAAAAATGAACTGGATAAAATTACAGTTGAACCTTGTGTTCAGCCATAAATTACATATCGAGCTGGTCCATGAAAAATTATGGAGCGTGATGCATTTTATAGATGAACACAGTAACATTTAATTCAGTAAATTTAATCGAAGTCTTTTTTTTTTTTTTTTTCAAGCGAGAAAAAAAATATTTTTGAACTTGGGTCTCCCCCATCATTTGCTTCCGTCACCCGCCATTGCCCCGCACTACATCTTCACTGCACGCAGCCTAAACAGTGCTGCTGCTGACCTATTGCGTGATGGTACAGGAGTCCTGCACGGGTGCCACGCTTCCAGTAAGGCAGCTAAACTTATAGGTGCTTAGCCACTTGAAACTCTTGGGTTGGTGAATATGAAGCGAGTCCAGCGCGAGCATTACAGAGTGATTGCATTTATTGCAGGTATTACATTGCATTGGGCTTCGTGGTGCAACTCCATGTGGTCGAGAGCAAGCACCGCCTGCCTTTCTTCTACGACTTTTTATTTGGTCCCGTGCATGTCTGCGTCTGCTGGCAGTTTAACGTCCGTCGCGGTGCCGGTGTAACACAAACACAACCTGACTCTAATGCAAAACCAAACACGTGTGTTCCTCCTTCTCCTTGCCATTCGCTGCATTCCCGCACCTGTTCGGGATTGTTTTCTTTGCCTTGCCTACTCACATTACGGCCTGGGTTGGGAAGGCGACTGAGAGCTTCGGTGCGAAACCATACGCGCCCGCTCGGCTGCTTTGTTCTGTCACTCTCCACCTCTTACTCTCCTCTGTTCGTTCTTATGCGTGCACCTGCTTTGCTTTTTGCTTGTAAATGGCTTTGCTTGTGGTTGTTTAGACGCATCGGCATCTGTACCCTGGTAGAGCTGATGTTCGACCGTGTCCATCAGTTCGAAAGAAGTGACGATGCGTAGGCCATGAGTGATCCATAGTGAATTACTTCACGTCTTTCCTGTTCTTGACAAATGCACCATAGCAAGGCCTAACTATTATTTAGCCGACTGGGAGAGACTGCCTACCAACCACGTTTGCAGGAAGCCATGCACGACACCGTTCTACACAGGCAGGTCATTCTACAGTTCTAGCGTCTGGGAAATGCCTCAGAATGTTAGTTCAGTGCAAATGTGTTCTGTATCTTACCGCGTGGTGACTGATATTCGCCCTGAGATCTATGAGTGGCGCCCTCTCGCGTGTGACGTCAATGGAGGGTTCCGCTGCCGCGTGCGCCCTCGCTACGGGAAGGCAGCTTGAAGCTGTCAGCCTTACTGCTCTGCTCGAGTTTCTGAAAAGTGAGTCTGCACCTATTTTCCCCATGGTAGGGAAAGAGTTACGGGGATCACAAAAGAAGTTTGATAAAGTATATAGGTAATTCGATATAAAATAAAAATTTTATACAAAAAGTTTCAAGGGGACTTTATTGCTGTTCGTTATACACAATAATTCGTTATATGTGGGTTCAATATATTTGGGTTTGACTGTATATCAAATAGTAGATACTATTCAGTTTGTGGACTGGCTCCATAGAACTTTTCATAATTGTATTGCTGTGTTTTCCCACTCGGTTGTTGTAGGCGGACACTTCACAAGTCGGTGGCCAAGCTGACGTGACCGTAAAATGTTGTACAGATTTGTGGTGACAGATGCCCAACTGTTGTGGCACTTCTCTTGCGAAATTGTGATGTCTGTTCGTAATGAACAGCAAATCTCCTTGAGATTTTGATTTTCTTTATTAAAACAACCAAAGAAACAGTTGAATTGCTTCGATTGACGTTTATGGAGGAGGCTTTGAGCCGTATGAGTTTTTGAGTGGTTTGGGTGCTTCCCATAGGAGAAATGAGTGTTAAAGTCCGTTCCCATTCCGGCTTACCTTCAACTGGTTGTACCTACAAGATTGTTGAGACAAAAAGTCAACCAGAGTTATTGCCACACAATTTACAAGATTTCAGAATCTGCTTTCATAAGTTCGAGCTCTTGTGAGAGGATTTTGAGGATGGAATTTGGTACGAGACGCACCACTGCAATGTTGGTTCCTCACCTGCTCACAGAGGACAAAAAACAAGGCAAAGAACACTTGTTTCATTTTATGCCATGATTTGAGAAATCACATCGAATGCGATCCAGACCTTCTTTCAAAGATCATCACGGGTGATGTAAGCTGGTGCTATGGGTACATCTCCGAAACCAACCAAATTTTAAGCCCGTTAAACAAGTCTTCTTCAACAAGACTTTAAAAATGTGACAAGTGCACTCGTGGGATGACGATTATCATCATTTATTCTTCATTTTTATTTGGTGTTTGGGGAAATTTTCAGTGGCAATTCACTCCTCCCGGACGTACTGTCACCAATTTTACTTGGAGTTATTAAAGCAAATTGGAAAGAATGCGCAAGGGAAATGCACAAAAGTGTGATGTGCAGGAGATTGGTTTCTCCACCACGACAGCACGGCAGCTCCAACTGGTTTGGCTATTACATGGTAATTAGCCTCTCAGGGATGGGTCAGCGCTGCCCACATGCCCTATTCATCAGATCAAGCTTCCTGTGATTTTATTATTAGCTACAGAGATTGTGAGAAACAAAAATCTATTCCTTATTCATTGCTGATGGGACGTAACACATCGAACATCCCATCAAACGTTGCAGTGCCATCAGTAAAGTGGTCGCATGTACCAATACAGTAGACTTCCATGAATTTTAC
Organism: Dermacentor silvarum; assembly: GCF_013339745.2. NCBI lineage: Eukaryota > Metazoa > Arthropoda > Arachnida > Ixodida > Ixodidae > Dermacentor > Dermacentor silvarum. The sequence goes on along the minus strand of NC_051159.1, from coordinate 179,053,599 downwards.
TCAGGTTAATTGGATCCTGACCGAAGCTCCTGGCCAGCGCCCATGCATTTCTATGGGCCCAAACGTTTGTTATTTCGATCCGAAAATTGGCCTTCGTCGGATAATTCGAATTTAACCAGTCGGCACGCACACGCCTGACCCCTATGGTGACCCCTTTAGTGGCAGCATCTGTATCGGCGAATGTGTTGAATACACATCATCTCCTGTTGAAAATGTTTATTTTCAGCCTGGCCTAGGAAGATGTTGAAGGAATAAGTAAAGCTCACAATGTATGATTATGGTATTTACCCAATTCTAATGCGCTCTTTTTTTTTTCTTTTTTCACTAAAATTTGGGCTGATAATGGCCTGCACAGTGCAATCAAATACGAAACCAAAGCCACCTTTGCCGCGTTCGTATGTTTTACCAAAGCATAACACAAATATGTTGCGGCAAAGTTGACTTTATGAAACTGGCCTCCATTGTACAATACATTAAACTCTTGCCCGTTTTTCTTGCCAAAACATTGGCTGCACATTACATTTCTACTTTGTTTAGGACTTTTTATGTCGTTTCTATGTTAGTTTTCTACATTGAACAAATAGAAAGTGGGCATGTGCTTGATTCGGGGGGTGTGTTAGAATTGGGCAAAGACTGCCTATTGAATCAGCGGTGTGCTTTGTCGTTTTTTTTTTTCTACATATTGTTTAATTCGACCCGCCGGATAATTTGATAAATTTCGTCTGTCCTGTCAGGGTTGGATTAACTGAATTCAGCTGTACACTGCAGACTAAAATAAAATGAAGCCACATTGCTTAACCCCTTAACCGTCTCGGACGAGCACAACTCGTCTTTGCGGATCTGTCCCAAAACCGTTTTGTACTCGTCCAGTCAAGATAAACGAGACACGCTCGTTTGCAGGCTAGTTGGTTTGTTAAACCTACTAGCCAACTGCTTATCTTTAAGGAATAGTCAGTTTGGGTATAGAAATTAATAATTAATAAAACTATTACGGGGTTAAGCTGAGAGTTCAATTTACTTGCAGCTGAATGTCCGGGACTTTTTTCCTTGCCACAGCCAAATAGAACTGTAGCAAAAGAAAGTCGCGTACAGGAATGTGTCCATTGTCACTGAAAAGTGAAATATATTGCTACGAGAGACACATTCTGCCTGACACATCTTGTCTTCTTGCTGCAGAAATATGGGCTTACATTATGTTGGAAACAAATTGTGACCATTTTTCTGGAGATAACAAAAAGAACCTCTTGCCATGTACATGTCATCTGCAGCTTCTGCTGCTGAATGCGGACAACCCCAGCCGCCTGGTTGCCATTGCCAATAATGCGGGTGACACAGCACTGCACATGGCTTGCCGTTCACCCAGCCGAGAGCAGGACAGGCTGGTGCGCCTGCTCGTGCACCATGGAGCACCCCTGGAGGCACGCAACAAGGAAGGAATGTGCCCAGTTGACCTGCTGCCCCCTGACCAACAGTTGGAGGTATGCACAGTTGGCAAATCTCTGCTCACAATACTACAGCAAGTAAAACTTTGATGATATGTAGGTGAAAGGCCCACATGTGATCCATGAAAACTGCAGATAAGTTCTGTGGAAATCTGCAAGTTAGAAAAAGCTTTATGAAAGGAAATATTTTCATTCACCTGACAGTAGCACAAAGCTGCGAAGGAAACCCTTGTCGTTTTTTCAAAACGAAAGCTTCGGAGCTGAAGAAAAATTTGTCCTAGTCCAGGCATTGAACCAAGGACCAACGTCTTTCCGGCGCAGTCACTGTTCCTTCTGAGCTGACCAGGAGGCTAGCTGGTTGCAGAGCGAAGTCGAATTATCGTATTTACTTGCATAAGGCCTGCCTGCACCCCCACCTCGGAGCGCGAAAATTTGGAAAACACGCATACCAGCACTCTGCATGCTGCTATTAGACTTTTGGCTATCGATAACATTGTCACCATCACCGTATCCCGTACGGAAATGTCAGAGGTCAGGCTAAATTGCAACTTTAGTGACTGACGAAGCACCGCTGGTTAGGCCTAGCTGGCAGGACTAGTGGGTGGGTGGGTGGCAAGTCGTTTTGGGAGGTTCACCCTTAAAATGTTGGTATGAGTAGAGCACATCGATGATTGGTCATATCACACGCACAAGCTTGACTGATGGCTACATGCCTGAAGTGGAGTTTGGGTCCATGAGCAATCGGTCCGCAACTACTGCGACCGCCTACCAAGTTCGTGTGTGCACTTACTGGGCTGCAGAACAGTTTTACCTGTTTTATTATTTCGTGCTTGCACGCAATAATAAAACAATAAATTATAAACAATAAAAATAATAAACAATAAATGGTCTTCTGAGAAAGCAATCCTTGAGAGATACTCTCTATGTCTAAGCAGTCATCTTAGGTACGAAAAAAAAAAACATTTCAGGGACCCTTTAATTAGACCAGCTTTGTAATTTGGCCAATTTGGTCAGTCATGTCAGAGTTGAATGAATGGAAGTCGACTGTACCACGGGTTGCACTTTTTTTGGGGGGGGGTGGGGGGAGGGGAGGGGGGGTGGAGGCTAATTCAGGAGGTGCAGACCATACACGAGTAAAAGTAAAATAAAGGAGCCAGTATACTGAGATTTTGGTGCAAAATTAGCATAAAGGGAAGCATGGCCTTTGTTTTTGCATTAGTAATCAACCTTTTTATGCCTACTGAATTAAAATATAGTTTTGAAAGAACACTGTAAAGTGATATAGTGTTGCACTTAAGTGTCCCTTTAACTCAAATTTAGGGTTGCAGCTCTTACACTGGTGCAACCCTTGCACATGAATGTATGGTAGAATCTTGACTGAAACCATAGTAACTATATGGAAAGAGCATGTGTAAGTCCCATTTAGTTAGTTTACCAAGGTAACCTGTGTCAGAATCTGTGACAAAGTAAGGGGCCAACCCTAAGGTCCATCTCCATACTTGCCAAGCTTTGGCAAGTATGGTGATGTTTGTTGCATGCTTGGGATGTAAAAATATTGCTGTCACCAATATAAGAAAGAAAGCAGGTGGCAGGTAGTGCTGAAATGGGGTTGAGAACTTGGCTTACAGTAAATGTAAGGGTGGTTTCGCGAGTGTAAATAGAACACATATAGAACATGCATAGCGCAAGCACCAGGCTCGATGTTCATTAATGTCGACACACGTTGAAATTTTGAGAATGGGCACTTTTGTTCTTTACTTAGGTGGGCTTGCTGCTGGACATCTGAAGAGGGCCAAGCAAGCTGCCCGCCAGATCCGCTGAGCACATCTTTTTGGAATTACCCAAGAGATTTGGCATATGCATGTCCAGCTCAGTTGGCTGCGCTGTGACTCGTTGCTATACGAGCCAGACACCATGTCTGTTATAGCACATACTCATAACTTTGGCCCCTACCACATTGCAAGAAGTGTTGAAGTGAAAAGTTTGTTCCTGCAGCTGCCTGTTGGCTGGCAAAGAGGGGCTGATTCTGGACTCCCTCTGTGTAAATATGCACCGGTGGCTTGGACTGGGATTCAGAGTGCAGTAATCATTGTTGCGTCTGAAGAAGAGTGAAGTTACAATAACGTGGGCCTGCAGGCAGAGTTAAAAAACTGTCTTGGGATAGGTTCATCAATTGAGTACACTGAAAAGTTGTCTCGGCGTGCATGCCTTTACCGCTGTTTTGTCTTTCGAGAAGCATCAAGCTGCTTAGTGGAGGTTGTGACAGCCACGGACACAAGCTTTACTGTGAAGGCGTAATATACCCAAGATGGCTTGATGTGTCGGAAGGCTGCAAATGATTTTAACCTGGTTCTGTGTTTCTGGACAGATGAAAATGTCTACGAAATAGAAAGGTAAAAGGGCGTATGTGTAGAAGCAGGCTTCAAGCATAGGTGGACACCCTCTTCCAATGCACTTACGTGTCTGTAGCATCATGCTGTTGCCTGGATGGTGCATGCACCAGGCAATTGCAGTGACTGGGCAGCCCAAGCGCACGTCTCCAATAGTGTAGAGAAGGGCACTTGTCAGCTTCTGTGAATCGTGGACCTGAGACATTGTACAAAGGAGGTATCTCCGCCAGTCACTCTCTGGCAATTTAAGTGCCATTTTTGTGTTGAAGCAACGGTGCTGCATCTTGAGATAGTCAGCACTGCACTTGTGTCATTTGCTGTAATCGTCCTTTCTCAAGATTTTTTTCCTGTCACTTGTTGAGCAGTGTAGTTGCCCTCCCATTGAAAGGCCATATTACCTAGGTTAAGTCATGCTCATTTGAGAGCTGTTCTCAAAGTGGGCCCAGAGGTCGACTCAAAACAGTTCTCTGCGTTTAGCTCACTGGTGAGCTTTCATTTTGTGTTACTCATTCAGTGCAGTGAGGCAAGCATATGCATGCCCTAAGCCTAATGTCCTAATGTTTTATTGATAGCTCTGCTTAACTTCCTAGCTTACAATTATTCGTTATCATGGGTGCTGATTGACAGGTGGTTTCTAAGACGCTGCTTGCGGCATGGCATCCCAGTTGCTTGCAGGCTTTGGTTTGCTTAGGGTAAAAGGCACTGCACTCTGATATTGTTACCATCATGTATCATATGGTGCTATTATTTTTTTCTGGAATCATATGGTGCAGCTTTGCATGCACCGAGCTAGCTGTTGGACTCGAGTGTGGAAATTAGTCCACTAGGCTGCATGAAATGCAGCCAAGTTGGTAGCGAGTCGTAATCACATGTTCATCCTGTATGTACAAAATCATTTTTAATTCTTTAGTGGGACGTGTGTTGTACCAACACGACCAATGCCTATGAAATGGCTTACTTGCTCTTCAGAGCAGACCACATGCAGTACTTGAGTTGCACAAAGTCTGTAATGTACAGTTTTAGTATAGTGTCACACGTATGCATCCAAAACAGCTATGGCCTGCTACTCATATCTTCAAAGGGGCCTTTAGTAAACCGTTCTGCATCTCCAAAGCATGGACAATGGTCAAATTCTGCAGTACTGTCTGGTAGGCTGAAATTTAAGAACTTATCACAGTGACAGTGATGTCTTTTTAGGCATAACAGTGCAAAACCAGGCAACTTGTCTCTTGAAAAGAGCGACAAATCATTGTTGATGTTTAGTTATTTAAGTGATTTGACCAAGTGAAAGCTGATATTATCATTTGTTTGTTGCAAATGCAATGAAGAGGAAATAGTAAGGTTTATTTGGAAGAAAGGGGGTGCTCTGTATGGCACCATGTTGTCGTTAGCTATGCAATTCACACAGTTTGCAATACTAAATCCAAAGGATCACATGCATAAGTAATTTGGAAAGGCCTTGCATGGGCTCTTGTAAAACCATCTGCATAGTGTGAAGTCATTTGCTTGAAGTGATTCTAAGACAACACTTGTATGAGTTAGAGTACAGTGGAGGGTGATGCCTAACAGCATTAAAATTTGGCCCCCACATCTTGACTGGCACCTTGGTGCCTCATCTCATCACTGTGTCTGCGACACCTTGGTGCCTCATCTCATCACTGTGTCTGCGACTGACATGAGAGCCATGGATCGTTGACCATATATATATATATATATATATAGCCACATTGTCACACTGTTTACATTTTATCATTTCATACTGCTGTATGGTCTCCTTTTTCTTGTGTAGCACAGATTAGTGCTTTTGTTTCTCTGTGTCTACCCTCCATTGCTTGAGAAAATTTAACTTGTTGCTCATTTAGTTGTTGGCATGAACTGTGTAGAGTCGTAGCACTTGGCCAAAGGTTTGTGGCTATGTCCAGTAAACCTGCAGACGTGTTCTAATGTGCATGCAAGTTGCAAATTTAAGAAGTTGATATGCTGTCTCAGAAAGGACGGCATTAAGCCAGCTAGGAGGCATAAAATTTGCTGTTACATGTAAAATAGAGGTCATCAGTCATATCATGATGAATATGCCAACTCTCATCGCATCACTGATGCTAAACAGCATTGTGCTTTGTCAGTGCTTGAGGCTTCTCTTCTGCCACAGTGTATATAGGTGCCTACAATAAGTGTAACAGGTTCGGTGCCACAAAAGGAAATATTCTCTTCCTCCTACTCTAAAACAAGCACCTTTATGCTATACGGAAAAGGCTGTTCTAACACATCTGAAGTGTATGTAGATTTGCCCAGCAGGAAGTATGAAGCATATGGAGTGTCATACTGGTACATGGTTCTGCATACAGTAAACACTCCATGCCTTTACGGGTGCTACAGTCGAACCCGTTTATAACGAACTCGATAGTTTCACAAAAAAGTGGTCGTTATATGTGGACTTGCCCTTCAAAATTCACAAAAATTAATGACCCTGTAGCTGGGTTTGGCTGTTACAATTTAACACCACTTTGGTCCAAAAATGAAATTTTCAGTACGTTCATTTTTGTTCCCGGCACTTTTCCGCATCTAACTGCAAATTTTCGGTATTTAAATATACGTAATTTAAAGAATGAAATGCGGTGGCGCAGGCCCTTTGAAACGGTGCCTGCCCAGTTCCGATCACCTGTCATTATTTAGAAACTACAAGTGCATCCGCTTCATTTTTTTGTCCGAGAGCTTGTGATATATTTTACTATCAGTGCAACACGAGGGGATTCTGCATACGATAGCAAAGCATTCTAGTTGGTTAGAAGAGGAAACTACTGTGGCATGCCTGCATTTTGCATAGGTTTTGCCATTATGGCTGCCGCATCGGCCACACTCACTCCGAGGGCTGCAAAGTGAACTTCTCTTTCTTTTTTTTTTTTTGCTTTCACCCAAAAAGTGCAATGTTCTAAAGGTAGAACACCATCGCCAACCGTTACCAGCATCAATGTAAGCAAAGCGTCGACAAACCATAATTGCCAACTCTTTGCAACTTTGCGTGGCAGGGGCGCATCAAGCTGTGTTCTTGCTGAGTCTGGTCGCAGGAGTATCGCGCTTCCATGCTTCAGAACTTCGCATCCGTCCTCCTTTTACAGTTACAGGGTTTCAACTGTTCATTATACCTGGACGCAGTTTCAATAGATAGGGTCGAAAAATTGTAAATTCCTGAAATGTGGTTGTTGTAACCGATGGATCGTTATACAGTAGAACCCTGCTGTTACATTCCCTAGTGCTGCGTTTTCCCGGCTGTTGCGTCGTTTTCGGCCGGTCCCGGCACAGCTCCCATAGATCCCAATGCATTGGTGACCCTGCTGTTGCATCGCAACTGTGGGACCATTCCGAGTGGCCATTTGACTTTTCATGTCGCTTGGCTTGGTGGCTTGACGATGGCATTGGCCACCCAAAGTGCCAGGGGCTACAGCTATGACGTATTTCCGGTTTCCGCGAGCAAAAGTATGGCCTTTGAGATCCATATTTGCTATCTGAAGATGGTGTCTATGACGCGTTGTGACCCTAAAATTAGTTTTGGCGCATAGATATTCCGTATAAAGTACAAAGGCGATAACGCCGTCGCCGCGCGCCTTGTGCTGTATGTGCAAGTGAAAGCGTGCGAGGGGAGCCGACGACCGCTTCTAAATCTCGCACGCGCAAGAAAGAAAAGCGGGGAGGGAGCGCGCCTTCTTCCGTTGCGCTCGAGGCACCCGCGAGGGAGCGAGGGGGGAGGGAGGGAAAGCTGGCGATGTTGTACTCTGGCTAACCACCCTGCTCTGGCATCAACTGCGTACTGCACGCCGTATCTTGAAAGCGATCTGCGTTGGGGGCAGAGTCTACGCGGTGTAGGTGCGTTGGCGGCTCGTAGCTTTGTGTGTGCTGTGTGTTCTCGGCGCTCAGTTTGTGTTGAAGCGACAGACAACAGCGCGAAGGTCACTTCACTTGCTGCTGCAGCGGCGCTTCCTCGCGCCAGCGTTTGACAGCGCGTGTCTGCGCTCATCGAATGTGATGTGTTCATGTTTGCCTGTTGGCACTGACACCATGCTTGTTAATATAGTTCATAAGCGAATGTTTACAAGTTTATATGGACGATAAAACTACTATTCTTACTTTGTATAGCTGTCTACTAATTTGCTAATAATGTAAGGATTAAAATAATATTGTGCGCAGTTCAACACTACTCTCATTTCTCAATTTTTCCTATTTCTCGGCTCTTACATTTCCCAGCTCTTACGTTTTCTTTTTTTTTTTTTGCTTTTTTTTGTTACGGTCCCGTGAGAAACGTATCAGCAGGTTCTACTGTATCTAGGATCGTTATAAGTGGGTTCGAGTGCATTTTGTGAAATGTATTTCATTTTATATTCTTCTTTCTTTGTCATCTGTCACGCTAGATGACCCAACACAACGATAATGGCAAGCGCCTATGTACGTGCGTACATGCGTTAGGCCTGCACGCCGTATGCGCAGTGCTCTGATGCCTGCGTCCGAAGGCGGAACTGAGCAGCGCATGCCTTCTTTCCAAGCCGAGTTTTATCTGTATCCCTTCGCACAACATTGGTTGAGCCAACAATAAGGCCTAAAGAACGTATAGTAGAATTGATTGTTACAGGGTTTTTTTTTTTTTTTTTCCCCTAGAATGTTGCTTCAAGTTTTTAAATGCCACAGCATTCCTAATAAAATCGTTAAAAGAACGACTTAAGCTTGAGCTCTTGGCTCTGCTTTTATTAAGTGTGCAAATGCTCCTATGTTGTTGTTGCAGCTGCAGTGTTTTGGCTTAAGTTTGGCTCTCCCGAAAAAGAAACGGTTCAATTGTTCAGATGCCAAACGGCAGTTGGAAACCTAAGCACCAAGGAGTGCCGAAAGTGTCAGATGAAAGCCAAAAATGTTTAATGTTGCATTATTTCAATGATTTCGAAAGCTTTAAATTGCATGTTATGTCAGCTTGTTCTCTTTATATCTACATAACTTTGCTTTTTGAGTTCAACATAGAATCTAAAGCCTTGAGGTAGAACTCTATTGTACGCATAAGCTTTATATTAAGTCTTCTATTGGGTGCAGAAATATTTTGCTTCAGTCACTGTAGGTTTTATATGTCGTGTAAGCTTAGTCTTGGGCATTATTTTTTTTTTTTTTTTTTCTATTTGAGGATGCTCAACTTCACTGATCTGTACAAAGTTATTGTCTCATTTAGAATATTTTGTTTTTATTGTTGTTTCTATGTGATGCTTTCATGTTTTGAGTGATGTGGGCTTCTTCTGTAGTGCCCATTTACTTATTGTACTTACTGAATTTTTGCACTTCACTAGATGTAGTGCCTTGCTGTTGCCACTGCTGTTGAAGTTTTAATGTACTTGCATGGGTCCTGCATGCATTCAATTCTGTGTAATATGTCACTGTAATGAAACTGGCTGTATAAAGTGTATCCTGATTTCCTGTTGAAAGTGCCTATGCTGCACTGTACATTGAAATTCTGCTGTTAAAGGGACACTAAAGATGAACATTTATTCAGGCTGGACTGGTAGGTTCTTCTGGCTTACTTCTCTTTACATTTCTTAATTAAAGGGATACTAAAGGCAAATATTAAGTGAACGTGGACTGTTAAAATACCGTTCCAGAAACCTCGCAGCACTTGTTTCGTGCCAGGAAAAAACTTTATGAGAAAATCGCATCTGAAGGGTCTGCATACCTTTAGCACAATTCAAGTTGCCCACCCCCTAGTTGGGAGTGATGTTGCATACGCCATCTCCACCCTTTACTGCTGTCAGGTAGTCAAACGGTACCTGACAGACAGTGCTGTGTTTTTTTTTTTTTTTTTTTTTTTTTTCGCAAAGCACAAACTTACAACCATGGAAATACTGAGCCAAGATAGAGCATTCGATTCGTCGCTGCAACTGCTTTTGGTAAAGTGGCATGGATTGTTCGGGCATCCCATGACACCACGTGGACATGGAATTCTCTGCTACTTGCAGTTTGTGTGAGCTTTGCGAGCCAACAAGACCAGCGCAGCACTACACGATAACAAAACTACTGAAACGCTATAGCGCGGGTGGTGCAGAGTCAAGCAAAAATGAAACATTTCGACTGCCCACATTTTTGTCAAGGGTAACGTCAGTGAGTTGTTTTGTCTAAAAATCGAATTGAACTGGACAAGCAGCATTTTCTGCGGTCTTATAATGCAATGCAATTATCTTTTTGTTACAAGTGACAGAATTAGTACTAGTGACAGGGAGTAGGAAATAAGGAGCAATAGACAGAGAGACAGGGAGGTTAGCCAGTTCTCAGACCAGCTGGCTACCCTATGCTGGGGAAAGGGAGCAAGAGAAATAAAAGATAATCGAAAAGAGACATAAAAAAAAAATATGTAAAGAAGAGCACGGCACTGCTTAAAGTCTGTCTCTGAGACCAGTTCTCCGCAAGAAACGCAACAACGCTTTCAAAGCCTTCTGTGCTAAGGACGGTCTCGGCCAGTTTCTCAGGACCCGTTCTTCTGACAAAGGATGTTTATCAAGTTCATCTAACACTCTTGAAAGTTCTTTCCTGGGCACACTGAAGCGGGGACACTCAGAGAAAGTGGGCGATTGTTTCTCACAGCTACAGTTGTCGCATGTACGGCTGTTGGCCATTCCAATCTGAAATGAGTAGGCATTTGTGAAGGCCACGTCAAGCCACAAGCGGCACAGAAGCGCCTCCTCAGCTCTAGATATTCATTATGGAAGACAGAGCTGTAGATTAGGATCCAAGTTGTGGAGACGAGCGTTTGTAAATTCCGTCGAGTTCCACTGTGCAAGTGTAAGTTCACGTGCGAGTGAACGAAGCCCTGTAGCTGGGTCTATTCTGGATAGGGGTATAGCATCACAGTGGAGACCATCATGAGCAGATTGGGCGGCCTCATCTGCACAGTTGTTTCCGTAGATACCGCAATGGCACGGTATCCACTGATACGCTATGATGAATACTCGCGCAGATAAACTGAATCTAATCACTGTCGCCTTTGAACGACTGATAACTTTTGCTGCGCGTTAACTTAGTTGGACGGCGTCGGCCGTGCGCGCAGGAGTCACGAAGGGAGAAGTTTACTCTTTGGGATCCGTTTCGAGACTGGTTTATTTGCAGTAGTAAAAGACTAGAGTGGGGAAAGGAAAGACAGAAGTAAAGAAACACAGTAAAAGGGCACGAGTCAGGCACGTGCACTGCTGTGGAGAGGGTGCAGTGGCCACTGTCGGGTCGGTGACACATGGCACGCTGGTATTCACAATTAACTTGCTCGGACGGTGTCGTTAGGGGCTCCCCTCGGCTCTCGCTTGCTTCTCGGTAGCGTCTTCGCGGTTGTCAACTAGTAATCGAAGGTCTTGTTAGGCGCCCCCGCCTCCGCTTCTCAGTAGCGTATTCACGGTTGTCATCGCAGGTCTTAACACGCTATGTCGTGTTTTTCTCTATTGCGTGATGATGAAGTCTTATGTCAGCGACTAATTGTTCATGCGGTCACTGACGAAATGGCGACATAATGCACTGGAGAGCAGCCTTGGAGTCGGAGAAGATTGATCATGCCTGAGAGGGTTCTTCAATTAAGAACTTTAGGCCGGTATTTTGTAGCGGTGTGTTATGTTTTATTCTATACTAGTCTTATCATCCACCACTCACGGGCAGCTGCTCTGACCACTGACCAAGCGCGAAAATCACAAAAAGGCATTAGCATCAGAAAGGCATCGCTACAAAATACCGGCCCTAGAGCAGCACGGAGGGCGGCGAGTTCTGCAGCCGTCGATGATGTAAAATGCAATGTCTTGAATTTTATGGTGATGGACTTCACTAGTGACAGAATTATGAGTGCCTATGTCCTCTGGCTAGTACCTGAATGCCGCGGGGGATTCTCAAATTGTGTCGGGCATTTACCTCAATTTTTCGATTACTAAAGCTCTATCCGCAATATTATTAACACCTTAGACGCTTTTGAGCATTACATTATCACTGTAGCTTGACTTAATATTTGCTTTTAGTCTCCTTTTAAGATGAAGGCGAAGGCAGTGTCACTTCCACTTCTCAATCTAACGTATGCAAGCCATGACAGCAATGAGGTCTTTGTTATAACACCCCATTTGCCCACTAGTCTCCTTTTAAGCCTGCATATGCCAACGGACGACAATTTACAGCCATATATAATGAAACATTATGTTTGAAGCTGCCTATGTTGTATATCAGTTGCTGTTGAAAACAACATAAACACAGACAACGATGAACACCACGGCACTCTTCCTTTTTGCGAATGTAGAAGGAAAGCAACTGCACCCGGCATGAGGCAATGGCAATGATGGACACATTGGCACACAGGTGGATGGGGAAACACGGAAAAGAACCCCATGTACGAGAAATGAAGTTTGCAAGACTAGATGCTCTTGTGGAGAGCGCTGTGATGTTCATCTCTGTCCCTGTGTCTATGTTGATTTTGCGCTCTTGGTTTTAGCAATGCAATACTGACAAGCCCAAGCATCCACTCTTGTATATGAGATTATGTTCATTGGTGTTTGCCTATAATGAATAAGACTGTGTTGCCTGCTGGGCACTTGGATGCTGACATAAGGTTCATTTGTATACAGCCGCAATTGCAAGTGCAGATTCACATCATCACTGTTATTTTTTATCTGAATAAATCAATGATGTATGATTTAAAACAGTTTCAAGCAGATATGTTATGCAAATGGCAACACGAGCCCGAGTGTTTTTGCAGGCAGTTAAGACTAGCCCAAATGACCTAGGACATAAAAATCTGCTAGACGTGTTCTCACTGCTAGAAATCTGTGGAAGCAGTGAGAACGCTGTTCACAAGCTAGCACCAGGAAAACTGTCAGTGTCCCTTTCTAATGATAGCACATTCACTTTCAGGTCCTCCCCTGAATATGCTTCTCCTGAACAATCCTACAGTAGCAAAGAGTGACACTTTCCCACTGTCTGAAATGCAAGCAACACAACCCATGAGGCATCACATGCAATCAGTCCTTCGAACTTTCTTGAGGACTCTTCGTTGTCTTTGGACTATGGTAGGGGGAGCAAACAATTTCCTGGGGCCACAAGTGCCAGTTGTAGAGACTCGGAAAGCCTGTCAAACTTTTAAACGGTTTAAAAAAAAAAAACATTTCAAACTTCATGGCAGGGCATCTAGGATAGCAGCGAGCACCGAGCTTGTCACAGAGGCCCAAATAGAAAATGAAAGTCGCCAACTGGTTTCCACTGTGCCAGGAAGCTGTTGTAGGAATTTGACAGGTACATTGGGTCACCTGTCTTTTACAATGATGGCAATAAGGACTTCCAACCTGCTAGTGTTGAATTAGTACTCTGTTTTCTCAGAAGTTGCATGACGTTATTCATTGTTTTATATGCATAAGATACAATGTACAACGGCTGTTCGCAAAATTAAGGTTCTCAATTATTTTTCACAATGAAAAACATGTTTATTGGCATCGAATAATACATTTTCGGAGAGCTTAGACTTTCCCCTATTTTTCAACATAATCGCCCTTGAGATCAATGTGTCGTAACTTGTGTTACTTTTGGGTTCGATCAATGAGACAGAGATGCACGTCCTCGAGACCCAAGGTGCGCTCCCAACTGAAGCGCCCCCTCAACATACTTTATTAAACTACCCAGACCGTTTAATCCCACATCTCTATTCCCCAGTCAGAAGAAATGGAATCTAAGACGGAGTCGCCAACTACCGGCGGCCGCTTGGAGGTAAGGTGCAACAGAAAATCGCAAAAAAAAAAAGATGTTTCTCGTTCTTTTTTTCAAAGCAGCTTGTTGTATTCGTCATTTTCAGCAGTTCAACTTTTGTTCCGACACAAAAAACCACCCGCCAACTTTTGTGTCCGTATCCCTTTAAGGCAAAAGCCTCAATCATGCTCATGACTATGACTTCGACCATTAACCTTCAGGCTTTTCCTTCACTTAGTACCCCATCCGAACACATTCCATTGGCTTTTTTTATGTTAATCTTTTTTCGCAGAGTCATTGTCATTTTTGCTGAGTCATGCTCATGACTGAATTCTACCAGCATTCTTTAGTGGTTCCTTCACTTAGTCACTTCGCTGTTAAAGCGGCATATGTGCCGCCAATTAGCCTTAGCGTGTGTGTCACGGATGTACTTCACAGGGAATGTTCGTTTCTCTGTGCATAGAAAAGAAAAAAAAAAAGAAAACTATCGCGTCACACCTCGCGCGAGAGAGTAGGATGAGCGTCGGACTGCTTTTTACTGGGCTATCTTAGGGATCGCCCCACAAAAGAGCCTAGAAACAGGCCTACGCGACGCGACAAAGTGGAGGTAACTCGCCAAGAAAGATTGTTTTCAAAATTCTGCCCGATTAAGCTGCCGACCTCGCCCCTGCTAATGACGTGACTATGCACATTGTCTAATGGGAGCTGCGCAAAGCGGCAGTCGGTTTCACTGGCTTCACGTCGCTGAAGATAGAAGCGCAAAGGCAACAGCGCAGCGCGCTTGACATCACGTAGGCAGCTTACACCGCGAGCCGCGCTGCGCCGTACCGCGTGCATGGCGAGGTTGGCTTGAATGAAAACTTTCACGGAAGTTATTTCGATGTACATAGCCATTTCGAAAAGCACAAACATGAAAGTAGACCTTTATGTCAATTTTCCTCAAGTTCGAATGTTCTACGGACGTAACAATCAATGTTTATAAACTATATATATATATATATATATATATATATATATATATATACGGACGTAACAATCAATGTTTATAAACTATATATATATATATATATATATATATATATTCGTTCCTATGCGTCAGTAAACGACAGCAAGTATAGCGCAGGGTACCGGGTACTTAAAGACATAGAAACAACTACAGAAAACTGAAAAAAACTATCTTGGTGAGACACCGCACCACCCCGTTTAGAATGAAATGCCCATATATCTTCATTGTTATCGTCGTAACAGCGGTGTAGTGAGCCGGAACGAGAAGGGGAACTGAGGGTCCCGAGTGTTGTTGTTAGCCACAACCATATGAAGCCAACAAATAATGAAACCATCATTATCATCCTCATCACCAGCCTATATTTATGTCCACTGCAGGATGAAGGCCTCTCCCTGCGATCTCCAATTACCCCCGTCTTGCGCTAGCTGATTCCAATTTCCACCTGCAAATCTCCTGATTTAATCACCCCACCTAGTTTTCTGCCGTCCTCGACTGCGCTTCTCTTCTCTGGGCATCCATTCTGTAACTCTAATAGTCCATCGCTTAATTTGCCAATATATTCACCTATGCCTCCTGTACTCCTTAATTGCGCAATGCCTCCATGACTGCTGGTATCTCTAATGAATCAAATGCTTTTTCATAATCTATTAAAGCCATATAGAGAGGTTGATTGTACTCCGCAGATTGAAACCAAGGAAAGTTTATATTTTAATGTTCAAATGCGCACAATTTTAAGTGAACATTAAAGCTCGACGTCGAGCGGTACACTCCACGGATGATGGTCTAGCAAAATGCGCATCATTACTTCAGGCACTTTGTACCCGTCAGACGAAGAAATGGTAGATCATGTAACAGCAGATAATGTTCCATTTAAGAGATTAAAGAGTAGCAGGTGTCAATATGACGCCAACATCTCCTAAGCGTCATATAATAATTAAAAAAAAAACATGCCGACTGTTATTAGTCGCGCTCCGCTCTTTGGTAGAAACTTCCAGAAAACTGGTGCTCGCAATGATGCGTGAGATTTCGGCCGGTCGCCCGCATTTCACAACCAACTCGTTATTTCGCTGCCTCATGAGGGGGTTTGGAAAACATGACAAATCTTGGAAACTTTCGAAAAACGTTCACTCAGAGTGGTGAAAATGCAAATGTGTCAGAGAACTAACCAGTAAGTATTACGTTCACGTTTCCTTAAAGTCGTTTTCACCAACATTTACAGGATAAGTGGTGATTACACAATGAAATTCGACAGACTCTCGACACGCATGCGCGCGCGCACACCCACACATTCAATAGTTTCGGTATTTGATAATCCAACAATTTCATGCCATCGTTGGTGGCGGCTGATTATAATTTATTCGGACCCCCCTCGTCATTAGGTTAAATACAGCAAGCTAATTTTGTGTTTTCAAATAATAATAGGCGGTATCAAAAAAACTGCATGATGCCAGAAGCGCAATGTGAAATTTGTTATTGAGCTGCCCAGTGCCAGCCCTCTCCGCAATGTCAGTGTGCATGGCGCATATCATACACACTGCCCCGTTCGTCCTCTGCTATAGCTTTCGCGGCGAGGCACGAAAGACACTCCTCGCTGCCCAAACAGGGGATGCGTAATTAATAAAAGTATTACTAAACGCATTCAGAAAGTTTGGCCTCAGCTGTTGTTTTGTTGGGTTTTCCAGCGTGCAGCCGAAAGCGCCCGTTTTCAAAAGTGGAGGGAGGGCCGTCAAGCGTAGCCCCCCCCCCCCCCCCGTTAAATACGATTATGCCCCACGATAGGGCGCAGGCAGAGTACGCTCTCAGCCGCATGGACAGCCATGCGCAGCCACGGTCGGGCTGTCGGAGGAGATGCGTGCTCACCTGCCTCCCCCCACCTAGTGCATGCTTTATCACGTGACCTCCTCCGGCGCGCATCGAGCCACCATCCCTCTCGGCTCCGCCTTGCACGCCTTCTCTCGCACCCACAACACACGGCGTGCAGGATACGATAGGATCCTATACATCGCACTTGTACTTAT
Source organism: Dermacentor silvarum (assembly GCF_013339745.2). NCBI lineage: Eukaryota > Metazoa > Arthropoda > Arachnida > Ixodida > Ixodidae > Dermacentor > Dermacentor silvarum. The sequence continues at coordinate 179,037,026 of NC_051159.1, read as the reverse complement.
TATGAAACCTCACGGCCACGCCGACGACGACGGCAAACATTTACCCATAGTGTCCTTATAACTGAATAAGAATTAGCATCAAAGTGTCTCTTAAAATGAAGTTTAACTGCCGTCAGTTACTTATCTCAGTGACTCTCGGTGTATGCGTGGATCTTGCTTAAGTGTATCTTGTATCTTAAGATGCACAATATTTCGCAAGATGTACCGTAAGTACAGATACGGATACACATCTTGCGAAATGTACTATGATACTAATACAACACACCCAATAGGTATCTTAGGGTAGTATCTAATACTCATGTATCTTCGATACTGCTCAGCCCGGAAGTTAATTGTGTGCTTTGAAAATATTTACTGAACACTCATTTTCTCCCAATTTCGACGTGTTATATGATCCGCCTACTTGGTCTGCTACGTCCCCTCGGTGAACCAAACGACGCCTGTTTATATTTCGTTGAAATAGGAATGATTTTGTCGGTAATTATTGTAAAAAGAAAGCAAAATTAATTTGGTTAGCTTAATTGTAGCCGTTGTCGAAAATTACTCATACAAGCGCTGCAAAGCTTTAAAACTGTCCTTTACAAAACGCAGTGGTCAGCTCTCACACGTACGTTACGGCAAGAACTGATGTAAAGTGTGCAGCAAATAATTCAGAAGTGCACCTGCACTCCCCCGAATTCGATGCGTTGTTCTCATCCACCGTGGTGAATTAGAGGCTATGGCGTTGCGTTGCTAAGCACGAGGTCGTGGGTTCGATTCTCAGCCACGGCGGCCGCATTTCGATGGTGGCGAAATGCAAAAACGCTCGTGTGCTTAGATTTAGGTGCACCTCAAAGAAACCCAGGTGGTTGAAATTAATCTGGAGTCCCGCGCTACGTCATGCTTCATAATCAGGTTGATGTCTTTGTACATAAAACCACAGAATTTAATTGCGTTGTTCTCCCTCGGAACAGAGCGAGAGCAGTGCGGCTAATCCAGACAGATGGGAATTCCGCTGAGGGCCGAGCAGCTTCGGTGGCAGCGACAAGCGGCGACTTCACTTTTTGTCTTTTACCTTGCGTTTCTTGTTTTCAAAGACGAATTTTCTGTAGCATACCCACTGCCGCCCGATTCATGTCCAACAATCTCGGCTCCATATATGTGCGTGGTGGTTTGGCTCCATGCGCGTGGGCCTACGCCCCCCCCCCCCCCCCCCCCCCAGGCCAATTAGTGGGTGCGAGCCATGACAGCAGAGATTCATCATCATCATCATCATCACTGAAGTGTGACTTCAGCAACCATTGAGCACGAGACAGTCTGAGGCAAAGAAGAAGTTGTTTGCGGTGATTCAGCTCACCTTGCAGTCATCGGTATACCGTTGAACAGCCTGAAAATATGATCGAACAAGGTGAGACCCTATCGTCGCGGATATACGCTCGCCGCTATATGCGCATCCTAGTTCGCCGACACTCGTTGTTTCGCACTAGGGTTGCGTTTGCACAGGTTCTGCAAATAACTCGGTGTCATTGCGACCTTTAACACCTGATTAACATGGTGCCTGCTGTGTCGAAAATCCCGTTCGCCGACAGTATCACTTGCAGCTCGGAGTTGTTATAAGCGAATATAGCTTTCTTTGGTTCTTTGGCCCGTTTTCGTGTCCAGACTTGTGCTTAAGTGTGAGAGCTTTGTTGGAGCGCCTGAACCTGCATGCTGTGGTTGAGCGCTCGAGAAGGACAGCCCTCTTCTTCTCCCGCCGCTATCTCTCCTGCTTTGAGCTACCTGGTGTGTCGTACACTGTTCTTTGTCCGCTTCCATTTTGCGCCGTTGATTCTCTCAAGTACCCTCTCTCCGGTGGTGGCAGCGGGAGAGGAGGATAGCAGCGCTCGCGCCGCTGGAATATTAGCTCCTTTCGCGCCACGCCATTATCCCGAATTTCGATAAAAAATGGCCAAGTATTTTATTGACGAATTTCTTAACGATAACTAGTGCAGACAATATTTTAAGTATTTGTTTATTCACAATCTCAACCACTATTGTAAAACTGAAGCCACTACATCATATACCGTGCGATAGTTGTGAAAAGAGAACATGGAACTCGATATTGGCCTGCAGAGTACACTATGAAATACTCCACTGGCTCACCTGTATTCTCGACATCAGACGTCGAGAGACGCCTAAAACTGGAAGCGAGGTTGGCATTTAAGGGCTTTAATCACATCGAATTTGCACCACTGTCTTACGACCTCAAAGTCGCCAGAAGGCGTGCTAAGTACGTCGAGAATCTCGGTGTCTTCACTCGAAGAGCAACACACTTCACTCTTGAAATCACACGATACATATCGCTGAAATCAGCTTTCTCTCTCTCTCTCTCTCTCTCTCTCTCTCTCTGGCTTCTGTTTTTCTTTTTTTGCAATGAAGCCAACTAAGGTCGAGCTGCTGGTAGCGCCATTTTTAAATAACCCAGTTGCCAAATCGTTTTACCGTAATAAACTCCTTCCTGCTTGTCCTGCCCCGTGGATTGTGTGCTGTCATCTCCCAAAAGCACGAGACAGCACACAGGCGAAATAAGCTCGTTCATGGCTTTGCTAGAACATGAAAAGTACCGTCGACGAGCATAGCTCGTCTTTGGCCATTTTCACCAGAAACGCGTAGACGAACCCAGCTCTTCTAAGGTATGGAAGGGCTGGACACACATGACGAATCTGCTTATATGTAAAGCCACCTATGCTACTGCTACATATGCGTTGGCTCTTACGCGATGCAAAGACAAACGCTGCCTAAATATCCTTAATGCAACAAATATGCAATAATGCAACCAAAGCGAAAAGCTTTCTTGAAGCGTTCGGTTATTCGCGTACATTGACAGTCATCGTCTATGGGTTTTTTTTTTTTTCACTTTTGCATCTCGCACTTGAAATAGAAAGTATAAACATAAAGGGTGTACGGACATACATAGCAGGAAAACAGCCACACTGTAATATGCTTAACGCGCTTGAAATAATGTGTTTTGCAATCTTATAGTCGTTGCTCTGTTTCACGCAGACTCTGACGACCTCCTTTCCCGACAATTGCTGGCGCGCAGGCGACGGCGCCGGCGCAACGCCTCCGCGCTCGTCATTCGCACGGGCGTCATGTCCGCTTGGAACAGCGCCGCCAAGACGCTGGTGCACGTCATCGCCGTCAAACCAACGCCGAGTCAGTATAGCAAGACTGCGCACGCGCGGGTTACAAAGCGTGTGTAGCAGCTTTTGCTCCGTTGGCGTTCTAAGGAAATCTTAGTTGGCATCCTGCTTAATATTTTTTTTTTCTTTTTTGATTTCCTGTGGCAGAGAGCACAATTCTAATCCCTGAACTGGATTGCCCGAAAAGGCGGAGGACGTTAATCAAACGAGAAATTGAAATTTATATTTGAACGCCCGTGTGCTTGCGTTGTAGTGCACGTTAAATAACCCCAGATGGTAAAAATTAATCGGGAGCCCTCCACTACGGCGTGCCTCATAATTGGATCGTGGTTTTGGCACCTAAAGCCCCATGATTTTTTAAACTTTTGCTTACATTTCAACAAAAGGCTGGCGGGGGGAGAGGGAGGGGTTGCAAAATATTTATTTTTTATGAGCCCCTGTGAGCCCCTCTAATACCCCTGACACACGGGCAAAAGTCCTTTGCAGAAACCCCTTTTGTTACTCTGAAGGACCCTTTGCAGAAAGGAGTTGCGCCGATGGCACACGGCAGCGCACTAACTTCTTTAGATGGTTCCTCAAATGAACGCCTGAAAAAAAAAAAAAAACAGCGCTGCTTATTAAAGCAGCAGGAGAGAAAACATTTACAAGAAGCTGCGCATGTAGATTACATTTAGCGATTGTAGAACCTAAAAACTTTTTCCCCATTTTTAATGGCTTATAATGCACATATTTGGAATTTAACATGGCGGCGCTAGCGACGTGGTGGCGGGTGCGGGCGTTTGAGAGTATAGCTAGAGTAAATCTTCACTGTTCGACAATATCGCATTACGGCTAAAATTTAAAACATTTTCCAAAATAAAACCAATACTTACAGGGCACCTTAGTTATGTAACAGGTTTTCTTCTATTGGGCCAGTATTTTGTAGCGATGCCTTTCCGGTAATAGTGCCTTTTCGCGCTTATCGCGCTTTGTCAGTGGCCAGAGCGACGGTCCGCTCGCGTTATCAACGGGATCAGCCGGCCGTGAGCGGTGGATGATGAGACTAGTGTAGAATAAGTCGTAAGGCATCGCTACAAAATCGCGGCCCAAGATGAGTTGTGCACGCTGTGTGCGAGAGTACACCTTTATGCTTGAAAAGTAGATGCCCGATCTGCTTTCCTTTTACTTTGCCGGGAGGGAGATACTCCTTTGTCGTGTGTCACTGCGCTTGAACGCCTTTCCAGTAGATGTCCCCTTACCTAGAGGACTTTAGAGTGCCCGTGTGTCAGGGGTATAAGATAGTTCTCCCAAGGCCGAGCGGCCGTGGTTCTCCCTGCCGTCATCGTGGCCGCCATGTTTGGTACAGGCACCCTGCGCTAAAGCTTTGCAGAGTAAGATCCCTGTATTTTTCTAAGGCAGCGCGAACTGATGATGATAAGTGGTTCTTGAGGGAAAGGGAAAGGTTGGCGCTATCTTCTGCAGCCCTTGAGGGAGCACGGCTCAGCGCCAAGGCAGCGCGAACTCCTCCTCTCCGCGCCGTTTCCTCCTCGCCCCTTCCTCTCGGCCGCCATTAGTGAGCGAAGCGCGCGGCCGCTACCGCTCGCTTCATATCGTATTGCATGTGGCGCGTTGAAGCGCTTGCTTGAAACGCGACGGTTCTGCGCGCATTTTCACAAGGCTGTTCGTATGATATCTACGTAAGATATGTGGTACTTTCAATTATTAGTAGAATTTGCATCGCTCAGGCGAGGAAAACAAAAGGTCAAGTTAAACGCAATCCTATGCAGTCTTTACTGCATAGCATTGTTTCTCGAAATCGAATGGTGTTCTGTTTACCTGACGCTTTTACGAAAACAAAGAGCTACATCAAACTATGCACACACAACACGGCGGAGACATTTATGTGCTAAATACTCTCAACGTGTTTTTTTTTTTTTTTTTAATTTCCAAAATGCATCCGCGTGCTTTTCTTTCCCGCTCAGTTATATGCCTTGGTTCCCGGGTATGGGCGCGCTTTCTGCGTTTTGCTCTTTAATTGGCAACTCTGCCATTATGCTCATTTTATGAGAAGTCATGCTGGTATTCATATTGCCACAATGCGCCCTTTTGTTCGCCGCAGAGCATAAACCGGGACTTTTTTTTTTTTTTTTTTTTCAGTCGTTGGCTGATGGTGAACTTGAGAGCGCACCCATCTTCCCGAGTTCATCACGAACTGGATGAGAACAGGGATCAGAACTTCCCTCAGTAATGACTTCCCTCGGTGGCAGTCAAATTTCTTTCTTCCGATACGGTGGAGCCATATCGCTCGCCGTTTGAGGCTTCGTTTGCCACGATTAACCGCAAAAAGCTTGCCCCCCTTGGCAATGCTATTCGAACATCCAAGAGCACAGCAAATCGGCATCGTGCTGCAGCCAAGCGTGTCTTCAAAAATGTAAAAAGCCTACGCTCACGCACAGCGCACATGTGTCCCGGTGTTTCTACGCTCACTAATGGCGGCGTTTTCGCGCGATAACGAAAGCCGCGCGGTTTATTCGTCACGTGTCAAGCCTCGTCCAATGGGCGAGCGGAAAGCGGCGAAGAAGTCAGGAGAGAGGTAGAGGGCGGGGAGTAAATTCTCCTTTCCTATTTGAACAATGGTTTGCGCTACCTTTGGAACATACAGGGACCTTATTGCAGAGTAGACAGCAGCGCCAGAACACACAGCCTAGCGAGTGGGCGAAGCAAAACTGGAGAGACGCTGTATACATTGGCCGTGACACTTTCGATTGCTTATCACGAGCAAGACTGTCCGAGTAGTGAAAACGTCGGAAGTGCGCATGCGCAGGGCATAACACTCAGACGAGCGACGAAAAGTGACCGCTATCGTTTGGAATGGCGTATCATTTTCATCACCTCTCTAGCGGTCGGTGTCGGCGACGCTGGGGTGAAAAATGTAAACGTCGTAGCGCCCTCTGAACAGTGCAGGGTGCCCATACTAGCGCGGTGAGATCTACGTCCGTGACGTCATGTGAAAACTACCTATAAAGCGGGGGCCGTCCGAACAAAATTTTATCAGCCGCGCCTTCATAACTTCTTTCATAACGCGTCTTGACACCCAGATTTCTACAAGGATCTGCAGACTACATTCCAACGGAAATCAGCCATGGCATATGTAACCCTGGTAAGAAATGTTTCTATGATTCACCTATAACCATGTGCCAGTTTGAGCGTTTCTTTTAATTATTTATTCACATATACTGCCATCTCGGTGCAAGACACTGCAGTGGTGGGCACGGAAGTTGCTTACATAGGTAATAAATCAAACCTGAGACAGCATATGAGACTCCATGCATGCATACAAAACACGACACTACATGGGTGTGCAAGCAATAGAATGGCATGTTACGCGTAGGTCATAAGTGAACGGAACACGCTTATTTTATAGCGGGTTCTCCCTGTCGGTGGCTTATCTTTGGGTACATGAGAGCAGCACCAGAGTCATTTAATGCTTTTTTTTAATGCATTAGAGGACTCTGGTAACACTGCATAATGGGCAGTACAAAGATATGCGGTTCATAACAAGCCAGCTACAAGTAAGTGAAGGAGTCGACAACAGAAGCAGCCGAGTGAGAAAGAAATGGACAAAATGCAATCAAAGCGTGAACCGAGTTTGATAGAGACCAATGCCTCAAAAAAGCATCGAAACGATTGAACGTCTTCGCTACGCATGCGAAACATGGTACGGAACACGAGCGTTTGCTGGCTCGTAAACGCGATACAGAAAATGTTCGCAAACATCAAAGAACGCTTCGCTTAGCATCAATTCACACACAAGCGTGGGATCCGCCAATTTTTTATTACTGTGACAGCAGTGAAGTGCCCAAAGCAGTATTTGTTTTGCCCGTTCGTCCGTTTCGCTAACCGCGACGTGCTTCGCCGTGACACCCGTCATCGTGGTTGTCGTCTTCGTGTTGTCTTCGTTGCATATACACTTGGTTTTCACAGGATTAGAATAGTTTCGAGCAAAGGTATAGACGCGTTGGCGGGAGATTTTCGAATAAACTAACCTTCTGTTGCAAGTCTTTCGTGTCGCATTCTCTGCCGCCCCTTTATGCCATTTTAGCGCTCCTCTTTTCACAAAATGCCGCACCAACTAGCCCAGGAATCACTATTCTGAAGTTGTGATTTGCTCTCGCGTAGACATACACTGTGTTGTGACGGCAAAAATGCAGAGCTATAAGTTCGTATCATTCTTCGAGTGAAGTCAGTTGGAAAATAGCGCGCGTATTTGTCGTCCATCATCCCCGCGCTTGGATATATCGTGTTCACATCCTCTCTCCCCGCGCCTGCTCAGCTGCGCTCCCACCAACCGGCGGTGTACGCGCTGTGCCTGCTGCTGAGCGTGTTCGCGCTGGCGGCCGTCGTGTCGGGCGTCGTGTTCGTCGTGCTGCGCATGTACAACCGCTGCGGTGCACGCCGTCACGTGGACGTCAACGACGAGTACCGGCAACGCTACGGCACGCTCGTCAAGATGCAGCTCGTCTGCATCGGAGGCCTCGGGTGAGGCCATTGCGTACGTCACCAGCGGGCAACGGTTGCGCGTGCACTCACGTGGCAGTCTCTCTAAGTTGAGAGTTAAATTATTCACGCGCAGATCCGAAACCTGGAAGGAGATTTCGCAGAAATATCTACGTTGTTATCCAATAGGGCTGCCGCACAATCTCGGGAAGCGAACCAATCGGGATCGTTTGCACGCTTTAACCGTGCATAAAAACATCCGCGCAGATGGAAGTAAGCTGCCGTATACATTAATTGTAGTCGAATGACGAAGGAGTAAACGAACGTGCGCAGGGTGCAGAGTACTTCTGAAATAAGTATCCGGCAGTATCACGTAACACTCGGTCACCGGCTTGGCCCATGTGCTGAGCGAAACCGGCACTGCTTGTATAGTTCGGTACACATAACTCTAGGCGATATTTGCTCTGCTAGATGGTGATTTTCGGGAAAATCTTAGTTCTATAAGTAAACTTGCTCGACTGTAATTTTCTGACTTATGCCGAAAGCACGCAGTGCAAGTTTGCCCTCGCTTTCAAGTCGCGATGTGCAACTCGTTTTGTTAGGCACAACTTTTAATGTGCATAAGATAATATTCAACATACACAGGATTTTTTGTATTTGATGTCTCCATATTTTTGTGTAGATTCATTCGTGCTGTTCTGAAGCGAATATTGATCGCAACTTTGGACTATAACCACTACTGGTTGCCTTGTGATATTGTATTTGCTTCCATAAATTAATCTGTTTTACTGTTGCTGCTTTATGGTATTGTACTTTGTATTTAACTTTGACAGTGTATTTACCTTTGACAGTACGTTTCATTAGAGAATCTGCATTTTCATTTGTGCCACGTTCACATGTGACTATTGATAGAAAAGTGAAATTGGATACTGTAATGCAAGCCACTGTTGCGGGACTAACGTCAAACTTCGCTTCCACTTACCCAAAGGACATGGCTGCTGGCCTTGTACCTGTGCAATGGTGGCATCCGGGCAGGCCTCACGGACATGGACGCAGCGGACCGAAGTATGCAGGTGGACACGTACGCGTTCTTCAAACATATGCAACAGGCGAGCACTATTTTTGTTTTCACAAGATAAGGGCACACTGGCAATCGAATCGCTTAACATGTTAATGAGGTAGTCGACACGCTGTATTCAAATTGACACCTTGGTTTACTGTAGTGAATGAAGGCTTGAAGGCGCTGACTTCCGAGCGGTTCTGTAGGCCGGTATAGAGTGTAAGGATTTCGTTTGCTTGGTTCCATTTCTTTCGTATCATGCACCGTTCGCGGCTGGCCGATCCGGTTATAACGTGATGAGAGCGCCACTCGGACCATTTACTAAGCGAGAAAAGGAATAGCGTTCCAATAATATCGCTACATTATTCCGGTCTAGTATATTGTAAGCGAGGCAACGGACTCGCCGCACTTGATCAAGCGGACAAGTAAGGTGTTCTCTGTTTCCGCAGGCTGCGCTGAGAAAATCGCGCTCTGTCCAGATAAACAAGAGATAGAGTATCGCAGATCGGCGAGAGGGACGGCGGCAGTATACATATATGTTAAACGGATACGTTCAAAGCGATTGCCACCGCATGTTGCAAGAAGGAACTGCAGTAGCTCCGTGTACTGCCGCGATAAGGAAAACCGAAGTAGCCACACTTCCGTGTCAAGGACGATATACGCTGCGCACCTCTAAGCCAGGTATTTCGAGCAGGTGTGTTTCTGCGGTGAAAAAAAAAATCACGCAGAAACTTATCTGGTAGTTGTCTAAGTATGCGTAAGCATTGTGCCACTTGCTTATCTCCGCGCAGCCCGGTGTCATTATCAATGTTATGAAACTTGATCCGACCAGTATAAACCCTTATGAAAACTTATCGGCCGTTATCAACCTTATCGGACTAGAACCGATCCTCATAACTCTTATTTGTTGTCAACCTTATTGAACTCTATCCGACCCTTATCAACCCTTATCGCAATCGATCCGATTCTTATCAAGCCTGATCGGCCATTATCAACCCTTATCGGATTTGATCCAACCATTACCAGTGCTTATGAACCTTATCAGAATTGCTCCGACCATTATAAACCCTTATCGCTCTTTAGCACCTAATCCATCTACTTCGAACCATTATCAACCATGATGAGACCCTTATAACCCCTCGTCACTTCTTATTATCCTTATAAACCCATTAACTGCTTATCTATCTGTTGTGCGACGTGAAGCGCATGATCCCTCAGAGATCGGTGGCATTTCGATCGGCGAAGGAACGCTCCAAAGGAGAGCGCATCCCGCGACCACCGAAACGCATCGGGATGTGGCGTGTTTAGCATTAAATGTTCGTAAAATCGAAATTCTCCTGATGTCTACAATGCTGCAAGTTGGCTGACATGCGGTCCTAAAGATGGCTTTTATTCCTCCATCACCAAAATTTTCAACAAAGCCTTCATAAATACTGTTCTCCTTTGACATTTGTTTTGTACCGTTGGTATAACACATTCATATGGTTCAGATATATTGACTTTCTGGTGTTCAGCCCAGTGAGTAAGACATTCGGCTTCTGAGCGTGGGATCGTAGGTTCGAAAATCACCACCGGCCGCCAACGTTTTTCCTTTCGAATTTATTTTGTTTTATCCATTCGCTTCTTTATAGCGATTCGTCTTACGTGAGACGGATGGACAGGTTTCCTCGTTGGGTAGGCATAGAAATGCTTACGCATTTAAAAAATTGGCAGTTTCGCACGAAGCCGAAGGCCGAAGCACCGACAACGTTAGCAAGGTGTTTAGCGTTGCTCTTGACCTCTCCAGACGGTGTTCTAACTTTACGAGGGTCTGACTATGCGCGAGCGCACTACAATTTCTGGCACCCTTAAAATCTTTAACACGTCGTGAATGGAATCGCACAGACCTCGTCTACGCTGCCCCGAAATAGCCGTGCCAGTAAAATTACTTCACTTTCAGGTGTTGTGCACTGTGATAGTGGTTGAATTTAAAATTTTAATAGTCTGAGAAGGTTTAAGATAAAAGCCATGCGCTGTGAATTTAATGTTTAACGACACTTGTTTGCGGGCAGCCATTCTAAAAAAATCTTAAGAATTCAGTCGAGAACGTAAGACATGGTTTGAGCAACTTTCGCGGTTGAATAGTATAGCAGCTACATTGCATATAGGGCACTCCTGAATTCAAAGGTAACGCTGGAGATGTAGTACTGCGAGAGCTCGTCGATGGGCTGGGACTGGTCGATGCTTGGCGCACTCTTCGCCCTGGACAGTCAGGAATGACCAAGACGGAGCGGGGGATGAGGAGCCGAATCGATTGGTTGTATGTCTCATCATGACTGGCCCCCAGCATGCATTCTTCCCGGTTGTTTGATTCTACTCTTAGCGACTACTGCTTCCTAATTCTGCGGTTTGCCGATTCGAATTTAGTCTCGCAAGGAAAGAGGCCGTGGCGTCTAAATCCACGGCTCTTAAAGGACAGGCAGGCAACCCCAGAGGTATCGTCCATTCTATTTCGCTCCCTCCACAACAGAGATAATCTAGGAGTGCTTCAGGTCTAATCGCAGTCCAGGATCCGATGGTCTGACAGTTGAGTCTTATGTTGAGTGTCGGAAACTTACGGCAGCCTTTCGCATCTTTAGTGAATAGGCTGTTCAGTGATGGGACTTTGTCAGTGTCTCAAAGAGTCAAAGAGAGTGTCTAATCACTCTCATTTGTACGCTTGAGTCGAAAAACACCGATCTAAGAGCGTGGCGTTCATTCGCACTTCTGAACTGCGATTACAAGCTCATAGCAAAGTGTCTTTGTATGCGGCTTACTCCAGTGCTTACACTGGAGTTTTGGACCCATACCACGCATGTTGTGTGCAGGGGCGTTCCGCTCAGCTTCACGTTTTAGCCGTGAGGGACCTTCTCATGTGGACGAATGCTAGGAAACTTCCAGGCATCCTCTGCTCATTCGGTCAGAAGAAGGATTTCGATATTATTGGACACAGGTACTCTTTTCGGTTTTTGTGTGAGGCTGGCTTTAGTGTAGATTTTCAGCGAATGGTCCAGGCTTTGTATTCTCGACCTACTTCTGGTGTCAATTGTCATACAGTATCGCGTCTCGGAAGCTTTCAGTGTGGGTCGTGATGTACGGCAGGGGGATCCTCTCTCGCCTGCTCTCTACGTACTCGCATTTGAGCCGCTTCTGCAAAGGCTTTCCGGTGACAGTAGAATTGGCAGTTTCCTACTTCCACCAGTTCCCCTCCAGTTACTCTTCGCCTGTGCAAACGACTTGTATACTGTCGTCCCGGACGAGGCCTCCGCTTACGCCGTCTTGGATGTTATGGAAGGTTACTGCTGGGCGAGTGGTGCAAAACTGAATAGGTCGAAAAGTGCAACTCGAGGGACGCAGCCTCGAGCCGAACGCGCTGGGAGACTACGCTGCTCAGCTCCGCCCTCGAAGACCAACTCTGGGCCGTCCAGCGGGCCGAGGAAGCCGCCAGAGCTGAAGGGCTCGTGGCCGACACCTAGGAAGGGGTATTCGATCAAATCCCCGAATAACTCGCCGGATTATAAATAAACTTGTCGTTCTTCTTCTTCCGGAGGGAAAGCAAAATATTTTGATCGGTTTTCGGTTCAGAGGGAAAGGCGGCAATCCGCAGCAACTGACGTCAGGCAACGTGAGAATTAGCGCTTATCTCAAGGGTCCGCATAAGTGCGTATCTCAGGCAGCGATAGAGCGAGTGATAGCCAGTCGAGCGCTCCACTAATCTAAGCCTGCCGCTCGGTACACCAGCAGATCGGGATCGTAGCAAAACCCAGGGCTTGCGCGCTGAAGAGCTCATCGTTTCGTTTTCTACGGGTACAATGCTTTGTTACCGAAGCTTTATGTTCCGTTTATGTTCGTTTAAGTTCGTTTTATCGGAAAACAGCGGTCTCGCATTTCGGTGGGTACACTCGATGACAAGCTGCTTCTGAGATCATGCTCCGTGCTTTGACTCAAGGCACTGAGCATGATCTCAGAATTCATAATACCGCGAAGCAAGGACGGCCTCACCGAGGACGAGACAACTATTGCAAACCCTCGTCGCCAGCTGCATCAAACCACGCGCAAAACGATTACTGCGCGCATGGAAAAATAAATTGAAAGAGAAATATATGAGAAATATATTTGAGAAAGCTATTCTCAAATTATTGAGAAAAATAAATACTATGTTTTACATTTCGTTCCGACACCCTGTTTCTTCGTGCTCGACTCCATCTGTTTCCACAAAGAACATTTTCTCACTGTGTGCCTCGTTCAGGATCCCCTTCCACCATTTATGCAGCGGCTGCCAACTCTCTGGTACGCCTCCGCAAGGTTCACCCCAACATCAATGTCGTTTCCACTTCAATTCAGGAACTAGGCGACAACCTCACTCCAGGTCTTCCTCCGCATTGTCAACAGTACGGTATGTCCTTACACAGGCCAAGCTGGAATCTAATAACGGCCAGCTTCCTTGACGCTAGGCGAGCTATCTTCATGATCCGCCTAGCGCGTGGTTGTCTGCCGATTAGCTACAGGCGCTTCACAGCCATCCTGACTCGTGGGGTATGCCCATTCTGTGGAATTCCTGAGGACATGGTCCATATCTTTTCACACTGCCTGCTTTCCACAGCTCTGCTCCAACGGATAGTTAGTCTTTTTTTGGCCTCCCAGGTGTTCTATTCCGCACCGTTCGGTTCTTGCACCCGTTGCCTAAGCAGGCAATCAACCAGTTCGTGCATCTTCTCGTCGAGTGCTCATACCAAGTTTGGTTAGCACGTTATAATGCAGTTTTCGGGGGACGGGCACCGGGCCTCCATGAAGTGCTTGCAATGTCACGGACGGAGGTCTGGTTCCACCTCACCCGGGAGAGACATCACTTAGGCGAGAAGTTTCTTGAAGTGTGGGCTCACCCTGCCGTGATTTTTGATGAGGTAGGAGGGAAGCTCTCCATCAAGCTATAATGCATGCGTTCAAGGCCGGTAGACTTGGCCGTGTGTGCCAGTCAATCCACGTGTATCCGGTCGTTTTTGTGGAACCCAGAACCGGTCGTGGCGCACCTGAATCCGTTGCCCCGGGAACGGCTTTTGTGGTCTCCAGGGTTGTTTGCCTTAATATCTCTTGTGTTAAGGTAATCCGAGGGTCTGTTGGGCTCGTGTCTCTGTCGACCGACATGGCTGTTTGTGGGTCGAGCGCAGTGGCTCAGTTCGTGCTGCTCCCCAGAGGCCCCCTTGTCTGGGAAGGACCGTTGGCCCAAACCAAAGCCCCCCCATGCACACAGTCGACCCGGGTAATTGGGGGGTTGGGGGGGGGGGGTGGGGGTGGCGGGGTCGGTGTACCGAATGATGCTGAGTTGATGAGTACAGACGTGAGCAGCCTTGTCTAGAACGCGGGAACGGCGGCTTCCGGGGCTCTCCGGAGTGTTGCGAAGTCCGAGGGTCCGAGTGGCCACGAAGGTTGCATGGATGGTGTCGTGCCAGGTGCCGGGAGAAGGAGAGGTCCAGTGAGATCACAAAACTGTTTTATATACACTGTACATGTTGGTATTTTACAAGAAGGGCTCCATGATATTGGAGCCGTGTACACGCTAACATCTTTGCATGTTCTAGCGTTTACATCTCCGAGCGTCCTCACAACACTCAAGCTGCGCTTTTTATCCCTTTCGTTTCCCTCTTTCACTCGACGAGGGAATACGATTTAGTTCTTCTTTAGCCAATTACAATCTTCGACCAGTTCGCCATATCCCGCCCATCATGTGTCCCCGTCCCGCCGGGCTCCGCCTCCAATGTCGCCTGATCGCCCCCGCACACCAGGTAACGGGTGACACCTTGGGAACGAAACATTGATGTTGTTCCGACGGGAATGGTCGACGCTGGCCACTTTCAAGAATTAGTCGCCTCTCCGTGATGGTCATTTCGCGGAAGCCACCGTTTCCAGGCAGGGCGGTGGCTGTTGTTTCGGAACAACGTTACTAAATTACCTCTTGTCTCGGAAGGGGGCTCCAGGTTGGCGCGTCACAGTCGGGGCCGGGCCTCGTCGTAGTTCGGGCGGGCTCTGGTGTTTCACGGAAACACACCAAGAGCGACGTTGCCGTTTTAACGACGCACGAGGTCGATGGCCCATTGCAGCCTGAGGACTAATTGCTCATCCATCAGTCCCAGATGACGGTGACGCTTCCCGACCGCGAAAAGCGACAAGCGTGGAGAGCTCTTCATAGCTTCACGTCTGTCGATGAGGCCTCCTTTGTCCCGAACGACCGCCAGACACAACAGGAGCCAGCCAGCGACGTCTAACGCTAGCTGCTGGGTCCGACGTCTAACGGTAGGTGATGGGCACGTTTGGGCCCAGAAACTACCCTTAGACGTCGCTGACTGACTCCGGAGAGCCCCGGAAGCCGCCGTTCCCGCGTTCTATACAAGGCTGCTCACGTCTGTACGTGTAAGCTCTGGGACGAGGCACCCACAGGCGCCAAATACTCTTCCCATCTTACAACGGCGCATACATATACCTAAATATATGAGGGACCTCAGGGTGGCAACGACTGCGAAAATTCGCATGTAGTGTTCATATAATTGTTATCGCATTAATAACAGAAATGGTTGAGAGTGGTCATTTGCCCACCTCATGTAAAAGGTAGCGAATATGGTGCCCCTTTTGGCAGCATGGAGCTTCAATATTATTTAGGTAATATTAATTAATGACGACACAGAAGTGTCACGTGCTTACTCATATAAGAATTTCTAGAGGCTTCAGCTTTTATTGCGATAGCAATTATAAGGACAATCCAACGCAGATTTCTGCCGTCGGCATCGCCGTTGCCGTCGCCGTGAGGTTCCGTATGACGTCAATGGAGATGAAATCGTCGCCGCGCGCCGCCGAACGCTGTATGTGCGAGTGAAAAGGCGCGAGGGACGCGCGCTTTCACGGGGAGTGAACCCACGGCGGAGAACAAACGCGCGTTCTGCGCCATGCTCCCTTAAGGGCTGCAGAAGTAGGCGTCTCTTTGCTCCTTTACAATCACCATATATGTAGAGCAAACGTACCTTCTTCCAACGCGCGAAAGGTCGTGGGGGGGAGGGAGAGGGAAGGTAGGCGACGTTTAGCTGCGGCACCAAGTGCCTATTTATATCAGAGGCTCCGGCAACAGTCACCAACGCCGCACGCATTTTGTGTGAACGCGGGCAAAACGCCGAAAGCGTCGACAACAGTTCTGCGTGTTGCCGGTGCTACTGCATGTCCAAGCTTATACAGCTGATAAAGCTACTATCATTACTCCGTATAGCTCTCTACAAATTTGCTATCGCAATTGGTGCTTCGCCTTTCAAGTGAAACTGCGACAACTTTTAAACACCTTGCTCATCGCTGCATGTGTGCGTGTAACACCTTAAGACCCCTTGCCTTCGGTGCATTGCTGCAATATTCAAATGTATGGTGCTCGTAATGCTTCGAGGTATTTTGCAGTCAGTGATATATATGAGTGTATGCTGTCCTGAGACAACTAGGCGTTCCTTTGGTGATAACTAGGTTAATCTGGTTGACTCGGGGAGCGGTGGAGGGCTTTGGTGTTCCAAAGTAACACGGGAGCTACCTCGGTTCGTAAATAGGCTTGGGCACGAGAATAGTCGAAATTTCTAGAATATACGAGCCGAATAGTGTGTTATTTTTGCTATAGCAATTACAGGGACAGGTCGACATTCTTCATCACGCCGGCGTTGTGACGGCGAGTGTCGCGGTAAAGTAAGATCTGGTCATGTTTGCCTGTGACACCGCGCTTGTTAATTTATTTAGTAAGCGAATG
This sequence comes from Dermacentor silvarum, assembly GCF_013339745.2. NCBI lineage: Eukaryota > Metazoa > Arthropoda > Arachnida > Ixodida > Ixodidae > Dermacentor > Dermacentor silvarum. The sequence goes on along the minus strand of NC_051159.1, from coordinate 179,020,543 downwards.
TTTATTGCAATTTATACCGCCGATAAAGCTACGAACATTACTTCGTGTAGTTGTCTGATACTTTGCTATCGCTATCAATTCTTCGCCTGTCAGGCGAAACTGCGCCTTTCTCTAACTGACCAAAAGTACGTCATAAGAGTTGTGTTTTAGAACCTGGGAGAAATAACTCGACCGAAATAATTATACCAGGTGCTTCCTTTGAATGCAAAACACTTAAAAAATTGCCGCAGTATTGCACGAACGGCGAAGCACTGATAGCAACAGCAATGTATTAAACAAATACACGAAGTAAGGTTCGTAGTTTTGTCGGCCGTATAAATGGCAGCAAGCATTCGCTTACTAATTAACGAACACTGTAGCACGCGCGCACAGGTAAGCGTGAACACTCGATGACCGCGAACATCGTTGTGGCAATGCTATAGCGTGATGAGCATCGCCGGTCTCGGGGAGCGAACGCCTTGTGCTTCCTCTCACTTCAACGCGTGAAATGGTAAACATTCTTTTTGTTCCTGGGCTGACATTGCAATGTGTGCACCACTGAGATATGTGCGTTTTCAAAGTAGCAGTGTTCGGCATTCAAGTCTCTATACCAAGCGATCTTTTTCCTTCTAAATATCCGTACCCATGGTTCGATCCGAAAATTTTCGAACATCATTTAATCGTAACGTACGCGCAAGAATTCATCCCTCATGTTTTTTAGTGGGTCCGCATAAGAGCGGTCACAAAAAAGACCAGAGCGTTAAAGATGAAAACGGGTATGGGCGACATTCGCCCTATTATTATTTCTGACGACGCTTGTTCTTGCGCAGGGCTTCGGCGAGATCTTCAACACTGCTTATCCTGTGCTGAACGCTATCGCCAACGACGTTGGAGATAGCGGTAAGTTCCTTGGGTGTTCTGTCTCTACTGTTGATAAGTGTGCGTCTCACTGGAGAGCGACCTCCTTCTTCATCTTTGCACGCCGCGTCGGTGGGTGGTTCAGAGCGTGTATATACATGGCAGGAGCATGGCAGACTGGAAAGTCGACGCGAGAAACTCGTTTGGACCTTTCCATCGCGGGGCATGTGCAGAATGTCTTAATTATGGAGCTCCCTGGGTGTCGCCACATTAGCATCCATGACAGTTGCAATTATCCGTGATCCCCCTCAAAAGCATTGCAGAAATTGCAGCGCTTACCTTTCTACTAATACTCAAGTCCAACAGGGGACATAGAGAGAGGAGGGGCAGAGGAGGCTGAGAATGGGTAGAACCTACGCAGTCGCAAAACAAGTGAACAGAGAGTTTTAGATTGGGGGACGCAAGCCGCTTGCGTCCCCTAATCAAAAAATCTCTAAACAGCCTTGCAACTCTCCAAGTTCCCATACAGGTGGAGAAGGTGGCAGAGGGAAAATATGACGTGAGAAGGCAATGGTAACAGCGGTTGCGGGCAAACTGAAAGTACGGTATGGTACGCTTCTGGTATTTCTGAAAAATAAACACCATGCAACTTTGTCAAGCGGACAACTGACGAAGAGCGTGCAGACGCAAAGCCGCATTAAAACACCGTAGAGTCTAGGCGACACTACGGAAGCGGTCGCACGTCAACTCAACACTTCTGTGCCCGCCGCGGTAGCTTGACGGCTATGTGGCATCGCTCGAAGTGGAGGGTTCAATACCGACCGGCATCCGCATTTGAACTGGAGCAAAATAGAAAAACGCTAGAGGATTTAGATTTAGGTGCACGTTAAAGAACACCATTGTCTCAAAATTAACTCGGAATCCACCATTATGGCGTGCCCCATAATCCGATCGTTGCGTTGGCACGTACAGACCCATAATTCAGTTAAAGTTTAACACTTCTACCACGATATGATGTGCCATGTGAGGCAGTGATAATGCTCAACCCTATATTGTGAACAATGGCGCACGACAATGCCTCAAGAAAACACGTCTCACTATGTGTTCTGTGTACTGCGCAAACAAACAGCAGGGATGCATGGAAGGTAACGTTTAACATAAGCTCAGCACTCTCGTATTGGACCAAAAATTATACATTCGCCGTCAGCATCACCGCTAAGTATCGTCAATCAAAGCAACTAGCACATAGAAAGCTTCGCTTACATCGCTTCCCACAGTACATGAGATCCGCATTTTATTTTTCACGTATCTCTAAGCGCGGTGGCGTCTGTTGCGTATAATTGGCGTATTCATCAACCTGGATGTCGCACAAGATCTTGTCGCTGATGGGCGAAGCATGCTTGGCGTTTGGAATTTCGTCTTGTGTCCGCATTTTGTTTGGGGCTTTACGATTATATGGTAGGCACAGCAGACGCTCGCCTTCCTTGGTGTTCCCGCCACGAAAAAAGTGTTCTGATTCGGACAATTTCTGGAAAACGGCACTGACGCATTTCCGTGTCCACGCGCAGCCGTTCAACACAAAGCCGGAGCGTCACGTCACGGTGAACGCGAGAGAAAGCACGCAGCCGCAATTTAACAAACCGCCGAAGGAGCGCCGTGTGCGACCGCCGAGACGAATTTTTAAGCGAAGCTTTATAGGCTCACCAGTTTCGGCGGTGGTGGTGGTGTCACGCTGAGAAGTGAGCCGATCCTGGTGATAGTGCAGAAAGGATCCAAACTCAATGGCACATACCAGGGACAAAAAAGAAACAACGAGAAAGACAGAAAGAGAGAGAAAGGAAGAAAGAAAGAGAGAAAATCACCAGCCCTTCCCCTGTCGAGAAAATGGGGATAAGCGAAGGTTGTCGTGTGTGTACTTGACCTACTACTTTCCCTTCCCTTTCTTACTACTTTTCTTTCCCTTTCGTGCAACTTTTCCTTCCGTTGCGTTGTACGTTTCCTTCCCTCGATGCATACATTTAGTAAACGTTTGTTTTATTACCGTGACATGTCGAGAACTTTACGTTACCTTGACGAAGGTCAGATGCACACACGACAAGCTTCGCTTACCCCCATTTGCTCGACAGGGGAAGGGCTGGTGACTTTTCTAACAAGACGGCGTTTTCAGGGAGACGCAGCAGCGCCGCCTGGTCGAGGTGGTCTAGTCTATAAAAATAACCCCTCCTTGAATAAGGGGCTTATAAGCCCCTTATTCAAGGAGGGGTTATTTTTAGCTAACTGGCTTACAATCATTCAGAATCATCATTGTTGACTGCTACAAAATCTGCTCCAAATCGTCATTTCTGTTGCTACAAAACCTGCTCCAAAACGCTCTTGGCCATTCCCGTCACTGGCCTTGCAAAGCCGAATACGCGATATTCTCTTCTACCCAGACGTCATGGCGGCCAAGGTCCTGGCTCGGTATAAGCATAAGGAGAACGCATCTTCCAGCGCCTTGTTCTCTCCAGTGGACAACGCCTTCAACTGTAAGTGGGGTTTGCAACTGCCTCTGATTTGGCGGAGAGAGGGGGAGGGGTAGTCATGACTTCATTAGCAAACCTCGGTTCAACCTTGCACGGACAACAGTTTGTTCCACACTGGAATGTGGCAAGGCTGAGAATCATGGGCATGCCCTGAACAAAGTGGTGCCAGTTGTATTTGTCTCGATTTCTTCAAGCTTTCTGAATGTGTTTTCTTTTCCTTCATGCCAGCATTGCCGTAGCGAAAGTGTATTCTTCCTAAAGAAATGATAGTGGAGATACAGGGTAGAATTAATGTACCATCTATGTTTGAGCTTAAGGTCAAATTAGGCTGAGCTCCGGTGCTAAGCACGAGAACTGCCACGATTATACACAGTTTAAAGCAGAATCATTTCGCGCAACCAGAAAATACCGAAGGTACTAAGCGCCGGGATAATGCAACGATTCAATTCCAGTGCTATGTCTATTTCTCGCGCTTCGCCAGTGGCATACGAGCGGCTCTCCGTACTCACGTTATCACCAGGATCGACCGACTTTGAAAAGATAACGGGACTGAATCGAGCGAAAGGAATCCTTACGTTATACTGCATGGCTTCGATCTGAAGCAGTTTTGGGTGCTTCTGATCGTGCTTTCGGAAAAGTTCATTCGTCATTTTCATACCACCTCTAAATGTCAAGTTACCTGACAATCGCACCCATTTATTGGCGTGGTGCTAATTCACATCGGTCACGGCAAACTGGAAGCGCCGAGTGAGCGGATAATTACCCAGGCTTATCACAACTGTGAGAAAACTATTCAAACAACAACATAAACACATCTCCGGTGTGCTTCCCTTTCCTTTTCTTTCCCCCTTTTTTTCCCTTTTTCGGCGAAGCGTAGCCTGGTGTTCGCGCATCCATCTCTGCTGCGGGATGGCCGTACTATAACCGCGATCAGAAAGCTCTCCATGGGGTTGTGTATGAAAATAGATAACTCGTGTGCACTTCGGGCCATATTATCGGTGGGTCAGTCTGAAATTGACGCGGTGCCCGGCACCACCGCGTCAATTTCAATTCGCTAAATTAAAATTTCAATTCGCTAATTCAATTCAATTTTAATTTTAGCGAATTGTTTTTGTTTAGAGCAAATTACTTTTCAGATTATGACAAGATGGTCAGCGCACTGGTAAGTAGTATATTCTTATGTTGTCTATTCACATCCTGTAATTATTAAGTCATTAACAATAGTTTTTTTTACCGTCTCGTATACTTCTACGAAATAAACATAGTACACCTGTTTGAACGAAACTCGTTAAAAGTGTAAGTGGTGTTTCGTTTATTCTAAGTTGAGCGCGTAAGCGAGCGACATGGAAGTAATAAAATACTGCTTTGTTTCAAAACATCGAAAGTTGTTCATATGATTTGAATGCAAAAGAGGCGATAATTGCGATCTGCCTCAATTTTCGCTTCTTTTGCACAAGTTGCATATGCGCGAATGCTTGCCCGAAGTTCTACTGAGCCATCGTATTCCAAATAACGCTACAGAATTTCAGAGTCCCGCAGTTAGGTTCCACACCCCAACCGACACGGTATTGCTGATGTCGTCATCACTGTTTCGCCCTTCTCGCAGACCGTTTCTTCGGTGCAACTAACCACACTGTTAACGAAGGCTGTAATCACAAGGAAGTGTGTGAACTTTGCCCAGTACCTCTATTATTGTCATCACGGCGTGGAACTGAATACGCGCAAGCTAATAAAACTTGAAAATTTAGCAGTGGAGCAATTGTTCATATGGCGATGTCGAATTTTCCTGATGGACTTGATTTCCTTAATTTTTTTGCCTCTAATTTCCGGCGCCATTGGAACGCAGTTTTATGGAGAAGTACAGTTGCTGAACAGCCGTTAAACGTGCTGTATAACCGCCGGTTAGGGGGTCGTGGTAGATCGACTAGCTCCGTTTAATTGAAGTTATCATAATTGCCTATGAGCAGGAAGCCAAAGTCGGTACTCCAGGTTATCTGGCAGCCGCCTTAATCATGCATATCGCGCTGCTGTACCTCCCCCCTCCCTCTGCCCTTCTCAGAGCGCTCGTATTTTTTTAAGATTCTAGGAATAATCAACTAACATATCCGCTCTTTTTCCTTTTCTCTCTGTCTAGAATGCAGAAGGAAGTTCTAAAGAGCTTCCAAAGAAAGTCGAACGCTCCCTCAGACAAGCAGTAGAAGGCATGAAACACCAGGTCAGTATACCCTCTGTATACCCTCTGTCGACAGCAGTTCAGAGGTGGGGGGAGGGGGGGAAGCGTAATGCCGTGAATAGACAAAACACCTGCATGAGTATTTGGGCTGCCAGTGCGCAGAGGCGCGCGGGAAATACTTTGGGGAAATTCTACCCATGTGTTCGCCGCTTAACGCGACGCATTTTCCGATTGCGTTAGCGTCGTACGTTTACGCTTATACGCATGGTGCACTATATAAAGTCGATGCGATATGCTATCATTGGGTCCTTAATGTTCCTTGTTACCAGCCAATATTGCTTAGTCATCGAAACCTTACTTCCCGCACCTAAGTTTTGTATTGAGCGCGAATACAGCGCCGTTGTCTAACCACATGCGCCCTTTGAGGCTGTGTGTCGGTCGTTGTCAGTGTTAGCACGCGTGGCAAGGCTTCGATAGTCGAAGCTAGCTTGCCTTTTCTGGACTTTCGGAGTTAGCCGAAGAGGAGGGATATCTTCTCTCTCTCTCAGGTGGAAACTGCTGAGAGAGCCGCCAAGGAGACGCTCATGCAGGACAAGGCCACCCCGCGCATAGGTGAGCCCACGTCGTCGTGACATTTATCTTCCTTTGGCTTGACTGCTGCCAGGGACTCCGGAACACTTTTGGGAGGGGGGGTATTGTCGTCTTTGTATGTTGTGTTTATCATTTATTTATTTTTCTGAATATTTGTCAATTCTTATTTATTTACATTATATTTTATTATTTTAATAATTTGTATAATTTTAATCACATCAATTAAATAGTGTTTTAATTCATTGTAGCCGTATTAAATTTTACATATTTGCATCGTCGCTTATTCTGCATTGGTATACACTTTAAAAATGGTTGGGAATTTCAGAAGAACTGAAAACCTACGCAAACCGCGCAAATGACAAGACGGGTTCGAAAGCTGAGAAAAAAGTTGTCGCAGTTTCACCTGAAAGGCGAAGCATCAATTGCGATAGCAAACTTGTAGAGAGCTATACGGAGTAATGATATTAGCTTTATCAGCTGTATAAACTTGGACATGCAGCAGCATCGGCAACACGCAGAACTGTTGTCGACGCCATCGGCGTTTTGCCCGCGTTCGCTCAAAATGCGTGCGGCGTTGGTGACTATTGCCGGAGCCTCTGATATAAATAGGCACTTGTTGCCGCAGCTAAACGTCGCCTCCCTTCCCTCCCCCTCCCCCACGGCCTCTCGCTCGTCGGAAGAAGGCGCGTTTGCTCTACATACATGGTGATTGTGAAGGAGAACAGAGACGCCTACTTCTGCAGCCCTTAAAAAGCGAGCACGGCGCAGATATGGCGCTGAGCCGTGCTCCCTCAAGGGCTGCAGAAGATAGCGCCAACCTTTCCCTTTCCCTCAAGAACCACTTATCATCATCATCAGAACGCGCGTTTGTTCTCCGCCGTGCGTTCACTCCCCGTGAAAGACGCGCCCCTCGCGCCCTTTCACTTGCACATACAGCGTTCGGCGCGCGGCGACGATTTCTTCTCCAAATGACGTCATACGGAACCTCACGGCGACGGCGACGGCGACGCCGATGGCAGAAATCTGCTTTTGAGTGTCCATATAATTGCTATCGCAATAAAAACATTTTTCATATTTCTGCATTCGCTCCCGCAGTGAAGCAAATGTGAACTGAAACAAGTACACAAATGTGATACAAGTAGGCAAGAAAATAGGCATGCACTAGGTACAAAGCAGTTATCGCCGATTGACGAGCTTCATGGCTGGCATGACAAGAGGGCGTTGGGCAGGAGAGGTTGTCATAGGAGGCCGAAGGTCGCTGTTCGTTTTGCCGTTCTAGACATGAGCTCTTTCATAACGGCATCCAAGTGCAGTTCCGCAGCTCTCTTCTTGTGCACGTGGAGTAGGAGAAGGTGTGTCAGCCTCCACTGCGTCATTCGATTGAGGAAAAATGTTTTTACTCGCTTCAGAGCACTGAAAGATCGCTCTCCTGAATCAGCTGACGCAGGCACAGAAAACACGAGTTGCAGGTACCGCGGACAACCTGGTCCATCATCTTAAGCATATCTGCAGACATCCCCTGCAGAATTTGTAAAATGCGTTCACTTGCGGCCGGTCCCTCGGTCCCTCGTTGGGAGAAGCACGAGTTTCGCTGAAAGCCTGCTGATGTCAAAATCTGCAGCGTGTGCTGCTAAAAGCGCATTTAGGTAGTTTGCCGCGAAGTTTCGACCTTCAGCAGCGTCAGTCAAAATGCGCTCGAGGCTAATCAGCTGTTCCATGCCAGGCTGTTCGAATCGCCGTCGGATCTCGCTGGTAATATGATCGAAAGCGGCAAAAAAACTATTTTCTCTGTGACGACTTGCCGTCAAGCGCTGCAGGCTCCTCGGGCTTGTATGTGAATTGAAGCCTTCTGGGCGGCTGGGTAACTCTGGGCACACGAAGTTCCTTTAGACCTAACTCGGTTGCTCTTGAGTTCGTCCGCTGCCATAGGATGTCAAATGAGGCGTCACATTTTATTGATGTGACGCCTTGAGGCCTTGACAAGCGGTCACAAAGAGCCTCTGCTGCTTCTTTTGCTCCTGCAGCGCGGTAAACTGGGCGTTGAAGCATCCTCGCTAATTCCTCGCATGGGCCAAACAGGGCTATAGAAAGATTGATACCCTATAAAGTTTCGAACTCCTTTAATGCTCTCTCATATCCTTTCATGGCTGTCTTGCTAGTGCCACTGAGAGAGCTTTGAACTTGTACCAGTTGCTGCAAACTCGCCTGCACCCTTCCATAGTTCTCAACGAACCTGTCCATTGATTTTACTCTTACTGTCCACCTCGTTGGACACAGTGGTAGCAGTAGGGTGTTTGGCCTGGAACAATCCTGCTCACCGGCATCATTATCCGGAGGAAGTACAACGCTCAAATAAAGTCATCCTGTTCTTCGATTCGAGGATTGTATTGAAAGCGTCCTTTACAATGTTCAGAGCATCGCCGACGACATCACAGTTCCTTGTGAACTGGTACCCTGGTGTTTGATTATTTCAGGTTTGTATTCTGTGGTGTTTGGAAATTTGTGTGTCAGGAGTAGTCTTTCCTTTCTTGTTAGGAGGCAGTCTATGAGCTGGTCATCGATCTTTTGTGCAGGTTTTCCGCGTTTGCAAGAGTTGTGGTCAGTTTTGTTGGATCTTAAGAGGTAGTTTGGAAATATACAGTGTCCGGTGATTGGCCTGGCTTGTGTATTACTTTGTAGGGAAGTGCGGTGGCATGAGGGAAATGTTTGTGTTGTTCCCTCTCCGTGTGTAACTTCCGCCAATTTCATTTTGTGCGTCTGTTTATGTAGTTGTGATTTAATGAAGAGTTTGGTTACTGGTATGTTGAGTGGCGTGCCTTAATTTGTGGCTTCTTGACCTGCCATCGTGCCACCATTGTACGTCCAGTTGATCATTGGCCTCCTGGACAGTGTTGCCAAGTCCGACGAGGCGGCGTAGCCGAAAGCTAGAGAATTTGTAGCCCAAATGTAGCCAAACGGAAAAAAAAGTGCAAAATATTTCGTAGCCAAATATAGCCATTTTTATTTGCCCATTTATTTGTGTATACATTTTCACACTCGACTACGGCAGTCCTTTTTTGCACAACCCATCGTAACAAAATGTTCATGCTGCCGTGACGTTCGGCCCTTTACATCAACAACAGCGACATCATGCTTGCACAGAATACTTTTTGGTTGGCCCCGGAAGCTCTCAAGTTCCAGCGAATCGCTGCCGAGGGCGAATCAGTGCTTTTATTTTATGACAGTTAGTACTAAGTTATTCTTTTTAATTATTTGCAGTAATATTAACTACGAATTTTGCACACCCCATCGTAACAAAATGTCCATGCCGCCGTGACGGTCGGCCCTTTACATCAACTACAGCGACATCATGCTTGCACAGAAGACTTTTTGGTTAGCCCCGGAAGCTCTCAAGTTCCAGCGAATCGCTGCAGAGGGCAAATCAGTGCTTTTGTTTTATGACAGTTAGTACTAAGTTATTCTTTTCAGTTATTTGCAGTAATATTAACTACGAACTGTGCTTTTTAGCTGTCGTGAACGCAAAATAATGTTTAGCGTCATCGATCTCTCCCGTTATCTCTGCCTATGGCGTAGAAGTTCAGCTGTCCAGCGATCTGCGACAGCGACGTGCTCACGGCTTCTTTTTTGATCAGCTAAAACTAGTCTTTCTTGCTATGATATCTCGCGTTATTTGTCTCATCGTCCTATCTTGTTTTCTCGTTTTTTTTAATTAGCTTGGCCTGGATTAGCGGGGCACACACTACCTATATAGTTTCAATTTACATCAACCTGGCCGCCATCTTAGGTCTCTAGCACGCCAAGAACATGCGTTAAGAAAACGGACAGGCAACAGATGCCAATTACTGTCTGAATCGTTGTAAGCAGAGCTTTCAAAAATTACTGCGCAAACCGGCACACTAGTGTAAGAAGCGCGCAGTCGTTTTCGGCGACGAGCACGTCCCGAACTTGCTCTAAATGGTAAAAGCCGCGACGGCGCACAAAGAGCAATGGTAAACAAAAAAAAAAAAAAAAATGATAACAGTGGTAATGCTGTGAAAAACGGTTACTGTAAAAAAAAAAAAAACCTGTTGATGGCTAATAAAGTTTTAGAAAGGGTCCCTAAAGTTTGGGGCCCCAAAGAGCTCTGCGGGTGGTATCGTTGGAGCATGCAGGAATGAAAAGTTTTCGAATAGGCGTGTTGCGTTTGCGGATAGCGTGTTGCGTTTGCAGCGTCACTACGGCATCAATGAAAAGCTGTTATAAATATTAAAATAAAATATACTATTTTATGATAAGAAAAGTAATTTAGATTTTCGTGTTTTCGCCTTTGATTACAATTTAGAACTTATTCTATTAGCAGCATGCAACTTGTTGCGCTTAGTTTTGAGTAACCAACTTTACGCACCTTCACCCAGCCAAGTAAATCCGTGATAGGCCTACGAGCCATGAAATCGACTATGGAATTCGGAATCAGCGGCGTATAATAAATCAATCTTCATTACACATGTTAGTTGAGAGAAAGCGATAACCGCCCTCACTTCTTCTAGCTTACGAACTTCACGCGTTATCACGAATCGATCCCAGTTTTGTGCTAGGTTAGAGCCGTCGCTGCGATGGGCGCCGCCATATTTGTTGACGAAAGCTTTTGGGGAAGCTTTTGGGGATCCCGCTGAATCGATGAAATAGCGTGCCCGACGCAAAACTCAAATAAAGTTTCCGTCCTGCGCATGCGCAGTGGCTTCCACGCTATTTCTTTGGGGCCCCGATATGTTTGAGGCCCCTATTCGAAACTCTAATAATTGCTGGGGTTTCACATGCCAAAGCCACGATATGATTGGGAGAGATGACCGAGTGGGGGACTCCGGATTAATTTTGGCCACCTCGGGTTCTTTAACTTACGCCTAAGTACACGGGTGTTCCTGCATTTCGTCTTGATCGAAATGCGGCCGCCGTGGCCGGGAATCAAACCCGCGTCATCGAGCCAGCAGCACGACACCTCACAAGCTATAGCTAACACGGTGGTTGAAGTTCATGTGACGTGGTGCACTGATGTCATCGTGGAAAACATGTTTCGATATTGGCTGAATGAGTTTCTGCATCCACGACGTTACGGGCAAACCATTTAGAAGTAAAAGCACCAGAACACCCCTTTGGCTCGGGGTCTTTCTCCCATTCTCGCATACTTCTCGCATACTTGGCCCACTCCTCCATGTTTGGATTCTCGTCCCTGAGGAGGATCCGATCCTACGTCCCACCTATCGAAATAATCTCGAATCTAAGCACGAAGAAAAATTCATCTAGCAGAAAATTGAAAATTGCAGTAAAGCTTCGCGCCAGAACCGTGGAGTAGGTCGAAAGCTGTGCCCGGCGCGATACTTCATCCGGAGACATGGCAATGAACCCACAGGAGCGTGTCATCTACCCGTGCTTCCCTTTTTTCATGTCGGCGCCACGATCGCCCGATGGCCCCGACCCTATGTTATTGCTCTTCCTTCCTGAGCATAGGAAGGGAGAGCAATAGGAAGGGAGAGAAGCACAGTACACTGTTAGTACACTGTACTGTAAAACAAAACACTACTTCCAGGTTCATCCCGATGCCCGGGGATCGGGTGCCTAACGGTCAAGCTGGGTGATAAGTTTAAGTGCATCAAAGATCAAAGCCGCCGGCTCAGACAACAGCGCAGAGAGGGAAGGAATGGCGGCGGGGAGGGGGGGGGGGGGGGGGGGGTCAGTTCGCGCGCGCACACACGCACAGCGACGTGGCCGGCTCAGCGAGCTGAAACACAGCCTTCGAGATTTGCTTCTACCCGATCAGAGTCACCTCTGGAGCGTGGATTAGGGCGCCACTTATAGCCCAAATACAGCCAAGTCGCAGATTTTCAGTAGCCCAAATATAGCCACATAGCCAACCCGTCCAAGTCGACGCCAAAAATTTTTTTCCCGTAGCCCAATTTGGCTATATATAGCCAAACCTGGCAACACTGCTCCTGGAAAACATTGGGCCACACAACCACCAGTTTGAACATTTAACTATAGCTCATGCCAAAAATTTGATTTCAGCGTAAATGGTCGGAAAATGAGGGGGCCCTGCCCCCTCCCCCCCCTCCCATTTTTGGAGTCCATTTTCCGTGTCGATTCGTATACTGTAGTTGTTGTCGTTGTTTTTTTTTTTTTTTTTTTTTTTTAAAGAGAGAGCACGTTTCAAGCACTTGCTGGCTTTATTCCAGCGAGTACATAATTCGCCCTCGAAACTAACAATGTAATGCCAAAATGGCAATGTTAACGCGATGACATCCGCTGCAGCGGACGACTCGTTGATTAAATCAGGTCCTTATCTGGTATACAAACCGACCACGGTTTGTTGTGCAGAAACAACGTAATAAAAACGGGACGTGCGAAAGCGACAGACAACCATGCTGTTGTCTGTCCCTTTCGCACGTCCTGTTATTTTGCGCTGTTTCCGCTCAAGTCAGGAAGGGTCAACCACGCTTCGGTCGCAGTGGTTTAGCAACTACACTATATACGCTCTCCTGCAGAGCACGACTTCGAATTCTGCCTGTTGCCGACGCAATGCGTAAAGGACTATTTGCTGAAATTTTGGTACGCGTTAAGTAACCATGCACGGCTTTTCAAAGTACGTCTTTGTAGCTTTTCACTGCAGGTGACGTTCACAATATTTAAGCTATGGACTTGAAGCCCCATTAATGTTGACTTTAACGTCAGTTTACTGGAATAAGATTTTTTTTTAATCTTCGCTAAAACACGTGGCATATTTTGGCGAAGCTGTGACATCACAAACGGCAACCGTGGAGGTTGCATGCGGTTTTTTCGGTCGCCGTCGATGTTGTGTGTCTGCATCCACACGTCGTACACCGCTCCACACGTGCCGTGGATATTTGTTGGGGCGTGCGAATATTCGAAATTTTCGAATAACGCATCAAATACTGTCCCATACGAATCGCTCTTGGAATCGAATATTCACATTCGAAAAACCGAATATTTTTCGAATACTTTTGGAATGCATTGCATCGTCGCGAGTGTACGCAATGAAAGATTACGTTGAAGCAGCATTCCGATAAGTGTTTTTCCGAGATTGAAAGAAACCCGCGAACACACGCAAAATTGCCGCGTGACTGGCCGCTCGAGGCACTTCGCGTGTATTCGCGGGCATCTTTCATGCTCGGAAAAACACTTTTATGTAGCATGTATTGAGCAACAGAAAGTTGTATCGGGAGTTTCTCATTGACACTTTTAATCTAATTATAATATTTGAGAAGTTAATTAATTAATTAATTAAGACGAATTATAATAATTATTAAAGAATAACTATATAATCAGGCGGAATGCAAAAATAATCTGAGTATCTGCAAGCGATGGCAAATGACATTACCTTGGTTCTGTCAAGCTACGTATCATTTGCATATTTTTAAGTTTGGTCCAAGTTAAGTGAAACACCCTGTTAAATTTGAAGCTAAACATTTCGACAGAATTACCTGTCTGGTTGGGAAAATTGATTAAGACTTAGAGATTGACTCCAACCAAATAAGGAAATTTACTAGCCCGACGTTTCGGAACCAATTCGGCTCCTTCTTCAGGGGGTATTCTTCGGAGGTGGCGGTGTGCCCCCTGAAGAAGGAGCCGAATTGGTTCCGAAACGTCGGGCTAGTAAATTTCCTTATTTGGTTGGAGTCAATCTCTAAGTCTTACTCTGTTAAATGTAGCACCTATGTCCTCTCGTCGGATTCAGTCAGATTACTTTTGATTGCAATACACTTTATATAATAGTGGCATCATCCATTGTATTACAACTGTATTACAACTACAGAAGGACACGTTGCTGGGTGGTACATCACGTCTTATGTATTACAACTGTATTCAAATTCATACTCGTTGAACATTGTTATCGAACAATGTCTGTTGCGCCTTCCCTCTCTCCCCGCCTCCTTCCTTAGCTCACCTCTGCGAGCTCTTAAGGAATGAATAAATAAAATGAAAAATCTGCCTGTGACCAATCGAACTGGAGAAAAAGTGCTTCTTTTTTTCTCTTTGCCATCGCCGCAGACGACGCGTGTCTAGTTTGGTCGCGAAGGTATACACAGATATTTATTGCGCAAATGTTACCTTCATAATCTCGATATGATAACGCATGCCCGCTTATGCTCGAAGATCCCCGCCTCCTTCCTTAGCTCACCTCTGCGAGCCTTTAAGGAATGAATAAATAAAATGAAAAATCTGCCATGACCAATCGAACTGGAGAAAAAGTGCTTCTTTTTTTCTCTTTGCCATCGCCGCAGACGACGCGTGTCTAGTTTGGTCGCGAAGGTATACACAGATATTTATTGCGCAAATGTTACCTTCATAATCTCCATATGATAACGCATGCCCGCTTATGCTCGAAGATCCCCGAGTTTGCGAACAATATCAGCTTAGTTGTTCCGAATGCTCCTTCTGTGTGTGTGTGTGCGTGTGCGTGTGTGTGTGTGTGTGTGTGTGTGTGTGTGTGTGTGTGTGTGTGTGTGTGTGTGTGTGTGTGTGTGTGTGTGTGTGTGTGTGTGTGTGTGTGTGTGTGTGTGTGTGTGTGTGTGTGTGTGTGTGTGTGTGTGTGTGTGTGTGTGTGTGTGTGTGTGTGTGTGTGTGTGTGTGTGTGTGTGTGTGTGTGTGTGTTATAGAACGTTTTATTAAACGGTCTTGCTAATGTCGACTGTAATGACCGAAACTTTCTAATGTTAGGAATACCAGGATGTGAAAACGGTTTGATATTAATGGTGAGAAGGTTGTAGATTACTCGCAAACTATTCGAAAAAAAATGTGGGCAGCTTGCACTAGTGGTGCAAGGCTGGAAGCAAACAGCGGAGCTGGTGATCGACCTAGCTTCTTCCAGGCTTTTCCAGCCTTGGCTACGTTTTGCTAGGATATGCTAAGTGCTGCTGGGCACGGTATTCCGAATCGGCTCGCCGCCGACGCGCACATTCTCGCTTGGCCGCGCGTAAAGAAGAGCGCCTTCTTCGTCGGGTGTCCGGATCTTCTTTGGTCGTCCCTTGTCAAGGCTACATGCATAGAGTTTCTCACTATAACACCTAGAGGGTAAACTGGCGCCACCGTCTATGCGAGTTTCTTAAAGGGCGCCGTGCCCTCGTGGGAATGACGGGATATGTGTCTGCGAGGCTTGTGTTGGCTGGTGTTGAACGAGGCTTCGTCTAAAACGTGGATATGGCTACACAAATAATGTGTTCTTAAAGTAAAATCTACATAAAAGGCTTTCATTTGCCCATTTACATCTCTCAATAACGTTTACTCACCTACAATGCAGAATCAAGCGAAGAAAAGCAAGAACAGGCGACAAGTTGTTCCAAAGCGAGCGATTTGTGCATCCAATAGTAAGTCCTCAAAATTAAACAAAACATGTTTTTGTGTAATAATAAAGCTAAAGCAGTTTTTTACGTGCTGTTTTAGTAGGAAATGAATCATTGTGACAGACGGAACGGTGCTAGCCAGGCGCGTCTTCAAGGCGTTCTGGCTCTGCAAGAACGATGCCAATCCGAAGTCACAATATACCGGCATTCCCATGGATACCACAGCGCAGCAGCGCCAGTTTTCCCTCTAGGTAATGTAGTGAGAAACTCTATGGCTACATGTACTCGCCACAGAGTCAACGAGAGTTCTGCCGCCGTCGCGGCGGCTCCGAGCTTTATCTCCCCGGTGACGTCACGGCCAAGCTGCGCCTCCACACTTGCCGGGGCGTGGTTGGTCGAAACCTGCCGAGCCGCCGCCAAAGGCGCCTCCTGCAGTCACTGACACCGCGCGCGTTCGGTGCGAACGCGGGGAAGCGCGGACGGCGTCGGCAGCAGCTCTGCGCGTTGCCTCGTTGGTGCTGCTACAATTTATTTCTCTCACTCTCTCGCTCTCATTTTCTTTCTCTCTCCCGAGCAATGTTCTCCTTCCCTCTCCTTAACGTCCCATGTCAAGGCAACATGTGCACGGCACGGAGAGGAGGCGAAGCACACGCCGCTCCGCGAGGTGATTGCTAGGCAACGCGCGGTGGCGTCATTGCCAGGCGCAGTTTTTTGTTCGCACTACACGGCCTCACCAATCGACATTTAATTCGTATTCCACTCAGTCTCAAAAATTGCTATTCGTACAACCCTAGATATTTGCATTGCACCAAAGATCTCAAACAAGATGCCTGGTGTCCGCACGCGTCTGTGCTTCACGCGTGTTGCTCTTGGCTTATCATGGCCTTGCACGTTAACGCATAAAAAGCCTGTCGCGTTGTAAGTTAATGCCAATAAAGCTGTCACAACTTTCCTACAGCCTTCATCAAAAACACCAAGGTGCGCCCCGTGGTGAGGTGTGGTCCGCGTATACGCATCTAATTGGCTGTAATGAGTTCGAATGATGTATCCTGTTATCTGTGTACTGTTATCTAATATTATGCCTGTAAGAGCAAGTGTTTTTTCGTGCTCCTCATTTCAATAGCGGAGCTGTTTAAGCCGGGCGTAATGTGTCTGCTGAATCCAAAAATGTGGGCCGATCCTCGCGATAGTGCAGAAAGGGTCCAAGCGCAATGGCACATACCATCATGAACTAGCGAAGCTGAGCCCGGCTAAGTCTAGCTAAGCATGGTTGGGACTATTTAAGCTTAGACGTTCATCCTGTGCTCTATTTCCTTTCTCTCTCTTTTCATCCCTATACCCCTTTCCCCAGTGCAGGTTAGCAAACCGGACGTCCGTCTGGTTAACCTCCCTGCCTTTCCTCTCTTCTATTTTTCTCTCTCTCTAGATGTTCATCGATAACCAATCGATAGCCAATCAATAGCTGATCCGGAAATTTCCGGGAAATGCTGGGGATGACTTAGTAGTACTTAGCATAGCATAGCTCCGAATAATGAATACCTTCTTCAGGAAGCGCAGCAACAGGAAGTGGACCTGGAAAAACCCTAATGGAGAAACAAGGAATGAAATAGATTTCATACTCTCTGCCGATCCCAGCATATATATAGTGCAGGATGTAGAAGTGTTAGGTAAGGTAAAGTGCAGTGACCATAGGTTAGTGAGGTCCAGGATTTCTCTCAATTTGAAGAGAGAAAGAGTAAAATTAGTCAAGAGGAAACAGGCCAACCTAGAGGCAGTAAGGGTAAAAGCAGACCAATTCAGGCTGGTGCTCGCAAACAAATATGCAGCTTTAGAACAGGAAGATAAAGACAACATAGAGGTAATGAATGAAACCGTAACTAGGTTGATCTCAGAAGCAGCAATTGAAGTGGGAGGTAAGGCACCAAGACAACCAGTAGGTAAGCTCTCCCAAGAAACAAAGGACCTAATAAAGAAACGACAAAACATGAAAATGTCCAACTCAAGAGATCAGATAGAATTCGCTGAACTGTCAAAACTGATCAACAAGAAGAAAGTAAGGGATATTCGAAATTATAACGTGGGGAAGATTGAGGAAGCCGTAAAATATGGACGCAGCATTGAATCAGTAAGAAGAAAGCTTGGCATAGGACAATGCAAGATGTATGCACTGAAAGATAAGCATGGTAATATCATCAGCAATTTCGATGACATAGTAAAAGCAGCGGAAGAATTCTGTACTGACCTGTACAGTACCCAAAACAGCCAAACTGCTTGCATTCGAAATAGTGATGAACCGGATACAGAGGCTCCTTCTATAACTAGCGATGAAGTTAGAAGGGCCGTGAAAGACATGTCCAGGGGAAAAGCTGCTGGATAAGATGGAATAACAGTCGATTTAATCAAGGATGGAGGAGATATCAATTGAAAAGCTTGCGACCCTTTATACGCAATGCCTCACAACTTCAAGTGTACCAGAGAGCTGGAAGAACGCCAACATTATACTAATCCATAAGAAGGAAGACGTTAAAGAATTGAAGAATTATAGACCCATTAGCTTGCTTTCAGTACTGTATAAAATATTCACCAAGATAATTTCTAATAGAATCAGGGCAACACTTGACTTCAGCCAACCAAGAGAACAGGCTGGCTTCAGGAAGGGATATTCTACGATGGATCATATCCATGTCATCAATCAGGTAATCGAGAAATCTGCGGAATACGATCAACCTCTCTATATGGATTTCATAGATTATGAAAAGGCATTTGATTCAGTAGAGATACCATCAGTCATAGAGGCATTGCGTAATCAAGAGTACAAGAGGCATACGTGAATATCTTAGCAAACATCTACAAGGATTCCACAGCTACCTTGGTTCTCCACAAGAAAAGTAGAAAGTTCCCTATCAAGAAAGGGGTCAGGCAAGGAGACACAATCTCTCCAGTGCTATTCACTGCATGCCTAGAAGAAGTATTCAAGCTCTTAGACTGGGAAAGCTTAGGAGTGAGGATCAACGGTGAATATCTCAGCAACCTCCGATTTGCTGATGACATTGTCCTATTCAGCAACAATGGAGATGAATTACAGCAAATGATTGAGGACCTTAACCGAGAAAGTGTAAGAGTGGGGTTGAAGATTAATATGCAGAAGACAAAGATAATGTTCAATAGCCTGGCAAGGGAACAAGAATTCAGGATCGCCAGTCAGCCTCTAGGGTCTGTAAAGGAGTACGTTTATCTAGGTCAATTACTCACAGGGGACCCTGATCACGAGAAAGAAATTTACAGAAGAATAAAATTGGGTTGGAGTGCATACGGCAGGCATTGCCAAATCCTAACTGGGAGCTTATCACTGTCGTTGAAAAGAAAAGTGTACAATCATTGCATTCTACCGGTGCTAACATATGGGGCAGAAACTTGGAGGTTAACAAAGAAGCTCGAGAACAAGTTAAGGACCGCACAAAAAGCGATGGAACGAAAAATCTTAGGACTAACGTTAAGAGACAGGAAGAGAGCGGTGTGGATCAGAGAACAAACAGGGATAGCCGATATTCTGGTTGAGATTAAGCGGAAGAAATGGAGCTGGGCAGGCCATGTAATGCGTAGGATGGATAACCGGTGAACCATTAGGGTTACAAAATGGATACAAAGAGAAGGGAAGCGCAGTAGAGGTCGGCAGAAAACCAGATGGGATGATGAAGTTACGAAATTTGCAGGCGCAAGTTGGAATACGCTAGCGCAAGACAGGGGTAATTGGAGATCGCAGGGAGAGGCCTTCGTCCTGCAGTGGACATAAAATAGGCTGATGATGATGATGATGAGCATAGCACAATTACGTGGCCAATACCTTGCGATAG
This sequence comes from Dermacentor silvarum, assembly GCF_013339745.2. Lineage (NCBI taxonomy): Eukaryota > Metazoa > Arthropoda > Arachnida > Ixodida > Ixodidae > Dermacentor > Dermacentor silvarum. The sequence continues at coordinate 179,001,234 of NC_051159.1, read as the reverse complement.
CCAATCAATAGCTAATGAATAATCGATCAATAATCAATAAATTCCGGAAAATGCTGGGGTTGACTTGGTAGTGCTTAACATATATCCCAAAATCCAGGACTAGCTAGGTGCCCATCAGCTCCGCTGTCTCTTTAGCATTGCGCCTCCAGTGCAAGCTACGCTATTTTTTTTTTTTTCCGTGGAGGCGGCACAATGGACGGTCTGCCTTGCGGTTCATTAAGGGAGCACGTGACGTTATAATAGGCACCATTTTTCTCTTCGCAGATGTGCAGCGGACCCTCATGGAGACGGCCGAGCGCATCAAGACGTCTCACGACCAGTACGAGCTAGATTTCCAAGAGGTCAGCTCCCGTTGTTCGTGTAATTCTCGGAAGTGATAACTATTGGCTTAATGCATCGGTAAACGCCCGTGATGTCTCGTTTGGGTAACGCAATGTCATTGCCGCAGCTGTGTGGAGGCACGCGCTGTTCTTTCAATGCCGCGCGCACCTCTTTTCAGACGTTACACCTGGCCAGTACTGTTCACATGCTGAACCACGACAAAAGTATCGTGAATCCGCAGTCTCTGAGAATATACAGGTGCGTGTCTTTTCGTTTTATGAGCATCAATCCCACATATGTGGTGCAAATCTGCACAGATCGAAAAATAATGGAAACCAAGTTCTCGTCTTTTGCTGTTAGTATCAGCGTCACTTCTAAATAAATGAAAACCAAAGCACAATGAATACTATATGAAACGCTAAATAAATAAATGACCACTCGTTTGCATGTAGTGGAGCGCTCCGAGTAAGTTTTCGGCCACCTGATGTTTTTACATCGAAGCTGTTAATGCGACTAGAAGTGTTCAAAAACGTTATATGCCTATTTTACGGCTTTCTAAAAATACCCGATCACTCACGAAGTTTATAGCTTGACGTTAGTAGTGATGTGAAGGCAATTTTATAAGTGTGTGTGGTAGTGAGGGGTTAAATGAAAATTGCTACACCCTCGTTTGCGGGCCGTGTTAGAGGCGTTATACAGGGTGTTTCAGCGAACACTTTCAAAATTTATTTAAGGTTGCCTGTGGCAGATAGCCATATTCTAGTTAATGAGCTGGTCTACTCAAAGAGGCGGACATTACTTGCACAAAAAATTGAAATGCATAATAGAAATCGACTAATTAGCAAAAATTCACTAATTAAGTTTTTAACTAATTACCTGATGGCCCATATTGCAATTTACAAATTATAGTCGTAGAGTTCGCAAGGCGGATCCACTTATAATTAATTCTCAGGATGGCACCAGTTTCGAGATATTAATTCCCGAACTTTGCAGAGAAATGCATTGGCGTTCCAGTTAATTTTGTGCTTCAATGCATGAAGCGACGTTTTGTTAAGAACCTAACTGGAACGCCAATGCATTTCTCCGCAAAGTTCGGGAATGAATATCTCGAAACTGGTGTCATCCCGAGAATTTGTTCCAAGTGGATCCGCCTTGCGAACTCCATGGCTACAATTTGTATATTGCAATTTGGGCCATCAGGTAATTAGTTAAAAACTGAATTAGTGAATTTCTATTAATTATTCGATTATGCATTTCAATATCTTGTGCAAGTAATGTCTGCTTCTTCGTGTAGACCAGCTCATGAACTATAATTGTGCTTTCTGCCACAGGCAACCTTTAAGAATTTTTGAAAGTGTTCGCTGAAACACCCTGTATATGAAACGCATACAGACGTTCTCCGTTTTCCTGGGAACAGCAGAACCTGCAGAGATTTTGAGGAAGTAGTGGCTACTCTATTACGGGCACCGAAAGTTTGAAGGGGGTAGGTTAATTGTGGGCTTTGACAATAATTACTGAATACTCGTCTTGTACGACTTTTCATGCGTTATTCGAGGCGTGCTGTTTCTTTTTTCTTTCTTTTTCCTCTTGGTCTTCTCGAACTATGCGAGGCACGCTGTCCATATTTTGCTCAAGTAGGAAGCGTGTTGTGAGTGACAAACGATAGATGTTTAATTTATGTAGGTTAATTACAGCTTTTGTAGAAAATTACTTATTCAAGCGTTCCAGAGTGTCATACGTTATCCGCAATGTTTCCCAGTGTCCTAAAACAACTGTACAAGACACCAAGTTCAAATTCGCTTCTAATTTGGGGGCATGTTAGGTGTAATGTGTGGTGAAACGTTCACGTTCCTGTTCTAATAAGAAGCGTGTATGTAATTAGTGAACCATCGTCTCTCTATTTCCTTGTGTCAAATATGCGGTTGGTAGTTGGTTTCCCCAGTGTCTTCGGTGAACTGAACAAGACACCCTGAATTTGGCGAAAATAAGAGAGACCGTATTGGTAATGTGTAGGCAAATTTCAAAGTGTGTGGGTTAATTGCGGCCTTTGCAATAAGTTTCGTGTGCAGGTAGTCCGGAGCACTATGAGTGTGTTTTACGAGTGGCGCAATGTTTAGCTCGCTGCCCTGGCATAATTACAAATTTCATGGAGATTAAATTTAGCGAGCGTGGGGGGGAGCGCTATGGAAAGTACGCGAAGCTAAATGCGTGGGGAGATAAAATACATCTATTGCAAAAAAAAAATTCTTATAACGTGTTCGAAAGTGTCCCGTGGCCGGAACGTTAAAGCTGTGTTCTAGGAACATAGCACGTACAGACTTTATTCCACGACCCTGGGAGAACTGTGAACGCAACGGAGATCACATTTAGCGAGAAAGGACCGGATATATGTGCTGGGAGGGGTACATTATAGGGCCAATATTTTGCGAAGTAAAATGCGTGTGGATGAATTACTGCCCTTGTAAAATTTGACGCACAAGTGCTCGAAAGCGCTATATGCGGGCGTGGTTTCAATTGAATGGGCCTGTTTTGTACCTGATAGGCACGATGTGGTTTAATTACAAGCAAGTGAAATTCTTATTGCGATTGTTCGAAAGAAACAGCTTTACTGGAAATTGGGTTGCGATTCTTCAAGGTCGCGCGAGTCTGTTTACTTTTTAACTAGCATCTAAATCTCAATAGACAAGCGCATTTGCATACCACGCCTATTAGAATACCGGATCCGCGGCGGAGATTTCATACTTTGCAACAGCGCACGAGGACAACGCGTATACGCTCGCTTTCTGAAATGGCATTAATCACGTTCTTTGGCCCGCTACTCACAGTGGGGACGATTAGTGACCCGCACGGACGCGTAATGATTGTGCTGTTTTCCCGTCTAAACGTAGTACCTGCAGTCTGCACCAGCATCGGTCCAACTGCCGGTCGGCCGGCCGTTGGACAAAGGTCAACTCACGGTTTTTCAAAAGTGGCGTAATCGTGGCGCGAGTTCCAGTTACGAAATCCTTGCCTTGCGTGATTCCTTTCCTGTGCGCTATTACCCGCGCATGTCATGCTCATTCTTGGGTGCATGGAGCGAATCGCGCTTTTGACGAGCGTGGTCGACCGTTGTACAACGCGCAGCAGGACAGTCAATAAAGAAAGACGCGCAAAAGGGCACTTAATTTTATTGCGATAGCAATTATATGGACACTTAAACCGGATTTCTGCCGTCGGCGTCGCCGTCGTCGTCGCCGTCGCCGTGAGGTTCCCTATAGATAAAATCTTCGCCGCGTACCGTATGCCCGAGCGGAAGCGTGCGGGGACGCGCGCTATCACGGAGAGCGAACGCACTCAATCTCCCACGCGCAAGCAAGGAAGCGGGAAGCCAGCGCCGGAGGGAGCGGGGGGGGGGGGGGGGGGGGGCGCACTTCCACTCTGCCAACAACCGCGCTCGTCGCTCGCTCGCACCGTCTCTTATCTCCACACGGCTCTGACCTTTATGCGCCGCGTGCATTCGCCGCTCAGTTTCCGTTGAAGCGATAGACCGCACGTACCTTCGCCGCTGCGGTGTATCCGCTTGCTGCCAGAGTTTTGACGGTCGTTGTCTGCAGTCATTCAGTGTGATCTATTCATGTTTGTTTGTGCGCGCTCACACCACGCTTGTTCATTCAGTTAGTAATAGTCGGGCCACATTTTCCAACGCACGCTACACATGCAATGCTGCCCGGATCGGCAGTGCAGCGCTACAGGTGTGTCCCTTCGCACGCGCGCTGCCCACGGGAAGCGCTTCTCATCAACACCACCGTTTCACACGCGCCTTCTCGTGGTCATCGAGTCTCTCTTCATGTCGGTCTACTTACGCCGCAGCACACCTGCTTACTTAATCAGCTCATGTTTACTACAATTCATATTGCTACCAAAGCCGCTCACCTTACTTCGTGTGACATTGCTGTGTTGCTATCGCATTCATTGCTTCGCCCTTAGGGCAAAACTGTGACATTTTTTCGAGAGCAAGCTTGAGCTCTTGATTAACTCCAAATTGCGTTTTTAAGTGCACGTGAGACGCGTTAGTTTCTGTCGTTGCAACCTCTGAATCGATTTGAATTAAATTTGTTGCACTTCAGAAAGTAAGCTAAATTTTACATACTGCTAAGTATTATAATTCTGATTTGTCGACTTTTGTGAAAATGCCTAGAATTGCTCAACTTCAAGGAAAATAATGGAAGCAGGAGTTTACAACTCCCTATAACTATACTCAAATAAAGCAGATGTCGTAGTTCATCAAATCGCGCCTGTAAAGAGCCTGAAGCGGGCAAATGGGATACGTTAGCCTACACTGTCTATGTGTATTTTTATGGAAAAACTTTTCCCAAACTAACGATGTACTTCAGACGTAAATAGTAAATCAATTTTGTCCTCTTTAGGCGCTATAACTCACTCAATGCTCGCTATTGTGGCGTCTGTTATAATTGTGGAATAACAAAGTTGAAAACTAGATGCTTCAAGTTTTGAAATTGTCTGACTTTCATCAATCTTTGTGGAAAGAAAAGGTCTAAATAATAAGAACCCGTGCTAGCAGACTTTAGCTTCCTCTTTTAAATGGAACGAACCCTATCACAACTGGTTCAGCGAATGGCCCAGCAAGACGACCTTTCTGTTCCGCTGAATCCAGGTAGGTGCTTCCGAAAAACTATAGCCAGAACTTAGCACCGCTATCTAAATATGCGATAGCATACTTATAAAATGTGATGATTGTGACGTCTCGACAGCGACGTGAGCGTGCGTCGCTGGCAGTTAACCTTGGACACACTTATTTATCAAAGTAACGTTTTTATGCCTCGCATCTCTTAAAATTTTGTACACCCTGTGACGCGCTCGCGTACGCTCAACGCACCTCGAGTTTCCTGTGTTAGATACCTTCAAAGTGGGTAAAGTCATCATGTGACGCTAAAAGAAATGCACGACTGATGCTGGGATCGAACATCGATCTTCCAGTACAACAGCCCGCGTGCTCTGACCGTTCTAGGCCACGGTCGCACGCATGTTTCACTCGAACCAAAGTCGTTCTTTGAAACGTCTGCCACGCGCGTCACGTGCCAGTTCCTTGCTTCTTCTCTGGTAGCGCTTTGAGACGCTGTGTTTGGCTACACAGCCTTCGGGATCGGCCCATATTTTTGGTCAGAGGAACGTGATATCTCCAAAGGGGTCAAGTCCGCCTATTTCCGCACCTTTGGTACATTTTCCTTCGCGTAGCGTCTCGGTGTGCGCGGCTTCTTTAGCGTCGTGGCTTTGCAGGACGTCATAACGCAGCACCTCTGTTCTCTTGCAGGGCGGCTTTCCTGATGGTGTCTGTGGTGTCGGTAGCCATCATAGTGGCGGGCCTTATCTTCGGCTTCATCCTGGGCGTATCCAACTACCGCTCCTACATGAGGCCCACGCAGCGGAACACCGCATGCAACATGGGAGGCATCGTGCTCATCTCGTGAGTGAAGCCGCTGTAAATTGTGGCAGAATGCCACAGGCCAGTGATTCAGTCAACCAGCTGGGCCCTAAGCAGTACCGATATTTTATTAATTGATAGAACTAATACAAAACTTCAGTGCAACTAAAGTGTAAAAATAGTGTAAGTTATTATTTCAGAATTCGGAACAGGCCGAAGCACCAACGAATCATGTAAGAAAGACATAAAAATTGAAAGTAACTTATAAAACATGCGCTTTACTAACTATAATGAGCTGTGTTACATGAGAAAGATTACGAATGCTTTCATAATGCACTTCCGTGTCCCCGTTGTTTATTTTATTACATTTTGGTATGTAATAAAATGCAGGGGATTTTCTCCTCCGCTAGCTGTGATTTTCTAGATGCATCGACCCACAACTGCCTTCATTGTTTGTTTATAGGGGAATACATAAGTATTCAATGCTCATTTTTAGCCCTTGTGAGCTGTTTCAGATGAAGAGTTTACATTATAAGCAAAGTCAGCGGGATCATCGCGAAATCAATGTAATTTAACTTAAGAACCCACAGCCGAATAAAATACAGCGGGAATCTACAAGAAATTATTGTCAGTCTAATATCATCCAGGCCTTTATCACACGTCACGTAGGAGAGGTAAATATTAACATATGGTAATGGTTTGCTTATTATTATTATTAAGCATGGAATGATTATTAGTTCATAAGTATTACATGCTTGCATTTACTTTAGCATGCAACGAGAGACGGTCTCCGAGTAACCAAACGAGGCTCCTGGAATTTTTGGAATTTTCTACAGCAACGCGGGTCTCATGTGGGCCACGTGTGCCTTCATCCCGGTGCTGCTGGCCTTCTGCTTCCCCTTGGCTGCTCTGCTCGAGGCCTACGTCTGCCAGCCATACGACGAACGAGACGGATCCAGCATGGACGGGGTCAGTCTTGCTTTTGACGTCAGTACAGCTGCTGAGGGCAGTGAAGGTTTTCCAGCGGCAAATTAAGCCCGCGGGGAGCGAGAAGAAAGCACTTCTATTTTCCACTGCACCCTAAGGTTTTCCTTTTTTTTTTCCCTGCCCGCAGTAAGATGGCGTCAGTCTGGTTTCACTTTCAGGTAGCCATCTCCCCTCTGGAATGTGGTTTATTGAAAAGTTCTGCTAAAACTATCGACGATGGTTGTCAATGTAAGCGAATGAATACCTCTAACGAACGAGCAAGCGAGGGGTGAACGAACGAGCGAGAGCGCGAGGGAGCGAGCGACAGAGAGAGAGAGAGGGATTTTTTTTTTTTCCGAGTTCGAGCACCGTACAGCCACCAAAACGGCCTAAAGAGTCAATAAAAGCTATTCGCTTTTTTTTTTAACTTCTTTGTACATCACCAGCTCGAACAGGTGAAGTCCGCTGCACGCCCGCGTGATACTACCCTGCGCGTGCAAATTCCAGATGGACTCGCAATGCGTACTTGAGCTGCTTAGGAGTCGCCTTTATCGCGCACCTGAACTGATACTCTACCAGTATTTGAACCGAGAGGATCTCAAGGTTATCAGCTTATCACTTTGAGCTGACTCACGATGTACATCTAATGTTCGTAACACTTGTGTTTTGTGACCTAGGACGGACTCAAGGATTATATAGACGGATGTGGGAGATGTCTTTGATATCCTAAACTGCTACGGAGGTTGTGTAAATTTTGTGGTGCAACCATGGATGCGCAAACAGGTATGTCTAGATCTGAACAAACAAAAAATAAAGGAAGAAGGACGATTTCTGCTGCTGCAAAATATGCAGTAGGTTTTCACGGCCGTGGATGGCGGCGGCTTTTGATGGCTGGTTTCCGTGCCTTCGCAACGCAACGAAGGCGCCACAAAGCAAGCAACGTTGCTTCAAGTGATAAATCTGTTTGTAGATTTAGCGAGCATTGAAGTCGAATGTCGCTGGATTTTATTTATGAGAAACTTAATGTAGGCGTCACGTGTAGCCACCATATTTACTGTGGCTATCTTTGAAACTTTTTAGTGCAGTGCATTTCTGTGGACACTTGCAGCAAATTTCCGCCGTCGGCGTCGGTGTCGCTGTGACGTTTCGCATAAAATAAAATCGAAGTGCGATAATTGTGAAGATGTGCGCGCGCTAGGAGGGGGGGGGGGGGGGTGCAGGTTAGTGCATCTCCTCTTCTACTCAAGCTGCGGCGGCTGAGCGCGTCATATCTTGGAGGCACTCTTGACGTATATACGTGCACATTGCCAGCACTCAGTGACTCAAGTTGGCTCGATGGTTGCTTTCGAACCCTGTTACCTCAGCACAGCAGCTCGATGCGCTACCCATTCGGCCACGGGCTACCCAGTGACCAAGGTAGGCGAGAAAACATACATAGATGAAACATACATATACATACAAAGAAACAAACATAGCTAGATACATGGGGCTCCTGCATTGCCCAGGGGGCGCTGCGAAAATGGTGCTAAAGAGCGCCCTCTGCCTTGGGCTGGGTAGTTGTAACGTTACCAAGCTCGGTCGTCTGCTTCGGAAAGCACGTTTACAATATGGACCCGCCACTTTCGGTTGTGTTGTACCACAGCTTGCAGCGAATATCGGGCGCCGAAGATTTTTTCAGGGGTGGCACGCTGCGTAATGGCGAGAAATTATGCAACGCCGTATACGTGTACGCCGTTCAAGAAATAAGCGGCGAAGTTTTAGCGCGGTGTCAATCGCAAGTGAAGTGAGTCGTGTGTGAAGTTGAACTTCAGGTAAGGTTTGCACGCGCACAAACGCGAGGAAATGCTTGCCTATAAATGAAGTCACAGCAGCGATAAGCAGACATCACGTGTACAGAATAGCTCGAGCGCACGACGGTACGCGCCGCGACGGCAGCGGTCTTTCAGCATGCCGCGAGACGGCGGGACTCCTGCAATCTTTGTTGACTGCATGCCGTTAGACAAGTAGTTATGCCTGCGCTGTAGTAGCGACCATCTGTCCCTTTAGCAACTGATAAATAACTGATGCAATGCATATGAGCTGGCAGTAACGTGCGTACGTGCGAAGTGCGCGCTGCAGCGCGATCTCGTGCGCTGCTCGCTTGATGTAGCTCTTAATGACAGCGCTCGAACATCGATGTACAGTAATAAACACTGCCTTGGTGCGCTGCGTTAACGTATTGGCTTGAGGTCAAGATGATCACATCGAACCTGTGTTGCTCGTAGTGGGGTAGTGAAGTTATCCAGCGCGCCCGACGCTCCGCAGCGTGAGGCCTTGAAGGAAAACGGTAGAATCTGATGTTGGGGTTGAGGCCTTCTCGTTCTTGGCAATCCACGATGCAGCAGTAACGACGGTGACGCTTTTCCGAGGCTGAGCTAGCTCTCTCCGGATCGGCTTCGCCGATGTCTTCTGCTTCCAGCATTACGTCCCACGGCACACGTAGAGTCCGTTTTCGTTAAACTATAGGCTGCGGCCAGCTCGCAGCGTGGTCGCCGTGGTCTGTGAGAAGTGACGAGCCTTTTCGCACTCGAAACAGGCCAGAAAAAAGTGCGAATCTACGCAAAACTCGGGCTCGAAACGTGCCTCGCCACAGCCACGGCTCAGTACTACCCAAGCTGGTACTACCCAGATAACGTTTTTCGCCGCCACCAGGCGCCGCTACTATACATCAAACTCCAGCGCAAGACGCCCATAGTCCCCGGAAAGTGCGTGAAGTACATTTAGAATGCTAACCCATTAACACACGTCCGGAGCCCCTAGGTCGTGGGTTCAATCCCGGCCGTGGAGGTCGCGTTCTGGTGGGTGCGGAATGCAATAATTGGCTCGTGTAATTAGATTTAGGTACACGTTGAAGAACCCCAGGTGGTCAAAATTAATTCAGAATCGCTCACTATGGCATGCCTCATAATCAGATCGTTATCTTGGCACGTGACATTCCAGAATCTATTTTTTTTTTCAACTAGGCCAATAAGCAGTTCTTTTGTAGCATATATAATGTCGCTCAACAACCTCAGTGCGCGGCGATCTCGTGGGCGCCGCCATGTTTGATCACGTGGTGACGCGTCCATTGCTTGCCTCAGCTGCGCCACCGTTGCCTCCGTGTTTACAATGGATATGCATGAGGCCCGGTGCATCTCAGCAAACCACTGTTTCGGCGGATATCGTAGACTGTGACTGGCTAAACGACACGAAGCTTTGGGCACATCTTTAGAGGACATGTAAGCGCTTTCGGAGCTCATTACGCCTTGTCCGAATTGCGCGAGCAGCGTATACGGTATACGGTGCTTGTACTAAAAGCAGCGCTAGAAATGTATTCCAAGCTGTCCGCTTATGAATTAAATCAGTATCAGTGTGTTTTGCTCTTCGTTCTTTATCTGGCAAACATTTTGAAGCAGCGGCTTGTCATGTCTCTGATTCAGTAAAGTTCCTCGGTGCGGTCACTACAAGGTTGATTGTTTTCATCATCATCATCATCATCATCATCATCATCATCATCAACTTGTTTATTTCACCACGAGATACACAAGGTGAAAAGGGAGATCCGGAAAAAAAGCCGAAATTTCTTCGGCTTGACAGAGCTCCGGTCTCCCAGACAGGCACGGTAGCGGCTGGTGTACCAATATAATCACGTATAAAATGTTGATATACGAGTATTCTAAGCACAAGTATATGCAGATACTTTCATGTTATTGTATAGAAACTATAGTTATAATACAGTTGTGTGAATTGACTCGCAGTATACAATCACAATCTGTTATCTTGCATATTATGGTTTGACACAAACTCAATCGCATATAGCATAAGAATGCAAAAGCAATATATATACACATATATATACACATACATATACACACATATATATATACATATATATACATATATATACATACACATATGTACACTCACATATACATGTACAACATGTATATGTACATCATCACTCACGGGCGCAGCGCTCGTGGGTGTGCTTAGTTGCGACAGATTCGTTCTTGCTACGTACATGTTCTTGACTTAGTAATAGCTTGTAGGAAAGACTCATTATCGCTAGCCGCTCGCTTACTATGTCGACCATCACGAAATTAACGGTTCAGCTTCGAACATTCGTTCGCTGTCGGTGTAGTTGCCATCACGATGCTTCGGCGCATTGGTTCAAGTGTGCCCCAATTCACTTATTCTTGATACGTTGGCGATAGAGTGGGCGTGCGATTGCGTGTGATTTGGCGTAGATGCGTATAGATAGCGTGCGATAAACTATTAAGCCAGGAAACGCCGCAACTCTCTTCGTCACTGTGTAATGAGTAGTACTCACTCTTGCAAACGTTCTGGGGTTGAAATAATTTCCTTGGAGGTTATCAATATTCCGTGCGGTGCGCCGCCGAAAGCGCCATCTCGTTCCTGTAGTGCTGATTGCTCCGCGAAAGGGGTCTAAAGTGACTTCCGGACATTTGACGAAGTCTGCTTTACTGTGAGTAAACCGTAATCTCTTATTTTCAGGCTGCACAACACTTATTCAATATTCCGAAGGGGAAAATGTTTCGGCACTTCACCCCAAGCAACATACTTGGGTAAGTGGGCGAACGAATAGGTCAAGTCGTCGTTTATACCCTTGAGCTTGCAGCACGCGTGCACCTGATGTATGCTTCCGATTTCGCGCGAACACTTCCTGCCTTATCAGCCGTACAGCATTAGGTGTCCGCACAGCCCACCGATGTCTCCTCTATACAGCTGGTGAGGACAAGCTGGATTGTCAAGTTAATCCGACGTCTGAATGACTTACGGAGATTTACAAGTTTATTATTGCGATAGCAATTATATGGACACTCCAAGCGTATTTTTGCCGTCGCCGTCGCCGTGATGTTCCCTATAAAGTCCAACTATAATACAAATTGTCGCCGCGCGCCGTGCGTTGTGTGTGCGAGTGAAGGCGTGCGAGGGTGAGCTGGCAACCGCAGCTTAATCTCGCTCACGCGACAGAGGACGGCGGCCGGAAGCGCACGCCCTTCGTTCACGCGCGAGGAACGGGGAGGAGGCGATGGAGACAGGAGGGAGGGAGGGTGCGTTCTGCTGCGGCTGCTGCTCACGAGCTATCTTGAAAGCGACCTGCGACGCGGCTGAAGTGTGCGCTCGCGGCGGCCTCATCTTCAAAGCGATCGGCGATGGGCCAAAAGGCATTCGCTGAGTGGCGGTAGCGTCGTATGCGCTGCGCTTTCGACGTTTAGTTCGCGGTAAAGTGAGAGCCAGCGCGAAGGTCAATTTTCTCGCTGCTGCTGGTGCGCATTATCACTCCAGCGTTTTGACGAGCTCCCGCGGTCATCGAGCGAAAGGTGTTCATGTTTACCTGTGCGCGCGTGACACTGTGCTTGTTTATTTAGTTAGGAAGCGAATATTTACAACTTTATATGGCCGATAAACCTATTATACTTACTTCGTATAGCTGCCTACTAATTTGCTATCACAATCGATGCTTTGTTTTTCGGGCGAAACTGCGACTTATTGTGCATTAGATAAGAACACATGGGGGCTACTTACTAGAATATAGTGGCTTCGGCTGAGTGGTGTTCGGTCAGCAATCACCGTTGACTCTAATCGCATATTACAGATATCGGCTATACGTTACTATAGTGGCTAATAACCTTCGTCGCCATGTGTACTGCATGCAACGCAGCATACGCGCACCTCATGCTGTGTCGTGAAACATTGTACAGCCGACTCTCGTTAATTCGACCCTTGCGGAACCGCAAGATTTGGTCGAATTATCTGAAAGGCCGAATAACTAACGGCAGCAAAATGAACGAATTCAAATATTTTTATTGCTTGGAGTAGTCTGTAATGCCTTTTGTTTCTTGCTCTTGAAGTGCGGCTCAACCAGCATGAGAGGAAGAGCGCTGCATGACATGTTTAAACGCTAGCCCAGCGTGACACGACACAAAACAAGCGGCAACGGATTGCTTCACGGGCGGAAGGAGCGTGGGCCGCTAAAGGTTAAAAATAAATTTATATAGAACAGCTTCACGACTCATGAACTAGAATTGTGCTATCTGTCACATTTTGAATGTGCTCGCTGAAACACCTGACATGACTCATGAGGCAGAAAAGCCAGCGTTGTCCTCAACGAGGGCTACCAAAGATCATCATGAGCGTGGATTAAGGTGGATTGAGGTTGGTACAAATTAGAGCAAGGTGGATCAAGGTGGATTAAGATTGGTACAAATTAGAGCAAGGTGAATGAAATGTTGATTAAGATTGGTACAAATTAGCGCAAGTTGGATTAAGGTATAGTTGTGTGACAATGTATGACGTCACGTATCATAGACGTAACCAATTAGAGAAGTCATAAAGCTTTCGCGTTCAAGTCGCATAAGGATACTTAAGCGACGGTCTTTTTTTTTTCTGTTCGTAGAATTTATATATCATTGGTGCATGTTTGGCCGCTCCTGTCTATGGCCGTGGATTCTTCTCAAAGTTTGCGCGACAGTTAGTCTTTATTTTTTTCTGGAACCTTGACGGTAAATTTTACGGTGCTATGACGATGTCGTTGATGAAAAGCGACATTCTGCTAACAAGAAAAGAAGGCTACTTGCGCAGAATCAACCAGTTTGTCATTCTAAGAAACGGTTTCTCGGCATGACAAGAAAAAGCTGCACTTTCTTGTCCCATATTAAGTGTCAAAATAGATATTAAACGTTCAGTTGCTAGTCCATCAGTGTGTCGTGTGTCTTCTTTCCTGCTGACCGTGTCATTGTTTTCTGCTAGAAACCTTTTCTTGCGACGATTTACAAGCCGACACCTCCCATCGCCGTTCAAAAATCACGTGACGAAAGCTTGATTGAAAAAGCACTGACGCGCAAACTATTTAGCTTAGGAATGCTATTGGCCCCTATAATTGCTCGTCTTATTTCCAATTTGTCTTTAGTCAATGGCTTTTCACTTGTACGTCTTGCAACTTGCAAGCGTCTTCACTTTTAGGCGCAAATTTCGATAAATTCTTGCTGCAGATCAAGACCCTAGTAAAAAAATGTGCTCCAAGCGTCAACGAAGTTTGATTTTTGTTTAACGTTGAATAACTTTAATTCAGACTGCTCAGCGGCCACCTACGCAGAGAAATAAAGAGCATTTCTCTGCATCACACATTTGAATAGAGACAGCGAAAATCCGAAGCTTACGCTTTCACGCACTGTCAGCTACGCACATGTAGACTATATCTGAACTGCCCTGGTTCACGCCTGTTTACGGGTATCCGGAACGCAAAAAGTCGCGAACGGCGAGGAACGTGAACTAGGAAGCAGCCTAGTTAGTTCCGTTTCGACAGGACTGGTCGAAAAGCTTATCCATGCATAATGCGGAACGTGTCTGGTATTTGGTCATTTGGTGAATTTTGTTCAGTAATGTAGTGTCCAAATAAGCTCTTATAATTTCAGGAAATGTAACGAGAGAACGGCCTACGCAAGTATTTCGAACCTATCACTTTCACCGCTGGAACAACTTGTGAGCACCAACAGAGACATCTTTATTACAGTACTGAAGACGGAAGGAATAATTCAGCATCGATTTGCGCTAACAATCTTAGAAAAAAAAAAGTGGACGAAAATTGGCAAGCTGTATGGCTTTCATCCCGGCAGGCTAGGCGAAAGCGACTTAAAGAAGGCGACTTTCATAATTTTGATTAGTTTTTAAGCACGTTTTGTAAACTTAACGTCTCAATACATTCGAACTAATTAGAACTGCATGCCCTATTTAATCCAGACGAGCATTTTCACACACCACCTACATTTTAACGTAGCCGATATCCTGCCGTGGTTCGATACCGCGACTTTGTGCGCTGTAGTAGAATAACCCACTAGATAGGCCTAAATGCTGTTATGTGATGCTATTAATAGAACTTCCTGCACAAGGCCAAGTGTTCCGTTACCAGATAAGGCGGCAGCATTCCAATAGCAGTCTAATGCAAAAGCGCTTTTAGAGGACTGCATGTAAAAAAGACAAAGCACGTAACTGAATCGTCAGCGAGTCAAATCAGCGCGTACAGCGCGTCGTAATTGCAGCCTCCGCGATCAACTTCAGAAACATTTTCAGAGCTAATTGCGGAGGCCACGCTCCGCTGTGCTGAGTACGGTGAACGCCACCTAGGTGGCGTTGGTAGTGCTTCTTGATGCCAGCGTCCCTTCGAATGCTGGCATCGAGGCGTCGTAGTGCTGAGACCACCGAAGCGTTCACTGTCGGTGCGCGTTAAGGCCGGAATACATGGAGCGAATAACCGGCGTCCGAGCGAAGAACTTCGTCGGGCGGCGAACGTCCGACGGCCGGCGTCAAGAAATTTGCCGTCCGCAGCCGATCTGCCTGTCCAAACATTTTCGTCGGGCGAACGCCGCCGCCGGAAGCGTCTAGCGCGCAGCGGTGGACGACAGCCAATCAGGAGGCACTAGTTCCGGTCGCAATGCATGCTGGTGTTTCGCGCGCGCGCGCCTTTTCGCGTCGTCTGCAATCGCGTTGGTGTTGCCGTGTCTGCATGTCTCTGCACCGATTGAGTAGTTCCTAGTATGATCTCTCAGGAATCGCGTTGTATTTGTACATCCCATATCCGCTGATCTGCGAGGAAACAGACAAGCAGTGCAAGCTCTCTACAACAACCTTCAACAGAAATCTTCTGATCTCAGAGGCCACATGCTGTCGTCATGCCTATCTCCCGACTTCCCCGATAGATGGCGTTGGCATCGGATATTTCTTTCGCTAGGCTTAGACGCGTTCGAAACGAGAAGCGATCTCGAAAACTACTCAAGGTTATCCATAATACTCTGTCATCGAAGCGGCCTGAGACTAAGCGAAAGCCGTTTACGCAGTCATTTGCTTCCAACTAAGTGAATTCTACAAGGACAACGCCAAATTCAGTTCGAAGTGGGCGGCCGGGACCGCCGCCAACACGGCGGCCAACGCGCGGCGGCGTTCGCCGCATGTATTGCAACACAGCAAACATCCTGCGTCGTGTCGCCGCGTCGTTACTTGACGCGTGAAGTTCGTCGAGAAAGTTCGCTCAAGGGTGTTCAAGATTAACCCGTCGGCCTTCACTGCGGCCTCCTCCTTAACCCGTTGTGCAACCTGTAATGTCAAAGTTTGTTTGTAAATAAATAAATAAATAAATAAATAAATAAATAAATAAATAAATAAATAAATAAATAAATAAATAAATATGCAAGAACAGTTTAATCATTTCGGTTGGTAAGCAGGTAGCTTATACAGGTATCCTCTTTCACATTGCGAAAACAGTCCCTGCATTAATATACGAGCTTGTAGACAAGACCAAATCACTCAGACAAAGCTGTGTGGAGGCCATGAGGGTTATTCTTGCTCGTTCGATAGCTGCTACCATCATTCTTTTAGGATGTTGACCTAACAAAGCCAGAACATTGTTCCACGTCAAGGAAAATTGGAACAACTTGTTCACCTTTATTTCTGAGCGCAGAGAGTATGATTCGTAACAACAAACGTTGAAAAGTTACCCGAGTAGGAACTTAATTTGCATAACAATTGATTACTCAGTAATTGGTATGCTGAACTATCCACAACTGAACACTCGGTCCCAGCATATCGAGAACACTGCAATGCGCTTTATCTCAAGTTTTCAGCGCCAAAATAAGAATTTTGAGTTATGTAACACAGCGCAGCAAAATGGCGCATTGGTTTTCTTGTGCTTAAGCTATGTAATCGTTTTGGGAATCAAAATTAGTTTCCATCGCTTTATCTGCTAGCTTTGACCTTAACGCTTCTCGGCAGCACCCGCTGAGCCTCTACATTGCTTACTTGCTCGTCTCTTACAGCTAATGACTTTCAGGATTCCAATATTATCTTGTTTCTCTTGCTCTCTCTCTCTTTTTCAGAACGCTCAACGTTTCCGCACGCAACTGTTCGGGACAGCGGGGATGCAACGTTTGCAAGAATACGTCAAGAACTCCACGCTAAACGCCATTGACAAATACGCCAAGAGCATAATGGACAACCTGCAACACGATAACCTCGCGCACCAGGTATAATGCGGGCAAGTCTTGTTCATACGACGTTTCTAACAAATGCAGATTGCATAGTTTAAATTTCGTTTCATACAGCGTGGTAGGTCCTTGGTTGCTTTTCTATAGAGACCACCAAAAATTAATCCGCTTATGCAAGCATATATTTCATTTGGTTTAGCTGAACTTATAATGTTGTCACCGATCGATGCTCGCCTCGGCGATAGGCCCGGAGGGACCTTCGTCCCCGGCAAAATCAGATGGTGTTATGTGGACATGAAATGCGCCACTGTTCGACAATTGATGTGAAAACTTTCAGGGCTGGCATCCTGGAAGCATAACTCAGCAGGTCCTTATTGGGGGCATTTGCAGGCTCATAAGTGATAATGATTAATGATGCTGAGGGCAAGGCCTAGGAGCTACAAGATAAAGTGATGTTCACACTTGATGCAACTGGCAATGCCCCGAATACTTTCACATGTTGTTTCAACATGAGGGCGCAACGTTTATTGATCAGGTTAGAAGAAACGTCAGCCTAAATATAGGACGTAATTACTGAACATTCTAAATAAATCTGCATAAGCCAATTATTTCAATCATCCATGTGCAATAAATGCACTTCTTTGCCTTTAGTTTTTTATTTCATACTTGGATGCACCTAGAATAGTGAATTTCTTAGTGAATAGTGAATGACTGTCAAGAGCAACTTCTGATTTACTTAAGTGCAAGCATAACGGAGTACAGTGTGTGCTTGTGCATGTGCGTGTGCGTGCGTGCGTGTGTTAAATCGAAAAGGGCGCTAAATCGAAGTTACTCGAATTTAATTTTCTTTGTGTAGTTAACTTCATTACAATTGGCACTGCACAATTTACAGATACCCGTGATGGCTGGGTGCCCGCGCATTTGTGGAATTGAGCAGGGGTTCGAGATTTTGATTACACACAATTAAAAAGCCGTCGGCGAGTCCGACGGCTTATAAATGCTCATATAACTCCCAAAGAATGTCGGCAGTTTAAAGGCATTTGTACATTTTTTTTTTCAGAGTTCAACTTGACTTATCAGTCTATTGAAAACCCGTAGTTTCTTCCTCAACATATATAGTTGAAAAACACTGATTCACAGTCTTTCCTGGATGCGTTCATTCATTAGGTTGTCATTACCGGCTGCTGCCCGTACATGTGTCCACGATGACAGTTGCTGGAATTATCCGAAGGAATTTCAAACTTGTTTTAACCCCTTCAGTCAGGGTGTACGCATTTGTGGGCGCGTCTTATTTTTGCCATTTCTGTGCAGTTGTGGCAAGGAATAGGCCACAGAAATTAAGCTTAGGGTAAATTGAACGTTCTGCTTACCTCAAGTACCTTCATATTACTTCTGAAGGAAATCTATTGCTACCGAAGATCGCTTTGGAGAAGGCACTACTACAGTGTTTGACGGGAGATGTGACATGGCACGTTTCTGTAGCAATTGCGAAACAATTTCTTTCTTTCTTATAATGCTCGCAACCAACAATTAAACTTTTCAAGTAATTCGCACTAGTCATTCAATTCTTTTTTTATGAAGAAACGTATCATTACTGAGTGCACGATAGCCAGATACCTAATAACTCTTTAATTATGGTGACTCATCGTAAAATGCAGAAAGAGTCATTGTACCACCCCGACTTGCTCTTAGTGGAGTCTGCAGCACGTTGGCCTAAAATTATGTAAATTTCATAAATTTATCGACAGTCGATCATAATTCGTGACTGAAGGGGTTAAATCGAAAACAATAAAAAAATGTTTTTGTACAAAGGTTCTTACTCTGACTGATCAACTGGCAATGTAATAACCTACGTGTTCCTTGCAGCTTATGCTCAGCACGGCGTCGAAGGAATTCGATAACTTTTTGGTAAGTGTACTTTTCTTGCAGGCAAACAAAAAATGGTCTGTCCTCTTTCAGCCTAACGCGCGCTATTTTCAGGCCCATATTAAATTCACAAAGGAACAATAGACGCGCGGACAGCGGCTGGATGTGCACGAATTTGTGCATAAATAAAGAGCCTTGTGAACTAGGGAAGTTAGAAAAGGAACAAAAAATAAGATTTCGGTACTTCTAACAAGTTAATTTTATAAATCCAGGTGTACGTTCCCTCGTGTACTTCGAAGACAAAAAAAAATAAAAAAAGCCGCGCATGGCTTGTTTCGTTTTCTATTCTATAACTGGCTACAGAAATGTGTGCAGAATTATTGTTCTCTCCTAGTGAAAAGTTCCCGTGATTTTTGCATCGCGAAAAGTATTCTGCGCTGCGATCGAAGCGGGCGAGACGGAATCCGGGAAAGCCATTGAAATGCGCATCTCCAATCAGTCAGGAACTTTGTTGACTGAAACTGTTTATCGCCCGTTTCGTCAGAGCCGTCGTTCATTTTAACATGGTGCGCAAGCCTAGAGAACATGTGCAGAAATGACTGCAAATCGATATATACTACTACTTCTACTACAAATGCAAACACGACAGTACACCAACCAACAGAGGCTTAAAAAGAGTCTCATTCAGCGATCGTCCGTGGCACGGTGTCCCATTTAGTGGTCGCATGCGCGGCCGTTGACAAACCAGGTGCTTTTTTTTTTTTTTTTAGCTGTACCAAACTTTTAGAAATTGCATGTGGCAGATAGAACAATTCTGACACGGCTAAATTACTAGATGAGCCGACCATTAATTGTATGAGAAATCAAAATACTTAATTGGAGAATTAACATAATTAGGCTAATTATTTTCATTATTCTTTACGGCACATATTTCAATTTACGAATTGTAGCATGTGAGTTCGCGAGGCGAATCCACTCGTAATGAATTCGCCGGGTTATACCAGTTTCAAGATATTAATTTTCAGAGTGTCCTACGAAATGCAGTGGCGTTCCAATTACTTTATAGTACTTCAGTGCATAAAACAAGCGTTTTATTGCGATATCAATTATATGGACACTCCAAGCGCATTTTTGCCGTCACTGTGAGGTTCCGTATACAGTCCAACGGCGATAAAATCGTCGCCGCGCGCCGTACGCTGTGTGTGCGAGTGAACACGTACTAGGGTGCGCTGTCAATCACGGCTCAATGTAGTGCACGCGAGGGAGGAAGGCAGGCCGGAAGCACGCGGTATTCTTTCCCGCGGTGAGGCACGGGGGCGAGGCGACGGGGAGGAAGGGGGTGGGTTCTGCGCCGTCGGCTGTTGCTCACAGCGCGGCCGCGCGGCCGCCGTATCTTGAAAGCGATCTGCGATGGGGACAAAGTGCGCGCGCCGAGTGCCGGTAGCTTCTTATGCGTTGTGCTTTCGACGTTTAGTTCGCGTTGAAGCGAAACGAGAGACAGCGCGAAAGTCAGTTTGCCCGCTGCTGCTGGCGCGCTTTCTCACTCTGGCGTTTTCACAGCGAGTTTCCTGGTCATCGAGCGAGATGTGTTCATGTTTACCTGTGCGCGCGTGACACCGTGCTTGTCTCTTCAGTTTATAAGCGAATGTTTACAACTTTACACGGCCCATTAAACTACTATCCATGCTTCGTATAGCTCTCCACTAATTTGCTATCGCAATCGATGCTTCGTCTTTCGGCGAAGCATCGATTGCGATGCATTTTACCGTAAGTTTGACGGCGCATATCTTGAAACCGGTGCCATCAGCAGAATTCGTTTCATGTCAGTATGACTTGCAAACTCACTGGCTACAATTCATAGATTTAAATATGTGCCCTAATATAATTATTTAGAAAGTTAATTATTGTAACTATATTAATTACTCAATTAAGCATTTTACTCGTAGAAGTAATATCCGCCTCATCGAGTAATCTAGCTCAAGACCTTGAATTCTGCTATACGAAATTCCCATTTGCATTATTTTTCGTACTTGGAGTGTACTTTGGATTCACTGCAGGCACCTCGAGTCAGTAAACAACCAAACATAAATCCGTTTGTGTGCTACTTTTTAAGAACTTCAGAAACACCCCTGCACGCACGATCTACGACATTCAATATCGTTTTTAGGATTCCGTGAAAACTGTAAGTGCCTCCACCACCAGACTTCTGGCTTCGAAGGACCCGACAACTGACGTAGACGTCGCGATCGCCCAGGTGAGCCACGCGGTCCTGTAGGAATACCCGGAAGAACGTACCACGGCCCAAGCGAGCCTTAATTTTCACTTCATTGTTAATTAGTTTTATGGAAATGTGTGTTGGTTGACGACTAGTATGAAGAATGAGCAGGAATATTTTCAAATCACGCTTTTTTTTTTTTGCAAGTATGGTAAATAAGGCAAGTTGGTAGAAATTGCATGGCATTATTTTGGACCTACTCTTTGTAAGAATTTTTCAGCACAAAAATACAAGCCCTTGTACCATCACGCACCAGTGTGAACGTGATATACTTCCCATTGCCCTAAAATTCAAGGCTTTTTTACGCCTCAAGAACTAAGTGAAAGGGCAGCGCGTCTCTTGAAGAACGCAGTATATTTTTGTCGTAAATTTTTATTGTTTTGGTACGTGCAGCTACCGTTACGACCAATTGCTTTATAGCCAGGACTACAAGTCACAACAGAATCGATTCGGTCGTAGTGACGCCAAGTTCTAAAGAAAACTCGACGTCTTATAAGCCAAAGCCAGTTTTGTCGTGAAAACAACATATTCAAGTCGCAACAAGACAACTTTACGCGAAATTTCTTTCCGTATTTTAAAACATTGTGTCGGATCTTTGACGACTTGGGATTTGCTAAACCAATAAAAAGCTAACTTATATCTTTATGCGGCCCACGTTTTTCCCCAACTAAAGCATTTGACCCCGATATAATATTCACCGCGAACCTCCGTCTCTTGATCGTCCTGGGAACCCTGTAAAATACCCTTCTCCAGGGAAGCAACCTGGTGTATTCTGCTGTGTGGCATTCGGAATCGTTATTTTTTATTTATTAGCCTTCGTGGTAGTCCTAATAGTAGATAGGCAAACTTAACACGCTTACTTGCAGGAAGTGATTCTGTTTTTAAACGACTCCTTGGGGAAAGCGGAGGAGATAAGGAGGCAAGCAACCCAATCGGTGAGTGTACGCCTGCTCAGACTTTGTCGGGGCAGCACTTCAGATAAGACGCGTGATTAGGCAGTGTTATAAAGTAAAGAAACAACAAATAAAGCAACAAAACTACCAATTTATTTCATTTCCAGCTTAGAATTGCCTGTCAAGCTATATCAAATGTTTATTTTGGTTTTATTCTGTACAAATTTAAAAAATGCCACATAGCACTCTTCCATCCTTTAAAATTTATTATTTCAATAGGTGTACGTTAGTTGCATGAAAATCAGGTTGCACTGGTATAGCTCAATAATAATCTTGAGAAGGGCGGAAATTCGGTCTTGTTGGTGCGACACACCGCAAGGAAAGCTCAAAAACAGGGACCCTGTACGTTATAAACCTTTCGTCTGCTCTGGTTTTTTGCGCTTCACTTGCAGTAAATAATAATGCTTCACAAATTATTTTTTCTAACTATTCACTTTGGTTGTTGCATTTAAGCGGCATAGCAAGGAAGTGCGATTCATTTGGGGGAAATGCTCAGACTAGCACTAATTTCGAGATAATCGTCCGCGAAATGCGCTATACGGAGTACACTGGCGTTCCGGTCATTATTTTCCCGTGGAGCCTCCCTCGCGCTCTGAGAAACGAAGCTAAGCGGAGCGCCGATGTATTTCGGTGGCACATTTCTGCTCCCATCGGCAGCAAGTTGTTTTTAATGCGCAAGCATTCTGTGGCGAGTGCCCCAGCAAAATCTGTCAGTCGCGCGAAAAGTGTATCTGCACAAAAATGCTTAATTTGTGAAGTTGGGGAATTTAATTGTTATAATAGTGTAAGTGTAGATGATTGGTAGCTTTATAAATGATAAGAAACAATTGAAACAAAAAATATTGATCAGAGAGAATAGCGATATCAGATTTATGCATACCCGTAGGGATACATAGGGCTCCATAGAAAATGCGTGGGGGAGCTTATAGTAGGGGAGGCCAACTAAAATTTGGGGGTGTAACAACTAGAAATATGGGGATGGGGCAACTTGAAATATGGGGGGTGGGCCAAATTGAAATTTGGGAGTGGATCAGATAGAAATTTGGGAGTATGCCAACTTAGATTTGGGTATGGGCCAACTTGAACTTTTGGGGTGGGCCAACTTGAACTTTTGGGGTGGGTCAACTTGAATTTTGGGGCTGGACCAACTTGAAATTTGGGGCTGGGCCAACTTGAAATTTGGGGCTGGGCCAACTGAAATTTTGAGATATGATTACGCATGCTTACAGTGGAGTCTCTGCATACCTTTAAGTCCACTTTCATTTCCCTTTGGCGTATCATTTCTACGCTTCAATTAAATCTACAAATAACTTCCCCTGTGGTTTCCTTGGCTTATAATGGTTGTTACTGTTGGGATAGGAGTGATATCCTGACAGTTTAGGGAGACGGTGGCCCTTTTGTTTCAAATGCCTGCTTAGCTTCTTCGCATATCTACTTAATCGCAGCTCCAAACCAGCGTGGGAGATTGCGCCGCAGCTCGAAGAGTGGCATCCATCGGGTTTCTCGTTGCGTGCCGGATAGTATCAGACAACATGGTGAGAACCCGAACTTACTCTTATTGCCAGAAATAAATGTGTCGTATGTGCCACGGTTGACTCTCTATCTCATTGTGAGAGTATGCGCATAAAAAAGTTCTTAGTTGTAGCTTATCAATAAAACGAGATGTGTAACGTGAAACGCTGTAGGCACGGAATGACAGATTGTTGTTAGACACCTCCAGATTGACTGTCGACCCCGCAGTGAACTGCAGGTAACGTAAAGTGACATTGCTAAGATTTCCGTTATGCAGTAAAAGCCCGCTTGTAGTTAACCCGGAAATCATACCGAGAGGTAACTTTAGGGCTGCAAGAAGGGGACACCAATTCGGGTGCAATTAAGAAACCAGGAAGCACTTCGTTTCGATGTTCATTTAACACCAAAACGAAAGTGTAATGCAGTCAGAGTGGAGATTTGGGCGACTTGTCTGTCAGCACAAAAATTATTTCGTGAAGGAAGCATAAAACACTAAATAACTAAAGGTATTCGATCATTATATGAGAAATGTATATGTGGAAATGTCCAAACAAACAAACAAACAAACAAAAGCTCATATTATAATGCGAGATTTGGTATCAGCCGCGTCACCGCTGATGTATATGCACGTCTTAGATTCGGTGCTAACCAGTTGGTGGATTTCCAAGTGACGCTAATCCGTGGCTCAAAATCAAAGGACAAACTCGTAAAATAAAATATTAACACGAAAGTGTTTTATGCCGGGGTCCACCAAGACTTCACTGACGTATTTCCGTCACGGAAATACGTCAGCTTACAATGTACACGAACATAATACAAAGAAAGAAACCAGAAGAAAAAGTTCCACAAACATGCAAAATCTGGAAATCGAACCCACGACCTCTCGGTCCGCGACGATAGATCGCCGAGCGTTTAACCCATTGCGCCACAAACGCATTTGCCGAGAGCTACACAGACGCGCCTTATATATCTAACACTCCTCCGTGTACCCGCGCTCTTGCTCGGGGCGGTGCCGCCGCCTACGAGCAGAAAAGAGAAGTACTGCATTATGACACTAACGCGCACCGACAGTGAACGCTTCGGTGGTCTCAGCACTACGACGCCTCAATGCCAGCATTCGAAGGGACGCTGGCATCAAGAAGCACTACCAACGCCACCTAGGTGGCGTTCACCGTACTCAGCACAGCGGAGCGTGGCCTCCGCAATTAGCTCTGAAAATGTTTCTGAAGTTGATCGCGGAGGCTGCAATTACGACGCGCTGTACGCGCTGATTTGACTCGGTGACGATTCAGTTACGTGCTTTGTCTTGCGCGTTGTATTAGTGTGTCAGTTACGTGCTTCGTCTTTCGCGTTGTGCTAGCGTGTGCAGCGTAGTGCAGCTTCCATATGCACGACGGTTGCTCATGGTCATCGACGTTGGTAGTCGTGATGGAGGAGACGTGCCACCAGGCGTCAGCGTGGGTGCATCAACGCCTAAGGGCGCTTTAGCCACAAAACACCAATAGACATTATATATCAATGTGCAATAAACATTACACTACTTCTGTGAAGACACGTTTCACTTTCGTGTTCTATACCGATTCCTATATAAGAGGGATCAACCACATTTTTTTTCTCGTGCATTTGATCAAACTTTAGCGAAAGGAAAGGATGGCTATTCCTTTCAATTGCACCCGAAGACATCTCAATCCAGTGGTAACTGTTTCATTTATCTCTTCTGGCGTGTTCAGAAAGCAACTTGCGATGTTTCGTTCCCAAGAAAATAGGGATAAATGAAACCAACGCCGTATGGAAGGCGACAGAGGAGGCTGGCTAATATTATGCGACACTGACGCTTCGCCGTGCATGGAAGACATTGTTCTCGGTGCGGGTAGGGATGCATTAATGTGAAGTAGTGCACAGCTGTAGCAATCGTGAAATGTGTATCATTGCACTCAACTGAAAAGCGCACAAAGTAATCCTGTACATGCGGGCTTGTTGCTGGCGTTCGCAGAACGGCCTGTGGCTGTCGCTGGTGTGCTGCATGCTGAGCATGTTAGCCGCCATTCCAGTGACGCTGATGATCTCCCGGTACTTCGTGCGCATGCAACGCTACCTGGTGGACGGCAAGCCACCCGACGAAGAGTGCGTGCTTAACGTCTTTCTCGGATTAGTCCCTGTCTCTGCTCAGGAGAACAAGGCGTAGCGTTGAAAGAGGTTAACTCAACGAATAGCCGCATAAAAAGTTGTCGCAGTTTCACCCGAAAGGCGAAGCATCAATTGCGATAGCAAATTAGTAGAGAGCGATACGGAGTAAGGATAGTAGTTTTGTCAGCTGTATAAACTTGCACATGCGGCAGCACCAGCAACGCGCAGAACTGTTGTCGACGCCGTCGGCGTTTTGTCCCGCGTTCGCACCGAACTCGCGCGGCGTTGATGACTGTTGCCGGTGCCTCTGGGGGCGGCTCGGAGGTTTTCGACGAGATCAGAATAGGACACTCGTCGAGCAGCGTTGGAAGTCTTACCCACTTTCTCGCCTCGCAACGTTTTATTGCGATAGCAATTACATGGACACTTCAACCGGATTTCTGCCGTCGGCGTCGCCGTCGCCGTGAGGTTCCCTATAGATAAAATCTTCGCCGCGCGCCGTATGCCCGAGCGGAAGCGTGCGGGGACGCGCGCTATCACGAGAGCGAACGCACTCAATCTCCCACGCGCAAGCAAGGAAGCGGGAAGCCAGCGCCGGAGGGAGCGGGGGGGGGGGGGGGGGGGCGCACTTCTACTCTGCCAACAAGCACGCTCGTCGCTCCGCCCGCACCGTCTCTTATCTCCCCACGGCTCTGACCTTTATGCGCTGTGCATTCGCCGCTCAGAGGAGGCGCTGCGGTCGCCGAGGTGAGCGGGCGCGTCTCGCATCGGCTCCGTCGATTATGATTGATAGTGCCGGTTATTCACCCAATATCGAAGAACCAACACTACCAGAGTGTGCAGCAAGTTGCAAGGAACTCGCCAACACCAAATTTGGTGAGAAATTTCCAATTTTTCGCCGTTTTTTGGGACCGGAAAATTCTGAAGCGGAGCTCCGGAGCTAAGCCTAATCAGGCCTACCTCGACTTCTGGCCGGCGCGCCACGTAGGCCGCCCGCCGCCGCCCGACCGCCGCCGCGTCGGCGCAGCCGCTACCGGTGATATGGCCTCGGCGATGGAAACGGAGTTCGAGCCCGACGTTCGTCAAGAACAAGAAGCGCAAGATCTACAACCACGGCTCGTCAACATCGACGGGCGCACAGCGATAGCAGTCCAAGGCGAAATTCTACCGGACGACGACATCGTGGGTTGGGAGACCGGCGCGCGACAGCCACGTCAGCACAAGCCAACATCGCACGCCTGCTTCAACGGTGAGTCTACCCCCGCCGGCAAGAAGCATGAATCGCGCTACACTCAAGCGCAGTACGTCAAGAAGGTTACCGCAAATTTAACACGCATGGCGCGCATGCCAACGAACATCCCGAGAGAAGAGTGCAAAATTATCATCAGACCTAGAGGAGGCCTAAACACGGGGCGCACCGAAGCCCCAACCCTAACGGCAGCCATTTGGACGGCCGCGGGTATCACCAAAGCGGAAGCAATGCAGGACACAGTGTGTGCCAATGTGGCGCAAAATATTATCGTTGTGAGTACCCCGGACGAGCAGAGAGCGAGGCGCTACGCCACGATACGTTCACTAACCATCGGGGAACAAGCCCACGAAACCTACGCCTACTTCGCGGCCCCGCACGATACTTCGAAAGGAGTCATCCACGGGATACCGAAGACGGAAACTACCGCAGACATCAGAGAAAACATTATACATCCAGGGAACCCCAAAGCCATCGAGGCACACCGCATTGGAGAAACGACAGCGGTATTGGTCCTGTTTCAGGGACAGAAAGTACCTTCTACCGTAAAGTACGGCGTAACTATCGTCAGATGCAGCCTCTATTGTCAACACCACCAAGTATGCCGGACGTGCGGCAAAATCGGCCACCGGCAAGACGTATGCCCGCAACCAAACACGAAGGTTTGCTTCGCTTGCGGTAAGCCTAACCCAAGAGACACGCACGCCGAAGAATGCAAGCCACGTTGCAAGCTTTGTAACGGCCCCCACCCAACCGGGGCGCCGGGCTGCAGCAACCGTTTCAAGTTGCCATATCTGGTAAAGAAGCGGAGATGGGAGAACGCACGACACACGTCATCGACACACGTCAGCATAGCTGTGAACGACAACCCCGCAGAATTCCCGCCCCTGAAAGCCGACCGTCCACTGGAGGAGCGCAAGCGCAGCGCGAGTCGCAGCTGCTTGCGCGGCGTGCAAGGCGGCGACTCCGGCCGCGCCACGTCGCACGGGCGGGAAAGCAGGAGCAGGAGCAAACGGCGCACCGCTCAGTCCGCGCGCCGCGAGTCTCGCTCTCGAGAACGCGCCACGTGGTCCGAAAAGGTAGCTAACCACCACAGAAGCAAAAGCCGAGCACCGCAAATCGAAGACACGATGCGAGCTCTACAGCAAGATAACGCAAACCTACGAGCCGAGAACCAAAACCTCAAGGCCCAGGTCAGGGAACTGAAACAAGGACAAGAAGAAATCCTACGACTACTGCGTGCAGGACAACAGCCCGCAGGAACCACAAGAAGGGACATCGCACAGGCAGCGCAGAGATCACTCACCCCTACGCCGCCACCACAACAGGTACCCGATCAACGATCAGCTACACCACTAATAGCAGAGAGGACCCCCACAACGGAACCTCCATCAACGGCCCCACAACACGAGACGGTAGAAGACATGGAAGAGCATACGGCGGAAATATCCCGCCCCTCTTTCAAAGAACACAGAGCAATGAACAGGGAACGTGAGAGCACCAATGCACGCCTGAACAGACATGAAAAACGCATCGAACTACTAGAGAAGCGCCTAACCGCACTCGAGCTCCGGGTAACCACGGGCTTCGCAGAGACGAAGGCACTACTGAACCAAATTCTTAACAAGAACAACACCACCAATGAAGAGAACAACACCTGCAGCATCCCACAAACATGGACCGAAACCCCACAACCCGCACAAGACTAAGAATCTGGCACTGGAACGCCAACGGGTTCCGGTGTCGGAAGGCGGTACTGCAGCAGCACGTGGCAAGCGTCGGGCAACCACCGGACGTTATAATGATACAAGAAACCCACATGGAAGACACACCGACTCTGCCGGGGTACCGAGCCTACTCGAGCCCGCCCAGCGCGCGAGAGCACGGCAAGGGAGCCGCACAGGGGGTGTGCACTTTCGTGCGAAAGGGACTCACCTCTATACACCACGGGAACTTCCTGGGACGCAGCTCCATCGAGCACTGCGTCACCGAAATCGGGCTGGGTAGAAGAAAGCAAGAACCCATATTATTGGCGAATATCTACAGCAATCCCACACACGGGCAGCAGAAATTCAAGGCACTACTACACAAGACTACAAAGACAAGCCCCAACGGCACGGTGGTGGTGTGCGGCGACTTCAACGCGCCACACAAAGAGCTGGGATACAACCGCACCTCGGCCAAAGGACGAGACCTGCTGGAAGAAGCCTCAAACGCCGGCTTTGTGCTTTACACAGATCCGGGCAACCCTACAAGAATTGGAACGTCGACTACGAGGGACACGAACCCGGACCTCACTTTCGCTCGACTCTCCGGCAAAGCAAGAGGAACGGCGACCTGGCGCAACACTGGCCACAACCTGGGCAGTGACCACTACATTATAGAACTGAACATACCCACAACGGTACACAACGACCAAAAGAAATTCAAGCACAAGCTCACAGACTGGACGCGTTTCCGCGCAACCCTCGATGAAGCCGACAACGACATCGAAGACATCGAGAAGTGGACGGAACGCGTAACCAAAGCAGCCGACTCGGTTACCGCCGAGCTGGACGTAGAAGAGGAAGTACCGCAAATCGACAGCAAGCTGGCTCACATGATCGAGGCTCGCCAATCCCTGCAAAGAAGATGGAAAAAGCAACGGCACAATCGACGGCTACGGAAACGAGTCGCCGAGCTGGGTCGCGCCATTGAAAAATACAGCAGAGAACTATGCACGCAGCAATGGCACGCAACGTGCAGCGCTGCGGACGGACAACTACATAAAGGACAGACTTGGAAGCTGTTGCGACACCTCCTGGACGATAAATCCACGAAAGGCCACCAGCAGCACAGGCTTGCCCAAACGATCTACACTGCCGTCAAGACACTAGGCGAAGAGGAAGCCAGCAAGCGCATCAATGCCAAGTACCTCCCCACAGCGGCCACCGAGATCCACCCCGACCACAATGGACCGCACAACCCAGAACTGGATCGAGAGATCGAAGAATGGGAAGTCCGAGCGGTACTACAAGAGCTCAACTGCAAGTCGGCGGCAGGACCAGACCGGCTTCACAACCGGGCGCTGCGTAACCTCAACGATGGGGCGATCGCAGCACTCACAAGATACTTCAACCAATGCTGGAGAGAAGGCAAACTACCGAAACAATGGAAGACGGCTCGCACGGTCCTCATACCGAAGCCCGGCAAGCCACCCAACATTGAAAATCTACGGCCTATCTCCCTGACGTCCTGCGTCGGAAAAGTGATGGAACACATCATGCGTAACAGGTGGAACCGCTACCTCGAAGACAAGGGCCTCTACCCGGACGAAATGATCGGCTTTCGAGAGAAGCTCAGTACCCAAGACGCCATGATACAACTCCAGCATGAAATCCTGGAAGTATCAGCTCCCACTCACGACAATAGAGCAGTTCTCGGCCTAGACCTGCAGAGTGCTTTCGACAAGGTACGCCACTCGGCAATCCTGTCGCAGGCCTCGCGGCTAGGACTTGGACGAAGATCCTACAACTACATAAGGAACTTTCTGTCCAACCGAACAGTAAAAATACAAGCGAGTAACCTACAACTAGAAGAAAAGACCCTCGGAAGCGTCGGCACACCGCAGGGCTCCGTGATATCGCCGCTGCTCTTCAACCTGGTCATGATCGGAGTTGCGGAGCGACTAAACGCGCGAGTCCCGCACGTCCGTTACACGATCTACGCGGACGACATCACGCTATGGGTTGCCGGCGGCAGCGACGGGTACATCGAAGAAACGCTACAAGAAGCAGTGAACACAATAGAAGATCAGCTGGATGGCACCGGTCTCCGATGCTCGCCACAAAAGTCCGAACTCCTGATCGTCCCACCACCCGGGCGATATAGGAAGAAAGCCACTGAAGACTCGGAGAAGATCGTGCTCCGAACCAGAGACGGCATCGTCATTCCGAAAGTCTCTAAGCTCCGTGTCCTAGGCATGGTGCTCGAAGCCAGTAGGAGCAACGGCGTCACCGTCGACAAGATCATCACTAAGATGGGTATCGCCACGCGACTCATCAAGCGAGTTGCGACCCGGCACAGAGGGATGAAGGAGGCCAGCCTACTACGTCTGGTGCAGTCCTTCGCCATCAGCCACGCTGCCTACGTAGGCGCGTTCCACTACTGGAAAGTACAGGAGCGCGACCGGATAAATGCGGCCATCAGAAAGACATACAAGGCTGCGCTCGGCTTATTCAACTGCACGAGCACAGCCAAGCTGCTCGAGCTGGGGGTGCACAACACCCTCGAAGAAATCGCAGAAGCGCAAAGAACATCTCAGCGCGAGAGACTCCAAACCACACGAACGGGACGAAGCATCCTGGCCAGACTAGGCCAAGGCACGAACACTACTGACAACGAAGCGAAGGGACATCACGCCCTCCCGAAAAGGGCCCTCGACCGACTGGTGGTGGCGCCCCTACCAAAGAACATGCACCCGGAGCACAGCCAAGGCCGACGAGACGCACGAGCCAAGGCCCTCACTGAAGCACATGCCAACGATAACGGCGCCTTATACGTGGACGCCGCTAAATACAAAGACAAAGAAGACACATACGTGGCCGTAGCAATACGCGCCACAACGGGCGAAATCTACAGTGCTTGCAGCGTCCGTGCGAAGCAAGCGC
This sequence comes from Dermacentor silvarum, assembly GCF_013339745.2. Classification (NCBI taxonomy): domain Eukaryota; kingdom Metazoa; phylum Arthropoda; class Arachnida; order Ixodida; family Ixodidae; genus Dermacentor; species Dermacentor silvarum. The sequence goes on along the minus strand of NC_051159.1, from coordinate 178,969,875 downwards.
ATCAGGCGGAAGAAGCCGCCATTGCGCTGGCCCTCGCCGACAACAAGTGTACAACGATCCTGAGCGACTCGCGCACAGCGGTTCGGAACTACGGCAGAAATAATGTGTGTGCCAGTGCGGTGCGCGTTGTGAAGTGCAGTGACAGACAGTGCACCGATGGACTGCGGACTCGTCTCCGATGGTTCCCGGCGCATCAAGGCTGCTACTTCGGGAGCACCTCCCCAAACCGCAATGAGACGGCGAACGCCGCTGCGCGAGGTCTTACTCGCCGCGTGGTGGCACCAGCGTCCCTCGTCTTAGCGGAGGGAGTAGCCACCGACGATGAAGACGACGAAGAAGAAGCCGAACTGGTAACGAGCTACGCGGACGTGCTGGAATGGTACCGGAGCGCACGTCGCTCCATGCCCGCAGCTCACCAGAGAACAGGCGGTACTCTACAGACAGCTGCAAACGAACTCGGTGCTCACGCCTGCGCTCGCGCGCTTCATATGCCCCGACGTCTACGAGAGCTCAAAGTGTAGTGTGTGTAACAGTGCGACCGCCACGCTAACTCACGTGTTGTGGGATTGTAAACTGAATGCAGAAGAGGCAGCGGCCTACCCAGGCAGACTGCCAACGGACATTGCCCGTGCCGTAACGGCTCAGGACTCAGAGCAACTACAGGCGGTCCAGCGGATCGAGACAGCTCTCGCTCGCCAAACGCGCAGGGACGCACCCGACGGGACCCAGGTGCGACAGCCTCGTGGAGAACGTTGGATCCCCCGGCGTAAGCGTCGAGACGCAACTTGATGACTGCACATATATAGTCGGGTAGCAAGAGGGCCCTGCGTGGCACCCTGCTACCTCCGCCGGTGCTTTAATAAAGTTCATTTCTCTCTCTCTCTCTCGCCGCTCAGTTTCCGTTGAAGCGATAGACCGCACGTACTTTCGCCGCTGCGGCATATGGGCTTGCTGCCAGCGTTTTGACAGTCGTTGTCTGCAGTCATTCAGTGAGATCTATTCAGGTTTGTTTGTGCGCGCTCACACCACGCTTGTTCATTCAGTTAGTAATAGTCGGGCCACATTTTCCAACGCACGCTACACATGCAGTGCTGCCCGGATCGGCAGTGCAGCGCTACAGGTGTGTCCCTTCGCACGCGCTGCCCACGGGAAGCGCTTCTCATCAACACCACCGTTTCACACGCGCCTTCTCGTGGTCATCGAGTCTCTCTTCATGTCGGTCTACTTACGCCGCAGCACACTTGCTTACTTAATCAGCTCATGTTTACTACAATTCATATTGCTACCAAAGCCGCTACCCTTACTTCGTATGACATTGCTGTGTTGCTATCGCATTCATTTCTTCGCCTTTAGGGCGAAACTGTGACATTTTTATATAAATACTACTACTTGTGTTTATTATACATAAATACGCATTTGGTGCCGCAGCTAAACGTCGCCTCCCCTCCCTCCCTCCGTCCCCCCACGGCCTTTCGCCCGACGGAAGAAGCCGCGTTTGCTCTCTATATATGGCGATTGTAAAGGAGGAATGAGACGCTTAATTCTTCAGCCCTTCAGGGAGCACGGCGCAGAACGTGCGTTCGCTCCCCGTGAAAGCGCGCGTCCCTCGCGCCTTTTCACTCGCACATACAGCGTCCGGGGCGCGGCGACGATTTCATCGCCGTTGACGTCATACGGAACCTCACGGTGACGGCGACGGTGACGACGACGGTAGAAATCCGCTTTGTAGTGTCCATATAATTGCTATCGCAATAAAAAAATATATTATGCGGAAACATTAGACCAGTTCATAAAAGTATATTGGTATCTGTAAATCGGTCGCGTACTTTAGGTAAAAACAGTTTTATTATTAATGTAGAGAACAAAGGCAAACTATGCGCGTACATCTGAGATTCGCGCCCACACCACGAGGTCGATGACGTCTCTGTATTTCGCGTTTCGCGTATTTCGAGCCTGACTAGGCTGAGGACCTGCTGAGCAAGGTCGCGAAAAAGCTCACTTGCTCTCGGCAATCCTGTCCGGCAGATAAGAGACGACTTTCTGGAATTCAAACGAGACGCAGTAAACTGACTGAGTCTAGAAGTTGGTCTCCATAAAAATAGAAGTTATGCGGTGAGTACTCTGCTTCGTTATTAATATTTTGCCGACAGCGATGTTATTTTTCTTCTTCAATCTCAAAATATATTCGATAGGTAAACGACCACCACTTTCTGTTGTTCAATCAGGGTTCTATCCTTAAAAATTTTTTTATTGCGATAGCAATTATATGGACACTCAAAAGCAGATTTCTGCCTTCGGCGTCGCCGTCGCCGTGAGGTTCCGTATGACGTCAATGGAGATGAAATCGTCGCCGATGATGATGATGATAAGTGGTTCTTGAGGGAAAGGGAAAGGTTGGCGCTATCTTCTGCAGCCCTTGAGGGAGCACGGCTCAGCGCCAGTGCCGAACGCTGTTTGTGCGAGTGAAAGGGCGCGAGGGGCGCGCTTTCACGGGGAGTGAACGCACGGCGGAGAACAAACGCGCGTTCTGCGCCGTGCTCCCTTAAGGGCTGCAGAAGTAGGCGTCTCTTTCCTCCTTTACAATCACCATATATGTAGAGCAAACGCGCCTTCTTCCGACGCGCGAGAGGCCGTGGGGGAGGGGGAGGGAAGGGAGGCGACGTTTAGCTGCGGCACCAAGTGCCTATTTAAATCAGAGGCTCCGGCAAAAGTCACCAACGCCGCACGCATTTTGAGCGAACGCGGGCAAAACGCCGACGGCGTCGACAACAGTTCTGCATGTTGCCGGTGCTGCTGCATGTCCAAGTTTATACAGCTGATAAAGCTAATATCATTACTCCGTATAGCTCTCTACCAATTTGCTATCGCAATTGATGCTTCGCCTTTCAGGTGAAACTGCGACAAGTTTTTTCTCATCGTCACGGCAGATTCCCCGAAAGTCTCTAGAAACAATATTTGCTCGACAAGCTATAATGCTGTACGCGTTTGTAACATTTTTCATTCATTATGACGCATGTTTTGTGTTAACCTATTGTGTCACTGCGTCTCTCATGTTGACCTTGTCTCCATTTGTAGGGTTCGAGGCGAGCTGGAAGCCAGGTGTGTTGAAGGCTAAACACACTTCTGCATTTAATCTCTTGTTTGTTTGCTTATTACCTATTTCTTCTTTTTTTTTATACCAGGATGAAGCAAGAAAAACATCTCAAGTGAGTACATCTGGTGGTGTCAATACTACTGCTCGAACGAAATCAAACATGCTTAGGCAAAAGTAATCCGTGAAGAGATACTTATAGAAACCGGAATAGCGGCTGCCCGCGGCGCAGTGACGTAATTTACGCTTACTGCTGCCCAATAGAGAGGGAGAGAGAAAAAAAGATTACACCATCTTCCCGAGGGGAACCATGGGCTGATGCGGAGCATCGCGGTCGTTATAACGGCGTTAATTACGTTGTTATTACGGTGTTATTAACGTTGTTAACTTGGTGTTATTACGTTTTTATTACGTGTTAACTTGCGTTGGTCGCCATCACATCGCGTGAACGCCGTGCTGCTCGACGTTCTCGAACCGACGCTGCTTCACGTTGCCGAAGCTCAGGATCCGCTACTCGACGTTCACGAACCAACGCGGCTTCACGTTCTCGAAGGTCGGGTTCCGCCGCTCGCTTCGTACGTTTACGTTGAACTTCACGGTCCCGAACCTCAGGTTCTGCTGCTCGACGTTCACGAATCAACGCGGCTTCCCGTTCTCGAAGCTCAGGATCCGCTGCTCGACGTTGACGTTTCGAAGCGGCTTCGCGTTCTCGAAGTGTGGAATCCGCTGCTCGACGCTGACGTTTCGAAGCGGCTTCGCGTTGGCGAACTAAATCTGGATCCGCTGCGCGTCGCCGACGTTTAGGTTCTGCGTCGCGAGCTCTTCTCTGCGCAGCCTTGTCTTCAGAGGTGCTCGCGGTTCTGTTAATGAACTGGCTGCTGCTGTTTGAAGATGTGCCAGACAGTTCGTTGACAGATTCGTTGGCGTCCATTCAGCGCATCGGACGGCGCAGCGTGACTAAACCGAAGCAGCAACTGAGGCAGCGGCGCATGCGCCGGGTTTATATAAGCAGCTGGCGCGGAGAGGAGGAGGAGGAGAGAGAGAGGCGCGCATGCGCGCGCTATCGCACAGGTGGCGGATGAAGACACGGAGGGAGAAGCGCTGTTATCGAACAGATGGCGTGGAGAGGGGGAGAGAGGCGTTATCGCACAGCTGGCGTGGAGAGAATGAGGAGAGGTGCGGACGGACGCCGACGCCAACGACGCCGCGGGACAGGCCGCCGCTGTAAGATGCTCCGCATCTAAAACGAGTGAACGCCACGTTCCGGCTCCGAACCCTAAAACCATGTCAGAGGGCAATATAGTATGCGCATGCGTAAGAACACAGCTGGCTTTATCTGTAGCGCGTTGTCCGCAGCAACGGCTGGTGTGGAGTTTCAACAGGAAACGGTCGAGAGAACGCGCTCGAGACACATACAGTTACAGCCTTAGCTTGGTGTTAGCCCTAGCCAGGCGTTGGATGGTAGCCACACAGAGGAAGCAGATGCTGCATGCATTCGCTTCGAGCGGCTTTATTGACGTGCGTGGCTTCTATATGGTGCTTATATCCCTTGAGAAGCTGTCCATCTGCGCAAGCTAGACTGAGTTGCTTTCTCCGCAATGAAAGGCTTCATTGGGAGAAGCCCGCTTCAACGGTTACCTTCGTTTATCTCGCATTTGTATTTCTCCTTGCTCGCACACGTGTGCGTGCGCATGTGTGCACGCGTGTGTGCGCGCATGTGTGCACGCGTGTGTGCGTGCACGTATGGTGACAGAGAGACTTCAGCCCATCCTGCATCCATCCTATTCTACGTGCACAACTCGCATCTGTGCACGGCACGTGAGCAGCTTTACGAAACTGCTGGCCAAAGCTGGCTTCTTCGCACTGATATTAAATATGGGGAGAAGCCCGCTTCAGTGATTACCTTCGTTTAAGGTCTGCCTGTCACCAGTAATTGCCGTTATGAATGAATCAATGAGAATCGGAGAGGATTAGACGTGATACCGAGCTTTCTGATTCTGCTTCATGCGGTCCGTAAACGGGGCATTTTTTCGACCTCGAGTAACAATTTCGTATCTGCAATTTACCGAGCGAAGCAAAGCTGAGCTGGTTTGGTCCATTATCTAAAATGAAGATTTCCTCCCTTCCTCTAGGAGAATCAAAGAAGTCAGGTAAGAAACAAGCGGTCGGTGTGTACCGACTGTTTGTCACTTTGCCAGGGTTTTGAAAGATCGCCTAAGCGAGGGGAAAAATGCGCGCGATGAAAGTCAGCATTCACAATTGATCACAAAAGTGCACAGTAGCCGTTCGTCTCGCCTCTACGTTTTCTGTGCGACCAAGTGTCCTCGAGTCTTGAAGTATACAGTAACGCTTGAAATTAACGGCTTTACGGCGTTTCGTTCTTTGAAGTCATGGACGAAGACGCCGACTTGATAAAGCTTTAGTTCGGAGCTAATTTCCTTTTTTTTTCCCAAATGCATGCGATACCCCGAAATGGTTCGAATGGGAAAGAAAAAAATACTTTTTAAAGAATACCTGCCAAAAAAAGTATTTAGTTGAAAGAAAAATTGTTTGTTGACAAAATTTTAAATGGGATTAGTCTAAAATGCTCCGCCGACCTCATCATTGTTGGAATCTTGCAAGATACATCTATATTTATCAGATATCATTTTCACAGCGCAATAATTCTTCCTAGCCTTATAAGTGAACCGGCATAGTCATTATATTGAGGAAGTACCAGGACGCAGTAGTATCTTGAATGGGCACTCGGAAATCTGGATCATTTTGACCGTCTGCTCATTTCCTAATTTTGTTAGCTGGCGCTTACTGGTTTCATCTCCGAACCTAAACGAACGTTTGTTAAGCTATAAAGCGTCTTATTAGAAACATGCGTTTTGTATCCGTTGTGTATTATTCCAATTTTTCTATCGCTAATCTGACACGTACCGTGAACGCCAGACTGCCATATTAGTGAAACAAATCATTCTGATTCATTGTGGCAAACGTCAGATCAGAGCGACGCAGTTCCAATTAATGATATGAGCCCTCCCCGTACACACTCCCAACAAGCGTCGGCAAGATAACCGTCCTCGACACCAAAGCGCGTGCTGAAGGGGTGGCTGTATGTGATGCCTCGCAGGGAGCACATCTTGCAACAGAGTCGCGACGCGCGCTGCCTGGTGATGAGCTTCGACACGCTCGAAGCGCCGCCCATCCTGCCCCCAGTGTCGGTGGACAGCGGCAGCTCTGAGCTGGCGCGAATCATCCCCACCGCTGTAGTGCGCCGTGTGGGCATCGACGACCCGAAGCTACCCAGGGGCAAGGAATCTCCCTTCTGCCGGGTGGTGGCGCTCACGCCAGCAGGTATATCGATTAAGGAAGCTATGGAAAAGCGTAAGCAGGCGTTTCATCTAGAAGCCAAAAGGTTGATATTGTACATGAAGGAGAGGCACTGTTTATTTGAAATATTTGAAATACCTTACAGGTCTGTAGGGCATTGTGGAGGGGGGGGGGGGGGGGTCAAAATCCTAACAGTGTATATATAACCAGAATAAAAAAGAAAAAGTAAAATACATGGTAAATAAAATTTGAGCACATAATCGCAGTACAGAACAGACGACGAAGCAATGCGGAAATAAGAAGAAATATGGGACACAGGTTAAAGCAATCCATCAAAACGTGATATAGCACGATGCAAGGCAAACAAAAAATAGCACGATGGAACAAGTACCGGGAAAATAAAGGGGGTATAAGCGAACTAGTGCAACAAAAAATTACAAGTGATAATTGGGTACATGAAATTAGAAAAATCGGTAGAAGCTCAAAAATATTCTGGAACCATATAAGCGCACTCGGAGCTCCAACTAAAGATTCGCAAACAGCTAAAAGGATGAAGACGGTAACATCTTCGAAGGCGACGACGCGCGGCAGTACATCAGAGAAGTTGTTTGAGATAAATTTGGCAAGAAAGAGAGAGTAGTCCAGACTCAGACACAGCAACAGATATTGTTTAGAGTATTGGCGAGAAAGAAAAAAAAATGCAGTGATGAGAGAGCCGGGGTCGTAGGTAATTCTGCAATACGGAGACATCGGTATTAACGGGAGGCAGAATGTAAAGTAGAGGCTAGGCTATACAATAGATGTAGTAAAACATTATTTGCTCAAGCAAGCTCGGTGACTATTTGTTTTAAGCGGAGGGTGAATTGGGACTCGAGCACGAAATTCGCAGGCTCGGATAAGCGGTGACGACTGGGAGCTATTTGGCGCCGTTTCGTGCTTGTACAGATAATGAACACACACACACACACTATAGCACCAGTGCTTGTCATTTTCTGTGTCTCTTGAAAAGCGCTGTTTCACTATCTAAATTGTGAATCAATGCGGGTCAAACCGCGGGAGCGAAAGTGAAGGCTCACCAGGAGGGTCAACAGTGTGACGAAGCGAGGCGCACTCGTTAAGTCCAACGTGCGCATGCATACGAAGGTCTTTTGTCCGTAATTAAGTTGCACGTTAGTGCAGTTGAATTAGTAATAATGCTCAATTAGTGCCACTAACAAGGCCCACATAATATTAGGTATGGTAAGGTTTTACTTCCCAAAGGCTGGTACGAAAACTGAGAGACGGCGTTGTTGACGATTCTGAAGTACTTTAGAGCACAGCGGTTTCTCCGTCGTACGACTATGCCTTAGTATGCACGCACACTTACATTTCGCGATCGGAATACGGCCCACGCAGTCGTGAACTGACCCCGATGCCACGTTCTGCAAGTACGAACAAATTTTAGCATTGAACGCCTCCACACGGAACACAAATATTCGAAGTATTCGAATTTTGAATACATAGAATGCATGATTTTAATTATTGTGAGGCAATTGTAACATAACGTTATTCGAACATGCGAGATGAATTTTTAATTATAATATTTTGAGCCTCTGACACATTTATTCTAAATTAACGTTATCAATATTCCAAAGACACTCGAGATTATTTGAGTTGGAATGTTTTGAAATATTTGGAATTGAATCTACGTAGCAAGTTCAGAGTGCCACAAAAAACACATTGAGTTCAACTAGAAAATTTCTTCCGGAAATACCAAAGTATAATCGGAGGCCAGCGCTGTTATGGTCACTTTCTGTCATAGTCATTCACTCGCGCCGTTGACCAAGAGTTACAATCTAGCCTAAGCCCACACTTTACTATATCGAAGTATTCTTAGTTGAAGCGATCGAATTGTTATTCAGCGAAGTGCCTTTTTACCCGATACTGCTATTCGCAATCTCCACTCCCCGAACTTCGCTTGCGGAGCTCACATTCCGCCGGCTAGCATACGAATAATGTGCTGAGAAATTTCTCTCTCTCTCTCTCTCCTTCCCGTTCAGTGCCGCATGCAGCAGCGCGTCCACTTAGAAGCGCGCTTCACGCGACCGGCTTCGATGTGGACGACGTGAACACTGCAGCGGGACAAGTTTCCTCGTTGTTGCCAGGTGACTCGTGTTTCCGGACGTTCAAATCTGAATCATTTTTCCCCCTAATTCTTTCTTCTGACCTTTTCCTGGCAGGCTCCAAATCTCTGGAGGTGAAGCCTACTGGAGAGAACGCGAACGCAAAAGTCGCAAGCGTAGACGTGGAGAAGATATAAACTGCCCGAGATCATCACGCACCTCTCTGAGAGCGAAAACATGTTGCAGGAAATCTTTTCGTGTTAGTAAACCTTACCTCTTCCCGTCTAAGCAGGGACTTCATATTGCAATCGTGACGTTGTATATAGTATAGTACTGGACGACACAGTAATTCACATCGCAATATAAGACTAACTATTCCATGCGACTGTCCCTGGAAACTCGATTGATGCAAATGTAATCAGGTAAGCATCATGTTTTACCACATTTGAAGCTTATCTCTGTTGAAGTTCTCGATGTCGTTCTCGTTAATGTTCTTCGGCGATCAAAAAAATCTTGAACTTGATGAAATAAGCACGGGATTCTGCGCACCTTAAACAGAATAAACTTGGAACTTGGCCTCTTCGCCACCCTTTTCCCGGTATTTCTGGATCGCTTCCACCGCAGCATTATCCACAGCAGTTATGGTAAAAGCGCTCTATTTCTGCGGGCCACTAATAGCTTACTTGTGTGATGGCGCTGTGGTTACCGTATCCGGTAGGTGTAATACATAAGGGTCGGCGGTTCAAATCACGCTGTAAATAAAAGTTCTGGGGAAAAAAATTATGTATACATGTGATACGGTGTCTCCCCACTACGGCGTGCCTCATAATCAGATCGTGGTTTTGCACGTAAAACCGCATAATTTTATTTTTTTCTTACCACTGGCAGCTAGCAGAATGACCGACTCCGAGCAGCGGACCAGCGCGCGCTCGCTCGTCGGGGCGTTTCGCATCTCGGTGCGGGAAGCATGGCTTAACCCGCTCATTGCACTCATATAAATCCCGTAATAGCTGTGTTGTTGCTAGCATCAAAACCTCGATTGAATTCCAAGTGCAGTCACTGCTGCAATACAAGACGCTCAAGCACTCGAGTTACGTTGCTATATCACTTTGGGCTTTTATGCATATATACACCACACTGCATACGGGAAAACGTAGTTTTTTATGACAGTCGGTAACATGGCGCAATTTATCGTATAATGCTCTTCCTTGGGCTGTATTGAGGAACCCTTGATCATTGACGTTCTAAAAATGTCCTGTTGAATTTCCATAGCATTAATAAATTTTCTTTGGAAAAGCAATGGAATTTCAGGCTAAATTCTTGTATCGCCATATCCAACAGCGCTGGCAACCATGAATGCAAGAAGCCGCGTAACAGGCGCAGATTAGATAAGCAAGGGACAGAGCTGAGCAGCTGCAGAACCGCGAAGCGCTGTTTGTGGTGCGTAGCCAAAGAGAATGCCGATGACTCCCTTTGCGCGAGCTTGTTTAATGCTATAAAATTTCAGATATCCCATCTATGTGAATCTAAAAAAATAAGAGAATAAAAAAGGAAAACGTGGGCAGCTTGCACTAGTGGTACAAGGCTGGAGTAAACAGCGGAGCTGGCGATCGACCTAGCTTCTTCCAGGTTTTACTATAGGCTTGGCTGAGTTTTGCTAGGAAATGCTAAGTGCTGCTAGGCACGGTATTCCGTATCGGCTCGCCACGACGCGCAGATTCTCGCGTGGCCGCGTGACGCGCTTCAAGATGAGCGGCTTCTACGGCTGTCCGGATCTTTTTTGGTCGTCCAATGTGAAAGCTACATGTACTCCCACAGAGTCAACGAGAGTTCTGCCGCCGTCGCGGTGGCTCCCAGCTTTATCTCCCCGGTGACGTCACGGCCAAGCTGCGCCTCCACACTTACCGGGGCGTGGCTGTTCGAAACCTGCCGAGCCATCGCCAGAGGCGCCGGCTGCAGTCACGGAACCGCGCCCGTTCGGCACGAACGCGGGGAAGCGCGGACGGCGTCGGCAACAGATCTGCGCGTTGCCTCGTTGGTGCTGCTACAATTTATTTTTCTATCTCACTCTCGCTCTCATTTTCTCTTTCCCTCTCCCGAGCAATGCTCTCCTTCCCTCTCCTTAACGTTCCATGTCAAGGCAACATGTGCACGGCACGGAGAGGAAGCGCAGCACACGCCGCTCCGCGAGGTGGTTGCTAGGCAACGCGCGATGACGTCATCGTTCATCGAGGTTTTTTGTACACGCGTTGCGGCTTCTTGTTGGTTGACGCCTTATGATTCATACTGCTCAGTTTTCTCAAAGATGGAAGCGTACTGGTTGACGCAGGAAATGAAACGCCATGCAGTCCTCGTCGCCCTGACCGCACACCACAGCGACTTGGAAATTGCCACTTTTCTGAGCGTAGCGAAGTCCTTCGTTTACAAGGTGCGGACAGAACTGATGTCAAGGGAAGTCAATGCGGGTCATTCATTGCAAAGGAGCTCCAAGTCGCAGAGTCGACTGTCAGGCTCGCTGTGCACGAGGACTCAATTGAGGTACCATTCCTCTGTCATGAGGAGGGGGCAATTCATGTCCGATAAAACTCGGGAGAATCATCTGCTCCGGTCCAAGCGCTTGCTAAGCAAGCTGAAGATACCTGAGAAGCCTGGAAGGCTCTGGCTTTTATTTTTATTTTTTTTTTCAGGTGAAAAGAACTTTGACCAAGACCAATAAGTTAACCGACGTAACGACAGGTGGATTTGCGCAAGCGCTGATGAGGTACCTACTGTGATGCACACAAAATTTCCGTCGTCTGTGATGGTGTTCGCAGTCGTCAGCAGCGACGGTGACGTCATGCCGCTAAACTTTTTCCCAGACGGACTCGGCGTTAATGCTGGCGCGTACGTGGAGGTGATTGCCACCGTTGTAAAGCCCTGGATAGAGACTGTTTCGAAAGGAAGACCGTATGTCTTTCAGCAAGATACGGCTCCCGCCCACACCGCCTGCGTCACCCAGGAGTGGCTGGCTGACAACTTCTACGACCACGTCTCTCCCAACTTGTGGCCTCCTAGTCCTCCAAGCCTTCATCCTGCAGTGGACATATAGGCTGATGATGACAAAAGACTCGCTGAAGGACACCATTGCTGACTCAATGGCCAACATCTTTTAGGGCCAACTGATCCGTGCATGCAGCCGTTTCCGAAGCCTAATTGAATCGGTTATTGCTACGCATGGCGATTCATTGAGTAATTGTTGAAATAAACCGTAAGAGAAATATTTCCCAAAGTTTGGTAAAAATATGTCTATTTTTGCTGGAGATATTCTTTTCTGCCTGAAGCCAACATTGTGTTCTCAAATACCTCGCGGACCCGTATGTGGCTTAAAATGGGATTGAATGTGGGACTAGTAGTAGTCGCTCTCCCCAAAAATGACACTGCGCTTCTTTTGTTAACTTACTACAAACGTTACTAGATGGAGACCTGACGATTGCGTCTACGGGAGGTTCAAGTATGTGGCTGTTCAGCTAGCATGTGAGTGATGGGTCGAATGCAGTCGCTCGGAACTTACGACCGGCTATGTTGTCAAAGCCAACAGTAACGAAAAGGAGGCGAAGGTCGACGAAGGCAGCAGCGGTGATCAAGAGCCCGAGGACGAACAAATAATCTTTAGCGACACTGGTGGCCGGCAATAGCGACATTCGACGCTCTGAAGTTGTACCTTGCATGGCTCCCGGGTTTCGTCGCGAAGCGTGCGTGAGTTTCGATGCCATAAGGTCGGCCGCATTGGCATGTTCTGTCGGAAGTGTGCAGAAGAAAATCTGCATTTGTGTTAAAGGCTTTATTTTGCTGGACGCGCTTAGCCTACTCCATTGGGAGTGGTACGGTGACTGATCTTTACAAGGAAGTGATCTGTATAAAGAAGGATTTTGGAGGTCCTAAACGCTTCCTTATAAAGGCATTTTAACAGCGGAGCTGTTAAAGCTCTTAATTGTCCTGCATAGTGCGAACAACTGCTCCTGGCCATGACGTCACCGCGCGTTGCCTAGCAACCACCTCGCGGAGCGGCGTGTGCTTCACCTCCTCTCCGTGTCGTGCACATGTTGTCTTGCATGGGACGTTAAGGAGAGGGAAGGAGAGTATGCGCGCGGCGCGTGCTATGCTAGGGAGAAAGAATGAGAGCCAGAGAGAGAAAGAAAGAATTTGGAGCAGCACTTAGCAGCACCAACGAGGCAACGCGCAGAGCTGTTGCCGACGCCGTCCGCGTTTCCCCGCGTTCGCGCCGAAAGTGCGGTGTCCGTGACTGCAGCCGGCAGGTTCTGAACAGCCACGCCCCGCAAGTGGGGAGACGCAGCTTGGCCGTGACGTCACCGGGGATATAAAGCTCAGAGCCGCCGCGACGGCCGCAGAACTCTCGTTGACTCTGTGGCAAGTACGTGTAGCATTGACATGGGACGACCAAAGAAGATCCGGACACCCGAAGAAGCCACTCATCTTGAAGCGCGTCGCGCGGCCAAACGAGAACCTGCGCGTATAGGCGGCGAGCCGATTCGGCATACCATGCCTAGCAGCACTTAGCATTTCCTAGCAAAACTTAGCCAAGCCTGGTAAAATCTGGAAGAAGCTCGGTCGATCACCAGCTCTGCTGCTTACTCCAGCCTTGCACCACTAGTGCAAGCTGCCCACTTTTTTAATAAGAAATTGATATTCGATATTCGAAGGGGCTTAAGTGTGTCGTATATATATTCGAAAATTTTGATGTTATGCCATGTGGCTCTGCGTCGTCGTGCTTATCGGTGCGGACGCTGGTTCCGAACAAATTGAGACTTGACTGCTTCCGGTGGAGAGCGCATTGAATCACGTAGCGCAAACGTAGAGAAACACACCCGCACAGTCCTCTTCCTTTGCGTTGCGTGATTTAATGTGCTCTCCACAAAACAAGTACGCCATACAATCTCGCCCAGTCTTCAACTTTAGCAAGTTTCGACTGCAATATATAGCCTTCATATCACGCAACATTGTATACATGGACGACTGCACCCAAAAGCGCGAGATCACATCTCCTTACGAGCCTGTGCCACGGAAAGTTGTGACTGTGCAAGCATCGTTTGTGGTGGTCTGTGTGGGACTGCGGAAGCCGACACGATACTGTGAACGTGCCCGCGGGCGTCTCCGTGCCGCTTGGGCCGGGGAAAGAAGATGCTTTCTTCAAGTCGGTACATTGGTTTAATTCAGCTAATAGAAACGATCGTAGAGTAGATGCCAGAATAAGAAAGAAGAAACGCTCGAAAGTTAAATTCCACGTGATGTAACACTATATCACTATATGCATTTGTTTTAGTATTTTACATTGAATTAAAAGCAATGCGCAGTATGCGCCACAATGAACGCGAACACGCGACGTGTATCGCGTCTTTGAGCAGGAAGCGCGAGATCACATCTCCTTACGAGCCTGTGCCACGGAAAGTTGTGACTGTGCAAGCATCGTTTGTGGTGGTCTGTGTGGGACTGCGGAAGCCGACACGATACTGTGAACGTGCCCGCGGGCGTCTCCGTGCCGCTTGGGCCGGGGAAAGAAGATGCTTTCTTCAAGTCGGTACATTGGTTTAATTCAGCTAATAGAAACGATCGTAGAGTAGATGCCAGAATAAGAAAGAAGAAACGCTCGAAAGTTAAATTCCACGTGATGTAACACTATATCACTATATGCATTTGTTTTAGTATTTTACATTGAATTAAAAGCAATGCGCAGTATGCGCCACAATGAACGCGAACACGCGACGTGTATCGCGTCTTTGAGCAGGCGAAGTGGGCGCTGCCGTTCGCGCGAGACGACGGTCTAGGTGTAGCCGTACTCGAAGTCTTCGGCGAACGCAGCCTCTTTCCCCTTGAGCTTCTCGTAGCACACGGAGGCATCGAAGGGGCCCTTGGTTCCTCCGAACTCCTTGGGGAGGATCTTGGCCGGGAACCGCTTGTGCAGCGACTTGGTGTCCGTGCCATGGAAGTGCACCTGCACGCCGTATTCGAACACGGATGATTTTTTTAGTGCAGCTAGCACCAGGATACCGGCGACTGTCATTTATAAACGCATTCTTGCCGCCATATCTGTAGCGAATTTAAGCTTCATCTTATAATGGCGCTGAGTATACGGCTGAGTGAGACTCCAAGGAGCGCTCTTTTGTCCTTGTCTGGTTTGTCCTATCGTGATTATTAGTTTCACGAGATGTATATACTCAGCGCATCACAAGATGAAGGAACACCAACAAGTACGATTGCTTTGCTCTGCTCAACAAATTTAAGCTTAATTAACTACAAAAATTGGCATCTGGCTGACAGCGTTTTTTTTTTTTTTTTGCTTTTTTGTGCATTTTAATCTCAATATTGTTCTTGCACAAAGCAGCCATTTTTAGGCGTCAATATTTGGCGAGAGGTTTGGAATAAAAGTGGCAACACTGGTTTGCAGTGTCCGTCTATGACAATATTTATGAACGGAAGTATACTTAAGTTCATAAAATTACGTCGTAAAGTGTGAATCATTTTTGGAAGAGTCATTATAAGGGCTTGCCATCGATAACAAACGAAAAAAAAAACCGTCTTTGATGCTGGTTTCTGTACAGTATCCCACATGTCGCTGCAGTAATAACCAATATTTGCGCGACTTGAGAGATTCCGCTGTTAAATACATCTGATCTACTTTCTCGCTGAATTTTTGCTACAAATTATTGCCGGATCGTAGAAGGTTAGATTCTTGTTTTGTAGGAATCCGTTGTTTCCACCGAAGGGCGCAGAATTGACACCATAGCGAGGTATTAGATTATTGAGCAGCAAAGTAAAGCTCATAATGGTATAGGCAGTATAAGTTACAGTAATCGATAGGGGAACAGCGCAAAACAACATGACAAGAAGACAAGAAGGGAGACACAACACCAGCGCTGGTGTGTCTCTTCTTGTTTTCTTGTCGTGTTTTGCGCTGTTCCCCTATCGATTACTGTAACTTATACTGCCTATACCATTATGAGCTTTACTTTGCTGCTCAATAATCTAATGATGGTATGATGTCGGGGATTTAAAAATATTTTCGCAGGTTATTGGCAGTTTATTAGGAAAAACTTCTTAAAAATCTAACTTGGGGCTCCACGCCTTTCTATTTATTTAGCGTCTTTACTGGCTTATTAATACTCCTTTCACGTTAAGGCTGACGTTTACCTTTTTACAGAAATGCGGTTTACCATGTCAGCTTAAAATGCCACATTGTTCTTTTAACGTAAACCTAAAGCGCATTATACTAGCGTTTCTAGTGCCTACGGCGAAACCGACTTGCCTTTGCGATTGACGCTGCGTCTAGGAAGGGCGTGATCATCTTGAAGAATATGTTGAAGCTGTAAGGCTGCTTCACGATGTCAACGCGTTTTTTCCTCACGGGGTAGCCGGGCTGCAAAGGGCACAACAGGCAACTGTCACGGACAACGCAGGCAGATACAAAATATTGGGCATATGTAAATGGCACAACTACAATACTTTGCGCATACCATGTCAGCTGCACTGCTGCACTCTTAAAGCTAGAAATTGGGTTGGTTTATCGAGTAATGCAAGCTTGCTTCCCAGCGGCTTGGACAGCGTAATCTCTCTAATAAAGAGGATATTGGCTAAATTTCTCTAGTATTTGACATTTCAAGAAGTGGGAGAGTTACCAATTTAGGTTATTTGAACTAGCCTAATATAGTTACATTAAATATTGGGTGGGATATGCTAGCACAAACTACTTTTTGCCGACACGACGTCACACGGATGTTGATCTCTAAAGTGGCATCCCAGTCTGTGCACCAAAATTTTCTAGTAGTGCTCCTTAGTCATGTGCACAGATTATCGAAGAAAATCATCTTTTGTGAGGAGCTATTATTGTCTTTTTTCCTTTTTTTTTCTCAATTTCCTCCTCTTCTTTTCGTTTCCTTGTACACATACCTACCCCATACTTATGAAATTAAAATTAAATGAATTCGTTTATATGAATTGTAATACGGGCACGCACAAGGTTAAAATAAGACAATGAAAGCGATGTTATAAAGGTATGAGTTGGTGTCGAAATTTTTCTCTCCGCCGCGATTTGATTGTCGTTGCTTTACTTTAAAGGCAGTGATGCAAGTATAAAGTTAAGCATTTTCCTTGGAGAAAACTCCCCCAGATATGCGCAAACATTTAGCAAACTGGACTTTTCAGGCACCGAGTATTCTCTTCCTGAAAAGTATCGATAGCTAAGCAAGTGGATATGGTTGCATTCTTAAAAACTGCGCAGTTAAAGACTGGACATGCGTAAGAAAGTTGACAAGGACGAGCGAAAATTCCCAATTGAATTTATCGAAACGAAGGAACGTGTGCCAGCCAGCCGTCATTATCACTAACAGACAAAGAAATTGCGCTCCTGAGAAGCACGTGTCGCACGAATGATTAGCAATCATGTTGTTTGTTCGTTTCTTTTTTTTTAGCAATGCATTTATTTATTGAACGCACACTCAATGCCGTAACATTATAAAAGGGATGGAATGGGGCTAATAAAGTATAACAATGGGTCATGTGGTAATATATATATATATATATATATATATATATATATATATATATATATATATATATAATACCACATGGCCCATTGTTATACTATATATAGGGTGTCCCAACTATCATGGACCAAGATTTAAAAAAAGAGCAATTGTGTTACTCCAAGAAAACCTAGCGCATATTGTTTCCAGTGCAGTGGAGTAGCCGCCAGTAATTTTTTGTTACTGAGATTTAATTGGGTAATTGTAATTAATGATCTAACTCAAGAAGTACTGTCTTCATTTTAGAAATTTCTATGAGAAAACTCCCGACAGCTTCCTGTTGATCAATACGTGCTACATAAAAGGTTTTTTTTTTTTTTTTTCAGAGCGTGAAAGAAGCCCGCAAATACACGCAAAATTGCCACGAGACTCGCTGCTCGAGGCACTTTGCGTGTATTCGCAGGCTTCTTTCATGCTCCGAAAAGCGCTTTTGTGTACCACGTATTTAGCCACAGAAAGCTGGGTCGGGAGTTTTTCATGGTGCTCTACAATTTCCTCATTGACTCTTCGATAATTAGGGCAGTACTTCTCGAGTTAGATAATTCATTACAATTATCCAATTATATCTCAGTAACGTAAAAATTACTGGCGGCTACTCCACTGCACTGGAAACAATATGCACTAGGTTTTCTTGGAGTAACGCACTTGCTCTTTTTTAAAATGTTGGTCCATGGTAGTTAGGACACCCTGTATATATGAGGGCTGCCGTCGTATGTATATGTTGTTTCGTTTCCGTGAATTCATTCCTGTCCCGTCTTTAACTGCGCAGTTTTGAAGAATACTCTCATTTTTTCCCTGGCCCGGTAATATAGAAAAGATAGCACTAACATAATGTCGACGCCGATGGCCAGCCGAGCCTTAGCGCCTTTCTGCTCAGCCATCGAAGTGTCAGCCACTCAGTGCGGCGCGTCTCGCACGCAAGCAAAGCATGGGCCTCCGAGATGTCCGGAACGGAACAACACGAAGCGCCGGAGGTGACGCAGCGATCAGCTACTGCAGTCGAACCCGGATATATCGAATCTGAAGGGGATCAGAAAAATGGTCGATACGTAGGTAATTCGATAAATAAAATAACAGGCCCTGAAGCGAACGTCGGCTTACAGATTGGTACGTCCGAGGGCCTCTAATGTTACTGCAAGCAACTCGGACAAAAAAAAAAAAAAAAAAGCTAGCTTTTTTTTTTTTTTTTACTAAAAAAAGATTGCTGGATGACTTTCAACTCCACTGCAAAGTCCAAGTTGTTTCTTTTCTTTACCCTCGCAGCGGTCATCGCTTGCGGGAAATGAACTCACGAACAGGCACTCAACCCACAAGACGACGCCACGAAAATCGGAAAGAAGGAATGTTGACGTTCGAGGTAGTACGCGGGCTAGTCGAACAGCTCGACGGGGCTCACTGACTGCACATTCTCTTCTCCGCCTCCAGGTGCCAGAAGACTCAATGAAGCTGTCTTCGGCGTGGCGCAGCGTTCGATATATCGAATGTGCTGGTGAACGGGCGTTCTATATACGCGTGCACCAGCCCTATACATTTGCATGGGATATTCAAGGGGATTTTACAACTGTTCGATATGCACAGTATACATATATACACATTTGTATACACAATTCATATACACATTCGTATACACAATTCATATACACATTTGTATACACAATTCATATACACAATTCATATACACATTCATATACAATTCAATACACATTCGTATACACACATGTATACACATTCGTATACATACACAATAATGCGTTATATGTGGGTTCGATATATCCGGGTTCGACTGCATGCCAATTTGTGCGGTTCGTTCCGAGCTGCGGGATTATGGCAGAATGCTCGTGCCTCACCACCTGGCCGATCCAGGCAGGATTCCAGGCCCGAGTGAGATCTCTCTTCAGCGTTACTGTCGTTCCCCCATTCATGAATAAAAAGACATAAAACAAAAAATAGGCGACGAGGCATTGACTCCTGTTCGCTATAAACTGGTTCCATTTGCTAATTACTAGGCCTATACATACCAGCACCTTTGACATCGTTTTTAAATGTGAGTACTCACAAAGACTCTGGAGATGCCACCGATCCTCGTACTGGGCACTGCCAGGATGCTGCTGTAACCCCAGCCGTCGAAGTCGCAGAGCATGCTGAGACCGTTGTCCTGCGCCGCTTTATTCGTCATGATATATTCGAAGCACAGCAGGATGGCGCGCACCGCGTCCATGAACGACACCTGCACTCCGCGGCCATAGCGCATTGTTATATACTTCCGAAAGCTGTTCGGGCCTCCTCTTCTCTTGGGACTGGAGGCAGGGGGAACGGACGCTAGCTTGGCAACTGTTCGCTCCTTTTTGCACGACGCTTAGAATTCAGACACTGCATGCCTTGGGGAACAGTAAAGGCAGAGTAGTGTTGTAAACTTACAAACCGCAAAATAGTCACATTGGCATGCCGTGCTTTCTGCTGCCTCGTTGCCATCTTTCTAAAAATAGTATTTGTGGTATTTTGAATAAGAAAAAAAAATAACGCACATCCACACTATAGGCGTGAAGCTCGTCCGACTTCGCCTGCAGTCTGAAGAACGATTGCAAGTCTAAAGAGCTAGCAGGCAAATAAACAGCCACTGATATGTAAATTACAGTTTCAGATGCATGTACGCACATAGCACAGCAAAGCCAGTCCTTGTGCGTATAATGAGTATTGACATAACGTCACAGAAAAGGTACGTGTAAAAATCGCAGTTACATTCATTGCTCCCTCGACTATGCTTCTTCCATTCCCTTTATTTACCCTTTCTTTCTGTTTTCTATTTGTCCCTCGGTATGACAGGATCGATGCAGGATTGCGCTGACGCCTGCTAATAGAAGGCAGTAGCGCACCCAGGATCTCTGCCAGAGGGGGGGGGGGGGGGGGGGGGGGAGGACAGTTTGCTTTAGTTTGCCAATACCATCTAAACAGCACTAATTTCAATTCCACGGGAAATTGTAAAAAAATGCGCTTTTTGCGAAAGTTTTTTAGCGTTGGGGAAGAATGAGTATTAGACGAAAGTATCGCGGTGACGTGATAGTTATCTACTACTTCCCAAGTACAAAAAATACCACTCCACCGAATGCTGCGGTTCACTCACGTCCACCAGCGAGGACCAAAAGAAGGGCTCAACATTCCCCGCGGT
Organism: Dermacentor silvarum; assembly: GCF_013339745.2. Classification (NCBI taxonomy): domain Eukaryota; kingdom Metazoa; phylum Arthropoda; class Arachnida; order Ixodida; family Ixodidae; genus Dermacentor; species Dermacentor silvarum. The sequence continues at coordinate 178,949,622 of NC_051159.1, read as the reverse complement.
TAATCAACTTGAGCGCGACCAAGCCTTGCAATAAAGGTTCCTGCGAAGGCTGCATGCCGGGGATTTCTGGTTTGGATGACTTGAATGTGCTAAATTAATTCGTCTTTTTTTTTCCAAGTTGGAGGTATGCTCCTTACATCCCACGTCTCTCTTTTTTTTTCTCTCTCTTTTTTAAGTTAAACCGTTAGAGATTAATAAATTCGTCTTTCTTTTTTTTTCCAAGTTGGAGGTATGCTCCTTACATCCCACGTCTCTCTTTTTTTTTTCTCTCTTTTTTTTTAAGTTAAACCGTTACAGATTAATAAATTCGTCTCTTTTTTTCCAAGTTGGAGGTATGCTCCTTACATCCCACGTCTCTCTTTTTTTTATCTTTTTTTTAAGTTAAACCGTTACAGATTAATAAATTCGTCTTTTTTTTTTTCAAGTTCGAGGTATCCTCCTTACATCCCACGTTTCTCTTTTTTTTTTCTCTCTCTCTCTCTTTTTTTTCTCCTAAAGTTAAACCGTTACAGATGTCTTCATTGTTCGGGTAAAGTCTAATAGCGACTAGCATAGGTATACGTACCGGAAAACGCATCCGAAAACGACAGCGCACAGAACATTTATACCAACAAACGACTTTATACTTATCAGCTGGCGTACAGGCGTGTCCGCAATGGCATAATCACAAATTTATTTACCATATCTTTTTTTCTTCCCGTGATGAATTCGTGCGACACACATGCATGCAATGATTGATAAAAGCGTCGCGAAATGGCGTCGCCAGCACTATATAGTGTATACCTCCAGCATTCCTGCACACGTCCAACCTATAGCACGTCTACGCTATTTGCCGAGCTACTCTATTGAGAGCAGGGCGTCGGAACGAAATGTTTTCCGTTATAGTTTTGATTTCGTTCAACTGAAAAAAGTTCCGTTCCGGTTCTGCTCCGGAACGAAAAAAAAATTATCCGTAACGGTTTTTAACGATTTCGGTTCGCATGCAAATATTTTCGAAGCAAAGTAACGATTGATAAAACAGCATTTATTTTTCTCAATAATTTGATAATAGTTTTCTCAATATTTATGTTTGTCGATATATTTCTCAAGCAATTTTCTCTCAATTCATTTTTCTATGCGCGCGGTAACCGTTTTGCGCGTGGTTTGATACGGTAGCGCGAATGTAATGCGGCTGACGATGAGGGCTTGCACAAGTCGTCTCGTCCTCGGTGAGGCCGTCCTTGCTTCGAGCTATTCGAGCTATTATGAATTATGAGATCATGCTCGGTGTACTCGCCGAAATGCGAGACCGCTGTTCAGATAAAATAAACGAACATAAATGAACGATAAACGTTCGGTAACAGAGTTGTACCCGAAGAAAATGAAACGATGAGCTCTTCAACGCGCAAGCCCTGGGTTTTGCTACGATGCCGATCTGCTAGTGCACCAAGCGGCAGGCTTAGATTAGACCACCGCTCCCACTATCGCTGCCTGAGATACGCCTGAGGTACGCGCTAATTCTGACGTTGCCTGGCGTCGGTTGTTGCGGATTGCCGACTTTCCCCTTGAACCGAAAACCGATCAAAAATATTTCGGTTTCACTCCGAAACAAAATAATAACATTTCAGTTACGTTTTCATTCAGGCTAAAAAAAAACATTTTTTTCCGTTCAGACACCTGCACAGATTTGAGAGCGTCGTTGTGGGCCACATACGAGCGAGACACTGTCGTCTTGTGCTATAGTCTCCACTTGCGTACCTGGTCGGGGTTCCAGGCACCCGCCCTGAGGACGAGAATGAAGCGGCCCTTTTTGTCCTTGTCGGGCAGTAGACCGACGAGGTTCCTGGAGAACACGTGGTCCAACTCCGAGGGCATCAGGTTGCGGAACAGGTCGGCCTCTTTCCTCTTGGAGTCGTAGTAGTGCTTCAGCAGCTCGAACGCGCGCTTGTGTTTCATGCGGCCGAACCGAAGGAACGCCATCAGGAACTCGCTGTTCGTCTTCGCGTTCAGCGACTCTTCCCCTGAGCAGGAGGAAAATGGGTCAGTAAACAGTTTTGCACATGCACTTGCAAAGAGAAACCGCAGATTGTGGCAGATATATAGCCTCTTCCATTATTGCTGTCAATTACATTTTTTAAATAATTGTTTGTAGCTTATATGTCAATTGATATTCACTTTCTTTAAAAGTATTACTCGAATACGTGAACAGTACTGAACGACTAATCGCATTTTGTCGCAATTTGCTAATGAAAAAGTACTGCTAATTTGCATTTCAGTCTATTGCTTTGGAGTATACGAGTCGCAAGTGTGGAATTGAAGCCGGAAATCCAATGCTACCATGGATATTTAACGTAACTTTTGAGACAAGCGCCAGTTTTATGATATGCGTCTATAAAGTAATTTTGTAGGGGTGTGTGAATAGTGGTTTTCGAGACCTAATCGAATATTAATCACATAGTGTCAGAGGCGAATGTTTTTAGAATATACTGTGAATAACTTAGTCTTCTCACTATTATTATCAAATATCTTTCACATCCTGGAGTTGACAAAATTAGAAGTTTCTGTCAATACAGTGCACATTATAAAGGACGCTTTATTAAAAGCAGAAAGGCAGCATTAGGAACAACTAAGAAGTTCGTTCACAAAGTCAGCATTATCATAACCAAGCTGCGACCTGCAGTTTTTTCGCCTGGTCATCCTCGAAACTTTGTTGCAGAATAAAAATCCAATGCAATCATATGAAGTTCAGAAATGCAGCCTTGTGATCCAATTAACATCTGCGTATATCTTCGTGATCAAGCCTGCAGTGCGTGTCGTCTGTGCCGATGGCAAAGCGAGAAAAACAAAAGATTTTTTTCTAGTTTGAATGGTCGCGATAGGTAGTACAACTATTGTACAAATATGTTGCAATGAAGTGTACTCCGATTGAAGCCGATGACAGGACGCAGATGTTGCATCTATAAATAGTATCAAACAATACCCACTGCCGAATGTCGTCTAAAACAACTGTTATTGCGAGTGATCGTGGTTTAGCCGGAAAGCCTGCCTTACTGAGCGACGCTGCCTGCTCTAGTGCGTTATGTCCAATGCAGATGGAATGAAAGTTGTCGCGTTTTTGCTTCAGTGTCATGTTTGATCGTTCACAGTAGACGAACTAAAGAATTCAATAACTATTTTTTAATGTTCGCATTTTTGAATAGTGACTGTTCGATTCGATGACCGAATCTAATGGGACAACATTGAATTCGTTATTCGAAAGTATCGAATACTCGCACGCCCATAAATTTTGTGTTTGAATTGAGTTTCCAGTGTCTTCACTGCATTGTATATGTTGCGATGCAGTTTAAGTTCTGAGGAGAGGCCGATTCGAGCTCGATTTCTTTTTAGAGCGCAGCTGCGCCCGTTCCTGTGGCGAGCGTCGGCGTACCCCAGCGAAAGATGAAACAGCGGAGCGGGGGTTGATAGACGGCGATAGCAAAGAGAGCGCGAGAAGGAAAGCGGAGGAGGAGTGATTGGCGAAAGCGTGAGACAAACGTAGTGCTGCGAAATACGGGCTCTGTGGCGACGATGGATACGAGAAGGCACCAAAGTAGCGCACGTCGTCTCTTCACCGATGACGCCACTGATAGCATATATGGAAACAAAGCGCTGCATGAGCGGAGGTCTGTCTGTGACGGCTGCTGTGAATCGCGCCCACGCATCACTCACGTGTTGCCTCTCGCGATCTTCCGATTAGCGAGGCAGTCGCGCGTCACACGTCGCTTGTTTGCAACGTGCCGCACGAGACAGATTATCCGCGCCAGTCAATATATCACGAAATGAAAACACGTATAGAGCTGCGCTCAATTTCGCATTAGGGAGTATCGTAATCGTCGGTGAATTTTTAAGGCGAAAGCCTTAAAGGTATACGGACACAAAATTTCGCACGTTTTCGTGAGTGCGCGCCACACCGCCCGACTCGCGCAAGTTGGAAGGCGTGACGTCACGACACCCTCGTCGGATAGCCAGCCGGCCTGCCGCGGTCATTCGAAGCGCGCCGACGCCTCCATCGCGAGCATGGATTGGAGTTTTGGTGCCTCTACCAGCGATGAGTACACGTCTGAAGACGAGGACCATTTCAACTTGGCAAGAAATATAACCGCTTACGGTTACGAGCCTTCCGCGTCAAGCGATCAAGAAGAGCAGGCGGCGTGCCGTTCAGGTTTTCGCGAACCGTAGCGCGTAGATTTCGCTCTGCACTAGACACTTGTGCAAGAATTATTGCGATAGCAATTATATGGACACTCCAAAGCAGATTTCTGCCGTCGGCCGTCGCCGTCGCCGTGAGGTTCCGTATGACGTCAATGGAGATGAAATCGTCGCCGCGAGCCGCCGAACGCTGTATGTGCGAGTGAAAGGGCGCGAGGGACGCGCGCTTTCACGGGGAGTGAACGCACGGCGGAGAACAAACGCGCGTTCTGTGCCGTGCTCCCTTAAGGGCTGCAGAAGTAGGCGTCTCTTTCCTCCTTTACAATCACCATATATATGTAGAGCAAACGCGCCTTCTTCTGACGCACGAAAGGCCGTGGGGGGGGGCAGGGAAGGGAGGCGACGTTTAGCTGCGGCACCAAGTGCCTATTTATATCAGAGGCTCCGGCAACAGTCACCAACGCCGCACGCATTTTGTGCGAACGCGGGCAAAACGCCGATGGCGTCGACAACAGTGCTGTGTGTTGCCGGTGCTGCTGCATGTCCAAGTTTGTACAGCGGATAAAACTACTATCCTTACTCCGTATAGCTCTCTACTAAGTTGCTATCGCAATTGATGCTTCGCCTTTCGGGTGAAACTGCGACAACTTTTTTGTCATTTCCACTCTACACTTGCTTTTCTAAGAGCTCATGCAGGCGAGGCAGGTGCGGGGTACTTCAACACTGCGTGGATGACTGAATAGTATATGCCGTCGGCGTGAGCAACTGCAGAAGGCTGCAAGTTAGCGAAAACAGTACCGACCTCTTTTCGCCTCTGCTTTTCAAACGCGCCGCTGATCCTTTCTACCTTGCGTTTTCGTGAGAAGACCGAGGGCACAGCGTCAGGCTTTAGGCGTTGCCGAGGCGCGTTTCAGCCCAACCGGGCTGGTCACATAATCATCGTCGACGAAGTGGTCCGCGCAAATGAAGTCATGTGAACAGCGAAGCTGTTTAAGCCAGCCGTGATTTGTGGTGCGTATGAAGAAACTACCAAGAAATAAAATAAAATCAACTTTCTTGCCGAGGTGAGATTCGAGCCCGCGTACCCCCGGTCCGAAAGCGAGCGTCGTAACCACTAGGCTATACAGCCGCGCTTGCATTTATGCAAGAACGTGCATTTATGCGAACCATATTATTGCGTTCGAGCGTCGTCGTCTTTGTCCACAGCTGGCGCGTTCGTACGCTCGTGCTCTGCGAGGTGAAGATGTTTTGCGCACTATGAGAGCGAGAGGAGAGAGACGCATTCACGGAGCGGGGCTTCTGGAACGCGGTGTCGGCATTGGAACGCAGCGGGGCTTCTGGAACGCGGTGTCAGCATTGAAACACGGTGTCAGCATTGGAACGCGGTGTCGGTGATGCAAGCTACGCTTTGCAACGCGCAGTGACGGCCGTAAGTCCGAGACGCGCGAAAAGAAATTATCATCATCATGAGTGATAAGATGAAAAGTTCGTGCACTTCCGGAAAATGCTGGGCTACGATCGCCCAGCTTCGCTGTTTCAAGCGTTGCGCGGCCGAGTGCAAGGTTATTTTAGAGGTCTCCAGGCTGGGCGTGATGGCTGACAGGCACGTATCCAAAGTTTACGCACCTTCTCATCTCTAGGAAACGTGTGCGACCGCGTGTCACGACCGACGATGCTGTTATAACAGCTATGGGCGCAGCAATGTCTGGGCATTTCCTTCCGCCGCGACGAACGCGGAAAGGCACATGTAAGACGCACCACCTGCGTGGAGCGCCGACGGGGATAAACGCTTCGAGGGACCGACACCCCCGAAAGACTGCGACGGCTGTGGCCGACCTTGGCCGCGCGTGGATGTTATGACGTCAAATTTTAGCTTCTGCCGCTTGGTGGCTTCGGCCGCTTGGTGGCAAGGCGCAACAGAAAATCGCAAAAAAAAAATGTTTCGCGTTTTTTTTTTTTTCAAAGCAGCCTGTTGTATTCGTCATTTTCGACAGTTCAACTTTTGTTCCGACGCAAAAAACCACCCGCCAACTTTTATGTCCGTATCCCTTTAAGTGTCTATGTTGGCGGTGCCCTTGGCGATGACCTTGGCGAAACTGTGCCGAGGGGAAAGTGACCGACGCCGCAGAAAATGCTCGGATTGACGTCACATTTCTCAGGGTGGTTCCTGTGACACACAAAACGCGCGTATGTGGGCCGACTATGGAAGAAAAAGTTCGGCAGGTATTGCCACCAAACTTCCAATCGCCTCTTACTAATCTATGTTGCGGACATGTTTACTTTCTCCCTGCTCTTGCTGAACCCAAGGGCTTCAAGGAGGCCAAATGAGCCTAAACCGACAGCTGGGTAGATAGATATCTTCACATTCTAATAAAACATGTTCCATTGTTTCCCTAGCTTTAACGCAGCAAGCACATGCTTCTTCCTTGGTGTACCTCGCATTGTAAGCACGCTTAAGTATCCCGTTATCGCTTCGAAAAGTAAATAGCCTCGTTTTGAGTTATCATAAATTGTATTTTTTTTCTTGATTTCGTTTTTTTTTTCCTCTTAGGCAGTTAGTCATAGCAGGTTTCTTCCTCTCTGACATTGCATTTGACGTTCCTTGTTGTCGTGTACGTTGCTTACTATACCGGTCGCCGGTAAGCTTCCTATTTCATCCACTGTGGAGTCAATGCTTGTCCTGCACAAATATCTGAACACTCCCGCAACCCACTTACTTTCTTTCATATTCCTCAGTCGGTCTTCAAAATCAATTTTACTTTGAGTTTCCCTCACTTCAAAACTTGTCGACGCCATATGCACAGCTTCATTTGTAGGCTTCCCGTGAACGCCCAATGCGAGGCGTCCCACTGACCTTTGGTTGCCATGGAGTCCTCATTGTACCCCTGACTTCAAGCAAACAACCGCATTTCCAAGTGTAAGTCCTGGAACCATTACACCTTTCCACATATCCCGGAGCATCTCATACCTATTCAGATTCAGATTTTATTAGTTCCAAAAAAAGTTGTTACAACATCAATAATATACAGACAAGGGTCCCAAAGTGAAAGAACTGTAGTGGGACCCTTGGTAAGTGATACAACGTGGTGATATCTATACACAGCAAATGAACGCTATTATCATACAACATCGACAGATTAAATACATTATTAGACATGTACTGAAGAAGAACGAGCAATATGCACTGCTTCAAGAAAGACGACGACGACGAGTTGGTCGAAGCCGTGTGCCTGTGTTGCCTGCGCTGTGTAACCTCTCGTTGCAGTGCTCTACGCTCTAATTAATTACACTAGAGTGCCTCTCTACATTTGGTGGAGGTGCTGGGTACTTTACCGACCTGGAACTCCGCAGCCGGACGCTCCCTCCCGTCTCTGCCATGCCTGAGGACGCCGAACAGCCCGATCCTCCCCAGGCTTCGCCTGTTGTCTGCTCCGGTGCCCTACGCCACCGCGATCCTCCTGTCTTCAGTGGCGCCGACGATCATGACGTCGAGGATTGGCTCTCCTCATACGCCCGCGTAAGTGCGCACAACAAATGGGACGACAAGGATAAGCTGACTAACGTCAACTTCTATCTTTCTGGAGTCGCTCATCTCTGGTTCCGGAATCATGAATCCGACCTTACCACCTGGACTGCTTTTACTAATTATTTCAAAGAGGTCTTCGGTCGCCCTGCTGTGCGAAAGCTTCGTGCGGAACAACGCTTGCGTGGTCGCGCTCAGCAAAAGGGTGAAAACTTCACCAGCTACATTGAAGATGTCGTTGACCTTTGTCGGCGCATCAACCCCACTATGCCAGAAAGTGACAAGATAAAGAATGTCCTGAAAGGCATCGACGATGATGCCTTCCAGATGCTCTTGGCGAAAAATCCTCGAACGGTTGACGAGGTGATCACCCTGTGCCAGAGCTACGACGAGCTCCGCAAACAACGCCTCACTACGCGCCGAGCTGCCGCGCCGGACGACACGATTTCGGCCCTCACCAACAGTTTCAATGCTGCTCCCGCCCACTCCGCGTTCCTCGACCAAGTCAAACAATTTGTTCGAGAGGAAGTGGCGCGTCAACTGTCCATTTTGCCTGCTACCCGGTCGTCTGAGTCCTCCTTGTCTCCGGAACTACGTCGGGTCATACACGACCAAGTGAGCGACGCACTACCTCTCGCTCATCAGCCCCCTCCAGCGCCGGTTCCACTCACGTACGCTGCCGTCGTTGCCAGTCCAAGACCTCCGCCTGCAGTTTCACACTACACGCCCGCAAGCGGCTTCTACGCGTCGCCTTCTGCAGCTGCAAAACTACGTGCCCAGAAGCGACTTCTGCGCGCCTCCGCAGCCCCTACGTCCGGCTCAACATTGTGCACCCCAGCCTGGGCCCCCTGTTCACAATCCGTGGCGTACCCAGGACAATCGGCCGATCTGCTACGCGTGTGGCTTTGCTGGCCACGTGGCACGATTTTGCCGCCGGCGGGGTTGGTACCCTCCCGATACTGCGAGACCCCAAGGGAATACACCTGACTCTCAGCCCCGCTATGTTCCACCTGTTCCGCACTTCGCTTCCTCGTCTCCCGCTCCTCGAAGTTTCACCACTCGTCGGTCTCCCTCTCCCCGTCGACGTTCCCTGTCCCCCCTTGTCCGCCGCCCCCCCGCTGTGGAGGAAAACTAAAAGGCGCAGTTCCGGAGGCAAGAACTGCGATCTCATCGAACTGCTCAAGCCCTCGCTTATCCCCTGCGAACGTCATTGAAGTTTATGCGGAAGGTATCGCTGTTCACGCGCTTGTCGACACCGGTGCCGCGGTGTCAGTGATTGCCGACCAGCTTCGCAGTACTCTCCGAAAGGTCGCGACGCCGTTTTCCGCTATTTCGCTACGTACAGCAAGCGCTGAGCCAATTGAGCCTGTAGGAACTTGCACCGTCCGTGTCGCCATACAAGACAGTTTATATCACATTGAGTTTGTTGTTCTTCCCCGCTGCTCTCATGCCATCATTCTAGGATGGGACTTCCTCTCTTCTAATCGCGCAGTTATTGATTGTGCCCGTGCAGAACTTGCGCTTACTCCATTTTGCGGAAGTCTTTCTGAAGATTTGCCTCTTTCTTCTGCTAGAGTGTTCGTCGCCGCCGACACCGATATCCCTGCTTTCTCTTCCGCCCTTGTGCCCGTTTCCTGTGCTGCTTTCTACGATTCTACAGTTCTCTTCACGCCATCGAAACTTGCTGCACGCCGTCATCCCTTCTTGCTTCCCTTCGCCATCCTTCCCATTCGCCAGAGCTCCAGCGCACTTTACGTTACGAATCCGTTTTCGTGTCCATCAAGCCTACGACATGGCGAGTGCCTCGGGTCTGCTGACGAATTCGAGCCGAACTTTCTCTACGATGTGCCTGATGACTCGACTCCTCTTCAGGTTGACGCCATGGCTCTTCCTGTCTCTACGTCTGAGCCAGCGTGTGACAGAACGTTTGCTCGGTGTATTGATCCGCAGCTCACTCCGAGTCAGCGCGCGCAGATCGTCGACCTCCTTACCCGATTTCGCACTTCTTTTGACCACCAACAACAATGTTTAGGGCGTACAGCTACAGTCGTTCATCACATCGACACCGGTAGCCATGTCCCACTACGACAGCGTCCATACCGTGTGTCCGCGACGGAGCGCCGTGTCATCGACGAGCACGTAGGCGACATGCTTCAACGCGGCGTGATACAGCCTTCCCACAGTCCTTGGGCCTCTCCAGTAGTGCTGGTGAAAAAGAAAGATGGGACAATTCGTTTTTGTGTGGACTATCGACGCCTGAACAAGATAACCCGGAAAGATGTCTATCCTCTCCCCCGTATCGACGACGCACTAGACTGCCTCCAAGGCGCTGAATTCTTTTCGTCCTTAGACTTACGATCTGGTTACTGGCAAGTCCCGGTGGCTGAGTCAGATCGCCCGAAAACGGCATTCGTTACGCCTGACGGCTTATATGAATTTACCGTGATGCCCTTTGGCCTGTGCAATGCGCCTTCAATTCAATTCAATTCGAAAGAACATGGTAAGAAAGAAACGCGAAAACAAGCATGGATGAAAACAAGCATGGATGAAAACAACATGGATGAAACCTAAGAAGTGACATGTGAGAGAAAAGTTTTAAGATACACCGCCAGGATCGTAGTATAGTTATCGCAGGAAATGACACTTAAGTAACTTTTTGAAGATTTCAAGATAAAAGCATGATTTAATAGTTGATGGTAATTCATTCCAAAGAGAAATAGCTGTGAATGCAGATGTTTTATTTATTTTTTATTTTTTTGCCGTAATTGGTATGAACCATGGGTAACAAGAAATTGTTATTAGCCGCAAATCTGGTGGCATTCTTATTCTGCAAAAGGTCAACTGCAATGAAAGGAAACGTAAGGTTATTATGAAGCAACTTGTGGAGTAAGACAACTATGTTAAACTGGAACAAATTATTAACAGGCAAGATACTGTACAAGCGAAGTAACGCTTGAAGCAATGGATTGCATAGTGCTAGAAGTGATAATGCGTATTGACTGATTTTGGATGTGTTGAATTGATGATAAGTGACAAGCGTACGTGTTGCCCCATGAAACAATACCGTAATTAATGTGACTATGAATGAAAGCAAAATACAACGCTAGTAGAGCCTCACGAGAGAAAAAAGGACGAGCTTTGATTAATGCGCGGATACCAAACGCAGTCTTCAGCTTGAGATGTTGGAAGTGACAGCGAAATGTAAGGTTAGAGTCAAGATGAATGCCAAGAAAAGTAACATCGGTGCAAGCGGGAATTGAATGAATTCCAAGCTTTAGTTCAGGAATAAAGGTTAAGGACCTCTGAGCACTTTTAAACAACATATATTTAGTTTTTAGAGGATTCAGAACCAAGTAATTGTTACTACACCATTTCATAATGTTACTCAATGCAATATTTAACTTTGAAGTAAGAGCAGTAATACATTTATCAGATGAAGATATGGTTGTGTCATCTGCGTATAAAACGCAATGATCGTAGTTGGAGGAGCTAAGAGAATCCGGAAGATCATTAATATATAGAACGAAAAGCAAAGGACCTAAAACTGAGCCCTGTGGTACACCCTGGTTAATGCATTTTGTTACAGAAAAAGTATTTGCTACATGTACTGTATATTGCCGGTCAAGTAAGTAACTTTGCAAGAATGTTAGCGCAGGACCGGTTATACCATAAGACTCAAATTTATTAAACAGGACCCGATGGTTAACCGTGTCGAACGCTTTAGTAAAGTCTAAAAAAACAGATCCGACCAAGTTTCCCGAATCGATACATTTCTTTTATTTAGTAAGTTAGAGACAGCACAGCTAAATTAGTGGAACTTCCAGGGCGGAAACCAAATTGGTTGTTTTTTTATCAAGTTAAACTTTGTTAAGTAGTCGTTAAGACGTTTAACAAATAATTTCTCAAATAGTTTACTAAGGCAGGAAAGAATTGCAATCGGTCGGTAATTAGTAACCGTTTGTTTGTCGCCTTTTTAAAAAACATGAATTATCTTAGCGTTTTTTAAAAATGAAGGGAACGAGCCGTGTTTAAAGATTAGGTTGATAATATTACAGAGCGTGTCGGAAACTAAATGTGCCACCAGTTTTAAATGCCTTACACAAATTTTATCTAAGCCAGGCCCTGTATATTTAAGATTAGCAATCGTGGAAAACACTTCATTTGGTGCAGCTGGTAAGAGGAAGAATGATTGTGTCGTACGGCTTAAAGTATTATATACAACAGCGCATGTATGTCGTTATTAGTATAAACGGAAGAAAAATAGTCCGAGAAAGCATCAGCAATTTCGTTGGGTTCAGAAAGAGTGAGACTATTGTAATTTATTTTGGCTATAGAAGCATCAAAAACAGATGACTTGCTAAGAAAAGAGTTCAATAGCTGCCACTGTTTTTTGGGGTTATTCTTATTCTGTTCAAATTTATTTTCGTTGTACTTTTTTTTCGCCTGTTTAAGTAAAACGTTCAATAAATTACAGTACCTCTTATATCGTTTAGCCAGTCCAGTACTAAAGGGCTGACGTTTAGTTTTTTTGTACATGTTTTCCTTCTTCCTCAGACTTTCTAAAAGACCATCCGTCATCCATGGGTTCTGCGGATATTTATATTTTTTCCCACATTGTATCTCCATAGCGCTCTGTGTTTCATTGTGACCGCCTTTCTCTTCCCCTTTGCTATAATTTTTATTGCGATAACAATTATATCGAGCTCCAAGCTCATTTCTGCCGTCGGCGTCGCCATCGCCGTGATGTTCCGTGTGAAGTCCAAACACGATAACATCGTCGCCGCGCGCCGTATGTGCGACTGAAAGCTTGCACGCTGGCGATCGCGGCTCAATCTCGCGTGTGTGAAGGAGGAAGGCGAAGCGGAAGCGCGCCGTCTTCTGTGGCGCGCGAGGCACGGAGGGGAGGGGGCGTTCTGCTGCTGCGGCTGCTGCTTACGGCGCGGCCGCCGTATCTTGAAAGCGATCTGCGACGTGAACAAAGTGCGCCATGCCGAGTACCGGGATAGCTTCGTATGCTCTGTGCTGGGAACAGCACGAAGGTCAATTCGCTCGCTGCTGCAACCGCGCTTCCTCACTCCAGCGTTTTGACAGCGAGTTTGCGCGGTCATCGATCGAGATGTGTTCATGTTTACCCTGTGCGCACATGACACCGTGCATGCTGTTAATTTAGTTAGTAAGCGAATGTTTGCAAGTTTATGCGGCCGATAAAACTAATAGCCTTACTTCGTAGAGTTGTCTACTAATTTGCTATCGCAATCGATGCTTCGCCTTTCGGGCGAAACTGACTTTCTTTCTGTGTTTCCATATATCTACTGCCTTCGTTTATCCATATACCAAGGTATTTGTATTATTTTAGCCGAGTTTTTCCTGGCGCTGCATTGATACTGTCCACTGTTTTCATTGAAAAGTTGCTTGTTAGCCATCAACACAATGTCGTCCGCATAAAACAAACCTGGAAGCTGCTGCTGCTCTACTTTGTGCCCGCTTGTTTGTATGAGAGATGTAACCCGATATTGATTCGCTCTAGCGCCATTTTCATCCTTACCAAGTATATATCATAAAAAGCAACGGGTATGAAGGGCATTCCTGCCATGCACCGAAAGAAAAATACCGCGCACGTGACGTGTGACGTCGCTGAATGTGGCGGCGCAAAAGCCCCTCCCTAGACGGGCTAGTTGTGAAAACAGCTTCTCTCTCTGTGCTATATAGTTTAATTGCTTAAAATCATCAGATAGTAGCCGAATCTTACAAAACAAAATTGCTAAAGCGCATCCTAGGTGTACGTGGGCCGAAAGCAGCGAGACCTATAGCGGCACTGACGACTGCGAACTTGCCGATTCGGTTATGGCTGCAGCTACCGAGTACGCTGTTCTTGATGTGCCTATTTTGTTATTGGACCCCAAACTAGCCGCCAAGGCTATGGGGCCAAATATATGCAATGAATCAAATAAAGAAAAAAACTGTGGAAAAACTTGTGCGCAAAAAATCCAGTAAAAATGAAAGGACGCAGGCCCGCATCGCGCCGAGATCGGGTTTCACAAAAGCTTTGCGCTCTCCTCGTGTTTTTTGGGTACAAGACCCTTAGTACTAACTGTTCACGGGTACATTAAGTTCAGACGGTGCCTAGTTAGACCACAATCTCCCGATTTATACAGCCTGGCGCAAAGTTTTATTCGAGAGTTTTTATCGGAAAACAAATGCGCGCATCAATAACGTCGATGGCGACATCTTGTGACGTACGTTATTCCTTAAACGAAACGCAAAGCTTAGTCCTGCGTTTTCGGAGAAGCCATCGGTGGGAGCGGCATCACTTACGGTCAACGAGCTTCTTCAAATGTGCCAATTCACGCAACTCCGTTGGACTCGGCGGGCTCGCAGGACTCGATGGAGAGTTACCCTCTGTTTCGAAGTCTTCTGAGGTTGGAGACGGTGGACTCCCTGCCATGTCGCCCTTGTGAACGAACAGTCCGAGCAGGCTCACGCGCCACGCAATGGAAGCAGCGTGGTACGAGCTGCTCATGTTACTTCATCTTCGTTTGTCAAGAATGATGCATGCATCTCTGTTCACTGCATTCCTGTCACTGAAATTGATTTTTCAAATTCGTTATAAATGCAGTCCTTGATCTCTCCATTAATGCCGCTTTCATAATTTTTATTTCGTTTAGTATAACTTCTCGCTCGTGTACTATTCTAGTTTTTCGGGTCTTTTGTATTTTACATGCCTCCTCTTAGAATACCTCCTGCGATCCCATTGTTGGCCTATCCCCGTACGCACCATAAAAGCGGATCATCATCATTCTCTTTTACCGGCGAAAGGCACGAGACGTGGGGTGTTCCAATTATGGGCAGCATCGGAGACGGCCTACGTAGACACCTATGGAGGCAGCCGAGAGAGCTTCGAGGCCATGTAACGGAACGCGTTTCGAACTGCCTGGAAGACGTATGGAAGACACTTCTGCGATCTGACGCCACCTCGCGGCGACAAGAAAAGGTTGAGAAAAGCACACATTATTTTTGTATTTTAAGTCTTTGTGCCTGACGTCATACCAGCTTTGGCGGCGGCGTGATGGCGCAGCGCACCTTTCCAGTACTACCGCAGCCTTTCCAGTACTAGCACGGATGACGTACAGGAGGATAGGCCTAGCTACAACCAAGTTTAAACCTCGACATAGCCAAGTTCAACCTAGCTACAACCAAGAGACGCAATCAATCGGCCAGCTTCGCTGTGTCTTGAGCTTCGCGCAGCCTAGTGCAAGCTTTCGCCTTTTTTTTTTTTTTCGATACTCATTCGAAACCCTTTGAAACTTTTCAAATAAACAAAAACAAAACCAAGGGAAGAAAAAAAAACAAGGAAGAAGGAAACATATTTTTTTTCTTTCCTCCATGCTAGCAGCTGCCGGCCCAGCGCGCTCCGCGAATAAAAAAGTCGCAGATTCCCCTGAAAGGCGAAGCATCGATTGCGCTTGGTATCCGTCGCTCGGAGTGTCCATATAAATGCTATCGCAATAATGAACAAGCACGGTGTCACGCGCGCACAGGTAAACAAGAACACATCTCGCTCGATGATGGCGGAAACTCGTCAAAATGCTACAGTGAGAAAGCGCGGCAGCGAGCAAATTGGCCTTTGCGCTGGCTCTCGCTTCAACGCGAACTAAACGTCGAAAGCACAGCGCATACGAAGTTGCCGGCACTCGGCGCATGCACTTTGTACCCATGGATCGATGGACGAGGCTGAACCCTTTAAATCGGGTGGTGGCATACGCCACTTAGCCGTGACTATGAACATATTTTGTACTTTGTGGTGGGTAAAATTTCACCCCTGCCTTGATTTTAGCCACCAATCAGATAACCTCCGTTTAGTTACTTCTACCCGCTTAAAGTCTATTTTGTCTTCACTGTCCCTAAACCCCAATGCTTTAAAAAAAACAGCCCCATTGCTTTGCACTGCATTGTTAATCCCTTTACAGAAAAGTATGAGGTGTTCAGCCGTTTCCTCTTCTCCACACGCACAGCACAACGTGTCTATACCTTGGTACTTGACTCGGTAAATCTTAGTCCGCAATACTCCCGTCCTGGCTTCAAACAACAAAGAGCTTCCCCTAGAATTATCATAAATATTATCTTTGGCAATTTCTTGCTTGAAAGTTCTGTATGTTCCCAGTGCTGATTTTGTCTGCATCCCTGTTTTCCACAGACCCATCTCTGTTTAACCTTTTTCTTAACCGCTGTTTCCTGGTTTGCACCCCTCCTGCAGTCCAAATATTTTATTGACAATTTTCTGGTCAGCTTCCTCCATTTTGTGTCAACATTCCTCATGTACAAATAACTGAAAACTCTCCTTGCGCACCGCTTTTCTGCCATTTCTCTCAATCGCTCCTCAAATTCTGACTTGCTGCTGGCTTCCCTGCCCTCTAATGACGTCCATCCCATGTCACCCTGTACCCCCTGATTTGGTGTATTTCCGTGTGCTCCCAGAGCAAGTCTACCTACCCCTCGCTGCTTAACTTCCAACCTTGCTCGAACCTCTGATCTCATGCACAGGACCGCATTGCCGAAAGTCAAACTAGGGACCATCACCCCTTTCCAAATCCGTCTCACCACTTCGTACCTATTGTAATTCCACAGTGCCCTATTTTTCATCACAGCTGCATTTCTGCTACCTTTAGCCGTTACATATTTTTCATGTTCCCTTAAGTACTCAGCCCCATTGTTTATCCACACTCCAAGATATCTGTACTTATCCACCACCTCCAGCGTAACCTCCTGTATCCTATGCTCGCTGCCCTGATAATCATTAAAAATCATGACTGCCTATTTTTATTTACTAAACTTCAAACCTAAGCTATCTCCCTCTTTACCACAGATGTCCATTAATCTCTGCAAGTCTTCCTTGCTGGCAGCCATAAGTACAATGTCATCCACGTACATCAGTCCTGGTAATGACTGTTTAATCCATTCTCCTTGCTTGAAAAAGGAAAGGTTGAAGCCAAGTCCGCTCCTATCTATTTTTTTCTCTAATCCTTGTAAATACAGCATGAACAACGAAGGTGACAGAGGGCACCCCTGCCTAAGCCCCTGCTGTATCTCTATAAGCTCAGATACCTTGTTTTCCCATTTTATAAGCACCTTGTTACTTTTATAGATATCTTTTAAAAGATTACCTACTCCATATCTTCCACATCTAGAGTGCCCAGTATGTCCCACAAATTCTTTTGGATTACACTGTCATAGGCTCCCTTGATATCCAGAAATGCGAGCCATAGGGACCTGTGTTCCTTTTCTACTATTTCAATACACTGCGTCAATGAGAACAGATTATCTTTTAACCTTCTTTGTTTCCAGAACCCATTTTGTAGTTCCGCCAGCACCTCCTCACTCTCCACCCATGCCTGCAGTCTGTCCTTTATAATCTGCATCACCACCCTGTAAACCACTGACGTCACTGTTATGGGACTGTAGTTGTTTATGTCAGCTTTGTCATCCTGCTCAGTCTCCACCCGTCGGGGGCTTTACCGTCCATTATCATTTTGCTCACTGCCTCTCTTAATGCTTTCTTAGATTTTGGGCACAATGTCTTTATTAACCTAATTCACGCACGCATGGAAGACTAACGCCACCTCAGGGAACCGGAAGAAACTGGGCACGCAAGTGCTTGAAACATCGACAAAGTGATGGCGGTGCGAGCGTACACATGGCCGACGCGGGTCGCACTGTGGCAAATCTGTGAGAGACCCTTATCTACCCGAGAGTCTTTGAAAATGGTGCCTATTGATATGTAATCTACTGAAAATACACATTCAAGTGATGAACCGTATAAGCTAACGAATTGATTTTGCATCAAATTCGGGAGCCGAGTTTTTGCACACGCAGATAGCCACTGTAACGCAGATCTGTTGACGGACATGAAAAATGCATAGAAACCTAGCCATAGATAGCTTTGCTGTAAAAAGCTACAATGTGCTTAGGTTGACCGATAATTCGGACTCAGCAGTGCCAGAACACAAGTTCAAACTAACAGATTAGCCAGAAATTAGGTGACAATTGTTCTCCAAGTGGCAGTAAAAATAGCAAAAAAAATGTTGCCAAACGCGTTGCTGCACGCATGCAAGCATATGTGTGCAGCAACGCGTTTGGAAACATTTTTTACATGCTGTCTATAGACAGACCAAAGTTTGGTTAATGCATGCTTATTAAATCTGCATCCCCTGTTAACTTTAACAGAGATCAGCAGCATTCCAATAGCTGAATAATAAATTGCAGGGTTTTTTCGCAAGTCACTTTCCGGCACTTCATTGCCTCCTTCATTTGCACAAGCATAGAGGCTGGAATTGATCTTTTTTCGAGTTGCTCGACATTGAGAAACAAATTCGTAACAGTAGCCAAGAAAGGTGCCCGCAACTGCTTCACTATTTAACACTAGAAGGAAAACGCTGGGCACTCAGCACAAGCCGCACATCCAGCAATAATTAGTTTCTTTACAAAAGATAGGTGTTGCACACATACAAAACTTGATGGGGTACTTCCTGAAAAAAAAAAATCATTTAGAGATTTATTTTGCAGTTTCGTTTACAGGGAGTTGAGACGTTTTGGTTCCGATTAATGAAAGCTTTTACATTGTTCAAATACAAAAATCTAATTGAGATGAGAGCCTGTTGTTTTGTTTAACTGCCGATGACAAGTTAATCTTGTCATGAAATTTCCGTGGTTTTTGCACTAGTATGTGCAGTTTCTTGTAATTTTATCAAATAAATAATACAGAATGCCTCTTGCTATTTTTTTTTTCAGCAAGACCAGTAAAACTGCAAAAGACATTCCTGGTAACCTATTTAGAAAAAAAAATGTCGCAAAATATGCAGGTCTAAAGAAATTTCTGCACATGGAATTTTTTAATTTGTCATTGCAGTTGAGTTAACCGGCAATTGTGTTTACAAAGATTGTACTGTATTTGAAAAAAGTAGTAGCAATCGATTTGCAAATTGAGTTATTTGAACGTTCGCTATTAGATGTGCATACTTGAGCATACGCACAGTCCATACTGAAAACACTCCATTGCCGTGAAAGCGGGCAATAATAACGAACTTTGGCACAAATGGCACTTGAGTGGGCACAGACAAGTAGAATTGTAGCAAAATAGCGCAATTGGACCACCACTGAACCAACTTCGAGATGTACTCGTAAGATGTTAAAACACCACCTGCCCATCACACGCAAGCCACCATTGTAATACCACGGCCCACTGGATAAAAAAAGTTGCAGCCTGCTGCATGCATCAAAAATGACGTGACGCACTGCGGCGCTACCAATCGAGGACTGTTCTCTGGGATCGTCACAGAAAAAGCGCCAGCAACACGCTTGGAAGCAGACACATCCTATCCTCTACAGGTAGTGCCGCTTGGGCTAGCCAAGTGCCTGAATGCATTACGGCTGTCACGATCACTCTCACTGTACAGCCCGCAACTTTTTTTGGCAGCAATGGTAATACTAACAGGTGCTTGTGCTTATGCAGGCACCATAAGTCGTTTAATCAAACACAATGACTGTGTAGTCCAAACTCCGTGAGCTTACGTGATGCATGTCTCAAGATACAAGTAAAAACACTCAAGGTTTGTAAGATGACTTTTATTCTTGGCCCAGCAACCGCAGAAGGTAACAACATAGGCGTGCAGTCTACTTCAGCTTCTTCTTGGGACGCAAGTTGTTGGAGTGGCCACACTTGCGCTTACGGCAGTTTGTGGCCTTTGGATGCAGCCGGGCATAGCACCTGCACACACACAGAAGAACGGTGTCACAATACTCTGGCAGCATTGACCTTGCGTGCCAATCTGACACTTATGCTTAGATGGAAAGTGCCTGCCCCAGCAATGCCACAACGACAACATGCCACAGCATGTTGAAGCAACATGGAATCGAGGATGCTGGGAGAGGTGTCAACCACTTGTGGCACAGGAAAGTAATTCCGAGAACCACACAGGCGCACTATACCGTGTTGTTTATGTTAGAAACGCATAACCATCCTAACAAGTTGGAATAATTTGCCACATGCTACAACATAGAAACCGTAATAGTGCTCCCATGGCACAAAAATGCATCTGCTGCAAGTTTCAGCTTTCGAAGACAAAAACTCAAAGTTATGTGAAGGAATTTATGCAGGAAAGGAACCAGCACCTGTTTCTTGTCCGCTGTGGGAATTTTCTCTCACGCCAGCTTTAAATTTTAGAAGCATAGTTTTATTGCAGAGTTTGCCAAGACCATGTTTATCTGTCATGAAAGGCGGGTTACATAATCAAGCTTATGCTGTATTATAAGAATTCAAGGGTTTTCAAGAGGGGAAGAAAATTCCAGAACTTTCAGACCTTGAAAATGCAATCTTTAATTTAGAGGGTTTCAAAGACCAGTTCAAACTCTGTGCTGTGTAGCACCAATCTAGTGACATTTCCCTTTGTGTGCAATGTCTGAGGCAATACTTTTAACCATAATGTCAACATACCTGTACGACAAGGGACACCTTTGCTCACAAATTACTTTTGACAGACCTGCTTGCAGTTTCTGCTGGTCTAGGAATTTGGTACAGACGATAAGTGAGATCTATCAAAGAATACGACCTCTATTGCTGAATAGAGTGGCTCACGACCATGTTAAATGAGGTTGCCCTTTTTTGTAACGTAACCATGTCAACTACATTTACCCACAGCTGAGGTTGAACACATCTTCAGTGCTCTCACAGGACAAGTTCAGAATGGCACATCGTTGTCACTCACTTGCGGCAGATCATCTTGTCGCAGTTGTACTTCTGGGCCAGGATGCGCAAGCTGGGCTCAATCACACCACCGACCAGGCGCAGGCTCAGGTCCAGGCTGCAGCCAGCCTCCAGGGTGTCGGCATCGTCCAGTGGCCTGCCCGAGGCCAGGAGACGCTGCTGGTCGCATGGCAGCCCAAGGCGGGAGCGCAAATCCTCCTTGAGCTCGGAAACCCGCGCACCTAGCGCTAGGTCCACGACCAGCGTCCGGCCATCGAGGCCACGCACAAACACTTGCTGATGCATGTCAGCTGCAAAGACACAGTAGGCCTTAAGCAAAGTTTCGCTGGTGCAGATCTGCATACAAGCCAACAACGCGCAGACCTCGGCAAAAAACATCGTCACCGAAATAAGCCAGTATTGTAGCACGTTTATCAAGCTCGGCTGAAACCGGTAACTCACTAGTTTACATGCCTGTTTTGGGTAGGAGGCACAGCTTCCTCTTATCAACGTGGAATGTTCCAAGCGTATAGCTTGTTAAATTTATGTTCAATGGCCCTAAGGCAAAGTTAACAGCTCTAGCCATGTTCACCGAAGACTATGTAGCCTTTCCCTAAAAAATGATTTAACTGATAAAGCAATGAGCAGAGATAGATTAAATCAACGCAATTTTACCGCACGCAACAGTATGCTGCATATCAATGCATGGGCATACGCAAGAATTCCGAGCGCTAGGAATGCGGGGCCATTCAGGTCTGTCGCGCAGCGTCTTGCAAATCTGTCATAAGTTATTTTCGCAGTTTCCTAATTTGTTACACGCACTGCTCATAAATCAACGTTGTTTTCTGAATCAAAAGTCAGGATAGCCGCAGGAACGCAGAATGCATGACACGAGGTGGACTCGCTAACGAGCAGCTGCCAATCGAGACGTCTCCTCTACCCGACGATTCTGCAAATGACCGCTTAAAACGGGTTCCTGTTACGGAAGTGTCCAGAAATATTACTGGCACAGTAATGCCCACAGAAAGAAAAACGCCAGTTTGCCTGATCAGACAACGCCGGCCGTAATGTTCCGAAACGTGCCACTTGCACTACCATCAAAATCACACAACATAAGCGCATCATAGAAAATGTACTTCCGGGACACTTTCGCCACTGGCGGATACAAACAGCCGAAAGTTTGATTACTCGCAACAGATTTTTTTCGCGAAAAAGCAGAGAATGCAAAATCGCACTTACTCGAGTCTAGCCTGACTGAAGAAAAAGACACGGGGACCTCTGCACTGGCGGAAAGACGGTTTCTACAGTGTTGTTTGACGGCTACGTGGCTTCGTCTAAATAATATATGAAGTAATAAAATGTGTAACGTGTTGGCTCGAACGTCTTTAATTATTGTCATACGAGCTTGCCTACTACAATAATTAACAATAAAATTGCTTTACAAACAATTTTATTTTAATAAAAACATATTAATTGATAACATTTTACAATTTCTTACAGCAACCTCATTTCAGTATTGTGTAAAACCAAGCTATGAGCACCAAAGTGAATTTATTATTTTAAATAATAATTAATGAAGTCTCAAAGACTTTTCTTGATCAAGTACATTGGAGAGTTTTCGCTTTTCTCCTGACCACATTGAGTTGTCGGCACTGGCACGGGGTTCTTTCCGGTAATCGAAAGGGTCTTTTCTCTCACGGCATTCTATCCGGTTAGACGCCGAAGATGGTATGTTCGCTGTTTTCCCGTATTTTGTCGTTAACCACTATACTCTGTGTTTATTGCTCTGTGTGGAGCTCTTTAAAGAGGATAAGGATAAACTGAATCAAGAACGGCTGAGCTATTTGTAGAAATATTCCCTGTCTTGAAGTATGGCACACGTGTTGCATGCAAGGCCTAAATCTCGACGCTTGTGCATGCTTGTATCATGCAGCGGTACCGAGACCTCTGACGAGGCTAATCGCTTAGTGATACAGCTGTTCATTTGTATAAATTTGTGCGTGTGCCTCAGTTTAATTCTTAGCCACAGCGATTTGGCATAGATTATGTAGCAGTACGCTTCTTTGCTTACTTTCACCAGTCTGTCTACCGGGCATGTTCAAGGCATTACGTGAACGTATACGTGCGAGATGCATTTGATTGCTCCAGTATACCAAACTGCCACTATAATTAAGCCAGTCTCAATGCGATCTTTTGTTTATAGCGTTAAAAGGTCGGACGTACTTTATTTCCTGGTCCTATGCGCTGCCGATTGTAGTCTATAGCAGGCCACATATTTGGCTATAACCGGCAAATTTGAGACTATCGCTGTGCCTTTTAGTTCTTCCCATCACAATTAGGTAACAAGTTGTTGTGCTCCGTGGCATTTCATGCCTTTGTGCTGAAAATCCTATTGGTTCTTGCATCGAGCTCGTGGTCCTTTGAGAACACAAGTTCCGTTCATACCCACTGAGATGCGCACGTTGTCGCTGTACCGAAAAACACATTAGTGTGCATTTGTGTTCAGGCGCCAGTGTCCTAGGCCTATTTACGCTTATTACATCTTGCTTACATTTTTCAGCCGCCCAAACAGGATAGTAAGAAAAAGACTGACACGAAGGGAACTGCCAAGAAGAAGGAGGGATCCTCCGGAGGCAAGGCCAAGAAGAAGGCAAGTAAAATGTAAATTCAGTCAAATGCGCTTTGAATTGGCTTCTTGGAGAGCTCAGAGGGATACATAAGCAGCATTTGGTGACTGGTGTTCCTCTCCATCGGTCACAGGTCTGTAATGGAACACATTAGGGTGAAGTTCTTGCTGTATTCTACATATAACAATGTGCATATAACAACTTAGCGGTACACCAGCAGGATTGCTGAATTGGAGCATGATGAGGTCTGCTTTCACTGTGTGCGACTTTAAATGTAACTGTTCACTTGTTATCAGGGAGCAAATGTTAATGCATGATGTATTACAGGGAAATGTAGGCTTGTTCTGAAATTTCGTTGCACTAAACCTTTATCTTCAAAACCACGTTCACTGAACCTTCCATATCCCAATGTTTCCATGGTGTCACAGTGCTCCTTAGGAACCCTTGTATATGTTTCAATAGTTTATCTCGGCACTGCGGAAGCTATGGACATCCTCAACCAATTAGGAGGGTGAACACATTTTAAAAGTGTCCTTCCACGCCTTATCTGCTAGTGGCCACCGCTGTAGCACAGGCGGCGGCAGCCTCTAACACTGTAGAACAGTGCAGCGAGATCAGTGGTGGAAAATTCTCGCCGATATCAATAAGGCATGCATCTTCGAGGTACCTTTTAATAAGAGGAGTAGAATGTTGCAGGGACTCTCAACAAACACTGCCAGCATGTAGCATTGCACAGGATGGTGCTGCCATCTCTCGATCCGTCTTATGCTCTTGTACAGGGTGCGCTCACTGATGTGCAACAGTTCCTATTATGTTCATCTTGCATAAAATAGCAACTTGGAATGAGTGTGGACACCATTTTCACGAAGAATGCTTTACCCAGGAGGGATCCATCCGTAGTGCTGTGGCTGTGCTGACTGCACATGAATTTAGCCAGTGTCAAAGCAATTAATTGTTTGTACTTTTAAATGCAAGTATCTGTATGGCAGCATTGCATTGATTTATTTGCATGTTTTCACTCGTACAAGTGAACTATTTTCTTCAGTATCATAGAGCCTCAATAAATATCTTAAGATGTGTGAAAAGCCATCGCTGCAACCTGCAGAGAAAGCTTCCAATGAACACCTGCCAACGAGACCACTTGTCAAGGCTATTTCGTTTCAAACTGTGGCACTACATCTCACTGCACAATAATTCACACTTGCAGGCCTTGGAAGTATTGGCCCTGCTTTGATCAATTACTGAAACCGAGTATAGATATGTCAGGTTTTCCTATACTGCAAGATCATGGGCAGTGCATGGCTGTGTAAGAGCTGCAGCTGCTGTTATCTTACACATGTGCTCACGCAGCGCGAATGAATTCCTCTGGTGAGCTGTTGATTGCCCCAGCAGGTCCAGACATCGCGCAACATTAAGTGATCACCTCAATGAGATCTTGCTGCATTCCTCACCTCTTGGGTGTAGCACTATATATTGAGGCACATTCACCATGTGTACTCCTTGTGATTATGGTGCATGACCAAGATTCCGAACTAAACCTAGCCCTGCTGTGGCATTCTGCCACTCAACAAAAGGTCAGTTTCAATTTCCGGCCGAATTTTAGAGAGGCTAAATGCACAAAGGCTCTCTAGCTTATTAGTTATAAGTGCCCGTTAACTTGTTACAGTCGAAGCCCTCCACTACAGTCTCATAATCCCAGTGTTGCCTTGATACAATAAAACTGTGAATATGTCCCAATTTTGCACACTGCAGACACGTAACATTTTTCTGCTTTAGTTGATCTAAAGGGTCGAGCTTCCAGAATTTTGTGGTCTTTGCTGTGGTTATGAAGTTGCAGACATTCCTATTTCTATTTGTGACATTTTCATCAATTCAGTCACTTTGATGTTTAAATTAAAATTGCACTTTGTGGAATTAATACAAATTTGCTCTTATTAAATGCAACATTAAAAATTCTAGTTACGATCATTAGTGTTCAGTGTAATTTGCAATTAACGAGGCTTGCTTTTTGTGAGGAAACCAGACTGGCCCAGTTGCAGTTAAAGGGACACTAAAGGCAAATATTAAGTCAATGTGGAATGTTAAAACACGATCGCAGAAACCTCGAAACAGTTGTTTCGTGCCAAGAAAAGCCTTACGAGACAATTGCGTCTGAAGCATCCGCGTACCTCTCGGGCCATTCAAATCGCCCTCCCGAGCGAGGAGTGGTGACGTCATGGTCTCATAGTGAAGTGCCGCCGGTGAGTAAAACGCCGCCCGCAGATGGCGCTACGACTTGTTTGCAGAAAATGCAGGCGCGCGGCCAGAAACGGAGTGGCGTTCAGCATTGTTTGTGCGGGTGGCTGCATTCGCGGTGGTCAAGAGTCTCGCAGTTCGACACCAAGAGGGCGGCAGAGAGTGCGCCAGTTGATATTCGCCTCGATGTCTGTGAGGGAAACTAGAAGGCATTGTGGATGTCACAAAGTCACATTACAGAAGGCAAGGCTGTGACACTGATTGCAAGGGGTTAACCGTTTATTAACATGGAATAAGCAAGCGATAGAATGGAAACTATACGCAGACATCAAAAGACTGAGTCAAGAGTTAACAATGATCTTACAATTTCGGATTCTTTCTCTCAGCCGAATCTCCTTCCAACGGCCCTGCCCGTACCTAAAAGCATCCCCAACATACCCTCGCCCCATCATTTGTCCAATCACACTGGTGTGCGCAGTGTGCACACAACGGGGCTCCAGGGTGACAATATCCGGACTTCTACTATGTTGAGGCCATTGCCTTAAGTCTTTTGCAATGCAATGTGTCTCTTGTCTCACAACCTCTCAAGACAGTCTCCCAAAGAAAACACTCCCACACATGTTGGGGCATCTGGTCCATTCGCGGAATGTCTCGGCATGGGTGTGGTCCAGCAGTGAGGGGTTGACTTCAAAGCCACGGCACTGCAAACCAAACGCCGCAAGCCCCAACTAAGTCAAACCGCGGCTCCCCCACTACCACCGATTGCTATAACTCTCTGCCGCCGTCTTGGTGTCGAACCGCGCTTCTCTTTTGACCACACCGCATGTAGCCGCCCGCACAAACAACACTGAACTCCACCAAGACTGTCACGGGGTACTTGTCCACATGACATTTCACACACCTACTGCAAACACTCACCGCACAACACACCATTAAGTGTCCTTGCAGTTCATGAAGGAAGGGCACCAATCTGCTATCAGGTCCACCATGTATGCGCAGCCAAAGCGGCACAAATAATTTTGCTGCCGGCCTTGAGGCCTGTCGACCGCAGCACTCGCGAACACTGAAAATGGGCGCATGTATGCTTACCCGCACACACACACAGGCCTATCCACACAAAAACTCGACAAAGCCAGATTAGCCGTGCGCTTCCCGTATTAGGCGTTACTCACCCTAACCATTATCTAATTCGTACTTGGCTTCCAGCTGGTGAATACTTAGTCTGCTAGAAACGCTCACGGATTGTGGTCTGTGGTCACCTTTATTATCACTCCAAATAGACGGGTGCAAAGCCCTCCTAGCGTCCCCACGGACGCAAACATGATTAACCCCCTCTGCGTGTGCTACCGTCAACCTCTACAAGCTGTGATAGGCAGGTCTCTATCGGTACCTCGGAAGCATCGGTTATCAACAGAATATCGTGACAATGACCAGGGGCAACCACCTGTGGCAGTGATGCCAACACATTCTTTACTGCACAAAGTGCGTTTCCTGCCAGGTCGGTGTAGGTTTGGCTAAGAGAAAGAAGCGTAAATTGTAACACGGTTATAACTCTTGACTCGGAGTAGTCTTTTGATGGCTGTGTTAACAGTTTCCTTCTATCGCTTGCTATTCAATCTTAATAAACAGTTAACCCCTTGCAATCAGCGTCCCAGCCTTGCCTACTGTAATGACTTGCAAAAGAATGCAAAGATGCTCGTCTCCCGTGAATTGGGGGCACGTTAAAGATCCCCTGGTTTTCGAAATAAACCATAGTCTGCCACTACAGCGTGCCTCGAAATCAAATCGTGGTTTTGGCACGTAAAACCCCAGAATTTGATTAATTCAGTTCTGGTTGGTTGGGCATATCTTGAGTGACTGTCACGGTGTTTTCATGTGCAGAAGTGGTCCAAGGGAAAAGTGCGTGACAAGCTGAACAACCTGGTGCTCTTCGACAAGGCCACGTACGACAAGCTTCTCAAAGAGGTGCCCAGCTACAAGCTGATCACACCCTCTGTTGTCTCTGAGCGACTCAAGGTGCGAGGCTCTCTTGCCCGCAAGGCACTTGAGGAACTGCTCCAGAAGGGTGAGTTGGTCTTCCGAGTCTGTTACACATGGTAACAGAGGAGCTGTTCAGTCTGCTGTGCTGTAGTTTCTTCCTTTTCATCATACTGGTTACAGATGTACGTGTACCATATTCATGTGGATAATTACCCTTATAATGGTTTTTGTCAACATGTAATGCATGTGTTATAGGGCCCCTCATTTTGGGCAATGCATACAGCCAATTCTATTGTGTAGATCGCATGGTGACAATTGTTCCTGAAGTGTTACACCATTGTACTCCAAGAAAAGGCTGAAATGCTTTAATGAAGCCTAGGGGGGCACTTTGGCTGTTTGCAAGGTGACATTGTGTGTCACCTGCAATGCATCAACAGCTTGGGGATTCCCGTGAAATTCGGGAGTGCACAGAACAAACTCTAGAAATGCATTGCACAGCATGCAGCTGGATCGCTTCCTTAAAGTGTGCACCTTCTTTTTTAAAGCTGCTATTAGCCCTTCTTTAAAAGTTGTTGCGGTGGATTGCTTCCTGAATGACCTTTAACAGGTATAGTCAGATAAAAGTCCCCGTCAAAGGACCCCCTTCCAGACGATACTGTCGTGTCAACATGACGTCGTGGCTGATTTCACGTTCCTTACGTGCCGCAGTCGCGAAAAAAAGTGTTCGTCAGCGATTCGGATTTTTATCAAAATTGCCGTCTCCGCTGTTCGCGTCTACCCATCAGTGTCGTTGGCGAGATCGTGCTCCCTCAAGCTGAAGTGCTGTTCAGTCAGCAGCCTTGTTTGTGTGTTGCGTGCAGTGTTTTTAACATGCTCGGTTACGACGATCGCTCTCGGCAGTTTACTGGAATACTTGTGCTGTTCATTGGCGGTTCAAAACCCTGTGTGCTATTAGGCCTATTTTGCTTCAAAATGTTGGTAACTTCCCACATAAGTGCGTGGATGTTCCAACTAAACAGCAATAAAGAAAAAGGAACTTGTTTGAGCAAGAAAAAAAGGAACATATTACACTGCCCCAGAGTGCAGTGGAACCTCGATTATACGTCCCCGGTTATGTGTGACCCGCATTTTACGACGAATTGGTTTGGTCCCGGCAAAGCCCTCGTAGAAATAATGTATTAACCTTGATTATACTACGCAATTTTACGCCGACCCGTCTCGTATGACGCCTCTCTGGTACCGTCCGAGAAAAAAGGTTCCAAGCAGATGCAGGTTGGCACATAAGCGCACTGCAGGCTCCGTATTTACCCGAATGTAACGCAAGGGGTGACTTTCCAGTCACGCGAAATAAAGAAAATAAACCCATTAATGTAACGAGAGATGACCGAAAAAAGAAATGGTACCTTTATTCAAGGAATCGCAATTTGGAAACGTTCTCTTCACTCATCATGGTCGTCTGAAGAGAGGGCGCTTTCCTTGGACGGGGGGGGGGGGGGGGGGGACTTCTCGGGCGATCACTTCGCGCAATTTTGCTTGATTCGACACTGAAAGCGTCCCCGACAAGTGTTTCTGGTGTAGTCCTAAGCTCGTAATCAGCGCAAGAAAGCTCTCAGCTGTATACTTCGAGGGGGCCGGGACGAGCAGAGTCTCGCGAAAGTGAAACTATCTGCAAAAGTGATCGCCCAAGAATTGCCATCTTCTGTGCGATCGGGCTTGTTTGAGATTTAAGTACTTTTTAAAAGAGCACACACTCATTTCATTCGAAGTCAGTACCAGGCGTACTAGTATCAATACGCGGCGGTCTTTCTCATGCCCGCGGCCATCAAAATTGCTCATTTCTCGAAGCAACCGTCATGCTGAATGTGTTGTCACCATAATGTCACGAATAAATGGAGTCAAACTCCAAAGGCCATAGGGTACTGCAGCATCGTAACCAGTCACAAGCACAGCGAAAACAGCGTCGATTCCAACCTCAAACGAGTTCCAACTTCGGTCGACTTGTCTATGGATTGGATCGAAACGTAAAGTTATAGGTTGCCAAAGTAACGCTAAAAATCACGGGATTTAGAAAACTTGTTTTAAAATGGTACATTTTGCTATTATTCAAATGTAACGTGACAGTCGAATTTACACAACGAAAATCGGAGAAGAAAAACCCGCGCTACAATCGAATAAATACGGTAATTTTTTTTATCATTTAATCTACCCTCCTTGGACGTAGTGCAGGTTTGTGCCGCAGGCTTGTTCAGGCAGTGTGTACTTGTTTTTGGGCATGACTGAGCGATATTCTTTGTTTTTCGATTATGTGATGGTTTTGCGTGGTCCTGTATAATTGGGGTTCCACTGTATATCATTTTCAGCTGCATTTCCTTTTCTTCAACTCGCTACTCCAATTAACAAATGAGCCCTTTCACCACTTGTATTGTAACGAGCATATAAAGAATTAGAACGAAGATTTTATTTTCCCTCAGAATAAAGGCGTCCTTCGAACTACTTGTGCATCCAGGTGCACGCAGAGAAAAGAAACCTGGCTCCAATGACGCTAGCGACTCATAGGTGTAAGGTGGTCAGCCACGACATCATGTTGAAGCAATGACACCATTGTCTGGAAGGGGGGTTCTTTGATGGGGAAAAAGCCGCATTTCGCTTGCTTTGTATTGGACTATAGTGTGTAACAACTTTTCGGGGCATAGTGAGGGCCTTTTACAGCCACTGCATTTATAGGAAAATTCAAACATGTTGTTCCTACACTACAACATACCCTCAAGATGTACAGGGCATGGTGGGCTTTGTGATCAGAAAAGCACAGCACATGCACGGGTGCATTGAAGGAAGAGAATCAAGAAAAGGTGCTGCATAGTTGCATAACTGGCCCGTCAGTGATTGGTTAACCTGGGGACTATTTTTGCGTGCGTAAACATGCACCCCCAATTACAACAGCCGGGGGGGGGGGGGGTATCAGCACGTATATACTAAGCAAATAACTGCATACAACAATGCTCGAATTTTTCCAAAAACTCTATTTGCAAGCGCACAACTCGTTCACCTCGTGTATCTTTTTTTGGCCAGCGGCTCTGCTTCCCCCTTCAGCGATGCTAATAAAGCTGGATTCACATGCATGACAATGCGGACAGAGCAGCTCTCGCATGGGCGATGGAGTAAACGCGGCCGAGCGAAATATCTCAACACTGTTGAGGCGCACCGCCATATGTTGACGTGCTTTGTGTAGACGTTTGCTTGGCCGCGTGCATAATTCACGAACTACAAAATGTTGACCTGCAAGGAGGAGAATGGGCAACCATGAAAGACTGGAGAAGGGCACTTCACTCAAGCATGGCGAGAGGATGGAGTTCCCTTGGAGATGAGAAAACTTTGGTGGGAGGGGGGGGGGGGGGACCTTGCCTTGAAGTGTGGCTTCAAAGCAAAATTCACATATAACCCGCACGTCGAATTTACTGTTACCTTCTGATATTTTTGATGCGGCTTATACGGGCAAAAATCCAGTACTTGCTTTTGTTCAAGTCTCACCAACACAATGACCATTTCAATGTCATTTTAATTTAGCTTGCCCCCCCCCCCTTTTTTTCATATATATATATATTATATCGTATGTCACAATTTACTTCATAGAACTTTGGGAATAGAAGTGCAACGTTGCTGGGGGGTGCATTGGTTTCAAAAGTCTTCCCTTATTTTCTAACCTGTTTGATAAAACTTGGCATGCTGCTTTAGTTTCATTTTTAAAATGCAATGATCTTTTCTGTAGGTTCATTATTTCGTAAGATAACTAAAAGAAATTTTATTTTGTTTTTATAACAAAGAACCACTCCAAAAATGTGCATATTGTACATGGGTCAATACTAAAAAAGTATGACACAATTATAGAAGCACTTTGATGATTGGCTCATTATTGTTATATAGGAGACTGAACTTCGGTGTTTTGAATATGGCCATACAGTGGTCACTCAAAAGACAAATTACAAAAACTGAAACAAATTTCATTTTGTTGCGATAGCAATTATATGGACACTCCAAAGCGGATTTCTGTCGAAGTGAGGTTCCGTATGGCATAAATGGCGAAGAAATCGTCACTGCGCTCCGGACGCTGTATGTGCGAGTGAAAGAACGTGCACTTTCACGGCGAGCTGAACGCACATCGAAGAGCAAACGCGAGTTCTGCGCAGTGCTCCCTGAAGGGCTGCAGAATTAAGCGTCTTTCCATATATAGAGAGCAAACGCAACTTCGTCCGTAGCGTGAAAGGCTGTGGGGGGAGGGGAGGCGACGTTTAGCTGGGCAACAAATGTGTATTTATATAAAAATGCCGCGCGCATTCGGTGCGCACGCGGGCGAAACAACAGTTTTGCGCGTTGCTGTTTATGCGGCTGATAAAAACTCTTATCCTTACTCCGTATAGCTCTCTACTAATTTGCTATCGCAGTTGATGCTTCGCCTTTCGGGTGTTTAATCTGCTTCCTATGTTGTGTGCTCCAAACGTCTAGCTTCATGCTGCAAAATAATAGTTCTATCTGTGATGAGTACTGGTGTGTCACAGTAAAAGGCTTGCCAGGTGTGCAAAATTATTTTTAGAAAAGTGAATCTACCACCCTCTAGTTCTAAAATCAATATATTGCAATTTAAATATCGACATAGGGGTTAAGAAACTTTGCAGATCAAGCAAATGGTAAATGTAGAATCTGAAAATTCAATTTTACAAAGCTAGATTTTGGCAATTTTTATGCCTACAGTAGTCTATAGTCGGGAACAACTTAAAAAGGCTCCCAGGAGAGGCCCCGGGGCGCCCAGATGATCGAAGCGCGGCAGCCGATTGCATCCGCAACTAAATAGTCCTGCTGACGCGACTCGGCCCAGTTCGAAGCACAGGCTGCCATGTTCTCCGTCGGCGGGGTCGCCAGCCATCCGGCTCATGGCGTCAAGTCTAGCTCTAGCGCGCTCAATGGTGGAGGCTCGCCTTTGAGGGGCAAATGCCGCTGCCTTCTAAAATCTTCCCAAAACTACTGCCAGGCATGTGTGCATTACAGTGCTAGACGTTTGTCCCAATTTCGCTTTCAGAATGCAATGTGGTCAATTATAGAAGCAGGAACCACTGATCGTTGGAATAAAATTACTAAATTTTCCGGGCCTTAAGAATTCTTGCATCTCGTACCATAAATGAAGTCTGCCATTCTGTGCAGCCATAGAATTAGGCTATCTAATTAGAATACAGGGATGCTTTTGTATCAAATAAGGCACTTTAACATGCCAGTCAACACTAAGCTGGTTTTAAGTAGTCATAATTTGTAACCTTTAAGTGGCATAGTTGCTGTGGCAGTTTGCAGGAGGGTCAACTATTTGTTACCACTGAAGCCGAAATTAATGGCCATCTATCTAATGCATTGGAAGGAGCATTGTGTGTACACTTAGTGATCTGGTTCTCAGAATTATTCAAGCTGGGGTATAGTAGTTGCACATTTTTTTTAAATTTTCCAATCAACAGAAATGAAAACATTCAGTGAGACTTACTTTTTCTCTGCAGGGCTCATCAAACAGGTTGTCAAGCACCACAGCCAAATCATCTACACAAGGACAACCAAGGCGGAAGATGCATGAGCTGTGAATAAATAACATCTAGTGCACAAACCCTTTCTTCCTTTGGCTTTGTCAATCGCCCCTCGCAACCCAAGTACAGAAATTATAAATTGCTACATAGTAGCATGACAGAAGGGGAACCGTGGTGCCTTAGTTTTGTTATACCCCTGTCACACGGACAGCATTAACCGAGGTTAAGCTAACTACGGTTACGGCTGACCGCAGTTACCGCTAGCTACACGGCAGGCGTAACCGTAGTTAGCCCCCTAACCATGGTTATCGCAAACCGAGCTTGGCAACCTCGGTTTACTCTCGCAAACCGACGAACAGGCAAGATGGCGGACGCCATGGCAATTGCGAGTGCACCAGCGTCGTCCGAAATCGCAATGAGCCAAAGGCGCAGTAACTGGCCCGACGCTACAACACTTATACGCGTTTGAGAGGACCACCTTACCGCACTGCGGTCGAACACAAGGAATGCCCGAATATATGCTAAAACTCGAATCACACACACAAACCACTTGAGCACAGAAAACACACGTGAAGTATTATCAGCAAAGCCTACTGGCCATACGACACTTGTAACCTGTAGCAAAGGAAATAATGCGCCCAAACTGCTAACACACTGCAACTACCACGCACAACAAAAAGAAATGCAATGGAATGCGCTGGCTCTCGTAAAGGCTACTAGCCACTGTAAACCGGCTACAGCAACCAGTGTTGAAAGACTTCATGTGAAACTCGCCAAGTTCATCAATATTATTTAGTTATTAAAGGCTTGTAGTATTGAAAATGTGAGCGTATATTTTATTGCAACATTTATCTGCATGCTGGTTATTTCTTCATTATACACTGTGAACTTCGTGCAAAATATTTTGCACACATGAGGACCATGTGATTGCATCAGTTTGCTTAACCAAGTCCGTGTAGCAATGGCAGACCGCGCTCGCGTTAACCATGGTTAAGCTTAACCGCGGTTATATCTGCTCGTGTGACAGGTATTAGTCAACTATATGAAGCCATCACATGAGTGGTGCTGGCTAAGAAGACTCGCCAGGTGCGATCTATACATACATAAATACCCAAGAATGTAGACATGGGAACAGCCGCTGCCATAGCACAATTAATAGTGCTATGCACACATAATGTGGAGGTTGCGAGTTTGTTTCCCAGTGGCAGCAAGTAGTTTTTTTCATGCACTTTCATTTTCCTTTATTTCTTCTAGGGGTGTGCGAATATTTGAAACTTTCGAATAATGAAATTCAGTCACTATTTGTAAATGCAAGTATTTTTTAATATAACAAAACGTCAACTATGACCAGTTAAGCATAAAATTACAGTACAGTAAGTTTTATATCTGCCAACTCCTGAATTTTTCTCGCATCTCCCGATTGTACGGACGCGACCTCAAATCTGAAAAGTGGCCGCCATTTTTTTTTTCTTTACGGCCTGTAATATAACCAGGCGAAAAAGTGGCGCGGGAGCAGTTCGTCATCAGCATGCACCGTGAATCGTAGCGGCCGCAGGCACCACCACTATAGTGTTCTAGAATAGGGGTATTCTAGTACACTGTACCCACCACGAACGCGAGCAGTCGACGGGCGCTGCCATATTGGATTTTACGGATTGGCTCGTCTCAGGCTGGGTCGAGCGTTTTTAGCAATCCAGTCGTTATATGACCGTGAGTGCGCTAGGCTTCAGTTGGCTTTGTCTGGTTGTCGAGTGAAGTGCGAATGTCGAACTACTCTGTTTCCCCGAGTTTAGTTGGAACGATCGATAGCACTTTCAAAAGCCAAGAATAAGTACCCTATTTTCCAGACTATAACTCGCACCTTTGCATAAGACGCACCCCCCTAAAAACGGCAGTTTTTCCGGAAAAAGACGTATATAAGTCGCACCGGTGTATAAGACGCAGCTGTTCGTTCGGTAAGCGATTAAAAAATTGCAGTGACGTTGCACTCGGAGAACGCATTGGGAGAGAAATTCAACGAGAGGACTAGGCAAGAACTGGCAACAGGAAACATGCCGAACCTTAGCTGTCGCGAGCATCAAAAAAAAAAAGCGAAATTAACAGACATTGTTTTATTTTTTTAATTCTTTGCCCCGAAAACTAAAGATGTTTTGCGTATAAATGAAAAACGTTGCGACTTATTTTTCTTTCGTTACCTAGCTACAGGCCGATGACACGCCAGATGCATGCGCCATCCGCCAGACACTCCACCGAAGCGAGCGAGGACGGCTGCTCGCGTGTTTGAGCGCTTGCCCGCAACGACTCGTCTGTTTGTTCGCGCGTTTGTTCTCCGCCGTGCGTTCACTCCCCGTGAAAGACGCGCCCCTCGCGCCCTTTCACTCGCACATGCAGCGTTCGGCGCGTGGCGACGATTTCATCTCCAAATGACGTCATACGGAACCTCACGGCGACGCCGACGGCAGAAATCTGCTTTTGAGTGTCCATATAATTGCTATCGCAATAATATTAGAGGGACAAGTTCGTGAAGTTTTTATTGCGATAGCAATTATATGGACACTCAAAGAGGATTTCTGCCGTCGCCGTGAGGTTCCGTATGACGTCAACGGCGATGAAATCGCCGCGCGCCGGACGCTGTATGTGCGAGTGAAAGGGCGCGAGGGACGCGCGCTTTCACGGGGAGCGAACGCACGGCGGTGAGCAAACGCGACTTCCGTCGCGCGAAAGGCCGTGGGGGGACGGGAGGGGAGGTGACGTTTAGCTGCGGCACCAAATATGTATTTATATAAAAACGTTGCGAGGCGAGAAACTGATAGACTTCCGACGCTGCTCGACGAGTTTCCCGTTCTGATCTCGTCGACAACCTCCGAGCCGCCCCCAGAGGACCTGGCAACAGTTACCAACGCCGCGCGCGTTCGGTGCGAACGCGAGCAAAACGGCGGCGGCGTCGACAACAGTTCTGCGCGTTGCTGGTGCTGCTGCATGTCCAAGTTTATACTGCTGATAAAACTACTATCCTTACTCCGTATAGCTCTCTACTAAGTTGCTATCGCAATTGATGCTTCGCCTTTCGGGTGAAACTGCGACATTTTTGGGAGGCCACGCAACAACATATACCTTCTTTCGCTACTCACGCCTGTCGAAAACGCGATGGGCGATTGCCAAGAGTGATAACATGGGAGTGGGTTGCAGGCGACGGCAGAACGCGCAAAAGATACCGCCGAGGAACATATCATAAACTTGTAATTCTAAAATTCCGTCTCCTAAAGGACTGAAAACAGGCTTTGCACCCACGCATTTGTCTGGAGTGCGAGTAGAAGGCATTCTGCGAACGTCTAGCATGGTCTGGCTGGGAGCCTCTGTTACCCCCGTCTCTGTGTATGTAGCGTACCGTCGCGTCGCCCGAGGCCAAGTTTTGGAAACGCGAAGTCGCCCGTGTATTTGTGCTGCTAAAGTGCAGGAAATTATGCCCGAAAATGGAGGAATGCTTGGAAATCAGATGTTTTCATATTTTATGGTATTGTTTGGGATGAGTAGGGTATCTTCCACGCCATGTTTGTAAAAGCGAATTGCTTTTGTTTGTAATGCCGCCCATTCACCGCTTTCGGACGTTTCGCCTCTACACGCTGTATTCCTATGTCTAAATACCAAAATGACAGGTGCTGTTACATGCTTGTAAATGTAACATGTTTGTAATTTACTTTTTTTTCAGCTGATGGCGTCCGGTAGAGCTTCATACGGGAACTACTGCTTACCTGGGGTCACAACGTTGGATGAATGCACAAAAAACGCTGAACGAGCTTTTATATAGAGCAAAATAAATATTTTCTCATTTTACAAGAAGTCTTGCATCTACTTTGTGAAATTGCACGTGGAACAGATTCGATAGGACTTGACAAGATCGTTCGCAATAATTTTTACCAATTCATAAACCGATTCCGCACGAAGACCGTGCGCGGTCGAGCAAAAAAAAAAGAAAAGAAAACGCAGCCGGCGTGCTAGCGAGCGTTCAAAATGCGCGCGTCCAAAACCGAAAACGGAAGTTATTGATGCCGACCGCTTGGCGCGCTGCAGTCAATTCGGGCTTTATTCGGCCGCTGGGTGTCCGCTCCTCTCTCTCTATGGTGAACGCGGGTCGCGGGTTATATATTTCCACTCCAGGCGCATTTCTGCCGTCGTGGCTGCCGCGATGCTCCGTATAAAGTCCAAGGGCGATAACATCGTCCTCGCGCGCCGTATGCTGTATGTGCGAGTGAAAGCCTGCGACGGTGAGCCGAAGCGCGCAAGGGAGGGAAGCGGGAAGGCGCGGAAGGTAGGGGCAACGTTACTGGACTGGGTAGGGGCAACGTTACTAGACTAGTAACGTTAGACCGTTACTAGATTCCTTTGGGTAGGGGGAGGGAGGGGGTGGAGGGGGTGGAGGTTGTACTCGGGTAGCAACTGCGTAGTTTGCGCAGCGGCGCGTGCTGCATCTTGGTACCGATCTGCAGATGCGACGGTTTCGGGGTCGGTCGACTCGCGGTCGTCCTGCCGCCGCTTGCGTTGCTGCTCCGTCCTCGCATGGCGCTCGGGAACTCGATCACGAAAAGAACCCGGCACCTCGATAACGATACCTTGCGGACTTCATCGGCCTAGCGCTGAAGCACGCCGCAACCGACGCCCTGGACTGAGGGCGTCGATGCATTTTTTAATCGCAGAATAAAGTGATCTCTCTCTCTCTCGATATCGCGCACTGAAGCCGGAGCAGTTAAGTCAACCAGCGCGCTTCGCGTGGCCATGACATCGAATCCGATTTTGACGGCAGTTTTTCCGAGAAAAGAATGTACATATGTCGCACCGACGCACCGACGAAAATTCAAAAAAAAAAAACACGTCTTATACATCGGAAAATACGGTACTTGCAAGTATTTTTGAGATCATACACGACTGAGTTTCTGTGCTGTGTCACTTCGCGGAGTTGTGACAAGGACGGACTCTGTACCACTTTCGCACCGCGGCAACATTTTTTTTTTTTTTTTTGGGGGGGGGGGTGAAAACTTCTTGACCCCCCCCCCCCCCCCCCCCCTCGCGCGGCGGTCTCCCGAATTTTGATGTTGCGAGGTTGGCAAGTATGAAGTTTTGGCGAAGTGTGGTGCACGCTTCCTGTCGATGATGAGCCACCCCCAAGAGAAAAAAATACTGCAACTCCCCCACCCCGTTTCACCTGACGCGATTAGGAAAATGCAATGGCAAACTCGGCGGTAATGTAGTTCCACTCAACGTGAAAGCTGGGGAAGTACATGCGGAGCAATGATTCCTTAGTGTTTTCTTTGTGTTTTCCTTGTGTTTATCTTGTTTTATCTTGTGTTAATATTGTGATTAGCAATCCATCATCCTTTTTGACACCTGTGCTAAGGCACAACTGAGGGGAAACCGCCACAAACACATGGAGCCAAAGCCTTTGCTCATGATAATTAGAAGCGATTTTAACGAATTTCTGTTAATAAATGCGCTTACTGCTTGATTATTCTTGTTTTTTAAAATATCCTGAATCATGTTAGTTTATTTTGAACCGGTTTTAATCAATTCTGCATTTGTTCTGACCATGTTTTGAGCACTTGTTTTTGAGCGGGATCACGCGACCGACGCCGACAGCCCGGCCCCCTAAAGTGCTTCGCACTTAAAAAGGTGAAGGTGCAAACAATGGCACAAGGTTCGAGCGTGAACTTTTGTCCTTGGTGCCCCAATAGAGGCGAAACTCGTGTGCTGATCAAGGCGCGAAGCGGGCACGAACTTTGCAACAGCGCAGTTTTTCAACGCCCGTTTGCACATTGTCTACTATGGTTATTTGGTTTCTTCTTTATTACTATTCATTTTTTTTATAATTGATGTACATTTTGTCATACCTTGTTGGTGCTTTGGTGATACGCACACCGACACACACGTTTTATGACGATAGTGAGAGCAAAAACTTTTATTGGGGGATATTATGATAAAGAAAGGGGTGGCGTGATCGAGTATATACTCGCAACTTTAGATAAGGATAGAAGTATCCGATCTAAGAATATTGATATTCGAAACGGTATACTGTTTCGAATATCAGGCAGAGGTGTATTTCGGGCGTATACGCCCGAAATACACCTCTGCCCTTTTTGAAATGGCGCAAGCATACGTATGGTCAACTTACCGCTTTCATATGGTAAACCAGCAGGGCAACAGTATAGTGAACTCATTTATAAACTGCCCAGTTGAACTGACTTACAAATATTGCCTTGTATTGATAAAAATAAACTTTTTTTGTTTACGTGTTTCTTTTCCTGCATTTAGAAGCTGTAAAGCATTTGTCATTATATTTTGTTTAATACACTTTTTTTTTCTTTTTAATAATCGTTTTGTTCGAAAATTTCGCTATTAATTGGAGCGCCTCTACTGAAAAGCTTGTAACAAAGGAGAAAAAACAACTATGTAGTTGAGCGGAGACCTCCCGCGAGTGCATCCTTTCGTCGTTACGAGGACCGAACAGGTCGCCCGAGTATAGCATTGCCAAGGTTGAGCCTGTGCCGTGGCGCAGATGCATCGCCTTGCGTTTCCCACGCAGTGGCCCGTGAGAACATCGGCGGGGGGACGCCGCTCGGCCGTCGCGTTTGCACAGACAGCCCTTCTCACACTCCTCCCGATGTGCACGACCCACGTATGCCGTCCACACATGCCAGGCAAACGCATAGAAGCTGTTGCAGTCTACATGCGCGCGAAATGTTCCGTAAATGGCGCCTGTCTCGTACTGATCATGCTGTTGCCAGCACAAGCAGAAAGAAGAGACAAGAGCAGTGGACGGATCAAAACCGAGTGAAGCAAAAGGGTCTTCTTCTGAGCTAGGTACTTGCTCAATCCGATTTTTTCAGAACAGTGAAATATGGCATCAGCATGTATTTAGTACACAGGAGGAACTGAAACCCTAGGCGGTGTTTCAGATGGCCGTGGCGGCCTGCTGCTGTGTACGTGCGTGGTCATGGGTTCGGTTTCCGGGTTTTGTGACCGCATTAATTCCGATGGGGTCGAAATGCAAAAATAATGCCAGTGTCTGGCCGCTCGAGGCACTCGCGCGGCAATTATGCGTGAATTAGGGGGCTTCTTTCACGCTCGGAAAAACACTGTTATGTAGCACGTAAAGTTTGGTGCATGATAGTTGGGACACACTGTATATACAGATAGCTGGGACACACTGTATATACAGGGTGTCCCAGCTATCATGCAGCACGATTTAAAAAAAGAGGAACGGCCTTACGCGAAGCAAACCTAGTGCGTATTGTTTCCAGTACAGTGGAGTTGCCGCCAGTAACTTTTTCGCTACTGAAATTTGATTAGCTAATTGTAATTAATTATCTAACTCGAGAAATACTGTCCTAATTATCAAATGTCAAAGAGAAAGTTGTAGAGCAACATGAAAAACTACCGATACAGCTTTCTGTTGCTCAATACGTGCTACATAAAACTGTTTGTCCGAGCGTAAAAGAAGCCCGTAAATTCACGCAAAGTGCCTCGAGCGGCCAGTCGCGCGGCAATTCTGCGCGTATTCGCGGGCTTCTTTCACACTCGGAAAAACGCATTTTATGTAGCACGTATTGAGCAACAGATCGGTAGTTTTTCATGTTGCTCTATAACTTTCTTTGACACTTTGATAATTAGGACAGTACTTCTCGAGTTAGATAATTAATTACAATTACCTAATTAAATCTTAGTAAAGAAAAAATTACTGGCGGATACTCCGCTGTACTGGAAACAATACGCACTAAGTTTGCTTCGCGTAACGCCGTTCCTCTTTTTTTTTTTTAATCGTGCATGATAGCTGGGACACCCTGTATATATATATATATATATATATATATATATATATATATATATACATGTATATATATGGAGAGAAAAGCGATCGTTTTCAAGTTCTATACGGTGCTTTATTCTATGCGCGCATACTGAAGGATGTATTTTCTTTTTCTGCGTGTTTAATTTGCTTATTTCTTGGTTGCCTTGTCTGATATTCCTCTTGCTAATTATGAGCAGCCGTGATTCAGCGTGCCCTTGTCCCGAGCTCCTTCCGCCTCTTTGTCCTCGGTCGCTGTGTGTGTCAACAATGAGCGGGGACCGACCTGTCGTCGGACTTCCTTCCCGTGTCGTTGCAAACTCGAAAGTCGCGACCCGAGCGAGACCGGCGTATACGCGACGCTTTCGCAGCAGCGGCGGCGGCGGCGGCACCGCGGAACCTCCCTGCGTAGAGAAGGGGGGACCACACGTCACGCTGCGGCAGGACGAGGCCCCACAGCTCCGGGGTGCTGGGTGCATATCATGTCCGCCCCGCGGGCAGGTGCGGCACGCGCCCATGGGGCCTCTCCGATGGGGCTCGCTCGGCCCAAGCATGACGGCTGCAGAACGCGGATATGCGCTGACACCCCCGCTTTCACAGGGAGCCGCCGCTGCATGTTGTATTACGGCGCAACCATACGTAGAACACCAACGGCGCAAAACTTCCCTTTTCAATCAAAACAGCACCATTTAACTTCACGAATACATATTTATGAATAATAAGGGAGTATTCCGAGATTATACCACGAAACCAGGCGTCTGTAAGTCTTCCGGTGTCCGATTCGTTGGCACTATGAGCAGAACCATGGTGGCCGAAAGGGCTCCAAAACTGTACGGCGGCACCGACATACAAAAAATCGGCTGAATACCCTGTGACAACAATGAGGATATCCTAGGCATGTGTCGAATATGTGCCAGTGGACGTCTGTCACTTGACCGTTTGGCCGCACTTTCCGTGTCCTGCGGACATTTTACGGGCATATGCCAGGGTCTTTTGCACAGTGTGTGCCATAATGTCGATTACGGTCGCAGCACACGCTGTGTGACAGATGCAACGGGCAGAACGCCCGCACATCCTGAGCGCACGTTACGCCCGTGTGCGGATGTGCAGCATACTCATTCGCATAGGCCTTCTGCCAAGCGCAAGTGCCTTATTGAAGTAATTGAAATTTTCAAATTAGTTTGCACCAAGAATTGGTAAAATACGACGTACACACGAGCTGCAGACATGATAGCTTCGTAATTGTAACTCGAATATGCGGGAAAACATAATTCTTTTACGAGGAAACTCAAGGACAAAGCCTCGATTGGAAGGCAAATATTCACGTGTATGTCAAAGAAGGCCCATGTGGGATAATCTTTGGACATCCATGGTAGAATATCCGAGACAGATTATGTGCGATATCCTTGGGACATCCGTAATAGGACATTAGAAACTGGGTCGACGTTTAGCGGAAGTCCTAGTAGTATCCGAAATGGTGCATGGACGTTGGGACATGATTCGGATGTCCTATATGGACGAAGTGTTTTTCACTGCCCAGACAACGCATATGCATCCTCAGTAAGTCTCTGGGATGTCGGCGTCAGGACGTTCGTACATCGTGAGGGTATACATGTCCTGCACTAATCCTAAAAGGTACCTGATCAGGGCCATTTGTCGGTCTCAAGTATAGATGCTGAGAACATCATCATCATCAGTCTATTTTTATGTCCACTGCAGGACGAAGGCCTCTCCCTGCGATCTCCGATTACCCCTCTCTTGCGCTAGCTGATTCCAATTTCCACCGGCAAATTTCCTCATTTCATCACCCCACCTAGTTTTCTGCCGTCCTCGACTGCGCTTCCCTTCTCTTGGCACCCATTCTGTAACTCTAATGTTCAACCGGTTATCTGCCCTACGCATTACATGGCCTGCCCAGCTCCATTTCTTTCTCTTAATGTCAACTAGAATATCCGCTATATACCCGTTTGCTGTCTGACACACCGTTCTCTTCATGTCTCTTAACGGTATACGCCTAACATTTCTCGTTCCATCGCTCTTTGTGCGGTCCTTAACTTGTTCTCGAGTTCCTTTACTCAAAGTTTCTGACCCATATGTTAGCACGGGTAGAATGCAATGCATGATTGTACACTTTTCTTTTCAACGACAGATAAGTTCCCAGTCAGGATTTCTCAATGCCTGCCGTATATGCATTCCAACCCATTTTTATTGTTCTGTGAATTTCCTTCTCATGATTAGTGAGAACATAGCAGGTATACATAATTGGAGGACCAGTTTAGGATAATGTCAGGACGTGTTCCAAGGCACTACTGTTTGACACTGTAATTAGAGGGCAGTTCATTATTTACAAATTGGGTTAATATATGCATGACGCACCTTTGATATGAGAATCCGTGTTGTAGGTCTCCGTTTTGACATTGTGCGATTTCACGTGCTCTGAAATATCAGAAATTGCCACCATTAAAAAGCAGTTCGGTATCAAACGAACTACCTCAGGTGCAGCACCACCTATGCACTTACAATGGCATATCCTTTGAGATCTGCCTTTGTTTCTTCAAGAGAACCATCGATGGAAGGTGCACTTTGGACATCACGAGAAATAATAATAATAATAATAATAATAATAATAATAATAATAATAATAATAATAATAATAATAATAATAATAATAATAATAATAATAATAATAATAATAATGTTTAAAACAAAACACTCTACTAATACACTTTCTTTGCCGTTTGCCATTTGTATTTCGTTTTTGGTTATACTCAATTTCGTTCGGGCAAGCATGAATGAATTAAGCTTCCAAATGAACACACCTTATAGAAGCAACGTCCTGATAACATCCTGCTGAGGATGTTGCTCGGATACTATAGGTTCGCAATAAGTCCAGCAGTAGATGTTGTGTTTAAAATTCATCGCGGGCATGGTGCTATGGACGTCCTTAGTACGTCCCATAAAAAGCTAGGACGTTCGGATCTTTCCAGGACATCCACGGGATGTTTTCTGTCGTCTGGGTGGGGAATACCATTCAGTAATTGTAACGGTGTTTAATTCTCAATTTTTTCAGTATTTCAGCGCTGCCGGGCAGTCTTGAATAAGTTTTTTATCTAGGGACTTGTATTGGATACAGCCCATTAGTGTTGGGGCC
Organism: Dermacentor silvarum; assembly: GCF_013339745.2. NCBI lineage: Eukaryota > Metazoa > Arthropoda > Arachnida > Ixodida > Ixodidae > Dermacentor > Dermacentor silvarum. The sequence continues at coordinate 178,905,808 of NC_051159.1, read as the reverse complement.
CCTTCGTCGACCACGGGCACCGTGTCGCACAGCTCATATTGAACGCGTTCTCCTTCCCTCCCTCTCTCTCTCATATTGAACGCGACTGTGCGTTATGCAGGAATATTCAAGTTAGGCTCACTTCCGAACTTAAACCGACCGAATGTGTGCGGCATTTGTCAATGAACGAAAACAGCGCGGATCACGATAAAACAGCCATGGAACAGGCCGGCAAGCATGTTAGCTGAAGCACGATCCGTACGCGTGCACAGTTTTATCTGCAGGGTGTGCAACTGAAGATATACAGTATAGGCGAGCGCGTGCTCGTGCGCACTGCCGGAAGTTTTGGTGCATCGGGCCGCCACGACATCAAGACGACGGGGAAAGTGCACGAGAACCGACAGCTTCGTTTTTTTTTTTTTTTTTCCTTGTTATTTTTTTTTCTCGTCCCCCCCCCCCCCCCCCCCCCTCCCTCTCCCCCGCCAGTGACAGCGCGCTGCAGTTTTTCCTGCTGAGAAAGTGGCGTGCGGGTGCGTGTCACGGCAGGGAGCCGAGCTTTAGCGACAACAGTGCACAAGCCGCCTCTAAAACTTCACTTTCCACACTCCACAAACATTGCTGCTAAACCGCCTTGGAACGATGTGGCATAACTTTATTAATTATACCTTTGGGCGGGCTTGATATATATCGCCGAGTAGTGATGCAGCTTGCATTGTTCTCCTCGCAAATCGCAGGGCAATGCGTATACGAGATCGGAAAGTGAACAGTGGGCCAATATATCATGCACCCGGGAAGAATAAAGTAGTCTGCGTAAGTCGGTGGTGATTCGTGCTGCCTCGGTGATAATATTATAATGGCGTGTGTGTACACGTACAGTGGACAGGGCACTTGATCGCCGTATGTCGTCCTAACGCAAGGTGAAAATGGAAGCGAGAGAAGAAGAAGTGTGTTTATCCGGCAGCTGAGACATATATCCTAAAACTTCGCCCATATAAGCATACGAAATTTGTGTACGTTTATGGTTGCGCGAGTGACTTCACCAGCAGCAGAATGTGTGGTGCATTTCGGTCCGCCTATCGTACTACACACACTCGGCCTCGTGACTTTTTTTTCAACATCCTGCAATTGAAGAAAAGAGGGGCCTTCCTTCCGACACCATTTTTTTGTTTGGCACACTTCGTTCTAAACCGGCAACGTCGAGATCGCCGATGCATTTACCGCTAATCTTTAACAGAAAAGACGTCGGAAAAGAGCACCGCTTACGGCTGATCCCGATATTGCGCCCGGTTAGCGAGCCTATGCCAGAGCAGATAGGCAGCAAGGAAACGGAAAGCACGTGTTCGGAGACACCGCAGTTTTCCCACTGGCATACGTAGTGAGAAATCTGCGGCGGGTGCTCCAACGTGCCAGGCTGGCGCACCTCCATTCTGTTTTTTTTTTTTTAATTGTTATTTATTTATGCTACAGACAACACTTGGCCCAAGCAGGAGGGGAATTTTATAACATGCTGCAGATTCAGCGGTGAATGCGTGCATTTCGGTTGATTTGGAGTGAGGGTCGAGAAGGGCGGTTGAAGGTCGGGGATGTACGTGCCTTCCAGAAGGCACATTATAAGAGAGAGAGAGAGAAAGAGAAATAGATTCATAATAGAAAATCTGCTTCACAATACAAGCTGGTGCGCATATGTGGCTTTTAACTCCTTTCCTTGCGTAGGGTAGCCAACTGGGCGCTTTTCCTGTTGACGTCCCTGCCTTCGAGCATCTCCGTATTCTATTTCTCTTCACAGGTATTGGTTCTAGCTGCTGCCCTCCGGACGGGTGTTGTCTAAAAAATGATACTTCTTTCTCACTAGCTTAATGTTTATTTATTTATTTATTTATTTATTTATTTATTTATTTATTTATTTATTTATTTATTTATTTATTTATTTATTTATTTATTTATTTATTTATTTATTTATTTATTTATTTATTTATTTATTTATTTATTTATTTATTTATTTATTTATTTATTTATTTATAAGTGCCTTACAGAGCCCTCGTGGGGCATTTTGTAAGGGGGCAGTACAATAAATACATACATAAAAATTAAAATACAATAACACCTTAACAAAGTAAAACAGCGATTAGTGCAGAAAGATGCGAATGAACCCAAAAGATTGACAAGATACACTATAAAAGCAAGGGAGTAACAATGGCAAAGTTGAAAAAACTAAAATGATAAACGCAACAATGAACAAAAAAAAAAGCAATTCAAACTCAGCGGCAACAGCTGCTACGAAGGAAAAAAAAACAAAAATGGATATATCGGCAACAGTACTATAGCAGCGTCTTCGAAATACAGACCACTTGAAACACTGAAAGTGCATGTGGCGCGAGTATTCCTCTCGGCGCACAAAAAGTTATCAAAGGTAATTCTTTAGATTCGACAAAATGAAAGCAATAATTAAAATATGTGGTGCAACTGGGCACAGTTTTTCACCGCGAACGTACACGAGAAGGTAATGTTTGTTTTTGTGACGAACGAAAGCGTGGAGCTCCAATTTGATTGTCGCGCCGGTGTCGTGCGGGTAAGCATGCTACGTGGAAAACATGCCTCCTCTCTTCGAGGGCGGTCTGTGATCTTTCCGTACACGTAGAGGAAGGCTACTTTCACTGGGGTGCAAAGCAAATAAAAAAGAGCAATCGTGCTAGTGAAGTTACGGATTCACGCCAGATCAAAGACTTGGACACTCAAAAATCAGGAAAAGCGAAAGCAAACACATCGCAGGTGCAGCAGATATGCCAAGAGTGCTACGACCCGTCGGCGATCATTTTGGTTTGTCGCTTGGAGGTACGCCGGTCCCATCAAAAGTGCCGAACTTCAAACTATCCCATGCAGGAGCATGCTAATGCTTGAGCAGCGTGTGAAATAACAAAACGAACCACCAAAAACGACAACCGAAACCTGTGTTTTTCACCCGTACTCCGCCAGCGCTAGCGCAGTCGCGCGGGCGGCCGGGATGGTAGCCGCACTCCCATTGGTCCGCGCGCCGACTCGTAGCTTCTCCTGTTAAGCGCGCCGCGATTGGCTGTCGAGGAAGCGTTGCGGTTTGTGGACTCCGTCGAGAGTCTCCCGGCAAAATGTTGAAAATGCGACTCGTGTTGTCTCTGGAAAAAGGCTGCGCGTAGCGCGATTTCTTTCCCACTGGAATACGCACGAAGAACGTTCGTCTACGGTCCAACAATCCAGATGAGATGATTGTGAAGCAACCATGCCTACTAGTGGCTCTTCTCCTCTGCCTACGGAGCCCCCAGTCAGGTAAGGCCGCGACGCTCGCTCTCGCCTGTCACATCTTGATGGCCGGTCAGCGCGCTAAGCCTACCCGCGGCGCTGGGCGCACACCTCGCGATCAGAACCGCGCTCTTGGTCATCTGGGCTCCGTCGCGCACGGACGCGGCTCCGTAGAGCCCTGGGCGAAATAGAGGCAGGCGTCGTCGAGAGCCGTTCGGGGCTGAATAACCGCGGGGCTGCTGCGTGTGGTTTCGGTGTGTTTTCTCCACGGGGGCGGGGACGCGCGCTCGTCTCCTTTCGAACCTGTTTCTCCACTGGACGCTGCTGGTCCTACAGCTTCGGCTATCAAAACGGCGCTGACCGCTAGATCGTCGCTACCTACGCAAGGGACGTTCACTTCTGCTCTTCGCCTCGTCGCGCTTACTGCACGGCTTTGCCCCGCACGAACTCTGGCGCTATCGCGGAGATTGCGGCAGCGTCAAGCGCGCTTCACCGCTATACACGATCGCAAAAAACGATGTGCCCGCATGATCATGCTGTTCTCTTCAACTCCATAAAGTTGTTTTTAAACACGAAAAAAAGAAAAAGAAAACAATTGATTTAACCGTTGCAAGGCAATAATTGCGCTCGCGGGTCACCCTGAACGAGAGAATATCGCCCTCGGAACAAGATCGAAAGCGCGGCGGTGCAATGGTCGGACCCGCGCGGTCGCGTATGTTTGGCCGATCGAGCGTCGGCGCCATCCATGAGAGGGAAAGGGCGGGTGCCACTTTTCACGACACGCGCATTGAGTAGTGTGTACGATGCCCACAATCCAGTGACTGCTCTCAGTTTCGCACATCATTCTGACGGGAAAAGTTGCTGCCACGAAGAAATGATTGCGCGCGTCCGCAGGAGCGAGGCGTGGTTTATCGTCGAGCGGTGGCGGCGCGCGTTGGCGCACGCTGTGAGGCCAAACGTGCGTGCGATGCCGCATCCGATGCAGTGCTGCTGGAGGAAGCGCGCGCGGCGGATCGACGCCCGCAGTTGCGGCCGCGCGATGCGCTATTCGAGTGTGCGCCGATATCGCGCTGGCTCGGGTATCGCGCGAAGCCGTACCTCCTCGCCCGACGCTGTCCGCGAGACTACGCCCGACATCCGACGCCCGCGTAGATGTGCTGCTCGTATTGTCCGTACCCTCCCACGCGCAACCTCAGTGCGCGGAAAAGATCGGCTCGTGCCCGATGTCTGATATAGTTGGGTACGCAGGTTCCAAATTTAATATGTCGCATCCTAGATCCCGGCACCTTATGTTCCTAGTCGCCGCAGCATGCCATTTGCGTACAATCCGCGGGAAGACGGCTCGGGCATGTCGGATTCTGCGTCTGTCGGGAGATTATATTTTGACTGCGTGTATCGATCGATCTGCGAGAGCCGTATACGAATAAGGCCGCCTGTGCGCGTACGTGGACTACGTTTCCCGTGCGCCGGTCCTCGCATTAGGCGTGCAATTCGCTGTCTTCCGTTTTCTCCGAGGCTTTGAAACGTTCGGCATAAGTATAACACGCACTTGCCAATGCACACGAGGGGAGCGGAGTATTTTCGTGCCCCGGCGATCATCAATTTGTGTTCACTTCTCACTCGCCCAATAAAAATACATAAATAAATATAATTTTTTTGCGCTTTAGTTAGAGAAAAAATCAACAAACTGGAAGTGGTTATGTTCACGCGGCAAATGTCTTTTTATAGTGCATAATTACCTTATGCAGCACTAAATTTGTATCTGTTACATAGATGTGTAATTGAATCATGTTAATTATTGTCGCATACATGCATATATGTGCTTGCAATGGAACAAGACACAGATGACAAGGATAAACCCAGTTTCTGCAGTGGTGTGCAAATAAGCCAGTTCGCATCACTGGTTGGAATTAACTGCATGTTTCTTCTTCAACAGTTAATTTCTATATTTCACAGCAAAGCATCGGAGGATTTAAAAAACGAAGAGGAATAAGGTCTTTTCAAAGGAATCTTCAATGTACTGATGCCTACAAATATTCTGTGCTATAAGTGTTAATGAATAAGTAAATCACAGTTGATCAGAACTTTGGTGGCTTGTATGGCACTATTAGCAGTACTTTGACCTTATTTTAGATGAAATTTGATGTATTTGCTTGAAAGTTTGAGTGAAAGCATTATAACATGACATTCAGATTGTCCTTGAGGTTTTAGAGGCACTGAGAATTACATATTGCCGTACATGACAAAAAAATATATATATATATATATATATATATATATATATATATATAGAGAGAGAGAGAGAGAGAGAGAGAGGAAAAACAACAGGTCTTGTACTTAATTTTGTTCTCAATATGCGAATAATGATTTTCAATATTGCTCATGTCTCAAGGAAGCACGGACAACAAATTATGTTAACAAAATAACCAAATCTATTGTTTAAATACATTAAGCTAGTTTAAAATTCTCATACAGTTATAATTTTTACACTGTAAATATTTTTTTTGATGTCAATAAAGTATAGTCATCAATGATGGGATCATATTGTGTAATTGTGGCCTCCAAGATTAGGTTGCGCGCGATGTGCCATGGGGTAATGCAGAAATTTTATGTGAACTCCTTACAATACTTCAATATTGGACTAATGGCATTTACTTAGCGCATAAGCACACTGATGTGCACAAATGGTGGAGATCGATGGCAAGATAAAAGCTGCATAACTCATGCATTTTTGAAACGATGCCAAATGATGGAAAGAATGCATCAGAAGACGAAATGTAATAAATGCAAAGAAACAATTTAACTTTTGTTATTTCAATATAATTGAAGTACGTAAGATAAAGAGCAAATGGGGCAACGCAACACGCCATCGAAAAGCGCAGCTGCGCATGGCCACATCCACTGATAGTAAAGCCCAGGCTGAAAATCTGCGTTGGCTTTAACACACATTATTTCAATCAACTTTATTTAATTCTTATCACTAGCTGGCCAATAGTGATGATAACTAAAGAGGTGTATCATTCGACGCAGTCAAAAGATAAATGAATTTCTTTAATTTCTAATTCAGTGTAATCATATTATTAAAGGCCAAGCATGGGTTCAGGAATTAGAAGTTGAAAGGAACTAAGTGTCTTCTCTTTGTAGCTGATTTTATAGGGAAGAACAAAGCAGGCTCTCACTTTATTTCCTTTAGGTGTCTACGTAGCACTGAATCGTCAGTACAGCCACCTAAGTGCAGCTAACTCTTTCCTTGGAAGGTGTCTTCACTGCTTGACATCCACGAATGTAGTCTTCAAAAGGCATCCAATAGCCTGAAAGGTTTCGAATTACTACAAAGATAACTTTATGGGCGGGGGGGCTTTGAATGTTTATTTGTTCAGTGTACAATGCCTGTTTCAGCAGCAGTGTTACCTTAATTCTGAATAACAGAATATTTTCATTACTATTATTGTATTGTGTATGGTTGAAATTTTTAAGGAGATATTTGGAGCCCTTAGGCAGATGTCAGTTTCTCCAAAGAAATCCCAGTGCCTGTAAAATGGTCTGAATAAATGAACAGATAATATTTGTTGCATGAGCATCACTTATGCTTAATCTCAGATTATGCAGTGATTTGCCCTCTGATAGCTTTGATCCTGTTATTAAAGATAGATTGATGGAATTTGATTGATGAAATTGATGAAAGAGCAAAACAGGACAGTCAGTCTTAGTCCTCAAGCACACCAAACTAGTAAAATATATCTAAATGTTCTAAGAATTTGGTGCATTGAGTAGCAGTGAACTGAATTGTGTAGTAGCGCAACACAATTAACTGCACAATCTCAGAGGAGGAGAAATGCGAACCGTCCATGTGGCCCCGATCCCGAAACCTTGGAACGTTTCACTGGAGCAACGGCCAATCACCACATACACAGCTTCGCTGGTCATCCACCTTCACAGAGTGGAATGGCACTGATTTTCTTTTTGACAGTGTTTGCTATAATGTCGATTGCGGTCGCAGCACAGGCTGTGCGACAGATACATCGTGTGCACACGTTCGTCACGCGCGCACTCACCTGTGTGGAAGCGCCGAATACATCCTCATTTTTCTAGACCATCCGCCTAGCGCAAGTGCGATATTGAACTAATTGCATTTCTCAAAGTAAAATGCGTCAGGAAATTTGTAGAATACGACACACACGCAACCTGCAGACATTATAGCATCGGATTGCAATTTGAAAACCTGAGAAAACATAATTCCGCTACGCGGAAACTCAAACACAAAGCCCTCGAGCTGCCGTTTATTTTTGGGTGAGCACAGACCGAAAGAAGAAGTAGTTTAATGATTTGAAAATGTAGAGAGGTCGGCCGGAAAATGGAACATCTGGCCTGCTACTCTACGTAAGAGAAGGGGAAGCATTGAGGCATTTATACCACAGACCGAAAAATCCCGACCAACTAGAGGCTAACAGCTTCGCCGTAAAAGACGTTAATCGGAACAAACATTTTCGCAACACCCAGTAAACGGGACCACAGAAGCACGCTCTACAGTATTTTTTTTAAGCAAAAATATATATTTTTTAATGACACCTGTCTTCCGTGCAGAAAGCCATCCTTAAAAAGCGGGTAGCAATGACTCAAGCAAGCAAAATTTTGATAAATGTTTAATGCATATAGCATGTGCAGCAGTGGCGCACCGACGGAGGGGGGGGGGGGGGGGTTGTAACCCCCCCCTGAGGCCGACCTAACCCCCCCCCTTTTGTTTAACCCCTTTTCTTTCCTTGCGCATTTGAGTACTGCAACTAAGATGCAATCTTCTGCACACTCGCAAAAAGCGCATTTTTTGGCAATTTCCCATGAAGAAGTTGAAGTTAGTGCTGTTTAGATGGTATTGGCAGACTCTTTTCGCGGAGCAGTTTGTTCCACTGATCTCCACTAGGATCAGTAGTTTGTTCTAAAGGGTCGAGATTGCGCTTCCGGCGGCGCGCCGTACGTCGCTTCATCGACTGCGCACGAATACGAAACCTTGCTTCTGTGCGATGAGCTGTTGGAAGTGCAAGTAAGTTTTCGCTAATGCACTGTGCTCCAATCATGCTGGATTGAATCGTGGATTGAAGACGTGTGCAGTAGTTGGCTGCAAAAATAGGGACTGGTATGTTAAGGAATAGAATGAATCTGCGTGGCCAAGTTCGCGGACCGCTACTGCTAGTAGTACTGCCGTACGTACGTGTTACCGGCACTTCGAGATGTACGGCTATCCTCGAGGATACAGAAATTTTCTCATCCGCCAGCGTTGTATCGCTAACATACTATGAAAGGGCTTCAGCCCCGGAACGTCTTCAAGAGTACCGCGATCGTTATTAATAATTACAAAGGGAGTAGCACCGCATCCTGTCATAGTAAGTTTCACGCACGTGCGTGAAACTTACTATGACATGTTTCCATGCTAGTTGGGGTAGATGAGTGTAGATACTGTACAGTATCTACACTCATCTACTCCAACTAGCATGGAAACTTACGCCCACTCTATGACCAAAGCGTAAAGAATAAGTGAATGGGCGCACACTTGAATAAATGACGGACTACACCAATAGCGCACGTACGGTCGAAGCTGAATGGTTCGATCGTGACGGTCCACAAGAGTAAGCGAGTTACTAGCAATGATACAGCTTTGCTACAAGGTATTACAATGTACAAAACAGCTACGTTTCAAGCCTTGTGCGTAGCCAGAACAAATCTATCTGAACTGAGAACACCCGCGAGCGATTAGGCAGAAAATATCAGATAGTGACCGCACCGAGGAATTAACTTTACTGAGTCATAAACGTGACAAGCCCTGCTTCAAAATATTTGCCAAATAAATAACGAAGAGCAAAACACACTGAATTCAATTGATGAACGGAAAGTTTGGATAGCTTGGAATACATATTTAGCCGCGCTTTTAGAACAAGCACCATAGCTTAAACAGCTCCTAAAGCGCTTTTGCATGTTCTCTGAAGCTGCGGCCGAAGCCTCGTGTCGTCCACCCAGTCACCGTCTACGATATCTTCCAAAAGGGAGGTTTGCTAAGCCGAACCGTCTCGTCTTCTATGATTGTAAACACAGAGGCAACGGACGCAGTTGAGGCAAATGACGCGTCACCACGTGATCAAACAAGGCAGCGCCCACGGGATCGCCGCGAAAAGGGTCGGTGCTGGTCGGTGCTCTATCGCTGCAGCTACACGAACTGCTGAGGACGGCGGCGCAAGGTGAATTGATGACGCAAGCAAACTACTGCAGGTGGCGGCGCCAGGTGCACTGATTACATGCCGATACTTATAAGCCGTTATCGCTCTTTAGCGCCTTATCCAACCGCGTCGAACTATTATGAACCCCGTACTCCGGCGGTGACTGTACTCCGGCGGTGGCATACGTACTCCGGCGGTGGCTGCGTATGTCGCGGCCGCGCTGGCCCTATCTTGAAAGCGATTTGCGATGCGGACACAGTGCGCCGAGTGCTGATAGCTTCGTGTGCGCTGTGTTCTCGCCGCTTAGTTCGCGTTAAAGCGAGACGCGCGGACCCTATTTTGAAAGCGATCTGCGATGAGGACAGAGTGCGCCGAGGGGTGATAGTTTCGTGCGCGCTGTGTTCTTAGTTCGCCTTAAAGCGAGAGGCAGCACGAAGGTCAACTCGCCCCCAGCTGCGGGCCCTGTCTTGAAAGCGATCGTCTTACGTGACGGACGGACGGGTTTCCTCGTTGTGTAGACATAGAAATGTATACACATTTAAAACCACTTGTCACCAGTGGGAGCCGAACCCACAACCTCGACATTGTGCATGCATTGTACTACCACTTGTGCAATGGCGGTGGCTGTTCTCACATCCACATCACATTTTTGTGCATGTATGCATTCCGGATTTAATCCACCACCAGTGCCACTCGAGGCCATGGTGGTGGACGTGAAACAACCTTTTGACCGATGGTGTGCTTTATGAGCAGGCAGCTGACCAATAAACTCTCATGTCGTTACCTAGCTGACGGTATCAAACCGACCGGAGTCGAGTGCAATGCATGCGTAATGCAGAGTTTGTTAGTTCGGCTCCCACCTGTGGCAAGTTGTGTTTTTGTCCACTTTCATTTCCCTTTAGCTTATAATTTCTACACTTCAATTAAAAACTACAAATAATTAAATTTCCCTGTGCCTTCCTTGGCTTGATATGGTTGTGATTACACAAACGCACGCAGTCTCCTTACTAGACGATAAATTTCTTTCTTGTGGACCCAAATTGTCCATTGTCTCACTTGTGGATTTGGTGGTATACCCTGTAACAGACTTGTACATAATGAATAACATATATGCATTTAATTACGTGTAAACAATAGCACTTTTTGGCAGTTTTTAATTGATTGATAACTTTTTACTCGGTAACACTCACTGTAATTCATTGACTTTTTTCAGTAACTAATTACATGTGACCTGTTGCTATATTAATAAGACAAGCTGTAAAGGCGACACTCCTGTGAACACTTTTGATTTGGAGGAAATGCCTGTGGTTGTGGCACGCAGCATGCCAATGCACATGTTCAGAAAGACATACCCAGGTGCTCAGTATTTCTTTTATTATCTCAACGCTCCACCAGATGTTGGTTGATGAAATGAACCGGTACTGCTATGGCTTAGCAGCAATGGCCGCTTAGGACGTTGATGCCATGAAATCATCTACGGATGTCTTTTCTTAACTTTTCATTGGCCCTACTGAGAGTGTCTTCCCCAGCCCCCAGTAGCAATGACGTGCTGCGTTTCATATAGCGTACCCGGACGCGAGCATTGCAGCTCTGAGCAACCTCAGTCTTGTATTGAATCTGTAATTCTGTCCATCTAGAGAGTTTTCACTGTCACTGCTGATGCTTTCACAAGAAAACAAGGGAAGATCACCAACAAAAAATTTGTAAGGCAGTAAATAAAAAGTGAAGATAAACAGCACGTGAAGGGCTCAGGAGGACGCACTGAAGGAGCCATGCCAGCTCAGTCTGTTTACTGTATTTGTGAAGTGGTAATAAACATAGGAAGGAAAGTGACATAAAAGTTATTTATGACATTTTAGCAATTGCTCAATTACTTTGGTGGGGCATTGATTGATTGCTGTAATCATTTACCAATTTTAATGACATAATTGTAATTGCAATCGGTTACCTTTCTTTTTTTTTCTGTAACATGTGGAACTCTGCCCTGTAAGTGGCACACTATGTGTTGTTCTCTCTGTTGCAGCTCAACACAAAAATGCTGGAAAGGAGAAAATTTATGAAATGTGATTTCAGAAGTCTTTAATGAATGCCTTTGATGACATCGCACATTAGATGTAGAGGAGATTACAGCCATTTGTGGTAAAGAGGTTATCATTGTGGGTTTAGTTGTCCTAATATTGCCATAGGTCGTTCTTTCCAAGTTAGGAGAGAGGGCAACACTCACTGAGCATTGCCTGACTCCTCATGCCAGAGCACTAATAATAGAAGTCCACCACCCTGTCCTCCTTCAGTGCACATGTGTGTGTGTGTATACAAGCCATGTGTGGGCAATCATTCATGTGTGTGCCTCATGCAGTGGGCTGTAAATATGAGATTCAGGCCAGAGGCCAGCTATAATCTATGTTTGGACATTGCAGCGGGGCTCATGTTTATTTTCGATGCTGTGGCAAAAACAGACTGGGCGCTGTACATGAGGAAGTGTTTGCCCCTTTTCACTTCCCGGTGCAGCGCTGCTGTTCTCTATAGATTCATGGTGGCTGTGCCAACACTTTTGTGCATGTAATCCTCAATTCTGATCCAGAGTACTAGAAGAAGTAGCTATGAAACAGCGGTAACCCTCCCTTTAGTTCTTGACTTGCTAGAAAGAAAAAAAAAAAAAGGGAAAAAGAAAGAGAGAGAGAAAAAAATCCCAGTTTTTATTTTATTTCTCTGATTTCTTCTGTGCCATCCTGATCTGAAACATGCATTTGCATGTGTTCCTTTTTATGTTTGCCCGAGAACCTAAATTATTGCCCTTGAATAGAAAGGAAGACACCTTCTTCCTTTCCTCTGCCCTTTCTCCATTCTGTCACCCTGCATCTTTTCCATGGCCGTGGGACACTTCAGGTATCTTGTGGAAATTGAGACAGTTTTGATGCCCCTTTAATACCCCCTCCCCTTTTTTGTTGTCATCTACGAACACAACAAATACAGCTACTACTACATGCCACTGGCAACTACAGCTACAACCCAAGTGTACCGATTAACACTAAGCAAGGAGAGTCCTTGCTACATTGACGAGAGAAATATTTGCCAGGGACACAGGGACCGTGTCAAGTGTATAGGGACTGTGTTGCTGTGGAGATGCGTAGCATGGCTTGTTAGTATATTTTTTTTTTTCTGAACACACTGCTCATGTGACCTCTTTAGGTTAAATTAATTTGAACTTGAAATTTAAACTTGAACTGAAGGACCAGTTATCACTCATAGAACAAAAGTCTACAGGTGGCTCACCAACCACTTCAAGCACTCTTTGTAAATCCAGACAGAAACCGTGATGGCTTCACTTTTTGCTCATTTACATGTTGCCAGTTTAAATGGACTTTATATGGTCTTGCCTGTCCTGAAGGAAGTTCATAATTTTCCTCACATTTCTCCTTCTCATTACATTTTCTATATTTAGAAGCAAAAAAAAATAAAAGAATCGGTATTCGGTTCAGTGTTTCAAGCTAGTGTTCTTATGTGTTTGTACTCCATTCGATTAGAAAATTGTATAATTAATTATTTCACCTTACTTAATACACATCAAACATTGCATCACAAACAGCAGCCTAAAATACTAGCCCATGTATCAAGTGAAATAGACTAATGTCTCTTGCCTCCAAGAGGAGGACTTGTTCTCACATTCAATTTTTAACACAGGGTATTGTTCACAGAACAAACAACTTATCACTATTTGCACCTTGTCCTGGAGTAAAATTTTGTAACTGCTCTCATCCTGATCCATTCTTGCCTTTTGTTACTGGCTGACACATATCATTACATCCCGTTTTTCAAGAGATTGGTCAATTGACACGGTTGTTATTGACACTATAGCATAGTTGCATTCTGTTTTTGCATAGAACAGCAACTTGGCTTGTTACATGAAACGAAAAGAAAATTCCAGCAGAACCCATCTCATAATCAATGTCAACATTAATGCGATTAGCATTGAAGCAACGTACCGAAACACCTCGTTGCCACCACTGAAACGCGTCATGTATGAGGCGCCTATGCTGCCGGACTCCTCTCTTGTTCATCCCTCTAGACATGCTGTGTCATCTAGCGGTGCCACCATGAAGTCCGCGCCTGGTGCATGTCTGAATATACGGGGTGATCATTTTTAAGTTTTCTGGGATTCTTAAAAATCACCTGTTGTAGATAGCATAATTCTAGTCCTTGAGCTGGGGTTTTCCACAGAGGCAGACATTACTTTCATGAGAAATCAGAACACGTATTCAACTAAATAACAAAAATTACTCATTAACTTCTTAATTAATTACTTTACGGCACGTATTGCAATTTACAAATTATAGCCGGTGAGTTTGCAAGGCGTAGCCACTTGGAACGAATTTCCAGAATTGCACCGATTTGGAGATAACGCCATCAAACTAGCCGTAAGTATGCACTGTTGTTCCACTTACGTTTTTAACAAAACATTCTTTTATGCATTGAAGCACAAAAGAAACAGGAACACCTATGTATTTCGTCGTACACTTTGGGAAGTATTATCTTGAAACTGGTGTCATCCTGGAAATGCACTTCAAGGGGACATGTCTTGCAATCTCACTGGCTACAATTAGTAAATTGCAATATCTGCCCTAAAGTGATCAATTAATAAGTGAATTAGTGAATGTTTGTTAATCAGTTGAATATGTGTTTCAATATCTCATGCTAGTAATGTCTGCCTCTTCAAATAATCCAGCTCAAGGGCAAGAATTATGCTATCTGCCACAGGCGATCTTTAAAAATTTAGGAATTTTAGACATAATCACTCCTAGCATAAGATGCGGTTTCATTTTCACTAGCACTGAACAAATTTTAAAGGATTATTTTTTTTTTGTCATTGAAGAATGATGCATACTCAGTGGCACATACCCAGTGACCCTAGTTGGCATGAAAGACGTTCATAGAAGAGTGGCACATACCCTATGGCACATGCTCAGCGATGCAAGTTGTGTGTAGCGCCCACTGACACCACAACACGGCGATGCTAAGGTCGGTGCTCTCAGTCGGCGCCCGGCCGTGAAAGACGAGAAAAAATAAAGTTAGACAGTGTGTGCGTGCTCGATGCGCAAGCCCGGCACGCGCAGTTTTGTTCGATAAGCCTGCTACGCTAGTCCTCTTGTTCTGGCGCTCCGCGGTAACCCCCAGGTTTCCGACATTGGTGACTCCAGCCTAAGAGATGACCGACCCCAGAAAGTGCCCTCAGGCAACCTAGCTTCCGCCTGGCACTACCTCGCGCCCACGAGACGTCGCAGCTCTCCAGCTTTGCCTGCACCCATTCTGGTGCAAGAACCCGCACATTTGGTTCGCCATCGAAGCCATCTTTGATCTGCACCACACCACCTCAGAGACTTCTCAGTTTCACCACTTACTTTGCAACCTGTCTTCTGAGGTGGCTCAAGAGGTGGCGGATGTCATCGCTGCACCTTTGGGCGATGCCCCGGCATCAGCAACTTAAGCATAGTACTATTCTAGATTGCACCACGGAATCTGAGAGCTTGTGCCTCCTGCACCTGCTCACTTCCGAGGAGCTCGAAGATCACTGCCCCTGCCAGCTGCTCAACAGCAATGTGCGATAGCTCCTGGGCACAAGTAACATCGATTCGAATGGTGTGCTGTTGAGGGAACTCTTCCTGCAGTGCTTGTCGTGGTCCACCCGCCTTGTCTTAGCCGCTGCAGGGGAACCTCGACCGCTTCGCACAGCTCGCTGATCAAGTCCACGACGCGACTTTTCCTTTGGTCGCTGCCCTCTCTTTAACACCTTAACACCAGCATATTCAGTCATGTCCTGCTTAGAGTTCTGGATCGACCAGCTCGCTGTTTCCATCGACGCTCTACAGATCTCTTTTCATGATTAGTGCGACGCCCCTCACGTCCTAGCCGCTGTTCGTCTTCCCCAAGTGGTCCCCGCTTGCGCAGTCCTTGAAGCTCGCCTATTTGCTGGTATCATTGCACTTTCCAGCACCACGCCCGTCGTGCAAGTCCCCATGCAACTGGTCGGGAAACGCCCGACAGATGGTTGCCTTCGAACACAGTTCTTTCAGCCCAGCAGCCCGATGCTCTACCCATTAGATCATGGACTACCCAGTGATCCAACTTGGCAGGAAAACGGTTACAGACATAGACCATCAGAGAGTCCCCTGAAAGTGTGGGAAGTTCCCCAAAAATGCAATAATAGAATCAGAAGAGAAGTAATGTTAAAAAATTCTGACCCCTGGTTCTCCTTTGTTCTGGGTCTCCAGAACATGCATGTGTTTCTGTACATACTTTTGCTTTGGCTTTTGCTTTCATTGTGTAGTGAACTTTTTCCGAGGGAAAATACCACGAGTCTGAAAATTTGGAACTAGACCTACTGTTTACACCATTGGTACTTCCATATTCACATCATGCTTGCTCACCAGGATTAATGATGTCCCAAATGTCTAAATAGGATTTTGCGCCATCTTCTAGTAAATAAATTAAAAGATTTGATATGGGTTGGTAAATGTTGCTCATTTCCAGCAAGCAAAGTGAATGAGCTCTAGCCTGAATGAATTTGAGTTGAGCTAAATGGGTGTGTTCCAATTTTGGCCAGCATCGGAGACAGTCTACGTAAACAGCTAAGGAAACAGCCAAGACAACTTCGAGAGCATGTAAAGCAATGCATTTCGAGCTGTCAGGAAGACGTATGTAAGACACTTCTGTGACGTGACGCTACCTCGCGGTGACAAGAAGTTCAGAAAAGCACACATTATTTTTGTATTTTAAGTACTTGCACCTGCGAACCTATGACAAACACGATATGACTTACATTAAGGGCGCAGGAAAGCGTGCCTGCGTTTTCTTTTGCGCAGACGACCTTGCTGTTGGCTTTCGAAGTGTTCTGCTCAGCCGCCATCCTGGTTGGACAGGAAAATAGCCTACATCGTTTTTGACTTTGATGCTGTCTTCGCGAAGCTGTCTACTTTGATCTCTTCGTGAGAATTGGAACGATACTTAAGATGACCGCTGTGCACTTAGCCGTCTTCTTTGCTGTCTACGGCAAGTATTGGAACACGGCCAATGACAACATATTGTAGGGATTACTTGTTGGTGCTTAGAGACGAAGGCACTGTTAAAAGATTCTGTACAACCAGGGTAAATTATTGTAAGCTGCATGCATAATACTATGTAAGCAAAAAATGCTTTTTTTTGTCTTAGTTTACATACTGCTCCCCAAAAAGGACATTATTTGTGATACATTTAGAAGAACTATCCTATATGAGGCCAGTAAAAGTTCTCAAAATTTTACGAGTTCAGTTTTTTTATTCTTTTAGGATGCAATGTACTTTGTCTTTACCTATAAAAGATTAACTAGGAATGAGCAGACGCTGTCAGAATACATAATGTCATGGCTAGCTAGTGCAGGAACTTGGACGCAAAGGCACCACCTGTCTTTCATATTTGCATCTTTTCTGGCCTATCAAGCCTTCTAACATGGCTTTGGCAAATGTGGCTTTCTCGTTCTTAGAACAGTTTAATTTACTCATGCAACTAAACTTATTTTTTTAGAGTGCCTTTAAATCACTCTTGTGCCTTTACTTGAAAAGTTGTCTACTGCCCGAATCGTATGGAAAGTTGCTCCACACAGATACTATTAGCTGCACAATAAAGACGTGTTTGTATTAGCTTATTAACAGCATTCTGAACAGCGCAAAGGACAGGACGGAAAGGAGTACATATGACAGGGTGTGCATTTCTTTTAGTCCTGACCTTCACGCTGTTATAAAATCTGTGAGCAAGATGGACTGACTCACCCACATCATGGTATTATTGTTACTAGCTTAAGTTATGCAAAAGTGGCATTTTGAATACTTGACCACTTGCTTGATCATTCATTTCACTGCATGACCTTCATTGTCTTTGTAAGTAAAGATGATATCATCAATTTGCCTATTACTACATATTCTGTCATGGTTACCTGCTAATAAGGGCAGTGAAATAAGGTGGCATTCACAAAGTCACTTAGTTACAGAAACTGTGGGCATGTCACTGTTTCAAAAATATGCATATGGTGTTGACATTCTTTCACTGGTGATATGCAACTTGTTGAGATTAGTGTGGCTACACAAATTTTGCAGGAGGTGTCTGCCATGCATCACGTTGTGTTTTTACAGATGCATCTACTTCTTGTGTTTTTTACAGATGCATCTGGGATGCCATCACAGGAGCCGGAGCACATGACGGCATTGCTGGGGCAGGATGTGATATTACACTGCCCCTTCGAATACCCAGATGGCATGCCGGTGCCCTATCTTGTCCAGTGGCACAAGAAAGACCACAAGATACCTATTTACATCTGGTACGCACTCATTTCTTTTAGATTTTATGTTGCTTGTCTGTGTATCCGTGTATCACCATTGTGTGTCTGTGAAGCAAACGCACAAATTTGGGCTAATCACACTAAAACATTATGCAGATGCCATATATTGTGGGAATCAATGGTATGCAAATCATTTTGCAGATAATTGGCTATTAAGCATCGATAGGGGTTGCGTTGGATTACCAGGTGGACCAACATGTTTGTGTAAATCGATCAGTTGTGTGTGTGTCATAAATGTGTGTGTGATGACAGAAGCAAGCTGACATCGATCATATGATGGCAACGGCATGATTTCTACTCCAGTGGACCTGAGTAGAAATCTTGGAATTCAATTATTGACATCCCGATGATTGGGTTCTACGTAGTTGTAGACACTGGACAGGCGTAAGCGAGAGAAACATGGATTGTGACGTAACGTGCGACTAAGTCTTACAAAATCGTACATGTATATGTCTATGTCATGGGATCCATTTTAAAATGACAGTATAATTTGTACTCCAACAAAGAAATATAAAAAAATTGTTTAACATGGGCCTATCAGAAGGCCGTACAATGTCGCATAGCTTCTACATACTGTTAGCTGCTACAAAAAAAAAAATGACTGGGAAATTTGGGCCAATTGTGAAGGCAGTGCCATCTAACAGCGTGCCTCAAATTGCTAGCTACCACGAGGAAAGAATGTGAGAATCTGGTGCATGACGCATGTGCAGAACGTCTCAAAGAGCTAGTTGGCATCAGCATGAGAGAGGTACGCGTGTGATCGTGGCCTAATGGCTGTAGCATGAAGCTGCTGTGCTAGGAGACAGAGGTTCGATCATAACATTGGACACTTCAATTTCTTTTGTATGGAAGAGGTCTGAAATGAGGCGAGACGGGAACTTACCTACTGCAAAGTGCCTGGGCAGAGCCAAAGAATGGCTCACATTAAAATTAACAGAAAAAAAAGTATGGCAAACGAATTGTGCACAAACCTGCAAGGTGGAGGAAGTTTCATAATTTTTCTTCGACTGTGAAGCTTTCTGTCTGAGAAATCCACCTTGGCTTTTCCTTGTAGCTTTGTGTTACTCTAGGGTGGATGAAAGTCTTCCCTCTCGAGAACATGACGTAGTAGTCTAGCTGTATTGGTCTGTGAGCTCATGGAAAGTGTAAAGCATTGTGTGTAAACTTGCATGATGCGCACTGTTCGGGCACTTGTACTGCAAACCTAGTAGTCTCGAGCGACTGAGACAAAAGGATGGAGAAGGGCTCTGGCAGAACTGTCCTTGACTTTGTCCTCTTATGTCAGCCTGTCTTAACATTATATGTTTGAAGCAGCGCATATCTGTAATCACCTGATCAGCAGGGATTTCTTCTGTGCTAGTCATTTATGACTATTGTAGCGTACAGCGCTACCTTAACATACCTTATGAACACTTAGGAAGCTCATATTTATTTATCTATTTATTTCTGATACTCTGAAGGCCTGGGGGAATTACAGAGAGGAGTGGTCTAATAACACATAACATATGCACACATATGTTAACCAAAAGCATTGTACACGGCAGTCTTAAAGTTGTTGGAATTTTGGATGTGAGCGACGAAGGGGGGGCAGGAAGATGGTTCCAGTCGATGCAAGAGTGGCTGAACAATGCAAGAATGCAAAAGTGGCTGAACAGGTTCGGCCACTTCTTATAAGTCAGCACAGCTACTATGTGGTAATTCATTTGTTTACCCTCCTGTTGTGAAGTGGTGTTTTTTCTGTCATTAAACTTTTATTAATTAGAAGTGGGCAAATATTAACTTTTTCATATATGAATCTAATGCGAATAATAAGTCTAGAATATTGAATAATCAAATACAGATGCATATATTTACAGCAGGGATGTTTATATCGGTATAATTAGGTAACGCACCTGTATTGACTAGTGAAAAAAACACAGATAACAATCAGTGAGAAAAGCTAAGTTTTAAACACAAGATTACTAATTGTCATAAAAAAAATACATGAATAGCCTGTCAATATCATTAGAATTTGGTTGCAAACAAGCTTTCCAAGAATGAATGGCTGCTGTATGACTAGTGCTCCAAAAATGATAAATAAGTGGTTGTCGAAAAAAGATCAGAAGTTGTGGAACAGTGCAAAAAAAAGAAAGCTGCTAAGGGACTTATGTGCCGTAAACATACGTAAAAGGGCCCTGTTGCAAGGAAAACATCACTGGTTGTTGCAGAAAACATGAAATTACTACATTACTATAGAGTGCTAACAACACTAAATGACAGATTGCAACAAAAAATCACAGGTTGTCTTATAGGTTTACACAGTGAAACAAAACAAAGCTTGCATTTCCTATTTTGTTTCTGCATTCCTTTGAAAACTTTTGTTCTCTGTTAATTTTAGATAGTTTGTTTACCAGGTGTTGGTTCTTGCAAAATAGTTGGTTAGCTTTAGATATTCTAAAATACCAAATAGTTATTTCTCGAATACGAATATGAATACTGAATGTGTAGGCATGAACCCTATTTGTATTCGACACTTCGAATATTCGCCTACCCTTAGTTTTATTCATTTCACCAAATTTATGCCAACCGTTCTACTAATCAGGAACAGTGAAATCAAAAGCCTGTTTTTATAATGTGGCTCATTATGCAGGTACGACGGGTACCCACCACATGCGGCCGATGACTACAAAGAACGCATTTCGCTTTCGGGCCAGTCGTCACTGAACCTGACAAATGTGCGCGAGTCAGACAAGGGCTGGTATGAGTGCAAGGTCTTCTTCCTCAACCGGGAAACTATTCGTAATGGAACTTGGATCTACCTCGACGTACTTGGTGAGTACTTTCCTTTCAGCCTTCAACGACTGCTTTCAGTGCAGTGGCCTTGCTGCAGATATTGTGGGTGACCTTCAGTTACCCTCAAGGCAAGATCACTGGAAGGCTTTTGATGCCTGACAAGTTTTGAAATTGAGCATCTGCATCTTGGTATTTTAATGTACGAAACTGACTAACTCGAGCTTTAGTCCATAGGTTCTTGTGCACATACACCTTTTTTGTACATCATCCATATGTATTTTTGCAACTACTGCAAGCAAGTGTACTTACTGCCCATATAAGTAAAAGGAGCCCTGAAGCGCCTTTTATGAAAGGTGCTGAATGTGTCTGATATTAAAGGACATCTCCTCACGAATATTTTTCAGTGATACATTTTTGTACGTGCCTTCCATGTATGGAATTATAGACAATGAAATGCTGTTGCTGCCAGGCCCTCAAGGCCTTCAGGACCTTTTCATAAATAAAAAATACACTCAAAGTGGTGTACTGTGCCTGTGTGGAACAATTGTGACCATGCAGTGCCCAACATTGCGCCAAGCTCTTCATTGGCATGACCTCAAGATCATGTGGACAATGCTTTGTTGCATGGCCCATCTCAGAGGCCATACGAGACTACCACAGAGCGGCAGTGGTATTCTCCACCACCAAATGTTACTATGGCTGCTTTTTTTTTTTCTTTTTAATTTTTCTTTTTACAGTAAATTTCCAGAAACACTTCTTCTTTGTAATGTTCAAATACGAAATCTGCCCTGTAGCCAACGTTCCTGCATAATAGAGAAAAAAGTGTTGGGTGCTTTGGAATGTTCAAGGAAAGCGCAGGGCACCCTTTTGGCTGAAATTCTGGGCTCCTGGCTTTGTGTGTATATGGTTAATATTTGGCTGAGATGTACATGACAGTATCGTCTAGTGATTAAACAAGCTTATTTACCATATTCAGGAAGTGTTGTACAGCCCCTCGAATGTCAAATTACAGCCACAGTTGAGTGATAACCTTGAATGAGTAACATGGTGCAAGATAAGTGGACAGCTACTACTTTATTTTTGGCATGCATACTTGCTAATACTTCCAAATATTTGCTAAAGTTTATGAATTTGGGCTTGTTCTACAATTTTAAAAGTATTGTGTCAAGTTTCATGAAAACTAATATCTGTATATGAAAAATTTTCACTCTTCGGTCTTCGAACTTTTTGTTGAAGGTCTTCTGATAGTAGAAGGAGACCATACTTTGGAAGGTATGGGCATGCAGATGTAATGCAGCTGACACAAGAGCCTCAGCCTGTTTTTCTGTCATCGTTGGTTTAAAAAAAGACCGTCTATAATGTGACAGCACGAACACAACAGCTTCATCTCAGTATGTTCTTTCTTATAGTGTTATTGCCTGAATATTTCAAACATTAGCCATTGATTGTATCCTCACAGCATTGGACACCATCCTGACAACAATATTGCTGAAAGTTTGAAAGTAATCAAAGAATTTTTTATCTCTTGTTTATATATCTCAGCTCCGAGAGTGCCTGCAATGACTGGTGAATGAGGTGGAAACGTGGATGTTTATCTCAACAGGTGGCATATTACTTAGACATTTTAACAATGGCATATTAGCTATGCTTACTATTCAGTGCTGGCTTTGTTTTTCTTTGGTGTGAGTTCATTTGGTGCACCTTATTTTATTTGTCAACTCAGATCCTGTTGTGCCAACAGGCAGGCATTATTGCTTGGGGCATAAAGCAAAATAAAACATGCCAGCAGAGCTTTGGCCCATGATTTCTGCCAGTAACAAATTCCATTCTGTAATCATCATCAGAAAGAAATGTAACTGAGAAGCAATTTGTCATGGGAAGGTACTCCTGAATTTTTAAAGCTTGGTCTTTGTGGGCAGATATGTAATGAAGTGGGCTTAAGTACTTCCAGTTTGGACGTTATAAATCGTATATAAAACATTTAAGCAAAGTTTCTTATGACATTCACTGAGAAGGTGCATGTGCCAGCCTAGTTCTTCTTTTATATTTGTTGCGCTATTGAACTGGTTGTACCACCCTAGAACATATCTTGTGGTGTTCAATTGTACTTGCTCTAATGTATTATAGTGCACACAGAATGGGATGAGCCCCATACAGGGAATATATGCTCGAGTATTGGTCTTATGTAAGCTTTATAAGCACCCTCCCTCATGCCTTCCCAGATCCTCCCTAGATAACACCCCATGATACTTAAAGGGACACTAAAGGCAAATACTAAGTCAAGCTAAAGTGATGCATTAGTGCACGAGTATCTCTAAAGCGTCAATATTATCGCGAGCAGAGCCTTAGTAATAGAGAAATTAAGGTAAATGCAGGACATGATTAGCGACTCCCCCGGGACATTCAAGTACTCGCCCGATGACGAAGGCACTCCTCATTTAAATTCTGTCACTAGTACTGAACCACTCGTTATGAAAACATCATTGTACTGTATTATAAGAAGAAAGAAAATACTACTTCACCAGTTCTATTACAACTGACATTACACCGTTGACAACAACGCGGGCGGTCAAAAGGTTTCGTGTTCACTCGACTCTGCGCCGCCTGCACTTTCGCGTTTCAGTTTTTCTGTTAACGTGTAGTGTTGCGCTTGTTTTTCTGGCTCGCGAACCTCGCACTAACTGCAAGTAGCAGAGAATTCCACTTCCACGCGACGTCGTGGAATGCCCGAACGGTCTACGCCACTTTACCAAAATCAGCTGCAGCGGCGCACCGTACCGCCATCTGTCGGGCGCTGTTACACTCACCAACGGCAGAAAATGGCGTATGCGACGTCACCACTCCTCAGTTGGCGTGGCGGGTGATTTGAATTGCAATAAAGGTATTTGGACCCTTCAGATCCAATTTTTTCGTAAACTAAGTCTTTTCTTTGCACGAGACAAGCATTTTGAGGTTTCTGGAAAGGTATTTAAATGGTCCACGTCGACTTAGTATTTACCTTTAGTGTCCCTTTAAATATAGATTCCTGTTGAACAATTTCGTTACTTGAAATATAAGAATTGTAGATTTTCGTACCTTTTATTGTGAAACTAACCTGTACGCACTTATTCTGTAGGCACAAAAACCATTCTGTTCAATGTGCACCATGCTTGAACTCAGTAGAGATCTTCCTGCAACTGTGCACAATCTGTCCCACTGGTCACTTTTGCATACTAGGCACAATCATCGAGTAAAAGCAATACAGGTGACTTGATTTCTTTTTGTAGAATGCGTTAAACACATGCACCTAAGTGGATGGGTGGTGGCGCCCTCTGAGTTAAAGTTGGGGTTTTCGAGTGGTGCTGACATGTCTTGCTGGCATGCTTATTCTAGTTTTACCACACCCCTAACTACCCCTCCTTCACTTTTGAAACGTCATTAATAAAGATGAGTAACAGAAGCGGGCCAAGCATAGATTCCTGTGGGCCTCTAAATGAGACATCAACTGTAAAACAGGATATTTCATTTGGAACAACTTGGCGCTTTTGGGATGTCAATTAGTCTGTGATCCAAGAACATGGTACAACTACGGGCTAGTTCACGCATTCTAACATGTGGTCTCTAATTTGCATTTCCACTGTGGGCAGATGATACTGTGTGTGTTTCTTGGTTCCGGTTGAAAAGGAAAGGATCGCCAGCTCAGTAACTGTTGCTATATAAAGGGTGCTGTTGCTGTTTTGTAATGAACCTCTGACCCTTGTGGCATGTGCAGCCCCACCGCACTTCAAGTCCAAGCCAGAACAGATCATCTATGTGAAGGTGGGCGAATCAGTGGTGCTCCCCTGTGAGGCTGAGGGCACCCCACCTCCCACCATCATATGGTACAAGGTGAGCTGGGTTGTTCGCCCTTTGTTAAACTCAAAGTCCAACATTCAGTACACATTCTCTGTGGAAGCAAGGGAGAGGTGCACAAGCATTATTACCGACCAGAATGTTTGATCTTTCGTGGGAAAATGCATCAAAATATGCACAGGTGAAGGTCCTGGACCTCAAAACCCTAAAAAAAAAAAAAAGAAAGGCATGCTTTAGAGTGCTCTATTTAATTGGCTATACTAATAGTACCTTTTCTATGAACTGCTTTCGGTTTCGGTTCCGAGGAAGTACTTGTGCCATGACATAGAAAGTGGTCATGTGGGAGCCGGACATTGCAACATTTTGTAATTTGCTCTGGGTGTCTTGGTTGTCTGCTATGCTGCTATTTATTGCATGGCCCCAATATAGGACCACAGCAGATGACTGACCTTGCCGGAGCAAGTGCCAAAACTTCGTAATGTGGATAATATTTTGCTCCCATGTGACCACTCTATGCATCATGATGTCGTGACACACCCCCGGGAAATGAAACAGAAGCTGCTTCATAGAAAAAACAGTATTGTAAGTAAATTATCATGGTGCCCCGGCTTGCCAATATTTTTTCTAATGTTTCGAGATCCAGAACCTTCGTTTCCTACAAGAAATAAAAAGTGTGAGACGTGTAAGTACTCCGTTAAATGCCCAGATAATGCTATAATGCTTTGGCGCTGCAGGTTGCACTGTGAATAATAAATAAATAAATAAAATAAATCTTGTGCTCCTAGTTTTGAAAATTCACAATGGCATGTGTTATGCATATTGTATATGTTCTTGAAGATTAAACTTTTCACCATTAGTAGAAATTGTGTTGTGCTTTTTCCTGCTTGATTTTTTTGGGGGTTACCACAATGAGTGCTGCATTTGCCTTTCGTGTCATAGCAGAACCATCTCTTGGGCGACTTTGATGAGAACAAAGCTTTGTTCTTAACATAGTGCCGAATACTTAGAATAGAGACTTAGCGTTATACTTTTGTTGTCTGATGGCCATTGGTTTGTTGCACTGCAACAGCAATTTTTCTTAAAGAATCCGTGTCCAGAAAAGCCATTTAATTTTAATGCGTGGCCGCAGTCTGCTTTAGCTGCATTAACCAGAGGACTATGAGAATTACGCCACATGGCAATTCTGAATGAACTGCAGGCGTTCACTGCTGTTGAATGATGATCATCATCAACATCATGATCAGCCTACATAAGGTCCACTACAGGACGAAAGAGTTTCCCAGACACCTCCAGTTACCCCTGTGCTGCATCAACTAAACTCATTCTCTGCTTGAAAATTTCATAATCTGATCATGCCACCTAATCTTTAACTTTCATCAAATGCATTTTCCAGCTGTTGGCACCCATTATGTTGCTCCAATAGACCATTGGTTATCAGTTCTGTGCATTACATGACCTGCCTAATATTCCAGTACTTATTGATCTGAATTAAAACATCACCTTCCCACGTTCTGTCTCTAATCCATGCTGTCATCTTTCTATCTCTTCATGTTGCATCATTCTGCTCCATTGCTTGTTGTACCGTCCGTGCTTCCTGTCGAACTTCTTTGTTATCTTCCAAGCGTTGAGCCATACTGTTGGATGTTAAATAACCCTGAGTCAGCTGCTGATGATCTGGAGTGCACAGAAAGAAAGCAGAAATCACTTGCTCTACATAGCATTGTTAGGCGACCCAGGCTGACGTCCTTAATACCAGAGATTGTGATGAAGTACCTACTTGCTGTGCCAGTGGGTTCTGGCTGTTCACCTCTTGCTTGTATCCTGGATGCAGGATAACCTTCCCCTGGAAGAGAGCACCAACACCCAGATCCACCCAACAGAACTGCGCATCTCCAACCTGCGCCAGACCGATGTGGGTGACTATACCTGCATGGCTCGCAACTCAGAGGGCAGCGACTCGGCGCTTGCCAAGGTCATCGTGGCTGGTGAGTTACTTTTGTTCAAAGTGTGTTCCACTAGTGAGTGGCGAGGCATTAAAAGACATTCTAGGTTATTTTCGGACATACGTGGTAAACCATCGCTATTATAGTGACATTGTTAAGTTGGAAAAGGTTTGTCTTATAAATGGTATTTAAAAATTTTTAAATTCTTTTTTGTACAGGGACATAAAAGAATGCAATAGTGTGGTGAACACACTCCAACACCACATCATTGAAGTCGCAGCACAGTTTAAGGACATAGGAGCCTCTCAATAGTGCGCAAGGAGCATTTTGATTGGTGTCATTATGGCCTGTCTGTGTCTTGATGCCCTGCTTTCTTTTGCAGAGCAGGTGAACGAATGTCTTCCGTCTCAAATGTGGGTTGGCAGAGTGTGTGCTTAAGTCTCAGTGAGGGCCAGAAAAGAGGGCAGTTATGGTCATTTTCTCCATTGAGTTCTATGCTAAGTTTACTGGAGAAAAATCTGGCATTGCAATTATTCAGTCATCATGGGAACTAAGAGTAACACCTGAATTTGTGTATAATTTGGCATGGATCCATTGAGACGGCACATTGCAGCTTTCTTTTTTGTTATTTTTGGTTCAGTTGTATTTTGTGTTGACTTTACGGTATTTTGTTAGAGCGGTTAAATACTTTACATTTACAATTACAGCTCACTTCTTTATGTAATGTCACTAAATCTAGACGATATTTTCTAAGTAACAGTGACTATGTAAACTGATATTTTTATATTATAAACAATTGCTCTTGTTTGTAATGTTCTAAGAGCCATTAAATTGTACAATTAGAATCTGAATGACATAGCACTCATCACTGGTGATCATCACTGGTGATCATCACTGGCAATCATCACTGTTGATCATCATACAATAAATTTGCAAGGAAAAACAATTTTCAGGGAAGTCAATATAAGAATTCACTAGGTCACTCAAATCCAGGAGGATGAAACTTAGGCAGATCAATGTACTTACATGGTGGTTGAAAAGCTACAGAGTAAATCCACATAAACGCTATAGTCGGTGACAGCTTTAAAAATGCAGTAGTACAAGCCCTGCCCACAAAAGCACACTGCAGCTGACTTTGCACCCTGAAACACAGTTCCCAGTAGAGGCTGATATTGAAAAAAGTTCATCTACAATGTGGCACTGCATAACTGAGTGAACATACTAATTGGCTGGCACAGATATACAAATTATCTTTTGAGTTCGAGAGGCCTGTGCTTGCCATTGCATTCTTAGCCAATTATAGTGTCAAACTACTCTTCAGGGTATTTATCAGATCAGTTGTTAGTCCATCCACCTTCCTGTCACTTTGTGTATGTCTAGTGCAAGACAGGGGTAATTGAGGATCACAGGGAGAGGCCTTCGTCCTGCAGTAGACATAAATATAGGCTGATGATGATGATGTTGCCTTATCTGCTTACCTGCTGCACTACCCATCTCATTTCTTTTCAATTCGTTCTTCTACACCACCTATTTTCCTGTTCTCTTCAGCTTGCTTTATTCATTTGGCTTTGGTGAGACCAAAGATAAGCTGAGCTGACAGCCGTACTGAGGTGGCATAACAATGTAATAATAACATCGCTTTGGCATTTCCAACTTTGGTTTTTGCCATATGATAATGTAGTGAGACCAAAGAAGTTGACACGATGAGGTAGCACAGCATTCAGTGCTGTTTGCCTGGCTGAAGGAAAAAAACGTTGCTTTACCCTCACTTGCTCCTCTTTGTGGGCCTGCCACTTTTTGTTTGTCCATCGTCTCTACTTAGCAAAGCCCATACACAGAGCAGTGCATACAATCTGATCTGAAAAGCTTTCATTATCAAGACTCCAACATGTTCCTGGAGGTTTCCAAATTCTGGGGCGAGGCCTCGGATTCGCCGGCTTGTGCGGTGAACTGGAGTCAGCTCCAATTGTGGGGCGAGGTTCTTGCTGCCCAGTGGGGTCTCCTGCATAAGTTGAGCGTACCCAGCACCTCCACCAAATTGTCGCGTATACCCTGCTGTAGAATATACGCTGAATGCTTTCAGAAAAACTACATGGCTTGGATAGACGACCACTATCCATAGGAAAAATTTTGGGTCCACGGCCGACAGAAAAACTACAAAACATCGCTGCGTGCGCCTTAGTACAAGTTTTGGAGGAATAAAAAATATCACAAGAATACTAAGTCAGATATTAGTTATTGCTGGCATTGTTATTATTAACAGGCACTCTTGATTACATGTTTATTGTGTCTTCGTCTTCATGTGGCATTTGTGTCTGCGCACAAGACTGTTGTATTTAGAGCATGGCATTCAAGAGGGACCTAATTCGCAAGTGCCCAACATCTTCTTTGTGAACTTGGTTTTGAGAACATTTATGCTTTGTGAACTCATGTGCTGTGTGTGAACACTTCAGTTTTGTGAGTATTTATGTTATGTGAACTCTTAAGTAGCACGAACATTTATTTATATTTCAGTTAAGACTTAGTATGTGAATGTTTGTACATGTGGTTATTAGTCCAGTTTTGTGATTTTTGACAACATTCCGAGGACAACTATCATGCAAGAGAAGAGGAGTAACCGGCGCCACATATAGGCACCAACCTCTCCTTAAATACATTTAACAATAAAAAAAAAAATACGCTGAATGAGAATCCAGGCAAGCGTAAGCGTTGACGCCGAGACGAACCTCGTTCTCTTCTTCTTCAGTCCCCTTGCTGTGCCACACCATGTGGCAATATTGTTACGTAGGCAGACATGGTGATATCAAACATGGTGATAATCTGGATGAAGCAACTTCATTTCAACAAGGATTTAGTGCATATTATGACTGTGTGATTTTTATTCTAAGCTCTTAAGAAATAACAATGCAGACTAAATGAGGTTTCATTTGTTCCACAGGCCCTGCAGTGATCACAACCCCTCCACAAAACCTGACCAAGCTGGAGGGAAACTTCGCTGAGTTTGTGTGCGAAGCTCGTGCATTGCCCTCCAACATCACTCATCGATGGTTCTACAATGGTGTGGAGATCTCCAAGTTGACCTGGCTACAGACACGCACGCTTGTACGTCAGGATGGCACGCTGTTTATCAATCCCACCGCAGCGGATGACTCAGGCTTCTACACCTGTGAGATCTCAAATGGAATCGGCCAACCTGAGTCTGCTACTGCCTACCTCAACATCGAGTGTGAGTACAGTGCTGGAAACATTCAGACTGGGGAACATATTGGGGACCTTCTACTGTAATAAGCTTTCGCAATACATCTGGCATTTCCTTCCCTGAACCTAGATCCTTCGTTTATTTTCACACTGCCCAAGGGTTCTCCCAAGGCACTCATGGTGCAGAACCACTGCTTCAAAGAGACTGTGCCCAGTGCACATGTTTTCAATGTTCTTCTCGTTGCTGACTGACAGACAGTGGTGCCATCTGTATTGTCTCATGAACTTCACGTAGTGCAGTTAAAGCTAATTTGTGTCAGCCAATCATGAATGAGAACCAGCTGTTTGTTTTCGAGAAAGGAGAAGAGCTTGCCCATCCATCATCAAGGCCTTTCCCAGTGACCTACAATTACACCATTCCTGTTTTCTATCAACAGACTCCATTCTATGCCCACAAATTTTCTAATCTAATCACACTACCTAATTCTCTGCCATCATCAGCTGTGATCATCTTGCCTTGGCACTTACTTTGTTACTCTAATAGACCTTCAGTTATCAGCTGATGTACATATACGTAGTGACCTGCCCTACTCCACTTCTTTCTCTTAAATTTAATTTGGCTATATGCATTCCATAGACCATACTGCTATCTTCCTGTCTTTCATTGTTACATCTATCATGTTCCACTCCACCACTCATTACACAGACATTAGCTTTTTCTGAGGTTTATTTGTTATCCTCCAAAGGTCTGTACTACTATAGGTTACATTTTGTAGTGTACAGGGATGCTAAACGAGGTGCATCCACCACAAGTTAGGCACAGAAGACCAGCTGCTACTTGACTACTGTAAACCACCAGTCAGTGGCCCGAGGTCTTAAATGCCATGAGCGCACACTGCTGTACCATGCCGACTGGGAGGACCATGCTCAGGTGCAAGCCTTTGACCATTGTGTCTCAGCGTGCCATAGTAGAATACACTGATTGCACACTTTTCTTATCAAAGTTATTGTTTAGCTGCCCTTCATAACTTGAGAGGGCCTGCCATACATACATACATACATACATACATACATACATACATACATACATACATACATACATACATACATACATACATACAACATACATACATACATACATGCATGCATGCATGCATGCATACATACATACATACATACATACATACATACATACATACATACACACACACACACACACACACACACACACACACACACACACATACACACACACACACACACACACACACACCCGTTCTGGGCAGTTGATCCCTCTTTGAACCTTCCTTTCAGCTAGCAAGCAGGGATGGAAATGCTGCGCCAATTGCGCCAACCTGTGTCAAAATACTAATTTCAAATGAAGTTGCCAAATTTAGCAGGATGTGCATGTTCAGTGACAACCACACAGCCATAGACATGCGTTGGCTAGCAATTAGCCCTGCAGTCCAAGCCTAAGCAATCCGTTTCAGCGTCAGTGTCATGGGAGTGTGGGTGTGTTTGGTGGCATAATTGTAACTAGGCCACAAAAAAATGAAAACAGTTGTATGCTATACCATACATTATGAGTGTTTTATGAAAGTGTTACATGTTTGCGCATACATAGGCGGACCAGCTAAGGATGATTTGAACTGGTGCTCATTTCATGGTGCTGTCGGGAAGGAAAGCTGCGCTGAATGAATAAGGTCGTATAGTCTGCTCAGCGTGTAGCTCATCTGTTTCGTTATGCATTTTAGCACTTGATTTTGTGCCCTATTCGTACATCTGTGTTTAATGGGCGAATGCCGTGCGTGTGACGTTCTAAATCTATTTCACACGTGCGGGGATGATAGTGCGACACGCTGACAAACGACCTGCTTGCTTTCATGAAACTTGCTCATCACAAATATCCAATGGTAGCCACAAACGTCACTAAAATTTGCACTCCGTCTACATTACTTTCAACCCGGCCACACCACACGAAATTAGGCTTTTGCCACTGCAGAAGGCAAGCCAAGGATGTAAAGTTTCATATTTAGTCAATCTTTGCAGCTAAGTTGTCATAATTAAACGTTCGGCAAAACCGCAAACCTCCGAAATTGTGTTTGCGGCAACAATGTTCATGACACAACTTGCGCAGATCGAGTCAAAAAATTTTAATGAACCATCGTTCGCCGCACAAAATATCGGTTACCGCTTTACACTGGTTTTATGGCGCCTGTGGCGGAACTGCGAATAAGCCTGAATAATCAAGCTTATTCAAAATATTGGTCGACGACACCGGAAAGGCAGTAAACATTTCTATTCCTTTATTATTTAAAAAATATCTTAAAATTTGTTCTCAGCAACCGATGTGAAATACTGGCAAATGTGCGATGACCAGTACGTCACTTCACATTTATTCTACAGTGTGCAGTATTACATTTATACTGCAGTATTGCTTTTATTCTACAGTATTACATTTATTCTACAGTACTTGATGGGTGTTGTTGATGGTAGCTGTGACTATTTCTCGTTCATTTTGCACGAATACGTTTAATTAGCTAAATTTATTAATTAGCTATTCAATGAGATGCCAATGAAAACGTGGATGACGTTGACAAATGACCGATAACAGCATTTAGAACAGCCTAGGATTCGTCAAGACTTTTTTTAACGAGAAAGAAAGCCCGTGAAATAAATTTTAAAAATGCAGTGACGATGACAGCTCTTCTGCGCACCAAAGATTGCATTATTGTTTACACAGACCTCATCAAATGGGAACGAGCGGCAGCACACAGACCACTGGGAACGAGCGGCAGCACTTTTTTCTCGCTGCTTCAGTAGTTTATGCCTGCATCTTCAGTCTCTATCAAACGCGAAGTAGCACGATCTTGTAGCGGTTCGGTAAGCGAACCGTTACAAGACTGTGGCTCAGTTTTCCACATTCGTAATGTACACAATGCACTGAGGACGATGTTTACGTCTGTGAACCCTTATATTACTGGTGCAGGGACGTGTTGTCACGTGGATTTCTAGAAAACGTTCGCAGGCTTTCTCTTGTTTGTTTCTTTTTTTGTTGGAAAAAAAGGACCCCTCAAGACTTAGGTTGCCATATGTGATCTTATCGGTCATTTCATGACGTATTCCACAACCTTTGCATTGGTACCTTATCGAAAAGTATGGTAATAAATGTTAGTTCATTAAAATTAAATATTAGTTGTTTGTTCACAATGAAAAAGAAACTCGACTAGCATTAACACAAGCCTGTCAACATAGAGTGGGCATTGTTCAGGGAAAGCCCTCGGTTATTTTTTTCGTGGCCACATTTAGTTGGTACCTCTGGTATGTAATTTAAAGGTGGTTTCTGAGAAACCTGTATAGGTTTCCTTTGTAGCTTCATGCTATACAGTCAGGTAGATGACAATTTTCCCCGTCATGAATATTGCTTGTCTTGTGGGCTTCTGCAGAACTGATCTGCCGTAACGTAACAGTGTTCTGCAAAGTCAAAGTCAAACTGCTCCAAAACGGACAATTCGTGCTCCAAACCTGCACCAATGTGCCAAATTTGCTGCTCCCAGAGCTGCTCAAAAACTTCCTTGGCCGCTTCCATCCCTGAGCATGCTGCAGAAGGGGGATCAGTGAGGGAAAATAGATGAACGATTCTTCGATTCTCTTTCTGGTTGGCTGAGGTGACCTGTAGCTTTCACTGCACTGCGTGGAGTCTGCAAGACAGAACGTACAGCAGTGCTGCGTTCTGGTATGTGTGCACCATGCACCTGCTGGTGCTTCATCTTGCTTCTTACCTCTCCTGCACACCGTTTTGTGTGCAGACCCAGCAAGGGTGAACTTCACTCCAGCCTTCCAGTACATGCCTCTGAACCTGTCAGGAGTGGTGCGCTGCTACATCCAGGCCAACCCACCCATTCAGTTTGTCACCTGGTTCAAGGACAACCGGCCCTTTGAGGCCAATGCCCTCAATGGTGTTGTCAACCTGAGCAATGGCTCACTCTTCTTTCAGCGTGTGTCGTACGAGCACCAGGGGCGCTACCTGTGCTCCCCTTTCAACATCCACTCCACAGGAGGGTCTTCTGCTGTCATGGAGGTGCTTGTCCGTGGTGAGTACCGCCATATGCTGAAGCCTGTCTTGCAGTCAGGAGCTCAGCCAAAATACATCTGGCCATGAGTCATGATTATAAAAGGTGAGGTTGCAACTGATGGCCGTGGCAGTTGGTGTTAAAAGGAGATGTTTTGCTAGTTAAAGGCGTTTCTTTATCTTGCTATTACTAAGTCCCAGTGTCAGAATCAGTTGAACAACCAGTTTTCTTTCTTATTTGGCGAGGGGACAAAGAAAAGTCATGCAATAATGTCTGCAACACATCTGGTTCCCTAGCCACAAGCTAGTTGGAAACCATTTCTGCTGTAAGCAATGCAGAAGATACATGCTATAAAACATAGAATTAGAACATGGGAAAAATTCTGGTTACATTGAATGCAGCACAGATGTGTAAAAGTTTTTCAAAGTCGTGTAAAAGTTGGAATTATATTAAACTGCAGCAGGATGTGATTAAGGAGCCTGTGCGGGTTCTTTGACACTTTAGTTTCAATGGTTTGGCTTGAGCATAGACTGCAGCTTCTGCTTTTGTGTAGCCTTCCTTGAATTTGTGCCATTACATTACCTAATTATTCAGCATTCAGGTGCTCTGCTCTTGTGGAGCAGGTTCTCATAAAGCCGGCACCTATTAATTATACACCAGGATAATGTGTAGAACTTCTGTAAGTCAACTGCAGTTCACACCAAAGGATGCTCTGGAAATTTTATTTTTTATTCAACTGCATTATCATTGAATAGAAGGAACACTTGTTAATTGCCAGCAGTTACGTGTAAACAGACGTTGAACAAATGACTAGGCAAAATTAAAATTTTCTTAACAGGCAGAGAGCCAAACTGCAAGGCAATGTCCTGCTTTTCTTTAACCTTTGGCAGTCGGGAACAAGCAATTTCGAGTGCAGGCAGGAGCAAAAGGCAGGATGTCTTTGCAAGAAGTTACGTAAGATAAAGGCAAGAATGCATTTCATTGCCTGTATGTGTTCTTTTGTCCTATGTATTTGTGCTATATAATCATCTTGAATAATGCAATAGCAACTGGTCCAGGGTAATATTCATTTTTGCACAAGAGAGATTGAATGCATTGTTACCTATCATATTGATAAGTGGAAACACAGTAGGGAAACTATTTACAAGGTGTATTTACAAAGGGTAGCAAGCACTGGCCAACACGGAGGCCAGCCAACATAAGCAAAGCACTTAGCAATGGCCGAATGGTATGCCAAACATTGTCAGTGCACTATTGTGGTGTATACTTCTAAAGAATTAACTGAGCATCTGAAAGTTAAGTGAAGTTGGTGTGCTCATGCACTGTCTGTCACTGACCTTCTCTCATCATAATTAGGTGACATCAGACATATAAAGGTTGAATTAGCGAGCTTCTTTCTTCATATCCCGGCCACGGTGGTCGGATTTCAATGGAGGCGAAATGCAAAAAACACCCATGCACTTAGATTTAAGTGCATATTACAAAACCCCAGATGGTCAAAGTTATTCTGAAGTCCCCCACTACAGCGTGCCTCATAATCAGATTGTGATTTTGGTACGTAAAACCCCATAATTTTTTTTCTTTCTTTATAGAAACTAGTGAGCCAATTTTGAGACAATGAACATGGTTGAATTCCCCAAGTTAGAATATAGCTTGTGTTGAACAAATGAAAATTAGCAATATTGCAATTGAATTCAATTTCCAGAAAACAAACTACCTTTGTGAAAGCTAAAATGTGCTAGCATTTTCCATCACTTCTTTTTTGTTTCGTTCATCAAGTGCTGTTGTTTTTTTTTCATGATCTGCAAAATAATTTTGCACTTCTGTTTGATTTAATGAGGCCTTACAGTACAATCTCGTTGATACGATCTTCACGGGAACCGCAAAATAAAACTTATCATCCTGAAAAACATATTATGCATAATCATATCAACGAGGTTCCACTGTATATGTCTTGTGCGTGCGCACATGCTTATATGAAAAGGGAAGAAATAAAAATAGTCTCAGGGACAGTTTTCGTTGTTTTCTGTGTATATTTGTGGTCAGAAGTTAGAAAGACATAAAAATGGTGCGCTGGATTTATCACTGCACCTTCCTTAATAGGAGGTGGACTTCAACCTAATCTGCCAGGTTTTCCTGTTAGTAGCCAGGTTTAGCTGAGCCCTACTGTGTTCAATCTACACTAGCGACACAGCATATGTTACCATGCTGTCTGGAGGGAGCACGTCAAGCCTCCCTGTAAAGATAATTTCAGGCCACAGCTTTGGTCAGTTGTCATTACAATGTATATAGTAGTTATGGCAGTTTCCCAGCAATCTAATGCTGCAATATAGCTCGCATCACTTTCATCAACGCTATTAAGCTACTTCTAGTTTTCAAGCTTCATTCATGAGTTCCACAAGAACACATTTCATTTCATCTTGTTGCTGCCTCTGCTGTTTCCATTGAGACTTTGCCTGCATCTGCATGATGTTATCACCTGTGTATTGAAAGAGGAATGGGATGTGGTTGTGCAGAGCCACCCATGTTCTCAGTGAAGCCCAAGGAGCTGTACCAGCAGCCGAGAAACACCGAGGTCACCATGCCTTGTGAAGGCAAAGGGCACCCTCCGCCAACCATCTCTTGGAGGAGAGTAAGTTACCCTGTTTGTCAGCATGTGGTCAAAGCACATGAATCGGGCTTCAGTGGATTAAGTAATGCTGGGCACCGCTCACAATTTTTATCCTAGTTAAGGTCCATTCGTTAATAGATGAACTGGTTGTGTTCATTTATGCACACAATTCTATTGTTGGTGCTCCAGTCATGTGCTCCAGTCATGTGCATTTAAGACGTAAATGAAGTTACATTACCAGTATGGCTTTCCAACTTCAAAACTTGCAAAATGTCATGACTCACTTTTTTGGCATTGTACCAGCTGAGTTATTTTTCTCAGTTCTGAACACATTTGAGTTTTGTTCAAATGATAATTTATGCTGCATCGGACAGTGGTGTCCGAAGTGCCTTCTCCATTGTTTGTTCCTCAGAAAGACAACCTTGACTTGCGTCACTTATGGGGGGATACAAGAACCGACTTTGAGACACAAAATTTTTGTGTCAGTACTTCAATATTCCTTTAACGTAATGTAAAGCGCACGTGAGCTGAGAGGCTGGCAGTTCTGTGCTGCATTTTTGAGCTTGTGTCTCTTGAGGGCACCACTCTGTAGTAGTTCTATCCGAGTTTGCGCTGTAATGGCACTGTAGCCTACGCCCCTTCCGCCCCATTGCACATTTAGAAATTATTCCACCAGTAGATGTTCTCTCCAAAGGAACACCTTGGTTTGGCATTCTGTCTTGTGTGTTTTAGTTTAATGAAGCCTTATATGTTTTGTGCACACACGCATGCATATATAGAAAGGAATGAAATAAAGATAGTCACATGGACAGTTTTTATTGTTTTACAAGTAAACAAGAAAAACCTTTACAGAAGTTTCTTTTATTTTCATTGGTTGTCAATCTCGACGCAAGACAGCTCACCAAGGTGCCAGGCTGTCTGCCTGCTCAACAGGCCCGTAGCCAGGGAGGGGGGCCCTAGGTCCCCCTCCCCGATTAGTTATTATAATCTCCATATCGTGCCAAAACCTTTAAAAACATGTCTTTGTCTCCTTTACTAGATGCTTGCTGCATGAGCAGAAAACCAGCTGCCCCGCCCTTGTCTCTTTTCTACTCTCCCCTAGTGTAGGTGGCGAGCGTCACATGTGGCTGGCAGAACCACTGGGCGCAACTTCGCGTGGCTTCCGAAATCTCCATCGCGTGTGCCCGCTGATCCTGAAGACTGTTAACCTCGATTATAGTTCAGCGTATGTTTGCAGGCATTACAGGCGACTGCAGCTTTCTAGAGACAGACAACCAACCTTTAAAAAGCGCACCCAATGGATTGGGCCAACCGTGGTTCCACCGCGGTACCGACCACAGACACACCCTGTGCTGGGTCACTAGCCGTCAGTACCACCCGCTGCCAGTGATGATAGTGTCTGTCGCGAATGCCACCTTGCAACGGTTTTTCACAACTGTGGGCAGGCCTGTTGCGCCAGGAGCGCGAGCCATCCCACAGGCATCTAGTAAAGGAGGCAATGGCCTAATTAAGGAGTCCCTGCTTGCTGCACTACAAGCAGCTTCCGAACGGTTTGCCACTGCAATTCTAGCTACCAGCTGATTATGGTGCCTGGCTCCCTGAGCCAAAGATACAGACAGGAGAGACTACATACATATGGACAGGAAAACTCTGCCACCATGTTGACTGCTGCCCCCATGTCCTTCAAGCGTGCTCTTCGTCTTGGTGACGCACACCCTGCATGACCCACATAAGGTAGATTTCTATCGGGAAAACCCGGTACAAAACTCAGCATCTACATGAACTCCACGACGCTGGTGCAGTGCTAACTCACACGCAAGAAAGCACATGCCCAACATAGCTAGCAATGCTGACTTTGGGTGAGGCTTAACGCTGCTCCGGACAAAGCCTTCCTTGCACTGAAGGGATTATCATTCTGTTTCAAGAGCTAGCCCCGCAATGGAAATGTCAAAGTTGGTGCACACCTGCTCATCAACCAAAGTCCAGTTGAAACTCGAGGAAACAATTAGCGACAACCACGTGCACATTTAGAAAGAACATTTATTACACTTACAGCTAGTACTTTAAGTAGGCTAGCTAGCTATAGTTAACATCACTGAGGGATTCCTTGAGGAGAATATGCTAGGTAAAAAGGAACATTTGTTTTATGCCAAGATATGACTTAGTTGCATAGGAAGTCCTGGCTGAAGAGGGCAGCACCATCCTTCTGCTGATCAAAATGCCTGTGACAAATAAAGCAGCATATGTTGGTGTTTCAAGCTCAGATGCTCAATTGACAGTTATTGCATGTGTCATGTGAGCTGGTACCATTATCTCACAGTGGTGGCAGCAATCCTGTCCTACGTTTAAGTCATTCTCTCGCTTATCAAGGCTCTACTCTTGGTAAGGGTGTGGCATTTGACACCATGGAGCACTAATTTGTCGTTACAGCTTTGCTTTATGCTCCTTTCATTTGCAATTGCTAGCCTACTTTTCAGTTTTCTTTTACTTTAATAATAATAATAATAATAATAATAATAATAATAATAATAATAATAATAATAATAATAATAATAATAATAATGATGATGATGATGATGATGATGATGATGATGATGATGATGATGATGATGGTAATGATGATGATGATTAGTGACATAATTTGCAGGGAACACTTATACATAACCATCATCTTGAAATAAAACAAGCACTTGCGTAAGGTTTGAAAGAAAACAAAACCATTATGTGCACTCTGCACAAAACAAGAACGCACAAGATGGAGACAGGCATGAGAGCAGGGCAGTCACAATATTGTTGATGCATTGTGCAGGCGGATGGCAAGAAGCTACCCAAAAATCGTCACAGTGTGAGTAAAGGAAAGCTGACCATTCGGAGCCTTCAGAAGGAGGACCACGGACGATACGAATGTGTGCTGCAGAACGACGTCGCTACCCTGGTCACCAGCACCCTTTTGCTGGTTGAGAGTGCGTCACCCCTTCTTCTATCACCATGGGCTCAACTTCTTGGCATTTTTCTCTAGTCAGCTTTGGAAGGCAGTTATCATAACCTGTCTTTATTGCAAAATCTGGTCTTAATGGCACTCAAACTGCACATTTTTGGTATCTCGTGTGTTTTCAGCTTTTTTTTGCAGATTAAGAAAAGTATTTGTTTACATGTACTCAAGAAAGAAACCAAAAATGCTCAAGTGTCTTGCTAATGCTACATTACTATCAGTGCCGGATATTTGAGAGCGAAAGAGTGCAAAACTGCTTAAGTTACAGCTTATAGTGTTATCTGCCCATGATCCTACCTTGTAAATACACGGGAACATATTTTCAATAAATAGAGCATGCTTTCTGCATACCCCTACTAATACTACAGGAGTAACAAACAAGTACTTGTAGCATTATCATAAAATGTAATTTGCTTGCAGTAAGTAGTCTGAGCCAGATTTAGTAGGAGCCTCAAAACTACTGTAGAGCACTCAGTAAAATGTTTGTCATGTAGAAATTGTGAGACAAAAAGTGTTCAATAGATCATACGGCACTTTATGGATTTAAAAAAAAAAAAGCATGTTCTGTGAGGCCCTTGTGGGCTTGGGCTTGCTGTCTTAGCAGAACCTTCCATTGTCTGTTTGTGAAGTCTCACTTCGAAAATTGCAGTACGTCACCTTCAAAGTTTGTTGCAGTGTATGGCTCCAGATGGATACAGTGGTGGGAATGCTACACCAATGGTGTCAATCTATGCCAACAGGAATTTATTGCTCTATATTGCTCCAAAAGTGTCTTTTTCATCTAAATTGCGCCACTGCTGCGCTACGATGTAGTTTCTGCTGTGTGAAAATTGGGAATGATGATGATAATGAGATAAACTTTTATTGCTTGGGGTCACCCTAGGTGGGAGGGTCCCTCATTCCAGGAATCCTCTGGCCGTGATTGCCTCCCACGCTCTGGCGACAAGTTGTCGTTGGTCATTCAGGTCTGGGGTGGAGATCTTGGCCTCCCACGTTTCGGCGAGGAGGTTGATGTCTTCGGCCGTTGCAAGCTTGGTAACGGCGTCTTCGGTGCGCCACGAGCACTCGAGTAATAGACATCGCAGATCGGGCAGTTGTAGGTGTGTAGCGTCAGGTGGATCCGATGCATGAGGATGCCATGGGTGTAGGTGTTGCTCTGCAGTCTTCGGAATTCGGTGCTTTCCTCTTTGGTCAGCTTCGGGTGAGGTGGCGTTACACTCTGCGTCCTAGTAGGTAGTGTTGAAGGACGGCTACCACGCATTACAAAACAAACTGTGGAGCCATTGCATTGATTGGCCGCATTCGTTCAGGACGTACAGCCAGCGAGACTGGCGCTGTGACAGCTGACAGAATCTCATTGATTCCTATTTTTATACGCTAACCGTGAGGCGTGCATGAGGCTACAATGAGTTGGTTGGCCATGTTAGATTTGCGATGGCATGATCAACACAGTAGTTTTTCAGAAGCGAAAAATGGGCGAATTGGTATGGACACATGGCTAAATCGGAGCGCGAACTACTCGGACGGAGCTGTGTCTTGTCTCTTTTCGTGCCTTTACTTTTGTTCGAATAGGTCACGCTCCGATTTAGCCACACACTAAACAGAAATAATCCCAGATGGGAGTAAATGCATCATTGCCTATAGCGCATTTCCGAATGAGAGTATACTATACTCCATTCTTATGGAGTTTTAGTTTACTCCATCTCTCGCAAGAGTTTTTATTGTTGTTCAAATAGGAATAAATATTACTTCATTTCCGGAAAAGGTTTTTAGGTATCCTAATTGGAGTGAATATTACTTCATTTCTTGAAGTAGTCTTTAAGTGCTTAAATTGGAGTGAATATTACTTCCATACTTCCAAGGGTTTTAGGGGTTTCATATGGAGAGAGAGAGAGAGGCTTATTTGCAGAAAGGCAGAGAGGTCGGCTTGATCGTTAGTTTGCTCTAGCCTGCTACTCTACACTGGGGAAGGGGGGGGGGGGGAGGATAAAGCAAATATTACTTCATTTCTGGAAAGGGTTCCCGAGGTGTAAATACCAGACTAATAGCGTAAATACTAATCCATTTCTGAAGAGAGTTTCTCGAGATCCTGCTACATTATTTATACTTCTTTTCCTGCAATGAATTGAAGCTGTAGCTTTCATGCCGTGGGCTTTACGACACTTATTAATAACCGATGAAGTACTGCAGGTGCTATGTTCTGTTCTGATGACAACCTTTACTGTAACTTATTTTGGTTTCCACCTTTCTAGTTATATTTTGAATTTATTTATAATACTTCACTGGAGATTAATATAGAATTGAAGTGCAGTAAGAGCATTTATCTACCCATCTAGTTAGCCGCCCTTTCTCGGCTAGTAAACTCTGTTCAATAACATAAATCGAAATGCGAATTCAGCGGAAATAACATGCCCGCATTTGTGCTTTCACGTTTGCAAGAGTATGTGACGTTGACAAGATTCAAGTTTGCATGACAATTTTTCTCTTGATACCATTAGACCATTAGTGAATGGAATCCTTGACAGGAGTACATTCTTGCTTACATATTTCTTGTTAGCATTTCAGTGCACATTATGATTTAATGAAGAAAATAAAACTGACTGTTGTTCGGATAGGAGTATGAAGTGTATTTTACTATCTGAGGCAGTACAACATCACATGGGAGACAAAAGCATAGAGGAAAACACGGCACTCGAGGAAAATTATCCGTAAAAAAGTTGCACTTTTGCCCGAAAGGCAAAGCAGTGATTGCGATAGCAAATTAGTGGACAGCTATACAAACTAAGGATAGTAGTTTTTTCGGCCGTATAAACTTGTAAACATGGGCATACTAATTAAATTAGCAAGCATGTTGTCACGCGTGCACAAGCAAGCATGAACACATCTCACTCGATGACTGCGGAAACTCTGTCAAAACGCTGGAGTGAGGAAGCGCTGCAGCAGCAGCGAGCAAATTGACCTTCGTGTTGCCTCTCGCTTTAACGCAAACTAAGCGGTGAAAACACAGCGCACATCGCAGATCGCTCCTCCCTCCCCTCCCCCCTGGGGCCTTGCTCGAGAGGGAAGATTGCTTTCAAGATAGCGCCTGCACGGCCGAGCCGTACGCACCAGCCGCCAAAGTAGAACCCCCCCTCCCCCCGGTGCCTTGCGCACGACGACGCGCTTCCTCCCCACTTTTCTCCCTTGCGCGCATGAGATTGAGCCGCCATCGTCGGCTCACCCTCGCACGCTGTCACTCTCACATACAGCATAAGGCGGGCGACGACGTTGTTATTGCCCTTGGACTTTATACGGAACACCACGGTGACCGCAACAGCAGAAATGCGCCTGGAGTGTCCATATAAATGCTATCGCAATAAAAGGTGATCAGTTTCCACCGTACTTATTCATGTTGCTTGCTTGCAACTTTATTAATTGCACTGTATTACTTTTTTTTTTTCAGGAGAACTTGAAGTTGTTGAATTTAGCATTCGACATTACAACTAAGTGCACGGTGATTAGGTACTAGACTGCGGTTCACGTACTTAGTCACATGTGTCTTTGGTAAAGCTCGTGGTAAAAAAATTGAATGGAACGAACAAGTAGTCGAGCCCTATAAGCCTGTACTGTGAGTGCATATCAGTGGCGCAATAAAGTACATTAGGTGCTCGCACCGCCCTGATAGGGTTCA
Organism: Dermacentor silvarum; assembly: GCF_013339745.2. Lineage (NCBI taxonomy): Eukaryota > Metazoa > Arthropoda > Arachnida > Ixodida > Ixodidae > Dermacentor > Dermacentor silvarum. The sequence goes on along the minus strand of NC_051159.1, from coordinate 178,862,895 downwards.
TAAATCGAAATGTGTGGATTATCAAATCTACGAAGTAGTCCTTCCTTTGTGGGAAAATAAAAGAAAACTAATTTCAGCAGCACTAGTAAATTGCTTATATATATGTAACAAAACAGTCCCTCTTACCGTGAAAACAGGCTTTGTAAGCCAGAAGAGACGCAAAAACGAAAGACAGGTGTGGCGACCCGCCTTGAATTTCCCACCACCGCTCACCGTAACATCATAGATTTTGATGGGGACTGCTTGGGTCCAGATAACTGTTCTTCGGTGGAGTTGCACTACATTCCATTCTAGAAGAGCGGAAGGCTACTTGGCAAATTTCAAGAGCTTTTACAGGTCCACAACGGCCTAAGTACAAAAAGTACTTGGGAATCTGTGACGTCAAGCTAGCGCTGGTATTGCAGCGCAAAATTTATTGAGAACTGTGACCTTCATTTGCTGTTCTAATAATCTACTTAACACTACGAAATTGAAGAGCATTTCTCCTTATAGCGTCCCTTTAATGTTCCTTGCGTAGTTTTGCACTGCGCCACCGGTAGCATTTCACTGGTAATGTATGCTCGCCGTTTCTGTCGTAGCGTGCTGCGGTGAATCACTTATTTTGCTACTAGTTTTTATGCGTAAATGATTATGTAAACTGAAGAGAACACTAAACTATATTTCTTTTTTCTGTGTGTGCTTTCGTGGAAGGCTTACATTTTAATTTAAATTCCAGAATTTTACATGCCAAAACCATTATCTGATTATGAGGCACGCTGTAGTGGTGGACTCCAGATTAATTTTGACCACCTGGAGGTCTTTAACGTGCACCCAATGCATGGCACATGGGTGTTTCTGCATTTCGCCCCCATCGAAATACGGCCGCCACGGCCGGGATTCGATGTCATGACCTTGTGCTTAGCAGTGCAATGCCGTAGCCACCAAGCAACCATGGCGGGTTGGAAGGCTTACACCTGCTCCAAACACAATAGTGAGTGCTCCAGAATTAGATTTTGCGTGCTCCAATGGCTGCTCCAAAACGCTGAAGGGCATTCCCACCACTGTGGATATTTGGATGCATATACGTTCAGTGTTTATGCTCTAACATTGAAAGAGTGAGTTTGTGGCGACTACCTTGCAGGCACAACACCACATGCACCCACCAATGTGTCGGTGAACACTAGCGCCTTTGCCGCCACTGTCTCTTGGCTGCCAGGTTATGACGGGGGCCACCCACAGACCTATGTCCTCTGGTTGGTGCTCCTTTCGTCATCTTGGTCTGCATGGTCACAAATGGTGGACGTTGGTTGAACAGAAGTAGGGGATTGTGCGATAGAGCCTTATTCAAAGCTTGCACGATGAATAAAACTGCTGGTTGCATGGCTGTGCATGGTTGAAGTTGGACAGAAACAGGAACTCATGTTTTGAACACTTTTGATGATAGCTTGTTGCATAAATGCTTTGTGCGGATTCTCAGAGATGTCGGGCAACAGTGACAGCATAAGCTTGCAGGACGCACCACGTGGGAATACCTCGGTTAGGCAGCCACTTGATCAGAGACTCCAGTGTTGCAGATCAGAGACTCACCTGTGCAGCAGGAACACTCTCATTGTGGAATGTGTTATTATTGAAGAGTGTCTGCAAACAGTCCGAGACTTGGACTGAAACTCTCCCTTCATTCGGAAGCATACAGAAATATATACACAGCCGAAATGTATGTACAACGCCTCTTCTTGGGGGAAAGAAACTGAAGCGAAACCGAAACTTAACTGAATCACAATAGAATGCATATGCACTGGTCTAGTGGTGGAGGTGGAGGTGCAGTTGTGGGACGACTGGGTGGGTGCTTGTGAAAATATCAAACTGGCTACTCTTGCAAGGAAATTAACTCGGTCATTGTGCTGTCCTCACAGTGTTGACATAAAACTCAGTGGAACTCGTACAAGGCATTTCTTCATTGTGTCTTTGCATGCAAAGGGGTTGGTCCCGGCTTCGATCCCCGTACCAGGTTGAATGTTTCTTCAACTGCGAAGCTTTCTTTTTGAGATGCCCGCAAAGGTTTCCTTTGTAGCTTCATGCTATATACGGCCGAATGACAATTTTCCTTTTCGTTTGCTTTGTTAATTAGAGTGATGAGGCAGTGACCTCTTGCACAGGTACCGACTGGTGGGGCAAGGTGATGCTGAGTGGCGCACCATCCGAGTGTATCCGGACAACGCCATCACACTGACCATCCATAATCTGCAACCTGAGTCTCAGTACGAGTTCCAGGTGCTCTCGCGGAATGCCTTTGGAGATGGACTTTACAGTGACATTGTGCGCGCAAACACTACTAGTGAGTGTTCACTGTGGCCATATTTATATCTTGCATACATTGTTTTGCTTTTTGGCGGTGACCGTTTATCACTGCGTTATCCCTATTATCAATTTATTGCTAGGCGTAATGCATGCCTATTGTATCCGACATTTCTTAAATAGCTGATTCGAGCTGTTGATTCTAGCAAAAGACTGTTGTCTAATTAGATTAGGTGCATTATACAAATACTGTTTTATATTCTCTAATGTACGCGAGCGCCAGCGATTACGCTAAAATGTACAATAAATCGTATATAAATAGCAGACAGAGTTAATTTGTCTGTTCAAATTCAACAGCTGGTGAATCTTCTTGCTTGGTTTTCTGTGTACACGTTCACCCATTGAGAAGTTAAGATTCCTGACTCACCGTTTTAACAATGTTTGATTCTTCACCATCACTACAATGCAGCAATATTCTCTCTTGATTGGAAGTCAGCCTTGTGGCAACTATAAATCCTTCCATAGTTTGCAAAACTTTGCTTTATGGCTTAAATAGCAGCAGTCATGGCAGCGATTTTTTCTTTACAACCTATAGATTTTTAAAGGCATTTGGACTGAAATTCAAACTACTTTCAAGAAGAGTCGACCTTATGCAGCATTCCACAGGCAGTAGTGGCATAGGAAGAAGTGGAATTAGGGAGAGGGAATGTGAACCCCTTAACCTCTAAATTCTTAGCCATCGTGTGTACATTGAACATAGATTGAGTTCAGGAGCCTCTTCGTCACCCTCTTCCACAAATAGGATTCTGGTCACACAACTGCGACTACAGGCAGCCTTCCGAACACCTAGCTAAAAATAAGATGGCTTAGCTCATGTGCTCATTCCCAATGGCCCATCTTGCTTAGTCACCGAGATACACACCTCAGTTGTGTGTGCTAAAGTATTGGAAGCGCAATTGCAGAATCTTGCCGAAGGTCCAATTTAGTGCTTTGATTACATTAGTCTGTTAATTCAAAATGTTGGTTTATCAAAATAAATGCTCAAATAAATAAGTGCTCGAAAACCTAGATGAAGTTATAGTCTAAATTGCTTGCTTTGTATGCTTAAGTCTCAAGGAGAGAAAGGGGACATTATTGCCTTATAGAATTTGTCCTTGTTATGTACAGTGGCACTCTGGCCTCTACTGAATTTGTGTTGGTGGTTTATGCATGTGCAGAGTGGAACTACATTGAAGGCGCCTACCCGACTGATGCGTATGGTTCCACCTACATCCCCACTGTGAACAGGACTCCGACAGGTAAGAAATCGTTGGAGGCTGTACATACCTGGCAGGCTACTAGATATGTTGCTTAGAAAGGCTATAATGTGCAATCGATCCAGGGGAGCAGATGTACAGTCGAACACATCTATAGCAAATGCAGTAATTCTGCAAAAAGCAGTCATTATTCCAGTAATTCATTGTACCTGGACTTGCACCAAAAGGGACTGAAATTCAAAGGTAATAGAACTAGTTGCAATGAGCCACCTCTTCATGAAAGAAATGAGTGAAGGCTTCTTCCACTCTACAGTGCTTTACCAGTCTTTCACAGATTTCACTCCTCCACAAATGGGCAGGGGAACACACGAGCGTGCGCAGCTAGGTGGTGTTGGCGTATCTAGCCCCGTGTTGGCCTTATGAGGTGCGGCTTTCCTTTATTATGATACTGTACTTATTTTTTATGCAATTTAAATATCCCTTTTTCTTTTTCCTTTTGTTCATTTGGTCATATATTTATTTGTGTGCATGCACTCACTGATTGTATAATAATCCTACCTCGTCGGGCTCTTTCGACTATCTAAATAAAGATAAACTGAGCAAAAAAAAAAAACGTAGTTAGAGAATAACAATGAAACTTGAGAGGAACCTAGGCCCTTACAATGAGCAATGGAAGCAACAATGATAGCGTAAGGTGTAAGGCTCAGAGACAAGAAAACAGCACTATAGATTAGAGAGCAATTGCAGGGAGCTGATATTCCTATTGAGATTGCGAGGAAGAAGTTGAATTGTACAGGTCGTGTGATGTATAGAGTAGGACAGCCGGTGATCTATTGCCTATGGAAGGGAAGTATACTCTGTGGTGGCAGAGGATTAGGTGCAGTGGTGGGATTACGATGCCTGGAGGCACAAGATGCAGTCAGCTGATCCAGGACAAATGTCACTGAAGAGTGCTGAAAAGACCTTTGTTTTGCCGTGGACATGTCAGTGATGATGATAATGCATTCACTGTGACTAGGAGCAGGCATTTGGAGCTTAAGCACTGTCTGGGTTGGCATTATAAGCCTTTTGTCACAATTGACCAACATTAGGTGAACAAGGGAAGCCTCAACTTACAGCTAGTGTTTTAACAAAGACCTCAGGCTTTTCTTTACCTGCTGCCAGTGAGCAAGCAACAAAATGAAACTTAACTTCAGCACTTTGTCATGCTTGCTAAAAGGCACTCGTCCGTCTAAAAAAAGATGCTGATTGGCAATGCTTTCGAATGGCTTTGCCTACAGTATATTCATAGATCTTCTTTTTTTCTTATTGTGATACTGTAAAAAGTCTCTATCTTTTGTGATGCCTTACATACGGTCACTGAGATTGCTTAAATCATGCTTGGGTAATCCTGGCCAGCGAAAGTGTGTGTTACAGCAATGTACAGGTCGTACCATTTTTTTTTCCTCTCAGTACTGCGTTAAAAAGAAATGTTATCTCATTGTAGCTTGTCTTTTTTTAAAACAAATTGCACTCCCTTCCCTTGCTGTCCACTGACTTGCTTGTACTGTGCAAATGCTTTTCATGTTCTCCTTGCTTCACCAACAAACCTTGGGATGTATGTCCATCATCTTGGCGTCAGTCACCCTTGTATTTTTCTTTCTGCATTTCTTTTTTTTTTTCTGTTAGCATGAGCTTTTGGATTTGGTATTTGATTCTGCTGCTGAATTCAACATATTGACTTTTCTTGTTCCCAGTTGACATTGTTTCTTCCTGCTTTTGTTCATTTCCCCCCCTCTTATCTCATGCATGTGGTGGTCTCTCTGTTGAGTTCTTTACAAAGCTTGCTTCTCCAGCATATCATTAAAGCTTGTATCTCTCTCTCTGTTACTTCTGTGTCCTCTTTTGTTTTCTTGTGTTGCAGACTGCCCATCCTCCATTCTTGTGCCCATTGTTTGAGTGGTGCCAGTCTAGCTTCTTCGTGGATCTCTGTCTGTGTGTGTGTGCCTTTGTCTGTTCTCTCTTGCTCCCTTTTACCCATTCCCCCTCGTCCATGCTGCTCAATGTGTCTGCTGCAAGGTGCGTGAGAAGCCAGTGCTGATCCACCACCACTGCAACTTAATAAGTATGCTGCCTCACACAATGGCCACCCATCAGGGGACATGCTACTCTTCATCAGTGTGCAACATTGCACTAGTTGACTCTTTGTAGCGCAGTAGGAGAGAAAACTTGCAATTGCAGAGAGGATGGCAAGGTGGTGCAGACAACCAGATTTCTGCAATCACACTTGTCCTGAAAGTTTACGTTGAACTCTGGGTGTGCTCAGGGGTGCGATCGCGCAAACAGCTCGCTTTTCCGTTCCTTCGCTTGCCTTCTCGTGATCGGTCAGAATTGTGATTGCGTCAGCGGCCGTCAGAGACAGCGGGGCGGTAGCGCAGCTTTCCCACTTTGTGACGTAGCAGTCAAACCGAACGTGCGGAAAGCGAGCTGTTTGCGCGATCGCACCCCAGGGTATCAGTCTGCAGGGTCAATTGACTGATGGGCCATCAGTGAGCAAAAAACAAAACAAAACTTCACTTGAGCACTTTGTCATGCCTTCTAAAAGGCATTCATCCATCTAAAGAAAAGCTGCTGTTTGGCAGTGCTTTCGAATGGCTTAGCCTACAATATATTGTTATACTGAAGAAAGTAACACTCCTATAGTTAGTTCTGTTGCCCGTAGGTTGTGCTACAATTTCATGACCGTGAGTGCTGCAATGATGCAATGTGGTCTAGCCTAGCATTGCTGCCAATATCTTGAATTGGTCTGTCAAAGAACTGGAGAATGCACACCACATCTATATACAGTTAAACCTGCTTATAACGAACCTCCATATAACAAATTCCTGGATATAACAAAGTTTTTCTATTCCCCGCCGTTACTCCATAGAAGCGCATGTATTTGAGACCTCTACGTAACGAAGTGGCAGCGGGAGATCCCCTTGAAATAATGAATTTTCCTCGCCGACAACCTAGAGATTTCGCCCCAAATTTTGTCATTTTTGCGCGAGCAGCAACCGGAAGCACCTTCTCCGCTGCGATGGAATGTGAAGCGAGCACACGTGTGCGTGCGTGCAAGCGTGTGCGAGGCGGGCCTGCATCCCTCGACCCGGCGATCTTGCCGCCGCGGGCGTGACCTTTCCCCCTCCCTTCATTAAAACCTGATCCTGCCGCTTGCTGCAGCCGGCCTAGCCCGCCAAGCCGGCACTCTCCTTTTCCAGTTGATGTTGCCGACGCGCTGGCAGATGCTGTGACAAATCACACTCGATGAGCACGGACACGCGCTGTCAAACGCTGGCAGCGTCTGGAAGCGCCGCTGCAGAAGCGAGCGAAGTGACCTTCGTGCTGTTGTCTATCGCTTCAACGCAAACTGAGCGCCGAGAACACACAGCATGCACAAATGTACGAGCCGCCGACGCACCTACACTGCCTAGACTCTGCCCCAATGCAGATCGCTTTCAAGATATGGCCCACGCGACCGTGCGCCGCCACGCAGTACGCAGTTGATGCCAGAGTACAGTACAACGCCGCTCGCTATCCCTCCCCCCTCGCCGGTGCCTCGAGCGCAACGGAAGAAGGCGTGCTTTCTCCTTGCGCGAGATTTAGACGCGGTCGTCGGCTCCCCTCGCACGTTTTCACTCACACATACAGCATACAGTGCGCGGTGACTGCGTTATTGCCCTTATACTTTATACGGAACATCTATGAGCCAAAACCAATTTTAGGGCCACAACGCGTCATAGACACCATCTTTAGATAGCAAATACGGATCTCAAGGGCTATACTTTTGCTGGCGGAAACTGAAAATACGTCATAGTTGTCGCCCCCGGCACTTTGGGCGGCCAATGCCATTGTCAAGCCCCCAAGCCAAGCGACATGAAAAGTCAAAATGGCCGCTCAGGGCCGGCGCAGGGCAGCAGTTCGCAACATGTGATGCGGGTTGGTTACCCCACAGTTGCGACACAACAGCGGGGTAACCAATGCATTGGGTTCTATGGGAGCTGTGCCGGGACCTGCAGAAAACAAAGTAACAGCCGGAAAAACGCAGCACCCGAGAACGTAACAGCGGGGTTCTACTGTAACACTGTACGACGCTACAACGACATCGTGACGCGCGCTCTTCGTTTCCAATGCCTCGCGCTCGGAGTAAATACAGTAAGCATTTCTTTTTCGAATTTTCGTGCCGAACCTGCATGTAACGAAATCCTCTTTATAACGAAGTTTTTCGAGAATTTGTCAATTACGTTATATCCAGGTTTAAATGTATATGTTGCCAAAGCTGTGTCACCAAGAAAACTTGAGAGTAATAACAACATATCCTAACTCACTATCTGTAGTCCATTAAACAACAACAACAACAACAACAACAACAACAACAACAACAACAACAACAACAACAACAACAACAACAATAATAATAATAATAATAATAATAATAATAATAATAATAATAATAATAATAAATAAAGTACTGTGGTCCTGTCAATAGTACCTCACTTGTTGCACCATACTGTGTAAAAAGTAAAAAGATTGAATAATATTATTCATTGAACAATAGATAAGCAAAAAAGGGAATATACAAAATCACCTTACAAAAGTCAGTAGATTGCATGTTGGCCCATGCATTGGAGTGTACCTGTGAACCTGTGCATCATTTTCAGTACATTAAGTGAACATGTGCAGCTGCATTTCATTTCACCTTATCATACAGCTATAAATATAGTTTCAATGAAGAGTAATGGCATTGCACATCCTAACAGTGCCTTTGTGTACTGTAATTTCAGAACCACTGCAACATAGGCCCTCTGTGAAAACTTCCAATTTGGCCTCCTGCACAGCAAACTTTTTTTTTATATCATACCCATGGTGAAGGCATTGGGAAAAAATTCATGGATGATTACGATACTCCCTAATGCAAAACTTGAGCGCAGCTTTATATGTGTTTTCATTTTGCGCTATATTGACTGGTGCGGACAATCTGTCTTGTGCGGCATGTTGCAAACAGAGTAAAGTGCGGCGTGACTGCCTCGCTAATCTGGAGATAGCAAGTGGCAGCGTGTGGGTGATGCATGGGCGCGACTCAGAGCAGCCACCACAGACACGGTCCAGACATCATCTCGTAGCCATTGTCGCTGTACTACGCTTCTCACGCTTTCGCCATACCCTCCTCCACCGCTTTCCTCCTCGCGTTTGCTCTTTCATCCTTCGCTGTGTTCGTTCGCTTGGTTATGCCGATGCCAATGCTCGCCGCAGGAACAAGCGCCTAAAAGCTGAGCTTTAAAATTTTTTTACAACATTAACTGTTTCTCGTTCAATGCTTGTGTGGTCTGAATATACACTACCATGGTGAATGTCTCTGCTGCATTCACCCTTCTATTCATAAATGTTTCTCCCCTTAGCGTGCTGACTAGCAGACTTGCGGGACCAGAGGGTGGCCTTTCTCCTTGACCTTAGAAATCACTTCACTTGATCAGCACTTCTTGGTGATTAATGAGCTGTAGTTTTGCTACCACATACTTTCAGCATCTACTCAAAGGCACTGGGGTGGAGGAGCATTTCTTAAGCAACTTCTCGTTACAGCCATTGTCAAGGAGTGTTACTCAGGCACCTTTTGTATTTTGTTTTGTTCTGTCTGTGTCTCCGTCATTTCTTGATCTCCTCTTTCTTTCCTCATGTTTTAAATTCCTCTATTCCCTCCCCCTGAAAGAGTAGGCAGGCGTTGTGCCCCTCTCGGTGGCAGTTGTCAGCTTGCTCCCTCCCTATTTCCTTCGTATCCTTGTGTTATATGTACTCAAACCAAATAATAATAATAATAATAATTGGGCAGTGGCACTGCCCTCAACTCTAAGAAGTTGAGGCATCACATCAAGCAGACGGATGCTTAAGAGGAAGGTTTAGCTCGGGGGCTCCTATCTAAATACACGGGAACGAAGCATTTGTTTTTGTTGGCAAACACTACACCGAATTTGATGAGGTTTGTTGCATTTAAGATAAGTTAGAAACTTTGAACCTTTAAGTTAGGATCTACTGATTGTTGGAAGTGGAATTTTGACTTAGGCCATGAATTTTTTAATAAATACTTGTGAAAATCGCAATATTTCAAATAAACGAAACTATTATGTTTACAACACTGTAACTCAGCGATGGCAAGTGATATCACAATTCTGCAAACTGCACATAACAATACATCTAAAGCAGACAAAATTGATGTAGTGTACACCTATGTGAACTATACCATTATTATATGAGTAGGACTTTTGCAAAACACTCGTAAATACTGTGAATTCACATATCAAATGTGTCCACTTTGGATTTTCTAATAGATGCAGTTTACAGAACAGCTATATCTGTTTTTGGAACAGCGTTACGCATTTGTAAACTTTGTGCTTCTATTTTTTAAACATATCAATTTTCAGCAATTCTCCCTGAAAATTTTTAGCCCCTAAATGAAAAACCCGCTTCCAACAGTCACTAGAATTCAACTTTCTCTCTCAAATGCAACAAGTTTTATTTGAATTGGTCCAGGGGTTCTTTCATAAAAGCGTTTCTGTGTTTTACATGTATTTGAATAGGTGACATCAGAATTTTCCCAGAGCTGAAGCGTCCTCTTAAGAAATGAATAATTCATTTTTATTAACTTTTGCTTAGAGGCTGATGAGCATTACAGAGGGAGTGGGTACATTTTAGCTGTGATCAGTTGTGAACAGGAAAAGGAAAAATGAAAAAGAAAAGGGAGATAAAGAAAAGAAACAAGAATGCCATTGTATAAAAATTAGACAAAGCCAGACAAGAAACATTATTATGAAAATACCGTTTTCTCAAAAGATAATCGATTATAGAAGTCCTACGTCATGATTCATCGGCTAAGGTGGTGATGGAAGAGGAAAGTTGGTTCCACTCGAAACAAGTTTATTGGCATAAAATATTGAGGGAACCTCCAGTTCAACATGGAGGTTCCATCAACAAGGAAGAATGGCCATCTACTATTACAGTAGTCTACATGAGGTTAAAGGTAACACGACTATGAAATTAGTGCTTCAATAACCAGGTTTATTACGCAAATTTGCAACAAGGGGGCCTACTGTGTAATTTTGCCCTCAAAGGGGTACTTGTGTGCCACAGTCATCATCATAATCTTTGCCTGCAGCCAGTTCCATGTTGGCTGCAGAACAAGCAGCTCTCCCAGCGATATCACAACTACTGTTGTCTAGTGCTAGCCCAATCTTTTGACACCGCCTAGTGCTTTGCCATTCTCGACTGTTTTCCTTTCCTTGGCGCAAATGAGGATAGGAGAATTAATAAGAGAAAATGCAGAGAGGTCGGCCTAGGGTAATAGTCCTCCAGCCTGCTGAGAGGAAAGGGGAGAAAAAGAGGGGTGAGGATAGGATATGATGATGAGGATAGGTATAGTAGGGCGTGAATATACGCGTTCTTGTCCAAAGGGCCTGCCCTTTACACTCTAAGCTTGTGTTGATAAAAAATTCTAAGATAGCCTAGGTGGCTTGATTCATTGATCAATGTCTGACCAAGGGCCCAGTAACGCTTTCTCACTCGACGGCCTATTGTTAATTTGCGCTAACAAAGTGGTCGATGCCAGCTGTTCAGTCATATTTAGGGCAGGCAACAAGCATGTGCTCCGCTGCCTCGGGAGTTTTCACTGTGGAAGGGGAGGCTGTTATGGTTGTTCTGCAAAGACTCCATAGTTTCTTCATCGCTCATCACCTCTTAGTAGTATCAGTGTCTTTCTTCTGAGTGCACGGCTTCGTATGATGTGCACTGTCTCCGACCAGTGGGTCCAGGGGCAGAGCCCCACGGCCTGACACGCAGCCCCCCGGCTCCCTCCTTCTACCTCGTCCTCCTCCCCTCCTTCACCGTCTCCGTCACCAGGTCCCAAGCCGTCTGCGCCGCGCAATGTGACGGTACGTGAGACTTCTGCCGGGGTGCTGGTTACGTGGCTGCCGCCAGTCAACTCATCGGTGCCTATCGCCTTCTACTGCGTGGAGTACCGGTCGCCAGACAAACCATGGGCACGCAGCACCAACATCATGACTGGCAGCGAGTACACCAGTCAGTCAGGGCCTTGGCCCGCTTCTTTTTTTTTTCCACATGTTATCTGTCATGGTGGCCCAGCACAGCAACTTCAAATCAAATCAAATCAAATCAAATTACCTTATTTCAGCATCACAATGCAAACAGTACGGATGTTGAGGGCTGTTGACAAAAAGCCAGAAAATGACTTGACGAGGTTGCAGTCCCTTTAACTTGGCACAAGCAGACTGGAACGTAAGCGCAGAGCAACATTATTGGTTACCTTCACAAAACAAGAAAGAAAGAAAAAAAAAGGGAAGAAATAATTTATATTAGCAAGGGATTGTCACTTTGCTTAGCTGAACCCTTGGATCAAAGGGCCTACAGGAAAGGATATTAGCACTGGCGTGAGTGACTTATCGGGCCATACAATGTTGCATGACAAAAAGATGGGAACAGGATAGGGTACCAAGCCAATGTCAACACACCTTAGTGAGTTGCAGGTGGCATCTGAATGTGTGGTACGCAGTCCTCTGTGACTCTTATGATCTCAGGTAGTGTGTCAGAAAACTTGGAAGAAAGGGTAGGGACAAAAATTAAACATTGGCCCTGGATTCTGGCCTGCCTGGGTGAAGTTAGCTCGAAGTCAGCTGCCATAAGAGGTATAAGTTTGGGAATCAACACTGGTAAAACTTCGGTAGACATATGGTTACCAACATTAGACCTACCACATTGTCCAACTTCGTCAATACTTGCCAATAATTCCAGGAGAAGATTTGACAGTGGAAAATATTAAATTTAGGTCACCCAATTATTATAGCGAGTATACAGGATGTTTACTATGGCTGCTCTCTTGTGATATTTGAGCTTTCAGTGTTAAGTATTTAGCAAACGACCCAGCTATGCATTTTAAGTGCGCAAACGAAATAGCTGGAGTTGCTGACTTCAGACTGGCATTCCACTTTCAAGCTGCTACCATTGCTACCAGCTAAGTGCACATGCATCATTCCTTACTGTATTTCTTCTTCGTGCTGGCTGATAGGAAAGATAGCGAGATATGGTAATTACTGTATCGCTTGGCAACAGTTTGGCTGTTGAATAAAAGGACGACGATGCCGACCACAAAAGATAAAAACAATGCAAGAACGTTTCGTCGCCTTTTTATTCAATGATTCTTCCCGACCAGACGGTTGTCGGTCGAAGCCTTGATTTCAGCTTGGCTGTTGTATAACTCCTGACCTGCATAGCTCAAACACAATGCCTCAACATTTTTTTTTTTTTGAGTTCTTTGTGCTTTGAATGGCGTATCAGTGAATGAAACCTACCACTGTGGTCTAGTGTTGAGTCAGTAAAAATTACTTTGTTATTAGACCTTGCTGCCTAATGGTACTTGAAAGGCTGAGAACACTCTCCACCACAAGAAGCACAGGTAGTTCTTTTGTTTTGCAGAAATGATATCAGTGACACGATATGCACATATTTCAGAAAAAAAAGAGAAAGAGAGAGAGAAAAGCATCATGCAGCATTGACATTTTGGTTGTCATTATACATTGGTCCTGTGATTCTTGTGGTGCAGCAAGGCAGAGTCCAAATAATTGAAGAAGTGAGAAAGATTGAAGTCTGAAAAATCAGTCTGCTATTATACTGATTTTTATTAGAAAACGTGAGTGTCTTAAGGAGTGTCAGGTTCCATATTCAAATATACAAATTTTCTAGCCTCATTTGGGTTCACAGCATTGTCATCTGTGTTGTTTTTGTCACTTGGTGAAACAGAGCGGTAGATACACTATTACAAATAGATACACGCATGGAGGCATTTGCTTTTTCTACTTCTTAATACTATATGTGTTTATGATTACCTATATATATATATATTTTTTTTTTGTTCTTAAACAGGAAGACAATAGATCACCCAATAAAGAAAGAAGGAAATGTACTACGCTAAGAGGCATCATATAATAGTCCTATGTCTAATGTTTTTGTCAAGTAATTTAAAAATCTTGTTGATAATTAGGGTATAGCTTGGGCGAGTTGGTCGTAGTTCATAACGGCGGTATTGCGTAGCGCGCGAGATGAGTTGGAAGTTAGCGCTCTCTACTCTTCTCTGTCCTTTTTCCTACATTTTGCCTGCTACGCAATACCGCCGTTGTTGATAATGTTTTGTTGATTGTGGGCTTCACACTTAATGTCACCAAGCTGTACTAGGCTCGTATATGGCTTTCACTGGTACTTAACATCATTGCATACTGTAGTTTTGTGAACTCCTTTCGCGTATCAGACCTACTCATGCTGTTGGAGTGAAGATGGGTTGCAATTTATTTTTAATCGGTCCTTAATTACTTTTTATTGTTGTTGATGCTATTGTTAACTACCTGGTTGCTTCAGGATGCTGGATGAACAGCATCCTGAAGCTGTTCCCAATTTGGGACAATGAGAGATTCTTAAGCCTCTTTTGCTGAGGGTACTTAATATGAAAGTTTCTGAGATATTTGAAGTCATTGTGATCTGAAGGCCCAGTTCTGTGATACAAAGGCTATTCAGAGTTTATCATCCTTGACACAGATGCTGAAGTGATATGAAATGCATCAAGGGTGGCCCTTGCGCAACAAACACCACACCATAATCAATGAATCAAGGTGCATTATTTTGCTTGATGTGTGGGATCTGGTGAATCCCTTGCCTCAGCATTACTGCCCATGCGGGAGTAAGTGCAGCTTGTAAAATGAATGTTCTCCTAACGCAGTCACTGACTTGCCTGAGGGGACCAAGTTCTACATCCGCGTCTCAGCGTTTTCCATTACCTCTGCCTTTGAGTCGAGCCCCGAAATACTACTTACCCTGGCAGGTAAGTTTCTCACATTGAGAAATTGTTTTATGCCGCCCCATCATTTCTAGCAGTAATTCATTTAGTTATGAATTAAAGCACCGCAAGAAAGATGTAGTTGTCTGCGATTGATTTTGGAGCGTATGAAGTTCGTAATCATGCCTTTGCATATTGTTATGGCGCAACCGATAGTGGCACTAGTCAGAAGAAGACAATTTGACATGTGGAGGTGGAATCGGTCTCGACAGCCATCTTGTTTATGTGTCGCTGCCACTCTTGTATATATTGTAAATACATCTTTATCTGTGACTTCCGCATCGTTACAATGTAATCTACCTCGGCGTTTTGTGCGGCAGAGCAAACTGCTGACCGTACCCTACGATTGTGAATGCAAGTGTCGCACAAGCCGACCATGGTGAGATTCTTCAGGCAACAAAGAAAATGACACACGTACGCCCACACAGAAGCTATTCTGCGTACAAAGCTGGCCAAAATACAATGATCAGTACCTCACTTACTTCGGAAGCAATAGTTTGCCCTAGAGGCTGCCAAAAAGGTCAGAGGAGTAACTTATTCAGCCCCTGGAACAACAAGCTTAAAGCAATTTTGCAACAATATCTGTAAAGGTGTGTAACACGTCTGGTATTAAAGGGCATCTCTTGACTAAATCTTTTCCAACAAAATGTTTTTGATTGTACCTAGTGAGAGTAATCAGGAATGAAATGATGTTGCTGCAGGGATGTGATTGCTGCTCCAATGCTGCTACATGCTGCTACATTTTCGATAATGTGCTCCAAAGCTGCTCCAAAAGGTGTTTTCTGCTACTTTAAAAAACAAACTTATCTAACAAGTGACATCATTTATCACATGCACTCATCATGTGTGCACATGGAGGAAGTAAAACGTGGGTGCAAGAGTCGGGCTACTCCACGCTTAGAATGTCCTGGCTCCGGCCATTGCTGAAGTGGCTCTTAGGAGGTGAGAGCACATAAATTTCTTAATGCTTTATGGAAAAGCATTTTGCTGATACAGCAAAGCCTTTTTGTGATGTGACTTTGCTGTGGTTTCAAGTGGGTACACGACGGCTGAAAATTTTGCTAAACGGGGGCAACTCATCGCACATGCTACTGAGCTTGTTTCTCTTCCTTACACTGCTGCCAGATTGCTGTTTTCTGCTGGTGTAGCTTAGCAAGCGAGCATGGCGCACTCCTAAAGCTCTTCCGTAGTCGAGTTCCCCAAATTCCCGTCTCCATGTGCACTTCTACATTTCCCGCCATTTTAGCGCCCAGCCTCCTGCAAACTAGAAAGCTAAAGCAGATATTAAGAGTGGTTTGTGGTCATACTATCATCGTGATGCTGTAGTGGTCGTATTATCGTCATCCCAGCTTCATCATCTAATTTTCTTCATACCATCGTCTTCATACAGTTGTCATTCCATTGCTATGATGCCATCATCATCACACCACCATCGTCATTACTTCGTCATCATGCATAGGATTCGCATGTTTTAGCGTCACAACTTTATGTTGAGCTAAATGATTCTTGGTAAAAATGTGCTTGTTTCCCATAAATTGGGCTTCCTTCTTCTGTAAGCTCACTTGCTTCTCTCAAAGGCAATTTTTCCATTTGGAAATATGCATCCACATGCTCCAAAAGCTCACTTTTCTGCTCCAAAGTGCACTTCTGGTTGCTCCAAGAAGCTGCTCCAAAACGGCCTCGGCCAATCACATCACTGTTGCTGCCATAATCTTCCACTACTTTTCGTTTTCCTACTGCACTCAAAGCTCTGTGCTGCACTCGTACTGAATGATGCCCCCAATGCTGTGGCCATTTATTACACCTAACTTTTGTGGTGACATGACCTCGAGATTATGTGTTGCAACTCTCCATCACACCGCAGTATTTAGAGGTCATGTATGAACAGGCTGGCTATGTATAAGCACTCTGCCACTAGATGGTGCCACTGTCCCATCAGTGATGACATTTATTCACTTTTGCTTCCACCAGAGGCACTGCTTAGTTGCGGCATTTAAAGAAATCTGCTTTGTAGTCATTTATTTTACTTTTACTAGGTATGAAGAAAAGGTGCGGCAAAACTTTTATAAGTTGATGGAAGGGAAACATTTCAAGCAAAATTGTGGCCTCCCCACTCCATGTACAGGATACAGGAATAATATTTGGCTCGGATGTTTGTGAAAGTATTGCCTTGTAACTGTGCAAATTTACTTACCAAGCTCAAAAAGTATGGCGGGGTCCCTTGAATGATCAAATAAAAGCATGAACAAGCACATTTTAGCATTGCATGGAGATTCCCTTGGTAAATTTTCTTTTGGCCTTGTCAGCAATATATTTTAGCTTATAACAACTTTTGTCAGTTATAGTAAGTAGGGGTAGAATTACATTTGGCATTATTGACGTGAACACGTGCAGACACACTTCATGAAAATAAAAGAAAGTGCATGGCATTTGCTTGAGTGGTTCAAGTGAGTGACTTGTCTTAGTGAAGCCTGTTGCAGCCTGCATGGAGCATCTGTGCTACATTATGCATGGAAGAAGAACATTACAGCGGACTTGCATTTATCCACTCTCTTAGGGGCAACAGACACTTCCTCAATATATAGAAACAGTAAGAATATGTGAAGTTGTATGCAATATGGTCCACAATAGAATTCAAGCTATTCTATTAATTTGATATGAAATATGAATTCTATGAGCTATTCTATTCTAAAATATGTGCAGAAAATTATTTTATGCAAAGTACAAGAGGGATTGAATAGCCACTGCTAAGCTCTATGGCAGAGAGAAGATGTAGAAATGGAGTGCATGTGCGCATGTCCGAGATGTCAAAGTTGTGAATGTGTGACCGGTTTGTTGAGGAGATCTGGTTACAGCTTCCCTCAACATATACACCAGTCTGTATGTTTAATTTGGGAGCATTTTGACTCTTTCTGCGTAGGAAATGTCATCTCATGAGCCTTTTTTGTGGCCATGTTTGTTTTCACTGGGGACCCAAAATTTATTAAAATTAATTGAAAGCCTTGTTTGAGTTCAACATGTTAAAAAAAGAGAGGGAATGTTTATTAACAAAAAGGCTGAGAAGTAGGCCCAAACTAGCGTGCACTAGCTAGCCTGCCTCATAAAACAGGTTCAAGATGAGGTGAAAGCATAGAAGCCCTAGCAAAATTAGGAGAGTTGTTTGAAAGAGCACGAAGTTTGAATTGTCCGCGCAAATTGTTTCGAGTCAAGCCGTATTTGTGTGAAGTTGTAAAGTTGATTACTTTTTCATAAGCCACAAGACGTTGTGTTGGACTGGTGTGAGGTGGACTCACAAGGGGGAAAGTTGTTGTCCCAAGTTGGTCTCGCCGCTGCTGCTGGCAAGGCCTACTCGTGGTGTCATCGTTGTTTGGACGAGGAGTGCGAGAAGGAAAGAGGAGGAGGAGGAGAACGCTGTGTTTCTGTTGGCGGCGCCACCAGGCTGCTGTGTTTCAGACCGGGGCCCCAAGTACAAGCGGGACCAGGCCATCATCTCGGGCGTTGTCGGTGGCGTGCTCTTCTTCATCGTGGCCATCATCCTCTCGGTCTGCGCTGTCAAGATCTGCAACAAGCGCAAACGGCGGAAGGCCGAGAAGGGTGCGTACCATTTCTCACTGCTGCAATTCTTCCACGTCACCTTCTCGCCAGTGATAAACAGTGCCTGAACTAGAGATGTCTATGGAGCCAACATTTTGACAAGCGTTTACATAGATCACTTCCCCCCCTCCCCCCCGCACCTCCAGTGGGGAGGCATGAGCTATACCAATGCTGCCGAGGCAAGCAGTTGTTTCCCTGACGAAGAGAAGTCCCCTTGTCGAAACCTTGGCTCCAGAGACACCTCTTGTTCAGCCACTGTTATATCAAGTCTGCGAATTTCTTGTTTTGACTTCTCCCCATTGTTCACACAAAGGAGAAATTTGATAATTTTAGGTCATATAACTCAAGTGCATTAGCCATTGCAAGATGATGAAGTCGTGCAGATATCGGAATTAGAAATTTAATTTTGTTGTTGAAACTAGATCGTGGTTGTCAATTTTTAGAACATGTATACCTGTGGGCTTACATGTTTTGGACAGGCATGTTAAGACTAGGTGTCATTAGCAGTGAATTTCAATGGGATTGGCTGTGTGCATGCATGGAAAGGTTGTGTAGTGCACAAACAAGTTCCTCATGGTGACTCTACACCTGTGCTCCTGCAGCGTACATGATGGTGACATGCCCTGTAGCAGATGCTCGTAATGGAGGCCACTCACATGGAGGCAGCCCTGTGTCACTGAAAAAGTAAGTTTTCATATCTCTTCACACTTTTTTCCTTGAAGTTTATGATTTGGTCACTTGTAACCTCATACTTATGTCCTATTTTCTTTCATTTACTAATTTACAACCACTTTTACTTAACTTTCCTGTCGCATTACCCCGTATCTTGGCCACAGGATAGTTTAGGCCTCAGTTGAAAAAGGGAGCCAGTTACGATACCCGTGGTCTTTCCTTCATTTTTTTTCCTTTGCTCTAATGAAATACAATAAATTACGACTACTAAATAGAACATCACAAAAGTGGGAGCATGTACTTTGGCAAGTGTACTTGCAGTTGTAGATTCTTAAACGCATCTTGAAAATGAGTGCGCATGTTTCAGCAGCTGCTGCAACAGAGACATTAATAGCAGTGCCAGTTAACATTGTAGTCGAATTGTGAAGGAGACACCAATCTGCCCAACATAGAACTCACTCCTTTATTTCTGTGTCAGTTTAAAAACTCACGCAAGCAGCTAGGTAACTACAGAATGACATACTGCAGAATTGCGGAGAACCGAAGTCACCAGTAGACAACATAGAGCCAATAAAGACAGTAGACATCGGTTGGCTGCCTCGTTAAACTGAGTTGCCATAAAAAATAAATAAGTGGCTTTACCTTTGCAGAAAGTGCAACCAATCATCCCAAACTAACAGCCGATCGAAGGAAAAAAAAAAAAAAGATTTGTCACATTTTCCAAGCTTGTTGCCAAAACTGGCCACCTATAATGTCCTCAAATGTCTGAATCTTCAAAGTTGCACTGCATTGCTCACATCCTGATGTTCATGTTATTGATGAGTTGACTGTGCTTGGAGGAACAAGCTTACCATGTGATAAAAATGTCACAGTTTTGCCTGAAAGGCAGAGCATTGATTGCGATAGCAAATTAGTAGACAGCTATACGAAGTAAGGATAGTAGGTTTATCGGCTGTATAAACTTGGAAACATTTGCTTGCTCAATGAATGAACAAGCATTAACAAAGGAATGAACAAGCCCTTGCACCCGGTCACGAAATACGAAGTTGCTGCCGGAGCACAACGCCACCCCCCCCTCCCTCCCATCCGTCAACGGCCTTTCGCACAACAGAGGACGCCGCATTTGCTCTCCGCTTTCCTCCCTCACGCGTGCTAGATTGAGCTGTGATCATCGGCTCCCCTCTCGTGCTTTCACTCACACATACAACATACGGCGCGCGGCGACGATGTTATCGCCCTTGGACTTTATACGGAACATCAAGGCGACGTTGATGCTGACGGCAACAATGCGCTTGGAGTGTCCATATAATTGCTATCACTATAAAAGAGACTACGGTACCCAACAGCTGATGAGTTGCCAACTAAATTGTGCATGATGTTATATGCCAGTGACTAAATGTTAGTCTTAGGCAGTGGTCATATTAACGTAATTAAAGGTCTGAGCACATTTTGGTGTGTGTCACTCCTTTGTGGTCTTATCTAGCCCTGCTCTTGACATAATATAGAGCACAGATAGTTCAATGTCTTGTCCGTCTTCTTTTCTTTTCGTCCTGTGTAGTTTTCGCAATGTAGTTCCAAGTATGGAGTACAGAGTTCACTTGTGTGCTTTTGCAGATAAATTCACGCATTGTGAAAATTTCACTGAAACCATACAATATCCCTGAATTATACTGAAACATGGCCAGTGACTGATGCCATAGGAAAATCTCTATAAAATCTTGCCACACTTTACTTGCCATGTATCTCATACACAAATGTCGCAAAAAATGAAAACCTCTGTAATGTCAAAGTCTGTTGAGAACTTTTCTCATGGCATCAGTACCAAGTCATGACAGTTGTTCAACGAACAGAGGTAGGTAGTGTTACATCATGTTCAAAAATTTACTGCACTTGTAGGAAATGCACTTAAAAGAAGCTGGGCCTGAGACCAAAACTTAAAAAAAAAAGAAAAAATATTCATTCTTCAAGTTATGATGCTGAAATCTTGTGATAAATGTAATTGGTTACATGTTATTTCCAGAAGTGCAGCGAAGTTTTGAACATAAATTGTGCCCTGGGATAATGCACTTAGGCGGTAGAACATAAATGCTTTGTGCCAGGCATGTTTCTGTATCCTGGCACATCAGGCCCACAATTTTGCAGCCAAAGCTACAGGTTGTGTCAACCAGTGGGAAACGTCAACCAAAGGGCACACTGCTGCATGATGGCACATGAATAATGCTATAGTTACTCGAGATCAAGCAGAAAAGGCTCATGGCAGCAGTGTTTGCGGCACATGAGAAGTAAAAGGGGGCTGTGCCATGTTTCTTAGGGTGCAGAAGTCACTGTTGTGTGGTAAAGTCATGGTTTGTTCAATAATGATGAAAGCAATCAGAAGCCTCTCATACTGTTGCCCATTGTTGCTTGTAGCAGTCGATATGTCTGGTCTTACAGTCTTCCATTTTTTATTAAGCAGAATAATTAAGTTTTATTCAGTTCATAATCAGGTGTGAGAAGAATATACATATATGCAGTGTAGTTGTGCTATGACACTGCATATTGCAGCATAATTTAAATAAAAAGCTGGGATCACATTATTGAGTTCATTCAGCAAGGTGTGCACTTGCCTCATATTAACTTTTCAAGGCTGCATGGCACAGGGTTGGTGAGGTTGGGATATGGTGTAAGACATACATCTTCAGGTGTGGACACAGCACAACAAATTCTGACATGATGCTTCCAGATAATGTCCCTTTGCATTGGCCTTTAACAGACCGATCATTGCACTGTCACCTAGTAAAAAAGGGGCTCAGCTTGTTGATATCACATTTTTTGTGAGTGCATCTCCCAGAGACAAGAGAAGATGTGAATGACGATGTGAATCAGCTTGTCTGTAAAATTACAAAGTAGCTAAGCAGAACATTCTCATGCTCCACTCAGTCGACTTGGCAACAGAGTGAAGGCAGCATGTGGTTGTATCATTTGCTGTTGTCATGAGCATTGTGCGCATGCATGCTGACATTTCTCTTGAGCGGCTGTGTGCAATTTGTTAGAAAACAGTGCTACAAGAGCGCAGATTTCCATTAGCAAGGAATTGCCACCTCTCACATGACAGACCTATGACCAGTCATCTCATTGCTTCGAACCAGGGGACATTATCAGCCCTTCCTGCAAGGCACACTGTCCACACCTAAGGAGCTTGTTTTACACCAAGGGTTAAGAGCATGGATGTGTCACTTTCGCTGCTCAGATTATCAGATGTGATATCTTTCAAGCTGCATGGTTGGTGCAGAAGGGTTGGCTCTCTGCGCATCCACCTGCCGTTGACGTCGTTCATTCCCCGCCCGCTTTTTCTCTCCTTCTGTCTTTCTCTCCCTCTCTCACACAACTGACACCATTGCCACCAACGGAGGAAAAAAGGTGAACCTCCTTTTCTTCACTTCGTTGCCTTTCTCACCACTTCATTTCATGCTCAAGTGTGCTTTTGTTCTCCGAAAACATTTTTGTCTATTGATCGCACTTACTTACCCAATCTACTCTGGTGGTGTTGACATTTTCATTAGGTCTGAAACCATTGCCATGATTTTAACAAACTAACACCTGCCTGCGGCTAATCTGATCCCCTCAGCATATGTCTGGCTGTTGCTTTTGTTCCAGGCTGCAAGAGCAGCATTTCTATATTTCTCATTCACTATTATATTATATATATATACAGGGTGTTTCATTTTAGCTGCACCAAATTTTTAAAAATTGCCTGCGGCAGATAGCACAAATATAATCCTTGATCTAAACTACTCGTTGAGGCGGCCATTACTTCCACGAGAAATCAAAACGCCTAATTGAATAATTAGCATAATTACGCTAATTAACTTTTCAATTAATTATTTTACGGCACATCTTTCAATTTACGAATTATAGCCGTTGAGTTCGTAAGGCGTATCCACTTGGAACAAATTCTCAGGACTGAATCAGTTCCCAGATTTTAATTTTCAATGTGTCCGACGAAATGCATGGGCGTTCCAGGTAACTTTTTGAGGAAAACGCTGTTTTATGCATTGAAGCACAAAAGTAACTTGAACACCAATGCATTTCATCGGACACTTTGAAAATTAATATCTCGACACTGGTTCAGTCCTGAGAATTCATTCCAAGTGGATACGCCTTGCGAACTCAACGGCTATAATTCGTAAATTGAAAGGTGCCGTAAAATAATTAATTAAAAAGTTAATTAGCGTAATTATGTTAATTATTCAATTAGGCGTTTTGATTTCTCGTGGAAGTAATGGCCGCCTCAACGAGTAGTTTAGGTCAAGGATTATATTTCTGCTATCTGCCACGGGCAATTTTTAAAAATTTGGTGCAGCTAAAATGAAACACCCTATATATATATATATATATATATATATATATATATATATATATATGATAAGGTAGACGATCAATGGGCCAGTTGTTATTTGTAGAAATGACGGCACAATGGAGGAGTTGTCTTAATTGAAAACTTAAAGTTTGTTTATGCCAACAGTTTCAAGAGGAGAACCCTCTTTTTCAAGGCAGTTTCAAGTTTTTCAACTTTTGACCTTTGAAACATTTACAACAATGCCTCCATTGTGCGATCATTTATATATATATATATACATATATAAGTAAACATTATTTTATTTCTGCAATTTTTTTTAACCAAAAATGTTGCTGAAAAGAGGGCCATGTACCAATTTAAAGCCCTTTGGTCGGAAACACTCCGTATGCTGCAACAGCGTTTGCGGCAGTACGCTAAGTTTAATGTGGACAGCATATCACTGTCCATTCTCTTTTTCCCATGTCCTGCTCGTGTGCTGAAGCTGTCGTTTCAAGCGTAACAGTTATTATCAAGCGCCGTCTTCTATGTGGTGCTCAGATTGTATATTTCTCATTCAGAGGAAGCCTTACTACGTGGCCGACTCCTCCCCATTCAGATACATGCTAAATTCAGAAATGCTTTTATTAGACATCTGCTGAAACTATTTTACTGAAATTTGTTACATTTGAGAAAACTGAATTCTACTGATTGTAAAAAGCAGAATTTGGATTCCCGTAACTCTGCACGCAAACCAGACATTGCCCTTCTGTGAACTTCATATTTTATAGAATTCGAAATGCAGGGAAGTGTGATGTATGAGCTAAAAGTTTACGTGAGATTGTTACAATGTTTACGAGAGTTTTGCAAAAGTCCTACTCTCAGATTAGTAGTATATTTCAGAACAGTGCATAATACATTATTTTGTTCACTTTAGATGTCTCAATAGTTGCACTTAACAGAATTGTGATATATCGTTTTTTCATTGCTGAGCTACAAAGTTGTAAACTTCATGATTCAGTTTTCTTAAATTTAGATTTTTTCATCATCAAGTAATAGACAGCGCCAGAATATACACGGGACCAAACGACGAGTAACGAGACAGACACTTCGAAATGCAGGGAAGTGTGATGTATGAGCTAAAAGTTTACGTGAGATTGTTACAATGTTTACGAGAGTTTTGCAAAAGTCCTACTCTCAGATTAGTATAGTATATTTTTAGCTCATATATCACACTTCCCTGCATTTCGAATTCTATAAAATATGAAGTTCACAGAAGGGCAATGTCTGGTTTGCGTGCAGAGTTACGGGAATCCAAATTCTGCTTTTTACAATCAGTAGAACTCGTCGTTTGGTCCCGTGTATATTCTGGCGCTGTCTATTACTTGATGATGAAGAACCAACTAGCCCAAAAACACGTCCTTACCAGATTTTTTCAACAATTTTAGAAAAAACGTTGTAAGGTGGATAGTGATTTTTGAGACCGAATCGAATGCAAATCGGAGAGTGCCAGAAGCGAAGCGAATTGAGTATCAAATACTTATCGAATAATTTTCAAATATTGTATAGCCGTTACCAAAATGATGTTTACATCTCAGTATTCTTAAAGTTAGCAAATTTTACTTAGTACGCTATGAAGTGTTGTTTATTAAAAGCACAAATGGAGCATTAGGAGCAAACAAGTAGTTTCTTTGCATGCACAGGGCTCTTCAGAGAGTGCGAACGATCGCTGCATATATAGCCTGCTCCACTACTTAAGTTCTCATGTTTTACTTATTTATTTGTAAAATACCTTACAAGGCCCCTACGTGGGGCATTGAGTAATGGGGCCTTACAACAAAGTGCACACATAAATGGCAAACTCGCAACAGTATCAAAGTAAAAAAAAAGAAGCACCAGCCAGGTGCAGAGCCTAAATATGCAGAAACATATTAACGACATGCAGCGGTGTATTAGAGCAGTAAAAACAACCTAATAATTTAGTGAACAAATGTACTACAGTGCAAGGCAAAAATGTAAAAGAAAACCAAAAGTGAGTATGATAGCACTGGTTAACAAGGGATAAGTGAGTTGAGCGAGTGTCGGAATTTGTCACAGTCAGTTTCCATGACCGGGGAGGCTGTCCCAGAGACGAATGGCACGTGGAAGTGCAGACTGAGTTGAATGCTTCAGTTTTACTGTAGATGTGCGTGAAGCTAAGATGATTGCGTAACCTGTGTGATGCATGCAATGAAGTTGTAGGGAGCGGTTGTTAGTGCATTGGATGCACTTATGAAATAATGACAAAAGGGCTATGCCGCACTGATTACTTAGCAGCTGAACTGAAAGATGGAGTTCCCATGTCCCATATTTGCATTTGAGTTACGCTAGAATGGTAGTCATAATTCCGGGAAATGAGACATGCAGCGCTATTTTGGATTGATTCCAGCATGTTAATTAAGTAATTTTGATGGAAAGGCCAGACCGAAGCAGTAAACTCAATTGCACAGGGGTGAACGAATGTTTGAAATGCCAGTTTACGAATAAGTGTAGGGGAGTTTCGAAGGTTGTGGCGCAAGTAACCCAGTGATCGAGTTACTAGCGCTGCAACCTTCGAAACTGTCTTTACTATACCTGCAACGGTGAAATTTTATTGTACTTTTGCTGCAATGTTATGTTTATTTGGGCGCAGTTGACATTTTGAAATATTCGAAAAGTATTTGAAAAACATTCGCATTTACGAATAGGACATTATTCAATTTGTTATCCGAAAGTTTTGGACATTTGCACATCCCTAAAAAATTAATGTCCTAAATAATTAATTTCCCTACAGTCAGTAGACGAACCTTTTAAAATGCAACAAACCTCATAAAAATTAATAATGCCAAGCGAAATAATTTCTTCATTCCATGTATTTAGATAGGACCTCCTGAAATACCACCTCCTCTTAAGGGCCCAGTATTTGTGCAGAGCTCTGTGGCTGTGTATCAAATTAAAGGACACGTGGGATGGCAATTGAACATGCACTAACTGGAGAACAGACTGGTTAGCAGAGGCAGCAGAGACAGTCGTGCTGTCTGTTTCCTGTTTTTTTCTTTGTATCCTTTAAGCACATGTTCTCTGCTTTCATTTTAAGTGCCGAGGTCATGCATCTAAAAGACACCTATAGTTGGTGATCACCTAAGAATGTAGTGGAAAATACCCTGCTGTCCAGCTCAAAGATCGAGGATTTGTGCAGATGCACCAGCTAATTACAGTCGCTGACTTTCGTGACATCACGGTGAAGGCAAACTTCTTTCAATGTCAACATGTCTCATCATTTATGTTTCAGAGCACGGAAATGCAGAGAGCAGGTGTGGTGCAGTCTTGTGGGTGGAGCTCTTGCTGAATTCTTAGGTTGTCAAAGGCAGTAATTATTCCTTCGAACTGAGAAGAAATGAGGCTAGCTCTCTTTCTACTGGCCAGATAACAGCGCAGTCCGAAATAGTTTTCTTTGAAATCTAATGAAACAGTAAATTGCCGTATGGTGTTTTCACTATGCACCATTACTAATTAAATCAGCTGAGGATATTTTTTAGCTTACATCAGGGACAGGCAGATTAAATGTCTTGGAAATGTTGTGTCTGGCTGTTGCTTTCTTTTAGCATAACTATAGCTAGCTTTGGTAAGCCAGAGATCCATTGCAACTGTGCAGCAGGTCAGTGGCCCATGCCATATAGTCAGAGTGGCTAAGCTGCTCTTTCAAGTATAAAATGGCAGAAGAGCTTCCCTTTTGTGCCAAACTAGAATGCAGAATGAGGCTTGAATGGCAGAAGACAGGAAAGACAATTTAGGCACTCTCTGTTCAGCACCAATCCAGTGTTTCGTGCCTTCCATTGTTACACCATTTATATAGTCACAGTGAGATATGACAAAGCGTATTACAGGACGAAGTGATATCTGGCATGTGATATCTGTGGTTATTGGGTGCTACTGATACATGGCTCTTCAGGAAGAGTTTGAGAAGTATGCTCTTAGATGGATGCAAACACATCCATACCAATAGTGCATTCTGTGTTGTACGTACAACTGAATGCATAAGCACTAATATCGCAAAATTGGTCAAATTTAGCAACAGTGCATATACACGGGAACCTCTAATATGATCGTAATCACCACCAGCCTATCTATGTCCACTGAAGAGCACCTGCTGGAGTAAGGCTTCTCCCAGTGATCTCTAGTTGCCTCTACCCTGAGTTGCTTTTAGAGGTGGTATATTAGTTGCTTTCAAATGTTCCTAGCTCATTGCATGCAAGACAAAAGCAGTCTATGCTGTTGATGCATGTGGGAACTTCTGTTGCATGAAAGTTGTGGAGGTTGACAGCTCACCCTCCAAAACAGAACAGTGCAGTACTGGCGTTCTGCTGCACTACTTGGAGTCAGCACTGGTCACATACCGAGTAGTCTGAGAACCATGGTGTTAGCATGACCAGTTTCATGTGAAATTAATGGTCCGTTTCCTGATACGGTGTTCAATGTGCTTACAATGCACCTCTGCAGACACCCGGAAGGCCGAGTACCAGGTGTAGCGGTGACTGGTGTAGCGGGCCCGGGACCCTGGTGGCCGGTCCCCCCTGAGCCCCCTCCGGCAGCCCCAACAACCCGGCGGCCCGCCATTGCAGCGACCACGCCGCGGGCAAGTAGCCCGGGCCTCCAGCTGCTGCTGCAGGGCTTCCCCGATGACCTGAGCCCCGTGAGCGGTGGTGACCGGTCACTGCCCAGCACGGTGCCATCGAGTGCCGCCTTCTCGACGCCTCCGTCCCGTGAGCCACCTTGTGGCTTCCGGCCCATCCACGCGCCCCCTGCCATCGTGCCCCGCGCTAGTGTCACCACCGGCAACACCGGCCGGCAGCCACCGCTAGCCACAAGCTCACCGCCTTGCCTCGGCTATAAAAATGGCGGCAGTGGCTACACCCGCGAGCGCCTGCTGGGTGCAGTGCAGCGCGTCCGGTGCACGGCCCTCCGCCACCACAGTGCTCCTGAGCTGCAGATGACGGTCTCGGCAGGCAGTACGGCAAACGCGGCGACCGCGGCTGTGGTGGCGTTGAGGCCCGATTCAGCGAGCCTGACAAGTGGTAGCTCTGGACGTGGCAGCTCGGCCGGCGCGGCCCGCGGTGACTCCTTGCAGGGAGAGCTGCGTCCGGCAGCGGCCAACCTGATGTCGTCATCTCTGGTGCCGCCTCGCGACCAGTCGGTAGACGAGAACTATGAGTTTGACCCGGCTTTGAGCCCTGCGTTGGGTGACGATGACGACGCGTGGCGCGGACTGAGCGACAGTGAGCTCTACAGCACCGCCTGGGATGCTGAGACCCGCTGTGCAGCATTGAAGCGCGAGTTCTTGCGCCGACGCCGGCGGCCGCTTGAGAGCGCCTGCTGAGACAAAAAGGGGGTCTCCTGCTCCTCTTCCTAGTCACGGAAGCAATAACGCGCGCCGACTCGCCTACACCAATGTCACAAACGGCACATCCAATAAGGGCTATGCTGTAGTGGCCTTTCGTGGCAACTCACGTTGTTGCTACAACCAGTTTTATCTCGATCTGCTCCCTGCCTTCACTTGCATCTGATGACATTCTAGAGCCACATATGTTGGCCTATCTGTGGCTGTCAGAATGCTGGTAACATGTGGTGCATGTGTGTCATCAGTCTGCTGTCGGAGGTGCTGCACTAGCAAGATCTTGTGGCTTGCCACGAAAGACCACTGCCTCACACTTCCTGTACCCACATCAGCTCAATGCGGCGATGACAACCCATGTACAGACTGACGTGCTGTGGCCACCTCAGTTGATGAGCGCTGGACGCTCGTGTGCGACAGTCCGAGGACGCTTCTCCTTTTGTGGTGCTCGTGCAACGCACATAGAAGGTGGCAGGCATGCAAATTCTTCTTTCTTTTCTCTTCTCATGCGCGTCACCGACATAGTACAAGGGCTTCTTGGTTTATTACTACGCTGGCTTCACTCTGCGCGCTCTGAACCCCTCCACCCTCTGGAATGAGATGCTTTTTTTTGGGTGGACCGACTCACCAACTCTTGCGATAAAGGGAGTCTAGGGAACTTGTATGCATGTAAATAGACTGAGAAGAAAAAAAGGTGGTTGTTGCAGAGCGTCGTAGTTCTTGTAATGTTAGTCCCCAGAAGCACAGAACTGTAGACACCAAAACAAATAATTGTCTTCTTTCTTTTTTTCACAGTTGCTTTGCTGTACAACTTATGGGATGATGGTGCCCCATGGGCGCACTATGCCTGCACACATTCCAAGGTCACATCCATGCTCCACATATACACCGTCGTAACAATTCCTTAAAAGAAAAGCACACAGACAAATACTACAACCCATACCCTTGACATCCATCTGACACACACAGACACTTTGTAGAATTTACAGAAGATGAGTCAAAATTTTATTGTAGGCTGTCACAACATCTCAATACATATAGTGTAAATTATGCAGCATTACTTGTTGCTATGTTAAATACAAAGATGGCTAAAAAAAAATTAATCTTATGTTGTTCGCCTGTTGTCATGGCACTCGTGAAGGCGGACAGGCAGTAAGAGACTTAGGCAATTTGCAGCCAGAATTTTTTTACATGTGAGTGCTGTACATAATATTAAGCACCATATAACTTTGTTTTGCCTTTGGCTATTGTCTTTTATTTTATAAATTTTTAAATATATTTTTTGTTTTTGTCCTACACTTGCTAAGAATGTCCATGCGAGACTGAAGTTTATTGGTTATGATGTCTGTCTGAAGTGTTTTTGTGGAGAGTTTACGGGACGCTCCTTATGTTTGTGAGCTTTGAAACCACTTGCTAGTAGATTAGTTTTGCAGGCACCTAAATCAAATATAATTTTATGTACCAGTGACTGGTTTTTACGACTTTTATTAGTTTGGAAGCATAACTAAATTCTCTTTGTAGCTCGGCAAGCGAGAGTTCCCTTGCTGTGTTAGAATTATATTTTTTTACAAATGCTGCAGCCCATGATACCTCAGGGATAAAAGGATGTCTTAAAGGTGCCTGTGGGGGCCTTGACTTCCTTTGTGTTTCAGTTAGTTTGTCTGCTGTTTCTTTGTTTTCAACCTGTCCTTAACCATCACAGTACTGAAGATAGAAGCTTACTTTTCTGTTTATTTGCATATTAGGCTATCTTGAAATGAGCTTTGCAAATTCCAAGTCTCTTATTTGCCCTACTAATATTCAAACATTTGTCTGTGTAGCAACCTGCAAGGCAGCCACGTTAAGTCAGCCAGCTGCCATCTTGAACGTATTGCCAACCCTGACACAAATGAAGTGGAAGGACATGTTAAAGAACTGCCACTTTAGGCTTCTAAAGCCAGAACTATACATAGGATGCAGCAGCAGGATTTTGCAGTCAGCCACATGATAACATGATGCCTTTGATGCCTTTATTATTGCTATGCTCCAAATAATATTGTAAGCAGTTATGTATACCTGCCTTGTTATCTAGTTAAGAACCAACGTCTCTGCTCCTGGTCATGTGCATCATGGAAGAAGTATTAACAAGACTGAAATTAGTCTTGAAGAAACCCATTGCACACAACAATAAAAGGCGACATTTTAAGGCAGGTAAAGTGCAAAAAACATGGAAAATGTCGCCGTACCAACTACCTCGGGACACATCCTAGGACAATAAAAAGCACAGTAACAATTAAATGTTCAGAAATAATCTAAGGGGATGCTAAAGATAGATGCCTAATCATGTGCTGCAGAGGTGATATTTCTTACAATTCAATCAGCATATTCTTTTGTGTGCATGCTAAAAATTACCCAATTTTAAAGTCTGAAATTTGGCACCGATGACATCATTGTGTGATGTCACAGATTTCATGCTCCATCGCATATTTCAATCCTCTTTGTGCATGAAATGTGTGCAGAGGTTGGAAATTTCAGGTGGTGTTGCTGCACCACTTCTTCACCCCGCATACTCTTTTTATTTTTGTTGTTTGATGGTACTGTGCAATTTTCTTGGAATATTTGCAAGACATTAAACTCTGTTGCAGCCGTATGTCATTTCAAGGCTGATTTTACATGCCTTGAATGCAATGCAGTTTACTTATAACGATGATGAAAATTCAAAATGTGGTATCATTGTAACCAGATATTGTTATATGTAGATTGAATTTCATGTACATCCAATACTATACGATGCAGTATGCAGTACCTGTCATCGTAACCAGCAATCATTATATGGCATATCGTTGTGAGTAAACTCTACCTTTGCAGAAGACCTCTACACTCATTGGAACTAACCTACTTGCTGTTTTAGAAGTGGAAAATAATGATACAGCTTAACTTAATACTTTTCTTTGGTGTACCTGATATATCATGTTCAGAAAGTTCAGCTGCATTGATTCTTTTAATGCTTATGCTGTCATATGTATTCTAACAAAGCAAAGTCCTGCATCTCAGTCAGGACTGCTGTTGCACCAAGTTCTGGCACGGCTGGCTGCAGTGTCTTGCTGCTGCACACTCCCCAACAGAAACAAAATGAAACGCCGAGGCACGTGAACTACAGCACAGGAGCAGTAGAATGCAAAGTAGAGTGTATCGCTTCATCTGTTTTGCTTGTTTGCTTTTGTGTCATTTATGTGGTATTGCATCTGTACCCAGTGGTTTGCGTGGGGCCCTACTGCGATATAACAAGAATGTGTGTACATATTACCATTTATCACAAGTTGTCTAGGCTTAAAAGAAAGGGGAGGCGGAAGCTCTTACCAGTGAGTGTGTCGTGGTTGAGGGGATGCCTCTTAAATTGATGCATGTATGCTGGGCCCTTTGTGGTCTCTCGACCGCGCTGCTCAAGGGACAGGTGGCTTTTCTGTATAACCTGTGATATTGTAGTGCAACCGATTGGCTGCTAGGCTATCCAGTCGCCCTTTTTCTAATTTGTTGTTGTTTTTTTCCTCGTTGACTGGAAAGCAAAGATGCATGAAGTGGTGGCAGTTACTGCAGTGATGGCCTCATCGACAGGATTGATTTGTGGGCTTTATTGCAAAGCAACATAGGGTCGACATAATGGAAAGCAGCGGGTGAATTTTGACAATGTGCAATTTTTTAACATGCACCTTAAAAGTGCACTAACGTTTCTGAATTCTGCTGGCACTGGAACGCAGCTGCTGCAGCCAGGATTGAACCCATGACCTTGTAATCAGCAGCAGAATACCATAGCCACTTAGTCATTGTGGCATGTTGTCTTTGGAGTATTTTCCTCAACACTTTTGTGGATCGAAGGTGGTGTAAAAAAGAGAAGTTGGCAGAGCACATTGTGTTTGGAACACGTTACACTTGTGTGCCATCACAAATTAGCTTCAGCAGAATTACTAGCAGTGGTGAATCCCTGGAGTGGATGGCATCCTGTTGGAATGTATGGCTGTTGGAAATAAATCCTGAATAACTTTTTCTGACCACTTGAAAGGGTGCTCAAATTTGGCTCTCTGACGAAGTTGGCACTTTTTTCAAATTTGTAGTTACAGTGTACTACCTTGTAATGGCTTCTACTAGATTTTTACAAAATTTAATTGTCTTTCTGCCCCCGCTCCCATTTCTCTCTCTCTCTCTTTCTTTTAACAGCAGGGAGATTCATCAGTAAAACATTTCAGAATTAACGTGGAGGGCAAACGAAACTTGGGTTGCCTTTTTGACTGGTGGAAAGGCAGTTGGCAGGTGTTGGCACAGAGTTTCAGTTCCCATAATCATCAGTGCTGCATGCTCTGTTCTTATAGCATTTATGCTGATATAAGCAGAATATTGTGATTGTGTAAGCAAAACAACTACAACCTAGTGCTATGTCACTAAAATGCAAGTGAGATTAAAAAGGCCACAGATAAACTAGCAGCCACTGTAAAAGTTGCATGATGAGGCAAAAAATGACGAGTGGGCAGTTTTCGGTATAGAAACATTGGCAGTTTGGGAAAATCTGGTTCAAACTGTCCAAAAGTTTAATTAAGTGTTACCACTGAAATTTCAGTCAAACCGCACATTTGATAATCTTAAATAACGATTGATGGTAAACTGCACTCACACTCGGAAGTGGGTACTCCTCAAAGAATCTCACAAGATTCATGTATATCCCTTGCATTCTCTTAATTTGCATTGCATTGTGCCATCTGGCACTAGCCTGGTTTCATTTTATTGCGGCAAGAAAAATATGATAATGCAGAGAAACAAAAGCTTGTCGTTTTTAGTATGAGGCTTGCTAGATATTGGTGATGAAGTGACAGCATTGTGGTCCATGCAGTGAGCATGTGTCCTCTCTTGGCGTGACAAAATCACACTGCATTTTTGCTTTTTAGATAAACAATTCAATTGTATTCTTTTGCAAAGATACCTTATGTGTGCCCTTGCTGATGCCTCCATCTTTTGCTTGAATGAACTGCAAGATAGCTTTTGTGAGCTTCTTCCTGTATAAGAAAGTAGGAATTGAAATTTTTGTGCGTTATGAATATGAAATAAATATTGAAACAATGGGTGTTAAAGATAAATTTTCAGCTGGGGTAATTTGAATTTAAGACTTGAGTAGATGATATTCTGGTTGAGGTTAAGTTTAGAGAAATAAGTGAATTTGGTTACCATGTAATGTGTGGAGCAGACAGCTACTGGTCTATTGGAGTGTAACAGAATAGATCACAAGGGAAGGGAAGTGCATTGGAAGGTAGCAGAATGCTGGATAGAGTGATGAGATTGAGAAGTTTGGGGGCAGATGGAATCAATTAGGTTGAAGCAAGACAGGGGTCATTTAAAGTCTTAGAGGAGCAGGGGGGGGGGGGGGGGTACTGTGTACTGCAGTGAACATAGATAGGATGATATTTAAAAGCCCATCGTCATGGTAGTCACTGTTGTCGGAGCCATCATGGCAGTTTCTCTGTTTTCCACACCAGTACATCTCCTGTGATCGCCATGTTGGATGCTTTGTGGGCAGCTTTGTGTACAGTAGTGGTGGTAGTGTCACATGCTAGCCAGGAAAGCCACTCGTGTCCTTAGCAGTCGAGCTGTGCACCTTACCTCGTTATGAGTGCGCACATTTGTGTGCTTGGTCCTTCCAGCCACCCCTAACAGTTTGTGTTCTTTTGCTCTCACTGGAGTTCTTACTTTTGTCATTATGTATTGTTTGTTGTATACCATCATACTGTTAGACATTTCAGGCAGGAAGTATTGGTCTGTCCTCCTACCTTCTTTGTTATTTTGACCAGCCTTGACCTTACGATCATTCCACATTATCCTGCGGCGCTTCTTGAAAGTTTTATTTTGCCACACCTCAAGTACATGAGGGGGAAAAAAAATGACGGCCAAGGCTTTTAACAAAGGCAGTCCAAATAGCTATGTGGCCTTTTCTGCCCATGGCTGCTTGTCAAGCCTGAAATGAATGTAGCATCAGTTACTTCGGCCATTTTTCTACTGTCTACCTAGGTTCCCAAAGTATGCTTATTTGGAGAAAATTGAATAGCATGTAATGGCAAGGATAGCTATGGAGCATTGTTGGTGCTGTTGGTGCTGCTGCTTGGAATACAGTGCATGGGAACACTACCTCACAAGAGGCAATACAGTGCTCTGGCTAGTTTGATTCTATTGTATATGGTTTGATCCATTTAAGGTTTATTGCAATACTATGTGGGGGAAAATCTGGCACTGCCATTTACCCAGTTTCTTGAACGGTACTGTGAAATCATGGAAATTATGGGCTATACCCATGCAACACAAAAATTTCTTCTAGACGTCTAGAAGATGTCTTCACAAGAATATGCGGACATGCTCTAGTAGTCCAAGTCAAGTAGTGATTTAACCCTAGAATTCCAGAAAATGTGTAGCAAGTGCTAATGCTGCACTTGTAGGCATTTTCGTTTTATAAATGTCTTTGTGAGAGCACATATATATGTCTGTGAGACAAGCCTCATATGGTAGTATGTCTAACGTTCTTTTAGTATACATGCGAGCAGTTCATAAAAGTTACTAACTGAACAGTTAGAGTATATTCACTTAAAAGACATCTTTCAGCCATCCTACAGCATACGCATACGCACATATTAAATGTTGGACAGGTTAAAGTTGGCTGTATCGAACATTTTGAGAATATGTTATCCTTGCTTGTTATTTACTTCTAATACAAAACATCCTTTCATTCATTCAACACATTCATTTAACGTGTTGACCGAGACCAAGATCTCTAGCTGTTCTTAGCCATTTCAAGATGCCTGCAGGAAGTTTTGTGTTCCATGGGTAGCGGGCTTGAATAATGTTTGGCCTAAACATGGTCATGACTGCACAATATAGCTTTCTCAGAGTGAAATCTTCATAGAAAATTCTTGGGTTCTTTCATAACACACTTTGCATTAATCTTTACTTTCATAATGTCAAATGAGTAAACGAAGAAAATGGAAAGATACTATTCAAGCCAGTGCATTGTTAGTGCAGACCTTCTCACCTTTCCTTCAACTTTTGCAGCACACTGCTGCTGTTCACATTCAGTATAACTATGCCCTAGTGTGAGTGCTTGTGTTTTTAATGACGAATCTTTTACATAATAATAGAGAAAAAGAAGAATGATCAACAAAGAAGGACGATAATTGCATTCTAAAGAAGGCAAAGACTCATCGTAGGAAGTTTCGTGAACTTTTTCTGCACCAAAATGGCATAAGTATGAGAAAACATATAGAAAGCCGTGATGCCGCACTGACATACCTGAACTGTGCTTTGGGCATGATATGCAAGAAAGGGAAGTTAGGATTTCATTTTATCCTGTGATAATCAACATTACTATTGGGACAGGAATGAGAGTTTTGATGGGCTACTGCACTTGTCTTAACTGATTTAGCATTTCTCTTAGTGTCCCTTCAAAGGAGGACAAAATATTTTTGACTTATTGTGAAATAAGGTAAGGCGTGCAGACACGGACACAAGGGCAAGAGAAGACAACCAGACAACACAAACGCTGGTTGGTTCTCTTCTCTTGCGTCCATGTCTGCACGCCTTACCTTCTTTTATGATGAATCCCTACCAACTAGTTCAACCTTCTGTAGTTCTAAGATTCGACTTGAAGTTTTTCTTTTGTTGCATTCAATGCAGGTCCAAACCCCCCTAAATCCTGAAAAGGATACTGACATGCATCAGAATGCCCTCAATAATTTCCTATTAGTATAGTTTTTGCTACAAGCCAGTTTCAGTTTTGATACCCAGGAGCTTTATGCTTCAAAACATTATGGTTACTCATTTCCAGCGACTGCCACACTCAAGCACATGCAAAAGAAGTGTGTGAAGCACTCTCACTTGTTTTTTTCATTAGCAACGTCGTCATACGTGGGCTTATTGCTACATGACATCAGAAAATTTTGCTCTTTGTCATGACATCACATTAATGTTGATGCCAGTTTTAGTCTTTCAAGATCGACTGTAGTATCAAATTAAAATATATAAATGTTTCTCAACCATCATACTTGCTAAGTACAAACATTTTATGTGTGAGAAGAATGTGGTAGTGTTTATAGAAGTTCAAAAATATGTGTCAGTACTCCTTTAAGTTAAAAAAGAAATTAACACAGAATGCCAGAACATGGTTTGCCAGAAGATGGGTACACCAGTTGAATTTGCCTGGTAATGCTCGTTATGCTCTTGGTCAGCTGCAGAGATGACAGTCTTTGAATCTTGGTGGATGAACCATGCTATTACCAGTTTTAAATGTTTGCTGTTACAATGTAAACTATAAAATTTGATCTTGGTGTGAAACAAAAAAACTGTGGAAAGCACACACACATGCACACACACACACTTACACAAAAAACTGTTGGTATAAATTTTTAGGTCACTGCAAGAAAAGTTGAGCACATTAAAATAACAATACTCTCTAAGGGTTTTCTTTTTTTTTTTTCTGTGGTGCTGTTCTAGTGCACTGTGTTTCATTGTAGCAGGTGGTAGGCAGGTTATTGGCTTGAAAGTGCTAAGGGTGCATTCTGTAGATTTAACAGTGATGTCCAGTTTGTACGTTTCACGCACTTTTATCCCGATAGGGTGATTTTTTCTTGCTGAGGCATAAAACTTATGACATTCATGTACCATCAGAGCCATCTGTCAATTGCAGTAGTAACTTGAATTAGCCTCAGCACATGCTCAGATATAAATTAAAGTGTGCTTTTGCTTGTTAATTTGGTTGTACTGAGCTTACATCTAGAAGGCTAGTGTACTAAACAAGGGTTGACATCCTTTAAAGGGAGCCTTGAAGGGAGTATGCTCTCTTTAAGTTGAACATGATGGCTCCTTGGAAATGTTATATTTTGACCAGCTGAGCTCAGTAGGACGTTCTGGCGGGCTAGTTGGTTCATAGCTTTTAGACGTTTGTAAACTGCGCGAAAAAAACGAGGACACAAGAAACGCACATGAAACCACGAGCGCTCGTGGTGTCGTGTGTGTTTTTTTCTTGTGTCCTCGTTTTTTTCGCGCAGCTTACAAACGTCTATGAGCTCACTAGAAATGCCCTAAATGTACGAAACTGTACAAAGGTTGTCAGTCTCATCATCTTATGGGAATTCATTCTTGCAGATTTTGCTGTATTAGCATGGATCGAATTAAGTTAGTGTATATTTGTTGCAACAGAACATGTAACTGTGACTAGCTTGTGCCCCTAGGCCAGAAAATGCACAAAAGTAAACTGCTTAAATCAAAAACACGAATCTCCTGATTGCAGTAGCTATGCAAATCAATAATGCTAGGCATTTTGCCATTGAACCTAGTAACAATTGGAATGGGTTCACCAGTGCACCAACAAGGACTAGAATTGACTCAGCAGTCTAACTATTAACTCGATGATCATGTCAGATATGTCATCACTGAAAAAATGCCTCGGATGTGGGGGGCTTTATAATATAGGGCTTTTGGGTACTTAAAGCATGTTGAGCTCAGTATTTGCTATGTGCTTTTGGATGTATTGCAATCAATGTAGGGCTACTTCAGCAACTGTGATCAAAGCTGAACCCTGTAGATCAGTGGCAGAACAGCCGAGCTGCTACGTCATGGCAAGATGTATGAATGTAAGCGATAGCATTGTCATGTCTCAAGCACATGTGGTTGCCGGGCGACTGGAAGGTTATTGATTTTCACGCACGCCAGCACTTCTGTTAGTGTGGTGACAAAAAGCACATGATGTCTTCATAAAATTGAAAAGATTACTTATTTATGTACACCTTAGGCATATCTGCGTGCACCTCACATGTCAGTGTAAAAAAAAAAAAAAAATTAGAGCTTGTTCGGAATGGGTTGCCGAGCGCTGTGTTGTAACGATTCTCATAGAATCCTAAATCCTGTGTAACATGCAACCTAAATCTGGGTTGTGAAAAGAATACTCATTTTTTTCTTCTTATTTATATATTATGTTTACATAGTGCAGCTGAGACATGGATAGGTTTGTGTTCTTGTTCCAGCACTTATTTTCTTTCTGTGAATTTTTGTTTTATAGTCCCCTTTTGGACTGCGTGTACTTTTCTGAGGCTGTTTGCTGTCATGCCTGTGAGTTGTGATATAGGAGTTCATTTTGCTTCTCATGGCACTCATAGGAGGACACTAAATGATGTGCGAGCTACACATATGCTTTCATTTGGTGTTTGCAAGTGCGTAGTATTGACCAAGCTTAATTTTATTCACATTAAATTGCAGTGGTGCTTTTCATGTCACACCTCACAGTCGTTTTAGCAAATACCATTATAGTGTTGTTGAGAGCCGTATTATACACAGGTTATTTATTTTCCCTCTTGCCTCGGCTGTGAGCTGCACTTTTGTGTCTCACTTTGTCCTTGTTTGTCCCGGTGTGCGTGGACATATGCACATGCTAGACGCATTTGTTGAATTGTGAGCCTACCGTCTAGCTGCTTTCATGTGAGCGCTGAATTACGACACCCCTGCCCCCTCGCTTTGTTAGAGGCTGTGGTCATAATGACTAGGTTGCTGGGTGCTGCTGCATTGCATTGGGCTGGGGGAACTGGCAGTTGGTGACAGAGATGGCAGCCAGCCTTTGCCTTGATGTATGGGGCCCCGCAGATATCATTGTCATTTCATTGTGCTATTCTGCAGTCATGATCTCCTTATTCAAATAAGTGATTTCTCGTGCACCTATTGACTTGGGGCTTTCTTACATTATGCTGCATTGGGACCTGCTTCTGGCCTGTGCAGAGCTATACTATGCTTGTCAATTATTGGTGTAAACTTGTGTTACACTTGTAACCTTTGTGCACTTTGTGACAGCTTGCCATTTCATTTTTATTTTTCGTGCCTTTTAAGCAAAATTTTTAGAAGACATCCCAACATTTAGTAACAATGTGCATATATGTGGCCATAGATATTTGCAGCATGGTCTCATAACAGCCACTGGTGTTATGGTAAGCTAATCCATGTGCCGTATGTGCCCAGACAATTTTCCCATAGCAGGTATCTAGACTGATAGTATAAATAGTTTTCACAACATGGCCCCACAAATCATAGTGGCCACACGTCTGTGTACTCTCCGAGTCTTTAGGCATTTAAAATGACATAATGATAATGCAGAAGTGCCATATGCTGTGTATTGGTAACAACTGTTTACATTGCACCACACTAACAGCACATATTGTACACATTATCTGGGGTCTCACTACATCACTGCAGCTGGCAATGTCTGGCTCCAACTTGTTTGCTCCCAGCCCATGTAGAGATTGTCTTTCCACCATGTCCTTTACTTAGTCTCCTCGTTAAATGTGTTGATGGGGGACATTGTGTATTCTGTACATTTCCAACTGTGTTCTTGTGTGTTGACATTACAGTGGAATATCCTCTGATCTGCTGTCACGGGGAATAAAGCAAGACACGGTTTTCCTTTCTGTGCCTTTATTTGCGCATTTCTTGTGCCAGGCACAGCTAGTACATTTATACAGCCTTGTGCACATTTCTTCCCTGAACCTTACATTGTCTCAGTGTGCTTAGTAGAATCAGTCAGCCTAGCTGTACTAACACAGTTCTGTTAAAATTTATGGTCTGTATGTTTTGTTGTCTAGGGATTCAATACTACTGGTACACATATCCAAGAAAGATGGGTACATCAGAGGTAAGCATCACTAGCTGCATTGGGGCGCCGTAATTAATAGTCGTTGGATTCACACGCGGCAATGTTGGGTAGAAGAAAGTGCATGTGCGCGACTGACGTGAACAACAGACGCTACAATCACTTCAGGTAAGGGGAAAAACCCGCAACACCAATCATGGCGAAAAGCAAACAAATGCTGGGTATGCGTTCGGACATTAACACCATTCTGTTCATCTAACTGTTAATAAAACAGTAATTACGGGCGATGACGCGACCGGGCTAATCTCGGCAGTAGCGAACCATGTCACTCTTGAAGTCCCTTGGCAGAAACTTTACGCTTGCCGTCGGTCTTCTTGGGTGTAGGCACCAGGCTCTGGAGATACTCGTGCAACTCGCCAGAGTTTCTCGCGATGAACAGCACGTCGTCGGCATTCACGGTGCTTCTGCGACAGTGTAGTGCCAGCATACTAAGGTCGCGAGCCACACGGCCAACTTCGTGGTGGACCAGTTCAGTCAGAGCTGCCACCGTTTGCCGCTGCACAGGAAGGCCTCCCTCTGCCTCGGCCATGTCTTCGCAGATGCGACCCACTGTGTAGTGTACGGCGGCTTTGAGGCACGCCGCATGACTCAACCGCTCCACTTCGTCGGGGTCTCGCGACATCGAAACGGCAAAAGAGACACCGTCGGCACGCACACAACAGGACAACAGTTTCGTAATACCAAGGAAGTTTTTGACAGGTTCGCTAAACCGATTGCGTTCGCATACTTTCGCATACACAGAATTAAGAACCAGTCGCTTTCCGCGCCGAAAGTAGAGTTGGTAGAGTGGTAGTTCTAGCCACTGTAGTGGTAGAGTGTATCACACGATGTATCAAAAGCTTCGTAACTTCGCGCCGTCGGTTTGGATTGGATTGAATTACCTTCATAAGATCCAGACTACGCTCGTCTCAGGGTCCCGCATATTTTTCTGTAGGGCGGCGTTGCGCTCCACCGCCTACTTTTTCTAGCTATGATCCAACGTTTTTAGCTATGATCTAGCTAACGCAGTGTTGATTTTTGTTCATAACGTATAAGTAAAATAGGTGACGTTGTTCAAGCAAAAGAAATAGAAATAAAACTACTACTGTAAGATTTTGTTGCAGCTTGTGCGGGAGTGTCCACATGGAGAATGATTCGCGAAATACAGAGCAGTGAAGTTTGGCAAGTCTGGCATCATTGAAATTATAAGTGACTTGCGCCGTGCGGCAAAAGCAGCTAGTGTGTGTCTGAAATGGAAGATATTGGCATTATCGTGCCCGACAGGGTAAGCAGTTAATTTTAAAGACGGTGTCACATTGTAGACAAGTTCTCCATTGCACGTATGCCACACAGTCTCGATTCACCGGTACCTCTTGGTCGTTTTGAATATATACCACCTTAAAACGGTGGCGGTGTGAGGCGCCGCGTCGTTTTCCGTGCCTGAATGAAACTGAGCGTGATTGTGCACAATTGCTTTTCAAGCGTACAAGCTTCAACTTCATAAGGTCGTGCCTCTAGCGAAACGGTCAGCACTTTACTGCCATGTGCTACGTAATATAGCAAGCTTCTTGATCTTTCGACGTAAACTTTAGGAACGCCTAAAAATAAAAACAAACAAACTGGAGGCCTGCTCTATTACTCTACAGTGAATCTCACGCCGTTAACAGAGGTTTGGTCAGCACACGCTTTGTGATTTGCATATATTTATTTACATTTTCGATATTATCGCACTTGAGTTGTTTAAATCGCTGCAAATGGTAATCTATCAGCGTCACTGTACGGATGACAAAACTGTCATCGGGCTCTCTGGCGGAGTTCCTTCATTTGTGGCATCCAAAACCTTAAGTGAATGGGTTGAGCTTGGCGCCACAAGTTACATTCGGGGCGTGCTCTTCCTCATGACAAGCGCACCTGGGGAGTCGAAAATATTTGTCGAAGGCAAAAGATAATTCACCAGAGCAAAGTGACGTCAAGCATTTCCATCCGATGTTCACGTTCCTACATGGAGGCGTGTGCCCTTACATCAGAGGCCAATCAGTGTTATTCGCCGCGACTTGTCTCCTGGCAGAACAAACGGGAACCTCCTAATTCGTGCTTGAGGCAGATTGCCATAACGTGCCGTTCCTTTGTAAGATACGAGTGTAAGACTTATTGTTCTAATAATTGATTTTAAAAAATCTGAAGGGGCAGGTATGTCAGACATTTTATCAGCTTTCGCAAGCCCTGTTTGCAGTGTAATGCTTTTGTTACAGGAGGAGGTGCTGAACTTGGAACCCAAATTACCTGGCACAGACGATCAAGATGCAGAGGACTTCTATATCAAGTATAAGGTATGCTTAATATCCCAAATCCTTTTCCTAGCCAGTGAAGGGCACCATAGTTGATTTGTCACTGTTGGTGATACTTTCACTTTTTCATGGCTTAACCCATATATGCCCGAACTTGGGGAAATTAAGGAAAGTGATTTATTTTCCCGTAATAATTGCTTCTGGGACCTCAGAAAGCAGAATCAACCTTTTATTGAAAAAAAATTTTTTTTTTCGAACTGTGTTTTTGTAGCCGTCCTACATATAGGACACCGCTGTTTGACCGACCGCAAACAAAAAGCTTTTGCATATATTACAATGATATTGTTTTCAGAGCATATTCAATTACTCAGGAATAACTGACAAAAATTTCGACAACATCAATAATCATTTGAATTTATATTTCATTTGCATCATTTGCATTTTCTTCCGCGACATGGCGTTCATTGAAGCTCACGCAGAAATACAATTTTGCGACTGAAAGCATGTGGCGAGGAGTGCTCCCACGCTAATCAAGACTTGCACGCGAGAAGGGTAGGGCCTCAGAAACACCCGCGTGGGGGCACTAGCTTTTTTACAAAAAAAAAAATGTTCGAGTTATTTGGAAAATTTTCAGCTTCCTACATATAGGACACTGGGCATATATGGGTTAATCTAGTGCATTACCTCACTCTAGAAGTGGCCATTTGTTGTCATGGAATTTCTACAGCCTCCCCTGTGAGTGATTCTGGAGCGATGTGACTTCAAAATATTGCTGGTGGCAAATAGGCTTGCCCTCAGCTTTATTTTGTTATCTCCATCTAGCCAGTTTATTCAGTTGGCACACAGCGGAAGCAATACCTTCAAGCTTCAAGAGTAAACGAAAATTTCTTGTCCCCACCCAGGATTTGCACCTGAATCCACTATGTGGGACCTGTTTCGCCATTGATGTACATTGGGGGCAGTCATCACTGTTCCAAGCCTGTGACTCTACATTCATAATGCTCTCATTATCGGACGAGCTACTACTCTTTGAGTGATGCGTAAAGCTCTCCTGATATGGTTAGCCCTCTACACTTTTCAATCCGAAGCATTCTTTGCCTCATATAGGCAGGTTCCCGTCTTGCCTTTCATTTTGCCTCACTTCAGGTTTTGCCTAAGGAGCCAGAGGCTAAGGGCTACAAGTGCTTGAAGCCTCTGCCCTCTCAGTTTGCAATAATTCAAAAACTCGCGCGTGTTAACTAACCACAGCCAAACTAACTTCCGTTAATTCTATTCCAATTGAAGGTTCTGACCGACGCCTGCGCGTTTCTGTGGGTCCAAGCTTTTGTTATTTCGACCCTAAAGTTAACCTTCGCCGAGTAATTCGAACTTGACCAGTCAGCATGGACCCGCATGCACCCCTATGCTGAATAGGGATCCCTTTACTGGCAGCGTCTGTCTCAACAGAGCTTAGGGGACAGGGAATGTGTTGAACCTACATGTTTTGAAAACAGCCATTTCGCATTGAAACACCTGTGCTAGGAAGATATTCAAGCAATAACAGTAGCTCAGAATGTGTACGTTATTTACCTGTTTCTAACTTGCGGCTTCTTAAAAAAATTATTTCTTCCCGTGAAAATAAGCAAAGAACTGTGTTCGCATGCTTTGCCGCATAACACAACTGTATGGCGGCAAAGCTGACTATAGGAAGCCGGCTGCCACTGTGCAACACATATGTTCCATTCCATATTTGTTACATATAGTGTTACATTCCGGGCAGCCGCAAAGAAGAAGCCCAAACAAAAGACTGGTTCAGATTAATCACCAGGAGCTTTCTGAGCGATTTTGATTACTAATGCTGTGGCTTTCAAGCATAAAATGTGTATTTATGCATTTTTTTTTGCATTTTTCTCAAATATTTTGCCATGTTTTGAATTTTGGGATCAACACTGTGTCGCTAATACTCAATCAATTCTCTTGATTTTTTTTTCTTGAATGCTAGAGAGAGTGTGCAGGAAAACTATGATATAGTGTTTTAGGACACTGAAACATTTTGAAATCATGTAGAAATCTCTAGCGAATATTCACATTTGTGGGACTGCGACTTACAAACTTAATAACTTTGGCTAAAATATAGATACAAACATTAAATTGCATATGTGCACTCTTTGAACATTCAGGAACATACCTTTAAAATTTGGGCTCTATTGATGCATTACTTTTTATGCAAGTCACATCCCAAGTTTATAAGACAAGAATAGTTGGAACTTTTTTTGGAGTGATGTAGAGAAAATATAATTGCATGTTAGTAATTAGTACACAAAGTTGAATATTCCCTGAAAAATTTATGTCTCTAGGGTCAATAATAAAATTTTTTTCTCGGGACCCACTCCCCCCTTAAGTGGCATTTCCCATCCGGCACACCAAGATGAAACTCTAAGTCACTCTGAAGAGAAGAAAAATCAGAATTGTAATCAATAACCCTATACACCACTCAGTCGTCGGTGAACATTCTGATAGTCGACGTAATACCTCGAGTAATATCATTGATATATAATAAAAATAAGAGAGGCTCCAAAACTGAACCATGGGGCACTCCAGAGGTCACCACAG
The DNA here is from genome assembly GCF_013339745.2 of Dermacentor silvarum. Lineage (NCBI taxonomy): Eukaryota > Metazoa > Arthropoda > Arachnida > Ixodida > Ixodidae > Dermacentor > Dermacentor silvarum. The sequence goes on along the minus strand of NC_051159.1, from coordinate 178,817,911 downwards.
CAAGATCAGAGGAGATGCCGTTGAGAACCATAGACTGTTGTCTATGTGAAAGGTATTCAGATATACATGCAATTACCTTTTTATTCAATTTGTAGGCACGTAATTTGCTAATAAGTAGATGATGAGCCACAACATCAAACGCTTTTTAAAAATCTAGAAAGATGCAATCAGTTATATGCCTTTTGTGAATTGCTAGTACCAAGTCGTGTGTGAATTCCACAAGTTGTGTGGAACAAGAAAAATCTTGCTGAAAGCTATGTTGGTTTAGATTTAATAGGTTATGTTTAACAAGATGTGGCATAATACAACTGTATATAATGTGCATGTGCTAGGCAAGGTAAAGTGCAGTGACCATAGGTTAGTGATGTCTAGGCTTTCTCTCAGTTTGAAGAGAGAAAGAGTAAAATTAGTCAAGGGGAAGAAACAGGCCAATCTAGATGCAGTGAGGGTAAAAGTGGACCAATTCAGGCTGGTGCTCTCGAACAAATATGCAGCTTTAGAACAGGAAGATGAAGATAACGTAAAGGCAATGAATGAAACAGTAACTAGGCTGGTATCAGAAGCAGCGATTGAAGCGAGAGGTAAGGCACCAAGGCAACCAGTAGGTAAGCTCTCCCAAGTAACAAAGGTCCTAATGAAGAAACGGCAAAACATGAAAGTGTCAAACTCGAGAGGTCAGATAAAATTAGCTGAACTGTCGAAACTGATCGACAAGGAGAAAGTAAGGGTTATTCGAAGTTATAACGTGAGAAAGATTAAGGAAGCAGTAAAAAATGACCGCAGCATGAAATCAGTGAGAAGACAACTTGGCATAGGACAAGGCAAGATGTATGCACTGAAAAATAAGCAGGGTAATATCATGAACAATTTTGGCGACATAAAGCAGCGGAAGAATTCTATACTGACCTTTACAGTACCCAGAGCAGTCACGGTGCGTTCTTCGAAGTAGTGATGAACAGGATACAGAGTCGCCTTAACTAGCGAGGAAGTTAGAAGGGCCTTGCAAGATGTGACCCGGGAAAAAGCGGCAGAAGATGGAATAACAGTCGATTTAATGAAAGATGGAGGAGACATCATGCTTGAAAAGCTTGCAGCCCTTTACATGCAGTGCCTCACGACTGTACCAGAGCGCTGGAAGAATGTCAACATTATACTAATGCATAAGAAGGGAGACGTTAAAGAATTGAAGAATTATAGGCCCATTAGCTTGCTTTCAGTATTGTATAAAATATTCACCAAGATAATTTTCAGTAGAATCGGGGCATCACTTGACTTTAGTCAACCAAAAGAACAGGCTGGCTTCAGGAAGGGATATTCTACGATGGATCACATCCATGTCATCAATCAGTTCATCGAGAAATCTGCAGAGTATAATCAACCTATGGCTTTCATAGACCATGAAAAGGTATTTGATTCATTAGAGATACCAGCAGTCATAGAGGAATTGCATAATCAAGGAGTACAGGAGGCATACTGGAATATATTGGCAAATGCCTACAAAGATTCCACAGCTACCTTGATTCTGATCCACACTGCTCTCTTCCTGTCTCTCCACTAGAAAAGTAGAAAGTTACCTATCAAGAAAATGGTCAGGCAGGGAGACTTAATCTCTCCAATGCTATTCGCTGCATGCTTAGAAGTTTTCAAGCCATTAGACTGGGAAGGCTTAGGAGTGAGGATCAGCGGCAAATATCTTGGCAACCTTCGCTTTGCAAATGGCATTGTCTTATTCAGCAAAACTGGGGACGAATTACAACAAATGATTGAGGACCTTAACCGAGGAAGTGTGAGAGTGGGGTTGAAGATTAATATGCAGAAGACAAAGATAATATTCAACAGCCTGGCAAGAGAACAAGAATTCAGGATCGCCAGTCAGCCTCTAGAGCCTGTACAGGAGTATGTTTATCGTAATATTCAACTGCCTGGCAAGAGAACAAGAATTCAGGATTGCCAGTCAGCCTCTAGAGCCTGTACAGGAGTATGTTTATCGTAATATTCAACTGCCTGGCAAGAGAACAAGAATTCAGGATCGCCAGTCAGCCTCTAGAGCCTGTACAGGAGTATGTTTATCGTAATATTCAACTGCCTGGCAAGAGAACAAGAATTCAGGATCGCCAGTCAGCCTCTAGAGCCTGTACAGGAGTATGTTTATCTCGGTCAGTTACTCATGGGAAGCCCGAAATTCATGAGAAGGAAATTCACAGAATAAAAATGGGTTGGAGTGCATACGGCAGGCATTGCCAAATCCTGACTGGGAGCTTACCACTGTCATTGAAAAGAAATGTGTACAATCATTGCATCCTACTGGTGCTAACATATGGGGCAGAAACTTGGAGGTTGACAAAGAAGCTCGAGAACAAGTTAAGGACCACACAAAGAGTGATGGAACAAAAAATGTTATGCATAACGTTGAGAGACAGAAAGAGAGCAGTGTGGATCAGAGAGCAAACGGGGATAGCTGATATTCTAGTTGACATTAAGAGAAAGAAATGGAGCTGGATAGGCCATTAAATGCATAGGGTAGATAACCAGTCGACCATTAGAGTCCCAGAATGGGTGCCAAGAAAAGGGAAGCACAGTTGAGCATGGCATAAAACTAGGTGGGGTGATGAAATTAGGAAATTTGCAGGTGGAAATTGGAATCGGCTAAAGCAAGACAGGGGTAATTGGAGATCGTAGGGACAGGCCTTCGTCCTGGAGGGGGTATTCTGTAAGAGTCCACCTGGTGGACTGTTTCGGCTGTCGTCATTGGCCTCCCGCTTCACGAGCGCGAAGGAGACTGGCTGGCTGGCACCTTCGTGCTCGTGAAGCGGTTGCCAGTGGCGACAGCCGAAGTGGACAGTCCACTAGGTGGACTCTTTCAGAATACTTCCCCTGCAGTGGACATAAAAATAGGCTGCTGCTGATGATGATATAACATGCTCCATTACTTTACATGTAATACTAGTCAAAGACACTGTTCTGTAGTTGTCAACACAATTTTTAGGTCCACTCTTTATACAGGCACAACATTGGCTAATTTCCAGTCGGCAGGTACGGCGCCCACATCTTAATACTTTTGGGAAAAGGTTGCAGAAATAGACATAGAGATTCAGAACAATTACTAATGATTGCTGCTGCTATATCATCAGGCCCATTTGCCTTTCTAGGAGAAATATTTGCTAATAGCTTCCGCACACCTGCCAAGCCAAACTTAAACTCTGGCATTTCTTCAATCCCCAACGAAAAACACACCTAGAGTTTGAAATTGGCGTTGGCTATTTTAAATATGGAAGAGAAGTAACTACTGAATAGTTACTTTGAGCTTGTCCTCATGTATGGCTGTGTCCAAGCCGAAGAAATTTCGGCTTTTTTTCCAGCTCTTCCCTTTTCACCTTGTGTATCCAGTGGTGAAAAAAACATATTTTAGAGGGGGGACAGAATTTTCGTCCTGACCATTTCGCCGGATATACTTCCAAAATTCCTTTGGATCTTCTACCAAGCGTTTCCCAAGCCCAGAAAAATAGGATTGCTTAGCTGATTTAGCCAAGTTCTGCAAATCAAACTTCAGCCTCTTTAGTTTGGATGAGTTTTCCGGCAATCATAGTATTCACACGAAAGGCAACAATATACAAACAAGATGACTCTCGAGACCAATTACACCTTGACAAGTCAAATCATCGTCTTCTGACTTTGGCGCGACTCTTGGTTGCGCCGTAACAATATAGTTCTCTAAGGCATTATCCAAAAACAAAATAATTCAAGGATGGCCAGAGTTCGACATCCGTAGTTGTAAATACATATTTAACACATGTTCTAATTTTAGTGATGGCTTATTCCAGCTCACAGTTCCCTCATATTTATTCAAAAACTCCGTAATTTGTTAGTGTAAGGTCTGTTTCCCATAATTAGTGCCGAGTTTGGGTAGCTGACATACAGTTTTCATTAATCCATATCGGTCACATTTGGCAATAATATTCTTTGTATTCTTTGTAGACCTTTGTTTTGTGAACATTGATCTGGTGGACTTTTGGCATGTTACTCTTCATAAATAATTTCCAGTTACATTGTTTGTGTATGTTCTTTATATAATATTCAAGTGGTTGCAGTACCCCTCTTTTTTATAAGACAAATGATCTGCTTTTATTGCAATAAGTGGTTGTTCCCCACACTAGAATCTAGTGTGAATTTGAATACACTAATAAGTAATAAAGTTTTTTTTTTTCCCTTGCAGAATACTGTAGGCCAACATGTGGCCCAGGCAGGAGGGGATATGTTTGTACAATATTGATATGAAGTACAAAGATTCGAAGGAAAAAAAAATTGTCAAAATAAGAACAATGTACAATGCAAGGGATTGTATTGAAGAAGAGTCAGAAAGATTTGCAATACAAGTAGTACAGTCTTATCAAGCCTAATGGAGAGAAGATAGATACAACTGATCCTTCTTATGCGCCGGCTAACATGCTTTAAAGCATGCACACACACGCACGTTTATTAAAAATGCAATTTTACCATGGCATATGGTGCATTGTTGGACAAGAATACATCGGCTGGCAGGGAGTATCATTCATTGATTGTTCTAAGGAAAAAAAAAAAGGAATACTTAAAGTAATTTGTGCGCGCATAAATGGGGGTTATCTTGTCATGGTGATGATTCCTGCTAGGTCTGGCTGACCGGGGTTGGAGGTAGGATGAATGATCAAGTCGTAGTTCACGTTTCTGAAGGTGGAAAAGCAATTTTAGGCATTCTTCTTTTCTTTGGGATTCCAGGGTAGCAATATTATTTTTATTCATCAAATGAGATAGGGAGTCATAATGTCCATAACAATTAAATATGAAGAGGATGGCAAGCCTGTTTATGTGCTCCAGTTTGTTCGTTTTCTTTTTTTTTTTTTGTGTAAGGGTCTGAGACGACGGGAGCGTATTCTAATCGTGACCCTACCAGTGTGTTGAACCTTAAATGTTTCACGGATAGAGGAGAGGGTTTCAGCTTGTGCCTTAGCAGGCCAAGTTTATGCCGAGCAGATGCACAAACATTATCAGTGTGTTGCTATCAGTTCAAGCGATTGTTGATGGTTACACCAAATATTTAAGAGTGTTTCAGTGACTGCGGATTGCTTAATAGTGCATTGATATGCTAGAGGGTGTTTTTTGTCGGTGACACACATGAAAACTATTTTTTCTTCATTAAGTTTCATTTCCAGGTATCGCATCAGTCAGAGATCACAGTAAGACTTGTACTCAGGATTACTTGGTCACTAGCGTCGTTAATCACTTTGTAAAGTAAGCAGTCATCCACAAACAATTTAATACTTACACTATCATCAGTGCATGCTGTTACGTGAATAATATATGCTAGGAAAAGTATCGGTCCGAGCATGCTTCCCGGCGGCACTCCGGAGTTCATGGGGAGGCGTCCAGAGTAATGGCCTTCAACATTGACGAATTGCCTGCGTATGCTCAAATATGCAGATATCCAGTTTACTACGTTAGGCGGAAAGCCGTAGCTGCTTAGTTTTCTTATGAAACCAAAATGAGAGACCCTATCGACGGCCTTGCTGAATATAACATCACCCTGGCCAGCTTTATCAATAATGGAGGCCAGGGCGTGAATGGTGTAGCGAGAAGCAGAGTAGTATTAGACAGCCCTTTGCGAAAGCCGTTTTGGGATAGGGACAGAATGCCACATTTTTCAAGAAATTCCGTCATGAAATTTGAGATAATATGCTCTAGAAGCTTGCAAGATGTAACCGTCAGTGATATAGGGCGATAGTTTGATAGTAATGCAGGGCCGCCTTTCTTAAGTACGGGCGCAACACGAGCGACCCGCCATTCTGATGGAATGATGCCACAAGATATAGATGATGTAATAGTTCAGCGGAAATCCGCTAGGTGGAGATAAGTAATTAAAGGGAAACTGAGACATCCACCCAAATGTAGCTACAATGGAAACCCAAGCGGATTCCTCGAAAGAGAAGCCTCGCAGTTGAAGAAAAATTCGTCCTGGTCCGGGACTCGAACCCGGGACCACCGCGAGTCCCGGACCAGGACGAATTTCCTTGCACAGGTCAATGACTTTTGTTTCAGCACTTGACCACGTCTCAGAAATATCATCGGGAATGCCGAAAAACAGCAAGTTACTGCGTCGAAGCCGGTTTTCTGCATCATTACAACACGATTCAATTGTTTTGAGTTGATGAGAGATGACGCTGGAAACCGCCCCAGGAGAAACAGCTGACGACGTAGTGGGGTTATTTTTGAAGTCTGAAACGTCAACTTCAATGGCGCGGAGCCTAGAAGACAATTGTTTAAGTTCAATATCTACTGACGCCTGCCACAGCTTCAACTCTCTCAAATCCCTTCGAATTCCATCTTGACCGGATTTGATCCTTTGTACAGTTTTTGTTGGACCATTTATTAACACTAGCTATAGCTAGCTATCTGCTATATGCTTCACAAAACGTCCATTCCTACAGTACATGGTTATCTCCATAATTTTTTTGTTCTACATGTACTGTTTTCCTCCTGCAGAAACTGGAGCGTCAGCTGGAGTTCCTGGCAGTGCAGGAGGAATACATCAAGGACGAGCAGCGCAACCTGAAGAAGGAATACCTGCACGCCCAGGAGGAGGTGAAGCGCATTCAGAGCGTGCCCCTGGTCATTGGCCAGTTCCTCGAGGCCGTAGACCCGCACACAGGCATTGTGGGCTCCACCACGGGCTCCAACTATTATGTGCGTATCCTGTCCACGCTGGATCGTGAGCTGCTCAAGCCCAGTGCCTCGGTGGCACTCCACAAGCACAGCAATGCACTCGTCGATGTACTGCCCCCGGAGGCTGACAGCTCCATCTCCATGCTGCGTGCTGGTCTGTATTATTAAAATATCTTTTTGCACCCAACAAGCACTTGTAGACTTTCGTAAAGGTAACTAGGACCAAACTTTAAAAATAGTGTCGTATACCTTAGGGAAATGAGACTAACAGCAATATGTTTGTAGCTGTCCTGAGTAACTCAAGCTATTTTTTGAAGTGCAGTTCACTAGTTAATTAGTTACATTTATTTCTCCCAAATTTTAAATATTTGTGTGAGGTCATATGTCATATTTGAAAAGTTGTGCATGCTCAAGAACATGTATTAAGGTTGTTTCCAGGACGTCATCTTTTACGTGATTCTTTTTTCCACGCTCTGAAGAAAACCAACGAAATATGAAAAAAAAGTTATGTTAATGCATGCTTGTGTGCTTGTATTGGCAGTGTTCTCACTCTTCAAAAGAACGCAATCGGCCATGGTGACTAACGTACATTCTCTACCTCGTTGTGAAGATCAAAATTCATTGCACTCCTAAATTGTAAGCAATAATCTGCCGCTGAACACGGATGCAAACCCCAGACCTGCCAAGTTTTACGATTTTATCGTAAAGTGCCCGATTTTCAGTACATTTTTACGAGTACCGTAATGACAACTATATTTTTACGATTTTTCACGTTTCGTGCTGAAAATTTTGCAAAATGAATGTCGGCCCGCACAATAAAATCTACTGGCTGCGTCTCGCCATGTCGCGAGGCCATGGTGGCAACACTGTATCGGCTTGTATCCGGCTTGAGCCAAAGCCGAAGACCGTTGACTTCGCGCAAATGTGCTTGCTTTTCTTTGTTGTCCCGTGGGCTTCGTGTGGTGCGTTGTGTATGTTTTTTTTTTTTTTTTTTGCCGGATCTGCAACGCACGATCCAGTGCAAGCTGCTCACAAGATGTCTAAGAAATACTTCCAAGTGTTTATCGCCAGTTATTCGACTGACTTTCCATTTATGAAGAGGTCGCGTAAAGGTGAACGCTACGCATTTTGTAGTTTGTGCTGCTGTGACGTGAACATAGCGCACGCTGGTCGCCGGGACATCGTGCTTCATCTTAATACGAAGAAACACAAAGACTCGGCGAAACTAGTGGACTCCAACATGAAACTTGGAGGGTACTTCAGCAGAGCGGATCTCGATGCTACAACTCGAGCGGAGTGCCTTTTTACTGCGTTCCTGATCGAACACAACGTGCCGCTCACAGCTGCTGATCATGCTGGAGACCTCTTTAGGAAAATGTTCCCCGATTCGAAGGAAGCCAAAAACTACGCCTGTGCTCGTACAAAGACCACTGCAATTGTGAAGGAAATGGCCGACAATGCGATCGACGAGGTGATAAGGCACCTGAAGCACACACCGTTCTCGGTCGCCACTGACGGGAGCAATGACGCCAGCAAGGATGCAAAACTTTATCCCATCGTGGTGACGTTCTGTGACAGGACTGTTCGCACTGCCTTGCTCGCGATGCCTGCTCTCGAAGGCGACTCCACGGGACGAAACATTGGTGCGCTTGTTGTGGACACGCTAAAGAGCAAGAACATACCGCTCCAGAACTGCATCGGTATGGCGTGTGATAACGCGCCAGTCATGATTGGAACGAAGAATGGAGTTGCTGCTGTGCTTAAAGAAAGTCATGAGAACATCGCCATCGTAGGATGTTGTTGCCATTTGATCAATTTGGCTGCACAGAAAGGCTCAGCATGCCTTCCAGTGAATGTCGATGAGGTATTAGTTGATGTTTTTTACTACCTTGAGAAAAGCTCGAAAAGGAAGGACAAGCTGAAAGCTTTCCAGTCTCTCCACGATGTAGAGGCCAAAAAGATCTTGAAGCATGTCAGCACTAGGTGGCTGTCCCTCGGCAGGAGCCTGAAACGGTTTGTGGAGCAGTGGCAGCCACTGCTTAGCTTCTTCCACGGTGAAGTAAAGCCATCTGGACCGGTCTTGAAGCTACCCATGAAACCATGTGACCTCAGGACTGACCCTCAGAAAAAGAAAACAGAGAGCAGTCATCAGAGCAAAAGACCACGACTGGACACCAGTGCTCCTGTGTTGGGTACAGCTTCTTCCAAGCGAGTCCAAAACCGCCCACATGGCAAGATCTTGAACAGAGAAGAAAGACTATTCATGTTCCTTTCGTCAGATGTCAACAGGGCATATTGTGACTTCTTGCTGTCGGTAATTCCCGAGTTTGAAAAGGCGAACGTATTCCTGCAGTCTGGAGCCCCTCAAGTACATCTGCTCCGAGAAGTGCTTAGCAACCTGCTAAGAGAGCTGATGTTGCGGTTTGTCAAACCTTCAGTTATCAAAAGAACTGATGTGCTGACCAACGTTGACTACATGTCTTCCGCCAACCAAAGAGATGATGAAGACCTAGTAATTAGCAGTCAGGCCACGGAGAGCTTGCAAAGCCTGAAGAAAGAAGCGAAGGAAGAGTTTTTTACTCGGATCAGAAGGTTCTTCGTGACGGCAACAGAGTACATGATCTTCAAATTTCCATTGAAGTGTGAACTGTTGAAGAGTGCAGAAGTGGCGAGGCTTGGTTCCATTGAACACGCCAGGTTTGCTGATATCAAGTACCTAATCAACCGCTTACCAGTGCTTGTACCAGTTCAAGAGGGGCAAAGTATGAATTCTGCTTTGGATGACATTCAGGCCGAGTTTGGCCGTCTTCAGTTGGAAGAACTACCCGCTGAAGTGACTAAGCAGGAGCGGATTGACGAGCAGTGGCGTGTGGTCTCCGATCTTCGAGAAGTGGATGGTACTTTGAGGTATGCTAAACTTTCTAAAGTTATGTTGGGGGTCTTGACACTCCCGCATAGTAATGCCGAGTGTGAAAGAGTTTTCAGCAAGGTAAAAAAGGCGCACACACAGTTCCGTGCCTCTATGTCAAAAAAGACAGTGGAGCAGTTGCTTGTTGCAAGATGTGCCCAGTCGGGGAAGTGCCATGAGCAGGTCTTTGATAAAGACTTTCTGAGGAAGGCCAAGGCTGCAACGGCCTCTGTACTAGCCCAGCCCTCCACTTCCAAGATGTAAGAACCTTGTGTGCCTCTTGTGTGATATGTTTGTTATGTATTTTATTCAGCTAAGCGAGTTTCTGAGAAATAAAACGACATTTTAGTATTTTTCTATGCAATTGTAGTATTTTTTGGCATCTTCTGTAGTACTTGTTGCAGTGTGGGGTTGGCAGGTCTGAAACCCACTTGTTAGCTTTCGATAGGCATGTGGGCTTCATTCTTTTGAAGCATGATTGAGAGCACTGCTATCCAAATGTGCAAGCGCGCAGGGATATAATTTTTCCACATATAATGACCTTTCTTCAGATCTCATTAAAAAGAACTATGTAAATGACAAAGTCCTGGAAACAACTTGATGAAGTGTTTCTGAGTAGGCTCTGCAACTTTTCGACTACGACTTATGCCCCAAAATGAATATTTATGATTTTGAATAACTAAACATAACTAATTAACTGGCTCATTGTACTACAAGGAATAGTTTGGGCAGATCATTCTTGCTTTAACTGTAGATGAGAGCGCCTAATCACTGAAAGAATGAAATCTGCAACCACTTTGTTAACAAATTGATTAACCAAAACATTTGTAGTATTTTTCAGCAAATGTTGTATTTTCTGGCTTTGACTGTCGTATTTATCAAATTTTAAAGTTGGCAAGTGTGACGTTGGAAAGTTACTGCACTGTCATTGTTGTACTAATAGTGCGTGTGCCTTATTGGCCGATGGAGTTTTTGCCACCAGTCCTTCGCTTCTCTTCCTCTTGGTGCAGACGAGAAGCCGGACATCAAGTATGCAGATATTGGAGGCCTGGACATCCAGAAACAGGAGATCAGGGAGGCCGTGGAGTTGCCCCTGACTCACTTCGAGCTGTACAAACAGATTGGCATTGATCCACCCCGTGGTGTGCTGATGTATGGCCCACCTGGCTGTGGGAAGACCATGCTGGCCAAGGCCGTTGCACACCACACCACAGGTGCGTCCACTAGGCCCAAACTTTGCTGTTGCTGATCAAGATGGTGTGCTATCAGAGTCAGAATTTATTATTAAAGGTTGGGACATATTACAAGTATTTAGTATACAGAAGGAGGTCCCACAGTCAAAGACTGTATCGGGACCTCCTGTACAAGAGCATTATGATGGTTAACATCTTAAAGGGAAACTGAACAGACACTTGAAATCCCCGGTACGAAGTTTTGTTTTTCCATCATACAAGTAGCGGTGGCGTAATTAAAAATTAAAATCGCAGCTATGCTCCGCCCACCGCGGCTTGCGGAGTCAGCCCGCGGCGGCGGCGGAAGGGGAAAGCTAGCGGAAATGACGTCAAATGACGTCAAAGCGTGTGCAGGTTTTGCGCACCAGTCGTGTTGTATCCGTGGCCTTTATCGCAAATGATCAAGATCTCCACCCTGGGTTTCCGGCTAATGCTTCAAAGGACTGTTACCGCAAGGATAACTCCGTCTAAGAAGCATACAGTGTCACCATGCCGTCCTTTTGCGCTGCTTACGGCTGTACGAGCACCGGCGGCCGAGTCGACGTCATCTTTCACAATTTCCCACGGCAGAAAAAACAAGCTGCTCAGTGGATCGCAGCAGTGAAATGAAGTAATTTCAAGCCTTCAAGAACCACTCTTCTCTGTTGAAAACATTTTCGGGAGAAGTGATTACCATCAGAGTTTATCGTTGATGCATGCAATGGGAATTCTGGTGAAATCTGCTCGACTAAGGCCAGGTGTGGTGCCATCGATCTTCGCTCATAAACGGAATGAATCGCCGCCACCGAAAGCAGCCTTCTGTGATACACTTTGTTTTTTTTTTCTGTCTTGCAAGAATTTCGTTTACTTCCTGGCAGCACAAACATTCTTCTTCTATTTCCATTGCACTGCAGTGCATGCACGAACACCTGTCGCAACAGAAATATACGTCACGTAGAAAAGACACCTAAAATAAAGTTTCAATGTCACGCCAGGCATCCGGACGCACTCGGATACCTAAGTGCCCATACACCCGAGTGCTTACATCACTTGCTTTAAGGAAAGCGGCGGATTGTTCAAAAAGCGTGAAACGACAGGAGTGGGCTTTTACCTCTGATCGTTTCAACACAACCGGGAATCGAGGGCCAAAAAGCATAAAATAGAACTACAGTAAACTGCATAGATATGCATAACAACGTGCAGTGGCACACTTTTTTGTTTTTCGTCAAATTCCCGCACGACATTGCAAGCAGCCCAAGCACGCCGTCGCGGCGTTCGAACGCTGCTTCTAGCGCCGTGGGTCACGAAACACAGCTATACTGCAAAAATAAGGAAAATTCACTTCCGTGCGGCATATATTTTTCTGGCACGTCTGCACCTTGTATTGTTATCTTAGTAACTTGGTAACTGCAAAATGCATTGTGCTGACAGTGCGTCTCCGCATTCGCTGCTAGATCGAATAACGCAATGATTGCATGCATTGTTTGTTGCGGTCACAGCACAGCAGAATGCGTCTTTGGACCTAATATCTACACTGAATTAAATTATATTGAAAATACAATAATTTCCATGCGATGTGTACCTTCAGGGCAATTCGGCAGTCGCACTTTATTTCTTGCAAACCAGCAATAGTAGAATGCACTGTGTACAAAACGAGTCTCCCCGTATTCTGTTATAAGGACGCCTGGTCTGAAATAATACAATCTCGCTCTGACTGCTAAGGCTATATAACATGGTACAGCTTCAGAAAAACTTACGAATACTCTCTTGCTTCCTTCCTTCCTTACGAATACGTACCAGGCGATACTTCCAACGCGGGTAAATGTCGCAATTAGGTCCTCGGATCCGGCGGACTCCGGCCATTCCAACTTCCGCACTAGCGCTCGCGCTCGCGCTTGGCGTGTGTTTCTCGTTGTCGGGCCACTGGTTTAAATGCGTATGGTGTCACGCCAATCACCCTTAAGTGATCAAAATTATCCATAACAGCAACTGAACTGTGCGAAATCGTCTGGAAGGTAGTCGCAGTACCTGGTGAGAAGCTGTCACGTTGCGGCGGGCTCTCGTGGACCCATGGATTGACGTCACGGTGCGCTCCACCAATCATCGATGCGAGCCGGATTCGCCGCGCGCCGCCCAGTCGCAGCTCGGAGTTTTTTTGCTAATAATGCGTTTTTGGCTGCGCCATGTCAAATTTCTTGTCGATTTTCGTTTTCAGGGTGTTCAAAAGTATCAAATGGTGCTTATAACTTGATTTTTTTAGAAACCTGTTCAGTTTCCCTTTAAAGCAACAGTAGCACACAATAAGGTAGTACACAAGCAAAAAGAAAAGAGCGTTAACAGAACAAAATACTCGGTAGATTGTAAAGAATAACAACCCAATGAGTCGGTCACAATGTTTGCCGAAGACATGGCCCGTCTCTTTCGTAGAGCCGACCCGAACATGACCGAGGATAGAAAGCTGCGTTACCTCATGCGAGGTGTAAAAGAGCAGTTATTCGCGGGGCTTGTGCGAAATCCTCCAGTCACCGTCGCTGATTTTATCAAAGAGGCTGCGGCTATTGAGCGCGCTCTTAATCAACGGTGCAGGCAGTACGATCGACTGTCCAACAGCACCGCAATCAATGCCGCCGCATTGACTCCACAGTATCAGAGCTCCTTGCGGGAAATGATCAGAGCGGTCGTCAGAGAAGAACTTCGCAGAATTATGATACCGACAGTGGATAGACCCGTCGCGTCAATCGCCGAAGTGGTTCGCGACGAAATCAGGCAGGCGTTCCCGGCTGCCGATCTTCAAGACCAAAAAAATATCAAGAACAAAAAATCTGATCGTTAGAACCGATCATCGCTATATCTGGACTGCTGTTAAAAAAAGAAAAAACACCGCATATATTTTTGCCGTCCCAAAACCAAATTTGCCACCTGCGATAAAAAATCGATGTTGTAGAAAGTAGGTTGTGAAAAATGAAACGTTTATTTATAAAGCTTAATATTGTCTCAATCGTTAGGCGCACTCAAATAGAAATCTGCACATGCTTTTGCAGAAGTTTTGGATTCACAACCGCCGTGCGCATCGCGTCCAGCTGCTGCGCGAACACTGGCGGCTGTAATTTAGGGGGCATGAAATCAATGAGTGACTTTATCGACGGCACTGCACGTTGGGTGAACGTTGGCGTCGGTGTCAAAGACGGGCCATTGCCAATCTCGTCGTCACTGCCGCTACTTTCGTCACCTCCGTCGCACAACGCCGCCATCTGTCGCGACAACGATCGCCCAATCGGAGATCTCTTCGCAGAACGAGGCAGCACTATCTGCACTCGGAAACTCCTCCATCGAAGCACCACCTATTTCATTGTCAGTAGTGACATGCTACCAGAGTTCGGTAATGTCAGCGGTTTCCACAGTGTTGGTTTCTTAAGAACGCAAATTTCACGATTATTCTGCATGAAAAACGCTGCCCAGAAGCAAAATTTCTATCGTTATATCCGATTTGCGGTGAATAACATATTGTTATATATGGGTTTTTTTCTCATAGCCCTAATGCATAAGTTGAAACTCTTATGTCGACTCATCGTTATAATCGATATATCGTTATACGTGGTATCGTTATAAGTGGACTGCACTGTACACGCTTTTAACAGGTGATAACCCAAATGTGTCATCGTTCCCTACTGCAGATGGCATAACTGCCAAGTCTCCCGGATTGCCCGGGAGACTTCCAGATTTTGACCATTTCTTCCGGTTGTACTGTCAACAGGAAAATCTCCCGGAAATAGCAGTTTTGCCCCGTTTCTATCTACGTCTAGAGCATTCTCTGGCCATATTGGCAGAATTGTCTGACCAGATTGGCAAGAACAAATCCAACTCAATCCAATCCAAGTTCATAGCGCATAGCATTGATAAAATAAGTAGCAGGGAAACCATACATTCGTTATTTCGTTAACCACAGTGCTATTATTACGAGCGCAAAAAGGATCAAGTATTTTTGAAGCAGTACAGAACCGAATTCGGTTGCATTGTAGGGTCATGGAAAGGCAAGCATCAGTCACGCTGCGTCGTTTGTAGTTGTGATTTCGGCATTTCACATGGAGGTAAGACTGACATCATCGCCCACGTCCGATCGCAAAAGCATGTCAGCTACCTTCATACCCAAGTGTTATGATTTGGTTTTCCTAGGTAAACGCAGGGTTGTTTGCCCGGAAGTGTATATTTACACTTGCATGGTTCAAATTATTCTGGCCACCACTGAGACTAATTCGCAGTGGGGAAAAGAAACAACGAAGCCAATTGTTAAAGAGACATGAACATATAATTAACACAAACCGTCACACACACAGACCAACCAAGCAAGATACCAAGACTGATAGAAACATTCATGCAGTTCTAGATGTTTTCACACAATAAACAATTATGTACAATAGCGAAGTCCACGACCAGTCACAAATACTTGGCATGCGTCGGTGCAGCTGCACGGGGCGGCATTGAAACGACCAGTCAGCTGTAGTGCGTCGGTCACGTGAGGATAAGACGCTGCTTGCTTTTTGAGGATCATCCGCAGCTCGGCCAAGGAGTCCCAGGAGTGCAGTAGGAAGGTATTGCCTTCAGCACCATGCACCAGGACCTGCGAACACCAAACGCTGGAGGTAGGACAGAGGTCGGATCATCGCTGAAGTCATGAAACTCGGGCCCGCAGCCCGACAGCTTCGCTTCTCCGCCCGGTGCTCCTGAAGTCTTGAGACATGGACCCGCAGCCCGACAACCTCGCTTCGTCCACTCCGCACACCGGCCTTCCTTCTTCCAGAATGCAGCCTTCCTTCTTCTTCTCTTCTTCTTCTCTTCTTCTGCTCCCTCTTCCAGCACCCGTGTGTTTTTGTGATTGGCTGTTGGCCGACGTGCTGCGTCAGGCGAGCTTGCGCCGAATCCCACCATTCTTTTTCTTTCATAATCACTGTCCGTCTGCCGCACCAGACACACGCACGTTAGTCTTTACACATGACACCAAGAGAATCAGCAGCAGCTGGGACAGTTCTGTAAAAAAGACAGTGACCATGACGTTGTTTGTGCGGAGTGCTTGTTCACTGGATTTTTGCTGGAGCACAACCTTCTGCTATCCGCTGCCAACCACGTGGGTTCCCTGCTTCGGTCGCCCCCCACCCCCCTCGGTCGGAAAATCTCTCCGGATTCAGTTTCTCCAAACTTGGCAGGTATCAGATGGCATGAAGTGAGCGCCTTGTTTGGATTTGGTGACATTGTATTCCAGTGTTGCCTATGAGCTCAATTTCATTTCGGTTTTACGTCGTTGTCTTAACACTACAAAAACGAAGTGCGTCACTGGTCACTCGGACCCCACCAGCATGACGCGCATTGGTGTCTCGTGCCGCAACCATTCTCACTGAGTAGGCACGTCAAAGCTGAAGCGTTAAAGTTTGAAGAAGCGACTGACCCAGGGTGAACTTGAGGAGCAGGAACATAAGCTTGCTGATGCCGCAAGAATGACAATTTGCTTCTCAGGCCCCATCAGCTCAGCACGCGTTGCCATCTTGTGCAGCAATAATTCGCGCAATGCTTTGCATTCTGTAAATGACAATGACTGATGAATCGGACAAACTTTTCAGTGACTTTAGGTAGGTCGTACATTCTCCCGGTTAGTATGTTTTTCATTGGATTTTTTTTTTTTTTTCAGAATGTGTGAACGAAGTTCTACTACATCTTCTCTTACGTTGTCGCCACCTCAACAACGTTTCTACTCTAAGTCTCTCTATCTCATCATCTCTCGATCTTCTCTCTTTCTGACCAGCCATGATGGCCTTGTGGATATGGCGTTGCGCTACTAAGCCCTAGGAAGCGGGATCGAAACCTGGCCGTGGCAGCCGCATTTCGATGGGGGTTAAATGCAAAAACGCCCATGTCTTGTGCATTGGGTGCACATTAAAGAAGCCCAGGTGGTCAAAATTAACCCGGAGTCCCCCACTGCACCATGCCTCATAATCAAAGTGTGGTTTTGGCACCTAAAACCCCAGAATATAATTTTGTTTTTCTTCTCTGTTTCTGTCTTCTGAGCAGGCACTCACTGAATACTCTACATAATAGAATTACTCGGTCTTGACCGATGCTGGCACTCCATTTTCTTTAGCCTGGGCCTCATTGGCTTGTGTTGCCGCTGCCTGTTAACACTCTTTACTTGAGTGAGCACACGTGAGGTTGGTACAACACATTCTCCACGTGTGTCACACAATAGGCAGGCAGAGGTCTGGTTGTGACATGTTATGCAAGCTAACAAGCCACCATCAAAGTGCCAAGTCTGGTCACTATCGTGTGGTGGAAGGCTGTGATAGGAGAGTGTTCATACCTCATTGAGTGTGTGTGTGGACAAGGTATTGCAAATTGCCCTTGTACAACATGTGTGTTTGCCATGAATTTCAGCGTTCCAGAAATGGACAGAGACAACACGATGCAAACATACTAAAAAAAAAAAACCACGTCATGAGTGACCGGAAAAACACGTGCGAAAGAGGTGTGAATATGTGTGTATAGGGTTTATGGTGTGTGAGATTACTTCGTTGTTCGTTTTTATTTGTTACAATCGTTTCTTGAGATAAGTGCTTTTTAATATGTTTGCATCGTCTGTCCATTTCTGGAATGCTTAAATTCCTGACAAACATACATGTTGCTCGTACAACACACATGTTGCGCAGGAGCAGTTTGCAATACCTTGTTCACTCAATGAGGTAAGAACAGTCTCTCCTATCACACTCTTGCACCACAAGATGGTGGCTTACTAGCTTGCATACCGGGTCACAACCAGACCTCTGCCTGCCTATTGTGTGACACATGTGGAGAAGCAATTAACATGACCATACACTTCCCCTGTGTCACAGCCTGTGAACGAGGTGCCAACGCCAGGCCAAATTCCAAAGCCGACTAATCAGCTTCCGAATATAACCCCACGAAAGCAATGGCAATAATAAAGGGCCCTCTGGTGTGCCAGCGAACGCCGGTTGTGGTCCAAAGACCGAGTCAGAGCCTAGAGTTGTCGAAACACAAATATATATATATATATATATTCTTCAAACAAGGCATTTACATACACACGTGCACACTTAGGCTAGACACATCACAATACAATTCAGATGGGTATTAACAAAACACTGGAAAATAATTAACGACAAGTACTAAGAGTCTAACACGTAAAGTACAGAATGAATAGGAACACTAAGTGTCCAATCGTATCCACCTGTGCTGGTCTTGAGCCGGACGAGCTCGGCGTAGCTCGAGGCAAATCTCGAAGAAGGAACTTCTTCCGGAAATGCAGACGCTCGATGAACTCGTCGGTTAGCTTGCCGGGGAATCCCCTTCTTCCGCAGACGCTAGGTCTTCACGTCGCATCTCTTCACCAGCGCGGTCTGAACCTCCTTCCAATTCCCGCACGGCTCTTTTATAGCCTTCGCCGGCACTTCTCGAACCTTCCTATCGGAGTCGTGATCCCGTAGCATGAACAAAGCCTGGGAATCTTCTAGTTAATTCTCGCATTTTTAGCCGCGGCTATCGGAGCGTCGTCAAGGAGGGTGCTGACTCATCTGTTGGCGCGCGCTCGGGCTCCTCCCTCTCTCTTTCTCCACTCACCGTTTGTGTCGGGGTCTGAGAGTGTTTTTCGGCCCGTACGCTCTCTCTCTCTCCCTCTCGTTACCGTCGCCTTCACGTATCTTGTCGTAGCTTCTAGACTCCATTGATTGCGTCAGCTGTCTGTGGCGTATGCGTTTTCCCCCTCTGTTGAAGCTGCTGTGGGCCGTTTTGTTTCCTTGCTGGCTTGAGTGACGCGTGGCGTGCGCTTAGATTATGCGCTCTTTTGTGACACCCTGGTCTTGCCCTACTTCTAGGACTCTGCTGTCACTCAGCTATGTTCTGATGGTATTGTCCGAGGAACAGTTAACAGCCATGGGTTGAAATCCCCACAGCATCCTGTCGCATCGCATATGAAGGTCACATGAATAGGCACTGTAAATGGTGATTATTGGATCCGATGATGCCTTGAAAAGTGCATTGAAAGCATTATGGGTCAGCCTAAATATGTTGAGATTTCTGTTGACTGGCCACAAGTCATCTGTGAAAAGTTTTCATATTGTGTCCTGCTAGCTTCATGAAGTTATGCTTACTTCTGTATGCAGCGGCCTTTATTCGTGTGGTGGGCTCGGAGTTCGTGCAGAAGTACCTGGGCGAGGGTCCTCGCATGGTGCGGGATGTCTTCCGGTTGGCCAAGGAGAATGCACCTGCCATCATCTTCATTGACGAGATAGATGCCATTGCCACCAAGCGCTTTGATGCACAGACTGGAGGTACGAACATTTACTTTGCACTGTTTATTTTTACACCTGAAGCATGGATTTTCTCTGGTTGTTATTGGGCATGACTTCAAGCTTTATGGACTGGACCCTCGAAGCAAAACTAGCTTATAGAAACTATGAAAGGTTTGAGATATTATTATAACACCATGGCTCATACTTGAAGTTCTCCCTTGAAATATTAGCACAGTTAAATCCCGCTAATTCGAATTTAAACTAATCAGTTGGTCCTGGCAGCATTACATCTATTTGAATAAGGAGACACTGATGCAAATTTGAACACCCAGAACTGTGCAGTGATCATTGTGAATGAAATATCTCGCTCACACGAACTGCCTTTTTGGACAAAACCGCACCAAAGGTCAAAGTCCGATGCATTTCTAGCCATCGTAACGAAGCATATTGCGGAAATGGAGTGTTTTAGCTTTGCGTGATACACTAGGCCTACAGCGCATGGTACCACCTCTCCATGGTACAGGGGTAAAGTGCAGCGCGAGCATCGTTTTACCATACTCGTCTAAGGATGTGTGAATACTAGTTTTTGAGACTGAATCGAGTACGAATCGAATAGTGCCAGAAGCAAATCAAATCGAATATTGAATATTGTTGTAATAATTTGTGAATAATGTACAGCCTTCAGGGCCCTGAAACACTTTTCTAACTAATCATAGTATGCCCTCATTATTAACTGTAGTATCTCCCCTGTAATAACTTATAAACAAATTATCGCAACAACGTCTGGTTATAATTGCGCGATTATGAGTGCCGGCGGAGCGGTACAGGTAGCGGTGAGAACAATGTGTTGGTGTGGCTCACGACGTCTGAGATTTGGGTGTAGCATGTTGCGCGGCGCCATAATTCCTGGGCGCCATAGTAGAATGCGCTTAGTGCCCGCAGCCGCCATCAGATGGCACCCACAAATCGAAAACATAAAAGGGAAATAAAGGGGAAGTGGAATGCAGCAATAATGAAACACACAGCGCTTTGGGGTCACAATAAATATGAATGTGGTGCGTGGAATCTGGAAAGGAGTAATGGTGCGAGTGCTAACGTTAGCAAATGCCATTCTGTGCGTAAAATTGGATATCTTGTCAGGGTTGTTGGTTAACCAAAAATGGGTAGGCCGGTTGGCTTTGGGAACCCACAGTAAAACCACAAATGGGGTAGGCAGGGTGACATGGGTTGGGCCTCTTTTGAAGTCAAAGAAGCGCAGAGCAAAATTAGTTTTGAAGAAAGACTCGGGAACATGGATCAAAATAAACGGGCGGCTAAAGTGCACAAGTATCTGTACCTGAAAAGTGTGGACACAGAATGGAGGAAGAGGTCAAGAAAGTTGGCAACCAAGTACAAGGTAATTGAAAGTGTAAATAGATAACCAGGAGTCATCAAAAAGAAAGTGAGAGAAACATAAACAGTGAATTGGATGCAAAGAATGGAAACAAAAAAGACCATGATTTGCAATAATGGGAAGAAAGAAATTAGAAGGGAAAATCTGTACGATAACACAAAGGGCAGTGCCTTGCTATTTGAGGCTCGAGCCGGTTGCCTAAGGACCGAAACATACCGGAGCAAATATTCGGAACTAGGTGAGGCATGTGTGTGCTGCAGCAAAGATCCGGAGACCACTCAGCATATCCTAATGGAATGCGAAGAGATTCACCCAGTGAGACCCGTAGGTAACGTACACCTTCCAGAAGTGCTTGGATTTAAAGTGGATGGAAGCAACAATCGGTCAGCAGTTGATATAAGCAAGAAACGTTTAGAGTATTGGTGAAAAAAAAGTGGAGAAGAGATTGATACGACTGGTTCCATTACAGGCATAGGTAGCATTACAAGGTGGATAGCGAAGTTTTTAGGGAGAGAAAAAACTTAAGGAGGTGCATACAAAAATGCTACAATAAAAAGCATGTATAGCATACCTGATTAACTCAAGCAGGCTAGATGACTATTTGTCATTACCTCATTTCAAAGGGGATGCCAATAAATCATCATCATCAATTTTCAGAACATATGGATTCGTCCTGCTTGAGAAAATGCTTCACCCGAAAGGCGTAGCATTGACAGCAATAGCAAACAGACAACTACATGAAGTAAAGTTTGTAGTTTTATCGGCCATATAAATTGGAGTAAACATAAGCTTACTAATTAAATTAACAAGCATGGTGTCACGTGGGCACAGACAAACATGATGAGATCTTACTTGATGACCACAAACACTTGCTGCTGCAACGCTGCCATGATGAAGAGCACCGGCAATGGACAGTGAACACTTTGTGCTGCCTCTCTCTTCACATGACCTACAACATGAGGCGCGCAGGGAAAACAGCGCGCATCAAGGCACCAGTCATCGCCCTTTGCACTTGCCGTAGATGACCTCCAAAATGGGGCGCGTGGCCTGGATGTGTGCTCTGCCATGCGGGCAGCCATGCACGCATCTCCTTCGCCCCCTGCCCCCTTCTTGTGCTGATCAAACCGTCGCTGAGGCTGAAACATGGCTGACAATATGTGTGTCCGGCTCTAAAAATGTCTTCCAGTGCCACATAAAAGCATGGCCTTTGAGATTGGCTACTGTTTCTTTCAGCAGCCTTTGCATGGCCTTCAGAATTGACTACTGTTACTCAGAGCTTCCACATGCCATGCGGCCTCCACAAGTTCTTTACTAACATGACAGATGGCACAACAGTGTTTTCTGCATACTGTGCTTTGAGGAACGCGACTATCCCATTTGTACAATGGCGTTTTTGGCCGTTCAAACTTTTCTTGTGGAAGGGCATGTGCAAATAGTAGTGACATCTGCCTCTCCCAACATTTTTATACTACTACAGTGGAATCTTGATACGATCTTCCTGGGAATCGGGAAATAAAGCGTATCATCCGAAAATCTTATCGTCCAATGTGCGCAAATGGACAACCAGGAGCCATCAAAAAGAAAGTGAGAGAAACAGGAACAGCGAATTGTATGCAAAGAATGGAAAATAAAAAAACGTATCATCCCGAAAAGCGTATTATGCAGAATCATATCCACGAGGTTCCACTGTATTTTGCTAGATTCACTAGCCAAAGAGGCTCCAAGTACAGTAAATCCTCTTTCATACGATCTTGGAAAAACATGCCAACCTGGAAAATGTACGATCCAAAGTCACAGAAAATTTTGGCAGACTCAACTGCAAAGTGCCTCGAGCGACCAGTCGCGCGGCAATTCTGCGTGTATTCACGGGCTTCTTTCACGCTCGGAAAAACTTTTATGTAGCACGTACTGAGCAGCAGAAAGCTGTATCGGGAGTTTTTCATGTTGCTCTACAATTTTCTCATTGACACTTTGATAATTAGGACAGTGCTTCTCGAGTTAGATAATTACAATTAGCTAATTAAATCTCAGTAACGAAAAAATTACTGGCAGCTACTCCACTGTACTGGAAACAATACGCGCTAGGTTTGCTTCGCGTTATGCCGTTCATCTTTTTTTAAATCGTGCTGCGTGATAGCTGGGACACCCTGTATATCGTAATGAATGTTCTACGATAGCATATTTGGTGCTTTGACTGAGAATAAACAGTATTGTCAATTTGTTTTCGAAGCATTATTCAAACAGTATTTTTTTCTCATTTTTCTTATGTATCATTTTTTTCTGCACAAAAACCAATAAACCTTCAATGTGTTGCAGACTTTGTATCCTTACTGCATCTGTATTAACCCTCACATTAAAAGGTAATTGCATATTTCGCTTACTTCAGTGCATCAAATTTTTTTTTGTTTATGCTGGTTGTAACATATCGCAGTATTCTAAGAAACTACTTCGCCATAAACACCCTTGCCGTTTCTTGCTTCTACTTCCTGTAAAACACATGCAATAATGCGAAAAGCAGGCAAACATCTTGTTTTTATAAGTATTAGATAACATATTAAACAAAAGCAGATCAAAATTGTGCAGTCAAGTCAGCCGGTTGCATTCCTTTCAGTGAATAAAAGCATCTTTTCAAGTGTGGGTGGTTCTTGGATGTCCACAGCTCATAAAGTGTGCAGACTCATCACGAGGCATTAGTCTTGCCCATCAAGATGGAGGCAATATTGCTAATGAGTCTGCAATTACATGTATTACTGCATAAACTCGTACAACCGTATCCCACCATTACTCAGCCGAGCTTGCTCGGAGTCATATTCACCAAAATTTTACTCAACTGAGCTTGCTCATTCATATTCATCAAAATTCTACTCAGGCGAGCTTGCACCGAGTCATATTGACCAAAACTCTACTTAGCCGAGCTTGCTCTGACTGATATTCACCAAAATTATACTCGGCCGAGCTTGCTCTGACTCATATTCACAAAGATTCTACTCGGGCGAGGTTGCATTGAGGCATATTCTACAAACATCTACTTAGCCGAGCTTGCTCCGACTCATATTCATCAAAGTTCTACTCAGGCGAGATTGCATTGAGTCACATTCACCAAAAATCTACTTAGCCGAGCTTGCTCTGAATCATATTCACAAAAATTATACTCGATGAGCTTGCCCTGACTACCACGTGACATTATTCCCTAAAAGTTTACTCAACCGAGCTCGCTCTTACTCGTATTCACCAAAATTCTACTCAGCTAGGCTCACACGAACTCAGACTCGTGGTTAGTTCGAAGTCTTAGTGAACCGACGTTTGAGTGAGTTCACGGAGTTATGTATACATTCCATTATGTGACCTGTGCGGTGAATAAGCAAACATTGCATATGAGTATGTGTAGCATCGGATGAAATAAGGACAACTGTACACACTGCATATATTTTTCTGGAGTTTAACTGACCGTTGCGTGAAAGCTTCGCCTCATGTCGACTCAAGCAAGTGCATTGGATCTGCATCATATTTTTTGCCAATCCTGCTGGCTGTCTTGGCCATTACTGGGTGGCCACATTTTGTACATTGCAACACAAAGTAGAATAAATGACTGTGGTGCAATATATTTAAAAAAAAAGATGCTTGCATCACTGCAAGTATAACAATCAAAACATGACACAAACACATGCACATAAGATGCACACAAATGCTAAGTACAGAAACAGACGAAATCGGCCAGCCACCACCTATTGAAAAAAAAAAAAAAAAGCACAGGTCAATGCTGCAATGGGACTACATATAACCATTCCCCTTGCCAGGTACATGGGCTATAGACCTACACCATGTTTGTAAACAGTGGTAGGCACCGTCGATATATTGTAGGCCTTATAGCGACGTCGCGTAGGCTCCGCCCACGTTCGCTGCCCCCGCTTGCAGCGGATGGTGCTTTTTTTTTTTTTTTTTGGTGGGGTGGGGTGTGCTAAAACCACGATTTCATTATGAAGCACACGGTAGTGGGGGCACCGAATTAATTTTGACTACGTGAGGTTCTTTAATGTGCACCCAGTGCACGTTCTTGCATTTCGCCCCCATCGGGATTTGGCCGAATGAGGCGCTAGGCCCAGCTCGCTGACCGCCGCAGTGACGGCCAACAGCGCTTGCGACCTGGCCTGCAGCTCATCATAGTGCGCTTATTTTTGACAACACTATTAATGTGGGCTTAAATGAATTGGGTTCGTCGGTGTGTTTGGTGCGAATAGCAAACAAAACGATGTACTTCCAAGCCAGCCGAGCCGCCTCGCTGAGACGACCGGTGCTTGGTTTCCGTCTGCGAGACGAAGTGCCGTCGGATCGTTGCTCCCGATCGCGCCAGTGGTTTAGTACTGGGTGCTGCTTTATGAAACTCGCAAATTCGACATATTCTTCTCTATTAAGAACTATTTCATGTTAAAAACAAGCTGTAGCCGATTCCTACGTTGTCGTGAGTGGCGATAGAAGCGATCGCCTCGGTGATGGGACTGGCGAGGTACCGGCCCTACGGCGCCACCGCCGCAATCTGAGCTGTTGGCCGTGGCCGTCCGATCGCTCCAACTCTGTACTAACACTGTACATTTTATTTCGCACTCGAAATTTAAGTGACACGTTTAGGTGCGTTTATGACATCCACACTGCAATTAACGCATATCTGTGACCGTGCTACTTGCGTGTGTGAACTTGTGATAGGATATCTACACTACAGGTGGCTCAATTCTTTGAGATGAAAATAAATTTGAATGTGACATGCTTTGTGGGGCATCTGCTTGCTCGACCTACATTCAAGGCTAATCCTAATCTAGCTTTCCCACAGTGCGGCAAGAAATTGTAATGACACGCTAATAAAGGTTGGCTAATGCACGTCACTAAAAGAGAATTTGCGCATAATGGATGATCTGGTATCAGAATCCAACTTTCGCTTCTTACCGCGGCGGCCCATTGCTTGCAACGGTTTTCATCAACAGGAAACCTATGAAAACTTCAGCCTCTTGCGTAGTTCAACGCAACTCAGCTCGTCAACATACTGCATTTCCTTCGTTGCAAAATCACAAAATTAAGACCTCTAAGATGGAACCGCACAACCACCCGTGAAACCCAGCGGCTGCTGTGGTAGGCACGACACGGGCGGGCGGCTCGGCGGCGGAGTGCCCACCATGCGATACTAAATTCCGACGACAGTGCCACTGCATTTTCGTGACGTAGCGCCGTGGTGTAGGTCTATAGGAGAAACACATGTGTTTCTGTTATTGAGATTCTAGCAGCTTTTCAACAGCAAGAAAGGTAATCAGCTTCCCCTGTTTTTAGCATTGGGTTAATGCAGGCAATTCAGGGAGGCATAAAGTTTTGTTAATACAATCGGTTCGGGAATACCAGATTAGATTGTGCCTTGACGCTTTCCTTGCACTTTTTTATTTTGGTCAAATAATGTAGTTTGAAATGGCTCTAACATTGGTCTAATATAAGTTAAGTACATGAATAGCTTAACAGACTGGGATGCTGGCTTTCATTTCCTGGATAGGAACCATAGTGACTGCTCCAGTTGCATATGTTTTTGGTTATCTGGGGTTTTCAGCCTCACTTTTAAGATAATGTACTCAAGCAGGTAGAAGCACACATATGCTATTAGTGGATAGTTTCGATAGCTTCTTACCTTACACTTGCCACTATGAATACAAAATTTTAGCGTTTGATTTTGTTATTAAACAAACAAACGTACTCCTAACTAGCTATTTTAATGTTAGCCATGGGGCTACGCGGCTGCGCTACGTACTGCAGCATATTAACTTAAGCTTCTTGATACAGATTCACAGCACACTAACAGCGCGAGAAACAGGACGAGAAAATAGACCGCGCCCATGACCGTCAGAATGATAAGATACTACGTACACAAGTGACTGCAGCTCCTAAAAAAAATGTGGTGTCGGCTTTTACGCCTTTCGAAACATTCAGAGAGCACTTGTATGAATAATTACAGCACACGCGCTGCGACGAACGAACCAGGCTGGCGCTAAGATTAAACGCTCACAACACAAATTCCATTGCACGTTCAGTAATTACACACAGATCATTTGCGGCTTCCTTCAGGGGCAGACGTGAGCTTTTGGGTTGGTGTTTGCTGCTAAGTTTGGTGCAAGAATATTGCTAGGAGCAGGAACCGCTTATGTGCAATCACGAGCAATATACACACATCCATTCTTCAGAAGCTGACGTTAAAGTACGGGTAGCGCAAGGGTCTCTCTGTGTTGACATGACGACTTCGCTGCAGCCGAATTCCGAATACTGCATATGCGATGTCAACAGCTATATAGGGCTTGTTGATAGGTACTCTTGTAATTTGTTGTACCGCAGGAAGAACGACACGAGCATAAAACACACACGAGACAGCACACAGCACTGAACGACCAGCTGCGAACAGCTGTTTACGTCCGCCATTTCTCCTCGTATTGAACTTCATAAACCTCTGTTGTGCACTCCAAAACAAATTAAACTTTGAAGCGTTTTAAAATTACAAAACGCACCCATTATTTGGTCCTAATAAAGAAAGGTCAATTATATTATAACGCGCACGTCTTTTTCATTACATTAGAGAAATTATGCGGCGTAAACCTGGCAGCAAGCAACCCTGGGCGTCGCACCAGTCGCATTGTTGAAATCACAGTCATGTGAATGAGCCCTCAAAAAATCGCATTGCGACGCGTGCGACCGCACCGATTTTTTTCGCTCCAGTCGCAGCATGTGAACGGCCTTAATGGTCCACCTACGCATTACATGGCCTGCCCAGCTCCATTGTTTTCCTCTTAATGTCAACCAGCGTATCTGCCTTATTATACCGCATCAAATGCACGTAAACTCGGAGGCATTTGACCCTATGCCAGTCGTCACTCACTGTACTTGCTGTCAAGCAGTAATCTCAAAATTGGGGTGGGGCAGCAAAAAAAAAAAAAAAAGTGCACTCGCTGTTTGCAATCCCGTGCCCCTTGCTACTGAGAAGTTGGCTTTCCCGCAAAGTTTAGCCGTTTAATGGCTAAGTTTGTTTTACAGGCGAAATTTCGCTATCCGCACAAAATCGTCACAAAATTCAGCACAAGATCGCTGCAGTATTTTTATATTAGATAGAAACAATGCTAAGAACCGTGTTTGTTCCCGTACAGGCAGCAATATATTCGATTTGATTCGAATATTCGTATCCAACTGAATATTCGAACATTTTCTAATATATATTTTTCGAATCGAATATGAATACAGTGATACCTCGATATAACGAACACAGATATAACGAAGTAATATAAAACATTCTTTATCAATATCAGCGTGTAGCGAATACATTCTTATAACGAATATTGGACATAACGAATTTATTTTTCTGTCAGTTGCAACTCTTATAATGAGGTTCAACTGTATTAAACGTATATTCCAACATTTCTAATATTTGCACATGCCTGGTTATCACCTATGAAAATTGTGCTGTACACTTCCAAGTTCCAATGGCACTATGCCACACACGTGTGCGCTGTGAAACAAATAAGTGAATATGCTTATCGCAGTAGGGTTAGCAGCGATGGCAGTGAATGGTGACATACGACAACCTCGCAAGATATGCTTGTACTGGAAGAAGAATGCGTGCGTGTTGGCATTTTCACGTGACACGGGTGGGTGCCTACAACTTTCGATCGCGTGTGCCTTGTGCCTTTTCTTGTTTACATGGGATCTAGCAGCCTGAAAACATATCATGTGATCGCAATTTATCAGTGTCTGTCCTGAACGTTAGTGCTGAAAGATTGCGTTTTCAATGAACGTATGAATGGGTAAAGAAAGAAGCATAACTGTATTCGGTCATTTTTTGTGTTCTCAATCACAAACGTTGGTGCCGGGAAATCATATGAAACGAAATTGTATCAACGAGGTTCTACTGTATGTGCTTGAAATGGTCGAAAACTACTTTGTTAAATGGAAACCGTGTCATGAAATTACTTTGTTAATTGAGAAAAACATATAAATGGTTTTCAATGGAACTGACATTGGGAAATTAAGATAGTTCGTTACATTGCGGATTTCGTTAAATTGAGGTTCGTTGTATCGAGGTTTGACTGTAACTACTCTTTGGTTTTTTGAATATTTGGTTTACAATCGATCCTGAATATAATAAACTTGGATATATTCAATTATTGTCCATATTGAAAAGTTGTAAAATCCCCTTGAAAATTCCATGCAGAAGTATAGCGATGTACTATCTGTACATCGAACTCCCGTTCACCACCACATTTGATATTACACACAATTTTCCCCGATGTTACAGCCATTTTCCCCACGGTGGGCAAAGAGTTAGTGAGTAGACTATACTGTGCATCTCTATTCCTAGGTGATAGCTAGCAACATTCATGTTCCATAATGTAGGTAGAGCTCCGAGCCTTTGCAGCACTGTTTGTTGCACAAAATTAGTAAGCATTCAACTTCATGATCAATTTTATGATATTCTTCACAATATTCAACTTTTTTTTCTTGATTTAATTCAAAGTCTACTATTCAGTATTCGTACACCCCTAATAAAAAGTACCAAACAATATCCATTGCCGAATGCTATGCAGCTTTTTTTTTTTGAGTGATCATGTTTAACCGGAAAAGTCTGGCTGTCTTAGCAATGCATATTTTTGCACCTCTTTGATTGTATGCAGTCAACAGCATAAAATATATGAAAAATATTAGAAAAATATTCAGATTTTTGAATAGTGACTATTTAATTTGAAGACTGAATCGAATAGAACAATATTCGATAGAGTATTCGAACGTTTCGAATATTTGCACACCCCCACTGTCATTGCATGCCACGCTTCAGTGGATAAGCAAAATAATGAGTAAAAAATTGGGCTTTTAAGGCATTCTGTATCATCAGCAAATGACCAGCACTAAATCCCGAGGCGTTATCTGATAGGCACATAGTTCACAGGGCATACACAGTAAGATTGTCCTTCTCTTTGCATTCAAAGCTATAATTAGCCACACTTGTGCAGTGATGCATTATTTCTGAGGCAGTGCATTAAAAAATGCATGGTAAGGCACTAGGCCTTGGTGATACGATACAGTCGTGGTCTGATAATTCAGACCCACTATCAATTGCTTAATTTTAGGAGAAAAAAAATTAAATTATGGACACAAATATTATGTGAATGCATGCATGAACTACAGAAGTCCACTTCCTTATGACTAGTCAATAGTCACAGCAGCCTGGCATGAATAAAGGTAATTTCACTTGATGACGAAGCATTCTGTATCATCAGCAAATGACCAGCACTAAATCCCGAGGCGTTATCTGATAGGCACATAGTTCACAGGGCATACACAGTAAGATTGTCCTTCTCTTTGCATTCAAAGCTATAATTAGCCACACTTGTGCAGTGATGCATTATTTCTGAGGCAGTGCATTAAAAAATGCATGGTAAGGCACTAGGCCTTGGTGATACGATACAGTCGTGGTCTGATAATTCAGACCCACTATCAATTGCTTAATTTTAGGAGAAAAAAATAATTATGGACACAAATATTATGTGAATGCATGCATGAACTACAGAAGTCCACTTCCTTATGACTAGTCAATAGTCACAGCAGCCTGGCATGAATAAAGGTAATTTCACTTGATGACGAAGAACACCGATTATGATTTTTTTAATGAGAATGCGGTGAATGTTAAGTACTATATAAGTGAGTAAACTGGGAAGCAAACTGGAAGCAGCTTTATAGTAGAACATTCTAGCAGCAGTGCTGTTGCATTGTGCCAAGGGGAAATGTTTCCCTCTGTGTGACCAATCTAGTGATCTTCATCGAGGACTGCATTTCAGATGATTCATGCTTGTGTGTAACTTGCAGCCTTCTTTTTTTTTTTTTTAATGTCACAGTGCTGAAGGTTATCGTTGCCTTATTCATCAATGTGTTTTACGATCTGCAGCGGATCGAGAAGTGCAGCGGATCCTTCTGGAGCTGCTGAACCAGATGGATGGTTTTGACCAGACTACCAATGTCAAGGTGGGTGGTGTGACTAATAGGGGCTCTAAAACACATGTAACATTTCGTCAGTTATTGTTTTCGGCACTCACCGTATTGCATTAATGCTCTGGTAAGCTGATACTAATGGGGGTTTGGCTCTTGACTGTTCTCGGTTCTGACACTCTAGTGACAAAAGTCACTAGAGTGAACTTTAATGCTGTAATAGTTGAAGTGCCATGGGAATGATGGCAGGTGAGCATAAATGCACATGCATTTGTCTAATTTTTGTGCTTTTCGGGCGTTCTTGTGGTGTCATTTATTATGCTTTATTTTTTGAAATTTCTAAGTGATCATAATTTTCCAAGCACATGAAAGCAAAGGCTGTCCGCTCGTGCATAATCATTGCGAATTGTTGCATTTATAATCCAACGCTTGTGCAGGTGATAATGGCAACGAATCGTGCGGACACACTGGACCCCGCACTGCTTCGCCCAGGCCGACTGGACCGCAAGATAGAGTTCCCACTACCAGATCGTCGGCAGAAGCGGCTCATCTTCTCCACCATCACGGGCCGCATGAACCTGAGTGATGAGCTTGATCTGGAGGACTATGTGGCACGGCCAGACCGAATCTCGGGTGCTGACATCAATGCCATATGCCAGGAGGTATGTGCCTGTAGCAACGTGCTCTGCAGCGTACATGCCTGCCTTTCAAGGTCTTATTTTTCTAGCATCACAAGTGCACCGTGATGCACAGAGCTTCTCATATTGATGCTCCGTTTTATACTTAGCAGGCAATGCTGTAAAAGCTGCACAAATATTGCAGTCATCGAACTCTCACTTTTCGTTTCACAGTGCAGTTTTAATCTGCTATGCTTTTTACAGAAATAACTACTTCATGTGTTACTGCTAAAACTTGTGGATGTATGGCTATGTCAACTTATGAATTACTTGTGCATCTTTTTGTGCTTCCAGTAGCCAATGCAAAATGTTTTGGTCGCAAGCATGACCAAAGCTGTGGTGACTGTGGTTGCAGAAACATGCACTCTGCACATTTGATTGTAGTACTACAGTTAAGCATTATTAATTTACATATCATGGGACCAGAACAAGCTTCCAAATTGACCGAACATCGAATTGTCGGATCATATTAAGAGAACAATAAACAAGTGCTTACTACATCAACACGCGTTTATTTAATGAATAAATCTGCAAATTCCGTTTCTATGTTGTACAAAAGCAGTGTGGGAAGTTGCAAAGCTGGCTCCTCCCGAAGTATGTAGAGAATTGTGTTATAGGCAGGAATAAGAGTATGGGTCTTGTAATCGTAGAATGGTTCTGAGTTAAATTTTAAGTGCACTATTTGGAATGGACGATACAGACACTAAAGAACAACATTGAATAGGTTTAGGCTCCTGAAGTATTTTATCAATACTCGAATGTCATGAAAAGGGATGTTTACTAGTGGAGAAAATAAAGTGCAAGGTTCCGTTTTTTTTTTCTTTTTTTTTAATATTGCACCAAAATTTTATCGCTGGGTACTCGAGTGTGATGTCCCAGATTTTTAAATACATTCTCGTAATTGGGCAGCGCAGGAAATCTCGAAATATATTAGGTTTAGTCTCTGGTTTCTCTAGAATTCAATGTACTGTACTTCTTCACTGATAAACAGTAACTAGACCCGAGTAGACAATGTTAAAATTTGTGATGTTACAATGAGCTAGTGCAAAACTTCAGAATGGCATTGCCACCTGTTTTTCGTTTGTGAACATTTTCTGTCTTTCCATGACTCATCTTGCGGTAGGAGTGGCTGCTTTGTTGTTTCAGAAGTGTGCTTTACTAATACAGCTCCAATTAACGCTACTCTTTAGTGTCCCTTTAAGAGGAAACTTTCAATTTGAGGCTAACTCTGGATTCAAATGCACATGAGACACAAAAATTCTTTCATTATACACCTCCTTGAACTACTTGCTGCATGTGAAAGAAAGCTAAGTCATACTGACTTTTGGAAGCAGAATTTTTATTTACAGCCTCAAATGTCTTACAAGTTTTCTTCAGACCTGTAAGGGTGCTACTAAATTTATATTTAGGGCACTCCTATCTGAATATTTGAGAATGGAGAAATTGTTTTGCTCGGTATCCAACAAACCAATTTCTCCATTCTCAAATATTCATATGGGAGTGCCCTAAATATAAATTTAGTAGCACCCTTACAGGTCTTAACCAAATTTGCATTGCATAATCTCATGGGCACTCTGGGTGTGTGGAGCAGCTCAGGTGTTGACATCTTGTGAAAGAGTCTTTAAAGGGCCCCTCACCAGGCCACATAGCAAATTTTGGTTATGTGCTGGAAGTTGTTACGTGCCCTCTAAGGACTGTTCTACCGCAAGAATTTTTCAAATTAGTTCATTAATAGCAGAGGTAGAAATATTTGAAGTGCCGCGAACCCATGATTTCAGGAGGCGAGCATCACCGCCAACATAGATACTCTCTCCACTTGCCCATCTAGCCTCCGCAAGCGAAATTCCTTCCCCGCGTTCTCCATACCGGAGCCGGAGGATCGCGTGACAAATACGTCACAGGCTCTGCCTTCTCTTTTTCTCTCTCTCGCCTTTTTGCTGAGTGGCACTCTTCAGGTGAGGGTGTCGTGCACCAGCTGATGCATTTGTCTTGTTTCGCGATGTGGACGATTTTGCATGCTCTGCACGAGAACACCTGATTAGCGGTATAAGTCAGTGCCACAATTACAAGCACTGAGGCAAATGCTGTAGAATGAAAGAGCATGATTGCGGCACTGGAACACAGTAGAAAATTAGATAGTTTCATTCTCTGCACACGCAACTGCATGACGTGGGAACAAGCAGACAAAACAGAAGTACATCTCTCTTGCTACTGTACAAAGTAAAACAAAACAAAGCCATTTGGTTTGTATGTTTTATTATTTCTCTAAACTTTAATTCGTCTATTGAAGCAACAGATTAAACAAATAACTGATGTTGCCTTCAACAATTCTCGAAGTCACGTGTCACTATGAGGGATGTCACAGCACGGCCATGTATCAAGGTGCACTTGTGCGATTGACGTCTACTCTCCGGCCACGCACCCGCTAGGAGAAGGGCAAATGGCGTTTGGTTTGAAATTTAAGATCTTTCCACGGGCGTGTAGGGATGTAATACTTAGCAGACACAATCATTAGCACACATTGTATGCACTGCGCTTGTCAGCTCAAAATGCCCAGACCTGGTGAGGGGCTCTTTAAAGGATGTGTAGAAGACCTATAGCTATGAGTGACTGCATTTAATGTATTTGCTGTCGTGAAGGTTTTTGCAGCAGCATAGCCTTCACAAATTTTTTCTGCGTTCTTTTTGCTAGCAAGAGTCACATTGTGCAAGAACCTGTTAAGTTCATTGCAGTCTTGAGATATATGTGACTATGCTAGTGCTCCTGTTTCCAGTGCATGTCTTGTCTGACATTACCACTGACAACATGAGAAGCAGCTCTCTGGGCTGCTCGGTCAAGTTCTAGTTTCAATGCTCTTATATCTACAGTCGAGTCCCACTACAATGAAATTCAAGGGACACGTGAAAAATTTCATTGTGGCGGGACTTCGTTGACGCAAAACTGGTACGTATATATGTATGCTAAACGGCAAAGCCGTGAACGAAACTGAAACCATCGTCTGGGAAATATTCGCGATGGCGTGGGGGCAAAGGTTGGGACATACCGAAGGCAGTCGATAAAGTGTCAAATTCACGAGAGAATGCATTTCGCGCCGCTGTTACAGCATTTTTCATACATTGTAGCTGACGCCTAACGCAACGCGAGTGCCCGACCGATTGCGAAACACTCATTTTGCGGCATATGCACCGTCACAATGAAGCGGTTTGAATTATCACAATTTCACTGCATACTTATGACAAAGTCGGCAAGCTTGCGCTTACCGGAAGTTTTATTTCCAGAAGTCGGTCGGCCTGGATTTACGCTTCACGGTAAGCAAAGGCGTTACGCGAGTCTCACAGTCTGTTAAAAGAGCCATCGCAATGTCATTGTCGTGGGTTCTGATAACTTGTCTGATGAGGTGAAAAGGATCCATTACTTTCAAAGCAGTCGCCGGAGTCGGTTTGTCTAGCGGATTGTCATTTTCCCTAGACGACGCGACGTTAGCATCTTCTTGATAGCAGCGGCCGCTCGGGCGCTATCTTGAAAGCAATCCGTGACGTGCACAAAGTGAGCGCCCGCGCGGGCCTCACCTTCAAACTGATTTGTGATGTGGGCAAAGTGCAACTAGTGCCGCTAGAGTCGTGTGCGCTGTTCTTTCGACGTTTACTTCACGGTGAAGCGAGAGACACGGAGGTCAATTCGCTCGCTGCTATTGCCGCGCCTTCTCATTTCAGCGTGTTGACACAGAGTTTCAGCGGTCATCGAGCGAGATGTGTTCATGTTTACCTGTGCACGCACGACACCGTGCTCGGTAATGTAGTTAGCGAATTACAAGTTTATACGGCCAATAAAGCTACTATTCTTAGTTCATATAGCAGTCTACTAATCTGCTATCGCAATCGATGCTTCGCCTTTTGGGCAAAACTGAGAGATTTTTTCCTTCCGCTTTCTGCCTCGGCGATCATATTGTATGTGCCTTCTCCTCGAGAGAGAGAGAAATTTACGCTTCTTCGTTGGCGTAGCCATTTCGACCGGACACAGACCACATAAAACGGCAGTGATTGCGGTGATCCCCTGCAGTCTCACGCAAGCGCAGTGGTGGCTATGGATTGCGGTGGCTTGAATCGGTACTTTGAATTTGATTTCGTTTGCAAAAACCTCGTTCAAGTGGACGTACGATCGTCACAGCTTTGGAAGGGCCTTCTAAATTGACTACTCGGCAGTTCCAATTGCAATTCAGTCCCAGTCTCGTTCTCGAAAAGTTTGTTGAAGCGGAAATACCGAATAAAACGCCTTCGTTATGAATGGACTTTTTTTGTGTTACTTTCTATGGACAGCTGACAGGGAATCGGAAAATCTTCGTTGTGGCGGAAATTTCGTTGTAGCGGCATTCGTTGTAGATTTGACTGTATTTGCACTTGTTTGAAACGCCTTGCGTGTCACATGTGTTTCCGAGATGTGTAATCGCACACAGTTTTACTTGCGAGATAGCAAGTTGTACTTAATTAATGTATGCACTAGTTCGTGTCATCTTGTCTAAAGCCTCTTGTATGTCCAATCACACACACAAACAAAATATGGCAGATAAAGACTCAAAGGTGTGCACTGAAGTCTTGGAGGCAACAGCTGCATTTGCTGAGTGCATGCTAGAGGGTGTCATAGTATTGCACTGCAGCGAAAACAGAGACCTCATCAGGGCATGTAATTGCTTCTGCAGGTCTATCAACTTGCACCTGAAGCGCAGTGACTGTTGAGCAAGGGCATGCAAGTCAGTGACGTCCTTGTGCAAGAACAACCTAAATACAGTAAACTCTCAGTTGTACTACGAACATCAGTTTAACGAATATTTCAGAATAGTAACAAACTTTTAGAAAATCCCCAGTGGTTTTCCTGTGCATTCTATGCGAAAATCTTTCAGTTAAACGAATTTCTGAATAGCGAATATGTCAGTTGATTGAACTTGATCAGTGGACCTGGGCTCATTTTTAAAATTAGTTCAACAAAGTTTTGTGTTCTGCAGCGCTATTTTAAAGGTGTCCCTTCCCTGCCATGCAACACTCGTTTGAAGATTATTGTGACAGTGAGCTTGTTACCTGTGCTGAACTATCAGATCTGAAAATTGTTTCCAGTGTTCGTCCCGAAGAAGAAGAGCGCGACGAGGAAGATGCAAAAGCAGAGGCTGTAGGAATGCCTTGGAAAGTTGCGAGACTTCGTGTCTCAGCAACAAGCTGTGCCAGAGGAAGTGCACAAAAACAGACTTTCTGGACAGCTTTGTTACTTCTTGCGCTTTAAGAGTACCAGTGCAAATGAAAATTAGATTTTTGTTTTTTCATTTTTTTTTTCAATATGAGATAGGCAGAAATGTAACTGTTATGCTTCATAAACCATAACTCCATAAATTGCATTTCACACTTTTGACTCGTGTCTGCTGTGCCCTAAGCTGTTCCATATTCTAGTGAATATTCAGTTTAGTGAACTTTCATTTAAGTGAACTATTTCCTTGTGTCCCTTGAATTTCAATCAAGTGAGTTCACTGTATTGTAAATTCTTTCAGTTGTAGTTTTATGTAAAAAAATGTCACAGTTTCGCCCTAAGGGCGAAGCAATGAATGCGATAGCAACACAGCAATGTCATACGAAGTAAGGTGAGCGGCTTTGGTAGCACTATGAATTGTAGTAAACATGAGCTGATTAAGTAAGCAGGTGTGCTGCGGCGTAAGTAGACCGACATGAAGAGAGACTCGATGACCACGAGAAGGCGCGTGTGAAACGGTGGCGTTGATGAGAAGCGCTTCCCGTGGGCAGCGCGTGCGAGGAGACACACCTGTAGCGCTGCACTGCCGATCCGGGCAGCATTGCATGTGTAGCGTGCGTTGGAAAATGTGGCCCGACTATTACTAACTGAATGAACAAGCGTGGTGTGAGCGCGCACAAACAAACATGAATAGATCACACTGAATGACTGCAGACGACTGTCAAAATGCTGGCAGCAAGCGCATACGCTGCAGCGGGCGAAGGTACGTGCGGTCTATCGCTTCAACGGAAACTGAGCGGCGAATGCACTACGCATACAAAGGTCAGAGCCGTGTGGAAATAAGAGACGGTGCGGGCGAGCGACGAGTGCGGTTGTTGGCAGAGTAGAAGTGCTTCCCCCCGCTCCCTCTGGCGCTGGCTTCCCGCTTCCTTGCTTGCGCGTGGGAGATTGAGTGCGTTCGCTCTCCGTGATAGCGCGTGTCCCCGCACGCTTCCGCTCGGGCATACGGCGCGCGGCGAAGATTTTATCTATACGGAACCTCACGGCCACGGCGACGCCGACGGCAGAAATCCGGTTGAAGTGTCCATATAATTGCTATCGCAATAAAATTTATTAGTGGGCTAGTTCGTACGTCGTTCTTGAAAACTGAGTTTGTGCAGCACAAATCGACGGGACAAAAAAAGAAATACAAATGACGTAGACAGCGCCTGTCTGTTTTTCTGTTTCTTTATGTCCTGTATATTTGCACTGCACAGAATTATGCAAAGAGCATTATTTTTATTATTATTTTGGTGTTTTTATACAAATTGAACTGTCTTACTTATGACTGGAGGTGTCGAAGAATCTAAAACAACTTCTCTGACTTGCTGAAATATATATTACTGGAGTTCCAATTTGAGTATTTTTTTCATGTCATGTAATCTCGCCTTCTGAATGTTTCGCTTTTGCAGGCTGGCATGCACGCTGTGCGGGAGAATCGGTATGTGGTGCTGGCCAAGGACTTTGAGAAGGGCTACAAGAACAACATCAAAAAGGATGAGTCCGAGCACGAGTTTTACAAGTAATGGACGATGTGAGTGTGCAGCAGGAAGTGTTACATTAAAAAGAATGAATGCAAACAACCCGTGAAGACAATGGCACTTGAATGTGCAGCTGCGGATATGTTCATTGTGCATAACCTGATTGTTATGCACATTTTTGTGGTTATATTCATTGTGCAAATCAATCGTGCCAGTGCCCTTATTAGTTGTGCAATTCTTTGGCATGACAGGAGGGCCACATCTGTTTATCCCTAGTAGCACAGGACACAGGGCCAGCTTAGGCCCAATGATTCGCTGCATTACCACTATGTCCGTCAGTGTTGGCCGAGTGGAAAATTTTCAAGTACTGTTGATAGTAGTTGAGATTAGTATGGTAAAGTCCTGGATGAAGCAGGTGGTGGTTTCAGCATGGACTTATTATGACCAGCACGTGGTGGAAGATGGAAACACACAAGGAGGCGACAAGGGT
Organism: Dermacentor silvarum; assembly: GCF_013339745.2. Taxonomy (NCBI): domain Eukaryota; kingdom Metazoa; phylum Arthropoda; class Arachnida; order Ixodida; family Ixodidae; genus Dermacentor; species Dermacentor silvarum. Next base: position 178,779,503 of record NC_051159.1, on the reverse strand, counting down.
AGTTGGTAGCAATCCATAGTAATTGGCTGTTGCACACAAGCTGAAAGATGAAGGACTAGGTATTGCGCTTGTGTTCGTCAAATCCCTAATTCTTCATCTTTCAGCTTGTGCGCTACAACTAATTATTAAGGCGAGGACACATGCTCTGTAGGCAGGTTTCAGCATGGAGTTTATGATACGACTGATTTTCTTTTGAATGTAGAGATTAAAATTCAATATTACATACTTTTGCTGCATAGACTTATAATGCTTAGCTCACGCCAGGCTATTACTGGTTGTCTTAGGAGTACCACCTCTGAATTAAAATGCTGTAACGCTTGCTGGAGGAGTACTGACCAATGTATAAACAAGATACTGGGGTAAGAATAGCAGTAGGTTTAGAAACGTTTATGTACATACTGGTGATAGTTATAAAAATGATTTGGGTAAACTCTAAAAGCTGGTACTAGTAATTACTGGAGACTAAAAAATTCGAGGGTGCACTGCTTGGGTACTACTGAGGCGTTCATAAAATTTATAACCAATTACTGCAAGAAAATGTGAAGAGCCAGAGGGCTGAAACTCTGCACAGTATTGTGTAGTACATGCACAAGTTCCAGGTAGTCTTGCGATGCTCACAGTGGTGTCAGAATGTTGCTTGGACAATTAGAGGCAACTAAATGAATGCATTGAGTAGAACGAGGTTGTGTGTTGGAGCCAGCAGTCACTGCAGTAGGGTGATGCAGAGTCGGAGAGCAGTTGGGGAGGGAGGCCTTGTCCAACATCATGTCGGAGCATAGGTGCGCTCGGGTAGACGCATCGTGTCTGACATCAGGCTTGTGTGTAAAACAGGTTACGCTTTTCGGAAGCTGTCTTTCTATGACTGACGAAAAAAGTCACACCAGAGAAAATGTGCACCAAAATGCTAAGAATACCGGTTGGCTGGTGTTGGAGGTGATTGCAAAAAGTCAATGGAGAGTGCCACTTAAAGGTCAACTGCACAGAAATTTTGGTCTATGTAAAAATTAGCCTAGTTTCAGATAATGTAGATATAGAACAGCCTCTGAGAAAATATCTATATTAGAAATATTAGTGGATGCGTCAAGAAAAGCATGCAAAAATAGCTGTTTTCAAGACTGCCATCATTATTATTGCTCACCGGAAATGATGCAATGCAGAACTTGCATGGCCCCTCTGCAAGGTATATGAGCGCATGGTAGCGAAGGTGCCATAGAAGCCCATACGTCCTGCAATGGCGGCTTGTGGAGGCACAGCAACGTCATCTACATTTCGCGGGGCCAACTTCTCGGTATAAAAAAATCAATGTTCGCCATTCGAGGCTTGTTGCGCCAAGTACTCTACTGCGCCCATGGAGGAAGGAAAAGAACTTCCTCCATAACTGCGCCAGCTCACACAGCTCACATTGCATCGCTATGACATCGAATATACTGAGCACACAACAATACAAATGAACCGTAGTAAGTGAGAACATTCGCCACAACATCACATCACAATCTAACGGGAATACTCCCATCTATATTTACAGACCTCATTTTATAACTGCACACATTACACTGGTGAGCCTTGAAAGTTTTGCATGAATTCAGAGCAATGGGTTCACCAAGATTTTGAATGAAGTAGCATATCCATGCGCCATTAGTACCAACACACATCTGTTATTTCGGTGTTAAGATGAAATCAATATTACATTGAAATGATTCACAAAAACCATACTTTATTCTTCGCTAACACAGCACGCATGCCACGTGTAGCTTTCTCTGTTACTTAGCTAAGATGTAATAAGGCAGTTCAAAAATAGTTACTGATCAAATCTTATAAGGTTAACATATATAGCCATTACTTTTTATGGCTACGCATAACAGAGTTCTGACGACATTACAGTGTTAAATATGGTAATACAATCTCAGCATATCTGAGCACGCATCGCTGTGAGCAAACTTCAGAAAGCCTGCACAGTTTCGGATTCATAATTATTCGTGGATGAAAACAAGCAGCCTGTGACTTCACATTTTTCTATTCTAATGGAGTTTTACTTATTCAAATGTTTCCATTGGAGACTTATTGGATGCGTAATTTTCAACAACTAGAGTTTTGCCCCGCGAAGTGTAGTCGTGCTTCAATCGCATGATCATAATTGATGTTGCTGCTCATTGGCTTGGAACCGTATTTCAGCCTCGCCTTCGCGACCATGTGAATTGATCTTGCCCTCGGCATGACCTTCGAGATTAGTTTGTGTGTGTGACTTGTTGAAAATCTGTGGAGGCCATGCCATGGCCTGGGATTTGCATCGTATCTGTTAGCCACAAGAAGCATGCATTGTCTGCTTAGGGGCTAGCTTAAGGCTGTTAATTTTTTTAATTATACGATTAGCAGCCCTGCAGCTTTGCCAAGATTGCTGCTATAATGTATATGTACTACTCATTTATAATCAATTTAGCCAATGTGAAGTTTTGTTGCAGTTTCCCTTTAACAGCTGTGACTCTCTTGGTATATGCTCACTAAAGGTTGCATAAATCTACTGCAGGTTCTTTGGCATTTCCTGGGTGTCTCATTTATTTTTCCAGGAATTTTTATACTTTTATATGTGGCAATAACATATGAGTGGCACTGGGAGGGCAAAATGTTGAAGATAATTATGATTAAATCTGGAGCAGGTTCCCTTTTGCCGCTAGTGAATTGCTGTCTTGCTTCAGCCAGAGCGTCATGGTATGTTGTCACTTCTGTCAGTTAAGAGGACAAGTTTAGCACTCTTTGTAAACACCAGTAAACAACGGTTTGTTTTATTGAGTGACAACCGCATCACCTGCTGCCTTGGAACCTATGAACTGCAGCATCAAACTAAGCTGAAACAGTGCAACTGAGGGACCCTCACCAAGGGATGGCAGTATACTAAAACTGGAATTATTCTAATGCCTTGATAAGCACAAAAGCAGTTTCATTGGAAATTAGATAAGATTTATGAACCAACTGTGAATGTTTCTGTTTTCCACTAGTGGATCTTGGTTTATGAAATCTCAGTGATGACTTGCAAGCTCAGGTGATTGTTCCAAAGTAACGAGTCTACTTATCTAGTGGGGAATGTGGCACTGATGTGATTTAAAAGAAAGTCAACAGAGAGTCTCAACTGAATCTTTTAAAGTAATAGCACTTAGCGAAATATGACTAAATTTGTTGCCGATTCTGAACTGCTCTGCATTTTCCCTGATTTTGATATTTTTCGGCGGGACCGTGAAGGTAGGCATGGCGGCAGTGTTATGCTGGCTACCCATTGTAGTCTTATCTGCTCATTAATCAACATAGCTACGTCAATTGCAGCCTTATTTCCTTTTTGTAACACTTCATATCTACCTGTTATATTTGGCATATGCTATCGCCCTCCTGACGCTAAACCTTCCTTCATTGTTTCACTACACGAATTGCTTTGCTCTGTAACGTGCACACACCGTGACACACCGCACACACCCTCCATAAACTGGCTTGATCTGCTATCATCTACATCAAGGAGTAACGAAGAATGTGAATTCTTGAATACGTTTGGTCTAACACAAGTAATCTTGGAACCAGCAAGAGACTTGCTGATAAAAGTGTGCACATACGAGATCTTTTGTTAATATATCATTCTGATTCCTATCCTAACAATTTTACCTGGGTTGAGTGATTACGTAATAGTTCACGGTTCCATTCATTGCTAGCCATCACACCCTAAAAAAGAAATGGAATTATTAACACTGTACGATAAAGGGGATTATGCCAGCATGAATAGAGACTTAGCTGAGTTCTGCACTTGGTTCCTAGTTAATTTTCCGTGTCGATCAGTTGAAACAAACTGGCTATTATGTAAAACCAAATTGTGTGACCTAATTAATAAATGCCTGCCAAATATTTGTTACAGAGCGTGTATCATCCCCTTGGTTCAATAAGAACTTGACACGTCTGAACAATCAAAAAGAAGAGACATTTCCGAGCTGCCAAAAATTCAAACAACGCATGCACTTTGGCAAGATAAAACACATACAAAAAAAAAAAAACATCTCAGTGCGTTGCAGCGGAAGCTAATCAGTGATTCCATTATACATTACCCACAATGTTGCAGAATAATCCAAAGCAATTCTAGAAAAAAATTAAACCAGGCCACCATAAAACTGTCTCTTTATGCGACGGTCACATTAACCCTCTCCCTAATGCAGAGGTTCCTAATGTACTCAATGACACTTTTTCTTCTGTATTCACTCTTGAACCCTATGATGAACTGCCAGATTTTCCAGAATTTAGTTACCCTACTATGTAAACTAACTGACAATCTTCAGTTGTCATCTTCTGCAGGCATCGATGGAATTAGCTCTGAGGTCTTGAAGAATAGCAAACATAGTACAGTGTAGACCGCTTATAACGTAAGTCACCGGAGTCGCGAATATCCACACTATAAGCGGTACCGCACTATAACCAAAACAATAAACCAAACAAACTATAAACTATAACCAAAATTTCAATAGCAATTATATACACTCCAGGTGCATTTCTACCTGCCATAGCTGTTGCCGTGAGGTTCCGTATAAAGTCCAAGGGTAATAAAATCGTCGCCGCGCACTGTATGCTGTATGTGCGAGGGAGAGCCGGTGATCGTGTCTCAATCTCGCGCACGCAAGGGAGGAAAGCGGGAAGAAAATGCACTGTCTTCCGTCGCGCGCAAGGCTTGAGGGGGGGGGGGGGGGTGCATTTACTCTGAGCGTGCATGCCTGCCCACAGAGGCCGCTGTATCTTGAAAGCCATCTGTGACGGGGGCACAGTTTACCTTGCACTGTGTTTTCGCGAATTAGTTCACTTTGATGCGAGCGGCAGCACGAAGGTCATTTCGCTCACTGCTGCTGCCGTGCTTATTCACCATAGGGTTCTGACAGCAAGTTTCCACGGTCGAGTGAGATGTGTTCATGTTTGCTTGTGAATGCGTGACACCATGCTTGTTAATGCTCAGAGAGCCGCAGCGACGGACGTGCTTTTGCGTGCTCCCGCCATTGCATCATTCTGCCCGCCACTCGCGAGGAATGCTGGGATGCGTGGCCGGCGCATCTCAACAAGGTGCGTGCTCCCGGCCGGCATATGCAATCAAACTCTCGTTAATTCGGACTTATTTGCCCGCACATCGGTTAATTCGGACTACTTTTGGAACTCGGGTGAGCGAGGAGCGCCGCAAATGTGCGACGCAAAAGAGCAAGAACGGCGCTAGCGTCCAACCAAAACAAAGCGGCGGAGTTCGCATCGCCACAGCCATCAGTTGAAATCGTACGAGAATGACAGCAACGCCGGAACGCTTCGAGCCTATTTGTGTCTTTAAAGCCTGTATTCTTGCGTTTACTGCCGCGCATAACACCGCGTTGGCCGCGGGCTTTCGTAACTGCGTAGTCGTCATCCACGATCGCGTCGATAGCGGCCGCAGTTTTCTCCGCAGCGGTTGCGGCGAACAGTAGTTTCGTTTTTACTCAATACGCGCATCGGCCGCGCGCCTAAAAAACTGCGTAGTCACCATCGATGGCTGCATAGATAGCGACCGCGGTTTCGACTGCAGTTAATTGTTGCAGCGAATGGTAGTTAATTCGTCCAGACTCGGTGCGTGTGTCGGGCGTGTGCCTTCAGCACCGCAAAGTCGCCTTTCATAATCGCGTCGATAGTGGTCACTGTTTTTTCCGCAGCGGTTGCGGCAAACAGTTGTTTCGTTTTGACTCGGTGCAAAGCTATCGAGCTTGAAGAGCACCAGCTACATCGCGATTATGTTTTCGCCAGTTCACTGGCGAGAACGTAATCGCGATGTGTGCGCGATAGTACAAAGCGTGTCTACATGCTTGGTCTACATGTTTTGCATACGTGCAGGGCTTGAAAATGTTGTTTTGGTTATAGTGCGATATCGCTTATAGTGCAGATATTCGCGACTCCGGCGACTTACATTATAAGTGGTCTACAACATCTCCTGTATTTGCCTTTTTGCAGATGACTGTGTCCTTTGCTGTCCTATCCATAGCTTCCATGATAATATTGCCTTAAAAATGATTTACTAGCGGTTGAAAACTGGTGTAGAACTTGATTAAAGTATTTTAAATGTCAGGAAAGCTTCACAGGATCCCTTCCACCCCATGCTTCCTACCAAGCATCTAGGTACATTGTTTTTGGTTCCGTGTTATCTTTAGTGTCATCATATAAGTACCTGGGTATCACAATCACTCATGATCTCAGCTGGTCATATCATATAGCAAGTCTAACAAGCAAAGCTCACCTTCTCACATAAAAGTGCTCACGTACCAAATGTTTGTACGCCCTAAGCTGGAATATGCATGCGCAGTTTAGGACCTGCATCTGATTAACCTACAAAAAGCTCTTGAGTTCATTCAAAACCAAGTTATTAGATTTGTTTTCTCAGATGGAGCTAATCTTCCCAGTCTTGATTCATGCGGAAAAATAATGCGTTTGTCCCTCTACCACAAATTTTATCACTCGTCTCTTGCTCGCTCGATTATCGTAGCTACTCATCGCCTTTCGCTCTGCAACAGTCATTCTAAAGCTGTATACCCACCGCCTGCATGCACTGTTCACTGTCCGAATTTTCATTCGAACAGTGAACGACTGGAATCATCTGCCCACCGATGCTGGGCACCATTCCAATCCAATCCCAGCCACTTCAAGTCATTCATCAAAGACCTCGCACAAATATAACACCCCACCCCTCATGTAATACACCGCACCAGGGGCATTTGAGGTATGTGTGTGCGTGTGTATTAACATGGCTTAGGGTGTGCTGCAACTATGGTTAATGGCTCAGTCTATGGCTTAGTATGCAGTATAACTGCAGTTGTGTTGACATTTGTTATGACATGAAAGTTGCAATGGGACACTGATAAACATCAATGACTAAGAATGTCGCACAGGATCACAGTGTACTCTGTGCATCTATTTCTGACCACAAAAGCCTTTTTGCATGGGATTCATGAAAAAAAAAAAAATGAAATTTTGTCGAAGCCAACACATCTGCCTTCATATTGAAAAGTGCAGTACTTCCACATGTAATGTCGACATTTGGCCCCTGCATTCTAGCCGAGTTGAAAAGTTGCTAGAAAGGTTGTTTTTTACGATTTCTACGTTACAAATCTTTTGCTGTTCTGTGTGCCAGAACAGCAGTAGCCACTCTAGTGGCAATACAATAATGCCTAGAAAGAAGCTCTTATCTAAATTGAGGCATCAGTGAAAAATTACCATGATACAGATCATGCGAAGTGAAATGAGCAGGAGGAATCAAAACTTTCTCTGTCAGCGAATTGAATCTGTATTAGTAAAGCGTACATGCTGACAAATAAACCCTGTACTTCCCAACATCCCCATGATGCTTTAATAACAGCAGCAACACTCTTCCCTATGGGGAGTTGACAGTTTGCCAATACCATCTAAATAGCACTAATTTCAGTTTCTTCACTGGAAATTGTCAAAAAATGTGCTTTTTGTGAGTGTGCAGACGATTGCGCGTCTTACATCTTAGTTGCAGTACTCAAATGCGCAAGGAAAGAAAAGGGGTTACACAAAAGAGTGGGGTTAAGTCGGCTTGGAGGTGATGTGCTGGGATTTGTGTCGCATCCGCTTACGACCAGGTGCACACGTCTGCTTAGGAGCTACTTAATTCCTCAAGGGCTCGTTAGAAAAAAAAAAATTTGCAGTACCATAATGGCTAATTTTTTAATAATATGAAATTAATTTTGGAAACATTGTACAGCAAAAAGCTGCAATCAGACAATTTTCCAACCAGTCCAGCCTCTCCTTTGCTTCCTTACAATGCCTTGAAGTTTCAAGAGGCTAAAACACATGAAATTCTTCATGTAATGAGAAACCATTTTTGCAAGCAAGAATGCTAGCCCAGCTTCCTTCACTTCGAAAACCAAGATACATACCAGTTTGTCTCAGCTACAATAACATCAAGGGGTTCATCGAAGTAAGCCTCATAAAATTATAGCGGTTGTTGGGAAGAGTTAAGGTCACTCCCTTTGAAGCCTTGAATTCAAACTGTGGAGGTCTCACTGCAACATTGTTGAGGTCTATGCAACACCATTCACAGGACTCGGTGACCGTTTCATTATTACTTTCTTCGTCTTTGGACTCGCTGTCATCTTGAGGGTTGTCACTGTCTTCTTCACTTAAAGAATGAAACATGGAAGTCGACATCCTCGTCACTTTCACTATCATCATCCAATGGATAGCAATCTACTGCAACCGGCTGTGGTGGTGTAGTGGCTATGACGTTGCTCTGCTAAGTCCAAGGACGCAGGATCAAATCTCGGTCACAGCGGCTGCATTTTGATGGGGGCAAAATGCAAAAACGCTGGTGTACTGTGCATTGGGTACACATGAAAGAACCTCAGGTGGTCGTTATTTCAGAGTCGCCTGCTACAGCGTGCCTCATTATTTTATTTACATCATACTGCAGGCCTTGTGGCCGAAGCAGGATGGGCAAGATACTTTGATAAATATGCAATACAAAAGGCTAAAACTCTAATATAACATTGCAAGAAGAAAAAAATGAAACTAAGAAAAAAAATAAAACAGCACAAAACAGCAATTTTACCTAGAACGAACTTTTGAGAACGCGAGTTTCAAGCGATTCTGCAGAGTTAAGATGGTGAAAGGGTATGGCATTCCATTCTTCTATAGTGCCGGGGAAAAAAAGAAAACTTGTAGTAGTTTGTCCTGGCAATGCAAGGAGAGAGAATAAAAGCGTGGGAATGACATGTCTTTGTGCATGCAAAAAGAGTGAGGTATGGGATGGGTTCTAGAGAAAGCTTACCGCTCATTAATGAAATGAGTAAAGGAATTTGTCTAGATATTTTTCACTTCGTTTGAAGGGTGTGAGGTTCATTAGGGCGCAATGACTAGGTTACAGACTCTTCATGGCCATCTTTGGAACAAATAAAATTATTGGCTCTTCTGTGTATCCTCTCAAGGGCATTAGTGAACGGATCGAAAATAATGCAAGAATATTGAAAGTTTGGGTAGAATAAAGGTGGTATAAGGTGGGCCGGTATTTTGTAGCGATGCCTTTTCGCACTTATCGCGCTTTGTCAGTGGTCAGAGGGACGGTCCGCTCGCGTTATCAACGGGATCAGCCGGCCGTGAGCTGTGGATGATAAGACTAGTATAGAATAAGTCATAACGCATCGCTACCAAATACCGGCGCTGACGACTTCACTTCAGGGGATGCGTCTTTAAGCTTATGGCGTAGCAGACATAGTTTTCTAAAAGCAGGAGAGGCAGTGTTGGCTATTCCAGCTTAGGTTGTTTGCAATTGTAATTCTGAGACACTTGTATTCGTAGACATCAGTGGAGGAGTCGGGGCCAATAAAGTTAGAATTCTAACTTCAGAGTTCATCCCCCATTTGTTGCTCCGCACAAGAATATTGTTCAAGTCTAAATTAAGTGCTAGTTGATCATTAGCTGTATTAATGTTGTTAAAAATGATACACACAATTGGCATATTAATGGGGGCATCTATTGCATTAACTATGCCATTACAATAAATAAGAAAAAGTTGTGGGCCAAGTATCCTGCCTTGAACTCTGGAAGTCACTGGAAGAGGATCATCAGACTGTTGCCCATCAACCCTTTGAGGACGAGACATGTAAATACCCAGGAAAAAATGTTTATTTTCTATTTAAATGTGCAAAACACATCAAGAAGAAGCATAATCAACAAAAAGAAAAAAAAAAAAAAACATTTTGCAGAAATTTTTGCAGCATGAGGGGGAAAACCCCAGGCAGGAAACTGGAAGTGGGCTTCACCCGAAGCCAGTTAAGGCTTCGTTTTTAATTTGTATAGACAGCTCTCATCATGTGTGAACCATAAGTGTACATTTGTTTTGCATCACATGTGTGGCACTACTGCAGGTGGATATTTTGCATCGGCCTGTCTACCCTGACCATGCTTTCAAAACATAGTGACTCGTGTGCCAAACTTCGTCTTATTCTTTGAGTGTTCCTGCCCTAAACTAACAGATGACGCTTGCTGCATGTCATTCAGTGTTGGCTGAAGACATTTAACCAGAAACTTCGTACTTAATACTGAAGCTCGGCAAGAAAAATATTTTTTTCTGGTATGTTCCCTGTAGGCAACACTCGTCAATAAAGGGTTAATTGCTATGCATTGGTTGCTACCTGTTAAATAAGCAGAAACTCAGGATATGAGGAAGCTAGGAAGACCAAAGAATTATAACTTGAAAATTAATTTGTCGTGAGGAACTACATTCTTTAAAAAAAAAAAAAAAAATGTGATGTCTACTTGGCGAGCCTTGTCGGGAATAAAAGCAAAGGAGTGAATCACTGTGCTGAACAGGTGACCATCGAGAACCCCTTTCTGAGGCCATGTTGGAAAGGTGATAAAACGTCAAGCTCGTTCAAGACGCCAGAAATGCAGTTGGCTACAATGTGCACATTTAATTTAGAAGAGGAGGATAACACGAAAATCTGACAATAATTCAAGGCCGAATGCGGGTCACCCTTTTTTAATATAGGAACAAGTGCTACATTCCAGTCATGCGGAAGCACTGCAGATTTAAGAGATGCCTACCACAAGACTACCACAAAAACTACAATTAATTTACTTAGAGGTTCAGCCTAACGCCGAAGGAAGGTGTTGGAAATGCAATCTGGACCACTAGATGATTTCACTTTGAACCTGAAGAGCATGTTAAGTACCTACATCTTGACGAGATATACTAACGTTAGAGGAGCATGATGGCAAAGCTTGGACTGAGTGGGTGGGGAGAAGACACTGTGGAAGTGGCCATTGAAAAGGTAAGCGACAGTCATGGGATCTGTTACTGGAGCATTATCATGGCTAATGTTGGTTATTATTTTCTTTTGTTCCTTCATAAGGTTCCAGAACCTCTGGGGGTCTTCTCTATTAGAATTAGGTAGTGCGTTACTAATATAAAAATGGTTTGTGTGTTCTTTGGATTCTGAAAGAGTGGCACGAACATTGGTTAGATTGTTAGAAGCTCAGCCTTTCTTTCTTAGCTTTACGTTTTAATTGAATAGTGCACCTATTCATCCATGGTGTATGCCATGGTTAGCGGGCGTTCTAAGTTTTTTTCGGTATGTACTGATCAAGGCAGAACAGACACATGACTTTACGCTTTTCCCAAGGCTGCAGGACGTCACTCTGGCAAAATTCAGTAAAACAAGAATCAAGATAATTTATTATACTCGCATCATCGGCATGCGCAAAATCTTTTACAACCTTAGGCACATGTGTGCCATGGGCACATCTAACATTCTATCTATCGTGGTTTTATTTTGTGGTTAAACATTCTATTATATCGTGGTGTTAACACTTGAAACGCCAAAATTTAATTTTTTAATCTACCACACTTTACACTGCTTGGATGATGTCATGTTCGTTTAAAAGCGTGGGAAAATCTCATGCAATCAATGCAACCTCTGCACACAAGGAATTACTGTTGCTATTTAGTGTGAAAAATTGTATTCAATAAACATGCTGAAAACAAAACGGCTACTACCAAAGGTTGTGGATGGTAAAACACCCTTTGACGACCTCTGTTTGTCAAAAGCTTTTCAGAAAGTGGAAAAATACACAACATGGTGAGCTCGTGAAGAGAGAGAGAGAAGTTTAATGATGCGAAATGCAGAGAGGTCGGCCTGAGGTAAGTTCCTCTAGCCAGCTACTCTGCGTTGGGAGAAGGGGAAGAGGTGAAAATCTGTTAAGGCGTTAAAGCCTGGTAATTAGAAAATGACACTTACTAGCCCTGCATCTTTGCCAAGTATATACTATGGCCAACAGTATAGTACTGCTATATTATAGTACTAGCAAAGTGCTACTACAGTATGCCAATCAATTTGGCCAAAGGAAATTTTGTTGGCCTTGGCGTCACTGAGGAAGATGGCATTGTTTGATGTTATGCTCTACTAAGCATCACTGCCCTCAGTGAGACAGAGGATTGTAGTTCATGGAGGGGGTCGCACTCCCACAAATTGTGCCATGCGAGCTGTGTGAAGTGATAGTACTGGCGAGTTCTGCAACAGGTGCAAATTGGCACCTGCATTTTCATTTTTGTTCAAATGCAATATGATTATCTTATTATTATTAAAATTAACAGAATAGGTAAAGTGCCAATTCTGTATTGACACAGTGCTGATGTCAGTCCTATTCTACAATAGTCGATATGCAAAACCTGCAAGTGCGATTCACCAAACCTCTCCTTTGACGTAACCAAGATGGCGGACCTTGGGCTAGCATCAAAATCGAAGTGTCAACATGTTAGATGGTGACATCATTCCTGCCACTGTCCATTCCTCGCATTGCCTGCGCTTTCAAAACGAGTGTCTCGGCTTTAAAGGCCCAACTAAACGTACGCTTGCCGGCGCACGAAAGCTTGTGCCAACGCGCCTCACGCATGCACAGATGGTGCAGGACAGATCGTAGGAGTCGAAGCATGGCACGAGGCCAGATTTCGCCTCTAGACAACTATCGGTGCTCTAGCTGCCTCACAAAAATACGAAGCGACATCTACCAAGGCGAAAATAGTGAGCCAAGCGGACACACGCTGGCGTCTCTTGTAGGTTCAAACAGCCATTACTCACGAGGTGGCAAACACAAGGCACGAGGGCGCGAGCTTTCTTACACTGGCATGCGTACGTGTAGTGCCTGCGCTACAAATGGGAACACGGTCATATTAATTAGGGGAAGTTAGTGGTGTGGAATGCTTTTGTACTTACGCATATTGTCATCTTCTAGGACATAAAGGTACTGTTCTTAATTAAGGCAATACTTCGTACGTTTTGAAGCCTGCCTTAATATTTACCTTTATTATTCATTTAAATCAACTGAGAAAGCTGCATTAAACTGACAACTCTGTGGCCAGACTCACCAGCAAGCACTCGCGTTTTCTACTGTCCAGTGGCTGTATGTTAAATGAATTTTCGGCTGTTTGAAAGAAATTCAGGTGACGGCAGTGTGGCCTTTAAGATCCGTGGGTCTAGATGCACCTATTGCGTTTGGCAACACACAATCACAAATGCCCCCAAATGTCCACATTTTAGGATCCTTTAAGGCACATTAAAGTGAAATGAAGCAGTGTAAGTAACATTTTCCTTTTAAAAATGCTGCACTGTTTGTTTTGTGCCAAGTGATGCCTTTAGCAGTTGCTGAGAAATTCTTAAATGCAATTCAAATAATGTGACGATTGGGTATGACCACGGCCACTGGATAAAAAAAAATGTTGCGGCCTGCCGCGTCAGGCGGGCTACAATGTGAGCGAACATGACAGCTGTAGTTGCATTCGTAGCCGGTTGGCTCGCCCAAACGGTGCTACCTGTCAAGGATGGGACGTGTCGGCTTTCACGGGCGACGGCGTTCCAAGTGCGTTCCTGGCGCTTTTTGTATGCCAAACCCAGGCATCGGTCCTCGACTGGCGGTGCCGCAGCGGATCACGCTGTTTTCGAAGCACGCAGCAGGCTGCAACATCTTTTTATCCGGCAGCTGTGGTAGGGCACTTGCACTATATTAGTGATCTGTGAGTTAATGCTTTGTAGCCAGGTTTCAGTTGGAGGGCCGTCCAGAGAGGGTGCCACAGACTTGAATAGTATAGCACCAGTGGGCTCTTCTGTGTGCAAATTTATTACTTAGCTAAACTTCAAATTCATTTTCGGTGAAATGAAGCAAAGAGTATGTTATGGTTGACTGCAATCTACCAATTATTAAGGGGATGTCTTGCATCATGGAAGACAGCACTGTATATTCATAGAGGGTGTCGATAATGTCCTACGTATGTGCCATCTTGTTTAGAAAAGCTCTGGTCTTGTTATTCTAGCTGTCATAGACCTTTTTCACAGGAAGGTGGAGACCTAATGTGGCCATCTGTGAGTGAACAAGCGAAGACTCGGGATATGTATGCCTTGCTCAGAAGTGCAACAATGTTTTGTGATATGAACTTCAGCACATAGTAGTAAACCTGCCAACCAAGTTAGTTGCTTAAGACTTGAAGCTTTGAGACAAAAGCCTTAATCATGATCCAGGATCGTGGAAATACACAAGACATGGTGGGGAAGTGCCACCCTGGTGAGACGTCTTTCAGTAGCTGTTTCCATTGCAGAGGGTACTGCTGCTGGACACAAGTAACCACTCGTCATTCAACAACACAAATTTTAATGTCCCAGATGAAGGAACAGATGCTTTCAACAACATGTGCTCTGGTGCATCAGTCCTTGAAGCAAATGCCATCATATCTGTCGACTATGTTTTGAGATTCCGCTCCATTGGCAGCACACTGGAATACAACTCAAGAGCAGAGAGATGTTGACAGTCTCGAGTGTGTAATTGCAAGACTTCAGTGCTACTGTACAAGATAAATTTCAGTGGGAATGGTTTGCATATCACAGGATTTTTCTTTGAAAGAATAGGAAGATGACTAGGAAAAGGAAGAGTATGCATGTTGTTGTGCGCAACAGGTATTGCATAGTTCCCACAATCACAGCAAGGTTGGATCTCTTCGAGCAGCACACTGGCATCTTTGGCTCAATCCACCGTACACCAGTGCTGCCAGGATGTGGTAGCTTGAGCATTTCAACCCCTGCTGGAAGCAGTTTTATCAACACACAGTTCAGTCTTTCAGAGCATGAAGGAGATTCCTGAACCGGGAGATCATTTTTTTCTTCAGTAACTTGCATACCCACACAAACAGGTGACCACTCAGGACACTCCTCACAAAAAGGCACATAACCTGCAGGTCACGAGAAATATCCTGACTGGCCTCTTGGAGGTGCTTCTACACGCAGAGTGAACAAACACGGGCAGAGCGCAAAATTTTCACACAACACATTTTCATGTCATGCAACTGTACATCTTGCTGCTGTAGTTTTAAAGCGCCGAGAGACGCCAGTGTGCTGTGACAAAGGTGCTGCCCAGCTACTTACTGACAAGCACTGGCATTATATTGGCCAGCATACATACAGGCAAGTTGCTGCAGTACGGCCCAATTTTTATTAATTGAACTCTCATAGCCATGATGCTGCTACTCAAACAACCGTGCTAGTTTTGTACGCAAGACTTCTTGGTCAAATACAGATTAGCAGCCTGTGCGATAGTTGCACAGTCTCTGCAAAGAGTGCATGTCTGAAGTGATGGTAGGCTTAAGAAGCCAGCCTTCACTCTAAGGCTGCATTATTTTTCGTAGCTTACGAAATGTCAGCAATATCGTGTTCTATGACAATTTTGAGGTGTGTTCAGTCATTGCGGAACTACAAATTTTAATTATGCTGTCTGAGCTGCCGAGTGCTCTATCAACGGCATGAACTATGGAAAGATTTACTTCCTGCTCATATGACAGCTTGCATATTGCAAAGTTTCACAGCAGAAAGGCTATTGCCCTTGCCACAGCATTTGCAATAGCATCATTTGACGTCGTCATAATGCTTTGCTTATGTAGCGCTGATAATGGAATGAATGAAGAAAGTGCACTTGTATTCAGAAACACAGCCAAGACAAAAAAATCTCTTGGCTGCCAGGCTCGGTGCAAAGCAACACGAGCAATCTTGTTTTACATCAATGCCATGACGACTGTGGTTTTGCCACTGCAGTCCAGGAACAATGTAATGTACTGACCGAGGGGCAAAATATTTGTCCAAACAAGCTGCTGCTGTGCCTTCTGTTTCAATTCCATGCGTGTCACTTGGTCTTGCCATGCCATCAGATGGCTCAACAAGAGACCTTCCTTGGCTTTTGGTCAAGGCCCTTCCTTGGTTTACTGTCTGAGCAGCAGCCACAGATCACCACAAAAGGTGGTTCCCAATGAGCAGCAAGCAAGATTTGTTTGTTCCACAAGGTGAGTTCCAGGTCATGGCAGCGTCGGTGGGACTTGTGTACATGCAGCACCGGTTTCCGCAGGGGCCCCTACTGGCCGAGGCCCTTGATGCTGTGCAGCCAGATGAGGCCCTTGCACTCCTCGAGGTAGATGTCCGGGATGAGTCCGTAAGCGGGGCCCAGGTTGGGCATCTCGACCATCTCGACGCTCGAGTTGCCGAACAGCTGGATCTCGTAGTCGATAAGCTGCCGGAAGAAGCCGTTGTTGGGGTGCACCACGGGGCGCCGCGACTTGAGGTAGCGAAACGCGTCGCGCAGCCGCATGCGGTGGTACTTCATGAGGTAGGCCAGGCAGAGCGTGGGCGAGCGCGAGGCGCCCGCCATGCAATGCACGAGCACCCGGCCGCCGCGCATGTGCACGTTGTGGATGTGCTCGGACATGGGGTCGAAGTAGACGGACATGTCGAAGTAGGGCGAATCGTCCACGCGCACGCGCAGGAACTCGATGTTGTCGGCACCGATCGGCATGTCGGGGAGGTCGGTGCTACAGTTGATGATGGTCGTAATGCCGATGGTGCGCACTGCGCTGAGCGTGATGGCACGGAACCCGCTCAGGTACAGGTAGTCCGTCACCTGGGAGATAATGTTGAACGCCATCCTCCGCAGCAGCGCTGTCGACTCCTGCGTAGACGACACGCCGGCAGGTTTTTTCTTTGCATACGAAAACACTGCACCCATAGAACGGCAGCGGTCACTTCTGTTTCGCTCTCGAGGAAGCTCGTGCTCACATCACGTGCGCGCTTCCGTGGTGACAGGGATTCTAATGCAGTTTCCATAATCGTCTTTCTTTTTTCACAAACCTTTCAGCTAGTCTGCTCTCGATTATTCCACGCTGATGAAGCTATGCTTTCGGTCTCGCACGGTGATTGCGCCCTTGTGCACGACCACGAAACCGTGTAAATACAAATTAGTCGATTAATCGTGAACATGAATGGATGGAAATTATTAAGTGACCGACACCCATATGTGTGGTTAAATGTAAGGAGAAAAAAAAATTAATTCGGGCACGGCGGGCATCTATGATCGAATCGGAATATACGTCAGGTCAAACCGTACGCACCTCACGGGAAAGCCGGTGTCGAATTGTTTGCAATGGTAGTCGCTCGTCGAATATTGGCTCAAAGGCCTGTTGAGCCATTGCAGAGGCAGCGGTCGTCAGTCATGAGGAGGCGGGGACAGGGCTCACAGAACCATGGGTGCCCGATCAGCCCTCGAAAGGCCTCCTCCGTCGACCAGGCCGCTGGTTGCGAACCGCTTCTTACTCCCCTATGCTGCGAAGAATACGGACGCTGCTTTCAGTGACATCGAATTGGCCTCTCTGGGAGGCCTATCCAGTTACGCATCGAGTTACAAACCCGAGTTCACCGCCAAAGAGCGAAAGACCCAGCAGACCCTACCCTCACATTCAATGGAGGCCTCGACCCGTCGGATAATTGCTCGGTTTGGCTACGTAGTTTGGCTTCGGCTTCACGTGCGAAGGCACTTCAACTACAGTGTACTAGAATACCTTGGATTCTAGTACACTCTACTTCAACCTAAAGTGTACTTACTAGATGCCTGCCGCGTCGCTCGTTTTCCCATTGGAGCAGAGGTTCCCGTCATAGAGTTTCACACTATAATTATAGTGAGAAACTCTATGGTTCCCGTAGTTTAGGGGCTGGCGCGTGCTCGACGAGAGACCGCGGGTCGTGCCTCCAAGATTGCAACAGACGCCGCTATAATCTCAGAGGCAGGGCCACGTGATTTAGGTTTGGAGCGGCCGCCGCGGCAAGCGCTCGCAGCATCTTACGAAACGAAACTGCGGAACGCAAACGTCTACGATATATATTAAAAACATCTTACTATATACGTTAAAGATGCGCTCCTAATAATGGTGCACTCATCAACATACGTTCGCTGCAAAGTTCTTTAATAAGCTTAGGTTTCTTAATTTTGTCAGTTAATTACCTTTCTTTCTTTTGGCGATGCCAGCGACATCTCTCTTCAGAAATAAAAGCTTGAAATGCTTATAAATAACAACATATTAAGTAAACTAGGATGTAATAGTGCCTAAACGTGGCAGTGCAAGTTGTAAGGATTCTGTATGTCAGTTTTTCTTTAATATGGGCAAGTACAAGTGACGTTTCCCAGTAATGTATGAAACGGCTATGGATCATATGCTGGGGACTGTAGGACTTCTGCAATTTTGTCTCACCTGTTGACATATGCTGCTTTCATTCGACGTGTAGATAATACGGCTCGCGAGCACCCTGTTCGCTCTGTAGATCGCTTACAACTTGTTTCTCGAAAAAACCTTGAGCGCAAGTACACACAATTATGGTCGATGATGCTACGAGAAAAACCCTTAGTGGCATCCCGTTATTGAGAACTAAAGCCGGGCCACGCGACAAGGATCTGTGGCCCTCACGACTAAAGGAGGAGTACCAAGCGCTGATCAAGGTAAGGTTCTTGTGAAACTGGCAGTTTTCTGGGCACGAGTCCCTGCAGCAATGCACCGTGGTACAATCAAGCTGGCCGATATTTAGCCCGTCTACTGGAAGCTAAATGCAGTCCATAGCAGTGTTCGAGGAAGTACAGTACTTAACAATGTTTTCAGTTTGCACACGTTGAAACAGCCACTTTTTTTTTCTTTTTTGCTCTTTTTTTTTTTTTTTTTTTGATGGACGAGTGACGTTCACAGACTGAAGCCCGTTTCACACGGTGCGATTTTGTCTGCGAATTCGCACGTGCGAATTCGCAGCTGCGGAAATGAGGCCGCTGGACCCTTCGTGCGTGCGTTTTTTCGATGTTCGGCGTGCTGAACTTCTCTGCGAAAAACGCAGATGCGGTGGTAGCTACTGTAGCGGTGCAAACAGACGACCAATAGGAGACGGCTCGCTCATATGTCATCGCCAGTCAGAATGCTTAACGAGTATGCGAAAAACGCAGCTGCCGTAGATCCATGTGAAACGGGATTGCGAATTTCGCATCTGCGGAAATCGCAGCTGCGAAAAACGCACTGCAAATTCGTACCATGTGAAACGGGCTTGACACGTTATTTTCTGCTGGTTTGTTCAACCCAGAAATGGTGATATCGTGCGTTTTAAAACGTTGGGAGTCGACAATTAACCAACTAGTACCTGTTTTGTATGTGTAGTACGTGCAAAACAACAAGGAGAATGACAATGACTGGTTCCGGCTCGAATCCAACAAGGATGGTACTCGGTGGTTCGGAAAGTGCTGGTACATCCACGAGCTCCTCAAGTACGAGTTCGATGTGGAGTTCGACGTAAGTGATGCTTGGCCTTCTTTAGTCCTTCCATGCCTCTGACCCACTTTAGCCCTGTTCTCTCATTACTGTGCCTGTTAAGTATGTAACATTATGACGCGAACGCACCACTATTTTATTTTCAGTTAGTATATCATGTGACTCCACAGCGCACGATCCAGAAAAAAAAAAAAAAAAAAAAAACGTCATGATAGAACATTACAAATTTTTATTTGGCACCTGCTACGTTATTGTGCAACACTAGTCATCTGAGCAATTAGTAGCGGCTAAATGAAAAATTGAGCAGAAACCATTTTAAAATGATTGTCAAAGTCAAGCAATAGCTTCCGAGTAGATCTGATGAGATACACTGCTGGGGCACTTATTGGTTAGCTCTATGTGTTAACGCTGTGGTGTATGGACATGTCGGACTACACTCTGCAGGTGGTCTTCAGCCTCACCATATGACCAGACCAGACACACGCTGATGCATTCCCATTGCCTGCACCTATGGTTATACCATCAGATATGCTGATATGCCATATAGATATATCGGGGCCAGCATCTCGTGAAGCGTTGCCCGTGCTGCAAAGGGCTTTGTTTGAATCCTGTGATCATGTACCATCACACATCATGTTTGACAGAGAAACAATGTGTGTGGTTTATGCAGAACAACAGTTCTGCTTTTTGCCGCCTGAAACATGCTGCAGGAGGCCAGCACAATGCACTGTAAGATTTGGGTACTGTGGTCTCAGAGTCGGGCGTTACACTGAGGGTTGCTCTTTAGCCTACGCGACCGGTGCGTCTCGAAAAGAGGTCAGTGTCACTGAGGCTATGTTGGCTCACATCATCGTCTACCTTCTTGACTAAAGTTGCATCTTTGCTGATGAGTATAGGGTCAGGAGATTGGAGAAGCAGAACAGGGGATTTATTTACATGGGAAAATTATGGGCAAACTTATTTGCAGAGAAGGCGTAAGATACTTGCAGGAGTTCCGTGCAACATACTTGTTAGATTGTAGCACGCAGCTACATTGTTCCCGCAGCACACTAAATAATCCTAGGAGAGGACACCCAGTAGCATGCAAGATGGCTCCTTAAAATAACTGTCAGCCCTTTCTCTGGGGTGGAGATGGAAGACCAGCGAAGCTATACTATGGTGGGAATTATGTATTTCCAATTATGACCATTAAGATGTGATTTGAACTATTAAAGAATGAGAAATATATATGATCCAGTGGTTTTAATTTATTTAGGGACCATGGCCTTATGGTCGCTATGGTACACCGCCATAAGGTGTACGGCAAAGGTTGGCACGTTCTTCATAAACACGTCACCAACGCCGCGCGCGTTCGGTGTGAACGTGGGCAAAACGCCGCCGCCGTCGACAACAGTTCTGTGCGTTGTTTGTGTGACCGCACACAACCGCTGTCAAAACGCTGGCGTGAGAAAGCGTGCCAGCAGCAGCGAGTGAAGGTTCATGCGGTCTATCGCTTAAACGGAAACTGAGCGGCGAAAATGCAGCGCATACAAAAGTAGTATCCGTGTTGCACATTGCTTTCAGGATACGGTGCGCGCGACCGCCTGGCACTGCGCAAAGTACAAAGTACAAGTTGCTCGCAGAGCAGAAGCTACAACCCCTCCCTCCCGCGCAGCCTTCCCGCTGTCCTCCTTTCGCGTGGGAGGTTGAGTCGCCAGTTCCCCTTGCGCCCGGTCGCAAGATACGCATTTGGTGCCACAGCTAAACGTCGTCTCCCCTCCCTCCCTCCCGTCCTCCCAAGGCCTGTCGTGCGACGGAAGAAGTGGTGTTTGCTCTCCGCTGTGCGTTCGCTTCCCGTGAAAGCGTGCGTCCCTCGTGAGCTTTCACTCGCACATACAGCATACGGCCAATGAGAGTTTTTTTCTACATCCGGACGCGGCCATTGAAGACTGAGCCCTTAACAGCTTCGCTCTAAAAAACCACTGTCTTCCCTAAATAACTTAATAGGAAAACAGGTCATGCCATCATCAGCCAATCCAGTGGCCTGTAGCCATTGCAAAACACTGCCTCTAAGCAGAAGGTCTGCACCAAGCACACAAGCCACACCAGAGATGAACGTGGAAGGGGGGAAGCAAGTACACCAACACATTGTTCCTGCGACAACACAGTGAACAACACAAGCCACTAGAAGGAAAGCTGCTCCCTGAAATTCCCGACCAATTCTTGACTGGCTTGATGAGATGGTATGACACACAACACTTGGCATTGGTAATTAGCAGCCTCTTGGATGCGGTCAGCTTGGGCAGCTTACTGAATACGCATGCACCCCTTTTTTGGCAATTCGCCCACACCTTGAATAACACGTGCTTCCGGAGATGGCTTCACAGTGACGTTACAGGCAAGTCACTTGGGTAGAATAGAGAAGCGCCCTCTTGCTGTAGTGCCAAATTTGTCACCATCTCAATACCCACATTGACTGAGTTGAATTTCATTTGACGTCGATACCACCCAGCCCCAGCTTACATTCGTTGTCTATAATATGCCTAACGTAATAGCACTCACTTGCTTGTTCATCCAGCAGATATGATGCCAACGCCATGAGTGCGACTGTAGTGTCTGTACAATTGCCATGTCAATAAAAAGGCCAGAATAGGAAAGCTTGTTTATGGGCGAGTTGGTACTCCTATACCATGGTATAGTTGACGTGAAGAATATGGACACAAATGAATTGCACTACAAAGTGAAGTTTATTTTATGCAGAAAGACTATGTATAGACAAAGTGGGCGCATCTGTATCTTACATACAAAAAGGAGCTAAAAAGAACGTGACATCACACATTGTCTAATCAGAAATAAGGCTTTAAAAGAGCAAATTCAGCGGAATACAAAGACAGCGGTGTATCCTTAATACATTCATCACCATATCTCTTAATATAAAATGCCTCCAGTGTTTCTCTTGTGCCATACTCCATGCTAGTGCCCAGAATTCTTTTATTTGTAAATTGCGGCTCACACCCACACCAATTAACGTGCGTTTCCAAATGGATGCCATCAGTCTTACTTATATTTTGCATGTGCTCCCTCATTCTCTCATTCACACAGCGTCCTGTCTGCCCAATAAAGATCTGCCACAGGGCAAAGAAATCTCGTACACCACATCGGTGGAACAGTTGGTGAAGGCCGTGCCATGTCTCTTATCGCATCCCAGCTTTGTTCCACCATCACGTGAATGCAAAGGCAAATATTTTTGAGCTTGACAACAACACTGTGTTGTTGCCATTTTTTTGATGTTGTGGCTAATTTTGTGAAAAGAGGTTCTTTGTACATAGGAATATGTACAGTTTCTGTCAAAAGTATACGGGCTACTCCATGCTTTCACTATATGTTTTCAACTGTGTGGTGTGGTTCCCATGGTGCTCCTGATGTACGAGACCTCTAGATGGTGAATATGAGGCTTTTTTTTTTTATTTCACAAGGCTTTGGAACTTCTAGCATACCACAGGAACTCCCTTAACCCTTTGCGGTCCGCTGTCGGGCGGTGCCCGACAATGATGGTCGGGGGTCAAATTTCGCGGTTTTTCTCACTGCGATTTGTGCGCATTCTTTGTATACATGATGTGCCATCTCTTGAGGAATAAATAAACTTTGTTTTTGAAGTTTACTTCTTTTTGCATTAGGGTGCAGCACAATGTTCAGCACGGCTTCTGGATACCAGAGCGTTCTCACTTGCGCGCGGAACCGCACGTTCGCGTGGTTCGCTGAGAAGCATGACCACTTTTTCACCGTGTGCGCTTTACGGTGGTGCATTTAGTGAAAGCTTCTAGAGGTTCCCATTGTCAATAGCTTTATGTTGAGGCACACACAGCTGCAGAATCATGGTGATAAAGAACAGCGACACCTGCAGTACCGCCTGCAACCTCATCCAACAGGGCCGCAATTTTGTAGCGATTCCTTGTCCGACGATATTTCTTTTAGCACTTTTCGCGCTTTGTCAGTGGTCAGAGCGACGCCCCGCCCGCGTTATCAAAGTGATCAGCCGGCCGTGAACGATGGATGATAAGAGTGGCATATAATCGAGCAGAAGGCATCGCTACAAAATCGCGGCCCAGCTGGTGGGTGATGTGAGGGCTAGAGCCAAAAAGCGGGGTCCATCTGCGCGGAAGGAGTGCGAGGAAAGGCTAGATGGGAGGAGCCATTTCATCTACAAGCTCCCAGGTCGTAACCGCAAGGACTGTGCTGTTTGTAGCAATCGAAAAACAAATGGTGGCAGGTGGGAAACTGTGTTTTTCTGCAAAACCTGCAGTAACAACCCTGGCCTGCACCCAGGAGAATGCTTCGAGCGGTATCACACGCTGCTCAAATATCGGTCGAGGAGTTGTCTGCAGAATGCAGGAGAAAAAATAAATATCCTGTGAGTTTTTCTTCCACAGTTTATGGTTTTCTTCGCGGCACCACAAACTGGCAAAATAGTTTCGGACCAGGACAGCCGGAAAGTGGGTAAAAGTTTTGGATCGCAAAGGGTTAAACAGGCAGCCACACGCCACATAGCCTGTATACTTTTGACAAAGAGTGTACTTACACCCCATTACTGTGAGATAAAGACCAGCTGGGTCATGGCTGTTGGTAGCATTTGGCTGGCTATTACTTTATTTTTTTATTTTTTTGCCCATTACGATGAGAGTGAAATGCAAAAACAACCGTGTACTTATTTAGGTGCACATTAAAGAACCCCAGGTGGTCCAAATTATTCTGCAGTCCCCCAATACGGTGTGCCTCATAATCAGATCGTGGTGCTAGCATGTAAAACCCCATAATTTCATTTTTTTCCCCTGTTATTACATTATTACATATATGGGCAATGTCTGCAGATGTGATAGCATCGTGTCTGTCATATAATGAACGTCACTGCTGATGTCTGCTGCGAATGTCACGGACGACATTAATGAACGTCACTAACGAATGTCTGCTGCTGATCTTGTAACTTAGGCAATTTGGAAGGAGTTAGTAAGAAAAAAATAGGTGCTTGTGCTAAAATAAACAAAAGATATCAGTGTTTGCATACATTACAGGTCATGAGACAAAAAAAACAAAGGTCTGCCTTCCGTGGCTGCTGTCAACAACCAGCTGTCATTCACTTTTCTTTTGCAATAAGATGTATTTGCTTATTCCATACAGCATCGATTGGGGGCATTATGTACACGGTTGATGTCCCTGCTTCAATCACATCGCATCTGTCACATGACACATATCAGTCTTGAATCGTATGTCTGCTGCTGATGTTCTAACTTGGGTAGCTCAGGAGGAGTCTATAAAAAGAAGTGCTTATGTTTTAATACTGTAAAAAACATTGAAGTGTCTGCAGACCATACATCACAATTCTGCTGGACTTCATAATTTGTAAGAAACAAAGGCCCAAAAATGGCCATCTGGGTCCCCCAACGTAATTCTAGGGGCATAAGGAGGAGGTACTATTAGTTTCTATTTGGTCTTGCATGTAATGTTTCTCAACAAAGTCTGGGATGTTCGCTGAGTAGTTTTTGTCACTGTGACACCACCACAGATGAACTAATGTTAGACTGCAGGTCATTTCAGGTCCTAGATAAAGAAGGCTTAGGTGCAAGCTTGTTGGTGTTCCATGACTGCATGACAAAAGGACAGCGCTTTTCCATGGCTATTGTGGTCATACCTGTCCTCACTTCAATCCTACTTCTGGATAAGCCTGTCATGATGCATGCATGTAGAAGCTTTATGACTGGAAATGTATGACAGGGTGCGTACAGGTCCTTGAAATCCTTGAAAACCCTTGAAATTGAAAAGTGTGTTTTCAAGGCCCTTCAAAGTCCTGGAATTTTTTCCTTCCTTGAAAATCCTTGAATTTCATGAGCAGTGCACTCTGATATCAACATTGGGACCTCCTTTCTGTGATAGATCGGCGTCGATCTGACAAACTCCCCATTTCAGAAACAATACGCCGGCGCGAGCACACATGGTTCCGTTTTGCAGAACTGCACGAGAAAAAATGAAAGGCTTCGCCGCATCAAACCGCGAACGGCGCGAGAGACCCGTGCCGCGCAACGCTGCTGGCTCAGCTGGCAGTGTTTACACTGCTTTCCTCACCCTATCGTTCGTTTCACTCTTCGCCCGTCGGCTTGCCTTCCCACTTTCACTCTTGCGCGCGAAGTGAAGCTAAAGAGAGCAATAGTGCAGCAACTTTACAACTGATGCTCAGTGCCTTTGCAATAACATAACTGTATTTTCCGGTCAATAAGTCGCACCTTTGTGTAAGACGCACCCCCCTCAAAACGGCAGTTTTTCCGAAAAAAAGTATACAAGTCGCGTCGGTGTATAAGATGCACCTGTTCTTTCGGTAAGCGATTTAAACAAGTTAGTGACATTTCGCTCCGGGAATGCGGGTCACGCGCAAGCGTATGGGTGCCATATATTTCCACTCCAGGCGCATTTCTGCTATTGTGGTTGCCGCGATGTTTTGTGTAAAGTCCAAGGGCGATAACATCGTCCCCGCGCGCTATATGCTGTATGTACGAGTGAAAGCATGCGACGGTGAGCCAACTCGTGCGCAAGGGAGGAAAGTGGGAAGGCAGCCCGGGAGGGAGGGGGGGCTGCCTGTACTCCCGTAGCAACTGCGTAGTTTGCGCAGCGGCGTGCGCCGTATCTTGACAGCTATGTGCAGATGCGACGACTTCGGGGTCGATCGACTCACGGTCGGCCCACCGCCGCTTGCGTTGCTGCTCCATCCTTCTCGCACAGCGTTTTGGAACTTGAGCACGAGAACCCGATAGTGCGCACAGAACCCGTAGCAATTAAGTCAACTGCCCCTCTTCGCGTGGTCATAATTATCATTGGATTCGATTATGATGGCAGTTAAAAAAAAACGTACATAGGTCGCACCGTTCTATAAGACGCACCAACGGAAAAATAAGAAACAGAAAAATGCATCTTATACACCGAAAAATACGGTATGCTGAATGTTTTGGAAATGTTTGATGAACCAACCCAGCTAATACTGCAGAAGCCTGAGCAGCTGTTGTGAGTGTTCGTTGTGTTAACTTTTAATATTGCGGACTTGGGAAATAATCAAGACAAGGCATGTTTTGCAAAATTGCAATATACATCTATTTGTTATAATGGATGTGTAGCAAGACTACACCGAATGGTTTGGAAATGTTCAGTAAACTTGCCCAGTTAATACTGGAGAAGTCAGAGTAGCTGTTGGGTGCATTTTTCTGAACTTTTTTTTTTGGTATTGTGAACTTGCAAAGTGATCAAGGCTAGACGTTAAGATCATTGGGATATACATTTATTTCTCTTTGGTTTGAATATTTTTGGTGAACTTTACCCACCCTATACTGGAAAAATCTCAGCCGCTGTTGTAAGCGTTCATTTTGCGTTGTGATCTTGAGAAGTTATCAAGGCTAGACATTTTTATTATAATTGTGATATACATTTATTTATTGTAAGTGCAATAAAAATAGTCATTTTTGGAAATGTTAGAGTAAAGAAATCCTACTTTGGGTGCTGCTTTGAGTCCTTGAAAACCTGTTGCAGGTCCTGGAAAGTCCTGGAATATCCTTGAATTTTTTACTTGTAAACCTGTACGAACCCTGGTATGAGCAATGGATAGCTTTATTGAACAGCTCATTGATCTACAGCTTGCTTTTTAATTCTGGGGTAGGGAAAGGCATCAAGGCTGAGTGGGTGCAGTGCGGACATCTTTGTCACTGAGCCAAGTCGCTTATAAACACCTTCAACGTTGTCATTTCTTTAAGAACCCTTTTCACTCAATGATGCTGAGAAGAACTTGGTTTCATATTGTGTATGTGTGGAAGGAGGACCAGAAGCCTTTGGGTTGAAGCGGGCTCCTTCTGAAGTGTGAAAACATATGATCACGCCACAATGATACACATAAATTAAATGTATGTTTGACTTGAAAATATAATTGTGCATGTGATTTGTGTATGTCATTGCTGGCAGCATCATAAATTGAGTTCAACTGCATTTAATGTCCTCCGAATTTATTTATAGAATGAAGTAACTTTTCTGTGACTTCACGTACACAGATTCCAGTGACATACCCAACCACTGCCCCTGAAATTGCATTACCATCGTTGGATGGCAAAACAGCCAAGATGTACAGGTGAGCACATCTGAAATGTTACACTTGATGTCATTAGGTAAAACTGCTTCATTATTTGATGACATCCTTAGAAGGATGTCTTTAGTATAGTGCTTTGAGTATTATGGTTGTCTGCTTTTGCTTAAAAAAAAGGTGTTGTAGTGGACTTTTGCAACGATAGATGATGTACTTGATTCAGCTTTCATGGTATCCATTGTAGGCATCATTGTAATATTTACTTTTTTATTTCCTTCCTTTTATTTCCTTAACAGAAGAAGCCATCAGAAAGTAAACCTGTTTGCCGGGTCCACAATGTGTGCATGGTTATATTGTCGCACCATTGTTGTCCTATCGTTATGGTTGTTACTGCTGTCATCTGACCAGTGGTCTTTGTTATGACTGGCACATGAGGCTTTATATGAGTGGCCCTTCACAATTTTTTGTCAGGGTTTGAGTTGGGTTGTATTCTCATTTAATAACTTTTGGAGATACAGTTTCACTTTTGTATAATGTGGCATCTGGTGCAACAGGCACTGCTGGCTTAGCCAATCAGTGTTTACTGAAAGTGATACGATGGGGTGCTGCTAAGTATTGTGCCCTATGTAGAAAAATTTAGCTAGGAAACTGTAACTGCCACACTATTCTACATATTCCTCCAGGAAGCCAATGTACTTTCAACATCTGTCCTGCTGTGTTCCTGCAAATAAAATTCTTCCATCTGCTGGTGCAAACATTTATTTGCCACATTAGTTGCCTCCAGAACACTCCCAAATCACTGTTCCTATCGGCGTTTTTTGAGATTGGGCAAAAAATTATAGTCAAAAGGAGCCAGGTTAGGCGAATAGGGTACATGGGACATCGCTCTTGAAAGAACTTCAGTTTTACCTTTGTTTCACCTGCAGTGTGATGCAGCAACAACATGACACCTTTGGAGAGCTTTCCTTTAAGCTTTTCCTTGATGCTTTGCGTCAACTTCATCAATAAAGCACTGTAATATTCTGCATTGATGTTTGCACCCTGTTGGAGGTAGTCCACCAGTAGAACTTCCTTTTTATCCCAAAAATGAAGTTTTCATTTGCACCTACCTTTGCACACATAACTTCTTTTTCCTGGTGAACCGATCTCCTTCCATTCCATTGACTGAAGCAACACTACGAGCCGGCCTAGTCGGAATTGATTCATCATGAAATTTTAAGCTAAACAAACGGGGACAAAGAAAGATACACTATAACGAGCGCTTTCCAACAACTGGTTTTATTTTCTCATAAACATCAGACTTAAATACCATACAGATCTGCACATAACATCTCATTCGACCTAGGGCACACACAACAATCACATACAATGTTTGAAAAGAATGGTTGTGTTGTCAAAGCAGGGTATGCACGCACACTCGTTACAATGCAAAGCCAAATGTATGCTAAGGCGTGCTTTTAAACTAAGAATATGTTCACTTAATGTTGTGTTAACAAATCTGCTGGTTTGTCCAAAATACACGTGTTTGCACGTCATAGGGATCATATAAACAACATTTCTTATACATTCAACAAACTGGTTCTTTTGTGCCTTATAGTACAGTCATTCTTATCATACGTGCTTCAAATTTTTGTTTTATCCTGGAACAAACATTTCCTATTCTGTTTTTCGCCCCCCCCCCCCCCCCCCCCAAAAAAAAAAACGCCTTTACTCCGTAGTTTCCTGCTACTTTTTTAATCTGTGGGAGAGGCCGTGTACATAAATAATTCTGCCTGCTTTTCTCTGTAGTAGGTTCCTTATCTTGTTTTAGCTGCTTCATTAGTCTGCCACACGAAGCCTGCAATACTGTGAGTGGATAGCCAGCATCCCGCAAACGAGCAGCCTGTTGACTAAGTGTCTGGTTCACCGAGGTAAAACAAGATTTAAACATGGAAGACTGAAAGCAACTATACCATTTTTTACAAGCCTAGAATGGTCAAAGACATAGCTCAGAAAAGTCTTTCTGGACCTGGGTGAGAAGGACCAACATATGTGATCTTGCTGAAATTCTAACTTGACATCAAGGAACTGTAGCTTGTTGTCAACCGGTACTTCCGAAGTGAATTTCACCCCTTTGCCTAATGAAATAAATGTGTCTAGCAGCCTCTAAATACCTGCCCAGCTCTCTGCCCACGCTACTTAGAAAAATGGGGCTAAGCACAGGGGCTACCTTCGATCAAATGCACAAACCTGTTTGTGTGAACGTGTTATCATAGAACCCAATCTGAGTGTTTTTTGTATAAAAATGCAGTAGTTCTAAAAAAGACTCAACTGTCATTCCGCAGATGTTGCATCACGAAAGATAATGATGACAGGGGTGGGACTCCTGCGCCAAACTGCGCCAAACACAGAAAATTGACCGAAATTGCACCACGCTGCGCCAGAACCGCTTCGGCATGTGTGCTCCGGCAGTGGCCGTGAACAGCGAGGGAATTCGTTCCCCTAAAAAGAACGCGTCCATTCACATTCCGCTGACCGCGTGACTGCGCCACCCACACAGTTTCTCGTGATTTTCGCGCTTATAACACTTGACTTTTTGGCGGATCCGGCAAGTGGCCGGCGGACGTGCGGCCATTCCCGGCTGTTGTCACTGCTGTCGGAACGGCCAGGGCAGCTGTATTTAGAGTGTACTAGACTACCGTTGAGTGGGCCGAGTGGCGTGGCGCTCCCTAGCTGAGGGCGCTGCGAGCGAACTAGATTTTAGGGAGGCGTGCACTGCAGCGGGTTATGTGGGCGGTTGTCTGTGTCCCTAGGGCTAGTATACCGTAAAAATATTCCAATCTGTTCTTATGCCCATATGGGCGAGGCCTGAACCATTTTAACATTTTGCGAAGGGCTAATGGCGGATTTGGAATAAAAAGTCGCAGTTTCGCCCGAAAGGCGAAGCATCGATTGCAGTAGCAAATTAGTCGACAGCTATGCGAAGTAAGGATAGTAGTTTTATCATCCATATAAACTTGCAAACATTCGGTTACTAACTAAATTAACAAGCATGGTGTCACGTGCGCACAAGCAAACATGAACACATCTCGCTCGATGACCGCGGAAACTCGCTGTCAAAACGCTGGAGTGAGGAAGCGCGACAACAGCAGCAAGCGAAATGACCTTCGCGCTGCCTCTTGCTTCAACACGAATTAAGGGGCGAAAACAGAGCGCGCACGATGCTATGAGCACTCGCACTGTCCCCATTGCAGATTGTTTTCAAGATAGGGCTCACACTGCGGCTCCATACGCGGCACCTGTCGGAGAACACCCCCCCCCTCCCTCTCTTCCCTCCACAGTGCCTTGCGCGCGACTGAAGGCGGCACGCTTCTTCCCCGCTTTCTTGCCTTGCGCACGTGAGACTTAGAAGCCATCGTCGGCTCACCCTCGCACTCTTTCACTTGCACAGACAGCATACGGCGCGCGGAGACGATGTTATTGCCCCTGGACTTAATAAGGAACATCACGACAACAGCAGAAATGCGCCTGGATTGTCCATATAATTGCTATCGCAATAAAGACAGATTGCAATAGTTTTACGTTATACCAGCCCAGGGTTAATTGCAGCTCTCTGGATATGCGGTGACAAATGGTGACCCAGAAATTGTTAACGCGTCGATTGGACAGCATAATTTAAGAGTATTTTCTAATATCATCATAAGTGTCTGCGCGAGAATATATATAAAGTTAGATTGTAGTTCCACCTATGTTTTCGGCTTTGCAGGAAAACATGCGCCATGCCACCGCTCGACCCACTCTTCCATATTCTAGTACACTATAGCTACAAAGCTTGCTTCTACTGTGCGCTTTGTGCTGGTTTATTCTCTGTTTCATCGTGGTTTCGAAGTGCGCTGCCATATTCCAATATTCCACCAAAATTTAGATTGGCCTGCTCCAAAATGAAATTTACTCTGCTCCAAGCTGCTCCAAAATGCATTTTTGTCTGCGCCAAGTTGCTCCATAACGCAATTTTACTTGCTCTAAAAATTGCTCCAAAATGACTTTGGGCAGTCCCACCCCTGTGATGAGGTGGCGTTCCGTAACACTTGCAGAATGACGGTTGAGTCTTTTTTAGAACTACTGCATTTTTATAAAAATGTTGGGTTCTGTGATAAGACGTTCATACAAACAACAGGTATGTGCATTTGATCGAAGGTAGCCCCTGTCCTTAGCCCCATTTTTCTGAGTAGCATGGACAGAGAGCTGGCCAGATATTTAGAAGGTGCTAGAATTTCATTAGGCAAAGGGCTGAAATTTACTTCAGAAGTATCGGTTCACAACAAGCTACAGTTTCAAAGGTGAAGTGATATGTAAACGAATATATAATTTTGGGTTCCAACGTAGACAGACGCTTTCAGGAAGAGGGTGCTAGACATTGGCGTAGCCGGGGGGGGGGGGGGGGTCGAATCCACCTCCCTTTCCCCCTTTTCCATGGAACAGAAGCTTTGAGGAGGTGGGGTCCGAAAGCGCAGCATGGATGAAAGAGTAAGCTTGACGCGCATAAAAGACGTCAAGAACGGAGTTGGCGCATAATTATGGACATTTAGAGAGTGTCTCGTCACTGCCCGATCGCTCAGCACCAGACAGCCGCGGCCAGTCGCCTAGCTGAGGCTCAACTACACCGTCTTAACATGTGCTGCTTACTGCGGAGAGCCCATCCTAACTAAACGTCTCGGTGTCAGAATAGATGGTGTCAGTAGACACGATACTTGCAAATCTCTCGGAGGTACTGGCCCTTATTTTACTGCGAACTACGGATGCCGTAATTTTCATAAAGGCTTCTAAACGGGAAGCAGCCCTGCTTCTGACGGTCTGTTCCCCAACATCAATTCCCCAGTGTGATCAAGTAACAATATGCATCGCGTGATGACTACAATACTATGATCGCAAGTTACTTCCAAACATCTCTTCAAACAATTAGACAGCACGTCACGGAAAATGAGTGAAACTTGCATCATATGATACTATCGAAGTTCTAGCGCAAAGTTCTAGCGGAGAACCCCCCCCCCCCCCCCCCCCCCCCGAAATAAATATCTGGCTACGCCACTGGTGATAGACACCTTTATTTCATTAGGCAAAGGACTGAAATTCACTTCGGAAGTATCGGTTGACAACAAGCTACAGTTCCTTGGTGTCATGTTAGAATTTCAGCCAGATCACATTTGTTCATCCTTCTCACCCAGGCCTGGAAAGCCTCTTCTTAGTTACGCCTCTGACCATTCTAGTCTTGTAAAAAATGGTGCAGTTGTTGTTTGCTTTCGGGCTGCCTTGTTTAAATCTTGTTCTCACTCCGTGAACCAGGCATTTAGTCAACAGGGGACGTATTCTGCGACAACCACTTTTGGCGATAGTATCGCCTTGGCCATGCCTTCGCCATCGGCGCACACTGATTGGCTGTTTTAGCAAAACCGGAAAATAAAATAGCGCCATCTAGTAGTTTCGGACTGCGCCAATTTTATGTCACGGTGTTGCTGGGTGCTCCCAACATATAATTGAGTAAACAAACACGTCTTTTCGCAGTCGGTTGGTTAAGTGTACAGTGGAATCTCGATGATACGAATCTCACGGGGTCACGAAAAATATTTGTATTAGCCGAAATTCGTATCATCGAAACACAATTAAAACTAGCTAAATTAAAGAGTCGGAGGTGAACTCACTCAGGCACACGCACGTAAAAAGCATTTACAGTATATATTACTTATAACGTAACTGTTTATAGTGCAGAACTGGCTACAACGCGGCCTTTTCCGACTCCCGTTTACCCTCCCATAGAACTCCATGTATACACATACTGCTTACAGTGCAGCCGCGTGAGACGAAATACCGGTTATAATGCGGCTTCCTAGAAAATCTCGCCGATAAGGGCGGTAGCGAGCACGCTTCTCAACGAGGTGCACCCACCGACGGGAGAGGAGATCAACGAGGGCGATGCGGAGGAGGAGCATGAGTCCAAGGGCGATAAAATCGTCGCTGCACGCCGTATGTGCGAGTGCAAAGCGCGCCTTTTTTCGCCTTCACGCACGGAGAGCAAACACGACTTCCGTCACGGTCGGGCGCGCCAGTCGAGCCCGGCCCTGCTTCCGTCGCGCGAAAGGCCGGCGGGGTATGAGAGGGAGGGAGGGAGGGAGGGAGGGAGGGGGGGGGGGCGACGCTGTGCTGTGGGACACCAAATTCGTATCTTGCAACCGGGCGCTCGTGTAACTGGCGACGGTATCTCCCACGCGAAAGGAGCAAAGCGGGAAGGCAGCGCAGGAGGGAGGGGGGGGGGGGCGCGGCTTCTACTCTGCCAACAAATGCGTTCTTGTACTTTGCGCCTGTGCCGGCTGTCGGGGTTGTCACGCACACCGTATCTTGAAAGCGATCTCCACGCGGCTCTGACCTTTGTATGCGCTGTGCTTACGCCGCTCAGTTTTCCGTTGAAGCGATAGACCGCACTTCCCCACGCCTGCGTGGGGAAAAGCGCAAAAGCAAGAAAAGCGCCATCGCGTCAAACTCTTCGCGCCCAGTCACGGCCTCCGTGCTGTCCGGCGCCGCGTCCGTGCCTCCGCACCAAAAGAGAAAAGGAGAAAGCGCGTGACTGCGCGCTGTTCCCTTTCACGGCCGTCGGTGGGGCGGCGTTTATTCGTATCAACTGACGCGGGTCGAAAATCGATTCGTAACAACCGTTCTCTAGCACGTTGCAAAGTAATGGGGCTCGGCCGGGACCACAGAAAAATTCGTATCGCCCGGAAATTCGTATTAGCCGTGATCGTATCACCGAGATTCCACTGTAGTAAAGAAGAGAGTTGGTAGCTTATAGCATTTTTGATGGCAGTTTGTATGTGGTCTTGCGCAGCAATATTTGTTGACTCTTTATTGGCTATTGCATTGTGTTGCCTTGTGTAAGTGACAATTTTCAGTGACAGTCTCTTGGAGCAGCCGACAGCGGCACCATGAACAACACGTTCGCGTTGTTGGTGGTCACTTGTTGGTTGTGAAGTGTAGTAGAGACAAGTCAGACGATGCTGCTCAGACGATGCTGCTCAGACGATGCTGCTCAGACAATGCTGCTCTGACGGAGCGCGATGGCTGACGCACAGATGCAGAAACAAAGTGTGTTGCTTTATAACATTATCAATAATGTTTGTTGCAACCACATGAGTTGTAGCACAATTTAATAATAAAATAGAACATTTAACACTTTCTTTTCAAGTTATTTTACCTAAAGCGGCTGTAGTCAACCCTAGTCAGTGCGCAGAAGCCCTACTGTGGCCAATACACTTGAAAAAAAAAAAAAAAAAAAACGCCCGAGCTGCTCTGCACTCGCACGGTGCGCTCTCTCTTGTGTTGTAAAGTGTTCAAAAGCATGCGTTGGCAGTGCAATGATGACCTCACATTTAAGCAGTCGCTTGAAATATTCAACGTGCCTATAGCCGAAAGTGATCGTCGCAGAATACGTTCCCAGGTTGCCCGTTTGCGGTATGCTGGCTTACTACTCGCAGTATCGCAGGCTTTGTGTGGCAGACTAATGAAGCTAAAACAAGATAAGGAACCAACTACGGAGAAAAGCAGGCAGAGCGAAGAACATTCAAAGGTTTCCAGAATTCCTTATGTGCATGGCCTCTCCCACAAAAACAAAATAGGAAGCGTTTTTTCCAGGGTAAAACAAAAATTTAAAAGCTAGGATGATGTCAAGAATGGCTGTACGATAAGGCACAAGAACCAGTTTGTTGAATGTGTAAGGAAGGTGGTTTACAGGATCCCTATGACGTGCGGACACGTGTACGTCAGACAAACAGCAGATGTGCTAACACAAGATTGAGTGAGCACATCTCTAGTTTAAAAGGACGCCCCAGCACACATTTGGCGTTGCATTGTAACGAGTGTGCGTGCACACCCTGCTTTGACAACACTCAGCCATTCTTTTTAAACATTGTAATCAAACATTGGGGGAAATCGGGGAAGCGTTTTACATTTCACAGGAAGATTGTATGAGTCACCCATCCATTGCTATGTTAGGTAGAGAGATGTCGCTACGTTTCTCGTGTCTATAATGTCCAGATAATTCACGTGATCGCTGCGTGTGCTTTAGATGAAATCCTGAGATGTTATGCACATATCTGTATGGTATTTACGTCTGATGTTTCTGAGAAAATAAAACCAGTTGTTAGAAAGCACCCATCCTTGTGTACTTTTCTTTGTCCCCATTTGTTTAGCGCAAAATTTCATGATGTTTCTTAGACTGTTCTTTTGTCATGAGATCATAACAGTAGATCTATGTCTCATCATCAGTTACCAGTTTGTCTGGGAGATTTGGCTCATTTTTGCAAAATATTTCAAAACAGCCTCCGATGTCTCTACATGCTTCCTCTTTTGTTCAGATTTCAAATGTTGTGATCCACTTTGCTGCAACTTTTCTTACTTCCAAGTCGTTGTGGATGGTGGCACCAACTCTCTTGTGAAATTCTCAGATACGTAGCAATACAGAGACAGAAATAGGCTTTCAACTTGGTTGCTAACTTTCAACACTGAAATGGACAGTTTTAAAATTTTCAATCCAGCGTTTACTGGCAGCATTTGAAGGGCCATTGTAGCCTAAAGTTTGCCTAAAGTTTTGGCATTTCATCATGGATCTGCTGTGCACCTTTGTGTTGAAGAAACAGGAACTTGATTATAGTCCTACACCCTTTTACATTGAACTTTTGTGGAGGTGCTGCCAGGTTCACTTTGGACCTATAAAAAAGAGACAAGCTGAAAACATAGGTAGTTGAATTTTGCACCATTGAATGTGGACAAATTGGCGAATATACATACAGCTACCCAGTGGCGCACCGACGGGGGAGTTTCGGGGGTTGTAACCCCCCCCCCCCCCCTGAGGCCGACCTAACCCCCCCTTTTGTTTAACCCCTCTTCTTTCCTTGTGCGTTTGAGTACTGCAACTAAGATGTAAGACGCGCAATCGTCTGCACACTCGCAAAAAGCGTATTTTTTGACAATTTCCCGTGAAGAAATTGAAATTAGTGCTGTTTAGATGGTATTGGCAAACTGTCAACTACCCCCCCTGGCAGAGATCCTGGGTGCGCTACTGCAGCTACCTAGCTAAATGTTTTCTCCTCAAGGCTCGATATTTATCAGCACAATCTCAAATATAGCTCCAGCTGCTGGTGCAGCCTTCGAACAGATTCACAACTTTCAAATTGTTTTCTAGTTGTGGCTGAAATTGCCTGCATTAGATCATTATTTTCTTTGGAGCCAGTGTTCATTCCTCTCTGAAGCTTTGGAAAAATGACAATACAGCAGCACAAAGCACAGCTAAACTTGATAAAAGGGAACAAGGACAACATGGAGTGTACTATATATGATGTTCTTGATGTGCTGTTTTAATCCTTTTCTTTTCTGCTTCTGTTGTGTTGTTCTCAGGGGAGGAAAGATCTGCATGACAGACCACTTCAAGCCCTTGTGGGCAAGGAATGTGCCTAAGTTTGGAATTGCTCACGCCATGGCACTTGGGGTAAGTATGGATGCAAACATTTGGAGAACAGGTGTGACGAGCCCATTTTAGCTTTTACAGCCACTAGCTTGTGAAACAAACAGAATACCAATTATGCTCACTGTGGGCAGTTATCGTAGTTTAATTAGTTGTGCTTTGCAGCTCTATAGGGTATTCAGCAGTATATCCTTCCAGAACTCTTGCGAATATGAAGCTGAAACTTGATAGGAATAAACTATGTCTTGGCAGGAACATGGCTGGAGAAACATTGAATTTGTAGGGGGGTTTGCTTGGGGATATCTGTAGGAAAGGGTAAAATTTGTATGAAGTAGGCTTTAAGTCAGTGCTTGCATATGGAGTAAAATGTTACCTGTTTGCAAACTATGTACAAAGCTTGTTGAGATGAAAGGTATTAAAAATAAAATGTGCTTTAGGAGAAATGGGCTGTATCTTTTATTTACTGTTCTTTTATTTTTGCTCTTATATTAATTTATGCTGGTGAGGAAAGTGTTCGGCAGAAAACGTGACGTAGGCTGCATATTGACTAGTATTGCTTATTAGTTGAGCATGAGGAAGCAAGTGAATAGTAGTGAACAACCAGCAGACTTTAGGGATTCTCTTATTTCGAGCTCATTTATTGCAACAGGAGATGGTTCTCACAGTGAACACTGGCATCTTCTCGAAAACAACTTCTTTGCAATGCATGCAGTGTCGTCCTCGTCTGCTGCAATATTGCCCAAGGGTATGATTTGTGCAAGAAACTTAATGTTGTTATGGCCTCCAAATTACAGATGCCATTATCCTTGAAGTCTGTATGGAGTGCAAAACATTGCACAAATTAACATGCACGAATGTTGTGCAATAGCGAAAGGGTTCGGAGTACATACTGCCGTAAAGACACGAGTTTGAATCCCAGTGGCAGTGGGGAGC
The DNA here is from genome assembly GCF_013339745.2 of Dermacentor silvarum. Classification (NCBI taxonomy): domain Eukaryota; kingdom Metazoa; phylum Arthropoda; class Arachnida; order Ixodida; family Ixodidae; genus Dermacentor; species Dermacentor silvarum. Next base: position 178,741,847 of record NC_051159.1, on the reverse strand, counting down.
AAAGTTTTGTTGAAGCACTTGAGCATTTCTTTGGCTATTCTTTCCACATTTACTGACGTTCGAACAAAGTAACTAATGTGTTACGCCTCTATAGCAAAACTTTTGAATATCACGCATTCTATTAGCAGGCTTGTGTGCTATAGAAATTCAGGGTTTGTGCACATCCTTGAAAACCCTTGAATTTAGAAAAAAAGATTCAAGGGCTCTTAAAACTGCTTAAAAATAAATGTGCTCCTTGAATTCCTTCACAACTGCGGTTGGGGGCGACTTTTGAACATTCAAAGTAACAAACTCCGCAAAGGGGCTATGCCATGAGCACTGTCTATCGGGGAAACAATCCTTGATATTTTCTTTTCTGAGTGTCGCTAAACGATTGCAATATGGTGTGTCTACAGCCACCGACAACAAGCTTGTTTGAATAGCTATTGCCATCGTGGAGCTACACAAGGCCAGATCAAGTGATCAAGCTGTACCACCAATTGGTTGTCTTGCTAGTTTTTTTACTCCGTAACCATCATGTATTCTTTTTCGAGTCATAGGCTCTAGAAATGCCTGGCGGAAAGTAAGTTTCAGCCGTTTGGCTTTAACACGACAAGTTTCTTTGGCTGTAGTATCTTGCACAACTATCATGCCAGAAGGCGATTGACATCATTACAATGGGAAAATCAGCTTAGAAAAGCCACCTGAAGAGCTTGAAGCATGTGTCCAAATAAGCAGCTGCAAGAAATTGCAGTTGATGAGGAGATATCACTATATTTCAGTGTATATGTACTAATAAGATTTGTTTCCCCTTCCTTGAAGTTTGGCCTTTGGCATCCTTGAAATTTGAATTGTACTTGAATTTTTAGTCTTGTGTTCTGTACAAATCCTAATAGAGATACCTACGAGGTGATGATAGACCTTTTGCATAATGCCAACAACCCTGTGCACACACAAGGCAACATTTGTGCTCACTGGCACTTCTTTGTACATCAAAAGTCAGTGCTGTATAAGCCGGCTTGCAACGCCTTTCAGTCCTTGTAAAACAAGCAATGAAGTGGCGGTGTTCTTCGCCCTATGGCAAGGGTGAACATGAGGAGGCAGCCTAACGATGACACGATGATGATGACAACATGATGATGATGGCTGGCGGCCATGCTCGCTGTAACGGATAGGATAAGCAAACACAGTTTTAAGCTTTTTTAGCTGATGTTGCAGTAACAATGGGTTGAGGAACAAGCTCTTGAGTTCAGCAGTGCGGAAAGATAAGAGAGTGCACGGGCATTTGTCCATCTGTAGCAGATTTCCTGGTGCTTTACCGTTCATGTCATGTATCAGATCTAGTGCCTTATTTTGTACTGATTGTTTTTGTCAGATTTTATTATCGTCCATTCTGCTGAGTTGCTGATCCCAGTGATAGTAGGGTTGTGGCTTCATTGCAAGCCATCGAGAAAGCGCAAAATGAGTGGGAAATAAAGGGAATACCGAAGAAAAAACTGCATCGTGGAGGTGCCAAGGCTAATTCACTCATCTGGAATGGATAGCAGAATGTGCGGATGGCTCACTGAGGGAGGAGGAGGAAGAGGAGAAGATGTAAATGAAGAGGCTTGGAGAGCGTATCTCTAGCCTGCTACTTTTCACAGGGGTAAGGGGAAATGAGAAATACAGGGAAAGAGAGAGGCAGATGGCAGGTGACTAAGCTATTGTACAGTGAGCTACTGTATCCACGTTGTCCAATACACGGATGCAGTGGCGTAGCGACGCATTCTTTTCGGGAAGGGCACCTATTTGATTGGGCGAGTGGGCTGGGTGAGGGGGCAGGGGGACTGGGCAAGTGACATCTTAGTACAGAGAAATTTTGGAAGAGGTTGGGGGGTGTGGGGGCAGGTGCTTGGTGTCCCCTCCCCCTTACCCCACTTTAGCTATACGCCCCTGCGCGGATGTGCACTGTAGACGCACTACGCGCAGGAATAATGTGTCCACACAAAACGATCTCGCAAACACGTTTCGTGCAGAACTGCACTGCACAGTGGCTGGCTGTGGACAGCGATGGCTCGTGTTCTGTAGGTTGCTCGTGGCACCGTGTGACGCATCTTGGCTCTTTCAGCTGGGCCCGTGGCTGGCGGTGGAGATCCCCGACCTCATCCAAAAGGGCACACTCAAACACAAGGACGACGCGCAAACCAAGTCGTAGTCCGGTGGTGCGGCTGAAGCCGTGGTTGGCACACTCAGTCTGCCCGCGCTTCTGCACCTCATGACGAGAGGGTGGCTGCGTGCTCGTTGCACGTTCTTTCTCCTCTTTAAGTATGAATAAAAAGCATATGTTTACATTCCTGTAGTTTCAGGGCGTCACTTGTTGAAAGTGTACGGACACATATTTTCAAAGTTGTATAAACTCTACCGCATGCTTCTTGCAGGTGTAAGTGTCGAGTATGAATATTAAAAAATATAATGTTTAAAATTTGACACTAAAGCCATCTCGATTGAAATGCCGGACCTGACACAGCGAAAACTTTGCCGAAGTTGTGTCGTAGTAAGGCTAGAGATAATGGTATTGCTCGTAAAATAATAATGCCGCTCATGTACGGCGGCCGTAGTGTTCACCGGAACGGAGTGAGCCAGAGTACTGTGACGTCATGACGCATCCACCCCCTGGTTAGCGACACCAAAAATAGTTTATGGAAATGAGTGTTACATTGAATTATACCTCCCGGGGTCGGTGTGATGTAGCGATTTCTTCCGTTCGATTCTATGCCACTCTTGTCATCCACCGCTCACGGCCGGCTGATCCCGCTGATAATGGGGATGGAGAGCTCTTTACTCTGACTACTGACAAAGTGTCTCAAGGAATGGTATTGGAATAGAATTGTGAGGTTATCGAGGTCCTGGTTGTGCCAGTTATTTTTCTAAAGCTTGGAAGGTTAAAGGCTATTTTAAGAGTCCGTAGAGGTGGGCAAATAAGGTAACGGGATCAAACTTTGCAGATAAGGGAATAGAGCACGCGTAGTGATCGCAGAGTCCAAAAATGCGGATTGAGAAGACAAAATTAGAATGGTCAAAGTTGCACATATCATAATAGACCGGTAATCATCGTCCCGCGATAATTCTGCTGAAAGTAGCAAGCCGCGAATGATATCACAGTACTGTTATTGCAACAGAAGTGCATTTTTATTATTCTAGTATTTTTATGAAAGATCATGCAAACTGAATAACGAATTGGAAATCATCAGGTTGCTCACTCGCTGAAGACCTTTGCTGTCCTACACACTAGACTGGGATATATGCCCTTGGTTGTTTTGCAGCCAAGACGCCACATATACAACACTTAAAACCTGCAAGCACTCAGTTACCTAACTGTGGCTGAACCGCTGCAGATGAACGCTTTGTAGCTAGTATCACGTGATGTCGCTTTCTACGTCATGGAGAGTTTCCGACAGATGGTGCCCCGGTGCGGATTCTCTCGCTGATATATAGAATGGCAATGCAAGCCATAAAATTAGAACTGTCGAAGTGGGTGGAGAAAAATGATGTACTGGATGAACTACAGAATGGGTTCATGCCAGGCAGACACTTAAAGGATAACATGTTTGTACTAAGTGCATAGATATTTCAGTAGCTCAGAATAGACCTTCATGGATAGCCTTTCTAGATTTTAAAGGAGCCTATGAGAATGTGGACAGGGAATTGTTATAGGATATTCTTAAGCACGAAGGCATAGATGACGATTTCGTGGAGCTGCTGAGGGAGATGTATAGAGACAACGGAGTACAAGTTGTATGGGAAGGTCGAAAAGGTAATGAAGTGGTAGGAATTCTCCAAGGACGGAAGCAAGGATGTCCTCTGTCTCCATTGTTGTTCACACTTTATGTTAAGGGCCTAGAAAGACGACTGGAAAACAGCGAATTGGGGTTTGATTTATCCTGCATGTGTAATGGACAACTGGTGCAACAGAAGCTCCCTGGACTGATGTATGCGGACGACATAGTGCTACTAGCAGACAATACAAGAGATTTACAGACACTTGCGAATATCTGTGGCAACGCAGCAAAAAATCTAGGCCTCTAGTTTAGCACAGAGAAATCGGGAATTATGATGTTTAATGAAGAGACGAGTATGATCCAACAGCAAGTCATACCCATAGTCAAGCAATATAAGTACCTTGGCATATACACAAGCGAAGGAGACTTACTCAAGCACCCACCACATAATCTGAAAATAAAGGGGAAGCAGAATGCAGCAATAATGAAACATAGAGCGCTGTGGGGCCACAATAAGTATGAGGTTGTGCATGGAATCTGGAAAAGAGTAATGGTGCCAGCGCTAATGTTCGCAAATGCCATTCTATGCTTAAAATCGGATATCTTGGGGTTGGACGTTAACCAAAAATCGGTAGGTTTGTTGGCTTTGGAATCCCACGGTAAAACCACAAATGAAGCAGTGCAGGATGACATGGGTTTGGCCTCTTTTGATGTCGGAGAAGCACAGTGCAAAATTAGTTTTGAACAAAGACAGGAACATGGATGAAAATAAATGGGTGGCTAAAGTGCACAAGTATCTGTACCTGAAAAGCGTGGACACAGAATGGAGGAAGAGGTCAAGAAAGTTGGAAACCAAGTACAGTGTAATTGAAAGTGTAAATAGACAACCAGGAGTCGTAAGAAAGTGAGAGAAATAGTGACTGTGAATTGGATGCAAAGAATGGAAATAAGAAGGACAATGGATATTTACAAGAATGAGAAGAAAGAAATTAGAAGGGCAAATCTCTATGATAACACAAAAAGCAGTGCCTAGCTATTTGAGGCTCGAGCCGGTTGCCTAAGGAACGAAACATACTGGAGCAAATATTCGCAACTAGATGAGGCATGTGTGTGCTGCATCAAAGATCCGGAGACCACTTATCACATCCTAATGGAATGTGAAGGGATTCACCCAGTTAGACCCGTAGGTAATGTACATCTTCCAGAAGTGCTTGGATTTAAAGTGGATGGAAGCAACAATCGGTCAGCAGTTGATATAAGCAAGAAACGTTTAGAGTACTGGTGAAAAAAAAGTGGAGAAGGAGATTGATACGACTGGTTTCGTTACAGGCATAGGTAGCAGTACAAGGTAGATTTTGAGGGGAAAAAATTAATGAGATGTATAAAAAAATGCTAGATAAAAATATGTATAGCATACCTGATTAAATCAAGCAGGTTAGGGGACTATTTGTCACCGCACCATTAAGGGGATGCCATTAAATCATCATCATCATCTCAGTTTCTTTTTTAGTCGGATTCGACAGATTTTTTTTTTTTCAATTTGTTATTCACTTACTGCCCCATTAAATTCACCAGTATTAAATGTGTTCCTGTCATTAGTTCTGTTCTACTGAAGTCTTACTAGGTTAATATGGGTACTGGGTGAGCTATAGTTAAACGAGAAAGCTGTTTCCTTAGTGCGATCATCTCTGAATGGACCTATAATTTCAACTTATATCATGGCGATAAGATATCTGAAGTCAATTGTAATACATATATAGACACTCCATTAAAGCATCAATAACATCTACGGGGTACATATTAGCGCGACGGGGAAATAAATAGTATGAGGGAGTAAGAAAGAACAGAGCGAGATTTTCGCGCTCGCTCTGTTTTTTATTACTCCCTCCTACGAAGCCTTTATTTCCGCGTCGCGCTACTATGTTACCCCTAGACTTGAGCCTACTCGCCCAGCAACATATCCAATATATAACATCCTTGACAGACTCCAAAACATCTTAGCTATTGACCCTTTTCCCGGCGCTCCCGTGGGCGCTGCCATGTTTGATAACGTGGTGACGCGTCCATTGCTTGCCTCAGCTGCCTCCGTTGCCTCCGTGTTTACAATGCAAGCGCGTGGCGCCTGTGCGGCGCAGCAAAACTCCGTTTCGACGCATATCATATATGGTGACTGTGTGGACGACACGAAGCTTTGGCCACAGCTTTGGAGGTCATGTAAGTGCTTTCAGAGCTCATTAGGCTTTGTCCAAACGGCGCGAGTAGCGTATACGGTTCTTGTACTAAAAGCGGGGCTAGAAATGTATTCCAACCTGTCCAAACCTTACGCTTATGAATTAAATCAGGATCACTGTGCTCGTTCTTTATTTGGCAAACATTTTACAGCAGCGGCTTGTCATGTTTCTGACTCAGTAAAGTTCCTCGGTGCGGCCACTATGTGATTGTTTATTTTCAGTCTAATTGCTCGCGGGTGTGCTGTGCTGCGATGGATTTGTTCTTGCTGCGCACAAAGCTTGGAATGTAAATTTTCTGTACTTTGTGGTAGCTTGTAGCAAAGACGCATTATCGCTAGTCCCTAGCTTACTCTGTGGACCGTCACGAAACGTTCAATTTCCAACATTCGTGTCTTGTCAGTGTAGTCGCAGTCACTCATGCATCGGCACGTTGATTCAATCAAGTGTGCGCCCATTCACTTATGATTGATACGTTGGCGATAGGGTGGGTGTAATTTTGTGTTCGAGTAGGGGTAGATGTGTGTAAATGACGTACGAGAAACTTGCTATGCCAGTAAGTGGCGTTACTTCCTTCTGTAATGAGCGGTACTCACGCTTTTTAAGTGCCGACATTGCGGAGTTGAAGTCCTTTCTTTGGAGGTTGGCTATACAGCGCTGGCGGATGAATTATTTTATCCTCGAGGAAAGCCGTGCATTGCGAAGGGCTGGCAACACAGGCAGTCCTTATGTAGCAGCGGCGACACAGGTTGATTTCATTCATTAATATGCAAATCACTATTTTTGCAGTTAACTACCACACACGTCTTCCCTTTATCGTTACACATTTTGCAGCATGAACTGGCACAGTGCATTACCGAACACCCACTTGCATTTCCGACAGCTGATCGAACAGTAGCAGGGCAGAAGCAGTAGTGGTTTCGTATTCGTGCGCATTCGCTGAGGGAACGTATGGTGCGCCGCCTAAGGCGCCATCTCGTTCCTCTAGAGCAAACTGCTCCGCGAAAAGGGTCAATACCTGGAGAAAGCAGTGGTGTCCATTTTGGAGGAAAATTGAATCTCTATTTTTTTTCCTGTTGTCGATTCACAGGAAAAAGAAAAACGGTTACTTGAAGCTTCGCTTCGTAGACTTTAATTAAATATAGCTCCTTTGGTCGTACTCTACCTCGGATCTTCAGCTCTAGGATTTAGTCACACGGATGTGTGTGACGTGTGTGGGATTACATTCAAGCTACAAAACGGTTACCATTCTGATAACATGTTCCCTTAGAATACCTATTATACTCCTAAATTTTTTCCAGGCTAAATCGTTCGGGAATCTTATTTTGTTGGTTTTCAATGTCATAATCTATTCATCTGGTTCGAGTTCTCTAATACATAATCATTTTTTCAAAAAATTTACAAATTTACCAGTTATCCATTCGTTCTTATAAAAACCGGTCGGTAGGAATGTTGTAAGACTATTTCCTAATGCCCTATAATTGACCGGCCGGAGGTGGATAGACAATGATGACTCGAAACTTCAGTCTTCGCAGTGATTTCCCTACACACCCTCCTTGTTTTATTGCGATAGCAATTATATGGACACTCCAAGCGGTTTTCTGCCGTCGGCGTCACCGTCGCCGTGAGATTCCGTATAAAGTCCAAGGGCGATAAAATCGTCGCCGCGCGCCGTATGCTGTAGCGAAAGCGCGGGAGGGACGCGCTCTTTCACGGAGAACGCACGGCGGAGAGCGACGTCTGCCGTCGTGGGAAAGGCCGTGGGGGATGGGAGGGAGGGAGGGGAGGCGACGTTTAGCTGCGGCACCAAACGCATATCTTGCGACCGTGCGCAAGAGGAACTGGAATCTCGCAGGCGAAAGGAGGAAAGCGGGAAGGCAGCGCCGGAGGGAGGGGGTGCGGCTTCTGCTATGCGAGCAACTGCGTACTTGTACTTTGCGCGGCGGCGTGCGGTCGCGCGCACCGTATCTTGAAAGCGATCTGCAACACGGTCCCTACCTTTGTATGGGCTGTGCTTTCGCCGCTCAGTTTCCGTTGAAGCGATAGACCGCATGAACCTTCGCTCGCTGCTGCTGGCGCGCTTGCTCACGCCAGCGTTTTGACAGCGATTGTGTGCGGTCATCGAGTGTGATCTATTCATGTTTGCTTGTGCGCGCTGACACCATGCTTGTTAATTGAGTTAGTAAGCGAATGCGTCCAAGTTTATACAGCCGATAAAACTACCATCCTTACTCCGTATAGCTCTCTACTAATTTGTTATCGCAATTGATGCTTCGCCTTTCGGGCGAAACTACCACTTTTTTCTGAAGGCACCCCCTTAATTCGCAATGACTTTTCTTTCATTGGTTCTTACGCGCGACAGAAAATTTTGTGTAATAGCGCCGGAACCGCGCAATTTCCGTCGTAGCGACGCCCAAGGTTGCTCCCTGCTCACTAGGTATCCATGCCTGCATCGTTAAATAAAAACAACATGGAAACTAGTCAAATATTACAATTTCATATTTTTCTTGAAAATAGAATAGTACACAATTTTTCAGTCTTTAAACGCGTTGAGACTGCGATCGCTTAGTCCGCAGTTGCGGCTAGTGAAAATGCTGCGCAAACCGCATAAGCGTGCGGCGTGGTATTGTTTTGTACACTCTAGTTGTGTTGTTGCGGTACGATGGAAGCCACAACTCTTCTCCTGCAGGAGTATTTGTCTCTCCAAAAGAAGAAGCTACTATTAAGTGTGCAAGTGCCTGGCACAATTTGTAGCAATGAAGACGTTGACGATGTACGCGAAAGGACACATTGTCCATAGCTTGCGTGTGGTGGGAGACTCCAACACGAACGAAAGTACGGCGAATACGACGGCCGCCCGGGCTTCAAAGCGTCAGGGCCAGTGTGCAAGTATGGGAAGCGTGCAGCAAGGCGGTGTTGCCGCGTGGTGACACCGAACAGAACGCCGCGTCCGAATGCCGCATACGTCCCCGTCAACGGCGGTGCCACGCCGTCTGTAATGGACAGCGCCGAGAGTTTGCGGCGCGCGCGTCGGAGAAAGAGAAAAAAGGTACTTCTCGAACAAACTCCTAGGCGCGCGCGCCAGCGAACATGTACCAGCATACGGCCCCGACCCTCCTCCTCCCCGCGACCTTGGCGAAGCGGCGCGTGCAGACTTTTGTTGGCTTGCCTTCGTACGCATCATTTCTTGCTTTATTTCGATTTTTGACTTAATATTAATAACAAAAACTATATTAATACTGTCGAAACGATACTCAAGATAATTCGATGGCTTCATAATTCGCAAATTACCCAATATGTCGTATTTCTTAATGTCGTATGGAAATAGATGTTGCGGAATAAACTGTTCAACATTTTTTATCAGAATATTATATTTAGATGACCAACCTTTCTGGCATTGTTGTCGATTCGGAGGGCTTAAAGCACTGAGATATATGCTTCGCGTAAATATACCGGGTATTGAAAATTAAGCTTTGCGGAATTTTTAGAAATTGCCTGTGGCAGGTACCATATAATTCTTATCATTGAGCTGGGTCATTCGATGAGGCAGACATTAGTAGCACGAGAAATCGAAACACATATTCAACTAATTAACAAAATTTTCCTAATTAACTTCTTAGTTAATTACTTTACGACACATATTGCAATTTAACAATTGTAGCCGGTGAGCTTGCCAGGCGTATCGGTCTTATAAAGCTTGGTCGGTCTCGGTCTTATAAAGTGGTGGAGGTACGTCAAGATCCCGACGTCCTCTCGCGCTTCCGTCCTCCCTGGAGCTACGTTCCGGTCGCCGCCTGGGCCCGGCTACCCCTACAACGATGGACACTTCCGACCCCGGATCTTCCGGCGCCTCTAACCCTACCACACAGACGACACCGCCTGCGGTGCCCTCTTGGACTGTGACAAGCCCGCAACGCGATCCCCCTGTCTTTGCGGGACTCCACGGTGAAGACGTCGACTATTGGATCAACAACTACGACCGCGTGAGTTCTTGCAATAAGTGGACCGACACCCAGAAATTAAGGCACGTCGCATTCTACTTGACCGGTGTTGCAAAGACGTGGTTTTTTAACCACGAATCTGACATCGCGGATTGGTCCACGTTTACCACTAAGCTGCGTCAAATCTTCGCTTCATCGTCTGGCCGCGCAGAAGTCGCCAAACAGAAGCTGGGTACGCGCCTTCAACTGCCACACAGTCACACCTCATACATAGAGGATGTCTTGGCTCTGTGCCGCCTTGCGAACCCTAGCATGACGGAAGCCGAACGCGTTCGACACATAATAAAAGGCATTGGGTCTGTAGCGTTCAACGCCTTAATCGTGCAAAATGCGGCTTCCGTCGAAGACGGAAGCCGCATTTTCACGTGTCAGCGCCTCGACGCTCCACGTGTCAGCGCCTCTACGAGATACAGTCTGTTCCTCTTCAACATGACAGCAGCGATCCTCAGGTTCCCCGTTATTCAGATCTACGTGCTCTCATCCACACCATCATCCGCAAAGAGCTTCAATTGCAAGACCCGAGGCGTTCACCTGCTGCCTGTACCCCGCACCTGCACCACTTTATAAGACCGAGACCGACCAAGCTGTCAAGCGTTTTTTATTCCAAAAAGGAAACGCCCCTGCTCATGCGCGAAGAAGTAGAAGAACAGGGAAGATGATGATGGCTATGTACAATATATATTCGACTAATTGTGTGTAGCAGCCGTAAATTCATATCTTGATATGTCAATGCCATGCATATCGTCGTGGCCGATATCGAAGCTCCCATATATGCAACTCCTGCGTGTGCTTACAGTTTTCAGCATAATTTCGCCTTTCTGGTGTGTGTGCTGAATTAAGAGTTATGTTATGCCTAGTGCACAAACGCGCGTGTTTTGCAGCATTTTCCAAGTCTGCGTTCCGCGAGTTGGGTTGAGCAGCTAGATTTTGTAGGTTTTATTGCAAGTAGTCAACTGCCGCGTAGTTTCTTGACGTTTTATGCAGTCGTTCTTCATTAATTTTGTCTGAACAGACAAAATTAAACATTCAGAAATCAGACATTCGTCCTTGTGTAAAGTGAAGTAACTGTTCGCAATCTTTGTCACGAGAGTTGGAGTTAAGGCCGCAAATAAAAGATAATGTTGACTACCGCTCCTAGCTCCTCTAATCTCAATGCCCCCCCCCCCACCTACTTTCAATAGCTGGGGAAACCCCTGGGTCTTTGTGGGTGATAAATGTGGTTTCTGAAATATTCATAACCGTACGCTGCATAATTTCGGCTGCTCGAGCATGCACGATACCCTGTGTAATTATTTTAAATCGACGTCACAAACTGTTATTAATCACATCACGTGGTTGTAAACAAAATGTACACTTGCTACATATATGTTTGTAGTATCTGTTCACACGGCGTTCCGGTCCGAGCACCGATCTCACTTTGAGATATCACGGCGAATGTCGCGGCTAGCGTTATTCGCTGCAAAAGTGCCGCGCTATAAATAAGTAAATGGTAAACATATGAGGCGGTGTCCGTGACAACGCCCGTCAAATCAAGTGTCCGGGTCTACCCAAAATCCCTTTCTTGATTTCATACAGATCGGAGCCATCTAAGAATTTATGTCGGGCCATGCAAGGCATAAGGTTGGCCAGTAGCTGGAACATTGCAGGCACTTAGGTAGACGGCCGACGTCAGGCAGATGTCAGTCCACAAGCCTCGCCGCGAGGTCAAGCTGTAGGTGGCAGCACCGTCGCCGTGTTAGTGTGGATAGGCAGTCGTTGGCACGCATTGAAATGCACAAGGCGGCGCTTCGCTGCTGGCGATTTTAGGCGATTGTGTGCTAATAAAACGCGCTGACTGCAATGAAGTGGCACTATATTGCCCTTCAGTTCCACATTTTTGCACGCAACGCGAAGAGCATTCTTATTTTGAGTGAAAGCGCGACTGTCATTCATCGGAGGAACTCAGCCACACAGTCTGCTTCGGCACATCTTCGGTCCTTTTTGTGAGTGTTCTGCTTGCGTACTACCTACTCTCGTATTCCTGTTGCGCAACTCAACTGATGCAGGGTGTACTGGTAACCTTGCACATCTTTTTTTTTTCTTTAAAGAAAGGCACAATAACATCTAAACTTAAATTTAATGTGCACTTTATTTCTTGGCTTATACAGATTGCTTTTTTTTTATCTTGTGAAGTCCTAAGCCGCTACTATGAGCAGTAAACAGGCGATGTCACTGTGTGTGGCAGCGCGTTAGCATAATCGCGGAATTGCTTCACACGCGCCGTTATTTCTATCGCAGTAACAATATAAAGACATCGCATTCAAGCACAAAGCTGTCTTGCCACGCGGTTACATGCACGACGTATGGCGGTGGGAAAATTTTGAAATATCCTAATGCAATACTCTAATTTCACTTTCCTTCTGTAACAGAAAATCAAGGTAGCAAGTAGCCACAATTCACTTGCAAGGCAAAACCTCTTCGTAGTGGGTTCAGGACCAAATAATAGTGGTTCAGGACCTCGGGCCCAGATAAGGTTCTTCGTGCAACCACTAAGTCGCAGTCACGCAATTATGTGCCTAAGTGCGCCCTATGATAAAATTTGAGTACTTAATATACATTAACATACTTGTTTTTTCTATTGTTGAGTGATCTTTCCACCACTTAATGTTTCGTGGTATCAGAAAGATTGCGGAATCACCAACACAGAGCAACAGAAAGTCGCTAAACCGCTACTCTCATGTCCCGCTGTTATCATTTCATTTGCTTGGAACGACGCGAAATACATTTTCTGATGTGCTTGAAACGCAAATCGGAGACAAAATTTAAATGGTTTTGGCAAACGGAGGGCGCGACGATTACATATATGGCGCACTCGACACGTACAGTTAGATCTTATCGCAGCGCAGAAACTACACAGTGGAAGGCCAGATGCATCGCTATATCGTCGAAAAAATGCGTACAGCGTGTGTGACTGCGGTATACAAGCACTGGACAAATAGTATTTTGGGAATTTGCACGCCGTACGCGCACATCTAAACACGTAGTAGCTAGCAGACGACGAGACGCGCCATACCAGGCGGTGTTGGCCATACACATTATGCATGGTTCAGCCAGTGTCCACCAGGCGGTGACTCCGTTCGATCTCGCGCTCAATTCATTGACAGGCTTGGCCCAACCAAGTCCTTGTGTAGGCCACCGTACAGCTGTTCAAAGTTGGGTCATACAAATAACCTTTAGGGCTGTGAGTAACAAACAGCGAGGAAAAAAAAAAGGGGGGGGGGGGGGAAACGCTTGTGCAGCCCAGCAAAGTGTGAGAAATACCTAGAGACGCGGCTAACACGTTGCGCTTGGTTTGTTGATTTTTTCATTACGCAATACCAGCGCTAGAGAAGGGACACGAGATATGCCACACGACGCGGTGCTGACTGGATACGCGCGATTTCACTTGTACTGTACTCCGCAGCATTGATTATACTTATAGTTCAATAGACAGTTTTAGTTTCACGTACGTAGAAGTGCTACGTACGTGAAGATCTTGCGGGATCGAAGTGCGCATGCGCAGAACGTAGGGAGCCACATCTGCGCCTTTGCGTTGCACGCCCCACGTACGTGACCGGCTCTGCGAGCTGCTCATGCGATATCTCGAAACAGCCGAGATTAATTTCAAGATCGCATCCGACCGTGCCGACGGTGCGTGTGGTTATAGTCATTGTACTATGCGCTTTTCGAAGTCTACGAGAGCACAGATAATTAATGATGAACACAGAAAGCTGGGAGGCATTTTGCAGCTTAGGACCACACTCTAAAAAAAAAGTTTACACCCTTTGGGTCGTATCTTGTCCTCAAACGATAATCGTCATCTGCCTTGGTTGCGTTTCCTTTATTGAAAACTCAGCGCTCGCTACTTTCCTGCCGAGAATGCTGTGTCACGCTGTTAACGCGCAAGCCTTTCGTGACTAGGAAGCACCGTGCTCGCAGCGTTAAAGAAAAGAAGTGCGGATAAGACAGATGACAATTATTGTTTGGGGACAAGATACGACCAAAAGGGTGTAAACTTTTGTAGCGTGAGCTACACTGGCCGAGGTTGAGCAGTTTCGCGTGGCTCCTGGAGAGCCGTGCTGCGCATGCGCGAGGAGCAGTGACGTCACACGGCGCACAGCTGGCGCGCCGGGCATTTGCCAGTGTGGTATAGCCATGGAGGAGAGCGAAATTGCTGCTCAGCTGCGCAGAAGTGCGGAGAAGCTTAACTCGTCGGATCCCGAAGTAGTTGCCTGGCACTTAGCGGCTGAGCGTAGGAAGAACGAAGAGAAGGCTAAACGTGCTGCGGAGACACCGGTGCAAAGGGAGGAACGTCTAGCAAAGCGGCGTCGCCAGGAGGCTGAGCGACGTGCCCGACCATCTGAGCAGCAACAACATGACGCCATCGATGACATCAAGGCTCGCCGATTGACTGACTATACGGTGAAACTTAGCGAAAGCGCCAGTGCGACTCGGACCTTCGAGACGGACTTCGTAAACAATCCGTTTGGATATTTGTGCGACGTGTGTGAAAGACTGTGGCACATGAAAGACTTGACGCCGGTAAGTAGTGTCATGCGTGAAGCGTTAAGTTTAGCGGCGCCGCCTGAGTTGGGTGAAACCGTGACGCCGGTTTGTACAACGTACAATAACTTTCTCGTTAAGCACAACATTCAACCCTTTAGCGTTACCAATGGGTATCGTTACCCGCCTATGCCACCAGGTCTACCGGTTCTGAACGACGTGGCCGACTTAGCTCACGGTACGTATATCCTGGCATAGCAAAGCTAAGCCACTGCTAATTTTTTTTTAGAGTGCAACGTAGTACGGACGCGTTGTTTGCGAGATGCGAGAATCGCGCATTGGCTCCGATTTCGGCTCGTCTTGAACGAACTTGGCTGAAATAGCGTTCATGTCTGCCAGCAGAGGGCGCAAGTAGACATGCGGAAACAACGGTCTGAACGTTTTCGAGGCTTCCTACAACAGACTGTTGCTCCCACGCATGCGGCGCGTTGCGTACGTAGAACTACCACGTTTGCGTGCGCAAAGCTCCTGCGTATGTGAGTTGGTCGAGGGCCATCATGTGTTACCGCAGCGTATATGTACTGGGCGGGCAGCGAACGTGCAAAAAAAAAAATAAAAAAAATAAAGTACAGTTAGCGCTGATGAAAAAAGGACAAAAAAAAGTAGCAATTCGTGGTTAGATAAAAGGTTCGACTCTGCAAGCACCCGAGTCCTGACAGTGTGCCTTGTTATGCTTCCTTGGTCGCAAAAGAGCAAAGTTGCCTCTGGCAAGTACAGTTGGCGAACAGCTGGAAAAAAAAAAGAAAACGAAAACAAAAATCGTTAGAAGTTTCAAATAATATCAGACAGCTTTCTCATATCGCTCTCTTCTTTTTTTCACTTGGACTTTTTCTGATTTTGAAAGTGCAAGAAAAAATGTCGCAGTTTCGCCCGGAAGGAGATGCATCGATAACGATGGCAGTGGGTTAGACTACTCAACGAAGTACAAATTGCAGTAAGCATTCGCTCACTAATTAAATTAACAAGCACGCTATCACGCGCGCACAGGCTAAAATAAACAGAGCTCACTCGATGACCGCGAAAACTTGCTGTCAGACCGCTGGCGTAATGAAAAAAAAAAAAAATGTCGCAGACGGCAAGTTGGGCCAGTTGGTTCGCGATACGATTCGCTATACGAAGAAAGGATAGTAGTTTTATTGGGCGCATAAACTTCTAAACATTAGCTTACTAAGTGAATTAACAAGCATGGTGTCAGCGCCCACAGGCAAACATGAACACATCACACTGGATGACCGCGGACACTCGCTGTCAAAACGCTGTCGTGAGCAAGCGCAGCAACAGCAGCGAGCGAAGCGACCTTCGTGCTGTGTATCGCCTCAACGCGAACTCAGCGGCGAGAACACAGCACGCACAGCGGTATTGACCCTTTTCGAGGCGCAGTTTGTTTTAGAGAAACGATATGGCGCTCACGGCGGCGCGCCATTAGGGTGCCTCGATGCCAGCGCCAACGGCGGCGCTGGCATCGAGGCACCCTACGCGACATACCTCTCCTCAGCGACCGCGCACGAATACGAAACCATTACCGCTTCTGCCTTGCTTCTGTGCGATAAGCTGTGGGAAATGCAACTGAGTTTTCGCTAACACGCTGTGCTCCAGTCATGCCAGATTGAATCATGTGGATTGAAGACGTGTGCGATAGTTGGCTGCAAAAATAGTGACTGGCATGTTAAGGAATAGAATGAATCTGTGTGGCCAAGTTCGCGGACCGCTGCTGCAACTGTCCGAACGTGTTGCCGGCACTTCGTGATGTACGGCTTTCCTCGAGGATACAGAAATTTGCTCATCCGCCAGCCTTGTATCGCTAACCTTCAAAGAAAGGGCTTCATCCCCAGAACGTCGGCAAGAGTGAGTACCACTCGTTAAACAATGACAAAGAGAGTAGCGCCGCTTCCTGTCATAGTAAGTTTCGCGCACGTTATCTATACACATCTGTCCCAAATGGCAGGAACACTTACACCTACTCTATCGCCGACGTATCAAGAATAAGTGAATGGGCGCACACTTGAATATATGCGAACTGTATACGCACAATAAATGACGGACTACACCTATGGCGCACGAATGGTCGAAGCTGAATGTTTCGTGATGATCCACAAGAGTAAGCGAGTTACTAGCTGTAATATATATTTTCTACAAGGTATTGCAATCTACAAAACAGCTAGCTACGTTTTAAGCCTTGTGCGCAGCAAGAACAAATCTATTGGAACTGAGCACAATCAATCAGATAGTGGCCGCACCGAGGAACTTCGCTGAGTCAGAAACTGACAAGCCACTGCTTCAATATATTTGCCGAATAAAGAACAAATAGCAAAACACACTTATCCTGACTAAATTCATAATCTGAAAGCTTGGATAGCTTGGAATACATATTTAGCCCCGCTTTTAGAACAAGCACCATATACGCTGCTTGCGCCGCTTGGACATAGCTTAATCAGCTCCGAAAGTGCTTTTGCATGTTCTCTGAAGCAGTGATCAAAGCTTCGTGTCGTCCACCTAGTCACCGTCTGCGATATCTCCGAAAACAGAGGTTTTCTAAGCCGCGCCGGCGTCATACACTTCCATAGTAAACAAGGAGGCAACGGAGGCAGTTGAGGCAAGCAATGGACGCGTCACCACGTGATCAAACATGGCAGCGTCCACGGGATCGCCGCGAAAAGGGTCAATACGAGCCATCTGCAGATCGCTTTCAAGATACGGCGCGCGCGCCCGCACAAAATAAGCAGTTGCTGGCGGAGTAGAAGCCCCTCTCCCGCGCTGCCTCCCCACTTTCCTACCTCTCGTGCGCGAGATTGAGCCGCGATCGCCAGTTATCCTTGCGCCTGGTCGCGAAATACGCAGTTGCTGCCGGAGCACAACGCCGCCCCCCATCCTTTCCTCCTGTCCCTCCACGCCCTTTCGCGCGACGGAAGACGGCGCGTTTGCTTTCCGCTTTCCTCCCTCTCGCGCGCCAGATTGAGCCGCGATCGTCGGCTCCCCTCGCGTGCTTTCACTCGCACATACAGCAAACGGCGCTTTGGCGCTGAGCCGTGCTCCCTCAAGGGCTGCAGAAGATAGCGCCAACCTTTCCCTTTCCCTCAAGAACCACTTATCATCACAGCGACCGTGTTGTCGCCCTTGGACTTTATACGGAACATCACGGCGACTGCAAAAATGCGCTTATTGCAATAAAACGGCGGCCTCGGGGAGCGATCGCTTCGAAGTTTTATTGCGATAGCAATTATATGGACACTTGAACCAGATTTCTGCCGTCGCCGTCGTTGTCGCCGTCGCCGTGAGGTTCCCTATAGATAAAATCTTCGCCGCGCGCCGTATGCCCGAGCGGAAGCGTGCGGGGACGCGCGCTATCACGGAGAGCGAACGCACTCATCTCCCACGCGCAAGCAAGGAAGCAGGAAGCCAGCGCCGGAGGGAGCGGGGGGGGGGGGGGGGGCACTTCTGCCAACAACCGCGCTCGTCGCTCGTCCGCACCGTCTCTTATCTCCACACGGCTCTGACCTTTATGCGCCGTGCATGCGCCGCTCAGTTTCCGTTGAAGGATAGACCGCACGTACCTTCCCCCGCTGCGGCGTATGCTTGCTGCCAGCGTTTTGACAGTCGTTGTCTGCAGTCATTCAGTGTGTTCTATTCATGTTTGTTTGTGCGCGCTCACACCACGCTTGTTCATTCAGTTAGTAATAGTCGGGCGACATTTTTCAACGCACGCTACACATGCAATGCTGCCCGGATCGGCAGTGCAGCGCTACAGGTGTGTCCCTTCGCACGCGCTGCCCACAGGAAGCGCTTCTCATCAACACCACCGTTTCACACGCGCCTTCTCGTAGTCATCGAGTCTCTCTTCATGTCGGTCTACTTACGCCGCAGCGCACCTACTTACTTAATCAGCTCATGTTTACTACAATTCATATTGCTACCAAAGCCGCTAACCTTACTTCGTATGCCATTGCTGTGTTGCTATCGCATTCATTGCTTCGCCCTTAGGGCGAAACTGTGACATTTTTTCTCGCTTCAACGCGTGTTTGACACTAGAGATTGCGTGACCTCCAACTTTACACAAATCTCTCACCAAACTGCAGCAGGTGACGTGGCGCCAGCTACAATCCCGCATTTCCCTCTCCCCCGCCCATCTAGCACTAATACACCCGGGACTTTTCTCGCCTGAGTGCACACTCTGTGGTGCGCCTAAAGCGGATTTCTACCACATTCTATATTTATGCTCTGAGCTCCAACCACCTGCCGATTGGCAACTCACTGACCTCGAGCGATGGGAGGCTGCGGTATCCAGCTCTGATCCGGCTGTGCAAAAACAGCTAACGGACTGGGCTTTAGTCGTCGCTGAGAAGCACCAGCTCCCAGCCACTGCACGCAGCCAAGAGCCAACCCATTCCTAAGGTGTAACCGCATAAGGCTCAAACGACTCAATAAAGTTTTCACCACCACCACCACCTCCATCTTTAGGCGCACAAGAAGACAATGCACGTGAAGCGGCCAGTCATCTCGGCTCACCGGAGCTTTGCGCCAGACGCAGATACAGCTAGCGCGGGGCATGCGCTCAGCCGCGCAGACAGCCATGCGCGACCATGGTAGGGGTACAGTGGCCATTGTAGCAGGGGTGAAGGGGGAGACGCGCACGCTCACCTGCACCCTACCCTTAGCGTGCGCTCACCTTCGCCCCCCTCTCCCGCCTTAGCGCGCGTTTGAGCTCGTGACCTCCAGCAGTGGGCACGCGCGAGGAAGGCGCACATCTAATCACCATCAGTGGCGTAGCCCGAAATTTTGTTAGGAGGGGGGGGGGGGGGGGGCTCACGTTGCAGCGCGGCCTCCTACTTATCGAATTTGTCGAGGGATCACATACATGAACAATAACTGCATTGTCATTGCCAATGCCATTGTATATTAGACGCTGCAAACTAATTATTGACCGCTACGCACTGTCAAGTAAAATGCGTATTGTTTCATAACGGAATATATTCGTATGTCCCAAAAATTGTGGCAGAAATAACTGATATCAATGCTTCCGCGTGTCTTTTTTTTTGTTTTCATCAGTAAAGTAAATATCACAGGAACTTTAGAACTATGTAAGTTCGAAACCAGCAAATCAGTGCATGCAGCTGATATGAAAAACGTAAATGCCATGAAAAGAACAAGTTAGGGACAAATATTTTGATGAATTTTTGTAATTGAAGAACCTTGTTTACATTTTTGTACATATGCAACGGCCAGGGAAAAACCTCAATGACGCTGTCCTTCGTTGCAATAGATTGCGCAGGAGCAGCTGTTACCGGTCGTGTATTGTAATTACACCGAGATTATAGTCGCAACATTGAATACATGCATATAAAAAGCAGGAGTTCTACAAAATATACATTAGAAATGCGAAGATAGAATGGAATATACAAATTCGAAGGTACAACTTGATAAAAGGCAAAATGGTGTCGCTGGAAACAAAGTTCATTGCTAGTACACCGAAAATCTCGCAACAAGATATTTTAATATACGTAAAGTTTCCTATAAATCTACGTATTTACGCAAACGTCCTGTAATAATGCGTCAAACAAAACAAATAAACATGTTGCGCAGTCACAGATAGTAAATTTTACGCATAGAAAAACAGACGATCCAGGCAAGAAAAAAACAAAAAAACTATGATCGCATAAATAGTGATACGTACTTGGGCCATGCGGCAGTCGCGACAGCGCCATATCAGTAGAGTAATAGAGGAATAACGCAGAAATGAGTACGAAAATATGTAATCGAACTGCCTGCAGAGCAGAAACAAATATTCTGCACCTAAAATTAAAGAAGTGTATTCCTTCGGTTCAAAAAAGAAGTAAAAGCAGGTAGCTAAAAAGGAAAGTAAAGGCCAAACGAAAGCCACAGATGATGCGGCAAGTTGAACTACCCAATATCTGAGTGTGTTTGTTGCGAAACACCGCGTAAGCCGGGCTTTCAATGAGCAAGGTCGGTCAAAATTGGTTATTGATGTCCTCGTAATTTTCCTATTCGCATGATAATTTTGATCATGATGCTAACCGTTAGAATAAACGACGAAATTTTCTGCGGTTTTAAAAGCTGATGAACAGTCATGCGTTTTCATAATTACGAGTTTATGTACCTGAAAGAACAGAGCTTTTTACTTGCATTGATTTTTGCTGCTTCGCTATCTAAAGGACAATTACTTCACTCGGTGGGGAAGTTTAGCGAAGCGGTCAATGACTTCGGACACGTTGATGCCGACGTCTCTGTGGGCGTATAGAAGCGTCAGCCTAACCGTGCGTTCGTCAGACATTGTAGAGCGCAAGTGGTTTTTTAGTAAACTCTTGTTAAAAAAAAATATTCTCTCTACGCTGGCAGTGGTCACTGGAAGGGTGACTAGAATCTGCAGCAGTTTGTACACATTTACGTAGAACCTGCAGTCGCAATAAGAGAACTAGGGCATCTATTACGGCGCTAAAACCTAAAAACACTCCTTCGATCACGTTGGCAGCCTTGTTTAGGTACCTTGCACAAACAGTAAGCTGTTCGATTCCAGCAATATCCGTCGTTTCGTCAGCAAGTATGGAGAAGCAGCCTGCAGCGTTTACTTTTGCATGGCTTTCTTTGATAATTTCACCACAAATTTCTATAATTTGGTTTTGTACATCTGCAGAGTTAAATACGAGGCTTTACTGGGGCAACTTTCCAAATGGTTATTCAGAAATGTATCTCCACAATCAGCTCGCATGCAAAGAAGCACTCTGAAAATGCCTGTATTTTCAGCAGGGGCATTGCTTAAATCCATAGGGCCCCTGACCCTGTGGGCACGGAGAGCCAGACCTTGTCGCCCGCAAAAAAAAAAAAAAAAAAAAAAAAAATCTCAATAATAGGCCGTTTACTTTCTTCTGTTTTCTCTTATTTTACTTTGCCTGCCCTGGTACAGCTGATCGATCACATTGGGCGCGCTTCTTGAAAATGTTTGGAGAAAATTATCAACTGTCAGCTGTCAGTCACGGTGATAATTAGTATTTTCGTGTGTGTGCAAGATTGCGAGCGCGTGCTTCCATTTCTGGAACGGCTTGGACACGAGGGCTCCAGTGCGCGCATGCCAAGTTTATAAGAACATTAAACCCATGAAGTTCCAGAATTGAAAACCTAAAGCACGCCTTTGTCAGTGCACCTCTCGCGTCAGAGGTTTATGAGAACGTTATACCCATAAAGTTTCGGAATTGAAATGCATGCGCTCCGTAGATTCCGCGGCCGCTGCGAGATGTCGCAACGCGCCCGCTCGCTATAGAAAAGCCCTTAAAAGTTTGTGCTCGGATAGGGCTCCTTGCGTTATGTGACTCCAGGTGCAAGGGCGTTGCCACGAAATCCAGCCCGAGTTCGCAATGTTCGTGCCGAAATGTCTTTTCGAGCGTGAAAAAGACAATATCAACAAAATCGAGAATGATTCCCGGTGCCGATTGTTGTTTTGGTCGGCGGTGTATGCCAGCACGAAAAAATTTCGGGGGGGGGGGGGGCTGTGCAGCCCCCCCCCCCCCCTTCCGGCTATTCCCCTGGTCACCATCCCTTTCAGCTTACCCTCGCGCGCTTTCTCCCGCAACCACAGTTAAATGCGCGCGCCGCGCGCGATCTTATCGCACTTTGACTTTACGAAACCTCACGATGACGCTGACGTCGATGGCGAAAATTAACCTTGAGTGTCTATATATAGTTGGTATCGCGATATGAAAAGATGATGGTTATCTGTAACTCTTTAGGAATGAATGTTATGCGAAACATTCCGCAGGTAGCTGGCTATATCTAGCATCATTTGGGGTTTCGCGAATAGCTACCAGATGGTGCAACGTAAGGCGAACGATTGCGTGATGCTAGTGAGCGTATGACGACGAGGCGATGGCACGACGGCGACCGATGGTGGTATCAGCGTTCATAGATACTTTTTGAAAAAGTATCTATGAACGCTGGGTGGTATGACGACTCATTTATTTGTACTCGGGCGAGGAAACGCTTCAACGTGATGCGTTACGACCTGGGCCGAGATCCCGATGCACTTGCTGCCACGAGGGAAAGCACGCGCCTGTGGCCTAATGAGTAGGTCATTGGGCTATTGCACTGGGGCACCCTGGTTCAAATCCCACGCCCGTGCGCGTCACAGACGGTGGAACTCGCCGATTGCAAGGAGTGCGCGCCCGCTTACAGTATTGTTTAAGTGGCGCGGACTCGCCTCGCCCGTCCCTTCTTGCGGATACCCTTGCGTCGGTGGTGGTGCGCGTTCGTTTGCCATGGCGTCGCGTTCCCGCAGCGCGTCATGCGGTTCCAACAGCCAGCGTTTCTGGCACTGTTCCAAGCTCAGTATCTTCGCACAGGGATAAGGACGTTTTCGGCCGTCTACTTCGACGCGTCCGGGGGTGCTATCGTGAACACTGTCAAATGACAAAATTTGGCCGCCATATATCAATTATGGCGGAATATGGCTGCAGCAGCTATCTGGGCCTCTCTGATTGGCTCAAAATACCTCCATTACAGAATTTTACAATATGGCCGAATTTGACAATATCCAGAATAGTACTCCGGTGCAGAGACACGATAAATCTCGCAGAGGTGATAGTATCAACTGAAGTGATCGTTCGGGAATACTGCATCTGATTAAAACTCGCTTTTGATCTGCAAGGTACGCCACCGCGATTGATGACCGGACAGGTTACAAGACGCATTCGTCGGCGAAAATCACTGCGCGTTTCTTATCGTGACGCGCCGTTTTGTCTTGTCAGCACATCAAAGCTTCGCCTAGACGACTCCCTCTGTGCGTACACCATCTAAAATTTTTTTTCCCCCTATAATACTGCAATCGTCCCTTGCTGATCTCGATCGTTATCCATAACGCTCCCTTAGCATTACACTACAAAGTGTAGAGTTGTCTGCGAATTTTCTTGCCTTTCCTTTTTCTCTTTCTTTCTTTCTTTATTTTTTGTGGAATATTTTCATATCTAGATTCCACCCTGCTGTGAATATTTGGTCCGCTGTGTTCTTGTCCTCAGGCCGCCAGCTAGGGCACGCGCCAGCTGTGGACGAAGACGACGACGCTCGAACGCAATCATATGGTTCGCATAAATGCATGCTCTGCAAGCGTGGCTGTATAGCCTAGTGGTTACAACGCTCGCCTTGGGACCGTGGTACGCGGGCTCGAATCCCGCCTCAGCAAGACAGTTTATTTTCTTTCTTGGTAGTTGATACGCACCACAAATTACGGCTGGCTGAACTAGCTTCGCTGTTTAAAAAAAAAAAAAAAGAAAAACTGTCAGCCCTTCCACTGGGGTGGAGATGGCAGACTAGCGAAGCTGCACTGTGGTGGGAATTATGTATTTCCAATTGTGACTATTAAGATGTGATGGTGTAATTGGTTATTTGAACTATTAAAGAATGAGAAATATATATGATCCGATGGTTTTCGTTTATTTAGTGACCACAGGGACCATGGCGGTCGCTACGGCACACCGCCATAGGGTGTGTACGACAGAGGTTAGCACGTTCTTCATAAACACGTCACCAACGCCGCGCGCGTTCGGTGCGAACGCGGGCAAAACGCCGTCGACAACAGTTGTGCGCGTTGTTTGTGTGACCGCACACAACCGCTGTGAAAACGCTGGCTACGTGACGAACGGCTAAACGCCGTTGTCGACACTCTTTGGGGAGAGGCGGTCCCAGAGAGAGTCGGCGGCAGAGGCCAGCAGGGTTCCGAGATACCGGGTGTTTCAGCGAACACTTTCAAAATGTTTTAAAAAATTGCTTCTGACAGATAGCGCAATTATAGCCCATGAGCTGGTCTACTCGAAGAGGCGGACACGCAAAAAAAAATTGAAATACATAATCGACTAATTAACAAAAATCACTAATTATGTTTCTAACTAATTGCATTATGGCGCATATTGCAATGCACAAATTCTAGCCGGGTTGTTCGCAAGGCGGATCCACTTGGAACGAATTCTCAGGATGACACCAGTTTCGAGATACTAATTCCCGACCTTTCCGGAGAAATGCATTGGCGTTCCAGTTACTTTTGTGCTTCAATGCATAAAACGACGTTTTGTTGAAAAAAAATGTGGTTGATCCCTCTTATATAGGAATCGGTATAGAACACGAAAGTGAAACGTGTCTTCACAGAAGTAGTGTAATGTTTATTGCACATTGATATATAATGTCTATTGGTGTTTCGTGGCTAAAGCGCCCTTAGGCGTTGATGCACCCACGCTGACGCCTGGTGGCACGTCTCCTCCATCACGACTACCAACGTCGATGACCATGAGCAACCGTCGTGCATATGGAAGCTGCACTACGCTGCACACGCTAGCACAACGCGAAAGACGAAGCACGTAACTGACACACTAATACAACGCGCAAGACAAAGCACGTAACTGAATCGTCACCGAGTCAAATCAGCGCGTACAGCGCGTCGTAATTGCAGCCTCCGCGATCAACTTCAGAAACATTTTCAGAGCTAATTGCGGAGGCCACGCTCCGCTGTGCTGAGTACGGTGAACGCCACCTGGCGTTGGTAGTGCTTCTTGATGCCAGCGTCCCTTCGAATGCTGGCATCGAGGCGTCGTAGTGCTGAGACCACCGAAGCGTTCACTGTCGGTGCGCGTTAGTGTCATAATGCAGTACTTCTCTTTTCTGCTCGTAGGCGGCGGCACCGCCCTGAGCAAGAGCGCGGGTACACGGAGGAGTGTTAGATATATAAGGCGCGTCTGTGTAGCTCTCTGCAAATGCGTTTGTGGCGCAATGGGTTAAACGCTCGGCGATCTATCGTCGCGGACCGAGAGGTCGTGGGTTCGATTTCCAGATTTTGCATGTTTGTGGAACTTTTTCTTCTGGTTTCTTTCTTTGTATTATGTTCCTGTACATTGTAAGCTGACGTATTTCCGTGACGGAAATACGTCAGTGAAGTCTTGGTGGACCCCGGCATAAAACACTTTCGTGTTAAAAGTAACTGGAACGGCAGTGCATTTTTACCGCAAGTTTGACGGCGCATATCTCGTAAATGGTGTCATCCACACAATTATTTTTAAGTGAACATGCCTCGCAGTCTCACCCGCTAGAATTTGTAAATTGCAATATGTGCCATAAGGTCATTAGTTAAAAACTGAATCAGAATTTTCGTTAATCAGTCAATTATGCATTTTGATGTTTTGTGCAAATAATGTCCGCCTCTTCGAGTGGACCAGCTTATGGACTAGAATTATGCTGTCTGACACAGCCCATTAAAAAAAATACATATATAATTTTGAAAGTGTTCGCTGAAACACCCTGTATACTGTCCATGCATGGGGGTCATATATATAGTAAGGTGCGATTCTTCAGACCCCTGAAAAATGCTACTGATATTTTGAACGCGGGCCCTACATGACGCCCCCCTTTTAATGTAGCTCGCGTGCAGCTCACTCAACCTGGGACTTCTTTCTTTCTTTCTTTCTTTCTTTCTTCAACATTTTAGTGTCTAAGCAGATATTTGTTTTCTCTATATATCCCACACAGCTTGCATTTCGGGGCCGCATTCATGTCGATTTGCTTGCACATCTTAAAGAGCCTCAAAACGCAGCAGTAGCCATTGTGGTTAGTAATGTACGGCACTGATGGGGGTAATGGTCGTTCACGTGTAATTATATACGCATTACCTGAGTGCAGATTTCGTCATTGATTTTGAGCCGCTGGAACCAATCGCCATATAGTTAGTTCCCGGTATGTTGGGCTTCTGTCGCTCCTGAAAACACGCTACGACGAACTCCCTACGGTGGTCTTTGAAAATGGGGCTTTTGTTCACTCCTATCGCATAGCCCTACACTTTCCCTCATAGCAAATTCCCTATTTTCACTGGAGTTTCCGTACCTTAGTGCCTTCTTTTTCTTGCTTTTGTCTAGTTTCTTATCAGGATAGTGAAATTTAACATTAGGCAACTATGTGTATGTTTAGTCAAATCCCGAAAATGCCAAAATTTCTGTGCCCTAGCCATAATAGATAGAACTGGAATGACGCTTCAACATACTGGTCATAATTAACTGCAGGGAATGTAGATGAATATTTAAAAATTTTGTCATTAGTCTTTCTCTTGAAACCGCTGCCTTTCAATTAAAATCACGAAACAGACACAGCTCATTGCAGGCGCCCAAACTGCATCAATTTCCGACTATCACTGACAGAGGTTTTATGTTTTGCCTGCGTTCATTGCTTTAACCTGCGTAGCGAAATTGCCTCTAATGTCACATGCGTTATCTTATGTACACCTATACGGAGCCCTCTGAAGTTTTTTTCTCTATGGAAGCTAGATTTTGTTTCCCTAAACTGAGACAAATGATTTGGCGCATACCCGGTCAAAGTAGACAATGCTTGTTGACAGCTTTTATGACCGTGCACGTATACAAAGGACAGGGTTTTAGGTGCGAAGCACCTTATGCGCCCCGGCTGTCTGCGCCTTCTGTCGTCGTCGTCGTACGTAGTCACGGTAAGCAAGCGGCTCGTGCTCGCGCTCGGCAAGCGTTGGTGCCGAACGCGTGCCGAGCGCTCCCGCGTTCGTCGTCGTCTTCCACAGCTGGCAATGTTGCCGCTCATCCTTCCAGCTAGAATTTCACTTCTCTTCTGTCGTCGTAATGGGGAGGCCGCGTTTACCGGATTATGAGCCATTGCTTAGTATGAGCCCATTAGCAGTACATCACTGCATGCTTCGCACCTCCCCAGGTTTCACGTCAATGGGTCATTTGACACTTACGCAGAACATTGAATTCACTGCTCAAACCGAGCCTACGACTTAACTCGAGCTAAGTGTAATAACTTGTAAAAACTAAAACAGTAAGAAAGGCGTCCATAATGGCCACATTCTGTTCTTTTTTTTTCGTACGCATTTCCTATATTACGTTTGAGCAGAGATGGTGTAGTGCTACATTTTTGAAGCTTCTCGTGCGTTTCATCTCGTAAAGGTTATATGAGAAAACGTGTAAACGTGTTTCATTTAGAAAATAAGGTTATAATCATGGGAATATTATAACCTGTATTAGCCACGACTTCTAATTGCGCGCATTGTCTGAAATGATTGCGTGCTCCGACGAAGTTAAGGAACGAATCTATCAATGGCGCCACAGGTGTTCATATTCACTTTGTAAGGCTTTCATGAATTTTGGTCGGCCTGTATCTCCGCAAGCTTTTAAAAGTGTTTCAAGGCGCGGCTTTCAACTTCTCTCACTGGCAATGCGTTTCACTTGGTCATAGTTTGGAGAAGTGACGCGTTCCTTTTGCAAACCTCGTGTAATTTCTGGGGACTGTTTATATTAAGAAAATGTACGTTCCATAATATCGCCTAATTTTTTACAATAGAAAAAATAACATGAGTTCTGATTTCACACAATGACGAAGATATTGCCCTCCCCGGTAAATAGTGTGGACCACGAATAGAGAACTTATAAGCACTTCGCGCTACTACGTTCGTTTGCTCCGTGGGGGCGCTCCATCTTGCTGTCGGTGGAGTGGTGCCGCAATAGCGCCAGCTGTCGTCTTCCCACGGCGGCATCGGCGGGCCAGTCTGCGTGCCACGTCGACCCATTGTGTTACAGCGCTTGTTCGATGGGAGCCCGCACGTCGTATACACCGACCTGTAACGCTGTTGTTCTCAGCTCGGCTATCGGCACGGAACAGTGGTGCTCACTTCTCCGAGGCTGATTTTTTGTTCATGTACCTCTTAGGGGCGCAAGGCTATATAGGACCTGCAGGTCTCGCATACGGCTCCTCTACGCGGCTATTATTGACTGCAAATGGGAGACTTCCTTAATTCAGGGAAAAAAAAAAGATGTGTTCTTTGACAAAAAGTTTGCGATCCGTTTTTGCACTAAAAGTTCCTGCGCTCAGGAAGTACAGGCAGCGAAGAACGCGAACACGCGCTCGCAAAGCCGCTTTACTGCAGGAACAGAAACCGAAGGACTGCGGCAGAAGAAGCGGAATGACGGTACAGAAGTGGCTGCTCTGGGCTGGCCGGAACTGCGAACCGCCAAGTTCACGCGCCCAGACGTTTGGTACCGTCTAGTGGGCTAAGTGCGCCAACAAAAGCTGCAAAAGGACACACTGACGTCCCTTGTGGCATTTTTACCAAGTCTTCAAAATGTTCTGACAATTACGTATACTCAGTATAGGAATGGGTTGTTGCAGGTCATAAAGCCAGGTTGGACCGTGCCACCATAATGTTGACACAAAAAAGACAAGGGGATGACACTCCTCGTGTTACCAAGTCATCTGGATTGTCTTTTCTGGCACAATGATGCCACTGAATCGGCTATGCGAGGCTATGAATCTCGGTGGCTCGATGAGGCACGAACATTTCTCTTTTTGTCGGTGTACTCCGAATCCAACGCAAGGCGACGGGTGAGTCGGTCCAAAAGTGAACTGGCACAGAGCTGAGCAATGACACTGTCTTGACGTATCCACACAACCACGCGCCGAGATGACGCAGGCTAATAGCTCCAGAGGCGGAAGCGAAATTTGTTTTAGTGATGCAACACGGCTCTTGCTTATCAGGAGCTGTGTGTTGTAGGTGCCGTTTGAGTACGCACGTACAGGAGCCGTACGCTCTGGGGCTTGCGTCGGAGAATACGTGTAGTTCGATTGAAAAGGCTGCATCATTTGCTCGCAGGAAGACGTAATAATGGTCAATGCCACAGGGGTTCACGCTGGCCAGTTCAGTACGCCAATCTTCTTGCGGAAGGGCATTGTACCATGCGCATTTCCTCTTCCACAGTTCTTGAAAAAGCAGTTTTGCTCTGAGCGTAAATGGCGCTAGATACCTGAAATGATCGTACACTCTTGCTAATGTCTGAAGCACCATGCGCTTGGTAGAAGGCTTGTTCGCTGCGAAGTCAGACGCTTTGTGTACAGTGAGTATAATCTGGTCGCCTTCATCTTCCAAGGGTACGCCTAGGAGCTTGATTACGGGACTCTCTCCGGCTTCGTCTTCAATATGCAACCTTGTCGCACAGGAAGCGTTTCCGCAAGGTATCTGAATTGGAGGCCCACTTGCGCAGTTCCATGCTTGCATCAGATAATATTTTGCGCGTTTCACTGTACGTTGTTGCACTTTTATCCACATTCGGAAGTCCCACGATGATGTCGTCGACGTAAAAGAAATTTCCCAGCAAAGCTACAGTCTCCGGATATAATTCTCGACGAAACGTTAGGGGATGGCAAATGGTGGCTAACAGCAAAAAATGACTGGATGAGGCTCCGAATGGGACCCGCGTCATCCTCTTAGTCACTACAAGTGGGGATGGGTCGGCATCTGAGGGCAACTGGTCAATCCAGAGGAATCGCAGCAGATCCCGTTCTTCCGGGCGAATAAGCATCTGCAAGTATGCCTTTTTGATATTAGCAATTAGGACGACTGGGTGACATCGGAAGACGAGTAGCAGCTGCACAATGTCAACGCCGAGCTTTGTACCCTTGAACAAGACATCGTTCAGGCAGGGACGGCCAAGCGCGTGCGAGGAAGCGTCAAACACAACACGAAGCTTTCTCGTGACAGCATCTCAGCGGACAACTGCACGATGGGGCATGTAATACACATTTTTCTTTGGCGGTAGCTCTTCAACTCGCTCTTTGTGCTCTTCGTTAAAATAGGCTCTGATTGCCGTGTTATACTGCTTCAGGAGTTCGGACTATTGTCGAAACCTTTTGAGTTGGGCTTGCAGACGGCGCTCGGCTAACCTTCGATTATCACTGCCTGAAGGTATATCTGGAGCTTGTATCATCAGCGGTACCTACACGGTAGCGCCCGTCAAACTTGGTGATACCCGCCTCTTCAATTATCTCAAGTTCTGGATGAGCCTTGCCATTTTCCGCTGTAGATGGGTTGATTTCGATGACGTCGAGACGCCACATCGCAGAGGGATCACAGTCAGGTAGAGAAGCGCTGCAAGTTAGGAACAGATCACTCGCAGGTGTTGAATCTCCTTTGTGTTCAACGGTTCCCTGAATGGTCCAACCGAAATTGGTTTACATGGCTGTTACATCGCTGGTCAAACGATAAATTTTTCCAGTGGCATACCTTCCAGTACACGTCGGAACCAAGTAAAACGCTTATTTTTTGTGGCTGCCATGTGTCGGGGTGAAAGTTGTCCGCAACGTCATATTCCTCCTCGCACAGAAGCTGCAGGACTGTACTGCTGAGCAGCGGCCCGGGCTTGTGACCGTACACACTCCAGGTACCTCCAGCGCCTCAATGGTTACCGCGATGCCACTGTATTGACCAGCACCCTTCATCGTACTGGAAAGGCGATGACCGGGGGATTTCGACACCAAAATAAATGTTGCGTAATAAAGACCCGAGCCCTAGCCCAAGCTTGCTTGCTTGTTCACACTACTTGTGGCGCTTACCCACTACGGGGGACTGGCCAAGAAGCCGGCGGTTAAAGGTTAAAGGGTAAGGAAAGAAAGAAAAACCCACACAAAAAAGTAAATGAGGGTGAGGTATAACGGTTATACTAATTAGGAAATAGATTTACCTGGCAGATATAGAAATAACAATAAGTGTAATTATACATACACAGCAAATTTTGTGGGTCTTTATTGCGATAGCAACTATATGGACGCTCTAATCGGATTTCTGCAGTCGTCGCCGTCGCCGTGAGGTTCCGTATAAAGTCCAAGGGCGATAAAATCGTCACCGCGCGCCGTATGCGCGGGTGAAAGCGCGCGAGGGATGCTCTTTCAAGGGGAACTGGCGACTTAATTTCCCACACGAAAGGAGGAAAGCGGGAAGGCAGTGCGGGAGGGAGGGGGTGCGGCTTCTCTGCCAGCAACTGAGTACTTGTACTTTGCGCGGCTATACGAGCTGTCGCGTGCTCTTTATCTTGAAAGTGGTCTCCACACGACTCTTTGTATGCGCTGTGCTTTCACCGCTCAGTTTCCGATGACGCGATAGACCGCACGAACCTTTGCTCACTGCTGCCACCGCGCTTGCTCACGCCAGCGTTTTGACACTGGTTGTGTGCGGTCATCGAGTGTGATCTATTAATGTTTGCTTGAGCGCGCTGACACCATGGTTGTTAATTCAGTTAGTAAGCGAATGTGTCCAAGTTTATGCAGCCGATAAAACTACTATCCTTACTCTGTATAGCTCTCTACTGATTTGCTATCGCAATTGTTGCTTCGCCTTCCGGGCAAGACTGCGACTTTTTTGTGGTAATAGAATAATTTCGAGCACACAATGAGCAATTTAATGAGCTTATCCAATTATTTATTTCGAGAATTAACATGGTAGCCTTCTTGTGTTACAAAGTTAGTTGCAAATGGCCACGCAGATGTTCCTGTGGCTAAAGCCCAATGAGTCGCACTTCTCGATATAAAACATTGTTAGCAACAAATTTGGGTAAACCAAGACAATTCCGAAGAGCCTCCCACGCTAGAAGAACCAGGGGGTTAATCTTCTATGCTGGCCCAACAGAGAATAGCACGCACTCAAATTCCAGTATCGGTCGAACGTACATGCGATAAATCATATTAGAGTGTCCCTGCGTAGCCCAGAGCGATGTCGGCCAAGTTTGCTTAGCATGACAACAGCGCGTGTTGGTCTAGATTCAACATGATCAATGCGATTTCGCCAGCTCAGTTTTGAGTCGTATATTACACATATATATCTGGGGTAGTGTCCCGGCATACCCTGTCGACCATTGCCCCGACGCCGTGCGCATTCCCAGCGACATCAGATCTCAACTACACATCGCGCCCATTCCCCGCAATATGCACCCCGCACACAACGTCGGCAGACGTCGGGCCAGGGGTAGAGCTCTACTCGAACATGTACGTAACAACCACATTGAGGCAAGCTTCGTGGATGCCGCGGCCTATGTCCAACAAGAGGCGTTCGCCGTCTCCATCGTCGACTCTAATTCCAAGATCACTTGCTGCGCTACAGTACGCACTTCGAAGCCATTTGTAGCCGAACAGGTTGCAATCGCGCTGGCTGTGCTCGATGGTCGCAGAGAGGTAATATATAGCGATTCTAAGGCTGCCATTAAGGCCTACCAAACCGGGATGGTCTCCCCTCAGGCCCTTCGCATTCTCCAAAGCTTGAAAAGTATCTCTCCGCATTCTCTCATTTGGTTTCCCGCTCACTTGGGGTCGATTGAGGGCTCTCCCTCTAACCCTAACGAGAGCGCGCACGAGGCCGCGCGAGGACTCACTGACCGCGCCGCCTCCGCAGTCCCCCTACCCCGCGGGGAACCATTGATGACGTATAATGAAATCACTAAGCATTATTATCTGTCAAGACGGGTATTCCCCCTCCCGCACCCTGCCTTATGCAGGGCGCGGGCGGTGACCCTTCGACTTTTACAAGCTCGTGCGTATCCTAACCTTGCGGTTCTTCACGCTATATACCCTGAAAGGTATCCCAGTGCGGACTGCCCTGCCTGTGGACTAACGGCAACATTTAACCATGTGTTGTGTGAGTGTGAAGCCATCGGCTCCGCCTTCAGCGAGGATAGGTGGGCTGCGCTTTTGGGCAGCTCCGAACTCAACGACCAAACCCTGGCCGTCCAGAGTGCCCGCGATCGGGCCGTCAAGCTCGGCTTGCCGGTCCCTACGTGGGACTAGCCGGGTGGCGCGGGGTGTCCCCTGCGTCTTCTCTGGACCTCAATAAAGTTATTTCACTCACTCACTCACTCACACATATATATCTGATGAAGTCAACTTGCGGAATTATTTCCTGATGGTATTAGAGAGATATATTAACCGGTTCATTAGAAACACAATCAATGAACTTTTGCTAACATGAAACGACATTCGAATATCCGCAAATCACGCTTCAAGCGTTCCTAAGTATGACTGCAGTTTTCTTTGTAATGAGTGAATATTACTCGCAGACAAATAATGCTCTGTCGTCTGCATAGACATATACTTGTACGGTATCGCACAAAGGAACTGAGCTTAATAAAACGTTAAATAAAATAGGAGAAAGGACAGATCCCTGAGTAACTCCTCTTGATTATATTTTGGCGTCGACAAGCCGCGTTGGGAACAATAAAATTTGGCATCCTTTAAAAATTCGTATATTCAATTTATAATATACCGAGGAAAACTCATGCTATTTAAAACGTTAAGGAGTATGATATGTTCTACACTGTCATATGCTTAAGCTAAATCAAGGCTCACTATAGCTGCATACTGCCACCTGTGTCGAGCAAGCTTAATGCGTCACTCTAAATCGACATGTGCGCACCATATCGATCGTCCAGATCCTAATACAATCTGACGTAGGCTCAATAATGTATTATTCGTTAAAAAAATGTATGATACGAATGTGCAATACCCTTTCCAATAATTTTATATGTTTTTAAAACTGCGTGAAAAATCGAGGACACAACTATTCGACTGCGCTCGTGGTGTCGTGTGTGTTTCTTTCGTGTGTCCTCGCTTTTTCGGGCAGTTTTAAAAACGTCTAAAAGCTAAGAACCAACTAGCCCGCCAGAACGACCTACTCAAATTAATTTTATAACATTCGAAATTAGTGCGATTGGCCTTATATTATCTATATGCATTCCCGCTCCTTGTTTTTTTAAGCAGGGGGATTATTTTTGCAAGTTTCCATTCAGGAGGAATTCATGCGTTCATGAGGAAGTAGTGAACTATATTAGAAAGGTCTTGTGGGGGGAGGTGAAACAACGTTTTGAACATGCCTGATGTAATGCCACCTGGAGTCGGAGCTGTGCCAGGGAGCAGTCGAACAATGTGCTGAAGCTCTTCCATTGTTACATTTGTAAAATCCTTCCCGGATTGAGCCCCTACGAATTTTACGGGCAGTTGAGACGCAAAGTGCTGTTCTAAGCCTTTAGAAATCGTATCTAATGATTCTAACAATTCTTTGGTGACAGAATAACTGAGTCAATATTTACGGGCACTGGAATGGCCTTGCGAGAGCGGAGAAACCTAAACAGTGCTTTTTTATTACCACCGTCCGATAAAAAAGTATAGCGTTTTTCATCATAATTATCCTTTGCTAATGAAATCGTTCTTTTAAACATAGCAGCAGCATACTTATAATTACTCCAATTAGTATAGGGTACTGATCAGCGGATAAACGAGTTTCTTGTAATAGTATAACGTCTGGAGATTCTTGTTGGGGATCAAATATAATAAATTGGTAGTTGCAGAAAGTATTGAATGGCAATTCCACTGCAGTGTCATTGGACACCCTATGTTGACGGTAGAGAAGCAGCCGCAACTGCTTGGTCCAGAATACTGCCTTTTAGAAAGTCAGTCCTCGTAAGTGATTCTTTCACACTTTTGTTTTATAGTTAGGAAGTTAGGCAGTTTGTTGTTCGGCGATCTTGTGCGTTTAAGAACTCGAGTGTCCATATCTACATCTCGATTGCCTAGAGAATCTGAATCAGAATGACATTCATGATCAACCTGATGTGAAGTCGAAGGCCGTGCCACACGTTTAGAGGGAAGATCTGTCTGACACTCAGGTGACTTGGTAAATGAGGCGGCCGAATTTTGTACACTGTTATTGTCTGAGACATACCAGACAACTGCGTGGGTATTACTTTAGCCAATGAGTCAGATAGGTTTAGTAAAATCTTTTCTAATGCTTTTTCCATCGCTTTCCCTATATCACTGTTGTGATTGTCTGGGAAATTGATGAGTCCATGCCGAGTGATTGACGGGCTGTTAGACCAGCATATCCCTGGGACCTGCTCTGAATTTCTGCAAGAGCTTATCGACGAGAGCACCGCCTTCTCTTAATTATTTCTATCACCTGCATCTCTTTCGATCTTGCAGGGCAGTGCGAGTAGTCGGCAGCATGATTTGCACTGCACAAATAGCATGACTGAGCGTGAGACGTGCAGTCCTTGGCAACATGTCCTTCCCCGCATAAACGGCATCGCGCACTTGATCGACAGCCATTAGCGCTGTGTCCTTACCGCCAGCACTTGAGGCATTGTAGTGGTCACGGAGCTAAGGGTTCAACTCTGTAGATCAATGGTCATGCCTTTATCTCTGATGGACTAGCCGTCCCTGCAAATGTTGCTGTGACTGTTTCTGTAGGAACCCTCTTATTGACCACTAGCCTGGTACAACGGTACATGGAAACTACACCTGCTGCAGCAAATATTTCTAGGATTTCTGATGGACTTATGTCCACACCGCGGACTAGGCCTTTGCAGCAAGCTTGGTGAGGAGGGATGAAGGATCTCACCGGCTGCGTGTCAAAATTAGTGTATTTCAGCTGATCCTGTACACAGGCCTGGTCTGGTGAACAACAGAGGATCCCCCCACATCCAAACTGTCGGACCTCGGTTATTTGATGGAAGTGCGATGAAATTGCAGGAAGTTCTGACTGAATAGCCTGGGGGTTCTTCTTACTAATAGCTTCTCCGTTGGTAGGTACCAAAGACACAGGAACGCTACTGGTTCCACTGCGAAGAAACAATTCCACCGGTAGACCCTGAGGGGGAATGGAAGCAGACAACAGGGCCCGGAGATGAGACAGACAACACCACCACCACTTTCAATGAAAGGGACTAGTACGATACAATAAAGTTAATAAAGGTAATCGCCGGCTACTTGTCAGCAAACCCGGATGAGGTGCGGACCAGGGCACACCTTGGAACAAGGGATTCGTCCTTGTTCGAACACAGCAGAACACCAGGCAGCGCCTTGTTCAACTAGATCAATCCATCTTTTGATGATGGTGATGATGAACCTCTGTCATGGCTCGCACCCACAAAGGGGGATAGGCCAAGAATCAGGCGGCAGTGGGTATGCTAAAGAAAATTCGTATTTGAAAACGAGACATTTATTCTATTGCTTGCGCCGGCCCCTCTTCTTTTTTTTTCTTCTCGTCTCTTGCCCGTCGCCGCCTGTCGGCAATGATCTTCAACACAGCCCTTAAACGTCTGAATATGTACATATTTGATTCGGCCGGAGACCTGTATAGCGTTTGTTTAATCTGACAGTTAGACTCGCCGTGATTTTCCGACATAGGAACAGTTCACGATTCGTAATTGCATTAGCTGCAGTGTCGCTAATTTTTGAGTATAACATGATCCAATGCACTGACCAGTCGCGATGATCAAGCACAAATTGTTAGCCCATGCAAACAGCTTGATTTAACTCGCCCAGATTAGCAGGTGCACGCGTGACCACAGCGTTGCACCGTTACAGAGGACATATTTACTTAGACCCGGCGAAAAATTGAATGATAAAAAAAATGTTGATAGTACGCGGATGACCTCATGTATACTCATTAGATCTGCAAAGCCACATTATCCACTGTGACAGTGCTGCATAACGTGATTATGCTAGTGGTGTTAGTCAGTGCGATCAGCGCTTCGCGTATGAGGTGGGCTTTACTATTCGGGTGACCTTCACTGCAGTAAAGTATACGGGCGAAGCGTGCATTCATGGTGACCATGCACCGTTTAAATTATGAAGCACTTTTAGGCAACACATGTTACAGTTCTCAAAGAACGGCATCAGAATGTCTTCTCAAATTACCGTTCAAAATTGGGATAGAAAGGTTCCGTGAGAAATGTCCACCCGCAGTAGCATCTAATATATCTGATCACAAAATACAGTCAATTTGCGCCAGTCATTTGATGGCGCAAATTCATCCCTGACGTCATACATCCCTGACGGTATCTGCGAAGAACGTATTTTATGAGGCATATAGCATATATTCATTGTAAATGGCCTTGGAGTCACCGAGTGGGAATAATAGAACGACTGTATATTGTACTTCTCCTTCATCCCTACTTCTTCGTTCTTAGTCAGTAGCATGAGTGTCGCTGCTACAGAAGTATCACGCAGGATTATATGGCTGAAACGGCAGACAATAAGAAAGGGTGAAAAAAAAAAAAGAACATCGAACGGAAGGTATCGTTGCGTGATACCGACCTTATTGGCCGAGAAGGCTCGCTGCCTTCACACAATAAAATATTGTGCGCACACATTTATTCATGTGTGAACACAGGGTGCACACAGTTTTAAGTAAAGCTTCGTAATTATTCGAACGAGTATAGATATAATGTTTATTGATTATTTTGTTTGCGCGCTAGGTCCGAGGATCAACGAGTAATCCTTATTTAATGATTCCTTGATCTGCTAGATGAGTTTGGACTGAAATACTGAATTTTGGGTGTATTAGAAGAAGTTGGACCAGAACTGTGGGAAGGCATAATGTTGTTTTGTATATATACAAGCCCAGATGTAATATTGTAATGATGGACATTCATTGCGATCTTTCTTTCGATTCGCGGCTGGAACGATGATAAGAAAGCTATAGCATTTTCAACAGACACGCCATGAATTTGCGAATGCCGTCTCGTCTTATATGACGCTTTCATATGACGAAACCATATAGCGGCCAGTGATGTTGACCGGGGCGTACGTGTGTGTCGAAACACACGCGCTGTTGCATGCTCGTATGAGAAAGGTCGAAGCGTTCCCTGGGCTCGGTGCGCGATTCGGCTCGGCGGTATATCGGCGCCGCGTTTCGCCCATCATGCAGAGGCAAGCAGGACACCCGTGCGCGTAGGCTGTTCGAAAAATCGCACGCGATATCCCCACGCGCCATCATTAGCGCTGCAGCCCAATGGAACCGAAGCGGTGGCGGCAGTCCACGCCATACGCGTCTTCGACGCACTGTGGTCGAAGCGGGTAATAGCTCCGCGCGCGCGTGCGGGGGGCTTCGCCAGTTAAGCAACGACCGCACCACCGGGAGCCTTCCCATTTGGTGGACCCGAAGAAAGGGAGGCGGAACGCTTCTTAACCTGCTCATTGTTTTCCATGCCGCAGAAGAAATACCCCGGAGGACCCCGCGCGCGAGCATGCAAGAAAAGCATTAGGCGTCCGTGGGGGCGCGCACGCATTCTATCAATATAAGGCCGGTCCGACGACCACTTCCAAGTTGTTGCGCGAGTTTCCGATGGCGGTCACGGAAGGGCGACTCTCAATCGATTGGTACGTCGCTTCCTTCGGCAGGCGCTGCGGCCAGCGCGACCAACCGCAGAGCGCAGGATATTCTCGGCTTGTAGCTGCACCGCGAGATGGGCGTTTGAATGCGCAAACGCCGCACACTGAAGACCGAATGGAGGCCGTCTCGGGGCAGCCCGCGATGACGGCAGAAGAAAGAAGCGTGTACCAACGGTGGCCGCCGCCTTATTTATATTTCACTTCAAAGCGTCAAAGAAGCCGCTGCATAGCTGGGGTGCACATAGAAGGAATTAAGACGTCTTGTACGAATACCTCTCTGCAGAATGCTGAGTGCCAGTATGGAGACCGCAGTCGCAAAGTTTTTCGTTAATGAAAGATGCTTGGCAACGGTTCGCGCCTTTACTTCCATCTCATTTTCTATTACGTCGACGCCGCTCTTTACAAGCAGTAGTTGGGCACAAATATATTTGCGACCACGAAATTAGCTTTGCTGCATGTAGGTCGGCTGCCGATATGATGTTGAAGAGTTCCATGTGTGTTCGCCCTTGCTGTATGGGACGTCAGCGACATCGGGCATTTGTCTGCAGGGGTCACAATTAAGCGCAGAGGTGACATGCAGCCTTTCTACACCCATCTATAGCACGTGATCCGCACCCACGTAAACGCAATATCGCCGGAATTAAAGGTCGCATTTCGCCACGCCATACTGCTTACTGTTTCTGCATGTAGCGCGTATCTATACGTAACACAAGAATTATTAATGTGAACAACACAATTGTACATGCATGAATTACAGTTGGGCATGTGCCAGATAAACTGATGCAGCACAGGGAAGACTCACGCCAGCGTTAAACTTTTGTGCAATCAAAAGTCCTGCTATCTAGCAAGACAGTTGCCTGGAAAACGCAGGGATACCGAGGACTTTGTTTCGATGAAACAGTGTAAAGCTTTTGAACGAAGCTGTTGAAGTGTCTAGGCAGCGCTACTAATATATGACTCTCTGTAAATATATTTTCAGACGTGGACAAAACGGTATATATGCATAGTGCAATTTTGGTAAATTGGCTATCAATAGTATTGACAGTTATGTTAAACTATCGATTGCTACGATATCATCGATATTAGTATCGATAGTATTATGGTTATTTAAGAAAACAAAAGCAGGTAGGCTGTATCAGGAGTGCAGCCGTGGGGGGTATGTGAAAATTCTTGTGCGTGCTGCAGAGGGCGTACGGGCACTGCACAAATGACGTAGCCAAATACACTTAATAGTTAAATTTATCCACGCTTTAGAGAAACCTTACATGCCTAACTTATATTACAGCTAGTGGGGGTCTTATACAGTCTAATTTTGAAATTGTGCTTGCTCCATATTCCTAGTGGGCCCGTTTGTTTTGCAGAGGGTGCTTGATAATATAGCTGGTTATATATGACCACTCTACTGGTGGCGCCCATGCACTGCCTTGAGCCGCTCGAGCCCGCCGCAATCGAATGCATGTTTAGGGCTCCTACGCTTGTCTCAATGCCCTCTCTATGGAGAAGGACACGATGGGTAAAGAGGTTGGATGTCCCTCTGTCTTTATGCCCGAGTTCCTTCGCGCCATTTCTGGACCGTATATACGTGTCGAACGCCGGCGGGCCCTAGCCGACAGCGTGAACTTTCTGCAACAAATTACACACTTATAGGCCTTATAATTTCTGATGAGCACCAGTTTGGTTTGATTGATTATAGCTTGTATGGTATAGTGAGCTCCCTCGAATGGGGCAACTCCATGCTCGGACCGATAAACGTACTGTCGAGCTCTCTCAACGCCTGCGTGCGAGGTAAATGTCCGTGCTCCGATTGCGTCATGCGCGGCGCGACAACGGCGCTATCTGCACTCGCGACACATGCATGATTGGCTAATGGCCTCTTTCCTCTACACAACGACATAAAAATAAAGCGCATTACATTTATTTACGCATAATAACGCTTACATGCTTAACCTATGATACAGCTAGTGCGGGTAATATACGGCCAAAATTAATCCGGAGCCCTCCACTACGGCGTGCCTCATAATCAGAACTGGTTTTGGCACGTAAAACCCCAGAGCGGTCAAATCTTGAAATTGCGCTAGTTCTCGGTTAATAGTGGGCCCACTGTGGTCAAAGGTAATCGGCCCGAATCGTCATCCCTCTGTCTTGCTGCCCGAGTCTCTTCACGCCATTTCTGGACTCTACGTGTCGAAAGTGGAGGTGCCATAGCCGAGCAAGCGAGATATTTCTGCCAAAAATTGCACACGTGTAGAACTTATAGCCTCTGATGAGCACAGGTTCGAGTTTGATGAATTATGGATGGCTGAGTGAGCGCTCTCAACAGCGACCACTCCCGCTCGAGTCGACAAATGTACTACCGAAGTGAACGTCTCTACATTCTGAGCCTCGTCGAACGCCGAGCGAGAGGCTAAATTTAGCTCCGCTAGCGTAATGCGTGGAGCGACAACAGCGTCATCTGTGCCTGCGATACATGCATGATCGAGTGATGGCTTCTTTCATCTGCACAACGATACCGAAGTAAGGCGTGTGGGTATAGTACGGTTGCAAAGATATATGCGAGTATACAAACACGTTTTCGTTACATTATGATGATGATGGTTTAATGGCACCCCCTTTGAAAAAGGGCGGTGACAAATAGTCACACAGCCTGCTTGATTTAATCGGGTATGCTATACATGTTTTTTTATCTAGCATTTTTCTATACATCTCGTTAATCTTTTTTCCCCCTTCAAAATCTACCTAGTACCTCTACCTATGACTGTAACAGATCCGGTCGTATCAATCTCTTCCCTGCATTTTTTCCACCAATACTCTAAACGTATCTTGATTATCTCGACTGCTGACCGGTTGATGCGTCCGTCCACATTAAATCCAAGCGCTTCTGGGAGGTGTACGTCACCTACGGTTCTCACTGGGGGAATCCCTTCGCATTCCATTAGGACCTGCTGAGTGGTCTCCGGATTTTTGCTGCCGCATGCACATGCCTCATCTAGTTCCGAATATTTGCTCCGGTATGTTTTAAATGCGTAAGCATTTCTGTGGTTACCCAACGAGAAAACTGCCCGAGCGTCCGTCCGTCCTCCGCTTTCAAGCGCTTTCAAGCCACCTGTGGAAGAAGGCGACGACGAACGCGCGAGCAGTGGCACGAGCGCGTCTCTGTGACCACGTGACGTGTGCAATCAGGCACGTACTAAGCGCACCTTCCTTAGTAAGCCAGAACGATGAAGCAGCCGTGGCTTCGGATCGTGAATGTCATCAGCGCACCTGGCGCCGCCACCTGCAGTAGTTTGCTTGCCTCAGCCGTTCACGTTGCGCCGCCTTCCGCAGCAGTTCGTGTCGCCGCAGCGCTGTCGCATTTACCGTAATGGCGCCAAGACGACCGCAGCCGCTGAGCAGTGCTAGGATTACCAGCAGTGGTGAGTGTGAGCACTCAGCACCACGTCGTTACTACGAAATGCTTACGCAGCATTCAGATAATTCCCTGAGGAGATTGTCCATAATTTTTTTTCCCCTTAGGCAACCGGCTCGAGCCTGAAATAGCAAGGTACTGCCCTTTGTGTTATCGTACAGATTTTTCAGTCTAATTATTTTCTTCTAATCTTGTATATCTCCATGGTCCTTTTTGTTTTCATTCTTTTCATCCAATTCACTGTCTCTGTTTCTCTCGCTTTCTTTCTGATGACTACTGGTTGTCTATTTACACTTTCTATTACCCTGTACTTGGTTGCCAACTTTCCTGACCTCTTCCTCCATTCTGTGTCCGCGCTTTTCAGGTACAGATACTTGTGCACTTTAGCCGCCCATTTATTTTCATCCATGTTCCTGTCTTTGTTCAAAACTAATTTTGCTTTGTGCTTCTCTGACTTCAAAAGAGGCTCAACCCATGTCATCCTGCACTGCCTCATTTGTGGTTTTACCGTGGGCTTCCTAAGCCAACAGATCTACCGATTATTGGTTAACGTCCAAACCCAAGATATCCGATTTTAAGCATAGAATGGCATTTGCAAACGTTAGCGCTGGCACCATTACTTCTTTCCAGAT
Organism: Dermacentor silvarum; assembly: GCF_013339745.2. Lineage (NCBI taxonomy): Eukaryota > Metazoa > Arthropoda > Arachnida > Ixodida > Ixodidae > Dermacentor > Dermacentor silvarum. Next base: position 178,699,277 of record NC_051159.1, on the reverse strand, counting down.
TCCACGCACCACCTCATACTTATTGTAGCCCTACAGTGCTATATGTTTCATTATTGCTGCTTTCGGCTTCCCCCTTATTTTCAGGTTATCTTGGTGGGTGCTTGAGTAAGTCTTTGCTTCGTTTATGTATACGCCGAGGTATTTATGTTGCTTGACTATGGGTATGACTTGCTGTTGAATTGACACCACGTAATTACTCGTCTCTTCAGTAAAGATCATAATTCCCGATTTCTCTGTGCTAAACTTGAGGCCTAGATTTGTCGCTGCGTCGCCACAGATATTCACAAGTGTCTGTAAATCTCTTGTATTGTGTGCTAGTAGCACTATGTCGTCCGCATACATCAGTCCATGCAGGGACTTTCTGTTGCACCATTTGTCTATTACACATGTAGGATAAATCAAACCCTAATTCGCTGTTTTCCAGTCGTCTTTCTATGCCCTTAACATAAAGTGTGAACAACAATGGAGACAGAGGACATCCTTGCTTCAGTCCTTGGAGAATTCCCACCACTTCATTACCTTTTCGACCTTCCCATACAACTTGTACTCGGTTGTCTCTATATATCTCCCTCAGCAGCTCTACGAAATCCTCATTTATGCCTTCGTGCTTAATAATATCCCATAACAATTCCCTGTCTATACGTTGTCGTAGGCTCCTTTAATATCTAGAAAGGCTATCGATAAAGGTCTATTCTGAGCTACTGAAATATCTATGCACTTAGTACAAACATGTTATCCTCTAAGCGTCTGCCTGGCCTGAACCCACTCTGTAGTTCCCCCAGTACATCATTTTCTCCAGCCACTACGACAGTTTTAATTTTATGGCTTGCATTGCCATTCTGTATATCACCGATGCTACTGTAACTGGTCTGTACGAGCTCGTCTTATCCTTATCACCATTGTCTTTGTAGATGAGGTTCATCTTGGTTTCACGATATCCAACCGGAATTTTTTTTCGTTCTAATCACTCAGCTGTGATTAGTCAGCTGTGCCTTGCTCTTTGGACCGAGGTTTTTGATCAACATGCGGCTTATAGCAAGCGACCCTTTCTGACCGATTTTAAGGACGTTTCACGTCAAAAGCTATTGATAGTATTGCAGTATTCATAGTGTCCGTCTACTTCTCTCCTGGTGTTTGCGTCTTAAAGGCTGGGTTGCATCGTTTCTACAAGTTAATTAACGTTTGCTCTTGATAGTGCTATCGATAGCTTTTAAATGCGAAGCATTTCTTGGCGAACATTCAGTATCTATCTATCTATCTATCTATCTATCTATCTATCTATCTATCTATCTATCTATCTATCTATCTATCTATCTATCTATCTATCTATCTATCTATCTATCTATCTATATCTATGTATATCTATCTATCTATCTATCTATCTATCTATCTATCTATCTATCTATCTATCTATATCTATGTATATCTATCTATCTATATCTATGTATATCTATCTATATCTATGTATATCTATCTATCTATATCTATTATCTATCTATATCTATTATCTATCTATTATCTATTATCTATCTATCTATATCTATCTATATCTATTATATATATATATATATATCTATATCTCTCTCTATATATATCTCTATATCTCTCTCTATATATCTCTATCTATATCTCTCTATCTATATCTCTCTATCTCTATCTCTCTATCTATATCTCTCTATCTCTATCTCTATCTATATATCTCTATCTATATCTCTCTATCTCTATCTATATCTCTCTATCTATATATCTATATCTATATCTCTCTATCTCTCTCTATATATCGCTATATCTCTCTATCTCTATATATCGCTATATCTCTCTCTCTCTATATCTCCTCCTCGCCCCGAGCTGGACGAAGACTTCTCCGTTGCCGAGGTCAGACAGGCCATCTTCGCGCTCAACCGCAAGTCTGCGCCGGGTCCGGACGGAGTCACCAACAGAATGTTGAGAAACCTCGACGACCCGTCGATTGTCTTTCTCACCGAGAAGATCAACGAGTCCTGGAAGAGCGGCGTGGTTCCTGCAGAATGGAAGTCGGCCTGCACGGTGCTGATTCCCAAGCCCGGCAAGGCCCCGAACATCGAGAACCTGAGGCCGATTTCTCTAACCTCCTGCGTCGGCAAGGTCATGGAGCGCGTCGTCCTCAACAGACTCAACGGGTACCTCGAAGACAACGACGTTTACACGTACAACATGATCGGGTTCCGCGCCGGACTCTCGACGCAGGATGCAATGAAACTAATCAAGCATCAGATCGTGGACGGCCGTTCCAGAGACGTCAAGGCTCTGCTCGGTCTGGACCTCGAGAAGGCTTTCGACAACGTGCTCCACGCCTTTATCGTCAAGACCATTTCAGACCTAGGTCTCGGTTCCAGATTCCACAGCTACGTAAGCTCTTTTTTAACGGACAGGAAGGCCAATCTTCGCATTGGAGACTTCCGCTCCGAAGATGTGCCCCTCGGAGCACGGGGCACTCCTCAGGGCGCCGTAATCTCCCCCACACTATTTAACATCTGTATGATTGGTCTTTCCGAGAGGTTGGCATGCGTTGAGGACGTCAAGCACACCATCTACGCCGACGACATTACCATCTGGTGCGCCGGGGGATGCGAGGGCAGAGTCGAAGAAGCCATGCAGGAGGCGATCGACGTGATCGAGGAGTATCTCCGCCCCACCGGACTTCGGTGCTCCCCCGCCAAGTCGGAGCTTCTGCTTTACAGAAAAGAGAAGGGAAGAAGACCGAACGATTGGAAGCCAGTCTCCGAAAGCAACATCTGTCTTCACACTTGTGATGGAGGGGTGATACCCAGGGTCGACGTCATTCGGGTCCTGGGCATGTTTGTCGAATTCAACGGCGGGAACGGAACGGCTCTCCGCAAGATCATCGCAAAGACGGACAACGCCTTCCGCCTCGTTCGCAGAATCGCAAACAGACACAGAGGCATGAAGGAAGCCAATCTCCTCACCCTTATCAACGCCTTCGTATTATGCCACTTCACGTACACGATTTCTATGCACAACTGGCTCAGAGCGGAGCGAGACAAGCTCAATGCTCTCATCCGCAAAGTAGTCAAAAGGGCTCTCGGGCTACCCATTAGGACCCATACCGAAGATCTCCTCAAGCTGGGGGTACACAACACCGCCGAGGAGATTGCCGAAGCCCAAGAACGCGCGCAACTCGCTCGCCTGACCACCACAGCGGCAGGTAAACGCATCCTCGAAGAGCTGGGTTACCCTCCTGTGGTATCTTCGAGGGTCAGTACCCCGATCCCTAGGTGCATTCGAGACAAGTTCAAAGTGGCCCCCGTGCCTCGAAACGTCCATCCCGTCCACAACGAGGGCAGACGCAAGGCGAGAGCAGTAGCAATTCTGAAACAGATCTATCAACAAGGCATCAGAGCACGCTTCGTCGACGCCGCGGAGTACAGCGATGGAAAGACCTTTGCCGTCGTCGTGGTCGACTCCAGCGGCAAGCTTTCCAATAGCGCTTCAATTCGCACTTCAGACCCCGAAGTCGCCGAGCAAGCCGCCATCGCCCTCGCCCTGCTAGACGGTCGTGGGTCTGAGATCTACAGCGATTCCAAAACGGCAGTTAGGGCTTTTCAGAAGGGTCGCATCGCCGAGCAGGCTGCTCGTCTTCTTAGCGTCTCCAATCCGGATGCTCTCACGCATCATTCGATTCACTGGTTTCCCGCTCACGTAGGGTCGGTGGAGGGTGCTCCCCCGAACCTCAATGAGTCTGCTCACGAGGCTGCGCGCGACCTCACCGACCGCGCTTCCTCTGTAAGGAGAGCCGACACCCCTCCCCCCTACGGCCACAGGGATGCTCCCGTTACTCACAACGAGGTGACAAAATTTTTCTACATGTCCAGAAGGGTCTTTCCACCCCCTCACCTCAAATTGAATAGGGCGCAAGCTGTTTCGCTTAGACTTTTACAGACCGGCACATATCCGTGTCTGGCCGTTCTGCACGAAGTTTACCCTGACGTATATCGCGACGACACCTGCCCATCCTGTGGGCAGACCTCCACTCTAGCACACATGCTCTGGGAGTGCGGGTCGAGATACCCCAAGTTCAGCAAGGATGAGTGGGACTCGCTTCTGCGTAGCCCCGCTCTAGACAAGCAAATCCTGGCTGTCCGGTGTGCCCGCGACCGGGCTGGTGGGCTAGACCTGCCGGTCCCGACGTGGGACTAGCCGGGTGCGCGACGAGTTCGCGTCCGCGCCGGACCTGTAATAAAAGTTATTTCACTCACTCACTCTCTATATCTATCTATCTATATCTCTCTCTCTATATCTATCTATCTATATCTCTCTCTCTATCTCTCTATATCTCTATATCTCTATCCGCCTACGTCTTTGTGCTCTCATGGTCGTTTCATCAACTTGGTATGTACCAAAATTGGCAAACTATGACAAGAGTACATGACGAACATAAATGACGTCATGACATACGTGTCATGAGGTCATGAAACAGCTGCCTACGTCTTGGTGCTCTCATGGTCGTTTCGTTAACTTGGTAGGTACCAAAATTGGCATTGTATGATAGGAGTCTATGACGAACATAACTGATAGGTCATGACAAATGTCGTGATATGCGTGCCATGAGGTCATGAAACAGCTGCCTACGTCTTGGTGCTCTCATGGTCGTTTCGTTAACTTGGTAGGTACCAAAATTGGCATGGTATGACAGGAGTGTATGACGAACATAACTGATAGGTCATGACAAATGTCATGATATGCGTGCCATGTAGGTCAAGACAATGACTCAGCGAAAAAGATTACCACTTAAAAACCACTGAAATGGGGTTCGGACGTGGGTACCAAGTGAGGGAAACACTAAAGGATGCTGGCAGTAGTCATAGTCATGAGCATGATTCAGCATAAATGACGATGACTCAGCGAAAAAGGTCATGAAACAGCCGCCTACGTCTTGGTGCTCTCATGGTCGTTTCGCTAACTTGGTAGGCTCCCCACACACTGCTTCGCGTAACATCGATTCCCACAGGACGTGGGATCTGCCGGATTTTTTAGTTGTTAGATAGTGATATTACCAAACGTTTTTGCGATAATTTACCATCAGTAGCACTGAGGTTCATGCATTTTTGCAACAATATTTTCTCGAAACAAATAAAATGTTTATCTTCATTGTGAAACTTCCATACATTTCTGACTCTTACTCTTATTCACACTCAAAGACACGAGACCAGAAAAAATAATTTGTTTATGCTGTTTTCAAACATAAATATGGGATTAAAATTTGTTGCAGCGCAGTTATACACATCTATAACGTTCTTTTTTTGGTCTTTTTTTTCGCGATCACTTATTTTCTGCCGTGTCAACTTTCTTGCCCTTCAGTCCACTCCTCCTGTTTGAAATTATGTATACCCAGTGGCTGAAAAGATGCGTTCTGCTGCTAATGACGTTGCAAGAACGCGTATAAGTATACAAGTATACTTCATATAGCAACTTCAGCAAGTAGCGTTGTGGAGCTTTAGCTTGTCCTCAATAGTTACACGGAGTTGTCGTTCCTTGCCTAGGGTTGCAACTCCAGGTACTGGTGAAACATGTCGCGTGACCTGATACTATCAGCATGGAAAGCTGTAGACCATTTAAAAACTCCGCAGTCGTGGTGCCCAGGGGTATCTGTCTGCAGAGCTTGGTGACGCACGCACTGCAAGAACGCATAACGCTATATGATCGTTACCGCAGTTTGCATAGGGAGCGACTCGGAATATGCAGCAAAATGCCGACAAATTTACGTTGCAGTAATTACATGGGGTACTTTGCGCGATTTTGCACAATCGATGATACTATAAATAATTTGTGTCTTTTATATCATTGATAGCTCGATAGTGATACAACCATCGATAGTGCACCATCACCACAAAGCGGACGCTATGTCTTTATTGGCTCAGTTCAGCTTGGATGTTTCTGGCCCTGTGTACATTTAGCTATAAGGAGGAGGAGGAAATAACTTTAATGAGTCCTGGTTCGTCGGAGGAATAAGGAAACTTCTATGAACTTTAAAAGACAAAAAGAACCTAATTGAGACGTTTGCTTTTGCACTTTTGTGCATTTATGGTAAATCAGTTCTGCGGAATCCCGCAAGGTGGAATTGTCATCCACCCGAAATTTGTCCAAACCGAGATAAATATTTCCTCAACTGCGAAACGTTCTTTAACCCGTATGAGTTTCCTTTTGTATATTCGTGATACATTCAGGTGGATGACAGTGTTAAAAGCGAAGCTTTTCTTTGCGAAGGTCGCCGGGTTTCGTGACCGGGGGGGCTGCGGCGCCTGGCTGTTCTCTTGCCGAATAGGCCAACCAATCACAGTGGAGTACGCGCGCCGATTCCTTGCACTACCACCAGATGGCGCTCGCCTCCGCGCAACCACGGCAGCGGCGGCGCCGGCCATGGGGAGAAAGAAAAAGAACCAGAAAGCTATCGCCTTCGCGCATCCTCAGCTGCACGGTAATGAGGTAGTAAACGCTTGTTGCGGATAGACTAAATTCGAATTGCGCCACGTACGTATGCGCATGCTGCCTCTGAAACCACGATGCGTTCAAGGCGCCCGTCGTACTCGCTAGTAGTCAGCAACTCCGCTTAACAAAAGGATCGGTATAATTTGGGAGTGCCCACGCTTGTGTGTGTGGTGTGTGTGTGTGTGTGTGTGTGTGTGTGTGTGTGTGTGTGTGTGTGTGTGTGCGTGTGTGTGTGTGTGTGTGTGTTGTGTGTGCGCGTGTGCGCGCGCGTACTCGTGTTTCGACTTTTTATGCACTCACACAAAGCTTCGCTATATATACGAGGAGATTCCAACTCGTTGGATCTGCTGCATTTTTTCGTTTCATTAGCATTTATATCTTTCCACCTTGCTTTCTTTCAAATGAGCTTCTTTTTGCAAGGAACAATCTAATGTTGCTTTCACAAAATTTGCAAGGCTGCCAGAGCTTCCTTTTGGCTCGTTCACGATGTGTAAAAAATTGGGCAGTTTCGCCCGAAGGGAGAAGCATTAAAAGCGTTAGAAAGGTTTATCATTGCGTTGAGCATCCTCAGACAGTGTTCTAAGAATACGTGGGGGCGACATATTGGCGGTGACGCAACAAGCGCGGTAACCTGTGCAACGCAGCAGAAACAGCGCCCTGGCGGCTACAAGGCGTCTCACAACGCTGGCACTGAGGAAGAGCGCCGAAAAAAAAAAGTCACTTTCGACCGAAAGACGAAGCACTGACTGCGATAGCAAGGCTTAGCCTTGTGCTCGAACATCTCGGACAGTGTTCTAACTATACGCTTGTCTGACCAACGCGGACGCGACATACGCAGTTGCACCAAAATTTCTGGTACCCCTAAAAGCTTTAACACGCTGTGTGGCCTGTAATGATATAGCACAGGCACCACTACGCTGCCTGTAATGAGCCGTACCTAGTAAAATTACAGCTTTTTCAGATTTGAGCACTGATATTGTTTTGCACTTTTAATACTTAATAGTCTGAGAACATTTAAGATAAAAGGTATGCACTGTGAATGTTATGTTTCATAACATTTGTTTGTGGGCTGTCATTCTCGAAATTCTGAGGAATATTTTATTCAAGAACGTAAGACCTGGTATGATCAACTTTAGTGATTGAATAGTGTAGCATTATAACTCGCAAATAGGGTATGGATAAGCTTATAGCATGCATATACCTGAATATATGTGGAGTCCCACGGCGACGGCGAAAATTCGCTTGGAGTATCCATATAATTGCTGTCGCAGTAAAATCGCCAGCGTTTCTAGCTTCAGCTATATAGTGTCCGTTTCGCCCAGACTACTGATACGCGCGTTGTGGTTACGCACAGCAGGAACGCACAACGATGATGCCAGCAGCGGAAGGCAGAACGCTGCCCTGGCGCCACTGCAGACACTGTTGAGGGTGCGCTCACTTGGCTTTGTCATTTTTGCAGGCAAACGCACTGCACTTCTCTTGCACCTTCGCTACCAAGGCATCACAGCACCGAAGGCGTGAACGCACCTCGAGTTTATAACTGCTATTGCAAAAAGCTAAAAGTTTAATAAAAGTAATTGTGCCATAATGAAGAGGTTGTCTGAACAAGTACAAATTGTTCTCCACCCTCATCTCTCCGTTCTGCGCAGTAGTGAAACGAAATGTGAATAACGAAGTTGTAATCCGCTTGATTTTGAATGAAAATTCAAAATCAAGGGGATTACAATTAAAGCTTGAATGTACGAGCGAGACATTTGTGATTCTGAAAACGAGCTTCTCCACAGAGCTCAACATCGTAATACGTGACGGTGTATCGCGTTTCCGGGAAGCCGGCTTGAGGAATTACGTTATTTGCGAAAAACCTGAATAATTAAAACTTAAAACATGTATGTTTTTTCTACAATTGAGCTTCTCCACAAGACAAACTGTACGTGCGGGAAAGCTCGACTGCTCGACTGCAATTCTCCTGCGAGCAGCATGCACAGGGTCTTCGTCCGTCGATCGGTCCCATACCTTCAAGCTGGGTAGAGGGATCGGCACTTCGAAGAAATTAACAACACCACAACGACGGGCATAATGGCAACGACAGCAATGGCGCGAAACTAACGTCATGACGATGAAGGTGGCTCGACAGCGACACGATATGGCGACGACACTTTGCTGAGTGACATTTAAGACAGTGATAATGTATCGACTTTTAAAGCCAGATGAGTTGGGATTTTAACTGACATTTGCAGTAATTTAATTAAGTGAATGAAATAGTTGCCGGTGTCTATGCAATTATTTTCTTTTCATTTCCTGAATACCAGTCGTATTTCCATTTGTGCCCTGGTTTGGACCAGTGGTTTCCGTACCTCGACCATCCAGTCCCACGAATGGTTATCCGTAATAAGTGGCTTGCGACTGGAAGCCTACTTTGCAATTGTTGCAAGAACCATCACACAAAAAAGTCACAAGAACGTTCATTACAAGTGATAGAGCCTCGCACTTCTATAATGATTTTCGTCATCGAGATTATACTGAAATAATGCTCGTCACGACCGAGCGTGGTCGCCCAGTGGACTAGAGCGTACTTTGTTGCTGAGCGTGTAGACGTGGGTTCGTTTCCGGAGGTTGTAGCCGCTTTCAAATGGGCGCCGAGTTAAGAAATAAAACGAATAAAAAATAAATGGTGATGTAGCGGCATTTATGTCGAACGTCTCTGAGATTCCGGATCCATGATTTAAACCGTGTTCACGACATTGCAAAGTGTTGTTCGGGAGCTCACGCGACACACGTCCTGACTCTTCGATGAGCGAAGTGCAACTGACGGATATGCGAGGAAAAGCGATATAGAGGGGCTCGGTTTGTGTTAATCACGACCGTATAAAGGCTAGCAGGCAACGAAGCCAAGGGAAGCGTAGTGGTAATTCGCTGTGGTTCAAATTTAAATGTAGAAAATAATGAAGAAAAAGGTAATTGAAAGTGCACGAAAAGATAAAGTAAAGCGGTGAGACGAATATTGTGGGTTCGGTTTATTTATTTTTTATTTATTTACATATACTGCCATCTTGCATAGCAAGATATTGCAGGAGTGAGTACATACATATTTCAATCAATTGAAGAATGCATTTTAGTTGCAAAAAAGAAAACAAACAATATAGAAAAAGCTATATCAGGGAGAGCTAGTTGATTAACGAACATAATTAGGCAATTGGTCTGCGAATTAATCACTCGATAGCTCGCGCAAGGACCCCTCAAGGCAATTTCAAATCTTAATTGTATGTGGAAAAAAAGGAAAACCTAAAACAGTCGATCGATGAATTCAAAGGAAGAATGTTAAGACGATGACTTCTTTTGGTGGGCCGAGAAGAAGAGTTAGTGAAAACGATAGGTGCATTGACATAAGTTTTCCCATGAGCAACTTTATGTAGTAGAACAACACGGTCACAAGTACGTCTATGGGCCAGAGGGTTTAGTAGCAGCTTACTAGCATGTGATGTCGGTGAGAAATGGCGGTCATAACGATTATATATAAAGCTTATTGCTTTTTTTCTGAATAGACTCAAGCATGTCTATGTTTTTGGAATGATGAGGTGACCACACCACCAACGCATACTCAAGTAGAGGCCTTATTAGTGATCTGTATGCCGTTAATTTACATTCTTTAGTTGCACCTCGTAAGTTTCTTTTAAGAAAATAAAATTTGCTCAACGCCTTGTTGGTTATACATTTTATGTGAGCATGCCATTTCAGATCAGGGGAGAAAGTAACACCAAGGTATTTGAACGTGTGGACGCTTGCAAGCTTGTGCGCTTCATTAAAATATGTAGATTGTAATGGTTGTTTTTTTATTTGAAAATGTAATTTTAACTGCTTTCTTAAACTTAAGTTAAATTTGCCACGTTCTGCTCCATTCGCAAAAACGGCCAAGACGTCATTGAACTCTTAACTGATCATGAGTACTGGTTATATATATATATATATATATATATATATATATAGTTGAAGAAAGGACGCAGTCATCAGCATATAGTCTTATTTTAACAGAAGTTCCTGCAATTACTTCAACGACATCATTTACATAGACAACAAACAGCAATAGACACAAGAAAGACCCCTGTGGTACACCAGATGTAACATTGACACGAGATGAGTGAACATGGTTAGGTGCAACAAACTGGGTTCTTGTACCTAGGTAGTCCTGTATCCAACCTAGTAGTTTAGAATGATAAATTATTGCCTTGAGTTTAATGAGGAGTTTGTTATGGCACACTGTATCAAAAGCTTTACTGTAATCAATGAAAATGGCATCAAGCTGTCCTCTAAGGTTAAGCGTGGATGCAATGTCATAGGATAATTCTAGAAGTTGTGTTACCGTCGAGAATCCAGAACCGAAGTCATGTTGAACTTGCGGGAGAATATTATGTTCAGATAAGTATTCAATTATATATTTATGAATAATGTGTTCCAATAGTTTGCAAGATGTTGATATTAAAGAAATAGGTCTATAGTTAGGCATTACCTGCTTATTGCCGTCTTTGTGAATGCGAACAACCTTAGCACATTTCCAGAGTATTGGAACAGTCGATGATTCCACAGACATTGAAAAAATTAGGGATAAATACCGAGAGCTCTATTCAGAATATTGCCGCAAGAACATATCTGGTATATTAATTATCTGGCCCAGTACTTTTCATAGTGTCGATCTTGAGTATAAGGTTATGTACACCAGCTATATACTATAGAAAAGGGGATGACGAAGAAACAGTGCGCAAGACGTGTGGGTGCGTCCATAATCACAGGTGAACACTGATTTAAAGTAGTTATTAAATGCTTCAGTTATGCTAAGATTATCTGAGCATGGTTGGTTGGCAATAATGAATGAAGAAGAGCTCTCACTTGGTGGACTGATGATTTGCCAGTACTTTGATGGTTTGTTTTTAAGGAAAAATTACAGTGCTATTAAAAGAGAAACTTTTCGCATTTGTCATAGCAGATTTTAAGTTGTTTTTAAGTGTAGACAATACTGAAGCTTTCATTGTACTGTTAGCAAAGGGTTGTTTGCGGAGACGCCGGATGCGACGAATCAAGTGTATATAATCTCACGTCTGTACCACGGGTGCTTGGGATTGCGCTTTACACACTTGGTTGGAATATAATCAGTGATACATTGATAGACAATTGAGCAAAAACGGTTCACTAACAGGTCAACAAACGAATGGTTGGCGCAGCTCAAAAACTCATCAAAAGAGCTTGCGAGTAACTCAGTTATGTAGTTGTCATCGGCACGCTCAAAGTTTAATACAGTCTGATGTCTGATGAAGCTTAGGCACAGTTGCTAAATTCAAATAAACAGTGACATCCTTATGGTCCGACAGGCTTTGAACAATATTACAGTCATAGCCATTTTGTCTAAGTTGCTCATTTATGGCTATGACTGTAATTGTGTCTAAGTTGCTCATTTATGACCGGACGTTATTCTGGTTAACCTCCATGCCTCCTGTCTTTCTCATTTTCCCGCCCTCCTTGCTCATTTATGAAAACAAGATCTAAAATTGAGCTTTCGGCGGTTGCGGAATTCACAATTTGCGTCAAATCGAAAGAAATAGTCATGTTAATCAAATAATCAAAAATGACTTTGTAACGGTCACTTGCAGATAGCGTTGGCCAATCTATGTCAGGTGTGTTGAAGTCACCAGCAACTAACATTTTACAACAGTTGAGTTTGTGTTTGGTTATACAATCAGTAAGATCAGAAAAAGACACTAAAATCTGTGTCAGAGGGTCGATAAACAGCCCCTACAGCCAAAGTGCGACTGCGAAGCCTGATTTTGCACCATACAGACTCGCAGTTAGGAACGTCAGGCAATACTGTAAACTGAATACCTTGGTTCACAAAGGGTGCCACTCCACCACCGCGCCGGCCACTTCTATCGTTCCTGAGGACGCTGTAACCTGGCGGTAAAATTTCAGAATCTAAGATGTGTTCACCAAGCCACGTTTCAGTCACGCAAATCACAAAAGGATGATAACATGCAACGAAGTGATGAAAGCCTTCAATTTTGTTAAGGAATTAGTATCGCAATGCAGTCAAGTTCCATGTACTGCAGAGGTTTGCTTTTTGGTTTTAATGATGGAATCACCTGCTTTACTCAGCCTATAATGTACATTGTCTATCAGCAGTGGATCATATTGCAGACGAACCGCAGTGGCATTTTTCCTTTGCTTTACAGAAAGTCTCCAAAGAGCTTGGCGTATCTTTCGAACATCGTTCAGAGAAGTCTTACTTTATATATATTTCTGTTCCTTTAAGCTTTCGGGCATTCTTTAATATTGCAAGCTTTGACCTGTAATAAAAAAAATTGAAGATAGCAGGGCTTGGTTTATCACCTCTACGTGCCATAAACCAGTGCCAACGTTCAATGTCTGCACACTGAACACCAAGTTCACCAGATATTAAGTTTGTGAACGCACCAAGCAGTTGCCCGGAGGGCTCAGAATGGGGTTCAGGTAGTCCGTACACAACAAGATTATTTCTACGAGACCTGTTTTCAAGATCGCCAGACCGACTCTCCAGCTTCAATACCAGGTTTGTAATATGAGCGACAGTTGAAAATTTTCAAGTTCCTGAATGCGCGGAATCACTTCTGTTACTGGTAATACTGACGTCTCAAGCCTATTTAGCCTTTCTTCGATGGAAGCAAATTTGGCTGTCCAAGAAGATGTCTCGGAACGAATTTTTTTCTGCCCTGCGATCAATTGCGATAGTGTTTGTTGTAACATATCGGGACGAGGATTGGTCTCGACGTCACCAGATAACAGCAACAACATTCTACGGACAGAAAAAAACATAATGCTCTCATCAGTGGGCCAGGTAGCAGCACTACACATGGATCATCACTTCTAGAACAGGGGAAATCGTACTTCGGGACTACCTGAAAGACAGTGCAACCATGTGCTCATCGTGCGGCCGCAAGAGCCTCAAGTTAACTTGTCGCCAGTGGGAACTGGCGGCAAGTTACCTTTTTCTTTTTGTAACTTTTTAAAATTTCGTACTAAAATTTAGCAGGAGTACTGAGCATGCTACTTTGTATTTTTCATTTATAGTATGTGGACACAGTTATTGTTATAAATGCGTACATTTAACCTGCTTGTCAAACCTGTGCATATTGAGATATTTTTATGCATGTCTACATGCTCCTTTCTTCATCGTATAAATCGGACATCATTCAGTCATATGCCCGCCTGCTATGGTCTTGAAGTGAGACTGGCAGTACTGCAAAATAAATAAATAAATAAATAAATAATAAATAAATAAATAAATAAATAAATAAATAATAAATAAATAAAGAAAGAAAGAAAGAAGAAAGAAAGAAAGAAAGAAAGAAAGAAAGAAAGAAAGAAAGAAAGAAAAAAGAAGGAAAGAAAGAAAGAAAGAAAGAAAGAAAGAAAAAAGAAGGAAAGAAAGAAAGAAAGAAAGAAAGAAAGAAAGAAAGAAAGAAAGAAAGAAAGAAAGAAAGAAAGAAAGAAAGAAAGAAAGAAAGAAAGAAAGAAAGAAAGAAAGAAAGAAAGAAAGAAAGAAAGAAAGAAAGAAAGAAAGAAAGAAAGAATCCTCAGATAGTCAAAATTATGCCAGCGCCTTACATTAAACGTCGTCAATTTCGCTCCAAAGTTCATCGCGGCCCAACGCGGATCTCCTGTCGCACTGCACCGACGAGTGTGTTATTTATGCTCGTCCCGCCTACTTATATTCCGGTTCTCCACGACACATTTCCAGCTCTTCACATCGGAGGTGTAGTGCGGTAATTGAGTGGACGCGAATAATTTTCAACCAGCCGAGAAAGCGAAGAAAGATGCGAACGCCTCGTGTGGAGAGCAGACAGGGCGTCCTTCTGTGCTATTCTCACGGACGGCGCTTGTTTCTTTCTGCTCTCGCCGCTGCGGCTGAACGTTCTCTGGAAGACCCAAACCGTGCGGGCACGGAGGCGAAAGGGTCGGGAATCAATTAGAACATCGCGCGCTGCGCTGTCACGCAACAACGGAGGAAAGGCGGCGGCCTGACGCGTGCCACTATGCCACCACCAAGAGAGGCAAGCGCTGGGCACCAACGCGAGCGCCAACAGCAGCAGCAGCGGCGGCTACTGCTGCGGCATATACTTTCGAGGACATAACATCGGAGCGGGCGCCGTTTCTGTCTTGGCGCGAGCACCCCGGCCGCCCCAACAAAAGGGCAGTGCTGGGCGCGCGCAGCGGCGCCAAATTTAATTACGGCCGAGGTGAGCGGAATGCAGGAAAGCGATGAGACGAGGGAAAGGGCGCGGGAGAGGGGTAGACCACCAGCTGCGCGCCCGCTGGCCTCGGATCATTGTGCACGCTCTGGCTAGCCACGGGGATGCGAGGATAAATAGACGAGGGGGAAGGGGGGGGGGGGGGTATTTCTGCTGGGTCACGCAGTAAAGAAAGCACGGCTATTCCCTTTGCCGGCTCTGCCCTAAAGACAACTGCAGTCGACTTGCCGCACTGTAATAGACAGTTTGAACAGTTCGAAATATATGGCGAATTCTAGCGGCAAGACCTGTGGTCGAGCTCATTGTGCGTCGCTTTTCACGTGGCCGAAATACGCACTGTCACACTATAGGCAGCTGGGCACGTTAAGTCACTCGAGAAGCATAAATGGATTGTTCGCAAGAGGCTTGCTCCCAACGGAGCGCAGACTTGTCCGTGATTTTCACTTCGTGCACTGCTTAAAAGTTTAATCACACCGGTTGCAAAGTCCGAGCGGTGACGCCTGAGCGACGTCGATTGAAACCCATGCACATTAGGAGGCTGGAACTGCGCGCTCAGGACATCACCAAGCGCGATTCACTTGCGAAACAATGGCGCAGGAGAGCAAAACATACAGGGAGCGGCGATTGACCAGTCTCGGTGGACTCGTGAAAATGTTCTTAAGGCACTTTTCGTTTGTTAGTATCTTATACCCGTGCCACACGGGCAAAGTAAAGTGCACTTTATATAGTATATATCGGCGGTCCTCAACTTGTTCTAGAGCTTCTTTGTTAAAAGTTTCTGCCCCATATGTTAGCACCAGTAGAATGCAATGATTGTACACTTTTCTTTTCAACGACAGTGGTAAGCTCCCAGTCAGGATTTGGCAATTCCTGCCGTATGCACTCCAACCCAATTTTATTCTTCTGTAAATTTCTTATGATGAGGGTCCCCTGTGAGTAATTGACCTAGATAAACGTACTCCTTTACAGACTCTAGAGGCTGACTGGCGATCCTGAATTCTTGTTCCCTTGTCAGGCTATTGAACATTGTTTGTCTTCTGTATATTAATCTTCAACCCCACTCTTACACTTTCTCGGTTGAGGTCCTCAATCATTTGCTGTAATTCGTCCCCATTGTTGCTGAATAGGACAATGTCATCTGCAAACCGAAGGTTGCTGATATATTCGCCGTTGATTCTCACTCCTAAGCCTTCCCAGTCTAAGAGATTGAATACTTCTTCTAAGCATCCAGTGAATAGCATTGGTGAGATTGTGTCTCCTTGCCTGACCCCTTTCTTGATAGGTAACTTTCTACTTTTCTTGGGGAGAACCAAGGTTGCTGTGCAATTCTTGTAGATATTTGCCAATATATATTCACGTATGCATCCTGTACTCCTTGGTAACGCAATGCCTCGATAACTGCTGGTATGTCTACTGAATCAAATACTTTTTCATAGTCTATTAAAGCCATATAGAGAGGTCGATTGTACTCCGCGGATTTCTAGATCACCTGATTGATGACTTGCATATGCTCAATCGTAGAATATCCCTTCCTGAAGCCAGCCTGTTTTCTTGGTTGACTGAAGTGAAGTGTTGCCCTGATTTTATTGGAAATTATCTTGGTTAATATTTTATGCAATACTGAAAGCAAGCTAGTCGGTCTATAATTCTTCGATTCTTTAATGTCTCCCTTCTTATGGATTAGTATAATGTTGCTGATCTTCCAGCTTTCTGGTACACTTTATGTCGTGAGGCATTGCGTATAAAGGGCCGCATTTCAAACATGATATCTATTCCATCTTTGATTAAATCGACTGTTATTCCAACTTCTCCAGCAACTTTTCCCCTGGTCGTGTCTTGCAAGGCCCTTCTAACTTCATCCCTAGTTATAGAAGGAGCCTCTGTATCCTGTTCATCAATGCCTGCCGAATGAAAGTAGCTTGGCTACTTCGAATGAAAGTAGCTTGGCTGCTCTGGGTACAGGTCAGTATAGAATTCTTCCGCTACTTTTATGTCATCGAAATTGCTGACATTACCCTGCCTATCTTTCAGTGCACACATCTTGCCTTGTCCTATGCCAAGCTTTCTTCTTACTTATTTCATGCTGCGTCCATATTTTACGGCTTCCTCAATCTTTCTCACGTTATAATTTCGAATATTCCTTACTTTCTTCTTGTTGATCAGTTTTGACAGTTCAGCGAATTATATCTAATCTCTTGAGTTTGACGCTTCCATGCTTTGCCGTTTCTTTATTAGGTTCTTTGTTACTTGGGAGAGCTTACCTAACTGTTGCCTTGGTGCCTTACCTCCCACTTCAATTGCTACTGTAAGAGTAAAAGCAGACCAATTCAGGCTGGTGCTCGCAACCAAATACGGAGCTTTAGAACAGGAAGATGAAGACAACGTAGAGGTAATGAATGAAACCGTAACTGGGCTGATCTCAGAAGCAGCACCAAGGCAACCAGTAGGTATAGCTCTCCCAAGTAACAAAGCACCTAATAAGTCATGAAAGTGTCAAACTCAAGAGATCAGATAGAATTCTCTGAACTGTCAAAACTGATCAGCAAGAATAAACTAAGGGATATTCGAAATTATAACATGGAAAAGATTGTGAAAGCAGTAAAATACGGACGCAGCATGAAATCAGTGAGAAGAAAGCTTGGCATATGAGAAGGCAAGATGTATGCACTGAAAGATAAGCAGGGTAATATCATCAGCAATTTCGATGACATAGTTAAAACATTGGAAGAATTCTAATTCAATGAATTCTAATCTAATATAATGTGTATATATGGACGTCTTTGCAAAATTAATCTGTGATTTGCTGGCACGGTTCCAATTTTCACAGCGCTGCACGTTATTGGTGAGGCAGCGTGCAACGCAGTCGGTGTATGCAGTTCACAGCTAAGCCCAGTCTTCTGTCGCACTTCGTCCGCGTCACACAACCCGACAGGCGTGTCAACAAGGTTTCATTTAGCGCAGGACGACGGATCAAGGCTCAGTGAGAGAGACGAGGGCTCGCCTTTCAAGTACGCGTATATAGCGCTGCTGGACTGACAGCCTGTAACACCAGACGGGGGACGAGAGCGCAGACTCACACCAAGGACAAGCGCGGACAGGGCGCGCACTTGTGCAGGCTGGCTGATGGCGTACATGTCTACTGTTGCACCACGTCAGCGTGCTCGTTCGATCTTCTGAGCGACGCTTCCATCTCGCTTTTTTTCTTTCTTTAAATGCGTAAGCATTTCTATGCCTACCCAACGAGAAACCTGTCCGTCCGTCACGTAACACGAATGCAATGGCTCATACCCCCGTAAGCAATGGCACATACCCCCGTAAGGCTGAGGCTACAAGCGCTCAGCAAAGTGAAGCAAACAGTGCATATATTCATTGAAATCACCCATACAGCACACAGAACGGCATACGTTAACACGCTCAATACAAGCATGCGAACCATCAATAAAGCATTGCTTACCCCCCTCAACAGTTGTAGAGGTGGTTTTGCGGCAGCTTCGCTGGACATCCACTTTCATAGGTTAATAACGACCGATAAGGGTTGATAAGGGTCTCTCGAGTCTGATAAGGGGGATAAAACCGATAAGGGTTGATAGGGGTCGGGTGTATTTCGATAAGGTTGATAACAACCGATAAAACTTGATAACTGTTTATGCTGGTCGGAATCAAGTTTGATAACATTGATAATGACACCGCGCTGCGTGGAGATGAGCAAGTGGCACATGCTTACGCATACTTACACAACTCCAGTGGAATTTCTGCGGGAATGTTTTTGTTCGGCCTATAACTGCGCGAATCGACGCACAAGGTTGCAGTTATGCAAACTTTTACAAGTGGGGTTCTGTGCAGTGTGCGATTTTATTTGATTAAGTTAAAAAAACGGTCAGCCCTTCCACTGGGGTGGAGATGGAAGACCAGCGAAGCTGTACTATGGTGGGAATTATGTATTTCCAATTATGCTATTAAGATGTGATGGTGTAATTGGTTATTTGAACTATTAAAGAACGATAAATATATCTGATCTGGTGGTTTTCATTTATTTAGTGACCACAGGGACCATGACCTTATGGTCGCTACGGTACACCACCATAGGGTGTACGGCAAAGGTTGGCACTTTCTTCATAAACACGTCACCAACGCCGGGCGCGTTCGGTGCGAACGCGGGCAAAACGCCGCCGCCATCGACAACAGTTGTGCGCGTTGTTTGTGTGACCGCACACAACCGCTGTCAAAACGCTGGCTGTTACGGGAGAGGCGGACGAGAGCCCAGAGAGAGTCGGCGGCAGAGGCCGGCAGGGTTGTGCGCTGCGCCGCAGTGGGAGAGCGGGCACGCCCACGCAGTCTAGGGTGCCTCGATGCCCTCCTCGCCCACCGCTCCCCTTCCACTGGAAGTCGCGTTTGCTCTCCGCCGTGCGTTCGCTCCCCGTGAAAGCGCGCGTCCCTCACCCTCGCGCGCTTTCGCTCGCACTTACAGCATACGGCCAATGAGAGTTTTTTTCTATTGCCGGACGCGACGATCGAAATGTGAGCCCTTAACAGCTTCGCTGTAAAAAAATAATTCTGCGGCTTTACATGCTAGAACTACGATATGATTATGATGCACTCCGAAGTGGGAGACTCCAGAATAATTTTGACCACCTGGGGTTCCTTAACGTGCACGGTACACGGCGTTTTTGCACTTCGCTCCCATCGAAATGTGGCGCAGGGTCGGGATTTGATCCCGCGCCCTCGGGCTCAGCACCGCAACGCCAAGGCCACTACGCCACCGTGGACGGTGGGTCAATGATTGCGCAACACTCGGTATACGTGAGAGACGCCATGATGGATGACTCCGGATTAATTTTGGCCACCGGCTGGGGATATTTACCGTGCACCTAAGTATGAGCACACGAGCGCTCTTTAATTTCACCCCCGCCGAAATGCAGCCGCCGCGTTCGGGAATCGAATCCACGACCTCGTCAGCTCAGCAAGCAGAGCGCCAGAGCCTCTGCGCCACAGCGGCGTGCGTGCAAAGTTAATGTTACCAGAATATATGTAATAAAAAAATAAACAAAGCAGAGCCAACTTGCCGGCCTCGGTTAATTCGAGTTATTATTGACGCGATGCCGACGTAGTTCTTCATTAAGAGTGTTCGCCAAGAGTCAGAATTTTGAATCGGAATAAATGCGAATATTTGAGACACATGTTTGGAACATTGAATCGAATACCGCACATTTTTATCGCTTGTAAATGTTTATCGCTTGTAAATGTACAAAAATACGGATGAAGACGTGGCAATCCTCTTAAACACGCAATACTATTTGTCCAACTGGGCAACTTGTAATTATAGCGAAACGCCTCAGTCTCGATCGGCTGGCTTGCTATATAGGACACTGGACCGCAGTGTCTTCCCGCGAAAGGCAGGCTCCAGTGATCGTTGTGCACACATGTATTCGAAAAAAATAATTATTTATGCGAAGAAATCGAATATCAAATGCTCCGATCGAAGCATTTGGTTCGAAAGCGAACTATATCGCGCTGTGCTGTGGCATGCTCTGAACTATACTCGTTTTAAGATTCGGTAAGATATGCGTAGTATTCCCAGACGTTCTCTCTCTTTTTAAATTTTGTTCACTGACATCGTGACTTCTTTTTAAAAGGGTGCAACCTCTACTTCTACTGTACGTGCATAGATCTGGGGAAAAAAACATCAGTATTAATAACGAAAACGTACAAAATCGTATGAACGAAGCGCAACTAACAATTAAACTTTATTACCGTTCATGCGTTCAATACAAGTACATCGCCGCAAAGTCACGTGTTACTGCAGTGTCTACCTTCTGCTCCCGTGCCATTTTTATCATGCACGGTATTCAGTGCGTCATTGTACTTGTAAGTTGTGCTTTGACAAGACTTGGTTGCGAATTTTTTTTGTATCTTCCACGATATTCGAACATTATTTCGAACATCGATATTCTGTATAGCATGATCCCATGTATCTACAGCGTGACGTCATACATGAAATATGAAGACTGATTTGAAGTCAGCAAAGAGCAAGACTCCTTCCTGTGCCGCCATTATCTTCTGTGATCTGCGATTGAAAATTTGAAGGAACGTTGAAACAAGAAATGTATATATACTCGGAAAGACATAAGCTACGCGAACTTCTCTCAAGTCAAAACAGTTTCCGAGCACCGGGCGAGTTTATTAAATAGATAACGCCGTCTCACGTTGTCACTGCGCGCGTGCGCGCTGTGTGTACAAATAATCGGACGTATGAGCAGCTCACTATACACCGCAGGGATAACAAAACGAAAAGCTGCAACGTTTGAGTGATTGAGTGTTGAAGCGTGACCGCCACTACTAAAACATATCAATATTTGTCTTAATGAGCTTAGCCACAAACCCAGGTGCATATATTCAAGCCGAAGCAGATAAGTGGTCGATAAACTACGAAACAAAACAAGAACGCGTTATATACCAAGCTGTCACGCACACCTTCGCTACTAATTAATGATGTCCGCGCACATGCCTCGGAGCATTTCCAGAGGACACATGTACGCGAACCTTGAGGCAACGAACGCAGCGCCGGCCGAAACTAGATTTGCGCCTATATATACGTCGACCAATCAACGGCGCGCGCCCTTGCTCCGCCGTTCCGCTCGAAGTATGCAGAAACGCTCACGGAATTCGCACCGCTGAACGACACGCCGGGTCGCTCTCGAATTAACGGCCCTGTAAGCACATTGTTTGTGTGTGTATACGCGGAGTCGCACGAGCTCATCGCGTGACAATCAACACGTGATTCATCAAGAGCCCAAGAGGAGAGCGGGCTCCTTCGGTGCGGCGGGCGAGCGAGCGAGTCAAGAAAAGAATCACGCCGGCGGTGCATGGCCTCAGTCCGGAAAAGCAGCATGTGCGACCTCCTCCAAGGTGCCGCGGTTGCGAACATGCGCGGTTTTGGGCGCAAGAAGCGTGGGCGCTGCCGCCCGCGAGCACGTGTTTCTCTCGGCAGCATCCAAGAGACGCAAAAGGGCCCGGATCCCAGGCCGGTCTGCGTGGAGCGGCTAATTAGCGAGACAGCGCGCGGCTCCATCAATTTCCAACGCCGCGGCAGCTTTTCTTGGCCTCCGCGCGGTCGCACGAAACGAGGAGGCCTACAGTAAGAAAGATGGCAGATGATGGGATGGGGTGGGTGTCTGCTCGCGCGCCTAGTGCTCGTTAGCGCGTCGTATGTGTGTACCTCAGCATCGGCACGCTGGCCCTGCGCCGCTGCTTCCGTGATTTTCTTGCTCGTTGTTGTTTTTAGGAGCGTTGGAGGCCCTATCGCAGAATATGACGCACTGCGATGATTACTAGACTTGCCCCCAGGATGTTGGCTTTGAAACTGTTGGAAAGAATCGCGCACTGTGGTGGAGACGCTTCGGAGTATGCACACTGCACGGATTATGCACACTGCATGTGCATGTACCGAGGCTGCGAGCGAGGCTTCTGTGTGGAGGGGCTCACACAAGTTTCTAAGAACTGTTCTTACCATCGAATAAATGCGGAAATAAATTATTAGTACTACTTGAGATTTAGTTAAACTACTACATTTGATTTGTTACCAGAAGTGCAAATGCGCAGAAACGCGGAAAGCCCGTTGATGAAAATTCGTCACCGGCGTAAAGTAAACCTTTTTGCATGACATCAATGTCATGCGGATAAGCCTGCACAACGTCCCGTTTTTTTTTTTTTTCTCTCTTTCTTTTTTGCACTTCCGACGAGGACGACGTGGTTTTCGAGCAACTTCGCCCTCTGTCGCCCACAATGTGCGCCAGAAATATCGATGTTACGTTTTCGTCGCTTGCAAAGGACAGCCTGCATATGCAAAGATCAGTAAGCTTTCGAACATGTCTGAACGTGTGTAACAGGCACCGTGACGCTGGCTTCTCCGCAATAATAGTCATGGTAAGGCGAAGCTTGCTTTTGTGATTCCCTCGTGATTACAGACGATAGCCCTTACGTTAGGAACAATTAGGCGTGCGTGCAACCGAAAAAGTTATCATCGCGATGTTAGGCGTAGTTTTATAAAATCAACCAATCAAATAAGCTAGCAAACAAAGACACGTCAGTCACATTAGAGCCTGGGTTGATTCGATACTGATATCTGGCCGAGAGCACCATCAGGCATGCGTTAAATGCACGAAGGTAGAGCCTCGCGACCCACCGTGCATACTGAACGCTGACGCACGGCTTATCCAACGGCCGTGGTTGACGATACTGGCAGTGTACGTTAGCGGAGTAGTGGTGTGACGAATGGCGCGTAACAAATTCATGGCAGGTGGATTGAACGTATGCGCGTAGGGAAGGTAACGTTGAGGCAAGCCTTGGTCGTCATTGATAGAACGAAAAAATAAATGTCGGACATGCCTAAGGCAAACCAAAAATCTTTAAAGGCGTTCAAATGCATTTGTTTCGAGTTCACGATTATCAATAAACACGTAATCAAATGATACAGCACAACAAAACCGAACGAAAAGCCTTGTGAATTTGGGCTAATCAAGGTTCCTGAAATGCTGTTGCACGCAGCCACTAAATTCTGCTCCACTCTCCCCGCCCTCCATTATGATTGGCAATAGTACTCTCTAAATGTTATTCGACATAACTTATTTTATCCTGGAAGTGGTGTCCTTTTCTTTCTCTATCTTGTTAATTGGAATGGTTGGCTTCTGATGTGATAAGTTTCCTTACGGTCACGAAAGTATAACTGACCCATGTCGTGAAACAAAAGACTTCGTTCGTTATCATTACAGATAACACCACCATAATTACCGTATTATATGCACAACCGTCAACGACGATGACTATCGTATAGGATATGACGCATAAAGTGCCAGAAATAAAAATAAAAAGAACGATAGTTTCATGTGATAATTCCAATCCATACGAAATTTCATGACACTAACAACGAAAACGTAACACCGCCCACAATATAACACGTACCACGCTTCTGAGCAATTCACCACAGAGCTGCCTTCGTCCGGCCTGCCGCTATTCGCCTGGAGACATCGCTTATGGCAGCCTCCTTCTCTCTTTGATCTTTTTCTTCTTTTCGGTTATCAAGTCTGAGGAAATACCGTCCTGCAACGCAGAAAGTGGGGCATGTTCCGTGGTACGCTATTCATCAGTAATGCATTGACCCGCCCTGTCGTATCACGATGACGTTACATTGTTCTCGGTATTGCTGCACTTACAATGCTATAACCTGCGCACGCGCTCCTTATACGTGCGCCCGAACGATATGAATGAATAAAAACGTTTCGCGACGCGTGTGCTGACAACGGAGGCCATAAGCGAATGCTATCGAGTGGTTGATGTATAGAGGACGTATGATGACACACAATATAGTAGAATCTTGTGTAGCGACAAGCATCAGGCCTATGATGTGAGTCATCAAGAGAGTAGAGTGTTTTAGATTACGGGACCTAAGCGTGTTTTGTACCAAATAACCGAAATTTGGTGCGTATTGCTGGGACCCAAGTGGCTTGCATACGTAAGCGACACGCAAATCGTTTGCGCCCTTTAATCTAAAGCATTGTAACCGAACGACTCGCAAAGAAAAGTCGAATTGAAGGGATGCAGTCCTGCACGAATCTCGTGCAGCTTACCGCCCGATAACGCACTCTCGCTCGCGGGAACGATGTCACGTGTGTCGTATATCGTTGCCCGCAAGCTCGTATGAGGTGTAGAATTCACAAAGCTGTTCGGTTTTGTTGTTTGTGTGCCATTTGATTACGTGTTTATCAGTGATGTACTGCGACTTGTGATATATTCATACTTTTCCAATATGTTCCTACATATGTCCCCAGTTCTTAGCTCTGAGCTTGTGCCGTGCATCCTTCTTGGTTCCTTGTGCGTTGCGCTATTTTTTGTTATCAAATAATGATAACGCTTCCGCGGTGGCACGGTCCTTGCCTGCGCATGTTTCCGATATACCGGTAGGTTAGATTTGCCTAAACAGGTCGTAAGCTTCGAGAAACGAGAAATGCCGCGTGCTTATGCGGTCGCCAACTTGCCCGGAGACGATTAATGACGTTATCTAAACCGTGTACACTTGTTCGCTTGAGCGAAAGCACGCCGCTTCGCCGCCTGCGATAGCCACGCTCCGCTGCGCCTCCTCGGCGAACCTCCTCGCTTCTTCGATCGGTGTTTCTTTTCCAGTGAAGGTGGCCATCGTGCAGACATTTCTTGCCAGTATTTGAGACCTACGTTGTTGTGGTACCACTTAGTTTGATTTAGAACAACGGATCTGTTGCCGGAAATGTTAGGACCCGTGTTCACAGAAATAATCTTTACCTAAGAGTATACAGCATCGTGTTCCGATGTTCGCCACTGATGATCGCGAAGTAGGCGTCTTATAAGGATACGACCGCCGCGGCGATAGCCAGTCGATGAGGGAACCTATATGCAAGATAACTTTTGTGAACACGCAGTCCGGATTCATTGAATATGCCATATATATATATATATATATATATATATATATATATATATATATAACAACGTTTTCTTTTCTTGCTTTGTTGAATTGTTTGCGTTCTTTAATGTGTAATTTTTACGGAATTGCTTTTTTATTGTACTTTCTTCCGTTATAGGTGCGAAGCATAAGTAACGCTTGAAAATAAACAATCAGGTGGCTGCATTCGGCGACGCCTTTAGACCATTCAAATGCGTATGCTTTGGATGTGCGACAACGCTCATATGCACATTGCACGTGACTCTTGCGGTGTGGACTGACGATGTCCAACGCAGTATACAAATAACAAAATTGAGGAGTGGATAGGTATCAGCTTTTCTTTTGCATAAGGGTGCACGTTGTGTGCATTTGTGACCTTGTTGTTAATGAGGACAAAGTATGTGTGAAGAAAGATTTTCACAGCAATGACGATAATTACTTATGTGTTTTCGTTTTTGTCCCAAAGTGCTTTTCATATATATATATATATATATATATATATATATATAGAGAGAGAGAGAGAGAGAGAGAAGAGAGAGAGAGAGCGGGCATGATGTATACTACGAGCGCCCAGTGAAACTTACTCTGACGGTCAGGAAACACGAGCGCGACAGCTCGTTGCATGATGTATTACGAGTGCTGCCTATTTTCACACGCATCGCGTATCAGAGTACGCGTTTCAAAGCACACAATATAGACTTTTGAAGTTAACTTCTCGGAGACATAGAATACGCCAGATGGATATCGGTCTTGTGCGTACGTGCTGCGGAGGCAAACCTTATGGACGATCTTGGAGTGACTGTGACGCGGATCGTTTCGAGCAGTGTCACGCAACAGTTTGTATTCACAAGAACGGTATTTATGGTGCTCACCAAGGTTCAGCTTCTTAGGGATGCGCTGAAATTGCAAGTGTTGTGCCCCAACTGCGCACTGAGCACCTAACCTGCGACCCTTGGGTGAACACGACTGACGGGGGACTGCTCTGGTACTCAGGAAGAGTTATTCGTTCGGGGCGCAGTCTTGTTTGTGCAGCGGGAAACCAACGCGCACGAAAGTCCGAATAGCGAGCCGGTCGACCGGTGGACATTTAATACGGGGTTGGGGTGCGGGTTAGGGGGGGGGGGGGGGGGGGGTGTAGCGCTTGTGTCGGGTCCCGGCAGCCTGCAGCGCCCGCTGCGCGCGTTCGGCGCTGTGGATAAACGAGGCCTATTTGCCTGCGCCGCGGCAGCAGTGGGCTCGGGGTGCCTCTCGGCCCGAAGGGGGGGGGGGGGGGGGGGGGCAGCACCCATTGAGACGTCCCGCCGGGGGCGCCCCCGTCCGGTTCCGGGAAGGAGGAGGGGGGGGGGGTGCTGTTGGCCACCCAGGACGGCGGTCACGTGACCCACCGGCGGCCGGCCAATGGGGGTCGGCGGCCGATCCATTTGCCGAGGCGCCCGGCGATGACTAGCCAGATGCCCCGAGCACGGCGCCCCTTTGTTCGACGTGGGTGTCCCGCCACTGATAGGCGCCTCTCTCGCGCGCGCGAGGCGCAGGCGAAGCCCTTCCCCTCGCGCTGCCTTCACGTGTAATAAGCGACGCGCTGTTTCTGCTGCCGCTCTCCTCCTATTCACCGTCCTCCTCTGTGCTAGGGTGCTGCGGAGGGGGGAGACCAAAGGGGGGGGGGGGGGCGAACCCGAAACATCGGCAGCAGCCACCCTGCGTCCGTAATTTAGCACCACGGCGCGGCGCACTTCTCTCGGGCGCCGTTGTGCGGCCGAACGCCTAGCTGCTCTTCTCCTCCGGCACGTTCGAACGGCGGCCCTTCTTCACGCGACCGCGCTGCTATGGCCGATGCGTTGTTGCTGTGTCCGGTTGGCGAGCGGCGGACATCGGCCGGGACGCGGCCCTCATCAGGGCTTCGCGCGCCGCCAGATTCCGTCCCGACAACAACAACACCGGTAGCGTGCTCGTGGTGGGGCCCTGTTTGCGTTGGCCGCCACCCTTCTCGCGTTCGGCATTGCGCACGTTAAAGAAAGCAACAAACTCGGGCGCGCTGCCCCCTCCCCCGAAGGCAAGCGCCTCCTGGCAGGGGGCGAGGAAGAACGCCCTTCCTCGTGCGCCGCGTGCGGAGTGGCAAGCCGGAATTATATTGTGAGCCGAAACCCCTCGTGGTTCGGATTAACACGCAGTCATCCGCGTACGCTGGATTTAATTGGTGTACACGCCACTCTCTGCATCTAGCCATTATGGTCGCGGGTGCTATAAACCAACCCAGGCAGCAGGTGAGCAATTCAGCAGCGAAAGAGAGAGAGGAAATTGGTTTTAAAGCAATCCGGGCGTTTGATCCGCGATCCGCGCACTTAGGTCAATTGCTTGACATATCTATCTATCTATCTATCTATCTATCTATCTATCTATCTATCTATCTATCTATCTATCTATCTATCTATCTATCTATCTATCTATCTATCTATCTATCTATCTATCTATCTATCTATCTATCTATCTATCTATCTATCTATCTATCTATCTATCTATCTATCTATCTATCTATCTATCTATCTATCTATCTATCTATCTATCTAGCCGGGAGTTAGATAGATAGATAGATCAGTTGAGTCACGTGTCGTTGCCGTTTGGCGCACTTCGGTCAAGCAATTATGATCGGCTGTCTGAAAGCGCCATTTTTTTAATGTCCGAGTGAGAAAGAAGTGAGCGATTACATGCTCGTTTGCGCAGATTACTTTTATTGCGATAGCAATTATATGGACACTCAAAGCGTATTTCTGCCGTCGGCGTTGCCGTCGCTGTCGCCGCCGCCGTGAGGTTCCGTATGACGTCAAACGGCGATGAAATCCTCGACGCGGGCCGTATGCTTTGAAGTGAAAGCGCGCGAGGGACGCGCGCAATCACGGGGAGCGAACGCACGGCGGAGAGCAAACGCGCGTTCTGCACCGTGCTCCCTGAAGGGCTGCAGAATTAAGCGTCTCTTTCCTCCTTTACAATCACCATATATATATATATATATATATATATATATATATATATATATATATATATATATATATATATAGAGAGAGAGAGAGAGAAAACGCGACTTATTCCGTCGCGCGAGAAACCGTGGGGGGGGGGGCGGGAGGGAGGGAGGGAGCGGAGGTACAGTGTAGCGGAGGCGACGTTTAGCTGCGGCGCCAAATGCGTAAAAATGTTGTGAGGCGAGAAGGTGGTAAAGACTTCGGACGCTGTTCGACGAGTGTCCCGTTCTGATCTCGTCGAAAACCTCGGAACCACCCCCAGAGGCACCGGCAACAGTCACCAACACCGCGCGCGTTCGGTGCGAACGCAGGCAAAACGCTGACGGCGTCGACAACAGTTCTGCGCGTTGCTGGTGCATGCTGCATGTCCAAGTTTATACAGCTGATAAAACTACTATCCTTACTCCGTATAGCTCTCTACTAATTTGCTATCGCAATTGATGCTTTGCCTTTCGGGGGAAACTGCGGCATTAAAAAAAAAGTAATCTCCAAGGGAGTGTGCTGGGACCATTACTGTTTTTATTGTATATAAATGATATAATCACTGTAATTGATCCTAACGTGCAAATCAGATTGTTTGCGGATGATTGTGTGCTTTTTCAAGAAATAACCTCAACTAATGATCAGAACCATCTTAATACCGCTCTTGCTAACATTTTTGAATGGTGTGAAAGATGGGATATGAAACTTAATACTGATAAAACCGTCTTTCTTCGCTTCTCTCGGCAAAAAACTCCGCTCTCTTTTGCGTACACGCTGGGCACGGCACTGTTGCGCTCAGAGACTAAATAGAAGTACTTAGGTGTTACACTAACTAATACTTTATCTTGGAATTTACATATAGATAACATTTGCTCTTCTGCGTTCCGTAAATTATTTTTTAAGACATAAGCTTAAAAAGTCACCCCCGAGTGTAAAATTACTTGCGTGCAATTCAATAATTAGAATGAAACTTGAAAATGCATGCGTGGTTTGGGACCCGTTTACTAAACACAATATTTCCCGTCTCGAAAAGGTACAGAGGAAGGCTGTACGGTTTATTTACTCGAAATGTTCTCCGTGTGACTCACCCTCTGAAATAATGCAGGCTAATGGCATTCAATGTCTCGAACAAAGAAGGAAAGCTTTACGTTTACAATTTATTTTCTTGCTGTGGAATAGGGACCTAGCAATCAATCCATCACCCTATCTATCATCTTCTACATCAAGGCATACTCGCCACCATCACCCTACTTCGCTGACACCCTATTTTGCACGAACAGATTTATTCAAGTTTTCATTTTTTCCTCGCACTGTGACCTATTGGAATGATTCTTTACTGCCTTTCGCCTCAATTTGATGTTTTTGAAACGTTATTAACTCTGTTGTATTTGCTTTGTTTACCTTTTTACTCACCCTGCTTGGACCTGTACACGGTCTGCAGTATTGAATAAATAAATAAATAAATAAATAAATAAATAAATAAATAAATAATAAATAAATAAATAAATAAATAAATAAATAAATAAATAAATAAATAAAAAGCACATGCTTGCTGTTAATTCATGCCGGTAATCCATTACTTTTTAAACTCAGTCTTTAGTGACTCCTCACTCGCTATGTGACGTCTCACGAGTGTATGGTAGATGGGAAAGCCCTCGACATTTTGCTCATATATATATATATATATATATATATATATATATATATATATTGCGCATGGTGATGGGCTTCGTACTTAGGTGCTGATGAGCTTCGTACATTACCGAAGGGTATTTTTACAAGGCTAAGAGAGGTGCTCTGAATGATTGTGTCGTTGCTAAACATAACAGATCACACCGTAAGCTCACGCAGATAGCTAAAGTAGCCCTAGCAGCGCCTTCTGCTATTTAGTTAGCTGAGATATATGTTAAAAATCCTGCAGATCCCAACGCCCTGTGGGAATCGATGTTATGCGAAACAGTGTGCGGGGAGCTCCTACCAAGTTAACGAAACGACCATGAGAGCACCAAGACGTAGGCGGCTCTTTCATGACCAACATGAGACGCATGTCATGACATTCATATCATGAGTCCTCAGGAGTCACTTTAGCTAGACTTAAGAGACCTTAAGGCGAAAGCCTTAGTCATGCTCATGACTATGACTTCGACCTTTAGCCTTTTCCTTCACTTAGTACCACATCCGAGCCCATTCCATTCGTTTTTGAGTGTTAATCTTTTTTCGCTGAGTCATTGTCATTTTTGCTGAGTCATTATCCTTTATGCGGAGTCATGCTCATGACTGTGATTTCTGCCATCATCCTTTAGTGTTTTCTTCACTTAGTGCCCACGTCCGAACCCATTCCAGTGGTTTTTGAGTGGTAATCTTTTTCACTGAGTCATTGTCTTGACCTACATGGCACGCATATCATGACATTTATGTCATGACCTATCACTTATGTTCCTCATACACTCCTGTCATACCATGCCAATTTTGGTACATACCAAGTTAACGAAACGACCATGAGAGCACCAAGACGTAAGCGGCTGTTTCATGAAATATCACACGAATGTCATGACATTCATGTCATGTCATTTATGTTCGTCATGTACTCTTCTCATAGTTTGTCAATTTCGGTACATAGCCAGTTGATGAAACGACCATGAGAGCACAAAGACGTAGGCGGCTAGATAGATAGATAGATAGATAGATAGATAGATAGATAGATAGATAGATAGATAGATAGATAGATAGATAGATAGATAGATAGATAGATTCAGTCAAAGTAGCAAATGTTCGCCAAGAATGCTTCGCATTTAAAACTGTCAGCCCTTCCACTGGGGGTGGAGATGGAAGTCCAGCGAAGCTGTACTATGGTGGGAATTACGTATTTCCAATTATGACTGTTAAGATGTGATGGTGTAATTGGTTATTTGAACTATTAAAGAATGAGAAATATATATGATCTGGTGGTTTTCATTTACTTAGTGACCACAGGGACCATGGCCTTATGGTCGGTATACGGTACACCGCTAGCTGTTGGAATACCGCTAGCGGTACACCGCTAGTTGGAATACGCTAGCGCAAGACAGGGGTAATTGGAGATCGCAGGGAGAGGCCTTCGTCCTGCAGTGGACATAAATATAGGCTGATGATGATGATGATGACGGTACACCGCCATATAGGGTGTATGGCAAAGGTTGGCACGTTCTTCATAGACACGTCACCAACGCCGCGCGCGTTGGGTGCGAACGCGGGCAAAACGCCGCCGCCGTCGACAACACTTGTGCGCGTTGTTTGTGGGACCGCACACAGCCGCTGTCAAAACGCTGGCTGTTAGGGGAGAGGCGGACGAGAGCCCAGAGCGAGTCGGCAGAAGATAGCGCCAACCTTTCCCTTTCCCTCAAGAACCACTTATCATCATCAAGCCGGCAGGGCTGTGCGCATGCGCCGCAGTGGGAGAGCGGGCACGCCCACGCAGTCTAGGGTGCCTCGATGCCCTCCTCGCCCACCGCTCCCCTTCCACTGGAAGTCGCGTTTGCTCTCCGCCGTGCGTTCGCACAACACTCTCTAGTCTAGGGGTTGGGGGTTGGTTCTCTCCCCGTGAAAGCGCGCGTCCTTCGCCCTTACACGCTTTCACTCGCACATACAGTATACGGATAATGAGAGCTTTAGATGCGAAGCAGCTTATGGTCGGGGCAATCTCACTCCCTCCCTGCCCTCCATCCGCCGTGCAGCGTCCACACCCCTACTGCGCATGCGCATCCTCCTCCCCTTACTCTCCTCTCCTTGTCTCATCTCTCCTCTCGGCATTCCTCCTCCTCTCCGACGCTCCTCTCCGGATTGCGCTACGAATTGCAACACCTGCGGCTCCGCGCGCGATAATGCGAAGCAGCTTAGGTTAGAGCCGCGACGGTAGGCGCCCCAGAGGCACCGGCAACAGTCACCAACGCCGCGCGCGTTCGGTGCGAACGCGAGCAAAACGGCGTCGACAACAGTTCTGCGCGTTGCTGGTGCTGCTGCATGTCCAAGTTTATACAGCTGATAAAACTACCTTGAGTCGACCCCATGGCTGCTTCGCATACTACTCAGGGTTCCCCTACTGGAAGATGGTGTAATTTTTTTTCTATTTCTGGACGCGACCATCGAAGACTGAGCCCTTAACGGCTTCGCTGTAAAAACAAGAAACAGTTCCACCATAGAGTTTCATATTACTATAACTAGAGGGCAATGTGGCGCTGCGATCGTTCAACTATCATGGGAATGATGGGAAGTACAGGCTACGGATTGGTATTCTGTTGACTGGCGAACTAGTCTACAGGTATTTATTGTCAGTTTTGGTTTCGCTAGTTTTGTTCCAAGCGCAGTTGGTACAATCCACAGTGGGGCAGTGCGGCGCAAAACTCTCGAGCTCTCTGTATTTGTTTGGTCGCTCGAAGTAGCGATAGGGTTCTTTATTCTATGGCGATAGCGTGCTGAGCTAGCGGCTGGAACGATGCTTGTGTCGCGGCGCGTTGACGAAGCCCTGACGAGAAAGCGACTGCTGACTGCTTGCATAAAGCATTTTGTTTGCTACATAGTTGCTCTTCTACTGGCTTGACAATCAAATTTGATTGAGGGCTTCATTGCACATTACTCGTTTATGTGTTCATTGAAATGGTTGTTTCAGGACATTTGAGAACACAAACTTACTTGTGGTAGGAAAGGTTGCTGCTTCCTGGCTGTAGTCTGCTGTCGCAAAACGGGTAAGCGCAAAGCCACGACATAACAGTTGCTGGCGCGCACTTCAGAAGAAGTGGTACGTCAACATAAAATATAGTGAAGCATGCTCGTAAGAGGCCACAAGCGTCCAAGATAGCACTGCAGCAGATGTGTTTAAAAGTACTCGAAGACGTTCATCAATCGTGACAGCCGATGCAGCCTTTCAAAAGAGCGAGAGAGTCGCAAGTGCGTCTGCGCAGACGCAAGTGCGTCTGCGAGAAAAATTCACTTTCCTCGCGTTCGCAGCGAGCAGGCATCGTAGCAGACGACACTTGTAACATTTCTCTCAACGGCGCAACACTTTTCTCATAATACAAAAATTTTATTCCCACAAATATTTGATGAGTATATTTATATAAGCACATGCACGGTTGTTATTGCTGTTGTGAAAGTAAATAAATAATTATTCAATGGCGCTAAATCAGGCAGAACGATGCATACCCTGGTGGTAAACCATGCTTCAATCTCAAAGTCATACAAACTTTATTCAATGTATTATGCATTATATAAAACACAACATAAATAAAATTAATTTTTGCACGAAAATGTTTTAATACAGCTTCGTTTACTGCGCCGCATGCAAACGCCACCAGTTTCAAGACAGAAGTCAATCCGAAGCCTGTACTTCCCATCATTCCCATGTAGGTTGAGGTGACGTTCAGGAGAACCCCCGTAGACACTAGCGCCACTTTTCCCTCTAGGTTTTTTATTTAGAAACTCTATGAGTTCCACCAAAAGCGTGACGCATTGAAAGCGATGGCGCAGCGTTACATGCCTTTTTCTATGCAGCGTAATTAAACTTTTTTTGTTATGCGGTTGAAGTGATTTACGGCCGAAGTACAAATATTTTTTGGCCTAAGTACAAATATTTGTAATGCGTTCGTAACTGTAAATACCATGTGAGTACAAAGAAAAATACGCAATGTAAAGGCAACATCATGCAAGGTAGAACGAAAAAAAAAAGTAAACTTGGCCTCAAGTCAAGTTGAGGCGTGTTATAGCATAAAAATTCACTGCGTCCAAGACACTTCGTGAAATAAATGGGCGTTAGTACTAAGGATCAAGCCCAAGAAAACAATTTAAGAAGAGAGAGTAAAAAAAAAATCACACGTACACCATACACTACAAAATACCATTCTAGTTGTATTCTAGTGTAGTTCTAGTGTATTCTAGTTGACGTAAGCGTACATTGCCCGCCAAGTATAACAGAGGCTGTTAATTGTTCTTTCTTTTTTTGACATATATTATAAATTTATTTTACTTATAGATACAGAACACTTTAACTGTAGTCAAGGTTTATTTTTATGCATATATTTATGCGTGACTGACTGTTGTGATGGTTGGTCTATCATGTTGACTGTAAGCGCGAAAATGGTTCGCTTACGGTGAGGACAAAAGGTGAGGACAAAAGAGTTCGTCCTCGTCTGTACCCTGTGCTTGTGTGCACATTTTTGCGCCAAGTTTCAGCATTTATGCGTGAGATCAATAACCTGTGGAAAGGCATCTCTATACACTTGAATACGCTGCACATAGACATCGTATCGGCATTCAATAAAGTGAGTCAGACACGGCGTACGTATGTATTAGTGTACTCGATCGTTTTTCCGCCATTTCTGCCCAGTGTCGGCATACAATTGTACCCATTGCAGCGTACTCAGTATGGGTTCATTTCACTTGAGTATACTGCACTAGACGCGCACCAGCGCTTTGCTGAAGCCACTATACCACGTTTGACGGCATCCTCAATGTGACAATCGTTCTGTCAGTAATGACAAAAAAAAACGAAGTGGTTGTTTCTCGTAATTTCAGCAACCAATGATTAACTTCTTCGCGTACCTTGAGCTGGTGATTCAATTATATTTATCAAAAACGCAACATATATCTGACTGTGCAATATCCTATATCATTGCTCTGTAAATTATGAGGACTCAATAGAAGATTATCGGAATATCACCCTTTTATCTTTGTTCTTTTTCAGTGGAGACTGTAGTGCCTCGGAGTAAAATTATGTAACAATGAGATATGTATCTACACTCCATTCGTAACTAAAGAAGACATTTGCATTAGTATACCATCTTGGTGAGGGCTAGTTGGTTCATCTTTAGACTATATGTGCTCAAATAGCGCGACTGAAACAAGGACACAAAGAGAATGAGAAATACCACAGAACAGTCTTATTTATTTATTTGTGTGTCCTTGTTTCAGTCGTGCTGTTTAAGCATATTTCTAGAGAAGACAAGCCCATATATATATAAAGCCATGTGTACATACTGCCTCTATAGTTTAGACAGACTGTATATATCACTTCTATGGCCTTCTAGCCCCAATTGTTTATAGTATGTCATTAGTTTATGTGCAACGAAAGACAAAATCTATGCAGGATAGTTTAGACCCAGGGGCGGTCTGTCCGATACGCAAACCAATTTTCATTAGGATCGTAGCACTGCAAATTGAAACGGTGAAATTCATACTCTAAGCTCGGGACTGTTTTTTTTTTTTTTGTTTTTGCCTTGCATGGGACATATACGAGGTGGAGATGTCAGGTAAAGACGGGGTATATACACTGTGCGGAATGCCGTGGCATGTACAAAAGGAATCCGCGGTGTTGTTTTCTCCAAAAACAGTGAAAGCGGCACATGGTGCTTTGGCCGGTCTCTCAAGTACTTTTCTCGGCGTCGAAAGGCTTGCGTGGTTACCCACATACGTGACTTACCTGACTCACGTTTGTTCGCTTAACCGGCGGAGAAAGTCACGATTTGTTGTCTTGGTTGGGTGTAAGCGAAAACAGGTGGGGAAGCATTTCCGCCCGGTTATACGAAGACATTATTATTTACGCCAATAAATGTGATTTTAGTGACGAATTTATTTAGCTGTTTTTTGCTTCGCGAGTTTCTTCGTTCTGTGAAATGGTACAGGCCAGCCACAGTTGCGACTATTTTTGCCAATATATCCGACGTCCAGCTAAATAGACTTTAGTATATAGATGCTATAGGGTGATTCAGTACGCTTCTCCTTGTCCGTTCTCTGTCAGGTGCGCATCGAAGCACACTTTATTATACAGGCTATGGAGTTACTGTATATAGCTCCCTTTAGCGAGCATATATACAGTAAGTTTAGAAGAGGCGGCAATGTATGCGACGCCTCGCGGCCTATTTTGGAAGCACTCTGGCGCCACTGACCGGCCTCTCAGAAATGGCTTACATTCACGGCGGTATTTTTCCTCCGTTGAAAGCATAAAGTTGTGGTGCAGCGATAGGAGTACGATTGACATTTGCATATGACGAGCTCGCACTCGATTTTTGAGCTGTTTAGAATCATACAAACCACACGAAAAAAAAAAGTTTTCTCTACGGTGGCGCCCAGAACCATAAATGTAAACTCATGAGCAAAAGTTTGTATCGCCCACAGGTTTCTCGAAGAAATGAATTTCTTCGTTTCTTGTATATAGACGCAAAGCTGAAAATTAATGCGGCAAACATTTTTACGGACTTCTTTCTGAACGAGACGGGCGTTTAACCTTTACATAACACTTGACAAGATATTATGCTTGTTAACCATACCATATTCAAGCGGCCGCCCAAAACAATCAAAACGCTATAGGTTCATTCCATTTGATCCATGTACTTTCTCAACTATCAAGTTCGCGCCGACTCTGTTCAGTGCAGAAACAGCTTGGCGCGTCTTGCACGCGAGCCCCGCGTTATCTCTCCCGCGAGTGCATGGAAAGCTGGGAATTCGTCCTGCACGAAGCTTGCATTGCATGCCTTGAAACAAACGGTGACGTGCAGGTCCCGCCATGTGGAACTGGTGAAACGAATGGAGAAGTGCAGTATCTTCTGATTCTCCATGGCCTTTCAATTCGTTCTCGCAAGTTATGCTGTCTAAGAAGGTGTCTTCCTTTGTGTAGTGGAGAACTAGCCCGCATGCGATCGCGCCTTGACCTGTTTGGTGACCTGGCAATCGATTGTTTGACGCCATTTAAACCATAAGGTCATCCGGAGCTGTCTTTCTTCAAATTGAACCTATAGAGATAAATATATATAGAAAAAGCAGAAGCACAACTTCGCACTTATCTTAGGTTTATTTACCCAACAGTTTCGGTCGGTGGACCGACCTGTTTCCTGCTTCAAGGGATGGCTTGGAAAAGGTCGGTCCACCGACCGAAACTGTTGGGTAAATAAACCTAAGATAACCGCGAAGTTGTGCTTCTGATTTTTCTAAATACGCTTGGTACATTGAAAAATCCAGTTGCTATATATATATATATATATATATATATATATATATATATATATATATATATTCATTTAATTTTTCTTGCTCAGGCAGTAGGGGAATGAGTTTTGAGATAAACATGTCAGTTGAACTACTATTAACGACGTGTTCAGGTCGTGCATTCCACTCTCTTATTGTCTGTGGGAAAAACGAAGAGGTAAATGTAACATTGGTTGAAGCTGAATGAGAAATTGAAATTGGTTCAACTGTTGCCTATATATAGTGTCTCTAGGTTCATGAAAGGATTCTCGAATAGCTAGCAAAGATGTTTAATGAAAATTTCTTTCAGCAGTTGGGAAAAATGCTTAATAGCTGTCTTAACTCTTCAATGCTTGAGTAAGGCTGTCATGGTAAACCTTGCAATCACTGACTCAACTGTTCGCGTAACTAAGATCTGTGCCAACTTAGTATACGGTATCGCTGTTATGCATAGTCACCCTTCTTTCTAGCATGGCTTCCTCGTCTATCTGGCTATATATGAAGTGATTTCAGACGAAGTCCTTTTTGAAGCCGAGCTTGCTTCGTCTTGCCGTCGAGTTCAATTTTCCTCGACCTAATGTTGACGCCGTGGTCAGGTAGCGCGCAGGCAAACCACCTGGCCCTTCTCTCTTACGCCTTGGCCGTAATTTCAGAGATTTCCCAATGGATACATGTGTGTTAGTTGCGGAACTGCCAATAGGGTTGCTGGAATGGCGTCTGTTAATTAGGTTTAAGCTAGCGTGCTCCGAAAGAGAACGCCAGATGGTCCGAATTAGCGGCAAGCCTCCACGTCATCGCCTGTGTGTGTGTGTGTGTGTGTGTGTGTGTGTGTGTGTGTGTGTGTGTGTGTGTGTGTGTGTGTGCGTGTGTGTGTGTGTTTCTGATGAGAGCAGACGCAGGACATAATGCATCGTTAGCAGGTGGCCATATAATGCATGCGTGCCTCTTATAGTGCAGAAACGGTGTGGCCGCATAACAAAATAAATTTGGGCGTGTGCGTTCCCTCTCACCGGCGCTTAAACATTGCTCTCAGATATACTTGCTTCTGCTGGCTGCTCCCCGCGGAACTCGCTCGCTTTGATACATATGGCCATAATCGGGTTTACTTTTATATATGATGAACAAAGAAACAAATACCGCGAGGAAACAAATGTGCCTTTGATGATATGTTTGACTTGGCCCACGCGAAGGAAGACGCCCTGGTGCGATTGCGTCTCTCATCGCGAGCACACTGTACGCGCTTAATTCACGTGGCCACGTCCACGGGGAGTTCCGGCAACGCCCCTTTAGCGCGAGCAGCTTACATTTGTTCCATCTCGGATGGTACAGAACAGTTAGCGCACTCCGCGATAAATGGCCCGCACTGCTGTCACAGTAGCCGCCAATCTACAGAGGCGCGCGTTCAGAAGCCGCATGTAGTACAATATACGCGCGTATCATCCTATCAGCACCTAAACCGCGGCTGAGAAAATCTTCGAGCATGCATTGCCCGCCGCGTTGGAGTGGCGACGATAACGTCGCGCGCGAGCTATCAATACTCATTTTCGTGGGCTACGTGCGCACGTCCATGCTGCAGGACGCGCAGCACGGAGGAGTCCATATAGGTGGTCCCACAGCACCACGGCGGTTGTTCGCGGCGCTGCAGCCTGCATTGCGAGGCGCGCGCGAGCGAACGAATAACGAGAGGTGGCTGTATCGCGCTTGTCATCGCCGCCGACTGCGGGTCGACCCTCCGGAGAAGGCGCATAATTGCCTGGCCGCTGCTTCTCGGCTCGGCGGCGCAGCGGCGCGCATCTCGTTAGGGCCCTGTGCACACACGCGCGATGAAGAAGAAGAGGCGCTGACCGGCTCCTACATGAGAGCCGGCCGGTTGGAGCACGCGTGCGGCCGGGCCCACTGGCTGCCACCTGCGAGCGAGCGCTCCTTTCGGCGCCCCCGTCGACCCGGCGAGCGAGCTCAGCGAATGTGACGGGCCTGCCCGAAGTGCAACCTCCTCCTCACGCAACACTGGACGCCCCTCGAGGTGGACCGCGGGTTCTGCTTCGCGAGGGGGAACGGCGAGCACCTGGAAAGAGCCGCAAGAAAAGTAATCAGCTGCGCGCCGAAATTGTGAAGCATTGACAGCGACAGCCAGTGATGATGATGAGTGTGATGACACTCCTCAACTTTGTGTGTTGTGTGGGTGGCGGGGGGTACATTTTATAGCGGATGTGCCTATTCAATCGGGTGGTCAGTGGTGGAACTTGGGAGGCTTTATTTTACGTCCCTTTGTTTGATCAGGAGGGAGCCACACCAAAAAGGGGGGTTTGTCCAATAACATGATGACTCTCTCTTTCTTTTTCCTGGGTGTTCTTTTTAATGAGGGAGAGAGAGATAAGAAGAAACTTTATTGGTGTACAAAATCAGACCGGAGCGAGTTGGCGACAATATATCAACAGATATGGCATGTAATATATAGGATGATGCTGAATACGATGATGGTGATGATGACACTTCTAAACTGTGGCATGTACCCACTTGGAATGTTAGGCCGATTAAGGATCGCGTATATAGGAGGAAGCTTGTTGTTGTAGCCTATCAAGCGTGTGGCTCCTACCCACGGTGGGGGATTGGCCAAGAAACGGGTGGATTATTCCAAATTAATATGGAGTATAAATTTCCGAATATCTATGGAATTAGTATTGAACAGCGTAGTTAAAGTAATCACATTTAATTTAACATATTATAATTATTATGTTAAAGTAAATCATAAAAGTCATATCGAATGAGTAATAATTAATTTAAAAGTACAAGAAAGATAGAATTTAGCAGTGTATTCGTTTGGATTCTGTAAGAAACGTTTGGACAGCGAAGCAAGCATCCCTGCGGCTGAATCCCAAAGTGGATGCCCCGAACGAAAGAATATTAGGTTCTGTTAAGTCAAGGCCAAGCCATCGAAAAGGTATTTCCAACAATCGTTTTCTTGCCGCAGTAAAGCGGCGACAAGCTTAAGACAATGTAGTATTTAGAGAAAAAAAAAAAAGAAGAAAACATAAATACGGCCAGAAAACAAGGCTAGTGCGCATTTTGCAATGAGTCCACTCAGACTTATGTTTAAAATAGATATTAAAGACTGAGAGAGAAAAACTGCAGTAATAAAAAATTTGGAGAGTTATTGAATTGAAATTAACAGCGTAGCGAAAAAAATGACATAGAAATTAACATGATAGCAGGCGCAATAATGTGCCCCGCGCCAGCGTTTTATTCTTCTAATTTGGTCTCTCGCTGCTGCTGTAGTGTTTTCATGCCTCGAAGTAATCACTCCACCCGCCGCGGTGGCTTAACGGCTATGGTGTTGTGCTGCTAAGCACGAAGTCGCGGGATCAAATTCCGGCCGCGGCGGCCGCATATCGACGGGGGCGAAATGCAAGAAACGCCCGTGTCCCGTGCATTGGGGGCACGTTATAGATCCCCTGGTGGTCAAAATTAATCCGGAGTCCCCCACTATACTGCGTGCCTCATAATCGAGTGGTGATTTTGGCCCGTAAAACCCCTCAATTCATTCAAGTAATCTTTCCAGAAGGTAGAAAAAAAATGTGGGGTGTTACGTGCCAACACCACAACATGGTTATGAGGCACGCCGCAGTGGGGGACTCCTCATTAATTAACGCCCTTGTACCCAATGCACGGTACATGGCGTTTTAGCACTTCACCCCCATCGAAATGCGGCAGCTGCGGCCGGGATTCGATCCCGTGCCCTCGGGCTTAGCACGCAATGAAAACACAAATAACCATTAATACTGGGTACCAATGAAAACACATATACTCAGTGGTAATGGCGCTAGTTACCTAAATATTCCTATATGGTGCCATTTCTGTTCTATGCTGAAAAGAGCAATAAAGAAAAAATAAGCTCTTGCAGACTTATGCGACATTATGAGTACCTTTTCATGACTGCAAATCTTTCTTTCCCGCGAAGCAGTTTGCCAAGGTAATGGCGGTGTATTGTCATTTTTGCAAGCGGCGCATACAAGCACAGTTTGCTTGTCTTAGAACAGGAAAATGCAAACAAATTTGCAACGCAAACATCGCCTTGTAGAGGGATTCAGTTCTACCTGTGAAAGCTTTACTACGAAATATTTATTTTCTTGCTTGTAGCAATAAGTTCGAACTTAATTTTATCTCCTTGTAGTGCGTCCTAGCGGGCCCCAGAGTATTCTGTTAATTTCTTGTGCATTTCGTGATCGACATTTTCCCCATGGAAGCTGTGAAATTATCCCCCCCCCCCCCCCCCCAATTTTTTTTTCTGTTTCTCTCGACGAGTTCCTGCAAAGTTTCATTCCTATTCCCCATTTAGTTTCGTACGGCTAGTTTTGTCTTCCCTATACGCTATCTCTGCAGCGAGCTCGAATTGCGGTGAACTTTTCAACTTTCCTTATATACGTCCTGAAATGTACGCACTCTATTCGTTCACAGTTTAATTGTGGTCAAACTCTTATCTCTCTCACATTAATCATTTTGAACCATTAAGCTGGGTGTTATTTACAATTAACGCGGCTTTAATTATATTTTGGGACTGCCACAGCTTCACAGATCTTTACTATATTTCGCCGCGCACGTCATGCACAACCGCATCCGTATTCCTTGTATATGCAATGTTTCATCTGGATCCAACCTTCGGTTCTTTAACAAGGGGGGGGGGGGGGGGGGGGGGGCGATTGCTATATGCACGCACTTCGTTCGAATGCTTATGACGTAATCTATCGTAGAATTACCAGGATCATTGCATAAGTGGGCTGGTATAGTGATTAGCATGCATCCACACCAACATGGCTGCAGCAAACTACTGCAGGGTTGAATCTTGAGAAGAAATAAAATGATCTTTTTCAAAGCGAAGGTTTCTATATGGCTAGGTAAAACGAAAAAAAAAAAAAAAAAAAAACCCTAACCAACCCTTTTCCTACCGGAAAACGGGGGTAAGTGAAGCTTGTCCTGGGTGCACCTAAACTAACCGTGATGCGATTGTTGCGACGAAGAGAACAACGTCACTGACGGTATGCCCGCAGTCCACCGCTATCGCTTGCGTTCGTTGTCTCGAGTTTGCTCGGCGGCGTGGTTAGCAGCATTCACCCGCCATTGCCGCTTGCGATTCTTCGAAGTTAAATTGCTTCAAAATTAAATTTGTCGGTTGCGTATAGAGGCTGCGTGCACGCTGACATCTCACACGCGCCGAGTGAGTGTTAGAGGTCTCGTAATTTCCGGGACACGATGAAGCGAGAGGCAGCATGAAGCGTCCGCTCTGCGCTGCCGCCACTCGTCATTGCGCCAGCGTTATGGCAGCGCGGGTCATCGAGTGGTATCTGTTCGTGTTTGCCTGTGCGCGCGTGAAACCTGTGCTTGCTAATTTAATTAGTAAGCGAATCTTTATTGAAATTTATACTGCTGATAAAACTACGAACCTTACGTCGTGTAGTTGTCTATACTTTGTTATCGCTATCAATACTTCGCTTTTTGGGCGAAAGGGACTTTCTCCCCCCCCCCCCCTTTTTTTTTTTTTAGTCAACACACTGAAAAAAAAAATCTCAGGGTTGCTTGTCTTCATTTCCTCTGACGCATTTCACAGCTGTGCCTTTTTCTGCTTCTTCGTCATCACTGAAGGTTATTATCTTCCTTTTTCTTTCTTTTTATTTTTTTTCGCAGTCAGGTTCTGGGAGGAAATAGGAATCATAGCCTCAATTACATTTCCAGGTGAGGTGTTTCGGTTTCACTGCAGAACCTCTTCATTTTCTCCTCAAGGTTTAACAGATTTCCCATGATAGACAAATTTTTCTTTGGCAAAGGAACGTTTTATTCGCTTGTAGAGCTTCTCTCAAAAACGTGGCCGCCTATGCGCATCAGTTTATCCCCTTTTGCCTCATCCTAAAACCATCTCTTGGGGCAATGTGAGCGCAGGCTCTCATTTCCCTATTATTCTAGATAACTTTCAACCCTGAATGTGTCGTGGCATGACGTCATCGTAGAAAACCGGCGTTCTCCTCCCAAAGCGCAATTCTTAATATAATATGAATAATATGAACGTTCGAAGAGTTGTCTCATCTTGATTTGATTTTGTGGGCTGTCGGCCCTCATAGTTTACGTCATGTCCCATGGCGCGCAGTGCTCGAAGTTATGGACGCCCTTCAGATCTTAAAAATACTGAGCAGAAGATGCTTTTTCTTCAGAAGAGCAGCAGGCCGCCACAAGTTCAAGTGACGTATACACTCTTAAAAAAAAAGTCGTCATATTCACTAAGTAAATAGTAACACGTTACTATAGTCCTAAAAAGCACTACCTTCTTAGTAAGTTCACGTAGTAAAATGATGGTTAGTACTTTTCACTACCTGCTGAAGCTAGAAAATAGCACTAACTTACTACTAACTAAATACTACCTCGGTAATGCAGTTACTAACGCAACTGGAAAATAATTACCAACAATACAATGGGGCCTATTCGATTTATAAGTGCCTCTTGCATTGTTATATGAAGTCGATGGTATTGTAAAAGCATAAGAAAGTAAAATAATAAATATGCATGAAAAGAAAAAGAACCGCGTCCTATGTTATATATTAATTGATGGTATATACATATACGTAATGTTTACCAAGGACATGAAGGCGCACTGACTCCGGGTAGGAATGTACTACATATATCTCAACAAGCAACGACAAGCAAGGAAACACATATAGAACGACCAAAGTGCTACGCAACACTTACTCATGTCATAAGAAGCCAACAGACAATGATAACAAGATCAACATAGGGGAAATTACTCGTACTTACTAATTGAATTAAAGTAAGT
Source organism: Dermacentor silvarum (assembly GCF_013339745.2). Lineage (NCBI taxonomy): Eukaryota > Metazoa > Arthropoda > Arachnida > Ixodida > Ixodidae > Dermacentor > Dermacentor silvarum. The sequence continues at coordinate 178,655,246 of NC_051159.1, read as the reverse complement.
AAGTAATTCAATTAGTAAGTACGAGTAATTTCCACTATGTTGTTCTTGGTGTCATTGTCTGTTGGCTTCTTATGATATGATTAATAAAAATCGGGCCCCTCAGTTCCCTTTCTTCTCGTACGCAACACTTACTGCAACAGGAACTTCACTAGTATTTATAGGCCTATAGTTAGAGGGAGCACATGTGGCACCGGTGAGCACCTATGTATTTGGTTAAATAATCAAAGCTTTGTTCACAAATGTCTAAAGCCTACTGTCTGTACATATGTGTGATACGACGTCGCATAAAACTGTTAATCCAACATAATGAACAACACAACAGTTTATCTCAATTTCGCATGTGACTGTTACAATCACAGCATAATAGGCCAAGGCTAGACGAGTTAGTAGTTGCTTAGTAGTTGCTTAGTAGTTGCTTAGTAGTTGCTTAGTAGTTTCTTAGTAGTTACTTAGTAGTTACTTAGTAAAAACTACTAAGAAGCATTTCTGGCTAGTAAAGGCAGCACTTATTAGCTTTACTAGCCGCTGTCTAGTACAGAACTAGTCAGAAGGTAGTAAAATACACAGTAACCTAGTAAAAACGTGCATTTACTAGCTATTTACAAAGTTTATTTTTAAGAGTGTATAGGTATAGTGAGTACGTTCGACAAATGTGTCGTAGGAGAGATACCGTCTCTCTCTCTCTCTCTCTTTTATTTACTTTAAGTGTGGTCTACGTCTGGCGCAGAGCTTAATGCGAAAGGCTGCAGCATTCAAGGCTACTTTGTCATTACTAACCACGCTCTCCAGGAGGTCATCGTATATAGCTGGCAGCTGCATGCAGAGGGGCGCAATTAACGGACACTCCGAGCGACTGTGAACGTGTCGAGCAAATAGGCTTGGATAAATTACCTAAGTGAATTAAGGGTCAGCGTTAAGCAATGGCTATCATGCGAGAACTTGTTTGTGCACTATTTTGCCGCTGTTCTCGGGATGCAGAGGCCATGCAGGCAATATCTTTCGCGCGCAGTGCACGAAAAACGCATGGTGATCAGCTCTGGCAATCTGTGATTCTAACGGCTGCCGGAGCCGAAAGCTTTCCAATAAGTCTCCGCGGCAACCACCCACTTGGAAATCACCGCAAACGAGGGGGGTAATGCATAAATAAAAGCCAGTGCATTGTGCGTTGGCTTTGTTATTTATTTATGCGCCATCCTTCTCCGTGTTTAGCGTGCGAAGTGCAAAAATGGTTGCTTTGTACAAAGAAAATGACGGTGAGGTGGGCCATTGGTCTGCAGGGCATCCGAAACAAAATCAACGTCTGTATGTCCCTTTAAAAGAGAGAGAGAGATAAAATTATAAAAAAGAAATTTAGCAGAACAGAATGACGTGAAAGGCGTCACAGAAAAGCGACAAACGGCTCGCACCATTTTTGTTGAGAAAACAGAAAAGGCGATAGTGCAACTCTTTGGGAGAAATCATAGGTTAAGGTGCATGGATGAAACGAGTGATTCTGAAGACAGAACATTGATGTGTGCGCAGAAGTGTGCAGAGACGCCTTGAATTACGCGTTAAAAAATATATCGGCAAGTCCACTTCGATTTCAAGGGATCAAGTGCTGCATGCTGATCTACGTGTATGATTTGTTCTTCGGACACTTGGCGAAGTTTAGAAAACTTGCAAAATCAGCAGACGAGGCCTGATTTGACGATATATTTCGGGATCCCTTTGCGCATCGTGAATGTTCGCAGGAAAGGTTTTTCTTAAACGATAGTTGAAGTGTATGCGATGTGTGAGGGTGCTTATCTTACACTTATACTTCATCGCCGACTAAGAATGCAGCTTATGTCAAGCACCCTGCTCATCACGTTTCACTGGTTATTCGATCCCTCATTGCTTTGCAGAAACTGGGTGATCAGGTGAAAAAGCTTTACTCGCAAGAAAAGCTATACGGATATCCGAGATATACAGCGCTGCCTAATCACCAGCGCATAGAGCTATAGGACTCGCCTGATTTCTTTTCAAGCGGGAAGCCAAGTGCATATATACGCGTATAAGTTATTACGTGCAAGCAGATTGCGCTGCACTAGACCCAAGTGTGAAATCGCGCTGTCAGCGCTATACACTAGCTCTCTCTTCCTTGACTTTTTGTGAATTGCTGCTGTTCTTTCAGTCCAAATGTTTGTTTAGAATTTCAGATTCTGGATTTCAGAGTAATGTATAACATGCATCTTCCGCGTCACCACCGAATGTCCGGCTGATAGAGGTATAGTTCTGAGCAAAAGCCGCATTCCGTTCACTCGAGGACCGACCTCCTTCAGAGAAGTAGATTCTGCGGGCGTGCAGGAACGCCCTATATGCACTGCGCGCTGCAAGAGCGCTCCTGCCATTTTTTAACTGCATGAGAGCGAACTCACCTCCAGGCTCTATAGCACTTCTTCACAGGAGCCTGCGCTGTCAGGACACGTGTGTACTCTATCATCGTCATCTGCACACACTCTCTCTTTTCTTTTCCTTCCCCTACTCCCTCTAGCTCCTTATGCGAATTAGCGGACCACTCCCTGAACTTCTCCGGGCGGCCTCTACGCATTTCTTACATTATTTCTTTCCCTATATCTCAGGGGATTATTCTCGGTTGATCGCTTTCAGAGATAAATTTTCAGTGCGCATTCACTCGATTAGCTAGCGGATAGGCTGCCCGTTTCTCCATTAAGGCACGGCGTCGTGTTTTTGGACGTTGTGTCCCTCAAAAGTGAAAGTATAAGTAACGCAAAGCGATATCAGCCGAGAGTACGTTTACAAACAGCGGCTCTGTCCCCCTCTCGATCCTGCACGAAAGTATAGAGATTTACAAGCACACCATTAACAACCCTCTAACAATTTATAATATGAAAGGACACGTCACGATTAGTTCAACGCGTGGTGACATGGTTGTTTCATACGTCATGCTAGAGGTTGAGCAGATGCTCACTGGAAGCGTTATTTAAGTAAGTGTGGGCACGATACTGCAGGGAAGCGTCGGCGTCTTGCTCTGGCTGTGCCTTTGCTTATTGCTGTATTTATTGAAGCTGGCGCCGCTCTTATAATTTCTCACTTCCTTGTGCATGTTGGGCGTAAATAAACTTATGCGACTTCCATGAGTGAGTCATAATGAGCCGGGGAAACGTGGGATCATTATAAAGCATTATTTCGGCCATGTGCTGGGTAAGCATGCCTACTGCATCCAGAATCAGTTTTTTTTTTTTTTTTTTTGCCGGGAGGGGGGGGGGGGGCGTGCGCACGTTTTTACAACCGGGGTTGCCTTCCCAAGCAATCTGCTTTTCGTGATGCAAGCTAAAGAAAAAAAAATCCTACAAGCAAAGTTAGTCCTCAGACATGTAATATGGCGTCCTTCTTATAGGCTAGCCAACGTTATAACTTTGGTCTATGTCTATCAATCACCATCACGTTATTTTCGTGGCAATGGGTGCAGCTTTTGTCGGAGATGATCGTCATCGCCACGAAACATATTATTACTGAAGAAATGTGAAACAAAATGTGTCTATAGTGTAAGAATATACTTGGCATCTAGTTGCGTGTCTCGTTGCAATTACGTCCTCCAAAGAAGTGGCCTAATGTTTTTTGTTTCTTTTTCTAATGTGCTTGCGAGACTGACTCTGTCCATTGGCATTCACGATGCATGTTTATCTGCGCAGGAGCGCGTCGTAGATGGCGCAGGTTGTTAGTCAGGACTACTGCAAAACAATTTCTTCGTTTTTTCAATTACTAGCTATACGGTGTAACAATTTTTTTTAATCCGAACTACTTTTATTTAGTGCCTTTGTTATCTGTAGCATGATACGGCTTCTTCAAGTTACTCACTGGAAGATGTGGACATTATCTTTACGAGGAATATGAATGTTTAATAATTAAACCTGTTAACAGTTGCAGTTTCAAGTTCACTTTTGGGGAAGTGTTGCAATTATATATGAAAATTAAGTTGGGTAAACCAGCAGTTATATTTACTTAGCAAGAAGTCCGAGACTAACATGCTGCAGTTTCGAGCTATTCCTTCCCAAAATATTCAAAGAATTTTATAGCCCTGCCAGTTAAGTTTTACAAAAACCTCCATCGCACAGCCCGGGGAAAAACCAGCTGAAAGCTCATGCACTTTGGCAGAGTTTAGGAATTAATGTGTCAAAACGTCTATATAATTTCTGAATTTCTGCCTCTTGGATACGGCTTCACTTCTACAATTGAAACATGTGGCCTAAAGTATATAGTTAACAACTTATTTAGTGAAACATCATTAAATAGCAAATTAAATATTTCTATTTGTTATTCAAATAATGCCCCATAGTGTGGTCCAGCCGGAGAGGCGACAATAAGTTAATTGGGACAGACAAAAAAAAAAAGGGAAGAAAAACAAAATTCGTCGGCCCTTCCACTCCGTGAAGATGGTTAACCAGCGAAGCTTAAGCGTGCGGCCCCGTTGTTTATCACCAAGGGTTAATCCCGAGGGTTCATTAAAGTATTTCTCAATTTTGAGGTTACACAGACGATCGGCTGCGACGGAGACAACGACGTCAGTGACTATGCCCTCAGTCCGCCGTTGTCGCATGCGTTCGATGTCTCGAGTTTGCTCGGTGGCGTGGTTAGCAGGATTCGCCCGCCATTGCCGCTTGTGATTCTTCGAAATTAAATTGCTTCAAAATTAAATCTGCCCGTTACGGTAAGACAATGAATGGCTCATACCCCCTTAAGCAATGGCTCATACACCCGTAAACGCGGCCTCCCCATTACAACGACAGAAGAGAGGGAGAATAAAACATTTATTGGGGAAAAATTAATAGCCGTTTTGTGGTCGGACCTCCTAGTCCGGAAGACCATTGGCTCTTGCCGCCGTCCAGGCTCGGTTGACCAGGGCTTGTTGCTGTTCTGGGTCCGAGCTGGACAGGGTCGCCTCCCACTCGACTATATTCGGATTATTCTACTGGAATGATTAGCGGCAACGTAGCCAGCTGCGGAAGCAGACGACGACGACGAACGCAGGAGCAGTGGCACGAGCGCTAACCGAGGGGCGCTGCGGATGAAGACGACGACGCTCGAGCCAATGCTGATGATAGCTTTTTGTACGACAGGCTATTTCGCCTAGCCATATAAGATTTCTCCTAGATATATAAATCTTCGCTTAAAAAAAAGTATGTTTGAAGAAAAACAGAAAGAGAGAGGGAGAGAGATGAGGGGAAAGGGGAGAAAGAGGGTGCATACTTTCTTCACAATATTCTGGCGCTAGATCGGCCTGCCATATTCACGTTGTTGCGGTAACTGAGGGGCTGTAGGAACGTTATTTACCAAAGTGATAGTGGTATGGCTTTAGCTTAGACACAAAACAAATAGCTATATAGGAAACACATGCACCCGTCGCGTGCAAGGTTGCACGGCTGTGTATAGCGACGCTTCATGTATCGAAAAATTGCGGGCTTGTGTCACGGTGCATTATCTGGGTAATGGCGAGACCACGTCGTTGAACTTCCGTTAAAGTTTGACGGCAAAGCACGCGAGCAAGTTGGCTCGAGTTATTGGGATTTGCCTAGACAATCATGCGCGGCCATGTATCGAATCGACCGTGAAAAACGCATTTTTGCCACGTTGCTTCGAAAACATCTGAATCGAAAACTTACATATGATTTTGAAATTTGCTTTGGGCTATGGTGTTCGGCTGCTGAGCACGAGGTCGCGGGATCGAATCCCGGCCACGGCGGCCGCATTTTGATGGGGGCAAAATGCTAAAACACCCGTGTACTTAGATTTAGGTGCACGTTAAAAAACCCCAGTTGGTCCAAATTTCCGGAGTCTCCCACTACGGCGTGCCTCATAATCAGATCGTGGTTTTGGCACGTAAAACCCAATAATTAAAAAAAATCTGCTTTGGTCATTTATTAGCCTGAATTATAAAATTGTCAGTAACTACGAAAAAAAAAAAAAAAAACCTTGCACTAGGCCGCGCAAGGCTTGAAACAGCGAAGCTGGCCGATCGTGCCCAGCATTTTCCGGAAGTGCGCGCGCACTTTTCATCTTATTACTCATGATGATGATAATATCTTTTCGCGCGTCGCGGACTTACGGCCGTCACTGCGCGTTGCTTAGCGCAGCTTGCAACACCGACACCGCGTTCGACGGTCGACCGCGTTGCAATGCCGGCAACGCGTTCCAGCAGACCCGCTCCGTGAATGCGTCTCTCTATCGCTTTAATTTCCTTATCTATCTCCAGAGCATAGCGCGCAAAACCTCTTCTTCACCTCGCAGAGCTCTAGCACGAGCGCGTGCGAACGCGCCAGCTGTGGACGAAGACGACAACGCTCGAACGCAATCATATGGTTCGCATAAATGCACCTCCTACAAGCGTGGCTGCAGCCTAGTTACAACGCTCGCCTTGGGACCGTGGGTACGCGGGTTCGAATCCCACCTTGCCAAGAAAGTTTATTTCTTTCTTCATTGCTGATGATGATAGTTTTTTATACGAGAAACAAATTATGGCTGGCTTAAACGGCTTCGCTGTTAAAATGTCATTTCGAGTTACCAACAAGCTTGCCACAACTTGGCGAGAATTCATACGAGTCACGTACGTGAGAATCCGTACGTGGCTCAGGAAAACGCTGTGCTCTTTCTTCTGCATGCAGAGCATAGTTGTTAGTGGTGGGCCTGACGTTACACAGCCGCGGTACCATATAAAATTACGTCACAGACGGATTGCGGCCAGCAATATGACTCGCAATGCGTTTGCGTCGGAACGTACTGTCAAGTCGACAAGAGCTACATCAACTTAAACACGCCATATGTAGGCTGGACGTGTACATGCGCGCGCGCACACACACACGCACACACTTGCAAATACGTAGGCAAGTACCTGCGTATACATATATGCACAAGTGCACTCACACACACAAACACCGCGCGCGCACACACACACACACACACACACACACACACACACACACACACACACACACACACACACACACACACACACACACACACACACACACACACACGTGCGTGTGTATGTGTGTGCGTAGGTGGGGACATCGACGCACATACACAAATACATGCACACGCGCACACACAGACACATACACACGCGCACACACATGCTTATACGCAAGAGCACACACACGCATGTGCACATGCGTATATGCGCACATACACGCACAGACAAACACACCTTTCATACACAGACGCACACACACACAGTACACATCCACATACATGTGCACGTGCATGCACACACACGCACATACTTGACAATATAGCTCGATCACCTAACCACACACACACACACACACACACACACACACACACACACACACACACACCACACACACACCACACACACACACACACACACACACACACACACACACACACACACACACACACACACACACACACACACACACACACACACACACACACACACACACACACACACACACACACACACACACACACACACACACACACACACACACACACACAACACAACACACACACACACACACACACACACACACACACACACACACACACACACACACACACACACACACACACACACACACACACACACACACACACACACACACACACACCTAAATGCATATACACACTGCACTGGAGTCCCTCGAAAGCGAAGTATTTGCGAATATCTGGATAAATGCATGTACGACGGTTTCTAACATAGCCTGCCGGAGCTCATTTTAATGCGCTTGTGTTTATAAGATAAGGAGGAGGTAGTATTACAGTTGACTCCCGTTCAAAGAAACCCGCTTAAAGAAACTCGCTTTTCGGATATAAGTAACAATGAATATTTGGCTGGTTTTTCATGAGCCCATTGCCAGAGAAAAGGCGCTTAACATGAACCGCTATATAGTTGCATCAAGCCGAACTTCAAAGCATCCGCTACTGACGTCTGCTATAGTCAGCTCAGCTATAGAAGCCCATATTGGCAAACTTGTATGGGGTAGCAAATATGGGTGGGCAGCAAACCGAACGTGCGTCATGGTTAACCTCCCTGCCTTTCCTCTCTTCTATTTCTCTCTCTCGTGTATGGTGTGGCTGTGGTGTCTATAAAGAAACAAATGGAGTGTCTCGGTGAACAGGAGCAGCTACATCACCGTCGCCGATGACGTCTATGCGTCAGGGATAACACTGTATAATCGATAATTGAGGAGGTCCTCGATGTGCCTCTGCAGGCTGGTAATTGGTTGAGGACACTGCCCAGCTATATAAGGCAAAAAAAAAAAAAACGAGCTTCACACAGGACGAAGCTAGCAACGCCCTGAAAACTTTAGTGCTTTTTGTTTTCATACACATAAGAGGACTGAAATATTTTTGCGGAAACCAGGTACAAATATTGGCTTTTGTGACATCACAGAGATTTGCACAGCGTCGACAAGCAACAATTGATCAATGGCTTAAACGAGAGTGTATAAAGCAGTACTTAGCGTCGTACAAATGTATTAAATGTCTTTTTTTTACGTCTGTCAGGTTTTAATGTTGTTTCATTCACTATTTTGTATCGCGTATATTTGGGTGCAGCAAGAACAGGAGTTTTCGAGTTCTCTGGATCACTTCTCTGAAGACGAACTTCTGATAAGACAAACAGAATTACCCGGTCTCTTCGAGTTTCGCCTTAACGGGAGTCTATACTGTATTTCTGAATGCGGTGTTGGGTGGATATCACAATGGGGCGTCGATTGCATTTCCGCGTTTTGTTTTTGACGGACTGCTAGCTCATCATATCCAATCCTGAATGTACTACACACGACCACGGCGCACGCGCCGTTGACATGTGATAACGAGCACGAGAATTTTTCGCTTGCGAGGAGACAATGTGTCTCGCAGTGCGCAAACTGTGCCCCGACAACTACATTAAGCTGTGCCTCAGATGGTCTTTAAAGATATGACGGAAACTTGAACACTATCATTGCACCTGTATTTTTTCGTTTACTTGCCGTGAAAAGTTCGCCGGCCATGGCGAGGCTCTTGAAGCGGAGCGACACGTCTTTGGCCGGAGCAGCCATTAGGCCCCGGATGCGGGAGATGAGTGCGCCGAAAGGCGACGGGTGTCTCCACGCGTCTTCATCGGTCTGGACGCGTCTGCGGGCCGCACGAGACGACCGGAAAAGCGTGTGTGATTGATGCGGTCCAACGCTGCTAATGGGCTCGCCACGGCGTCGCACACTTCCTCGCGCGGGTGGTCCCGACCCGTGCCGACCGCGGGCTCCCACACTGCAGTCGGCGCGCACGCTATGGGCCAGAGGCCAACACGCGCGTGAATCGAGCGGCGCTGCCGCGGCAATCCACGCGAGAAGTCTGAGAGTTCCAGTTGAGCGCCACGTGACAGCGATGAAGCCGATCCTTTATCACGCTTACACAAACCGTCTGTGGGAAGACGCTGGTACCAACGTGACGGGCTGTGCGCGAGTCCCCTGTCCTAGATTCGGCAGCCTGCACGACACCGTATTCGAGGCCCAGCACTGCCTTCTTTTTGCGAGTTTCCCGCATTCGAACATACAATGTTGAGCACGATCGCTCACTAAATGATGCACACCCTCCCGCATCTTTAGCTATATCGCGCGCGAACACTGTAATATGATCGTACGTCGTCCTGAACGGAACATCGCATTGGACGACTCTTGTACAGGAGAGTGTTTAGTGCACTTGAGACTATACTTCTGCCGGTCTCTCTCATTATCGCCGCTTAAAGGCGCTAAAACTACGCGTGATGGACGCGCGCGTGATATAGCTAAAAATGCGGGAGGCTGTACATAGAGGGCACACGGTTTTCGTATAGCCTGATAAACTTCTATTCATTTGTGGAAGAATGTTTCGTGCTCTTAAGAGGACATACCAAACCCTTGTTTGAGGCCAGAGTGATAAGTAAGTTTTAAGATTGCTCCCACGCAGAGGGACAGGGTCGAGGGCACCTGAGCGTGCACTGGCTGCATGAACCATGCATGACAAACGCAGGTGAAGGCAGGATCAATGTATGGGATCTCATTGCGCCAACATGAGTAAGGAATTTTGTGTTCATTGTCACTTGCTTGTCTGTCTAAAACGGTCTCCTCAGGGGTATAAACTTCATCATAGGTACACTTTGAATACCAGTGGAGTTGGTTGCAGACGCTTTATATTTCACGACAATGTTGCGCAATATCCTCTTAGATTGCTATGTGTTCGGACACAAGTAAAACCTTGTTTTGGAAACTTGCGTTAGCTATCATCATCATCATCATCATCATCATCATCAGTGCATATTTATGTTCACTGCAGGACATCGCATTAGACGACTCTTGCACAGAGTTTGCGTTAGCTATGCCACTTAATATTCAAAGCTGGAACACGATGTCATCCCTGAGATGACCTTGTATCCCTCTTGTTGGTTGTCTATACGCTCTCTGTCCTCTTTGCAAACAAGGCGTGGTCCCAGCGCATGTCGCAGCGTGTGTCTTATAGCTTGTAATCAAATCGATACCGGAAAAACCATCCATATCTCCGGGGCATTGATGACTTTCTTAACAAAACGTCGTTTTATGCATTGAAGCACAAAAGTAACTGGAACGTCAATGCATTTCTCCGCAAAGTTCAGGAATTAATCTCTTGAAGCTGGTGTCATCCTGAGACTTCGTTCCAAGTGGATCCGCCTTGTGAACTCCCCGGCTACCATTTGTAAATTGCAATATGGGCCATAAGGTAACCAGCTAAAAACTTAATGAGTAAATTTTGTTAATTAATCGATTATACATTTCACTTTTTTGTGCAAGTAATGTCTGCTTCTTCGAGTACACCAGCTCATGAACTAGAATTGTGCTATTTGCCACAGGCAACCTTTGAAAGTGTTCGCTGAAACACCCAGTATATAAGTTTTCGGCGACACGGTCATTGTGTGGCTTTCAACTATACCGCATCTGGCTGACTATATGAAAGCTGCTGTAGTTAATTATTTGAGCCGCTCTTGAGGAACTGAGGCTTTGAATGAGTCGGTATGCAGCTACCTAAACAAGTACGAAGACCGTGACGCAAAGGTTTCGTTTCAGTTACTCCTTAGCCTAATGTAAATGTCACGTAGGTCGAGGGAGTGACAGTTCTTCGCAGCATTTCAGAGTAGCCACTCCGCATGCGCTTGCGTTTCTTGGTGTCAAAACAAGGGCACACCCCTGTAATATACAGGGTGTCCCAATTCTTATGCACCAAGATTTAAAAATATGCTAATACCACATATAGCTGGACAGAACCAAGGTAATGTTTGTCGTCGCTTGGAGGTACTGAGATTATTAACAGCGAAGCTGTTTAAGCTATCCGTAAAACCATGCTCTTCGACGGAAAAGACATCGCTGAGCGATGAGTCACCTGGGTTGCCTAGCAACTACCTCGCAGAGCGGCGTGTGCTTCGCCTCCTCTCCGTGCCGTGCACATGTTGCCTTGACATGGGACGTTAAGGAGAGGGAAGAAAAGCCTGCGCGCAACCTTTCGCGTCCTCTTTTCGTGTGGGAGATTGAGTGGCCAGTTCCCCTTGCGCCCGGTTGCAAGATACGCATTTGGTGCCGCAGCACAGCGTCGCCCCGCCTCCCTCCCTCCCATACCCCCACGGCCTTTCGCGCGACGGAAGTTGCGTTTGCTTTCCGCCGTGCGTTCACTCTCCGTGATAGCGCGCGTCCCCCGCGCGCGTTCACTCGCGCATACGGCGCGCGGAGACGATGTTATCGCCCTTGGACTTTATACGGAACCTCACGGCGACGGCAGAAATCCGCTTGAAGTGTCCATATATTTGTTATCGCAATAAAACCACTGGAATGGGTTCGTACGTGTGCACTAAGTGAAAGAAACACTAAAGGATGATGGCAGAAATCATAGTCATGAGCATGACTCTGCATAAATGACAATGACTCAGCGAAAGAAGATTGACACTCAAAAGCCACTGAAATGGGTTCGGACGTGGGTGCCAAGTGAAGGAAACACTACAGGATGCTGGTAGAAGTCATAGTCATGACCATGACTGACCAAAATGACTGACTCAGAAAAAAACGGTGAACACTCAAAACCACTGGAGTGGGTTCGGACGTGGGCACTAACTGAAGGGAACACTAAAGGATGATGGTAGAAATCAGTCATGAGCATGACTCAGCAAAAATGACAATCACTCGGGGAAAAACATTAACACTCAAAAGCCACTGAAATGGGTTCTGACGTGGGTACTATGTGACGGAAACACTAAAAGATGATGGTAGAACTTATAGCCATGAGCATGACTCAGCAAAAATGACAGTGAATCAGCGAAAAGGGTACAACACTCAAACACCAATGAAATGGGTTCGGATTGGGTACTAGGTGAGGGAAAAGGTTAAGTTTGTTGGCCGAAGTCAGTCATGACCGTGACTAAGCAAAAATGTCAATGACTCAGCGAAAAAAAGATTAACACTGAAATGTGTTCGGACGTCAGTACTAAGTGAAGAAAACACTAAAGGATGGTGGTAGAAGTCATAGTAATCACCATGACTGAGCAAAAATGATAATAACTCAGCGAAAAAAGATTAACACTGAAATGGGTTCGGACTTGGGTACTAAGTGAAGGAAACACTAAAGGATGGTGGTAGAAGTCATAGTCATGAGCATGACTAAGGCTTTCACCTTAAGATCTCTTAGGTGAGGCTAAAGGGACTCCTGAGGACTCATGACATGAATGTCATGACATACGGGTCATGTAGGTCATCAAAGAGCCGCCTACGTCTTGGTGCTGTCATGGTCGTTTCGTTAACTTGGTAGGCTCCCCGCACACTGCTTCGCATAACATCGATTCCCACAGGGCGTGGGATCTGTCGGCTTTTTGTCCTTTGTGCTGTGTACAGACCCCCTAATTTATCTCCTGATGTCTTAATTGCCTTACGAAATCACTTACTTCTGCATAAGAAACACAAAATTATACTTATCAGTGTCTTTAACCTTCCATCAATTAAATGGAAGCACTTATTGTACAATCATGAATCTGCAAGTAATACAGATGTGATGTTTGATATTATCCTTGATTTCAACCTTGTGCAGATTGTCGAATAACCCACGCGTATTGCCAATAACTCAAGTTCCGTACTTGATCTGGTGTTTGTAGATCGGTCCATTGTTGATTACAATGTTTCTTTGCAACCCGGTTTTTCTGATAACTCGTTGGTTTTTGTTTAATTTCCACTTCATACTAGTCACGTAAAGAATTTGACTGCGTTTAAATCTGTTAAAAATTACATGCGTGCTGTTGACGATGCCATCGTGAATAATCTCGAAACAGGGTTCACTGCATTTTCAGAGGACGGTCCTTCACTGCTTTGCGTGAAGTTTAAAAAAGTTGCAGTGGCTTAGCTCGGCTATGCCAGGATATACGTAGCGTTAGCAAAGGTTCAGCTGATTATTCTTAGCTTTCCTGGTTGTCTAGATTGTCAAGGATTAGCTTGATTGTCATGCTTACTGCTGCTCCAATGACACACACGCGGTATACGTATTATGTGGCACATGTATTCATTCCTCCTACGCTCAACCGCTAATTGCCAGGCAACTACTTCGGGATCGGATGAGTCAAGCTTCTCCGTTCTTCTGCGCTGTTGAGCAGCATTTGCGCTCTCCTTCTCCATGGCTATACCACACTGGCAAACACCAGTCAGAAGCGCAGCGGCTCCAGCGCAGTGTCAGACGGCGACTGCACAGCGAGCGCGCGCCGGCGCCAGTGCGTCTACCACGGCTAGACGTCACTCCTCTGGAATGCGCAGACCGGCGGCGGTGAGTCGCGCGCGGCGGCGGCGGAGTGCGCGAGAGGTGCCGGCTCCGGTGGCTCCGGTGCGCAAGCCGTGTGACATCACTGATCCTTGCGCATGCGCAGCACGGCTCTTGATGTGCCGCGCGAAACGGGCTTGGCTAGGCCAGTGTAGCTAACGCTACAAAAATGTCGCAGTTTCGCCCGAAAGGCGAAGCATCAATTGCGATAGCAAATTAGTAGAGAGCTATTCGGAGTCGGGATAGCAGTTTTACCGGCTGCATAAACTTGGACACATTCACCCACTAACAGAATTAAGAAGCGTGGTGTCAGCGCGCACAAGCAAACATGAATAGATCACACTCAATGACGGCAGACGACTGTCAAAACGCTGGCAGCAAGCGCAGCCGCCGCAGCGAGCGAAGGTTCGTGCGGTATATCGCTTCAATGGAAACTGAGCGGCGAATGCACAGCGCATACAAAGGTCAGAGCCATGTGGAGATCGCTTTTAAGAGACGGTGCGGGCGACCGCCGCCGCCGGGCAAAGTACAAGTGCAGTTGGCAGAGTAAAAGCTGCCCCCCCCCTCCCTACCGCGCAGCCTTCTCGCTTTCCTCCTTTCGCGTGGGAGATTGAGTGGCCAGTTTCCCTTGCGCTCGGTTGCAAGATACGCATTTGGTGCCGCAGCACAGCGTCGCCCGGCCTCCTTCTCTCCCATACCCCCACGGCCTTTCGCGCGACGGAAGTCCGCGTTTGCTTTCCGCCGTGCGTTCGCTCTCCGTGATAGCGCGCGCCCCCCGCGCGCTTTCACTCGCGCATACGGCGCGTGGAGACGATGTTATCGCCCTTGGACTTTATACGGAACCTCACGGCGACGGCAGAAATCCGCTTGAAGTGTCCATATTATTGCTATCGCAATAAAAAACCTGCTTGTATTGCCTCGATCATTTTGTACCCTCTAAAGTTAAAAAAAAGGACAAATATACCCCTTGGATAAATCGACATGTTATTCATCTGAAACGCAGAGCCAAACTTTTGAGAAACCAGCGGTTTTGTTCACATGCACTGCAGGAAGTTCCAACAGCAATTTCTGAGGCTGTTCAAAAAGCAAAAACATTTTACTTCAATGCTATCCGTACTTTGGGAAATTTTATTAAAGATGATCCTGAGAAGTATTGGAATAATATTAAGGAGCGCAAGCAGCCAGTACATAAGATTTCACATAACAATGAAATACTGGATGATCCTCAGGTTGTTGCTGGTCATTTTGATGTTCAATTTCATAGTGTGTTTTCTGTTGCATCTAAGAATGACTCCTCTGCTCTCTCATCAATTGCTTTTGATGTTAATCTTGTGTCTCATGAAGGCGTGTTGAACATGCTGTTGAAACTAAAGGCGAGGTCATCACCTGAACCGGATAGTATACCCAACGCCTTCCTTCTACGCTATGCTGAACCATTAGCGAAGTTTCTCGTAATTATATTTCAATCTTCCTTAAAAACTTCTTACATTCTTCATGATTGAAAATTAGCGCGTGTAGTTCCCATACTAAAAAAAAGGGGATATCCGTTGCAGTTTTAAATTACCGCCCCATATCTATAATTTATTCTTGTTGTAAGCTTCTTGAGCATATTGTGGCCACCAGCATAACAAAATTTTCAGATGATAACAACATATTATCATCATACCAACGTTGGTTTAGAAAAGGCTTTTCAACCGTTACTCAGCATGCTCCCATTGTCCATTTTTTGGCCCACACGCTAGATAGGACGGGTCAAGTTGACATGATCTTGTTATATTACAGCAAGGCTTTCGATCACTGGCCATCCTGATTTTCTTGTTTGCTGGTTTTCCGCCTACTTAAATGATCGAAGGCAATATGTTGAAATTAATGGGGGAAAATCAGTCACTCTTCCGGTATCATCAGAGGTGCCTCAGGGCAGTGTCCTGGGGCCACTTTTGTTCCTTATTTATGTTAATGATTTAGTCGCACCTATTAATGAACCAATAAAGATCGGCTTATTCGCAGATGATTGCGTTCTTTTTAATGATATTCATGTCGCCGGTGATCAAGCTGCTCTTAACATAGCCTTCAATAATATCCTTACCTGCTGTGACGAATGGTGTATGATACTGAACAATGATAAAACTGTGCTCCTTCACGTCACAGAGTGACTTAACCACCTTAAATTGTCTTATTTCATCGTCTCTAAACCCTTAGCTGAGGTGTGTGAGTATAAATAGCTAGGTGCTACTCTGACAGACAATTCTTAAGCTGGAACAGCCATATTGCTAATACATGCTCTGCTTCTCTTTGCAACCTCTGCTTTTTACAACACAAGCTTAAAGATGAGCCACCACATGTAAAGCGTCTGGCGTATGAGCACTTGATTAGGCCTAAGCTAATCTTGCTTGTATTATTTGGGAACCGCACGCTAACGTTAAACATCAACGTGCTCGGAAAAATCGAGCGAGAGGCTGTGCGATTTATTTTCTCTTTATACGGTCACCATTCCCTCTCGTCACTTATGGAATCTAATCAGGTTCCCTCATTACAATCCCGGCGCAAAGATCAGCGTTAAAAATGTTTGCATTCATTACTTAATCGGAAGCTCGGGCTCGACCCAGCCCCGTACTTATCCCCACTTGGTATACCGAGCGCACTCGTCTATACGCGCTCGCTTTCTCTAACTCCTTATTTTGCCAGAACAAATATATTTGAATACTCATTATTTCCACAAACAATTAATGACTGGAATTTCCTAACTGCCTAACTGCCTCTTGTCAATGTATAATTAGTATATTTGTCTTTCCAATCCACTTGATAATGTTACTGTTTCTATATCCGCTTTCTCTCATAGTATTTCGTAGCGCTTGTGACTAACCGTTATTTTGAATTTTGCCATTTATTTTCTTTTTTTGTTGTTCATTGGTGTGTATTGTTGTTCATGAGCTTGTGTATCGCCCCTCCTGCTTGGGCCATGTGGCCTGCAGTATTTCTGTATATATATAAAAAAAAACATACGCACAAATTGTACATAAATGTAGATACACAGTAAAAAAATGCATATAGTCATGGCCACATCACGCAAACAGGAAACATTTTTAGAGAGAATTCCAAATAAAGACACACAATCTTTTAGAAGTCAGAATATGAACGAAGAAAAAAAGTTTAGAAAGCAATAAGGATAAGTTAGGTACCTAGAAGAAATTATTTAAGGGCACTTTTTTATTACAAGAAAGGATGGCACAAGTTTCATTAATATTAGCAAAGTACCCAAAAACTTAATAGTTGAAAAGGCAGATGTCATTTTCCCAAAGTTGCTATTACTTCAGGTAGCGTAAAATTAATATTATGCTAGAATGTGGTGCAATTATTGTTTTTTATCAGACTGGCATTAATAAACTCATGACCTAAGTCATTTCTTAGTAACTTACAGAACATAATTGTAAGGCTATAACTGAATATAGTTTGCGAACGTACAGGTGAAATATTATTAGTGCGCAGAAGTGCACTGGAGTTAGAAATGCAAGGTTAGCCATGAATACGAAAGGTTCGATTCTGGATGTGTTGTACAGATGAGAGATGGCATTCAGACGTATTTGTCCATGCAATAATGCTATATATGTAATATGACTATGTATGACTTCAAAATAAAGCGTGATGAGAGTGACTTGTTGAAACATGGGGGCCCATTGCGATAGATTGTTTTATTCATGAAGTGTGCAGTATGGTTACAATATTTAAGTGCGAATCAAACTGGTGCAGATCCAACTGAATACCATAAGTTTAGTTTTTGTATCCGTCCTATTTAAACATTAGCAATTTAGTTGGCACCACCTGACTATGGGGTCCAGAACATCGTTCATTTTGGAAACTAGAGAAGTTGTTGTTGTAAAGTATTGTGTAGTAGCGTTCGCATATAAAACACAGTGATATGAGCGAATGCAATTAGTGATATTATTAGTAGTATATATAATGAAAAGTAAAGGGCCTGAAATGGAGCCTTCAGGCACAATCTGGTTTGTTATGTTAGTCTAAAATGAATATTTATGATACATTTTTTCCTCTATAACATAAATAACTTTGCAGTAAATTTAACGTATGATCACGCAGTTATCTCGTATGTCTCAGTTTGTTAAGTAGCGCGTCATAGCGGATGGTATCAAATGCATTCGTGAAATCTTAAAAATCCGAACCCAAAAAATATCCGTCAATCATTACCTTGCTTAATATAGTCTGTCGAAGAAATAAGTATAGTTTTGAAGGAACCGAAATAAAACCAAATTGACATGATGTCAACAAGCTGAAATTTGACAAGTAATCATTAAGCTGCACTACAAGAAGCTGTTCAAACAGATAAAGGGCGGTAGTCAGAAATTGTTGGTTTATCACCTTGTTTATAGGCAAGAATAATATCAACTTTTTTTTTCAGACACCTGGGAAATATGCCACTTTTCAAACTACGATTGATTGCGTAGTTAGGAAACTCAGAAGTAATGTGGGCAACCAGTTTCAAGTAGCGACAATTTGTGTTGTCTAAACCTGGAATATTGTCGTTAAGGTTATTAATAGCCGAGTGTGTAAAACACAGGCCGCAGGAAGAACGAGCACCCAAAACGAGTGTGCTGGGTTATTATAAGTTCAACTGGGCATGTCCAGTGACCCATTTTCAATTTTGATTAAAAAAACCATATGTTGCTGCCTCAGTGTCACAAAAAACGAAATTAATCTTAGTTTTCCATGAAAGAAATTCACGAAAATAATAGGGAAGCGCCCGGCTGGTCAGTCAGGAGCGCTTCTGGCGAATTTTGCCGAATCCGCATTTTGGTTAGCTCCCACAGAAAAAGTGTCGTGGCTACGGCTCTAAAAATATTTAGTGATATCTGTAGACTTCGGGTCCATGGCACTGATTATAACTAATTATTACAGAATGTCACCGTTATGATGAGGAGGGTCGCGAGCATGGAACATTGCACAATATTGGCCAATGTCCAGTTTTTTTTTTCTCCGCATCTGTAAGGAGCACGGTTTTCAAATTTTGTCAGGTTGCTGTCATGAAAATCGTTAAAATTTTAGACACATATATTTTACCTAGCCGGAACTAAAAACTTACGAGACGTGCTCAAGTTTAGGCCTATATATCGTTAAATTAGTGGTACACGAAAAATCTTTTTTTGAAAAGGCTTCCTCGACTTTCTTTACATTTCCCAAATTAAGACTATTGACTTGAACTAATGGAATGTGGATAAACATGTTGCATCGTTCCTTTTGTTTTTGAATTACAAAGCGATAAATTTGACCAAATAAATGGTATAGCACCGCTGCGACATATGGGGTCCGTGTGTGCTGGTGGCTGTTGCAGATTCCTTTTCTTTCCTATTTTTTTTTTGTTTTTACGACACGAAAATGCTTCAGGATGGTTGGGAAACTGCGGAATGACAAACATAATATTTGGGGGTGAAAACACTCAGCGCGTTCTTGGACAGCTATAGCAAAATCTGCACATGGGCGCGCGACAGAACCGTGGGGCATTTTCACATGGTTTGGAGCGCTTGCTCTTGCTATCGGACATTTAAGCGCATGTCCTGCTTGCATTTTATTAGAAACAGGGTGGAGAGGATGAGAGAAGAATTTTCTTAGCCGAACCCAAGGTAGTAACTTGAACAATGAAGGGAGTGCGCAGCGGAACTTGCAGTGAGCAAACACCACATTGGTGTGCATGCGCCTCGCGAACGACAACTATATATAGGAAGGAATATTATATACATTGTTGTCGACGCAATCAATTAGTAATTCACCAACAGCTACACTTCTATAGGGCTCAAGGCATGACACGATTCCAGTTTCTCTCTCGGTAATAGAAGGCAGTTAATGAGTGGTTTCTATGCATACGAGCATTACTCTGTGATAGAAGCCAGCCTGCTTCGAGCATATAAACTTCGGACTCCGGACTATTTCTCTCTCTCTCTCTCTCTCTCTCTATATATATATATATATATATATATATATATATATATATTCCTTTTTTTCATTTTGCGAGAGTTGCGCATATACTTGCAACTATACGTACAATGGTTGAACAAACGGCGGCAGTCTCGTGTTGCTAAAAGCTGTCCAGGGAAAATGAGTAGGTATTTCATCACGTGATTAGGGCTTTCCTGTACAAAAGAGCCGTAACATAATGACAGTTGCTTTTGAATTGACAAACATTGTCCTTAAAGTGGTCTTGCACCTTCACATGAAATGAAAGCTTTGAGCGTAGCAAATCTGAAACAGCATATCCACAGCTGCCGAATTGCATATATACATATATATAAGTATATAAACGCAGGCTTCACCCAAGAGAACCAATGCTTGTTTTCTCCAACAGAAAGATGTTGCAATAAGAGCAGCGCTGCTCTGTGTGTATAAATGGTATGCAGTGCAGTGCGCGGATAGTTGTTAAGTCCCGTACGTAATGCATTTCAGAAACAGTTCCGTCGCTCTCTTTCTCGCTAACACACGTGCACGTACACACACGCAGACACTCAAGAGCTCCCCTAGCATGAAAATTAAAATCCATAAAAGGTGCGCACGCCGCCTCATCCGTCCTCGCCTCGCCCGCAGTTATTTCTGTGGCAGCTGTTGCCTCTCGTTGATTGTTTCTTCGGAGCGCTGCTTCGAGGGAGCTTTGTTGCCGTAATCACCGGAGCGAAATACGTGGGCGCACCTTACGAACCCTGAGGTCTACGGGCGAGTTGCTGAAATATTAAAATGTCAATGAATGGCTGTGCCGATGCGAAGGCTCTGTTTCGTCCTTCCACTCTGGGTATAGTCGAATGGCGCACTTCGGTAAGAGGGAACCCACTCCAACACACTGCGCGAGATGATGACGTCTTTCTTTTTTTAATTCGTTCGTCCAGTAGGTGATTCGCTGCGCGGCTGGGCGTGCCCCCCCCCCCCCCCCCCCCTTTCCCCCCTCGTTCGTGGCGGGCACTGCCGTCGGTAGCGCGAGTGTTTCCCAATTTCTGGCCCCCATATGACGGCTGCGGGTCGTCGTCGAAGAGTGTACGCGTTGGTTGCACCCTCACCTTCTCGGGCCTCTCCCTCTGCTATATGCTGAGCCCCGGCTCGCTTTGTTCCTTCTTCCCGTTGCTGCAGCAGCAGCTCGCGGCGTTTGCATCGACGACGGCGACGCAGGAGTGGGTGGTGGCAGCCTCGTCCCGAGCGCCTTCCCCCCCTCCCCGCAAACGCACGCACACACCGCTGCCAAGCCAGCTGGCCAAGCCGGCAAGAAATAGGCGGTGGGCCGGCCCCGCAGCGCGGCGTGCTCGGGGGGCCGGGCTGTGCTCGGGGCAGACAGGCAGCGGCGTAATTACAGAGCGCTGGGTGCCCCGGTAATCACGCGCGCCCATCGCTGCTCGCCCTGGGTGGGCACCGCCGAGGAGAGCACGCGGGGAGGCCAGGTGAAAGCGCGTCCCCGCTGATGATGGCACGCTGCAGCCCTGGGCGAAGGTGCGCGCTGCATGGGAGGCCGCGACGAGGGAGGGAACAGGGCCCACATGCACGTCGCTGGGCCGCCGCGAATACCTCTTCAGCTGGCCCCGCGAAGGCGCGCGCGATGAAAGAGACGTCGCTGCGGCGGTTTTAAGAGATGCGCGTCCCTCGGTGTGCTGCAGGGGCGAGAGAAAGGAGGAGGGAGCATGCGCTGCATCCCGAGGCGCTATCGCGTTGATTAGCACCTGAGAGAGTCTTGGCGTGAACTCCTGGAAGACACTGCGGGACCACCGCGGCCGGAGGCGGTGGAAGCTCGGCGGAATCAACGGCTTGCCTTTCTTTTCTGTTTGCGCTAAGTGTTCGCGGGCTAACGCGTGTCCGTGACCGCTTAACGCCCCGTTTTCGGGTTGTGTTTATTAGTGAGGCCGATTTCTTTTTTATTTTCCGGGATGAGTGGTTAGCAGTCAGCTAGCCTCTCTTGATTCCCTTGGCTGAAGCAACACACGAAGGCGATGACGCTTGTTGCTGCGAAGTATTGAACCAACCAGCCCAACGGACGCGCGGGAGACAGGGCATCAAACAAAAGTTTGCGTCCATTCTTATAGTCTCTATTTGTAGTGCGGTCAAAATGTCCAGCTTGGGGAGAGGGAGAGACTCTTTATTACAAAAACAGAGATTTTTGCCGGCACGTATATAACCGCTGGCATGCTATTCGGTATAGGGATGGGGAATGCGATTAAATGGTTCCAGAGGAGAGTGAAAAAAAAAAGAGAATAAAAATAAACATGTAATGCGCAAGTGGACTTGATACTAATCTTTACACGTGAGTTGGCGGGTAAAGTTAGGCTTTTTTATATGAAATGGTGAATCTTTAAAGCTTTCTGATTATAGACCGATTTCTGACAGGTATTTGAACAATAAATCTAAAACCCGCCGCTGTTTTGAAGGGCATTGGACCTAAGATGCTGTTTAACGTTAACTGATCGTGGCAAATCATGTCAATTTGTCGCTCAAAAAATTGGCTTGTCAGTAACACACATCAGCGCTGATTTTAGATGTATATCATATAGTAATCTGTGCTGTCAATTGTTCGAGCTCTGCTTACATCTCGCACTCCGAAGGATAAATATATGGATTGACGTGCATATAAGGTACCCGTTTCTTCAGAATATTTTTTTGCCTTCTAGTAGTACTTGCTGTCGGGCTAGTTGGTGCATGTCTAACATTACTGAATTAAGCGCCAAAAGCACGATCACAGTCTTGGGGGGGGGGGGGGGGGGCATAAAAGCGTTTGTGTCCTGCTCTCTCTGTAATCGTGTTTCTGGCGCTAAATTCACTAATGTTTTCTTTCTTCCCCTGTGACAACAAAATTAAGAAAGGCGTGCGAAATGCACGAAGCGAGTCTCTGTGCTCGCATAGTTCTACACAAGAGCTTGAAGACGCCTTACCGAGCAGTACATCTCTCTAGAAAACCAAGTGCTGGTTTAATCTCACTTACCAGAAACACAGGAGCGTCTCCATGGCTTTATAATCTTTTGTGGAATCTAACAGTTGTCGCAGTATGCAGCATATTCGCATCGTGCGAATCGGGAAGGATTCATTGCGTATGATGTCATGTGGCACAGCGGTTCAGAACCAAAGATCAACCCGATGCTGTGTCGAGTCATGCGCTTTCGCGCGGTACCGCTTAGTATATATAGGATTAAGTTAGTATACCCAGTTTTGCTAAGAATGTGAATGTTCGAATAGTGAAATTTTCAAACCGAATACTGGCGTTGAGGTTTTACCACGCACTCTTTAGGTTTCGCACCAATACCTAATATAAACGATACCTACGCAGTTCCTTCAAAGTTAGCCGTCTTCGCGGCTGCTTGTGGCGATAGATTGAGACAGATCGCCCGCAGGCTCCGGCTCCATGCAGGAGCACAGATTATAGCTCTTCATGGCTGATGCTTCCACGTGCACCTGCAACGCGTGCAACTGTTACACGTGTAACCTCAATATGCCAACTCCATGCAGGAGAAGACAGAACAGGTTTTTTCCTGTAATTATTTTCAGCAGTAGTAAAAAAAACTATTTCAAATTTCCTTCAAAACACACCGCAATAACTGTAAATCCGTTCAGTTGAAACTTGCTAATGAAAAACTGCGCCAGTGTATCTTTGTTCCTGGTTATAATGAGCACGAGACTCCTTCAGTGGCGGGCAGGCTGCAGTAATCATATCTTCGTACGTTCAACAAAAGGTCGCGACCAGACATTGCTTCTGGTTCATCCTGAGAAAAGCTATGCATAGCACAAAAATAGCATAGGGACGCAAGAAGATGCATGTTCACCCGTCCCCTTGCACCCAATGTTTCACTCTGCATCTACCGTGTGTTCACCCATGAACGAATATTTGAAGAAATACTCAATCAAATCAAACAAGAAGTATCTGATTTCTTTTCGAATGTTCGCACATCTACATTTTTTTTTCCTGTGGGTAACCGGCTACAGGAGGTTTTGAAACCATGACCTTTCACAGCCGGATGAAGTTGGAATGAGCTAGCGCAAGACAGGAGTAATTGAAGATCTCAGGGAGAGGTCTTCGTCCTGCAGTGAACATAAATATAGACTGATGATGATGATGATGATGATGATGATGATGATGATGATGATGACATGCAACCATCAACACGCATAACGCCTAAACAATTCCGATAAGGATATTTCATATTTAAAGGCGGCAAGTGGCTGAAATGAAAATACAGCGAGTGCAATAATGCTGACATTTAACTCAGAATAATATTGTTACGTGGAAGTAAACACAGTCGCGAGGACTACATATTTTACAGGTTGTATTTACAAGGAATGCGTAGCGCTGAACAAAATGGAGTCGTTGTTGTTGGTGATGGTGCCTCAAAACACGGCGAGGGGGAGTGACGACACGTACACGCAACAACGCACCAATTGGGTTAAGTGCAAACATACAAAACGAAGCATTAGGCGACTAAATGATAGCGCAAATTTTGAGAGGACCTATACACAAACTTAGTAAAAAATATAAATAATAAAGTGCCCCATGGTAGGTACCCTAGCACCGTAACCTTCCGGACGCATTCAATGGCCTTGTGCAGAGCAGTATTTATGGACTCCTGGCTTGTGCCTAATTGACATGCACCAAAGGACAAAATGTTTCGTGTTGTAAGTGCTAATCCCAAATTACGAGTTGGAAATATGAGAAACATTCTGCGGAGGGAGGAGAAGCGGTGGCAAGAAAGAAAAAATGACCAGTAGGTTCTGGTTCATTACAAATAGAGCAGAGGTGAGTTATGTATAAACCAGATCTATGAAAGTAAAAATTTAGGCGGGGAACTCTACAACGGAAGCTTAATAATGCCACCTACTCGCATTGGCGTGATAGGCATTTGCTCGTGTTGCACCGAAATTTTAGATGTCGAAAATCATCGGCAGAAAGCAGGGATGATTCATTACAATTTCGAAATAAAAGGCGTTTAAATCTAGTGCCTAGCTGTTGTCGAAGAGAAATCAGGAAGAACATTTAAGACCAGACCATTTAGTGATCGACGACGATGCGAGCTAGTTAGCTCATTCATTTAAAAATATTCCACTATATCACCGACTACCCAGACAAAGCGGACTTCAGACAAATTTTCAGGGGCAAGAGTCTAAAATATACTCAGCAAGGGCGACCGATTATTAGAAGTTAAATGTGTACAGACCGAAAGCGCATCTGTACCATTTAATACTTTAGATATATGTGGGCGCAATTTTCTGATAGCCAGAATAATTGCTAGAAATTCTGCAGATATACTGGGGTGTAATAAGCGAGACGGAGAGCAAAAGACCATTTCAGCTGATTTGAAAAGATGCCAGCTCCGGCCTTCTCTAAATTTTGTGTTGCGTCCGTAGAAATAACCAAGTGAGGCGGAAATTGACTAATATTATCTTGAAGGAGATATTCAAGCGTACACGCTGGAAGAAGTATTGCGTGTTTTCGAAAAATATCATTAAAAAATCAGTTTCACCTTCAACGAATTTGATTTTGGAGGAATTAGGCACGGTAGACGAGCTTGGAGTTTTTATAACAGCACCTGAACAAAAACAACTTGAGGCTATCGATAGCGCCGCCAACCAGTTCGGAAAAATGATTCGGAAGAATTTATTAAAACAGGTTGCAAATGGGAGAGGGATGCATCGTAAAGCGTCAGGAAAGTCAGGACAGTAAGTTGCCTAAATCTGGACTCAAGCGGAATAATTACAGCCTCCCGATAAAGCACACTGTCAGCCACAAAACTTGGCAGCCCAAGGCAAAGTCGCAGTGTTTGCCTTTCCAGTAGTGTTAAAGGTCTTACCTATACTGTATGCTGCACATCCTGAAAAATGAACATAGCCAAATTCGAGAATGGGGCGGACGTAAAGTTTATAAATCATCAGGAACATAGCCCTACGCACCCCTGTGTTTTTATAACTGAACGCGCGCAAAAATCCCATTGCACGTTCTCCTTTGCTATAGCATTTGCTTTGATTTGCTGCTGCACTTTTAGTTTACCATCATAAGTGATCCCTAAGTACTTCAGTACTTCAAAGCTGCGACTTGCGGTATCGCGTGGCTCATTTCGATAATTAATAGAAATAAAAACGGGATTTGACAATGGAAACTCAAGTAACGGGCATTTCTTGACGTTGAGGGAAAAAGACAGTCCGTCCAGCCAGGATTCGAGTTCAGACAAATATTATTGTAAAATTTGGTACAACGTATTGATATCCCGTGATGAGGAGAAAAATGCAATGTTATCAGCATAGAGATAGAGTTGCACATGCTGATGAACTGGGACAGAAGATAACAAAATATTAAACAGCAGCAGTGAAAGAACAGATCCCTGTGGTATACGCCTTCCGTCTCTTTGTGTACCCGCGCGATGTCACCTCATCCTTGAAACAAAAGAACAAATAGTGTGGAACAGCACAGCTTGCTAAACTATAAATTAAAATTCCATGTTCGACACTGTCATATGCTATTGCATTATCTAAAGTTACCAACGTTGATACATCTCCTGATAGTACTGCAAGTACTATCCCAATGATCACCTATCCTTCCAATGACCACCTAACCACTTTTACTCTGCCAACAACCGCGCTCGTCGCTCGCCCGCACCGTCTCTTATCTCCACACGGCTCTGACTTTTCTATGCGCTGTGCATTCGCCGCTCAGTTTCCGATGAAGCGATAGACCGCACGCACCTTCGCCCACTGCGGCGTATATGCGTTTGCTGCCAGCGTTTTGACAGTCGTTGTCTGCAGTCATTCAGCGTGATCTATTCATGTTTGTTTGTGCGCGCTTACACCACGCTTGTACATTCAGTTAGTAATAGTCGGGCCACATTTTCCAACGCACGCTACACATGCAATGCTGCCCAGATCGGCAGTGCAGCGCTTCTCATCAACACCACCGTTTCATACGCGCCTTCTCGTGGTCATCGAGTCTCTCTTCATGTCGGTCTACTTACGCCGCAGCACACCTGCTTACTTAATCAGCTCATGTTTACTACAATTCATATTGCTACCAAAGCCGCTCACCTTACTTCGTATGACATTGCTGTGTTGCTATCGCATTCATTGCTTCGCCCTTAGGGCGAAACTGTGACATTTTTTTTAACAAATACCGCACATCTGATTCCCCCACCGAACTAATGGAAAAAGCCGGAATGCTAACCCTTCAAAATCGCGCCAAACTCGCGCGCCAGAAAGTGATGTTTCAACTTTTTCACAATGCGCTTCGTATTGATAGCACCAAATACCTATCTAACCCAGAAACTAGACCCTCACGTCATAAACACCCCCATTTTCTTCAGGAATACCGGTTCAAAACAAACTGCTTTAAGTTTTCCTTTTTTCCGCAGGCGATAAGGGAATGGAATATTCTGCCTACTTGTATAACTACTTGTCATAATCAAGAGACATTCCTATCACTCCTTGAAAACTACCTACGTATTTCCCAAATATAAACTATTTGTAGCGTTCTAACCTTACCGTTTCCTTTGTATAAAGACATTGATTAAATCCTGTATGACATTTATTCACTACGTGCGTTTCTATCTTGGCGCGCACTTTGTAACTCCCGTATTAATTGCTTCATTCATTACACATTTTATAATCTATGTGCTTCTTAAATCATTGTACGCGCAACTACACCCTTTTGTAATTACTCCCAATTGATATTTGGGACACGTTCAACCTTTTTTACACCTGTGTAATATACTTATTACATGTATGCCCTTCCTGCTAAAATCCCCGTTGGGATTGGCAGTATGTCTGAAATAAAAAAAAATGAAAAAGTCGTATGCGGCTTTTTAAATCAACGTGAGCTGACCATATGGAACATTGAGGCCTAAATCCTATTTGTCCCGAGCACGGAATACCCTGAGAAGAAGTAAATTCGTTTAGCCGGACATGAATTACTTTTTCTATTATTATGACTAGATTCGATGTAGGCTAAGGGTAATTGGCCGAATGTTGTCCAAGACATATCCGAGGTATTGATTTTTAAGTAAAAGCACAATATCGGTAATCTTATAATAGGTCGGAATCCATGTATATTGTATTGAACCGGTAACTTTATTGAAAAGCTCATTAAGGAAATAGTTAAACAATAGGTTAATCATAGCAATTGTGATACGGCCCTGTCCACGAGCCGATTGTTGAGCAGTTAAGATGACATCGGATAATTCCGTCATGGTAACTTCTACAAACTCTGATGTCGAACTTTTAGACCTTTTAGATCTTGGACACTGCGAAGAAAAGCGTGCTTCAAGCCCTTTCGCGATATCATCTAGGGAATCCGCCGCATCTTTGGGGGACAGACAGAACAGCAGAATGTGACCATACGGAATGTTGAAGAGACTTTTTGCGCCGTAAAAACCTAAAAACTGTCGATCTTCTTTTTGGTTTTCACAAATATGAATGCACTCCGTTTTTTGTTCATCTTTAGCTATTGCCACAGTTCTTTTAAACACAGCTGCACATAACTTATAGAAATTATAATCCATCCAAATTTTCGGTGAATTATTATGTTGGAGACTTTTCCACGCTGCTTTTCTCGCCTATAATCCCGTGTACATGCTTCATTCCACCAAGACGAGTTTGACGGCGAGTTGCCAGACAAAACCGTAAACTTAGCGGGCTGAATAGCAGAATTTAAAAGCGATACCATTGAGTCAGCCCTCAGTTGTTCATAACAAGTGGTCAATGCTGATAATTCTGCATTTATAGCTGATTTGTAAGCTTTATAATTAAATAGCTGTCTTTGTCGTACAATGACAGCCTGACAGGAACGCGTAATTTCATGTGTAATAGGTAAGTGATCGCTACTTGTTCTATTGTCAAAGGTGTCCCAAGATAAAGTAGACATATGAGCAGAAGAGAAAGTCAGGTATAATGCCGATGAGAATCGCCCACGTAGAAAAGTGATTCGACCTGAATCGTGCTATTGCAAATTGTTATCATGCACTCAATTCCACGAACATTCGTTTTTGTTCCCTAGGAAGTGGGATGATAATTGAAATCTCCTGCCAGTAGCATTGCATTTGAACAAGTTCGGCACAGCGAGTCCAGGTGAACAGTGCACTTGACTCCGTTCTGGAAGTACGCATTAACGACTGTAAACGCAGCGCAAGCAGGCAGTAAAAAATCGAATACTAAAATTTCGCAGTCTGAACACACATGTTCAAAAGTGACAGTTACTTTATGACACATTTTAGAGTGTAAGCTGTTATGGGCTCATTCCAATAGCCGTTTCGGTTGGCGATGGTGTCCGCCGCCGCCGGTGTCCGGTGTCCGTAGCAGCTATCGCCGGGAATTAGAAAAATATATCCAGTTCCCGCCGGGATCGAACCCGGGCCCGCTGCGCGGGAGTCAGTATCACTGAGCCACGCCAGTTTTTTTTTTTTTTTCATTGCCAGTTTTGACATTATACACCAACAAATCACAAAAGATAAAACGTGTCAGCAAAATGCTTACTGGCACGACGTATTAAAATTTTTTTCAATGCGGCCAAATTCGTGCTAGCATGCAACGAAAAAATGCCCTATAAGCTCGTCTATAGCGTGCGAGGAGACACGCGATGGGACATGCGCGCCGCGTAACGTTGATGCGTGCATTTTGCATTGCAGTTGCATATTTTATTACAACATGTAGAACGCCTTGTAGCTGATGCACAGATAGCGGTACAAGGTAGTTAAATAAGGTTTGAGGGAAGGAAAAATAAGCTTTAAGGAGATGTGCACGAAAATGCTAGAAAAATATATATTGTGTACCTGATTAGATCAAGCTGGCTAGGTGACTACGTCGCCGCTGCGTTTCAAATGAAATGCCAATAACTCATCATCATCACCATCATTAGCATCGTATGATGCCACTTGTCAAATCAAGCTGGCTAAGGGACTATGTCACCGCCGAGTTTCAAAGGGATGCCAGTAAATGACGATCATCATCATCATCATTAGCATCGTATCTTGTCACTTGTCTTGCGATGTGAAATGCGCGCCGTGTAGCATATATACGTGCACCCTTTGCATTGCAATTGCATATTATTACACCAGGTGGCACGCCATGTAGCAGTTGCGTAGGTAGAGGTACATGGTTGCTATAGAAGTCTGCAGGCAGAAAAAGAAGATTATGGAGATGTATAAATATTGATGTAATGAAAGACATGCATTGCATACCTGATTCATTCAAGCAGGCTAGGTGACTGCTTGTCACCGTCCCGTGTCAAAGGGAATGTCATTAAATCATCATCATCATCATCATCATCATCATCATTAGCATCGTATCGTGCCATTTGACACGCGATGTGACATGCGCGCCGCGTAGCGTCGATACGTACAATCTTTGCATTGCAGTTCCGTTATATTCCACCATATTGGAAAGATCTTAACTGGGCTAGAAACAGGGACAAAGGAGGACGAAAAAAATGTGGTTGATCCCTCTTATATAGGAATCGGTATAGAACACGAAAGTGAAACGTGTCTTCACAGAAGTAGTGTAATGTTTATTGCACATTGATATATAATGTCTATTGGTGTTTTGTGGCTAAAGCGCCCTTAGGCGTTGATGCACCCACGCTGACGCCTGGTGGCACGTCTCCTCCATCACGACTACCAACGTCGATGACCATGAGCAACCGTCGTGCATATGGAAGCTGCACTACGCTGCACACGCTAGCACAACGCGAAAGACGAAGCACGTAACTGACACACTAATACAACGCGCAAGACAAAGCACGTAACTGAATCGTCACCGAGTCAAATCAGCGCGTACAGCGCGTCGTAATTGCAGCCTCCGCGATCAACTTCAGAAACATTTTCAGAGCTAATTTCGGAGGCCACGCTCCGCTGTGCTGAGTACGGTGAACGCCACCTAGGTGGCGTTGGTAGTGCTTCTTGATGCCAGCGTCCCTTCGAATGCTGGCATCGAGGCGTCGTAGTGCTGAGACCACCGAAGCGTTTACTGTCGGTGCGCGTTAGTGTCATAATGCAGTACTTCTCTTTTCTGCTCGTAGGCGGCGGCACCGCCCCGAGCAAGAGCGCGGGTACACGGAGGAGTGTTAGATATATAAGGCGCGTCTGTGTAGCTCTCTGCAAATGCGTTTGTGGCGCAATGGGTTAAACGCTCGGCGATCTATCGTCGCGGACCGAGAGGTCGTGGGTTCGATTTCCAAATTTTGCATGTTTGTGGAACTTTTTCTTCTGGTTTCTTTCTTTGTATTATGTTCGTGTACATTGTAAGAACGTCATTCCGTATTTCCGTATGACGTATTTCCGTGACGGAAATACGTCAGTGAAGTCTTGGTGGACCCCGGCATAAAACACTTTCGTGTTAAAAGACACCACGTGCCTGGAAGGTTTCACCACTGGGAAACATTGTGTGCACTGCACAAAAGACACCACTGCGCACGTGGTGTCTTTTTCGTCCTCCTTTGTCCCTGTTTCTAGCACAGTTAAAATCTTTCCAATATGAACTTCAACCAACTAGCCCAACTTGGTATATACCACCAGATGTCCCGACATATAGCATTTGCATGCTGCATGCAGTTGAACCTGGTTAACTCAAGCAGGCTATTTGTCACCATCCCGTTTCGAAGGGGATGTCAATAAACCATCATCATCATCATCAACAACAGCAGCAACGTGTTGTGCCATGCGTCAAGGGCTGTGATAGGTGCGCCACGTAGTCTGGATACCTGTGTTTACTCTTAGGTACAGTCCCAGGGGGAAAAGATTAGCACAAGTGACTGGTGGCCGGAGCGGCAAAATCACAACACGCGGCACAAGTGATTGGTGGCTGGAGCGGCGCATTCCATTTTCCAAAGCAGGGGTGGCCGTCAGAAAGCGTGTCGGGATTTTGCCTCTCCGGCCACCAGTCACTTGTGCCGCGTGTCGTGATCTAGCCGCTCCGGCCGCCAGCCACTTGCGCTAATCTTTTTCCGCTACCACTGTACACGTTATGGCGCCTCCTCGCAATTGCGAACCGCCTTTGAAGAAGGAAATCGTAGAGCTACGTGCGAGGCTGGAACCAGGCAACATCGGGCTCAGCAGACCGCTGTGCAGAGAGCAGCACAAGCCGCAGCTCGCCGTCGACAGCCGGGCGGACAGCTCAGCGCCTTCTCGTGAAAACGACACGTAGACTTTGCCGTGAAGACCCTGTAGTGCATGGTGCCGAAAATTGAGATCCTATGGAGCCGCTCCTCCAGCTTACGCTGTGACTGTGCTGCGTGTGCCGCGCAGGCCAGAGACTTTTTGATGAAACTATAATGCCAGCAGCCCACCGTCTCTACCTGGCCGATCTATACGAAATGTTTGAACATTATTAAAGTAAACCTTTGATGTGTAGTCGTCTTGCTTGCTTGCTTGTTGTCGTTGTTCTCTCAAAGCATGGCAATGGATGATGATGATGATGATGATGATGATGATCACGACGCTGAAGCCTCAATTTATGGCACTGTGGGGTACAGGCCACGAACCGGGCGGTAATATGATTGAAAATTGAAATAAATTAGTTAATAAATAAATAAGTAATAAAAAGAGAAAGTAAATGTATAATCGAAGATCACAAATAAACCGATGATAAATGAAATGAAGTAGTATATAAGTTAGTCAGCATTGCTTAGATAGGAATAGTAACATGAACCTAATAAAGTATACATAAAGTAAAGGATATAGACGTAAAAAGTTGGGTGAGTTAAATTTTGAATAATTATATCAAAATTATAACTGTGAATTTGTGTTTTTACTTTTCGAATTTTCTAAATTTATAATTTATTGAAGGAGAAATAAACCAACTACGAGAGGAAATTATAAATGGCTCGGCAAACGTTCCTGCGGCTATATCTTAATACCGTTGCTCTAAGAGATAGTATAACAGTACTGCATGAAGGCAGTCCTAGATTTCGAAGTGGAATTTCCAAACATCGTTTTCAATGAGCACAAAACCGGTGACACGATAATAAAAAGTTATCGATGGATTCCGGCTCATTACAGAGGCATAGCATAAATTTAGGGGATGCCGCCAGACCACATCTGTGCAACTAAAGATTAAGTGGTGGAATACGGCAATGCAGTCTTGTAAATGAGACTTCGAATAGCCGGTTAGTATACACTTGTCCATTCCAAGAATAATTTACATGCATAAAGTCTGTAGATTTTGCTAATAAGAGGCTTTTTTTTTTTTTGTCTTCGGTCAAAGAAAACTGCCTATATCTGGCTGCAGTGATATGCGTAGTTGCTGGCACCACAGGTATCACCGGACCTTTTAAAGAAGCTGGTCCTAAAGAATCGGCTGTTTCATTAAGATGAATGTATCGGTGGCCTGGTACCAATACTAAATGAACTAACCTTAAGTGGTCCCGCAGGGGCGCCTGCGTAAGCAGGCGTTTGGTGGGTTGCGACACCACGGACCCGAGCACATGGGGGTCGGACCCCCTCCCACGCTTAACCGTGCGTGGCTTAGCCGTGTCCGGGGAAAAGGGGATCCTGGGGGTTGAGTCAATGCTGAGTGCTTGGACCTTTATGGCCCCTCGGCAGAGGCAACACACTCCTTTGGCCTCTGCTTCACGTAGACGGCACCCCCGGACTGACCCACCCGGGGGAAATCGGTGGTCGCCTTTTCCTGTCCCTCTCCTAAATCTTTTACTTTCCTATCAACTTACCTTTCTGTCCTGTCATCTCCTTTCTTCCTAATTTTTTCTGTTTCTCCCAGGCGGCTTGGGTTAACCTGGTGCGGTATATCCAACCTTGAGTATAACGCATTGGGTTATAGCAGCGATGCACGGCTGGCGTGTGCAAGTCATTGCTTTGTTAAACTTGTAGCGTCCCCTTGTTGGGCTCCGTGGTGGGTGGCTGCCATTGCTGCCGAAGGAACTACATCTAGTATGCATAGAGCATCATTCCCTCTGTTACCCGATCGTACCGCTGCAAAGCGCGTACGCACCGAAGTCACCTTGAACTTTTTCACTCCGCGCAAAGAATCCTTTCCACGATATCACGTTATCCACAGTGACAAACCTGATAAGCCAGTAAGAGTTATATCACCTTTCCTTGTATCTAAATCCCTGACGGACACCATTGGACCAGGCTTTAAAGCTAGCAAGATGGCAAGCGGCGACCTCCTCCTTGAGGTTCGTGACAAGCTGCAACATGAAAAACTCGCAAATCTCTCAACCTTTGCAGACATCCCAATCACAGTGACCCCACATCGTTCCCTCAACACAGTCCGAGGCGTGATCTCAGATTCTGACCTGTTAGAACTTACTGAAGCAGAACTGTTAGAAGGTTGGCAAGACCAAAATGTCATTGAGGTAAAAAGAATACAAATCAGGCGAGACAACAAAGAATTCCCCACAAAACATCTGATCATTACATTTGGCTCTAGTGTGCTACCAGAAACCCTCGAGACAGGCTATACAAAAATCCGTGTAAGACCTTACATTCCTAACCCTCGTCGATGTTTTAAGTGTCAGAAGTACGGCCACGGCTCGCAAAGCTGCCGAGGTCATCTCACGTGTGCAAAATGTGGTGACAAAGACCACACTTCCGAAAACTGTTCCGGAACACCCCACTGTGTGAACTGCGAAGGTGAGCACCCTGCATACTCCCGATCCTGTGAAACA
This sequence comes from Dermacentor silvarum, assembly GCF_013339745.2. Taxonomy (NCBI): domain Eukaryota; kingdom Metazoa; phylum Arthropoda; class Arachnida; order Ixodida; family Ixodidae; genus Dermacentor; species Dermacentor silvarum. Next base: position 178,620,847 of record NC_051159.1, on the reverse strand, counting down.
TGGAAAAAAGAAAAAGAAGTAATTACATTGAAAATCAAAGAAAACATATCGTTTCAGGAAGCGCGAAAACGTGTTTCTGTTTTTCATACCGCAAGGTATGCTGGTGCGGTGCGCAAGGGGGCAGCGTCGCAGCAGATTCCGGCATCGGCCCGTTCCACAAACAGTGTGGCTGCGGCTGTGCCACCAGCCCCCGTGGCGAAAGCAGCTGGCTCTGCTTCGCCGTCCGCGAACGAGGGCCCGTCAACCTCCGGGTTGGTGGCCCCAAAGGTCTCGTCCGACGTGTCGAGGCCTTCACGTCCAACACAGCGCTCTCAAGGGCGCGTGTCCAGCGCCTCACAGGAGGCGATGGACATAACACCTACTCAGACGGCGCAGCCAGCGCCTAAGGAGCGGCGGGATTCTCTCGACCGCTCCAAAAAAGACAAAACTCGCGTCACGGCGCCTGGAAAGGGCCCCGTGAGCTAATCTTAGTCTCCTAAACACACAGCTCAAACACTTTTGTCATCATGGAGACACAAATATTACAATGGAATGTTAGAGGACTTCTTCATAACCTCGACGACATTACAGAACTCCTACACAAACATAACCCAAAGTTGCTGTGTGTTCAGGAGACACATCTGAAACCCATAAACACAAACTTTCTCCGTCAGTATACCGTCTATCGTAAAGACCGAGACGACGCTGTCGCGTCGTCCGGTGGTGTAGCAATAGTTGCTGAGAAGTCAGTGGCTTGTCGACAGGTGGCCCTTCAGACGGCCCTTGAGGCGGTGTCAGTTCGGGCCATTCTATTTAACAGACTGGTAACTGTGTGTTCCATTTATATACCCCCCAATCATCATCTCGAAAAAACAGACTTTTATAACCTCATTGACCAGCTTCCCGAGCCTTACATTCTCGTGGGCGATTTTAACGCTCACAACACGATGTGGGGAAGCTCCCGTTGTGACACGAGGGGACGACTGATTGAAAATTTTCTTTTGACCTCTGATGCATGCCTGTTTAATAAGAAGGAGCCCACCTATTACAACTTCCAACACAACTCCTACTCATCCATAGATCTAGCAATTGGCTCTGCGTCTCTTCTGCCTGACTTGGAATGGAATGTCATTAAAAATCCTCTTGGAAGCGACCACTTCCCGGTAACCTTAAATTTAATAGCACAGCATGACATCCCTCCTCATATTCCGCGATGGAAATTAGCATCTGCTGACTGGGAGCATTTTAAAGAAGCAAGTCATTTATCACAAGATTTTATTACCGATTTTAGCATAGACGACGCAGTAGGATATTTTACCGCTTTTATACTCAACGCAGCAGAAAAATCCATCCCACAGACAAATGGTAACTCATGCAAAAGACGAGTCCCTTGGTGGAATGATGACTGTAGACAGGCACGCAAGAAACAAAATAAAGCATGGGGCATTCTCCGTCGGTATCCTAATGCAGAAAACCTTATTTCATTCAAACAAATTAAATCGCAGGGAAGGAGGACGCGAAGGCAAGCTAGGAGGGCAAGCTGGGAGAGGTTTCTCTCTGGCATTAATTCACACACACAAGAGGCTAAAGTTTGGGACGGACTGAGAAGGCTGAAGGGTCAGCAAATCCATCCATTGCCCTTGGTAAATGAACAAGGAAATAGTGTGAAGGACCAGGCCGACGCTCTTGGTGAGCACTTTGAGTGCGTTTCTAGCTCCGTGCACTATTCGCTGCCTTTTCTAAAATACAAACAAACGGAGGAACGGAAGCCACTCAATCGTAAATGTAGCTCAAGAGAACCTTTCAACCTGCCTTTCTGCATTGCTGAGCTGAAAGCTTCCCTAAATGCATGTCAGAACTCTGCTCCGGGTCCCGACAGAGTTATGTACGACATGATTAAACACCTTCACAGAGACACACAAATTACACTACTCGCACTCTTTAATACCATCTGGACAGCTGGGCATCTTCCATCTTCATGGAAAGAAGCCATTGTCATACCTGTGTTGAAACAAGGTAAAGATCCCACCTCAGTAACAAGCTATCGCCCGATAGCGCTAACAAGTTGCCTCTGCAAGTTGTTTGAAAAAATGATAAATCGTCGCCTTCTACATTACCTCGAATCAAACAAAATGCTTGATCCGTACCAATGCGGATTTAGAGAAGGCCGGTCAACAACCGACCACCTCGTGCGTGTTGAGGCCAATATTCGCGATGCTTTTGTCCATAAACAGTTCTTTTTATCCATTTTTCTTGATATGGAAAAGGCCTACGATACCACTTGGCGCTTTGGAATCCTCCGAGACTTGTCACAAATGGGTATCAGAGGGAACATGCTGAACGTTATTGAGAGTTACCTCTCGAAACGTACTTTCCGCGTAAGAATAGGCAACACTCTGTCGCGCTCATTTACGCAGGAAACTGGGGTCCCCCAGGGAGGCGTCCTCAGCTGTACGCTCTTTATCGTGAAGATGAACACACTCCGTTATTCACTACCCCCAGCCATTTTCTATTCTGTGTACGTAGATGACGTACAGATAGGTTTCAAATCCGGTAGCCTTGCAGTCTGCGAGAGGCAAGTCCAGCTTCGGCTAAAGAAGGTATCGAAATGGGCAGACGAAAATGGATTCAAGGTCAATCCACATAAAAGCTCCTGTGTCGTTTTTTCAAGAAAGAGAGGACTGCACCCTGATCCCACTATCGAACTGCAAGGACAGAAGATCCCCGTGAATAAAGAACATAAATTCCTAGGCGTCATACTTGATTCAAAATTAAGCTTTATCCCCCACATCCGACACCTCAAGGCCAAGTGCCTGAAAACAATGAACATACTGAAAATTCTCTCACACACCAATTGGGGCAGTGACAGAAGATGCTTATTGAATCTCTACAAAAGTCTTGTACGATCGCGTTTAGACTACGGGTCTGTGGTGTATCAATCTGCTGCACCGAGCGCCCTAAAAATTCTGGATCCTGTACATCATTTGGGCATACGCCTGGTCACGGGAGCTTTCAGAACTAGCCCGGTACCTAGTCTCTATGTTGAATCCAATGAGTGGTCACTCGAGCTGCAAAGGTCGTTGACCAGTTTCATGTATTTCCTGAAAGCACACTCTGACCTCGAACACCCGTGTAATGAAATCGTAAACAACATAACTTGTGCCACACTTTTCCGTAATCGTCCAACAATGAGAGAACCTTTCTCACTGCGCGTTAGGAACCTCAGCGAAGAAATGGCTGTCCCACTTCTCGAAAACCTTTTAATGGCTCCAGCCAAGCTAGTACCACCGTGGCTGTGGGAGCTGATAGATTGTGACACGTCTTTTGTAGAAGTAACAAAGAACGCCCCGGAAATACACATAAAGTCACACTTCCTAGAACTTCAGTCAAAACACTCATGTCCAGAATTTTACACTGACGCTTCAAAGTCGCATGCCGGCGTTTCTTATGCTGCAATCGGTCCCTCCTTTTCGGAATCGGGCTGCCTGCACCCGGAAACTAGTATTTTTACGGCAGAGGCCTACGCACTTTTGTTGGCTGCACGTCACATCAAGGAAATAAAACTAAAGAAGGGTATAATATTTACAGATTCATTAAGCGTCGTCAAAGCCCTAATTTCTCTTCAAAGAAACAGAAACCCAGTTTTCACTGAACTCTACTCAATCCTCTGCGCTTCGTACGCATCTCATCAACATGTCATAATATGCTGGGTACCTGGCCACAGAGGCATCGAGGGTAATACGCTCGCTGATCGCTTGGCAACAACAGCACATAGAAAACAAAGTAACTCTTCCATAGCTGTCCCTGTCATGGACCTAAAGCCTTTCTTGCGCAGGAAACTGAGAGGCCATTGGCAACGTACATGGGACACAGAAACACTAAATAAACTTCACGTCATTAAGCCAAACGTTGGCAACTGGCCACCAATAACGAAAATACGGCAAGTTGAAGTTATATTCTGCCGTCTCAGGATAGGCCACACCTATGGCACTCACTCCTACCTATTGGCCGGTGACGATCCTCCTGTTTGTAGTCAATGTGGTGAGACGCTTACGGTCCTCCACGTCTTGTTAGAGTGTAGGGGAATAGAAGTTCAAAGAAAGAAGTACTTTGCCCTGGCATACAGACGACACATTCCCCTCCACCCTGCAATGTTTATCGGCATGGAACCACTTTTTGACAATAAGTTAGTTTTAGCGTTTTTACGAGATGTAAGCACATTGCAAGTTATCAGTCCAAGGTATCGTAGCACATCCTCTCACTAGAGGATGCTGCTGCGATAGCAAATTTTTAAAGCACGTGCCTCCCAACCCTTGCTTGCAAGGGCGCACTGGTGAGGTAGGAGTGCTACTGTCACTCACGCTTTTAGTACATCACCCTCGGGTAACAGAACATTTATCGTCATAGCATACGATATTAGTTATTCTCACCATTTTTATTCCTTTACATTTTACGCACTTTACAGCGACTACTTTTTAGGCCTCTCTACAGCCATGCCACATCTGTTTTTTCCACACCTTATAATTCACTATTCATACCACTGACAAGCCATTATCATCGCCTTGGCGCTCTTTGGCCACATCTGGCCCTTGCGCCAAAAAACTCCAACAATCATCATCATAACCTTAAGTGGGGCGCTCCGCCCAACTTAAGGTTTATTGTTTATTATTTATTGTATAAAAGGTGTTCAAAGCTGTCGAATTTGTAGACGCGTTAAGGGCGCTGCATACAGAAAGAGAATCTGTGACGATAACTTTTGTAGCATGAAGGGGTAACTTTCGCAAAGCCGGAACTATTGCCAGAAGTTCGGCCTGAAAGAATGATGTGTAATCTGGTAGGCGAAGTGAAAAAGACCAATCGAGGGATGGTGAGTAGATTCCCACGCCTGCCTTCTCGCCACGCGAGGATGCATCAGTCGCTATTACATTTATCGGGAAATGGGCCAACTAGTCTTGCAAAAGGGCATTCAAATATTGTAACGTCCCGCGGTGCGGAAGCCCCACCACTGTGTCAATATGTTGGGGGCAGCAGTATTGCGTTATTGGGAAAAATGCCTGCAAATTCAATTTTCAGCGACAACGTGGACCTATCAAACGGAATGATTTTCCTAATGCGAACATTTAAACGTGCTAATTGCGCCTGCACAAATACAGTCTCTGGTGTATGAAACCATGGCCACTTGATCTCAAAAAAATGAATTTGGTTAACTAATAAATGCATATTGTGCACTTCGTAGAGGGGATTCATAAATTCTTAAGTAGGTTTGAACCGTAAGCATGTGTAATGTCGTGTGAAGAGAAGGTAGGGCGCGTTTCCTGGTATATTATTAGCAATGAATTTAGGAAGACCTAGACATAGTCGAAGAGCTTAATTCTCTCTCTAAAATAACAAGTGGTCTTATTTTATATATTGCACTTCCGGAAAACAAGACAGCCAAATTCTAGAATCTGTCGTAGATATATATACGGTAAATCATGATTAGTTTGTCACTTCGCATATTAGAGCGTCGGTTACTGATTCTACGTAATAAACCTGGTCGAACTTTGTTGAAGAAAAGCCGTTTTTAAAACAATAATATTTTGTGTTTCTCAGAAATTCAAAAATCCATGCCGCTATATATCTCGGAAAATTGCAGGACTGCAACCTGGCCAGCAGAAGTGGGTACTCGACACTGTCATAAGCTTTCGCTACGTCATGAGTTGCTAAAGCACTAAATTCTTTTCTATGCCGAGCAAGTTGAATATGGCTTTCCAAGTCTACATGCGCACACCAAATGGAGAGACCAGGCCGGAAGCCTATTTGACTTGGGCTTAGTAACGAGTTTGGAGATATATATGATCCATGATGCGCTCATATAAAACTCGTTCAATACGTTTTACCATATTGGACGTAGGAGAAATAGGTCTAATATTGCCAAGATTGTAGTCAGCTCCTTGTTTTTTATCTAGCGGAATTATTTTGCCTGTTCTTCATTCTTGAGGAATCCAAGCATCCTTTAGAGAATAATTCACCGTGTTCAGAAGGTCTTCAGGAGACATTGCAAACAAAATTTTTAGCATGGCATTGGAAATGTCATCTGGACCTGGGGCTGAGGCAGGCAAACATCTAACGATATTGGAAAGTTCTGATACTGTCACTTCCACAAAGTCACCCGTGATCGAAGGCCTTGATCTAATGGCCCATTCGGCAAATGTGATGTTGAGCGTTGTGCTAAGCCCTTTCCTAATCCCTTTCCAGGTAACAAAAGTTCGCGGCGGAGACCTAAAGAAATAAGAGGGCATGCAATATCAAACATAATAGGTAGATGTTCACTGTTTGAGGCAGAGCCGACCGTAGACCAGGATGTGACGGACATCCCCGAACTGGCAAATGTTAGGTCCATTGCTGATTTAGGGAGACCTTGAATAAACGTAACTACTTTCGTGTTTAAGCAATAAGAATTTTGATTAATTGCCCAGTCCGACAATCTCTTTCCACATGAGTCCCACTCGATCTAGGAATTCCTCGTCTTTACCATGCCGAATGGTGTCTGCTGTTGGCTGCAACTTTACCGCAGCAATATTATCCAACAAAATTCAAATATTCAATTACTAACCATATATGAAAAAGTATAACGCGTAAAACTGAAATCTGTTTATGTATAATACGAACGTTACAGTCTGAAAATTTTTAATTAGATTTTGGGGTTTTACGTGCACCAAAACCACAATCTACGTTAGAGTCTATTAACAACATAATTTAGAATGTTTATTACGATAGTGTATTATAAATCCATTTATATACCTCACTTACCTGAATTTACTCGCTATAGGATTTCACTCGCCATGGTTTCCATTCAGTGGACACTTTGCAACGGTGCCCGTTGCCTTCCCCGATGGGCAGAATTCGTTTCTTTGATGCTTATACACCATGAGCTATAGCATTCGCTAACGCATATATATGCTAATTCCTGACAAAAATGACCTACAGCGCCGATTGCAACCTCTGCGGCTGTGAAGAAATTGTAGAACAGCTGAAATTTAAATACAGCTGTCCGGTCTTCGAAGATTAAAGGATTGCCCTCCGTACCGCTATAAACCATATATATATATATATATATATATATATATATATATATATATATATATATATATATATATATATATATATAGGCAGAAGATTTTCCTCACTGAACGAGCTATTGGGACCAACTTAAGCTGCCATGTATTAGACATACATGCTTTATTGTGAACCACAGCAGGTCGCCCGGTGCACAACGCACAAAAGAGACATAAAACTGTGCATCACTGATGATTGTCAGTGTAAGCGAATAGCAGAACACTTCGAGAAGGCCTTCGCATTTAAAGGAAGGATGCCCTTGAAGGCCTATATTTATTGCAATGAGGATGTTTAGGTAACATTTGTTGTTTCATCTCGTAATTTCGTACAGAACAGACTCGTTAGCCGTTAACGAGCACACCTGTAGCGGTATAGTTATTTTCCATGCAGGGGTGCTAGCGCCGGCGGCGAAAGTCTGACCACCACCAACCACTAAAACGGGAGAAAGAAACCTATTCACTTTAGAAGTAATCGAAACCGCTTAACTCAAGTACGTTTTATTTTGAAGGTAAACTTTTTTTTATGTGAGCCTGTCATAACAACGAAAGAAGGAAACATGCAAACACCGGAGGCGCCCTATATATATATATATATATATATATATATATATATATATATATATATATATATATATATATATATATATATATAGCGGCGTTGCAAATCTCGAAGCTCATTAAATTACTTGATACTCTTCTGCACCCGGTGCTTGGGGACGTCTAAACCACAAGCGTAGCACATTTTGTTCATTTAAAAATACTTCTCAGTTTAATCTCAATCGCGGAAGTAGGGAGTTCAACTTTTGTGATGCTAAGTTGAATGTGACCCGTTAAAATAATTCTGTGACCCAGGTGAACTATGCTCTAACTAAACTTTTTTTTTTCTTAGGAAATGCAACGTGGTTCAGGATGAGTGCCCACGTGCCCGCAACACATCCGTGGGATTATTGATTAATTGGCCCCTAACTATACAATGTGGGGTCCAGCTATAATGTGTGTGTTTTCTTATTTCACGTGACCGAAAAATTCGAGCGCGATGTTATACGGCCAGTCGCACGCAAAATTGCCGCACGACTGGCCACTCGAGGCACTTTGCGTGTATTCGGGGGCTTCTTACACGCTCGGAAAACCGCTTTATGCAGCACGTATTGAGCAACAAAAAGCTGTATCGGGAGTTTTTCATGTTGTTCTAGTTACAATTGTCTCATTGACACTTTTCATCGAATTATAATATTTGAGAAGATGATTAATTAAGACTAATTATGTGGTTAGGCGGAATGCAAGAAATAAGCTGAGTGTCTCCAAGCGACGGCAAACATTACTTCAATTGGTTCTGTACAGCTTCGTTACATTTGGATATTTTTAAATCTTGGTGCATGATAAATGGCACCCACTATATATATTCGATAGCCCAACCGTGCCTGGCTTCGCATGGAGGTCCGCGCGCTGTATCTTGGAGATACTAATCTGTAGCGGATGCAGAGGTTAAGGGCGGACTTTCCTCCCGCGCGTCTGCTGTTGGAGGTCGCATATTTTCGAGTTTCGAAGACGCGGTGAAGCGAGAGGCAGCACAAAGTGATCGCTCCCCGCTGCCGGCACCCTTCATATATACGTCAGCGTTGTGACAGTGAGGGCTCAAAGTCATTGTGCAAGATCTGTTTATATTTGCCCGTGTGCGCGTGACACAATGCTTGTTAATTTAGTTTGTAATCAAATGTTAAGTGCAATTTATGAGGCCGATAAAATTACGAACCTTACTTTTTGTAATTGTTTAATGCTTTGCTCTCGCTATCAACCTTCGCCTTGCGGGTGAAACTGCGACTTTTTTTTCTTTGAGGACACTACAGTGACCATATATATAGTCAAACATTTGAATAAAAGTCAAATGATATAGTTCATAACAGAAATACGACTGAAGTCATACGGAATCTCGGATTTTATGCTTCCCAGAAATTTATCAAAAGTGTTAGTGAACATAACCTACGAATTAGATAACGGCTTACCATGAATGCCGGAATGTGGACGTATTCGGTTCAGCTTCCCAAATAGTTGCCGGAATGCACTGCGCCGGTTACCATAAACTGTGTATACAGTCATACCTTTCTCGCTGTACAATCTTCCCGGAGAAAGTGAGGCCCCCGACGAGACGAAATTCCATCGTCCAATTGCCTGGCAGCAAAGGCTATATGTGTGTCCCGCTAATGTGCACATTGCTGGTGCCAGTGCACGTCGCGCTTGCAGAAGCACGCTACATTTCCATTAGCATATAATATATTCAAATGTCACCAAGCGTTTCTTTCTTTCTTTTTTCCATCTCTCTTCGTGCCTCTCAGGCGTGGTTTTCTATGTTGCTGTTTTTGCATATTATTACAGAACACAAACAAAACTCCGTTCCGGCTCGCTGATCCCTTCCGTGCTGCCGGCAGGAAGTTGGGATTGCTGATTGCAGGTAACAAATTGTTTTTGTCGCACTGTATGTACGAATTGTTTAGGCATGTGAGAGCCACAGTTTACGCCCTACGTTCTGATATATCAGCAAATTGTGTCCTTTTTCTGTGATTCTACTTTCACTCGCGCTTATCGTTTCTCCAACCAAGGCTGTTATCAGCTCTCACCACTTACAAAAATAATTTTGACGGTCTCTAGGAAGTCTAGAATCATTTTTCTGTTAAGTGTATTTGTTTATAGACAGGCCTTACACGTTTGTCGATCGATATCTGTAGACTTTCTGTATAGTTTGCTTATAGACAGGCATTGCACTTTTTTGTCAGATCATTTCTATATACTTCCTACGAACACCCTGGTTGTGTGGTAATTTAGTACAGTCTCATCTTAAGTATCACTCACGCTTTTTTAATGCGAATAGCGTTCTTGGCATTATCAGACCAGCTTTTTTTCTTTAAGCTATCTACAGCTACCTAGCTATCCCACAAAATATGGGCCGATCCCGAAGGTGGTGCAGTGTATAAATGGGGGCCGTTCATGTGAGTATGTGACAGGGATAGCGTCACTCTTAAACGAACCTCTTTGACGGTAACTTGGATATATGCCACTGGGTATGTGCCACCAAGTACAGTCGAACCTCAATATAACGAAGGGGTATTGCAGCAAAAAATTTCGTTATATTGCGAATTTCGTTAATTCGAGGTTTCATTAATTCAGTGAAACTAAGACCGGGAAGCAAAAATAATTTCGCTACGTCGCGAATTCTGTTAAATCAAGGTTCGTTAGATTGAGGTTTGACTGTATGCATGCAGCTCTTCAATGAACCTCTCTGACGCCAGCTTATGTCACTGTATGCGCGGACTTCACGGCGACGCCTTCAGAAGGGGCAGGGAAGCGTGAGAAAGGAGCCCGACAGGCTCATACATGAAACGTTTCGGCTATTAGCATACTTGGATAGTTATCGCAAATGATTTCCGCCCAAATTCTTTCATCCCTGAAAAAGACGCTTAAGGCCGAACGATTGCCAGCATTGACTAGCACTCTAAGCCAGTCTGAGCATTGTCACCACCACGCATGCAGGTTACTCAACCGTTCATTAAAGAGCTAGCTTGCTCTCTCTGCTAAGCACACTTGGTGCCCAAAACGCGCTTTTGCTTTAATTATACTTGTGCCAACGAGACTGCAGCTTGGACAAATGACTAAGACGGTCGTCCCTGCGCTATCATGTATAAACTCCGCGAACAGCGTTGTGCTTCCGAACAAGGTTGCAGGCTCGATTTCTAGAAGCGGCGATCGTGTTCCGATGAGGACGGAATGCGAAAACGCTCGTTTTCCGTTCTTTGGCTGCACAGTAAAGAAAACCGTAGCTGCATGGAGCAAATTGTTCCGTAGTTCACTGTGAAGTCTTGTATCAGCACATATGGGCTGCTTTCTGAAGTAAACGCCATCAACGAATCATCAATAATCTTTGCAATGAAACACATCTTCCGCGTGTGGTTCTTTTTTTTTTCTTCTTCTTCTTTTCGTGCTTAAGTATACTGGGTTGTTTTCCACAAACCGGCGCTCGTTTTTTACGGTTGCCAACAGGAGAAGCAATATGGCACAAGTGAACGCATTCTTTTAAGCTGCTCTGACTGACATCACGCTTGCGCCGCCGCCGCCGCACTTTGATGCTTTGTACGTAAACCATTATCACTCTATTTCAGCAAAGCAGGATTATCATTACGTTATCTTGCGGGCGCACTTTTGCCATAACTTATTGATTGGTTGATTCTTCCAATCGTTCATTCTACTTCTTGTTATAAGTTAAGTGAATTCCTTGCCGAAAGCATAAAGCGAATTACTATACACATTTATTTTGGCAATTGCTATAGCCTATCTCAACTCTATATACTAACTAAACGTTTATGATCCTGAGCCCAGTTTCGTATTACAATATAGCGGTGTCTTTATATCTAAATGTTGGCGTTCAAATACGATACAAATCGTAATGAGACGAAGGTCAAAGTCATTCAGAGCAACGACTGGGATTTGAGAGGTGCTTTGCAATTATCAGCCAAGTGAAGTCGGCTAGCGCCTATTAAAATCTACTGCGGAACGCTGAACACAGATATGACTTCTTGTGCCCTTCCAAGGGAGGGGGGTGGCAAATGGCGGGCACGTACGAATATTTTGCGAGGATGAGACCGAACATCAGCAGTTCGACGTACGCTCATGCAGACAATAAGTGCGCCTTTTTCGCCTTTTTGTCGAAGTGCGCCTTTTTGTCGAAGTGCGCCTTTTTGTCGAAGTGCGCCTTTTTGTCGAAGTGCGTCTTTTTGTCGAAGTGCGTCTAAAAGCCTCCAAGCACGGATTCCCCATTCGCTGCGCGGTTGAATTACGCCAACCGTTACGCATTGTACCAGAGATCGTGCTGCAAGGCCTTGAGGTTAGTGCAGCTAGCCATTCGCAGTGGCAACGCCCGGCTCCTTAGGCGAGCGAGAGGCCGTCCAGCGCGTGACGTGATGCTGGAACCAGGCCAAGGATACAGAAACACAACACAGCCCATTGAGAAGTGTAGGATGTGTATTTCTCCTATAGCGTTTGTGAGATATAAGACAATGTCCTTGCCGCCAGTGCGAGGACCGCGAACAGTGAGAAGAAAGGACAACAGGTGGCACCTATGTACAGAAAGACAGAAAGGAGAGCGAGAGGCCGCCAACGTGGTGGCGGTCATTTTTGCACGATCGAGTCTTTTTTTTGAGTATCTGTACAGGTGACTATGTCAACACACGCGCACACACCTACGCCGCAGCGCCAGTTATTGATCACCGCGCACCACTGTTCGTCGCCACTGGTATGGGGCCGCGCTGGGGGTCACCAAGTCTTCCAAACGTCCAGCACTTGAAGACATGCTCGCGAGACGCGAAACAAGCAGGAGGGACGGCGAACACAACACCGCGTCGTCCTTCAGATGCACTCGGACCTTCCCGCGTGGCACCTCGTAAGCACAGGAGAACGACCATGCGACTGGTGTTTCGCTGTTGTGCCGCGGGAACGATGAGGGTGCCACGTTGGACGCTCTTGTAGCCAGCGGGTCTTCAAGGCAGCGCGGTCGCGCTTGTCGGCCTAGCTTTCCAGCGCTGTAGCACGCCTTTCGCTAACGTTAGAGTGCGCCTGCTTTTGGGCTTACGCTGGCGCACTGCGTCGCCAGAGGATTTCGCAGCAGGAAGGATTCGTCTAGAGTGCAGTTGTGATTAGGACTGGGTGCGACTTGTAATCTCCTCTTGCAAAACAGTCATAATGGAAGTTAATTTAAATTTTTGCAGCAGGCCACAGTGGAAGCTGTTTGAGTGCCATTGCAGATACAACTATGCTGTGTCGGTGCGTATTCGTCTCAAAATAGCATGCCGTGCCTCTCTAAACCTTGAGGAACTATCGTTGGTACGAAGTTCTCGAGGGCACTCGCGGAGCGCTCCAGAAGCCGTAGTAGCCTTTGAGGTTCACATCAAGAGCGCCGAGTGATGTAATCGCCAAGCGTTGTTCGATGCGTTTTCGCTCTCTGGTGGCATTGATAACAAAGGACGTGGGCTCAGTCCTTCAGGATTCCACGAGCTGACGTTGAGCTCACATGACGCTTTGGCCATGCTTTTGCATCCGGTGCAGCTACGTGTACTCTGCGCACGATTGAACTGTTGTCTGGCCACAAGGTTCAATTGGGCCCGAGATTTACTGCTGCACTCTTAAGCGAATCGAGTTATTGCTCTCAAAAATTCAATATGAATAACAATGACCGAGACCTGGAACGTCTGCTTTGTGCTTTTTAAGAGCGCGAACACTCTTTTAACGAGATGGCTATCACTTTAGCAAGTCACGCCCATGGATTTTCTAGCCACCCTTACAATATATCGTGCCTTATGAATCCCAAAGTGAGGGCTTGTACGTTGCTGCCCGATTATTCGCTTTGATATGTTATAGAATCATATAGGTGAGATCAACGGACGACAAATTTGATAATGTTTAGGAGGAGGAAAGAAATCTTTAAACTCGCAACCAATTTTCGCATCTGTTCCTTTCATCTTTTCGTTTCCTCTGCAATGTCTGTCTGCACCCGGGTTCGGTTTTTGTCAGACATACAGACGTAAAGGGAACCGTCGCATGCACAAAGCTTCCACGCGGACGTAGGCTCTCCGGTAATTTAGGTTCGCACTAAACTCGATCGCTCAGCTCAGTGTACGCGTCTCCGCACCAGTTGCCGAGCACAACCGAACGCAGCGCTCTCTTCTCGGCGTCTGAGCAGGCACGACCTGTCGCGGCACAGCTGGATGACGACGCTGACCCTTGGTCCCAGCGGCGACGACGCGCGCATGCAGCAGCTCAGTGTCACGAGGAGGAGTTGTCGTCGTCGTCTCCGGTGCCGCCCTGTTGCGACGAGGTCGCGTGGTTGTACAGGCCTTGCGCCATCAGCTGGAGGGCGAGCGGGTTCCGCTGTCCCGAGGCCTTCTTGATCTTGGCTCGCTTGTTCTGGAACCAGATCTTGATCTGCGACTCGTTGAGGCGCAGCTCCCGCGCCAGGTCTTGGCGGCGCTTCTCGGTCAGGTAGCGGTTCTCCTGGAACTCCTGCTTCAGGCGCGCCAGCTGGTCGGCCGTGAAGGCGGTGCGTGGCCGCTTCTCTTCCTTCTTCTCGCGCTTCTTCATGCGGCGAGACCGGGGACCTGCGCAGAGCAAGAGCGACACTGGTTATAGTTGGCCCGGCATTCGTATATACACCGGCAATCTATAAACACTCGCGACACGTCAGAGCACATACACCGGCACTCTTGAAATGGATGAACCTGAGTTGATTGGTGTGCCATCGCTTTCAAGTCGCCGAGTGAACAGACAGGGACCATGTGCCAGGCGTTATAAAATTCAGGAGTGCTCTGAGGAGCTAGTTGGTGGCCCGAATTCATACTTGCTTATGCGCTAGCACGTTACTACAATCACAGACACGAAACACTAACCGGCGGTTGATGCGCAATTGATCAACCGTCCGTTAGTGTTTCGTGTCTGTGCTTTTAGTAACGTGCTAACGCATAAGCAAGTATGAAGTTATAAAATTGTTTGTCCATATTAAACCATTCTTATAGTAATACAACATCCTTCAGTATAATGTTCACAGGACCCCACGCAGTACTTTTGCAAGCTCTGGGCCGTAAGTGGTACAGATATATATTTACACCTACTGCAGAAACCCTCTGCCACTGCTTTCGCGAAGATGCGAGCGAGAGCTTCCCACAGAGAGCAGCAGTTCTGGGAACTTCTGGAAGGGGCTGTACAGCCTTTGTCAAACGTTTTGGAGCGACACCGTTAGTACCAAGATCGAGCTGTCGCCACGTCGGCACTGTGGCTGGGCTTCTGGAGCCCGCCTAGCACTCCAAAGCAAGCACTATCCTTTACAATATGTATATTTAAATATTAGCACAGCAATAGATTTTCCAATGTAAACGTCGAGACGAGAGTCTCTGTCAAGTATATAGGGTGTTCGATATATTCGACAACGGTTTTACTACTATTCAATCATATTCAATTTATTTTTTCATAGGTACAGTGCAGTTTGTGTAACTATACAGAAAGGATCACATACCACTTCATTTAGCCAGAATTTTTTTTTCTTCACAAAGCTGGCTGAATCAAGTATAAACACCTCGAGGCGCTGGTGCAGGAAAATAATTAGCAACGCCGATCAAGTATAAATATGTCGTCAGTAAATATACGCATTTAATACCGGCTCTCTAAGAAATCAAAAGCCACACTCAGAGCACGCGAAAATACCAATACAGCGCCTATGCCGTATACGGCATATTGGTCCTTTGCCGCTCTTTGTAAACCACACCTCGCCGACTCATCCTGTTTGTTCTAGCACTGTCTGATAACGAGACGGTAACTATTAGGGGCTGCGTACATATATTTTTCGCCAGCACTGCGTACCACGGCTCGAACGCTTCGCTTTGTGTAATTTGCTACTACTACAGACCTTTACATTTGATCCGAGCACTAGGCGTCGGCCATCACCATCACTGCTCACGCTGCGGTATAGTCACGAATTGCTGGCAACCGGCCGCCTGTTCGGCGGGCGATCATCACGCCCCCCTCCGCTGCAAGCACACGCCCGAGCGGTCAGTGGCGACGGCGGACGCGGCCCAAACCGTCGGCCTGCGGCGCGCCCCGCGCGTCATCGAATCGGCGGCGCGTGATGCGCACTCTGGGGTGGCGGCTGCTGCCCATTATCGGCTCGTTTCCCGCAATCCTGGGCGCGCGGCGATAAGCGCGGCTCCCCGCGGCGCCTTTCCCACGGGGTGCTCCCCCACCCGTACTCTCTCCCCCACCAGCCGACCCCCCTCTCGGCACCCCACCTCACACGCGCACCCCGATCGAGCGGTTACATCTCCCACCGCCCGTGGCGGGGGCGGGAGCGCGACGGTGCTGACCGGAAACTCGGCGCGAGCAAGACGGCCTCTGTGCGGAGTGCAAGTTTACCGCTGCAACACTCGCATCGTAAATAGTCGACACCCCGCGCATAAACGTCACTTCCTTTCTTCCTGCTCTCCGGGAAGCATTCCCGACGGGTGACGTGTGGTTCTAGAGCCGCGGCAATTATCGCCGAGACGCGAACACGACTTTATGCGAGCAGAAGCCGCGCTACTTGTGTTCGCTCGTCCTGTGCGCGATATTGGTGCCCCGACACTTCCTGCTTCGTTTCAGTTCACTACTCCATTGTTATAGTTTGTTGCTGCCACGCTCGCGATTGCCCAGAAGCGGTAGCTAATGCGAAGAAGACAATGAAGACAACAGTCCGGTGTCCTGGCTGGCTCTTTCCACTCTGTGGTGCCTGAATCCGTCAGAAGTGTTTCGTTAGGCTTTAGGACTTGTAGCACAGAAGTTTCACCCGACGAGGTATTTGGACGGTGGTCGTAGGTATACACTCTAAACATTTGTACACATTTATGGGCGTATAAAGGGTGTTCGGTTGTTTCATGGCTAACACCCTCACGTTTAAGGTGTAAGATCAAATTGTTGGCGGGAACCGATAAAATAACCGAAGATGGCATCTTGTCTGCCAACTTTTTCTTGCAAGTAAAAATGATGGCATGCTGTGACGGGCGACATAAAAATTGCAATAAATAACGTTTCATATCTATTCCTGTGACATTCTCCTATCGGATATTTTTGTGCGCCCAAGGCTGTCGAATGATCACATAGTTTTCAACTACGTGTTTTGTCATCACACGTCTAGTTAGAGCTCCATTGTCGTCCTCTATAAATTTTTGTGTGCCCTAAGTGTAGGGCGAACACCCATAAGGGTGCAAACGTTTTTATAGTCTAGGTGACTGAACTGCCGCAGTTCGGCCACTGCTGCGGTAAACATTTCTTCAGGTTACCAAGGCCGCTTTTCCGCAAAGCACTGAGTCAATACGCTGGCGGTATAGCCGACTTTAAGTCAGCAGATACCTTCGCAGCCTGTGTCTGGAAACGCTCTTGTGTGCACAAACGGATTTGATTGCACACAGTGAGCAAATTGCTTTGGTGGTCAGCACTGTAGGTCTATTTACTTGGGTAAAGCATTTATACATTGCGAGATCCACGTTCGAAGAATAACCGATCAGGACAGAAGTAACCGTATAGAAATAAGCAGAGATCATTGCGCGTGCATTATATCGTACCTAATTATTCTCTGTTCAGCGTCAGGGAGAAAAATGAACAAATAAGGACGGCAGACTTGTGCGATATGACTTCAGATTCATAGTTCAAACTGTAGAGGAGCTTCTCATTGCCACTGCTCATTCCATGCCCACAGTACTATACAGTATGCCACCGACTCGACTCGATTCATGCAGCCACGGTGCGCTGATGTGTGTATAGAGCCTCGGAGCGTTTGTCCGCCTTCCCGGTTCATATGTGCATCGAGTTTGCAGTTTCCGGCTCCAGTGGCTCTCTCAGAATGAATTTTTGTCGATATTTCAAACGGATAGTATTATTGCTAACACTTTGCGTGGACCTTTATCACGGATGTTTTCCGCTGCTTAACAACTTCTCTGCAAAACATGTGCGAGAAATGCAGTACACAGCGCTTGCTGAAATATGACCGAAATAGCACGGACGGCGCCTGCGTTATTAGGCGCACGAGGAGAGCGCTAGTTATTCAAGCGAATTTCAGCACAATAAACGCAAATTATTCAATAATTAGCGCCATATAGAATCAATTTTCTCTGCAGCGTACATAATAAGTAGTAATAACGACGTATGTTCGCTGTGAAATGTCTGCAGTTGTCACACAGTTCACCAGTGAATAAGTTTAACAATAGCGTTACAATGTCCTCCTTCCGGAAGCACATCAGGCAAATCTTCATCGCGATAAAAGAAAGAAAAATCAAAGGCTGTTAGTTCTTTGCGAAATGCGTAATTCACTTCAGAATGCAGCTCCCACGATGTGGAGTTCTGTTAATTGTATATTGCGTGCATATGCAACGAACAAAACGACCGTTTGTTGGCCTCTATTAAAATTGATCCCTAATGCTTATTTCATGGAGCCTTTTCCCGTGGGATATATTGCGTGCAACCTCAAATTCAACGTGCGGTGACGACTGCGTGCACAAATTTCGCAGCGGTCTTTCTGTAAAATCAGGGCGAAATGCGGACAACACGAAGAATAGCGAGCGAGAGAGAGGGAGGGGGGGGGGGGCACCAATTTCAACAAGAACAAAAAGGCATCAATCACGATGGAAGGTGAATTCAAAGACCTCTTCCACTGTGGCATGCGCCAACTGGTACAAATATGCACTTTTTTTTTTTTGCATCTTCCATAATTCAGATGCCAGCTTTCCTGCACTGCATCTTTCCCGCCATTATGCCGCCATTATAAGCCAATCGAGTACAACGCTGACGTGACCTGCGCACGGAAGATGCATGTGCATAGTTCTCACAGGCTCTACGTGCTTGCTGACTTCAGAACCTGAAATTTCTTTGTAGATCTTCTTATCTCTTTACCCTCCCCCCCTTTCCCCAGTTTAGGGTAACAAATCGAATTTCCCCATCAGGTTAACCGCCTTACCTTTCCCCTTTATTCTCTCACCCCTACTCTGAAATTCAGATAAGTGAGGCAGGGAATAAGTAGCTGTAGTGCAGAGAAGTTGCCTGTACGCATATAAAGGAAGCCAAACAAGTTACTCAGTGAAAGAGCTGTGCGGGAAAGTGCACATGCTATAAATGGAACGTGCATGGAGGATACAAAGCAATCTGAACACCGTCGTCATGTGCTCGCATAGGTGTGTGAAGGTCAAGCTGGCGCAATGTAATACGTCAGTTGCACGCTGCAAATAGTATTTCGTGCATACCCCACGGCGTTAATTACACGCGTTCCATCTGGCATGCGTTAAAAACCCATAGTGATTCGTTGGCCGTGGCATATAGTACATCAACCAGCCAGCCAATAGAGTGTATAGCTGAGCATGTTGATTTGTTGCACCGCTCTCGGCGCTATCAAGGTGCGCCGAGCTACGCGATCAACTGAATCAGCGACAACCGTAAGTCACCGCGTGTATACGCAGAAACACGTATGCACCAGTGCCTTTCAAGGCCTCTCTGATGTATGTAATCGTAGTCTTCACCGTGGGAGGGCGAATTCGTCACAGCGACATGATGAGAGATTGTATCTTTGCCCGTGGTGCATTGGCCACTCAGCGATCGGATAAAGCAGGTGGCGCAACCCCGGTCACGCATGCACTCTCTCGTGAGACATTTTAGGGACCGTCCATTTTGCTATACATCATATAGTATACTTAGGTCACGCTCTGTTGGAAACAACGAACAGAAGACTCCACAATACGCATACGGACGTACAAAAAAGGAAAAGAGAGAGCGAGCGAGAGAGAGAGAAAACAAAACAAAGGCGATAGTAGCAGGACATTCGCTGTGAATTTGAGTTATCAACTTGTCATTGCAATTTATAGTATCACCTCGTGCTCAAGGGCGCGATCATGTATTTTCAATTTATATATTAACGGCGCTGCGCTAATTCCACAGTTAGCGGTATACCCACGTTGGGTACTATATATACTATGTATACGGCTGAGTGGTGCTTTGTGTGATGGTATATAAATCAAAGTACCAACTATACATGAAAAGTCGTAATTGCAATTCGGCGTTTGCAGAAGGCATAAAATCACGGGATTTGAGAAAAGCTGAATATTTTCGCGGCCTATACGAACATGTGCACGCCACGTGGTATATATTCGGATTTCCCGCAGCCTGTACACACGCACGCAAATTATAATAAGAAAAAGAGAAGTGGGTACATAAACATGCATCATATATACACTAAAAGACGCCAGAGCTATATGACCATGCAGTGGTCTCGCACAGGACCGCGGCGTCTTCTGTATATATAACCTTCCTGCTGTGACACAGGTGATAAACCATGGAGTCCCACTGGCTTGACATGTATGCACTTGGCAACTGCATCTGTGGCTGCCACAAATCGACGGGGACGCAATATACAAAGGCGCGTGCGTGCAGAATATGATTCCGGCGCGTTACAGAGCCATATAATATATATACACGATCTAATAAGATTATTACATTCTAAGTCCTCCACTATATAAATGATATAGGTATCCCGAGGTTCATCTGTGAAACATAAACACGTTAATCAGCATTTTCCGTGCGGAGCTATACACCAGGCAGCCAGACGGTCATCTAAGCCAATAATAGCGCGGGGCGACTGCAGCGTTTGCCACTGTGTAGGAGGAAACGACGGTATATATCCTATAGTTGTGTTTACATTGGACAAAAGGAGGAACACGCAACCTCCGTGTATGCGTGACTCGCGTGAAAGCGATGTGCTGCATGAAAATAATTTTATAACATCTGTGCAGTACGTGATCAAAGTGGTCAGTTGAAACATTACATTTTATAATTTAATGGAACTTTCTATCGGATTAATCGGTGCCCATTTGTCACGTCAAAAGTAGCACCCGCAGCTGTTATATATATATATATATATATATATATATATATACGTGTACGGGAGGCCATGCAGAGCCTCGGTGCATGGAGACATTGAACAAAAGTTTCGACTTTTACAAATTCACAGGCGTCGTGCACAGCGCATTCAGACGAAGAAGCGTTTTGCTTTTGAATTCAATTATACGTCTATTTATTACAATTCTCCGCTTCGAAAGAAAAAAAGTAAGGGAAACAGCAACAGTCAATGACCAAGGTGCTGTCTTGTTCTTCCCCTGAGTTATCGCGCACGCAAGTGCGCGATAACTCAGGCTCTACTTTATATATGAGCATTGAGTTCGATTCGTAGGCCGACGGGTTATTCGAGAAGATATCGCAAGCTTGAAAAGGCTTTTATTAAATGCACTCGGTCTGTTGGGCCCGGCCTTAAACTCAACTTTTGCCTTGCGTTCAAAGTAATGAGAAATTAACCGTACAATACCGTTTATTCATCGCGGGACGCTTTGTACGTGTTATCAAACGCTGTAGTGTTGATAACATTAATCTGTAATTGCAGAACACACAAAAAACAAGTCTGTGGTCTTAAAAGTTGCTTTATGATAAATCATACAAAACTACGAGGACTATAACATAAATAATAATAGAATGACGAAGCTTATATATATAAAACGATGAAGTGATTAAGAAGGTATAAAATGCCCAAGTGCGATGCACTTTTCGGATAAAATGAAGCTTTCAATCGCCAAAAGATATTTTTTTAATAATCATGAAAGCATTCACTAGTTTATTCATTTTTAACAGGTTCATTTAACAGGTTATTTGCATCACCTAACGTGCTTCCAAAACTTACACCTCAACTTTTCCGAGACGCAGTTAATAGTGTGCATTTATCTGATTACGTTCAAATGCTTCAATGTGGGAACGTCCTGGAGTTGCGTACGCTTTTATCTCCATGGTCATATATATAAAAAAGTTCGAGTAACCACTGTTTAAGAAAGAGTGGTCGCGCGCTCCTACATTATTTCCTTCTGATTCCATCCCAGTATCATTATCTTAGCTTGTAGTGGAGCGCTCGAACTCTCGGCAGCTGCTCCGTCGCCCGCTCCTTCCTCGACTCTTTCAAAATGCGGACACAGACACCGCGGAGCAATAACACGCTTAACCCTCTTTTGAAGCGCCCCTGCAAACAAGGCGTAGTCAAATTCAATCCAGCGAGAGCCACGATGTGTGAGGCCGATGGAATTACAAATGCGGCTCTTCGCACGCTTTTATTTTGCGCTTACACGAGAAGCACGAGAGGGGAGCGAAGGCGCCAGCTGTCGGCACGACGGCCCGCACCGCTCGCCACCTCGGGGTGTCGTCCGCCGACACCCCCTCTCCACATCAATGCCGGGGAAGGCGGAACCCTGTTTGGGCTACGCCTACCATGTGGCGATAGCCAATGGGGCGCGAGGAGTTGGCACGGCGCTTCGGGCTGGGGGCGTGTCCCAATTCAGATGCCCTCCGGCGGCGAAGTTTTTTGACAGGACTTCCGAACTGCAGGGATCTCTCTCTCCTCCTCTGTGCGTCTGCTTTCAGCTGCTCTCGTAAATATCGCCCTGAACGAGAAGGGGGGAAAAAAATGCCTCGGCCGACGCGTCCGCGACGGCCATTTCACAGGGCTTCCTGAAGGGCTTCTTCTTTCGGCTGCCGCCTGCGCCTTGTATTTAGGCGACACATCGGCTGTTTGCCAAGTGAAGCTACACACTGTCATCTTCTCTCCTTCCCTGCACTTTGTCCTGTTGATTTTTTTTTTTCTTTTTTTTGTGCTCTCTCGCTCTCTCTCAGCAGATTCGACAGGTAACGACTTCTGCAAATTCGGCATCTTGGCGACTGCAAGCGAGGCGGGCAGTTGATCTTGCCCGGTACGCCGAATTTAGGAAGTCGCCGCGAATTGCTCTTTTAAAATAACTGGCGCGGAGAGCGGCTTCGCGGTCGCGTGCTCAGAGCCTCCGGCCGGCTGTTTGCAGATAAGGGCGCACAGTTTTCCCCGAAAGTGAGACTGACGTCATTCCACGGTTGTTATCGGTTAAAGAATCGCCTTCTGCCACTGCCGGTATTTGTCGCCAACGGTTGCCGGCTTCAGAGAAAGACGTCTCAATTCGTGACACACGCCTCGCGTTCGCAATGTTCCTGGCATGCATACATGGTCGCTGAAAGCGCATATACTATAGGCCGAGACGAAAGCGGATTTTCGTGGTCTGCTTGTTCTTTTTCTATTGTCTGCGTGGTTAGTACAGTTCATTAAGAAAGTTCCAGGCACATTTATGTACGGGCGCTGCCATAATTTTGACTAGGCAGCGCTATGTATTTGCTCGCGTCAGGGTAGTAGATGGCGAGAGCAATATTTCTCTTTAAAGCTTTTTCTTTTTTAATGTATACGATGTACACAGCGCGAGCCATACTGCATGTATGCTAAGTGCGGACTCAGCTTCAATCACGCTCACAGTTAGACAAATTTCGAAATGAATGGCACTGGTTTTCGTCACTGCAAGCAATGTTGCCTTGACTTCATCAAATTTCTTTTTGTTTCAGTAAATGTCTTTGGTCTTTTTGGAGGTCTTTTCCTCGCGTTTGTGTTCTTAATTCACCGCTCTTTCAAAAAAGATTTGTAACATTTTCTTCAATGCGCGTTCAAGGCGATTGCATGTGTGTATATATAGAAAGATAACGTGCTAGGAATTCGTTGCTCTCTTTTTAGCGAATCTTATAGTTATCTTTCCCACTGCGATATAGTACATATAGCCACCAGTAAAGCCAACGCAAAGATGAGAAAACCAGGTTGCCTAAAATACGTCTACAATGCTCTGAGATATGACATCGAAGACATAGTTAACGACGTATATAAACGGATTAAAAACTAATTATACCGCTCACACGCACTCCGCGTTAGATTTTTTTTTTTTTTTGCGATAAAGATTTGCCGTTAAGGCATAATTCTTGATGTGCATATGTGTATTATATGTGTGCTGTGAGGCCTGTGTTGTGTATGAATTGAAGCAGTGTTTTGTGGAATCTGTTATCATGTATCCAGCGGTCATAGCTGGTTGTCACACTGTAGCGGAGGCCGGCTTGCAGTAGGAGACGCGAGCGTTCCGATTGTAAACCAGTACATGTCCATATTAGATGGTATGCATCTGCTTCCATCACAGGGACGGAGCAGTATGGACACGTAGCACCCAGTGGTAAATGCGACCAGTTCCACCTTGAGATCACAGCCGGTGTAAGGGCCACCCCGGCCCGAAGCCTCCTAAGCACAACTTCCTCCGCCCTAGTAAGGTGAAGGGGGAGGGAGCAGACACACGGGGGGATACGAGCTTTTGATTTAGAGCATTTTTTTTTTTGCATCATGGGGAGAACAAACGGCTATTAAAAAAGAACATCACGTTTGAAGACGTGGGAATATAATATATAACGAGAGTCGCTATATTTGTATAGTTTAGTTCTACGTGGTTTAGCGTGCAGCTGCAAGCTTCCTTGCGCAGATGCGTGTTTATGTGTACTTTATTTGATTAACCTGGACGTACACTGTCGTATATACAAGAGAACAAGAAACATTTCTCAAAGTGCAGTCGGAGTCATGTATATATACCGAGCGAAGAGTCACTCGGACACTGATGACACATCGTCGCCGTCGTTGCTCACACGTAAGTTCCAGTTAATCTACACTCCAAGACCGCATAAGCTCTCGCTGAAACGCTAAGCGCGCCACAGGAAGCGCCTCCCTGGAGGTGGGGGGCTGTAGTAAACGCATCGAGTCACTATACTGCCCATCGTCCAACGCGTTTCTTTTTTCCTTCTCCGTTTCGCTCAAGCGCAAAATCGCCTTGAAGGCGATCGACGATTCTCGTTCCCGACCATTCGGCACATCGTCCGTCCTTGTCACGGCTCATCCGAAATACGTCTTCGTGAGCTCTCACTCTGACTCAAGGGAAAAAAGAAACGGCTCAGCATGAGCGATATGTCAAAAGAAAGCGGCATGCTGAAATATATATATATATATATATATATATTTTTCACAGCAAAAGGGCTATATATGCACAAAGTCAGGATACAACGTGGTTATCACAAGCAAACAACTAAATGTAATAGGAACATCATTCAGTGATCATTGTCGCTAAAGCATATATAGCAAACAAGGTTAACAAAGCACCACTCAAAAATCATTATAGCACGGTGTACCATCTATATATGATCGAAAATGAAGATCTCTAAAAAACTAAAATTAAATTCTCGGGTTTCAGCATGCCAGAACCACGATATCAGCATGAGGCAATCCATAGTGGGGGACTCTGGATTAATTTTGACTGTCTCGAGTTCTTTAACGCGCACCCACTGCAGGGTATACACTGGCGTTTTTGCATTTCGCCCCCATCGAAATGCGGCCGCCGTGGCCGAGATTTGATCCCTCGGCCTTAATTAGCAGCTCAACACCAAAGCTAGTACGCCACCTGGCGGGTAAGGAAGATCGCTGCGCAGACATACCAGCGTACAACTAACCTGTTCGTGTTAAAGCAGACGGGTGCAAAAAAAATAAGAATAAAAAGATTGCATGCATGGCAGCATGCATGTACGTCAACTGCATGGTGTTCAGCGCATGTGGCATATAGGCGGCGCTGTCGTGTGAGCCAATCGTGGACCGTCGCTTGTGAGCTCATTTATCACGCTAACGAAGCACGTGAGAGGTATTGCTCGAGCTACTGCACGTCGTGAAACAGAGGAAGCCCTTCGACGTCTAGATACAAAAGCATGCATGCACTATAACACTGGTGTGGCATGCAGTATACTCGTATACATGTATACCTATATAGTGTCAGATATTACAGACGAATATCGCCCGTTCACCACTGTATACATGTGCTGCCTTTAACAATATTGCTGTGACCGAACGCTCTCAAACATGCGTCAAGCAAAACGGATGGCACATCTTGATGGACACCTCCGCAAGTGAAATGCTATATGCACATATGCATGCATGCTTAAGGGAGTTAACTCGAAGTGTTCATCATCCTGTGTGTTTTGAGGAGGGACCCATGACCAAGGGCTAACGTCCTTTTCTATATAGCTCTCTTCTTTTTTCTTTATAACCCATAGCTCCCCTTCCCCAAATAAGCTAATATAGAGGAATCGTTACACACACACACACACACACACACACACACACACACACACACACACACACCGCACACCACACACACACACACACACACACGCACACGCACACGCACACACACACGCACACACACACACACGCACACGCACGCACACACACACACACACACACACACACACACACACACACACACACACACACACACACACACACACACACACACACACACACACACATTTTCTCTCGCTCTCTCTCTCTCTCTCTCTCTCTGTGGGAAGCCACGGCTGCTGCAGCGAACACCCTTGCGGATTCGGCCGTTGATCAGCTGACGACAGCTTGTTGCGCGGTTTCAGAGAAACACTGCACGCCGTCCATGCGCTCCGAATACGTCGTGAAGAGGATCTGCTCGAGTCCAATCTGTCAGTCCGTCGACCGCGTCGGTGCGATGAAACGACGCCGAAGGTCTGTGCGTTATAAATTCAGCCACGCCGCGGCAAGCCGTCACCTCTGTCGCCACCTCGGCGTGCATGCGCTACAGTTGCTTGGCGGCGCCTGCGTGACCTTAGACGCGCATGATCCACTTCGTGACGGGTGGCTCCATCAGCCCCGTTTCGAGAGGCGTTCGCGCGCACTGTTTCTGCAGGGGCGGCTGCATCTCACGTGCACCGCGTGCCCGGTCAGCTCGAAGGGCTGAAAGATTATACGTGCGTTTATACCACTCAGACGGTAAAGCGCTGACACTGCATCTTGTTTCACGCTACAGTTCTCATCTCACCCTGTATAGCTGTCAATTTGCTTCTCAGGCATTTTACTGCACATATATATTGTAGAGTTCGGTAAAACGTTTTACCTTTAATTTCAATTAAATGTATGCGTGTCAGGCGTTCTGATTCGCGAGTTTAGATGTTGCGCATGCAATGTGCACGTTTTAACGTGGTGCATGCGAACTATGCGCATTGCAATGTTTGTTTACCTATATATATTTATTATTTCTCGAAGCAAACATATGTGTTGCTATTTCTTGTATGACTCGTATATATGCTGGGATATACAGCCGAAAAGGAGTAGCCGGCATCACCTGTGACGTATACGTATATGTTGCTATTTCTTGCACGACTCGTATGCTGGGATAATACAACTGAAAAGGAGTAGCAGGCATCACCCATGACGTCATGAGTGATGCCGGCTACTCCTTTTCTGTTATATATATATCCAAGCATATACGAGTCGTACAAGAAATAGCAACATATACGTTTGATTTGAGAAATTTGAGAAATAATAAATATATAAGGCAAACAAAAGTTCGTAGTTCTTCTGTTGCACGACATGTAATTTAAAAAATTGAAAAAGGCGGGTTCACCTCTTTCAGTAATGCAAATGTAAAGAAACTAGCAACTTGCATTGCTGACATATAACGTTAACGACGACTTTATGGTAAGCAGTATCGCGCGAGTTTCATTCCCAGCCGGCGGCGGCCATGTTGCCGGGGAGGCGAAACGTATACGAGATATATACACTGAGATATCGGTGCATGCTGAAAAACACGCGGCGCTCAAAATTAATCCGGAGTCTTCTGTTCTGCAGCCTTCCCTATATATATATATATATATATATATATATATATATATATTGCACATGGTATACAACAACTTGCCTATATAGGTCAAGGCTCAAAAGCCATCGATTATCATGGTGTTTGCTAAACCTACAGGGAAGAATTACAGTGCATGCAATTTTTTTTTTTTTTTTTTTGCCGTAACCGTTTCAATAAATGCGGGCAGTTGAATTATTCTGCGGCGGAAAGCCTATAATCGACGTCCCAATGATTTTCTTCCCAAAGGCTGAGCAAACATAATGCTGCTTAGCTTAGAAGATCTGATGATAACCGGCGCATTCAGCACGACGTCGTCGATGGACGATTACTGTGCACACCATGAGGCAAAACAGTCATCGCGTGACAGTATAACGAGAAAAATTTTGACTTTCAGAACCGGCACGCGACTATTCTTTCTTTCTCAAACCGTAACAGCGAAATTTTCTAATATCCTATAATGTATAGATCAGGACTCGAGAGAAAGAATTTCTCTGCTGGTGCAGACCGGATACCTATATCTGCGCTCGCCAGCTACACGCTGTACACGCGTATATACGCATATAGATGTATGTGCCAATTGTAGTCCTCATACCTTTCTGGTTGGACGTGGAGGCCTCTGTACGGACCACTAGAACAGAGGAACGGCACGTCTCAGCACAAGTGCTCAGCTCACGCAACACCTCACACCATAACGCATGCACATTTGCTTCTTACACGTATATACTGCACCTATATCATCTTCAATATTTCATGACATTATATTGATTTGCAATAGACGATGCATATCTATACTCAATAAATTTATCTATGCTAACGGAAAGTGCCAATAAGCACTGTCAGCTGCTTTTCATTGTTGCGCATGCGCTGTAGTGTTACACGTGCTTGCTTGCACTGGCTGGCTAACTCAGCGTGACTTCTGCTTCGCGCGTGCTGGATGCGCGGTTCTGGTTCATGCGTGACTCGTTCCACGAGCGTAACAAAATTCAAAACAAAGTTCACGTATGACACGAGACGAAAGAAAAAGGAAAACAGTGAGCGCGGTGACAGCGTTTACACAAGAGCGAGAACAAATATATACGCGTTTATTTAATTATTATCCCGTCGGCGTACAGCGTTCGAAAGTCATCGGAGTTTCTATCAAGATTGTGTTCTCCGGAAGTGTTCGAGCAGGTCAGGTTTCAACGAACATCAGTGCTGTTTATTGGTGGACTAGGATGAAAATACGGTGTCCTCTTGCAGATGTTCAATTCCTGTTAGTTCCTGCGCTTCACTGCACAGAGAAGTTCAGAAGAGCTTTTGGGGGTCTGCATGTATAAGGCTGAATTAATCACCGGAAAGTATAACCAACATGTCTTCACCTCAGTCAAGGCACTTCTACTCCCTGCAGAACGGAATATAAATGCTCCTCCGTCGACTCGTAAATGGGATTGAAACAATGAAGAATGATCAGGTCTTATGTTCAACTCGGTGAAGGCTTCCGCCTATACAGAGTTAAACTAGAGTCTATTCAGTTTTTATGTAATTAAGCTCGCCTGTGTCTCTGTCTCATTTAATGCGTAGTTTAGCGTACAAGAGCCATCTGGTTCAGTATCGCCCAGTACGGGGCTTCTTGCAACAAAAAAAAAAAAAAAAAGAATACAAATTAAAAGAAAAGCGAAGTGGGGGGGGGGGGGGGGGGGTATTCTGTTATAGATTCCTTTAACAGTGTACCCAGAGTCAGATCGAGGCTTTGTGGTAGCGCATGGATCACATTGTGGCCAGATACGACACGCATATATTTACAACATGCTCGTACAACGCGTAAAACCATTCGAGTATATATTTGCACTATGTAGCGCATGTTATAATTATTAAAAATAGTCCTTTCCTGACTTGTTTAGGCATGTGTCCACAGTTAGGTGCAGTTATAATATTATTATTGGGGTACAAGCACCGTTGCCACTGACATGTGGTGGCTTCAAGACAATGTGAAAAAACCTGCCGAGGGCTTTCGGTGATGCACGGTTTGGTCATAGTGGGCTTAATTTTCTTTGTATCGCCTCAACGCTTGCTTTTGAAATGATGGTGATTTTAGCAAGATGCCTCAGAAGAAATCATTTTCTAAGGGACATAATAGAGAAATGGCAGAAAGTGATTAGCTCGCGGATAATGGGCACCGGAAAAGTATAGACAATTTGCGTGTGTCCGCATCGGATTCTGCAGCTGTATTTGTAAGCTGCGCTCTTGCAATATCAACTGAGGTCACTCTTACCGTATACAAGCGGAGCCGGCTTGGCAAGCCAACGCGAGAAGGAAAGACGGCTGGCGACATCCACATTGAAGGCCCCGCACCAGCCCTCTGTGACGTCATGAATTGAATTGTTTATCACTTAAAAAGAAGGACATTGCGCTCTAAATTTGGAACCAGAGGCTCAACCTATAGCAAGATTTGGGCACTTGTCATGCACTAAGGTCACCCAAATATGTGAAAATGTCTTGAAATCCGTGACGTGACTCGGACGTATATGCTGCGGTTTCGGCACAAAATTCAAGGAAAGGAGGTTTGACGTTCGTTTTCTTTGCTATTAGTGAACTTTTGCCGGTCAAAAGCTCCCAGGGCCTTTGTCCTGAGCCTTCGGCTCCTGTGTCTTTGTCAAGGTGCTGATTGCAGCTTTTAGCCCAGAAGTCTATCCAGATGTTTCTGGTAAAAAAAAAAAAAAGAAAGAAAGAAAAAAGAAAAAAAATTGAGTTGATTTGAAACGGAGCTTGAAAAGAAAAGTTTACCCGTGTAAATTATTTCTATTTCATTCTTTAGAGTACTTTTATAAAGTAGTGCCAGTGTTACACAAACTTTATGGAAAACCAGTTATAAAGAAAATCATCACTGCTTAGGACATACCATACTACAGCAAGATGTATACGGTATACTTATCTCAAAATAATTTTCCAGCACAAGACAAATACAACAGAGAAACACACACGCGCAGCTGCGATGACTCGCAACTGAATCAACTGAACATTCATGGCGCAACGCGCGTACACCAACGGGAAATGCAAATGTACGACAGGGACATACTTAAAAAAAAAAGAAAGAAAAGAAATGAGAAAAAAAAAAGAAAAACAAAACAAAAAAGCACGATATGCAAGGCGACCTGTTTAGCACATCTGAGTGTTTGTGAAAACTTCTATACGCTTATCGCTCCAGGAGACTGAAAAATGGCTGATGCACTGCGCTCTGTTCCTGTTTGTGATAGGCCTCTAAAAATTACTATTTTGTTTATGTCGCATTAATTTAGACAGGCAAACTTTTTCTCTTTTTTTTGTGCTTCTGACCGGAAAACTCACGGAAATTTATTTGAAGATGTCACCACTAACTAGCCCGACTTTCAGTTCTCACGGTATATATATTCAAGCTGTTTTCATCGTTGACAGGTATAAGGGCGAGGGAGGGGTAAGTGGTATCACGCATATAAAGCTTTTACACATCAGCATATACACTCTACAAGCGGGCCTTTTTGCAATGCAAGGCTTTGTTGCGTTTTGCGGAGAAACGTGCTTCTGGAGCTTCACATATATTGCTGTCTTGCACTGACACACAGGCGATAGGTCACGCGCGATCTTTTTTGAGTTAGACGTGACGCAGAAGGAAAACGATAAGCTGGGGGAGTGCGACTACGACGTCACTGAATAGTTACACCGCATGTTACAAGAATGCTTCGTCCGCTCGTATACCAAATTAGTATCGAAGGTGAAATTAGGTATATGCTGCCGACCTCTCTTCAGCCGCCATGTTGCCTCAGTGGATATATAGCGTTCTGCTGCTGAACGCAAAGTCGCGGGCTCGATTCTTGGCCGCGACGGCCACACTGTATACGGACGCGCCAGAATGCGAATACTCTCGTTTAGGCTGACGTTTTAAAGAACGCCAGGTAGTTAAAATGAACACGGAGACCCTCCTCCCATGTTGTGCGGGGTCCCTTGTAGTGAATTCTGCAGCGTTAGGAGGTAAAGCCTGCACCGCGGTCAATCACCGAGACATTCTCCGCAAGTTCCTATTTTCAAACATGGATCTTTTGCTGAAAATAACAGCTTCCAGTGTGTTTAAGTCGAGTTTTAACATTTCCTGTCGTGTTTTCCTTTTCGCTTGACCTCATACAGCTTTGATTGTGGCTCCTGATGTATATAGTTGTAAGGGAACCTGCTTCCTACGAGCTGCATACATTTTGTGTTATTTTGACACATTTCGGGCTATTAAGACTATATTCTCCCCTGCAAAGAGAAACAGGAAACAGGCTATGACTGCTTTCATCTTCAGAGAGGCGCATCAAAGCGTGAACTGTATGAAGCAACGGGAGAATATAAAAATATTGCAAAGCACATATGCTCGGCAGGCTCCCCTCAACGTCATTATTCAATATAACATCTTGCGCTTGCTCGCAGACCTGAGAAAGTTGCCGGCCACTCCTTTAGCGCAAAATGTATTCGCGCCCAAGCTGGTTTCGAAACCACACATACACGCGTATGCAAGTCTTTTTCGGTATTGCCGTCCTTGTGACGACAGGCTGCTGCTGTCTGCTCAAGCTAAAACGCGCCCGCTGAGCGGTGACACTTGGCGACATGCCATCTGAGAACAAACGTTGTCGCAGGGCGTCGGCTTGAGTTGTGCTTTCCTTTTCTGCAGTGTGTTCTTCTTCCGACCAATTATGCCATAATTTACGCCGCTCAAGAATATACTGTTATACAAGCAGATAAACTGATTGCAGGAGGGTATTCCTCGTCGGTACTACATGGAACGAGCATGAGCCGAATAGAGCTGCAAAATTGCCAGATGGAAACTATGTATATACCGCAACGGGAACAGATAGCGTTGATCTGATCGAAGAACGCCGACTTCGTCTTAACGATGAAGACTGACCGGGCCATGGTCGCCTTGAGAACCGCTCACAAAGACACGAGCAACCGAGGCCCCCGTGTATAAGGGGCACCCGCCCGTGTCTCTAATGCCCAAAGCTATCGAGCTTTATTTATTTCCATTTTTAATAAGGACGTTACAAATCAAATATGATCGCCGCGCAAATGCGCGAAACACCGGAAGGAGCTTGCCATAACATACACGATATTTTGTAGAGCAAACAGAGGTGCAGATCATATACTGATGTATACTATATAGAAAGAGAGAAGCAAAAGACGACGGAAAATATAGGCATGCAATGTAAACAAATCGCGGCGTCTATTAGTTCACGGAACGCTTGATTCCTGTGATTGACTCATGAAGTTTAGAGGCCACTAAATTAAGAGAAAGAATGAAACTGTTTAAACTGATGAAGTTTTGTTTCAGTACACTATACAGCTTACCTAATTCCGCATGTAATAGGTTAAATTTCAGAGAAGAAAATGAATGTCAAGATTCTGTTTCTTTTTTCTTTTAATGTATAGAATTGAGGTTTCAATGCCTCTGACTGCGCGTCCACGCTTGCCAGCGCAACACGAGTGGTTTTCCCACCGTCGACGTAACCCACCGTACCCCTGCGCTTCTTCGTTGAACTTGAGCGCTAAAATAAAACTTGACACCTAAAGCTATATCGGTAGACCGTGGCGCTAGGCAGCAGCTATAGGGATGACACCTAAAGCTATATCGGTAGACCGTGGCGCTAGGCAGCAGCTATAGGGAACATGTGAAGGGGACCGCTGGCAGGCTCGACAGCTTCGTTATCCCAAAGCCGTCCGAAACTTCATCAGATGGATCCAATACCGCAAGCTCTGATGCTTGTCGGGCATATATATGTGCGCGCTGCAGGGTGAATTTAGAAAGAACTGCTTCAAACAGTTAGGTTTTTTGCGCGTCGTGTGTTCCTGGGTCATGGCTGCACGTGTTTGGAAGACACACGGTTACATAGCACGGAAATTAAGCGTCGATATATAAGGCATGCAAATCTTCGCGATCCCGCGCGCAGCAGCACCATTATGTGTTGCATATATATATATTTCTGTCTGGTGATGGGGCTTCTCTGTGGTGCAACGTTCCGCGTTAGCCACATTAAAGCACTTAGCACCGTTACGTAAAAACGCTTGATGATGGATTCGTTTTTATGCCCTTCACTTGGCATACACATGCATGGCCTGCTGCACAGTGAACTTCGAGGTCTCAATTACAGGTCAAAAGTTGGGTGTCGCCAATTACTCGTAATTAGTTATGTAATACCTTGGCTCGAAGTCAAGATTCGTTACGTCATACTGGGTTAAGCTTTCGCTTCTGGGTCATATAGTAGACAAGCCATTACAAGTCACGGGATCGTATTTATATATAGTTTATTTTGAGTGGTTCTCCGGCCACCGTCTTGTTAAACGCGAGGGTCGACAACTCAATCTCGCCGTTCTCCTGCAGCCGCATGAAGTCGATCGCAGGGGCCGCACATTTACGCCGCCGCACAGCGGCACTTGGGAGTTTGAACGGCCTTCATTTTCTTTCTGCGTGGGAGCGTGTCTGTGTGTATATATTTGCATGGCGAGTCTATAACTTGCTGCATAAAAGTGCAGCTCGCTCGTTTGCTCGATTCTCCGGCCCGATAACCTCCCGGAGACCTGGTGACGGGGGTCTTGTCGTCGGGCCGGGCTCGAAGGCCGCCCGCACTTACCGGCTCAATTTGCCGCTAAGAGCCAAGTGCTATTACAGCGACGGAGCCACGCAGTTATGGCGAGAGAAGGAAGCAAGTCGGCGATTGAACCAGCGAATTCCCGTTGCTGTCGCACGTTGAAAGCGTCGCTCCCGTGCTTATCAGCAACAGTAAAAGCATGGGTGACAGGCTTGACCCCATCTCCGATATAAGAGTTCCAGCTCTATAGAGCTGCAACTAGTCCGGCTACTATGCGTGCTCATGAAAGTCAAAACAGAAGTTGGGAAAATCTCAGGAAATAAAAGAAGATATAGAGGCCTATATATAGGAAGGAGAAGATTCTCACGCGCGCATCTCGAGCATTGGGCGCGCCCTTGCGGATTCGAATGGCGCTCGGCTGGGCTACCTGAACTTTATGGCCTCATAAAGCCGAAGGTAGGCGCCGGTGGTATAGATCAGGTGACATATATGGACACAAGAGGACTCGTGGTTCGTAAAGCAAACGGCTAAAGTATATCGGAATGCAAGGCGCGCCACTCTGCGATGCAGAGTCGCAGTTGTGAATGCTTGTGCAAGGACTCCAAGTATTCATCGCCTCGCGTTCCCAGGAATGCGAGGAACTGAATCGAATAATGACGGCGCCAAATTAAATGCGGATCAACTAATAAAAAACAACTTCTAGATCGTCTTCAAATTCCGTGCAAACATTCCGAATACTTTTAAATTGGCGAGTGGACTTTGTATTTGTTGTAAGTAGCTTGCAATCTTATTGATTTTTAAAAACGCCACCCATCAAGTATGCCTATTTAGCGCTGAATATTCGAATGATTTTAGAAAAAAGCAATATAATTTTCTAATAAAAGCTACGAATAATTACCACATTAGATGGCACTATTCGAAGATTCTTGATAATCTCATACCTCTACATTTACATTGCTTAGGAATGTGCTATCATGGAGATATATAGGAAACGTGAAAGGATGTGATTATATGGGCCCGCGTATATATAGCCAATGAGCGCGTTTCAATTAATTAAGGCGCGGGCGTTGCTTTTCAGGCCATTACTGTATATACAATGGAGGGATAGATATATATTTGTTGAAATAAAGATGGCTCCTTAGCCTGTTTTGGGGAAATTAGTTGAGGTGAGGAGAATAATCTTGGCCGCTATATAGCGCTGGGCCATGGTCTATACACATTCTGCGTACGACTCCAAGCAGGCGAACACGCGTGCCCCCGGTTGCGAGCCGCTGGTCGGATACAACTCTCGTAGTATTTGATAGGTAGAATGCACATAAATATATCTAGTAGAGCCATACACTTTGGCGGAAGGTTCTATGTTTGGACATTGCGTTCGAAAGATTAACGCTGCTGGTTCCGTGAGATGAAATTCTCAGCGCACGGCGTATTGATTTATGCAAAGCAGGTAATATTAAGAACTTGCCGCAAGCTTTGATACGCTTAAGAGTTCAAAATTATCAAGCTAACGTGTATTAATGATACTGTTATGGTAATGCGTGGCTTTCTGTACTTATCTCTGCCGTCCTCTCCGTCCGCTTTCCCTTTATACGAAGTGGTATAATAAACCCACAGAGGCTCCTCCGGCTGATTTATCCGCCTTTCTTTCAGTAATGATGTCTCTCTGTGTTAAGTTGTTTGTTTGTTTGCTTGCTAGCAGTGTGTATTCCCCGGCAGTGTACGTAATGTGGTAAAGGACAGGCTGAAAAACATCTGTCGACTGAAAAAAAAAAAATAATAATAATGTTTCGTCTGCACCACCTGAATAAAAGCATGCCTGCTGATATTGCTGCCTGCTGACGATTGTTTGTTCTGTGCGGCAGATGGCTTTGTATGTGTGTCATTTTTGTTTGTTCGGCGCGAATCCATTTTCTGGCACTGTTATAGCTTGCTTACATGCCAGTAATAATAATAATAATAATAATAATAATAATAATAATAA
Source organism: Dermacentor silvarum (assembly GCF_013339745.2). Taxonomy (NCBI): domain Eukaryota; kingdom Metazoa; phylum Arthropoda; class Arachnida; order Ixodida; family Ixodidae; genus Dermacentor; species Dermacentor silvarum. The sequence goes on along the minus strand of NC_051159.1, from coordinate 178,585,047 downwards.
TAATAATAATAATAATAATAATAATAATAAAGACCTGGACGGGAACGAATAGGACTGGGCACAATGCCGATCGACAGCATGCTCTTATTGTATAGCATAAATAAATAAATGCGCCATGCCGGCATAGCAAGCGCCATAGAGGGCGCGCAAATCGTCATAACGTCATGTGTACAAGTTAGTCGGCATTGCGTTCCGTGTCCTTGTCCCCTGACGTCTCGTGACTCTCGTTCGTGCCGAAGCGAGTTCCATCAAGCTCGTCTTTTGTCCGGAATCACTCTCTTCGTTCCGGTCGGCGCTCGCGGTTCGGAGCTGCTTTTGTTCCGTCTCATCAGCGGAGTTTACACAGCGCAGCAGCATGTCGCATGCAGAGGGAGGGACGGGAGGCCGAGCGCGGCGACGTTTCGTCGTGGTCGCGCGGACCCCGCTCGGGGATGCGCGCGGCGGTCGGCTGAGCGATGTCCCCGCGCGCCTCCCGCGGCGGAAATCTCGTTCCAATTCCGGAGGCCGGCGCGGCGCATTACAACCAAGCGGCCACGATAAATAGCTGTCTCTTTTTACGGCCTTCGCCGGGACTCGGCCGTGCGACGTCGGGACCGGCGGCCGGACCACCCAGGTCGCTGCCGCGGCCGCCGAGGCCGGTTTCCGCGCCAGCGCTCCCGCCGGCGCGGCTGCTGCTGCTGTTGCTGCTGCTGCATGCTCTTGCACGGCCGCCACCGAAGACGCGATGTGCACTGCGCGCGTGAGCACGCAGTGTCTCGTTAGATCGGTGCAGTACTGCAGAAACTATAGCTTGGGCGATAATCGGCCGGCGCCCGGACTTTCCGATATCGCGATTGACCAGTATCTTTATAAGCATTGGTGAGTCGCGACCTTTGATTCATCAAAGGTCAAAAACACGGAACGCTTTTTTTAGGTGTCGAGCAGGCGTCGTGTCCACCGGCGTCGCCATTGGTCCGGCTACTCATTGGAACCTGAAATGAGGACTCTTCGTACGGCTATTACTTCTTTCCAGGATAACATTGGAAGAAGGCGGTCTGTCAAAAAGTAGACTCGTTGGCCAGCTGTGCGTCGATGCAGTGACATGCGGCGCAGTGCTCAGCATAGAGGCGTCTTTATGTGCGTTTAAGTCGGCATATTCAGCCCCGCGGAGTAGACGACGACGCCGCCTCAGCAGCACTGCACTGTTCTTGTGCAGAGACGGCCGCCCGCTCTCAATTAGCCGCGCACTTCCTCCCGCGCGAGGGCACCACCACCGCCAACCACCTCGGATTACGCGCGCCACTCCGTCAATGGACGTACGCCCCCCGCACACGCGTGGGCATTACGCAGACCACCGCATGCATGCTCAGCCGACGCCGGCGGACTTCTTAGCGCCTTGTCCTGGTCCGTGTCGGCTTAATTTGGCCCCGCGATGATTGCTGTTCTTGCATCGCCGACGACCGCGCCGAAGAGCCTGTATAGCCGCGCGTATCCGTCCGCTGCGCCGCAGTAATGACGTAATCGACGGGGTGAATCTGTGTCCCACCGGAAGTGAAATTTGCCGCCGCTCCACCGCGCAAGACGACACCTGTTCCCCGCTCCTCTCTCGCATTTCTTTCTTTTCTCTCTTAAAATCCTCTTTGTTTCACCGACTCGGCATTCCACCTCCTCGGCGCCAGAACTGGATAGCTCCCAAAATTGAGGCTTGCGCCTAATTTCCCCGCAGAATCTTTTTGTCTGGCGGCGGCACGGCGTAATTAACAAATTTAACTCTACCGAAAGGCTTACACCCCGCTCACAGAGGAGAAGCAGCGGAGTGTTGAACGGTTAGTGTTGCGCCAGCCCTCTGCTGTAATGAGCTGCATTTTCAGGTCTTAGTGAAGTATGTATATAGGCGAGCCAATCAAAAGATGGCAGCTTACGCGTATGCGGAAAGGCAGTGGACAGCACTCCACTGCTTGCTGTCCGGGTATGGCGGCTGTAAGCCTCTTCATTTTATATGGGCTATGTCTATAATTCTTCTCTTCGCGTAAGCCTTCGGAATATGTGCACCGAAGCCTTCAACCCTTCCACAAACTGTACACAGCAACTGCAGACGACGGTACAAATGCGAGGAACAAATATTCAGTTTGAGAGATATCGATATAGAGAGAAAATAAGAGATGAAATACAGAAAAGCTATCCATCTTATAACTATCCAGTTTGCTACAATGCAGAGGAGAAAAGGAGAAAGGGTACATTATAGATGAGAATAAAAAAGAAAAAAAATATATGAAAAGAATCTGTATAAGAAATTTCAGTATCTGCAGAAAAAGGGAGTAGGGGTAAATGCATGGTGGTATGTTTAATCGTGTGTGACGTAACTAGGGAGATAACTTGAATCCTAACAGGATGTGCAGACACACTTGTGTTCCGCCGTTATCAGTAAACGCCGCAAACTTCACATTTCCTCGTGGATCATGCGGCCGCAGCTTCACGTTCATTGTATAGTCGTCAATATTATTACATGTGACTCCGTATTGTTCACTGTCACTGTATCCACTAATGTCTGTGCTCTTCGACTGCGGAAAATACCAGTGTCTTCCAACACGGAGAGCATCATCAAGAAAGAAAAAAATATCTTATGCAGTAGTCAATACCTAATAATCGTTGAACAGTGTTTGGCTGCCGTTTACATGTATAAGTGTGAGAAGCTTTTCTTAGATAACTGTATTTTCATACCATGCAGTGGCATGGCATTTCGTCTTCGTGCAGTGTGTCACCAAAGTCCTCACACACACACTGTAACATTTTTTTTTTCATTACGTGGTATTTAGGAGACGTTGTCTCCTTTAATTGCCGCCGGCTACCCCTTTACAAGCATTACAACTAAAAGTGGACTCCAAATCCCAATAACGCCGCTGTACCACACATTGCAACTCCGTTAAGTGCAGCGAGAGCTGCAGGTGCAGCTGTATATTCAACCATAGCCGGCTGCGAGTCTCAATGAAAGGACCAGAGACCGTATTCTCGGTCGATTGCCCTCGGGGATATTTCTGCGTGAAGTAAGATCCAGCGCGGCGCAAACTGGACGTGCGTCTGATTGGCCTCCCTGTTTTTCCTTTCTTCTTTTCCTCCTCCTGCTCCCGTCCATGGACCCCAGCGTATAGGGTAGCCAACCAGACGCTTTCCTGGTTAACACCCTTGCTCTCTCTTTTGCTTCTCTCTCGCTCTCCACTGGCTATATATACCTGCAAACTGAAAGCAATGTCCTCGGAAGTAACCGATTAAGAATACGATTCCATTGCTCACCCGTACTTTCACCGCTAATGCATCCCTGATCCTTCCGTTAAACAGGTTGTCGCACACGGGAGGATTAGCGGCGGATAAATGAACGAGCCTCATTTCTATTTTCGTTACCGAGTGGCGGATGCGGCTGCTGGCTTTCTCTGCACTGCACGGAATTCATGAGGTGGAGTACAAAAGCTGCAACTTCTTTGCTCACGACTCAATACATCTAATTTTTTCACATACAGTTACATCTTCACGAAATTCAACCAGATTGCGGCCATGGACTGCAAGTATATATACCGTCGGCCCCCAAAGTTCACGGGACATGGAATACGCGAGAAAGCTGTGTTCTCGCAAGGACTGGGCGCAAAGCCTCGAATGCAACGTTTCAGTCTGTAGCCTTTTCAACCTATATATACAGTGATCAGTTAAATTTGAAGCGTCATGATTTAACAGAGCAGAAATTCATATTTGTGGTGGGGCCTGTGTTATGAAAACTTTTGTGGCCGACTGTAAAGCTTTACGATCTGCGCCACTGATCCAGCTGATGGCATTCAGTGCAGTTCCCAGGGCCTCGAACTTGACAAGAGAGGAAATATCAGTAGCTACAGGCGGATAGTCTTTCCACACTGGCCGGCAATTTTCTCCGCCCAAGCGCCGCCTAATATATATTAACAAAGGTTCCACACACGCCGGGGGCTTGTGAGTAATTATGATGGAGCAATTTTTAATAGGATAACATAAAAACAGAAAATTTATGTGGTAGACAGAAAAAAAATTGCCAAATCCGTGCACCGCCGGCCCGTATATATAGAGGAAGTTTGGGTTCAGCCGTATTTCCGCAGCCAGACAGATAGCAGTACTTGAGCAATTTTGCTGTCACTGACGGCGCTGCAGACGCCGGTAGAACTGGACATGCATAGTTGGCGCGAGATGTATATCTATCTGTACTATACACCTGCGTGATTAGGTTAGCTAGCGGCTCTGTTCTCTGTATACGCTCGGGGGTTAGCTCTCCAGCGCGGTGGTTTTTCTTGCGAAAGGAGTTCTTCAGAACATCCCCGAAGATTTGTAGAGAATGAACAAATAATGCATTGCCTGCAATGCTGTAATGTTTTACTCCATACGAAGAATGTGAGCGCAGCTATTGTAGTATTTTATTAGTTTGCCATTCAAAATTTTGTTGATTTTTTTATAAACGAGGGCTTCACCCCTAGAACGCAGAGCGCCGCGGTTCTCAGCGAAAGAGAGACGTATAGTACTTGCCGATCGCAAAGACTTCCATTGAACGAGCGATACCCGCATGGTAAACCAGCTCATTCCGTTTCCAGAGCGCGAGCGAGCACGACCGTATATTTGCATTCCCCCGAAAGAGCCATTTTGGCGCAAGCTTTTAAAGACCCGTCCGCGGAAACGAAGCTGCCCTCGCATAACATTGCACGCGAAGCTCCTTGCATCCGCGAACGAGATGCGGTGCCGTGCTCGGGGAAGAAGCGTGTCGGCGAAGACGGCGCTCGCGTCGTTAGCGCCGATTCGCACGCGCGTGCATGCCGTAGATGCGCGGCGTCTCGCGGTGAGGAAAAGCGCATCCTAATGTGCGCACCCCTGTTAAGTGAATCATGCCCGGAGGCGGCGGGCGGCACGCCAGTTTATTCCGGGCCGAGCTCTCCGAGGAGAGACGCCTCGGCGATTGTTTGATCACGCGAACCGCTGGTCGATATGGCGTACACTCGCGTGCGCGATTATACTGCGCGGGGATGGGCCGTGCGCGTAACGCGCGCATGTCTCCCGATGCGCATGCGCCGCTATATATGCGCTCGGCTCGAGTTCACTATATAGTGTTCCTGTCTACGAAATGGAATGCCTTATGCATGGAGCAATTATATATACATACATATACATACGTGCATATGCCGCTCGCGCGCTCGTTGATTTGACAGCGGTGGTTGTAATTGATTTCGGTTAAAGAATATACGTGGTTCTGTTCATCACTTAAAGTCAATTGGGGCTGACATCTTGAAAATAAAATTTGCAGTTTCGTTCCAAGGGCGAAGCATTGACAGCGATAGCGAGGCTTAGCGTTGCGCTCCTCAGATACATGCGCGGTTGGCGACATGCTGGCGCGACGCAGCACTTGAGGCAACTCCCTCTGAGTATATAGAAGGAGCAGCGCCCATATAGCAGCTCTATCTCACAACGGTGGCGTGATGAGAAGTGCCGCAAGCGGCGTTATACTCATCGCCTGCAGTATGAAAACATTCGATAACGGTGGCTCGGTGTCTACTGCTCAGCATATATCACACAGCAGCTCAACAGGAACGCTTTAGCGCATGCTTGTAGTGCGCATGCGCACATCGCTCATGCCAACAGCGGACGGGAGACCCCCGTGTTCTATAGAATTACGTTCCTCCACTCAACAATATATAGCACCTCGATCCACTCGATGATAGCAGCGCCACCCTTCGACAGGGTTAATCACTGCATGCGCTTCGTAATTATCCACGCCAATTCAGGAGAAGTGTAGCGTCTTCGTCAGTCTGCAGGGACGGCGCTGGGCTCAACCAGCTCAATTCGGTGGGGTTGAGGAAGAGCTTCGAGTCGAGGATCGCTTTGAGAATACGGGGGATAACATATATATATATATATATATATATATAGCATTCACGGTGCATCCCTGTCGCTTCCTCGTTTTTGCATCAAGAGTGTGACACACTTTTGATCACAATCAACTAATCAAGAGTGTGATAAGACGACCTTATGAGCATGCATTGGCATGGCATGATCATATATGGTCGTCTGATCATGCAGTCATATAAGCGCAGTATGGAGTACACCAGGGCATACCTATTAAAATATCAGGGCCACATTATTGGCAAACTGAGTTGCGGGTGGCGCTATAAGAGCAATCGGATTCCTATCCTCCCCCTTTCCGTCACCACCTGGCTCGACTGGCTTGGCGCTGAAGGGGAAGAAGAACAGCGTAGACTTGCCGCCCAGGCGGTCGATATGCTCGGCCTGTAATTTTTTGGCTTGTGTCAACGTCTGTGACTATCAGTGCAATAACACACGCGTCAGCGAACTCACCGGTAAGTTCCATCTTTCCATCCCGCCTCTCTCTCCCTGTTATCTTTGTGTTCCCCTTTCCCATTCCCCCGGTGTAGGGTAGCCAACCGGACGTTCTTCTGGTTAACCTCCCTGCCTTCTGCCTTTTTCTCTTTCCTCCTCCTCCTTTGGATGAACAAATGTTTTATACTACTACTACTACATATGAGCTCGTGAACTGCGACGCGACTCACGCTAATGATAACGCTGGAAACCCGGAAGTGAGCTCCCGGTAAATTTCCTTATGCTTCATGTTTCGACAGAATTTAAATTTCTTCAATATATATGTCTGCAAAACCATCACTGCCTGCATGCACATATATGGGCCTGCTGTGAATATATAGATTTTGACATGCTATATATTCTATATAGTTCTTCTATATATATATGACGCTGTTGATTCTGCTTTTGCCGGAGTCCTTTTGGGAAGCGGCCACATGTTTCCCGCAACGCTTCCTGGCCGCCCGGAGTAAAATTTCTTCCATGTCTTCTTCTTTTACCCCGAAAGATCTATTATTTCGAATGGGAGGAGGAGGAGGCAGCGCGTGGTATCCCGCAATCTCTCATGCGTGCACGCTTGTGTTCTCCGCAGCAAGTACACATATAGATGCCCGGATGGTGAATGTGCTCCGTACAGTCCTTCGCTTATTATGTACACTCGGAAGTGTCTGATTTCGGGAAGTATGGAAGGAGGCGAGACTACACTACGCACTTTGAAACTGTGGCGGTAATGTATAAACACACGTAAGGAACTATACTGACCATCGGCAGGTCGCGAACAAAGGATGATGACATGCTGACGGTCGCTTGTATCTTAAATGTGATAGTGTGGAGTTCAAAGAAATCTCAAACAGCGTGCATGCATGGTTCATTCTGACGCTCAAAGAAGAATAAAACCTCGCCACTGGTGTACGTGTATGAATTTATGCGGTTGCGCCGCGCACAAATCGTAATGGGGTGGCACTGACTGAGAATGTGAATGTATACGTATATATGTCGAATTCCCGGCCTCGGGTCGATAGCGAAGATATACGACAGCTTCGTTAAGAGCTCTACCGCTCCTCCGTCGACGTGTTTTTGAGACTCGGTTAGAAAATGTTTAAACCACTCAATCTCACGCACATCAGAGGGATATAAAAGAGTCCGTCTCTTCTTATGGCGACAGCGTGGATTTCGCGCAGTCTTCGAGCCGCCTTCACGGAGGCTTGCGTGGAATGAATCAACCAACAACACGACCGCATCTGGATTTTGATATGTATCGTTGCTTTTTGGCGGCGTGCATGGAAGGGCTGACGGACTGTTTCCACTGCTCGTGCCTGGTCCTATACGCGACCACGAGAACAAAATTGAATCTGCAATACAAATCCGCGTGTATAGCTGCAGGACGGAACACTCGGTTCGTGGAACTACACTCTGTGCGACCTTAGAGCGCTCATCGTGCAAGCTGACGGCGTATACTGTGCGCTCCCTTCACTGCCGCATGTACTACGCCGGTGGAGATAGCGCGTTGGCGGATCGAAGGGTTCCCGAAGCTCCTCTTATCTCTTGCCGCCGGCGCCGTGTCGTGTTCTCCTCTGCCACCGCCATCGATCCCGCGGGTTCTCCGTGGAGACGACGGATTCGATTTTTTCCGCGGGATCCTGCGGACAAGGAAGCAACGGTTCCCTCGCCTCCTTGGCTCGGCGCCGAAGAGCAGCTGCTCGCTTAGCGCGTCTGGTCTGCGCAGACGGCGAGTGAGCGCTCGAGGCCGGGAATGGCTCGTAATGCGGCGTCGTTTGCGGTAGGCGTGCTGAGGCAGCCAATGGACTCTTTGCGAAAACGGCTTGTTCTCCTGCAGCGCTCCCGTTTCCCTAAAGATTATTGCGGCTCGCGGTATATCGTATATATCCGTGACGGATAAGTGTTCGGCAAGTGGCGCGTGCACTGAATGCGCGTGGATCGGCAAGTTGATGAATAGCATGCACAGTGACGTGCGTCTTTATTCTAACGACGTTAAAAGAACATTTAGTGCTTACAGATGCATCGTTTTCAATCATGTATATCTTTACACTATTGATTTCTTTTTTTTTTGGCCACATCGTTGAATAAAACGCTCGGCATTGTTGTTTCACTGGCATGCGGACGTTTAGCTGCAGACGAACACCGAGGTCAATCCACGTCTCTGCAAAAGCGCGTTTCTGCGATATCGAGGTGCGCTTATATCGAAATGTCTTTATTATCAGTCTTGCTTATCTGATTTTTTTTCTGACAAATTGGGCAGGCTTTACTGAACGTTGTAGACCAAGAAATGCCACATTACTGTATACACATTAAAAAGAGGAAGCAGATATATTCTTTAAACATTTTCGAAAGCTGGAATAAAAACGCGGGTCGCAGTATACATAGACACCCGCCATGGTTGCTTAGTGGCTATGGTGTTGGGCTGCTAAGCATGAGGTCGTAGGATCGAATGCCGGCCACGGCGGCCGCATTTCGATGGGGGCGAAATGCGAAGACACCCGTGTGCTTAGATTTAGGTGCTCGTTACAGAACCCCAGATGGTCCAAATTCTTCCGGAGTCCCCCACTACGGCGTGCCTCATACTCATATGGTGGTTTCGGCACGTAAAACCCCATAATTTAATTTAGTATACACAGACAAAGATGAGCGTAACGCGTGCGCACAGCACTGCACAAAGCCGAGCAGACCACCAGGTTATGGGCGCTGAGGTATGCAATGCAGGAAATATTCATTGATTGACCGACGTATCGAACATTCACTCGACTAATTCACTATACTAATCACTCGACTTATCACTTGACTAATCAATCGACTAATTGATGAATAAATAATTCATTGATCAGTCACAGAGAGAGTTTATAACTCTTCCAGACGAAATCGTGGGGTGGGAATCAATCATTATACGACAGCGATGTTTTCTTATACGGATTACCTAGAGCTTAATAACGACAAATTAAGATTACACTGTAAAGCGACTTGCATATATAGCTGTCATAAATGTAGACGAGTGCAGGAGCTTTGCTTAAAATAACATTGCTGGCGGGACTTTCGAAGCAGACACAAAATGAAGCTATACAGCTGCACGCGAAATGCTCATTTGGAATTCTAGCGTTCGTTCGGCGGGGTATATACAGAGGAATTATTAGCGGCAGAAACAGCAATTCAAGTTCACGTTTGTCGAATCATACATCGACGTAAGAAATCCAAACAAGACAGAGGTTCGCGCGAAAATGAACACTCGAAGTTAATGAACTGTGGTCAAACAAGAGTCTCTCAGGCTTCTGACAAGAAAACGAAGATCATTTCTCTTGTGTGTTGTGAATATGCACGCATGACGGAGTAAGTTCGCCAATAGGGTCGTCAAAACACTTGGCCTAGTTGTCATCCTGTCATAGATACATATAAACCTTCCTGGTTACTTTAATATTGAGAAACAGTCGCTTTGTTTGGTTCAAGGCTATAGACGTACGTCTCGCTGAAAATGTCGGAGCATCGCGTACGTAGATGTGTACGTATATGCGCAAGTTTCGCAACAACGTGCATGCATCAGTAAGACTTCTTGGACAAGTTGGTGGAGTTTGCTAAACATTGTTTTGGGGTGCAAGAAAGAAACATGTGAAGAAAAGACGCGCGCGCGAAGCGCCGACTATACCATCTAATTTTATTAAGGCCTTATATGTCTCGTCGTTCTGTCGACCTTCAAAGTCCGTGAGCGAAAACACGTCGACGACACGAGAGATACAAAAACTATCATCATCAATGGCTCATACCCCCGAAAGCAAGCAATATGGATGATAAAGCGAATTAAGTGGATATCTAAGCGAATTAAGTGGCTGACTCAAGCGAGGTAAAGGCAATAGAATTAAGATTGATGACTAAGCGAATTAAGAGGGATGACTAAGTGAATTAGACTAAGCGAATTAAGAGGATGAGTAAGTGAATTAAGAGGATGACTCAGCGAATTAAGAGCGATGACTAAGCGAAGTAAACTAAGCGAATTAAGGGGGTTGGCTAAGCGAATTAGACTAAGCGAACTAAGGCGGTCAGTCTTTAATGCATCGGCACTTTTGGGCTTTCGCCTTCAAGTCGTCTTAGGGATAACATACGAGACCCTTTGATTTTCATTCAAATGACAGAGCACGTCTTGCGCAGCGTAAAGACTGCGCCCTATGTTCAGTATTTTGAATCAGTATATCAGTTGATATAGTTGGCGCTTTATGTGTTTGTGTCCTTTCCTTCGTATGTCTCCTCTTGCGTCCACAAGCAATGCTTAACGCGCATTTTAGCGCTGTATGGGAAATCAAAATACTTGCGCTTTAATATACAACACACGATTGTGCGAACAAGGTTCTGTTGATAAAAAACATGTATAACAGAAAGCAATAGATGTCAACAACGGTGTCCTTGCCTTTATAGATTCACTGAAAAAGTTAGGCGTTTTTGTCACCTACCACGTACACGGGCGAGCAGCAGACCTTTCACTCAATATACAGAGTTTCCCACGGAACTTTAGCCAAACATTAAAAATATGCAAATGCCATGTAGCTAGACAGAACCAAGGTAACGTTGTTTGCCGTCGCTTGGAGATACTCAGATTGTTGTTTTTTTTTCATTCCACCTAATGACATAATTAGTCTTGATTAATCAATTTCTCAAATATTATAATTCGATGAAAAGTGTCAATGAGAAAATTGTAGCTAGAAGAACATGAAAAACTCCCGATACAGCTTTTTGTTGCTCAATACGTGCTACATAAAGGTGTTTTACCGAGCGTGAAAGAAGCCCGGGAATACACGCAAACTTGACGCGCGACTGGCCCCCTCTAAGCACTTCGCGTGCATTCGCGGGCTTCTTACACGCTCGGTAAAACACCTTTATGTAGCACGTATTGAGCAACAAAAAGCTGTATCGGGAGTGTTCCATATTTCTCTACAATTTTCTCATTGACACTTTTAATCTACTTATAATATTTGAGAAGTTGAATAATTAATTAAGACTAATTATGCAATTACGAGGAATGCAAAAAGAATAAGTATCTCCAAGCGACGACAAACAACATTACCTTGGTTCTGTCCAGCTACATGGCAATTGCATATTTTTAAATTTTGGTGCATGATAGTTGGGACACCCTGTTATATATATATATATATATATATATATATATATATATATATATATATATATATATATATATATATAAGAATTTCGCCATGCATCGTTATGTCGCCACTATCGAGTGCTTGCGGATTTCTTTTAATATACGGTAGGAGCTGTTATGCTGAAGTGCTCGTCCAGCGTTGCTATAACCCTATCAAAACATATCCGTTTTTTGCGAAAGGCTGTTTATAACGAAGCTCAATTTCTGTCCCGATCACTTCGTTATAGCGAGTGCTCACGGTACCATATTTGTCCCAATCTCTGATTATAGTCGACGCTAGTTTCCTAAACTCTTTGCGCATTCAAGCACTGCCAGTCGCAACCTCGTGGCTGCTTTATAAACTGTGCCTCCATGTATACCTTCTATATAGACGATCGTGTCTATATATATATAGATATATAGCCTGAGCGAAATCACACAAATCCACTGCAAGATTCCGCGAATAGTGGAAGTCTGCATATATTTCCCCGCGGTGCGCTGTGGTCGGCTGATCAGACTTGCCCTCGTTCCCGCAATTCACGCGCGGCTTGCAAGGACATTAAAGACACCACCGAGTGTTTGGTCAGTCTCCTCCGGGCGCTTTTTTTTCCTTCTTTATCCACCATATAATGTGTCTTCCCTCGAGGCTAAAAGGACGGCAATGTGGCGCGTATCTCGGAGACGGCTTCTCGTTGTGGCGCGACCTCAGCCCTCCTCCGCCCCCGTTACGATCTCTCTACTCTTTTCTCGCTAAAATCGTGCAGCGGCGTGAAAGGCAAAGCCGACGCCCGCCAATCAATGGAGAGAACGTATATAGAAGTGCACTGGGCTTACTTTAAACGGGGGGCGTGTCTGCATTGGTCCTGGTTGCCCGCTGTAGCGTCGGGGACATTTGCGCTGTCTAGCGCACGCGCTTGCATGTGCAAGAGAGACAGAACAAAGGGGAAAGACAGGGAGGTTAACCAGAGGTTGCATGTGCATTTGTTAAAACACCGCAGCACCTCTCTCAAATGCCATTAACGAGAGCTTCGATTAGAGAGCTCTGTGGCGAAACTTGAAATGGTGTCTCACATTGCTTAATTGTGCTGTGTTTACATGATATATAAATATGCGGCAGTGTGGCTTTTGTACGTTATGAGACAGAACCAGGGGGTGAAAAAATGTGTGATTGGCAGAAAAAAAATACAAGAAAAATGAAAGAAGAAAAAAACGGTGCGTATATCTTTGAACGATGCTTTCGTAAGACGGATCAGCGGGTGTGATATTTTGCTGTTGTGCACGCATTCCTTTCGGGGCGGCGGCTGCCACGTATTGTACATATATGAAGGCGGGAAAGGAATGCAAAACCACCTGCGTACTAATAGTTTGGGCCACATTACTGCACAACGTGAATTACCTATATAGGGAAGCGCTCTCGAAAGCGCTGCTTAATTCCATGCATCATTACCCACTGCTTTAATTGAAACAAAGAATTACAAGCGGCATACGATTGAAGAAGTTCGCCGTATAACGCGCCGCCATTGTCGAAACACCTTCTGTGCGTTGCATGTATAATGACGGCTGCCTGGGCATGCAGCAGGGCGCACTCGTTCGCTTCCGAAAACGCTGCACGGTATTCGGCGAGGCAAAGCGGTCTCCTTGCGGCTCGACGAAGAGGGCCGACCGGTCGCCGAGATTGGGCCGGCCGAGCGGTGCGCGTACTATCCGCCGACGCGGGCCGTTAAGCTTGATTGCCTGGCGACCAAGGCGCGAGAAACGGCGAGGATCCCATCGCAGCAGCACCCCCTTCTCCTTCGCTTCGCCCCAATACACGCGGCTGTGTGGGCGACGTGTCGGTCGGACGCGAGATTCGATCCTGCGGCGGGGCTTGCATACCGCCCGCGCGCAGGTGTCTGTAATGCCGCCCTTCTGACTTTATTTCGGGTATACCGCTCCTGGGCTCCGTCTGGTTACTATATAGCGATTCTTGGTTTATTAACGGGTCACGTTGGACTAGCCGGCACCACTCGCCGACCATTTTGGCTTCGCCGTAATGAACGAGGAAGTGAGCGACGTCCCGCGGGGCATTCTTTGCTCGCGCGTGCACGCGACGCTCGACAACGCGCAGACACACCTTCACAGCTCGCCGATTTCCGCGCAGAAGTCATTTCGCCGAGATGAATACGAATCGCCTGAACGGTTTTAAACGTTGCAACATACGCGGTTTAGCTGGAGTCCCACTGGAAACCTCTCTAAGCTTCGTGTTTAGTTATGTTCTTTTTTTCCCTCGTGTTCCCGCTTTTTGCCTCCTTAAACCTGAACATAAAAAATTATAGCTTAGGCGATAGAGCCGGTGTGCTCGTTCTCGCATGCATGCTTTTCGAACACGGCGTGTTCCATTATGAATTCTTCATTTCTTAAGTCGCATTAACGTAATACATTGCCAGGCCACGCATGTGCTTTTCTACGTTGCTTAGAGCCTGTACTTGAGTTCATGAGGCACACATTTACGTCGAGTGTCTATTTCTCCAGGTGTAAGTGGCGCACATCAAGTGATTGGTTTATGGGGTTTAATTAATATCCCGAAGCAACACTATGGCTATGAGGAACACCGTCGTAGTGGAGGGCTCCGAAATAATTTAGAGCGCTTGGGTTTCTTTAACGTATACAGATAAATCTATATGTACGCGGGCATTTTTGCCTTTCGCCACCACCGAAGCGCGGCCGTCGCGGCTAGGAACGAACCCGCGACCTTGTCGGAAGTGAAGTGACGTAAAGTCGCTGCCAGTCAGAAAGCACGATTTAACGACTGCTTCCGTGTCTGCTGAAGCGTTGTCTCCTCTTCGCGGCAGGTGGTTCGCGTAAAACGCCAGCGCCACGTATGTATACCGGCGAGGCGCGCTATATAGGCATCCGGGTTCAACGCGCGCGGATTCCTTCGTGCTGCGCTGCCAGCGGAAACGACGTGCGGCTTCGTCTTCGTAAGCGCACTGGAGGCGCACTTTAGAAGACACCTGTCACGTGGCCAGCATTTCGAGACACTGCATTCTCTGTGCCCCAATGATGGCTCACTTCTTTCCCTTCGTCAAAGCGCGAGGCCCCCCTGTGATATGAAGCTTCCAGTTTCCCCACAAACTCGCCCCTTGTCGCTCTCACCAGACTTCTCCAAGTTTTTTTTTTTTTTTTTTTTTTTTTTTTCAGATGAACTGGGTACAGCGGCTCGCACAGGATTTTAACTACGAAAAAGATTATTAAAGCGATTCACAGTACTAACCTTTTTCTTAATTCGTGGTCTCAGTTTTTCACCTATATGCCTTTTGGATAGCCGGCTCTCGATCGAGCAGTCGTCAATTAACGAACTGCCTACGAGGCAGATTCTGCGGTATGGGAACTTCGGACTGCCACCGCGAGCCAGCGCGGCAGATGTTTGGGATCGCTAATCCGCACACGCGATAACGACGGCATCCCGACGAGCCGGCGATATTTCATTGCGGCGGGCGACACGGCGATCCGGCAGCGGCATCGCGGGCCGGGCGCATGCACTGCGTAGGCATCGGCGTCTTCAGAAAGGCGCGCGTGCACTGAGCGCGGTGAGGGAACCCTTGCCTCGGCGGCGGCGGCGGATGAAGCCATCGCGCGCGCTTTGTTCGTCGCCCGGGACCACCCAGGCTGCCGGGCCGGTTCGGCGACTCCGCGGCCGACGCCTCGTTAGCGCTAGCGGCAGCGCCCTGAGAGACGCCGTCCTCTCGCCGCCGCAGAGCAACACGACGACGACGGTGTGCAGCCCTTTCGGGGCCGACACGCGCGACGCTCTCCTCCCAGGAGCATGCATGCTCTCTGTTCTTCAACCCTTCCTGTATGCATCGAGCACGTTTTAAACGCGCACACAATTAATAAGTGCGATCGAACCGGTACTGATAACAGGTAGTTTTTTTTTATTTTATTTTTTTTAAGGAACCGCCAGATTGGCATATCCGAGCTAAGAGACGATAGGAGACCACTGCCGCAATAAAGTTTTAGTTAAGTTCGGTTTGGTTTCCCTCTAAGTGGGCGCATAACCGTCTATATGGGGGATTGAATGGTGCAAGAGCTGTATAGAATTGCCGTCGTGCATGCGGAATTTCCATTTTTGTTTCGAAAGGTTGCCCCGAGGCTCACTATACATAGGGGACATCACACGTGTGCAATGGGGTGGATGAATCAGACATTTAGTCCTGTTCACGCAGCGAGTGAAACGTTTGAGTAAATACTAAAGGAAATGGAATATAACGCAATGTAGAAATATAATTACTTCTTTAACGTCAAAGTTCTCAATGCGGCTACAACCGCGCAAGCGTAACGTAGACGTTGAAAGTGTTGACAACGTAAGTGCAGCACTTGGGAATCTCCGCACCAATTTGCTAGGAACGAAGAGTCGTATATAGCTTCCTGAATGTTGGAGGCGACGTGCGAGACGATCGGCTATGGTGATATGTGGGCAGTGCTGCAAGTGTGGCACTTAATTAAGTACGTTGTGGGATGTTGTAAATGTATGCATTTATAAAAGTGTGGGATATTATAATTGCCCAAGTCACACTAACAGCTTCACTAGAAAATAGGTTGCGATTAAAAGTCCGCAAATATCCATCGGTTCTTTTCTCTCTTTTTTTCTTTTCAGTGGATGCCATCAGCATGGGCGATATGTAAACCGAATGCGGCCATTCAGAAAGACAGGTCAACAAGAACAGGTTTTTTGGACGACTAGCTCGTGTCTTTTGTTTTAACTCAAGTACGTGTAAAATGTGGAAATTCCGCAATCGCTGAACCGAGTTGAATAAATTTGTTTCATTTAAAGGAAGCAGTGAAACGCGAGTGAGTATCCAGAGCAGATTGTTTTACGCGAACATTAACGTGAAGCATACATAAATTAAGCCTCAAGTTTACAAGTAACTCTTATAAGAAAAATGAAAACAAGCACTGCATCTCTTACGGTGTATACTATATCGCGGATAAAGTTTACATGATATACACGTAACTCCATAAAATGCTGCCATGTTGTAAACAAGACTTCAGCAAAATTTAATTGATCGACGTAACGATTCAACGTAAACGATAAATTAACGCGTCTGTTTTTCTTCTTTGTTTGATTTTTTTTTTTAATCCACCCGAGCTAGTTTCCAGTGAACAGACGTGGTCCCAGCTGGTTCAAAGTGAGGGATGTACGAATATTCTTGCCACGCCAACTTTTGCAGCTTGTGTTTCGCGCACGAAGACACCCACTAACTAATAGGAGGATCCCTCGGTTATACGGAATAACCCGATCAGCAACAGAGCGCAGACAATGCATGTGCACTGTACGCCCTGTGAAACTCCATGCATGATTCGATAAACATTTGCTGTGTCTTGAGAGCTGCAGGACTGGAGACGTCAGTGTGGACCACGCACATCCTCATAGCTGCCGATTCACGAGTGATCTATATGAACATCCGCAGATATACCTGATTCATTTTTTTTTCGTATCTGTAACATATAAAATTTATCCTTGCTCGCAAGTTTGCAAGTGAAGTTTAACTTGACGGTGATATGGTTGTTTGGCCCTATGGCGTTGTTTATTTTGCTTTTCTTACTACATATATATCTTTATGTTCTTGTTCTGTTTCTTCTATGCGTTGAAGGAGTAGCCGTCACCATTATAGGGTGACTACATCTCTTTAAGTAATGCGCCGGTGCCTTTATTGTATATATGACATTGTTGGTTACACTCTTTGGTGAGCGCGCGAGCATATGCGTCGGCAAATCACGTATGTACATTTATTATATACGGTGATGTGAGCTGTGCAAACTCGTGCCCCGAATTGCATTGCGCGTTCCTGTTAGTATTCTCCTCCCATTACGTGTCTCCCATATATCCTTCACGAAACTGCATTTCATTTCAATGTAGCGTTGAGCACACCTAAGCATTGTATACTTTCTTTTTCGTCATGCCAGCCCCTCCTTTTTTCTTACTGAAGCTTGCCACCCTTCTCGCTCGGCCCGTGATTAACCGATGCCCGCAGCTTCCACGCGAGAGCACCGTTTTAAAGAGGCAGTAGTCTAGGCACGCTGCGTAATGTGAAACAAAAGTGGGGCGGCATGGGGCGCGGCAGGGGCGGTTGGTTTGCTCAAAGAAATCCACAGCGTGCCCGCGAGGATTGCTGTTCTCGTATATATACCTCGTACAGCACACCGTATATACGTATAGAGTACAGCCAGCCAGCCAACGCACTCTGAATGAGCGGTCGGCTCTGGCTCGAGCCCGGCTCTCGGCTGGGCGCCGATAAGGCGCGCCGAATTAATGGCGCGTGGCCCGCGGCACTCCGTATCACCGCAGCCAGGCGCGATGCTCTGTCAGCGTGATGTATGGCGCCCGGCTCGCCGCCCGAGACGCGATCGCCCCACGACGCGACCAGCCAGCGTGCTGCCGGGCAAGCCTGCACGCTTGGCTGTTCACTAATAGCACACGGCAGCGATGACTACAGCGCCTCTCTCTGAGAAGCCGCGAGAAAACGTTGGGGGTTCGCATCCCGCCGTGGAACGTTCAGTTCAATGCGTCAGGCGCGCGCAGCGAACTTCATATTGTACTCACGTGTAAGGCAATGCGAACAGGCTATGTCACATACCTGAATGCAGCATGATATACGCAGGTATGCGTATAAACTGCAAGCAGAGTAACGGAGTCTCTTGCTGGCAGAACGTCGAGATATATATGTCGCTCATTTTGGGTGCAGCGGAGAAAATATAGGCGGCCTGTACATACAGTGACATAAGCAATGGGCTGATCGCTGTTTTCAAGTGCACTATCACGCAGCTGCGAGTATCTGATGTATATATACGGATACATACGGGCGCACGGGCGTGCCTAAAATTTCAGGGCTCATCTCGCCGCACTAAAAGAGACGCGCTTGTTTTATTAAGAAGTTTTTTTTTTCTTCTTCTTGCAGACGAAGTTGCCTCGCAGTGCGCCCTCGAACGCATACACACGTGGCGTTCTCGGCATTCCCTATCTGACAGAAGGCGATAGTGTCGGTCTCACACGCGCGATTCCTCTTCCAAGAGGTATGTGTACGCACCTCGAAGAGATATACACACAGCGCCGCCGATCGGGACTGCAGCGGGCGTGACGACGCGCGGGGCCTCCTCCGAGAGGTCGATAATGTCACGATTATATTCGCTTTCTTAACAGCGAATCATTTTTTTCCTCCCCGTTCTTACTGTCATGCTCGCAGGCGTCCTTTCGCTTGCGCTTCGCCTCGCCGCTGTTATCGATGCGCGATCAGCCAGCTGCTCCTTAGATAAGGAGCGGGGAACGAATGAAAAACAACAAAATAAAGGATCGTATACAGAATCATAACATGGCATTATCGTGCCTTGGGGGCTTGCGATCGAGCTCCTTGTGAGTCTCTCGGCTTTCCGGTTGTTAACCGGCGATCCGCGGGCTTCTTTCGGACTCGCGCCTTTGTTTCTGGAGATAACTTTGACTCTGTACTTGTGAACTTTGACAGTAACGATTCTTCACTGTGCAACATCCTCTCGAGCCCCCACGGGCACTCGGGATAAAGAAGTCATGCGAGGAATAGTTCAGAAAAAGACAAGCAGGGCGCGAGAAGTTCCACGGACGAGAATAGAGAGCTCGTGTCGGCTAGGATTCGGAGATAACTTTTCTCTTTTTTTTTTTAGAAAGCAACGACATTCAGAGATCTTAGTCCCACCCCAGCCATTCCTGCCATATAACCTTTCCTGCGGTCTTTTCTGCGCGGCGAGCAGAGATCAGCTGCTGCGCCCGCATGCGCAGGCGTGATATCCCTGGCGGGCCTCGTTTCTGAATCGGTCGGGCAGCCTTTGCACCGTGAAATGGAAATGAGGTGGCATCGTCCGTTCCTGGAATGCAGCCCTCGCAGCCGTGGTTATAGCGTGTTTGCGGTGCGTAGAAGCCGCCTCTTCCTTCTCTCTCCCCCCTCCGTCCCCCCCCCCCCCCACGCCCCCCTGTGAGTCACCTTCGCCACGGGGCCGCGCTCTCGTCCGTTCAAGCCGCTGGATGCCGGACGAAACGCGCCGCTCGGGTCGTTGGTCGGCGCGGATAGAAATGCAGTGCAGCGTTAAGAGCAGTCAGGTTGCGTTACTCTCTATATCCACCTCGCAAAATAACGACGTTCTTTAATGGATGCTGGACATGTCTGACTGGCCATACACCTAACGCGCATACTCCAGATGACAATGGTAATACATGAAATGACTCATTGATATATAACACGCGCATATAAAATACATAAGCAGAACGCACGGCAACAGGCAACTTAAGTGTCTGATACGGACTAGTGTCTTAGATGTACTGTACACTGGGAGCGCCTTTACTGCGTGCACTATAACAGGCAGCACTATACCTGTGCTGCCTCAAGGTCCAAGTACACGGTGCAGCTCAAAGAAGCTGCATGCCACGTAAATTTAGAACAGATTTCAGAATAGTCCTTAAGGCCGCAATGCGTGTGCAGACGCATAACACGATTCAAGTCATCGCACATATTACCCACATTAGGCAGTGGTGATCGAGTCAATTGCATTCAATTTTAACAAGGACTTCGCAGAAAGCCCTAAACTTTCTATGCATTGATCACGATTGCCTTTATTGAACGACTATACCCATGTCATCTGGCCGCCAGACCCGCATCCAGAGTTGATTCTAATGAGAGAGTATACCACGGGAATCATGAAGCGCACGAGTAGAGCATGAGTGACGCATTAACTGAGCGATTCACCGACAAATAATTACACTATCGAAACCACAGCATCCGACAGTTTGCATCCTTTAATTATTTAATGCGACAAGCAGTTAACTTGAAGAAGTTCCCCTTCTCTCACTGCTTCTGTCATTGCTGTGACGTTGGCGAAATGATCTGACTACAAATTGTGCTGAAACTGACAGCACATGTTCACTCTAGCGAACGCTATATCTTTTGTTTGTGTAAGCACTTTATGTTCCTCCTGGGCTTAACCAATTATTTTTCTTATATAGATCATGAATTTATCCTCTTCTGCCGCCACTATAACCAACCGGAGCAGTCTCCGGTTAACCTCTTGCCTCTCTAAGCGCGCGATTAGGTGTAAGTTCCCGAACGAGTGCGCGGTTTTATTGGAAGAGGCGCAGGACGTCGGAAAAAAGGGGGCCGCGCCGAGGTGGCTTGCACGCGCTTGTCCGCATACCGCGGCGTCGGCTTTCTGAGCGCAGCCACCGATGCGGTTAAGCGCCGGCTGGCGTGTGCACCGAGTCAGGAACTGCGGCTCGACGTACACACACCGCCTCACAAGCGTGCACAGTGGCAGAGCCGAAAAAAAGGGAGAGCTCGTGTATGGAGGGAGCGCGCCCGAAGAGTGTCGCCAAACGTGCTTCGGGAATGCCTGCCAGCATGCAGGGAAGACGTAAGGGAGCGCGTCGCGGGGCCTACGCGGCGGACGCCCCCGCGCTCTAATTGCGCGGCCTGCCACTTGGAGCCGGGATTAATTATTCGCACATTCCGGCGCCGCCGTGCCATCGGGAGCCCCTCGGATAATTATCGCCCCGAGTGCGTGTACGCGCAGCAACATTCCGCATAAAAGTGTGTCCCATTTGTTATCCATCAAGCAGCGCTGGACAATGGCGCTCGCACGAGGAGCAATTAAGCGGCTCTGCAGTGGTGGCGGCGTTGGCGGCGGCGACGCCATCGGTACGGCGCCGCGACCGCTGCGAGAGCATATACGCTGCTGGGTTGCAGTTGGCGTCATAGCCACCGGCTGGTGTTCGTGGCGCGAGGTTGAAACCCCGCAAGTCGCAGGGCTGAGGATGGACGTTAAACGTAAGGTATAGTGTTTCTTCAACGCTCAACTCGGAATGGTGTCGGTACAATTGCTTCGACATGCAGTCATCTTTACCGGACAATATTTTTATATATACAGTTACGCCTGGCATTACGTCTGGCATTGTCTGGCATTGTCTGGCATTACGTATAATCACGATAGGCCGTAAGTGGGATTCAGTTGACGCTTAGTTGACGTGACCGTGTAATTCGGCTTTAAATTAGTCGAAGGCAGGAGTGGTAGAAGGAGGAATGACTGTGGCCTGGAATTTGAGGCATGTTCAGGACAAACGGGTGGGCATCAACGACGGTGAATGTGCACGTCACTTCACCGTGAATGTACGTCACTTCAGTGAATGTACAGCACACTTCACTTGTCTCAACGCCGTTGATCGTGCACCGTATCTCTCGCCAATATTTTCTTCAGTCGAGAAAAGAAGAACGAACGAAAGCCCTTGGTGTCAAAACAAAACCGTGAAACAGAACTCCCGAGGAACCACCATATTTAGGTCACTGCGAAGTAGAAGGTGCGTACTCAGAACTGTACTATAACTCAAGCCTCTTTCCGTTTAAAGCAAACTAGAAAATGTACCTATTTTTAGCCTGCGTTAGAAGTTTTCACACCTAGCTAATGCAGAACATTTTATTTCACCGCAAAAGTACATTCCTGTAAACATAAGTGGCGGGTATACAGCGCGGAAGAATGCTGCGTGACAGTAGCTTGGCTAGCCCCACCTCCTCGTGAAACCATGCAGGCGACAACAAATGGGAATATGCATGCAAAATATCTAGTTACATAATCTAATAATAAAAAATGGATGAAAGGATGAGTAGCGCTATTCCCTACACGGAAATTATTTTTCTTTTTGTTTTGATTTTCTTCTCTCTCTCTCTGCCTTTCTCTCTTTTTCTGTAAATTTTGGTAATTGTTTCCAGTCTTATTTCTCGTTGTGTTGCCCATATCGCTAGTGTGTATGTGTCATGTTTTAGGAACTTCAGCCACGAACGGAGAAAACCTGGACCAGAGGCTATGCATACATCAGAAGCCACCACCGTCTGGCCTACAGAAAGTCGCGAAGTAGAGCAATATGTGCACGTTCACCACATCAGACAACGCAAGTTGCTTTCTTGGCATTCGAACGTGTAAGGCCATCGTGTAACACGCCCTGAAACACCGCATATACTGTAGGCGTACATTCAGACCCGATTAATCGGTATGCAAATGAAACAACGGCGCGGCGCACTGCGGCGATAAAGTCGAGACGAGAAGTGAGGCCTCCTGGCGAAACTTCCGACGCGCGCGTGCGTAAGCCGAATCTTGGGGCAAAAAGTGGCGCTACTCCGGCAGCAATAACGTGGGCCACTGCCCGCTCTCCCTATGCCGACGACTGGCATTCCGAGCGTGATTGTCTTGGCTTAGCGCGGCCCTCCTTGTTCGCGCCTTCATTCCTGCCTTTTTTTTTTTTTTTTTTTCCTCCGCGCATCCCCCAAGGAGCAGAGGAGCAGAATCGCAGTGCGCGCGCGGAAGGCGCCGCTCTCTTAGCTGGACGGTGCAGTAGCGCCACACAGCAAACAGCGTCAGGGGAGTTGGGAGCAGAGTCTGAGGGGAGAGAGAGAGAGAGGGGCATTCCAGTGCTCGCCGGGTGTAATTAATCTGGCTCGGGATCGGGCCGTGCCAGGAATGCCTCCATTGTTCCGGCCCCAAGCAGAAAAGAGCAGCGGGTTCGTTCAGCCCGCGTTGGGTGCGCTTTCCCCATCGCGATGCCCGCGTGAAGCGCCGGCCCACATGACGCCCCGAAACGGCGTCGCGCCGCGCGTGAGCGTTTCAGCGTCGCGGCTTTGTTTCTGGCGAGGTGCCTGTGCGTCTATATAGGACCGCGGCCTGTAGACGTATGAAACGGTAATATAGTGCCGATGAAACGTTTAATACGATGTCCCCTAACGACCCTGCTCAATGAATTATGGTCGCTGCGGCCGAAGCAATGGACTGCAGTGCGAGCGCTCTAGCTCATCACGATCGCCAACTCGGGCGGCGGTATCAGCGGATTCATTGACGCGGAGACGTTGTACATTCGCCCAGGATAGAATCGTCCATAGAACATCGGATTGGCGTATAATTTGCGCCGCAATACGAACTGATGACGCATCCGGTCCCGTAAGCAACGGCCTCTGTACTTTTGACAAACGCTGTATACTTGTGCTCAACCTGCTTTCTCGCATCTATACATGATCTGTGTCTTGCGGTTTCCAGCCTCATAAACGTATGAAAATGTGGCTTTTTTTTTTCTTTTTTAAAGAGAAAGGCATACCGGAGAAAATGGCACGAGAGAAAACACACACGCACACACACGCCGCTTCACGAAGAAACGTATATATATATATAAAGAAAACGAAGAGGAAATAAACTGCAGGAAGATGTGGCGGCACCATCAGATATTTCCGGCTTGGAGCTTACGAGGGATGTTGTGACGACGCGAGCATCGACGATGCTGAAGTGCCGCGGCAAGAGAGCAGCAAGAACGCGACTTCTCTGGGGTGACTGCATCACATCCGACGAGCACCCGCGCGTGCGCGCCAGCTGCTTCACTCCCGATTGTCAAATGGATGTGACTGTTAGCAGCAAACGAAAGTGTACACGTCAACATGTATACGATTAAATATGAAAACTGTACACAAATGCGGGATGTTTCGCCATCTGAAAGGACGCCTTGGAATGAGGTCATACAAAAAAAGTAATACGTTTAAACTAAGCGAAGCTTCTGGGTATATTGTAAAGCATCGTTACATATGTGTACTATCGGCGTCTAGCGTTTATTGGGCGCGGCATCTGCGGAAAGAATGACTTTCTGTGAAGCACACGACCTGAAATTGAGTCCCTGGCTGCAGAAGTATCAACACACACTTTCTTGCTGAGCCGCCGCACCGAACATGCATTGAGCTTTTTTCACGGAATCGGTGACCCGCGATCATGGTAACATGCACACCCGCCGCAGTATAGGTCACGTGGCTGTACGGCATTCTGATGGCAAACATCAGTTTGCAGGGTCGATTGACAGCCGCGACAGCTAGATTACGATAGTAATGAAATGCTATGAGTGTTGATTATTATTATTGTGATTATTATTAATCATGTGAACATATATAAACACCACAAAGTTAAAGGGAAACTGGCTAGCAATTGTCTCCTAAAAGGGACACCATGCCCAGCCGCTTGAAGATATGAGAGAAATAAAAATAAAAAGAAGGAAAGTTGAAGAAAAAGATGAAGAAAGAAAACGACATAATAAAGACAAGAGTCTATAGTCCCGTGGTTGGCAAGAATTCCAACTCAGATTTGTGAGCCTCATACTGAGTTGAATTAAGCACGACCTTTCGAAAACAAGAAGTCATTAAGTGCTTGTTCGGGTAAGATTAAGTTGCTGGAACTTGCTCAGTAGCACACAGCGACAACTGCAGATGTCGAAAGAAAACCACGTGGTCGAAATCATGCCGGAGCCTCCGATTACAGCGCCTCTCGTAGCCCTATATGCTGGTCACATTGGAAGGTGCAACTCCTTAATCTGTCATTCAATCAGTTAAAATCAAAGTGCGACGGAAGAACTGTAAGAATATTTCAGGATTTCTCTGCAGCATTAAAAACCAAAACGATAGGCAAAGTTTAGAAGAGATACGATCGGTAATGATATGCGTAACTGGTAGACCAAAGTGGGAGGAACTCGTCAGAAACAGCAGCTTCATTTACCTCCATTTACCTCATTTACCTCAGTGACAGAAGTGCAACGGCGACAGGCTTCCCCATAAGTAAAAAGGAAGGCTCGCACAGTATCACAGTTAGCAAAAACAAAAGTAGCATTTACGCTATATATAGAGAGACAGGAATAAAAGGAAATGCAGGGAGGTTGATCAGATGGTAATATCTGGTTTCCTACCCTTCACTGGGGAAGGGGAAAATAAGGGAGTGTAAAGGAAGAGAGAGATCAAAAATCCACCAGGGTGAACACAACACAGAAAGTTACTATCTGCACGTATAGGAGTGCTACCATGAGTAGAGCACAAGTGTTATCTGACGCACGAAGTCTTGCAGGGACTCAAAATATAATTATTAAGGGAAGCCTAATAAGGATAACACTCCGCAATAATAATTACGTATTTGCACCACTGGCAAATCTGCTGAATACCTCTATCAGAAATTGCTGTGTCTTTTCGCTTTGCGCACGCTCTATAGCGTGCAGCAGTCTTGTATTATGATAGGAGTGCGCGATGATCGGGAATAATAAGTGTTGATCTGACTGTTTGCAGCCCAAAGGGCGTACAGTGCGACGTGTGTATATAAATATGCGGGGTATATGCGGAGTATATATATATATATATATATATATCATAAGAAGCCAACAACATTGACACCGAAGACAACATAGGGAAATAACTTGTACTTACTAATTCAATTAAAGAAAATTGTAAGTTAACAGAAATTAAAGTGGATGAAAAAACAACTGTCCGCAGGTGGGGAACGAACCCACGTCTTCGCATTACGCGTGCGATGCTCGCGTATATATATATATATATATATATATATATATATATATATATATATATATATATATATATATATATATATATACTACGAAACGACAGCTCCTTTATCTCCATGCCAGCTATCTCCGCCCTGTATCGTAGCTTCTCACCCTCCGTCGAGGGTCTCGTCAGCGAGACCGTGGACTGAGTTTTGACTGCCTTATCTCCCTGAACTAATCATAAAGCTTTTCTCTCTCTCTAACTCGGCGAAAATAAAACGAAAATAATTGAAATTGGCCGTTGTGCCATGCGTTTAGAGCATGGTGGACTCCTGCCCGAAATGGTGGAGTGTAGGGGCTGTGACTTAGAGCCTTTTATAAGATGAAGAATTCCATAGTCACTGCCATTATTTGTGAAATGGCTCCTGAAGGCGGCGAGTGAGTTTGGGCGATCGTGGTTCATCTCGGGTTGTCATGATCCTCCCCGACAATATGGGCTCACTCGTCCGCGAACGACGTTGTTTAAATGGAGCCCCAATGGCTATCTAAAGCGCAGCCCCCCCTCCCCGTCGGGCTCGAGCGGGCGCGAACACAGCAGCGGCGAGCCGCACACACGTACACACGCACGCCCGGCAAAGGGCCGAGCACAATGAGGCGCGTGCCCGAGTCCCCGGTGCTCGTTTTCCGGACGGCCGGTGACGACGCCAGGGCGCGCAGCACCGACACGCGTGGTCGCTAATTGCGGCCATTAGTGCAGCGACCAGCCTGCAGGCGGTTGCCGTGGCAACCATGCTGGATGGCAGCAATTGGCGCCACCGCCATCGGTCTCGGCCCCCGCCCTACCGCCGAACCACGATTGGGGCCCGCGAAGGACAAAAGGATATACGACGCGGCTTCGCGACATGGTTGTAGTTAAGAGCTTTTAACTGACGCTACAGTATACCAGTCTATACTACATAGTATAGCGATACGGGAACGTCACAAATATAGGCTCCGCGCACTTCTCTGATCTTCACATACGTTCGTTCATGTTGCAAAACCTTACCTCGTTGTCTTCGTTCTTTGGTCTGTTTATCTATGCCATCTTCTTCTTTTTGAGCCCGTTAAAATATCTACAATTTGGTTCCGCTTTAAGGGGCGATGCCTTCTTGACAGCAGCCATCGCCAACGTGAACATAGCTGTAACTGCTGTCTATAGGAGAAAACCCTCCATTACACTGCTCTCGAGTTATCCTTCATCTGCGAACTCTTAACGTTAACCTTGAAATGGGTTAGGCTTTTCGTTCTTAGCGCCTGTCTAACACTGCTTTTGCTGTCACCTTGTTCGCTATACCCCACAATTGATATAGCTGGCGCCCATTCATTTGCCATAAGATGTTCTTCCATCACCATCCTCTCTGTGAACCGGGATCTAACTTGCTGCCGCCCCGCCTATTCCTGTATTCATTACGTTACTTTAATAAGTGAACAATTATAAGCCGAGCTCCCAATTCCGACAATTTAACGGTGCTCGGTGTAGCGCATTGGCCCCTAAGTTAGGAATTCGAAGGTTTCCCTGTATATCTGTCCAAAATTTAGCCTTTACGCGCTTCTGATATACGCCATGTGCGAACAAAACCCGCACTTTCTCATGACATTGAACGCATTGGACAGAGGACTGCTGTTATATATTTCTCACTAAACAGGAAGTTTAAGCGCGGCAATCATGAGAACGCCTTCAGCAATGCGCTGAACGAAGCATCGATGTTGTCTCGCGCTATATGTATTGGGGACTGAAATACATATTTGCCGACACACAAAAGGACGACACATTGACGACACAGTGGCGTCAATATGTCAATTCCTTTTTGCGTGTGACCTCTTTGTGGCAAATATGTATTGCAGCAAATACCAACCAATTAGCCCACGAAGCTGTTCGGTTTAATGTATCGAACACTCAAAAATTGAGGAAGACACCTCTCTAATGAAAATACCAACCTTCCTCTTCGGTCCTTTCATTAGTGCCGCATATTCCCGAATATATATACATATATATTGTGCGTGTGCGTACATATATGTGAAACAATGTTGAGGGGGGGGGGGGGGGGGAACTCAGTTACAACTTCTGCGCGAAATCTGAGCGCAGGAGAGCTATAGCCGGAAGATTAATTTATACCGGCCTCTTTTATCGACGCAACGTATACACTATGGTATAATACAGCGAGAAGACAGTCGCGACAGGCGTCACCCGTGGCCGTCGATGGGCGGCCCCGGTGGTCCGAGCGCTGCGGTAGGCCGGACGTCTCAATCGACGGGCCTGAGTGCGAGCGCGGGGCCCCCTCGACAGAGCGACGCGGACTTGTTTGTCCAACCTGTGTGGGGACCTGCGCGCGCACACTGTTGCGCGCCACCCCCCGTCGCGAAGCGCGCCGCATGCAGCGCATGCAGCGCTGTTTGCGTCGTCCAAACACGAGAGTGGCGAACGCGCTGCGGGGTGGACCGCGCGACGACGACGACGACGCACAGAGCTTCGTCGGACGCCGGGCAGCCAGCAACACCAGCCGCGCCCGCAGTGTCGAGGGCTATATAGACGAAGACTTGGTGCGCGCAAACACGACCGCGGGCAAGTGAAGAGGAGCCTCTATATAGGTGTATATACGTACAGTGTTTTGTGCTGGACTCGAGTGCGTCCAGGCCGGCTGACTGCGCGGGAACCTGCCTTTTCCTTCGCCCGTTGCTTTCTCTGTATGGGTAATTGAATCTCTCGCTAGATGTCTCAGTCAACTCTTAGGACGGCTTCGAGCTCCGATAGCGTTCGCTTACTATATACGTACGCGCTTGGAGGCCGTGGACGAGTGTTTGAAAAGCGTTTCGTTTTCTTCTGCGCACCCATGGAAGTGGGAAGAGATTCCTCAGGACTGACAGCGCTTCGTCACGCATACCGCGGCGCCTGATGAGACGAGAAAGCGAGAGAGGGCATAGCAGCGGTGTAACCCGGGGCGAGGGGGCATCGGGCACGTGCCCCCCCCTGAATTATTGTTAGTATGCGGCCTGCCAAGCCCTTTTCCCCCTTACCTTCCCCGGTCAAGTGCATGCCCCCCGAAAAACATTTCTGACTACGTCACTAGGGCATAGTGACATTAATCTCTTTCGTAACCTAATGAGGGCCACGTTGACGATCATTCGAGACTGAACTAACGTGCATCGTTGAATATGGCAGTGACCAGTGTTGGGCCACCGCAAGCCACAGGCTTTGTAAACAAAAGTTCCACTCCCAACCTGCATACGCGACATACATATACCTATATAGGGTGTGTTGACCGCCCTGCTTTCCTTCTCTATGTCTCAGTTCTCCATAGTTCTCTATGTCTCTCTGCAATTTCCCATTCCTTATTAAAGATGCCAACGAGGAAAGAAAATTAGGAATCGGCAACATGCGCTATCTGTTAAACCTCATGCTACCGCGGTCGTCAGAACTATGTAGCAACCCGTTCCAACTTGACGTCGCTCAGGCTAAGAAAGAAAGAAAGAAAGAAAGAAAGAAAGAAAGAAAGAAAGAAAGAAAGAAAGAAAGAAAGAAAGAAAGAAAGAAAGAAAGAAAGAAAGAAAGAAAGAAAGAAAGAAAGAAAGAAAGAGCGTCTTTCTTTATTCATCGTCCTTTCACTGAGCGCTACATTGTTTGCATAAACGCGAGGTTTTATAAAGGTTATGGCACGTAGCAATAAATTGCGCCCGCACAGGCAACACAAGTCTTCTGTTTTTGTGTGTGTGCTCTTGTTTTCAATAGAAGTTTAGCGCGAAAGAAGCGGTCACGCATACAAAGAAACATGGGACAGCTGCTAACTGACAACTGGTTGTTTTGACTTATTTTTTTAGAGCAAACAATCAAGCGACGAATAACAATAGTAGAGCAATGTGGTGCTCCACCCTTACCCATCTCTTTCTTTCCTTCCTTCCTTCTTTCTGTTTCTCTCTCTCTCTCTCTTTTTTTTTTCGTCACTTCCGAAGTTCACCTCAAGTATATGACGACGTGCATGAAGAGAGAAAAAGAAGCGTCAGACCGGTCAGCGCGCCGGCCATGCACAGACACGCGCTGCTGCGTCGCCAAGCGGGGAGACATGACAACCCGTCCGGAGCCAATCAGTTAATTGGCGATGTCCGGCCTTCTCCTTTCGCTCGCCCCCGCGTGGGTGGGTGGCCGCCCGCGCCTCGGACGCATGGCTCTCCGAGCGGTGTTCGTCGCAGGTGGGGCGACAGCGGGACAAGGCTCGATCCTCGACTGCGCGTTTTTGTGTGCATGAGCGGCTCGCACGCGAAGACCCCGCACCTCGACTCCTCCGGGCGCGAGGGTGCACAGACCCTCCCGTCAGCCAGCGCGTAGCATCGATCGCGGCGTGCCCTCGCGGGGTTCCGTCCAGATTGCCGGGGCGAGCTTGTCCCCGCCTGGTTCGGGCTGACAGCGAAGAATTTAATAAAGCGCCGCCGCGCTCTTTATGAAAGGCGCGACTAAGCGCGGAGGAGAAGAACCTCGGTCGGAGCACTGCGGCTCCCGCACGATTAGCTGCGCCTCCCGGAATTGTATAAAACGCCCATTGTGAAAAGGCCGTGCGAAGTTGTCCATAGATTAGTTTTAGTACAACGCGGTTAACGGAATTGCGTGCTTGGCGGAACAGCGGATCTGTGCGCGTGTACGCTACCGCGGACAGTTCGCATTTTGCGCGTGTACGCCAAGATGGTCCGATTGTTTCATGAATGGTCCATGCATGCGCATTCATAATTCGCTGCACCGTGTTGAACTAAAAATATCTATTAACACCATTCGCTTGAAAGAGAACGTTTACCATCTGCTCACCCATAGTGTGACCAAGAAATCTGTCCCAATGTATCCGTCTTATATGTATCGCATCTTCAACCTAATTTTTCGGCAGTGATTGAGTAAAAAAGTAGTTGTTAGCCCATAGACTGCAGCGAATGCCGCTGCAGAACAGGAAATTAAATCGGGCACGTCGCGCAGAAAGTGGGATGTGACCAGAGAGTTAATGAGCGATTTATACGAGGTTCCGTTTCTGATTTGTTCTTTAAGTATATATGTCTGTTGCCACATTCTACTCATCGTTCTACGGCCATCGAACATGTCATGCTGCATAAGCTGATTTTCCTTAAATCACATCAGTGACGCTAAACGGCATTTGCTAAGTGTTCGATACCAGCCACCTTCTGCCATAATATAGTTCAGACGTTCGCATGACGTTTATGTCTGCGGCAAGAAATATATACCTCCGTCCACCCGTATAACAAGCACTATATATACGTTTAAATGAATTTCCATGACTCATTCTTTCTTAATGACGGACTGACCGCAGTTGGCTCTCAGTAAATTTATAAAGTTGCGTCGTAGTGAAGGCAGTAATTACACAGAAAAACGTCAGAATTGACATGTTCCATTCATTTAAAGCATCGATTCCAAGACAGGGGAAGTTGCACTGCACGCATGGTGTCACTGCAAATGAACATTCTCAAGCGTAGCAGTCGCGAGTGCACGTCAGGTGTTCGAGCCAACAACTGCCGAGTAAGGCAGAGTTTGGATGCGTTCGAAACAGACAGAGGGAAACGAATTATAATGTGTAAATATAACTATAATAGTTTCATACAGCAATTAATAGTTTCATACAGCAATATTACACTGCATGTGGCAAGCGGATTACCAGGAATAACTCCACCTGAAGTTAGACCATTTCAACAGCGCTGCTGATTTGAAGTGAGTCTGTGCGGGCAGCAAATGTATCGACCAAGATATCGTATCAAGCGATAAGCCATTGCTGAAAATTGAAATTGCTAAAGACGGAAAGACATGGCTTTTAACGCAGAGATCTGCACGGTATACCACGAAGCCCATGCTATTGATTGCACCCCTATAGCTCATTGCTAAAAACAAGGGAATGTTTTCGCCTGAGGAAATAGTAATTTAGGACATCAGATTCCGCGGCACATTTTTATCCTTCGAAGGTCATCGATAATCAAGGCAACCGTGTATAGTGTCCTCAATGTGACTCGCCATAAAACTACACACTCTTATATATATATATATATATATATATATATATATATATATATATATAACTGTAATGGTTTCATACAGCAATATCTATGCTGATATATTTTCATGTTTCGTGATGATGATGATCATGATGATAAGATACCGTCCACGTTGACGAAAGTACGCGATGAGCTACTGAATGAAGGACTTTCTGTAGTTCTGTATAGGCGTACAACACCATGGATCACAGTAAACGACAAGTGCGTGCGAGCCGTGTCCACGTCCTTGACCCTTAACACAGGCAGCAAAGCGCAAACATGTGAATAGCACAACCAAAAAGCTTTCCGGTCAGTTGACATTGGACCTATTGATCGCCGCGTTAAGTGATCTTGCAGACTTCGCGCTGCACCGGCCTTTACACGAACCAGTACGGCAACATTGCCGATATAAAGGCCAGAGCGGTTCGGCAAAGGCGACGTGATCGAGAAAGGCCCGCACACCGAGAAATTGAGCAGTGAAAGCCGGCATCTATGCATATGCGCCTATAGAAACAAGCTTTCAGTTTGCCCGCAGAATGGATTAAGCAGTGAATGCAACCATCATCCACGTGCTCAGTGGGGGAGCCCTCTTGACTTGTGTCGCATGGCTGGCGGCGCGCAGCCATCGGCCGGGAATGCGTGAATGCTGATCAGCCCTGAGGGGGGGCGCGGCGTCGCGCCGTTGTCTCAGCAGGCTCGCGCGGGCGCGTGTGACCAGGGGTCGCCCTTTGGCGCCTCGCGGGACACGCAAGCAGAAACTCGCCATGATTCAGCACAGCGCGACGCACCCGCAGTTCATCGAGCCGCGGTCCTACCTCGGGGCGCGGACCTGACGGGATGTGAGTTGGGGAAAAGAGGATAGGGAAGAAAAAAAATGGCATTCCAGGCGGCGCGGAATTCGTTTTGACTCAACTCGCGCGCGCCGGCCCCGAAATTGTCGCATTCTTTGGCGCCCCTGTTCTTGCCGAGCAGCAGCAGCAGCAGCAGCGCGCGTTTTTTGTGCGCGCTATGCTGCTGCTGCTTCTGCTGTCGACAACGTGGGCGGCTCTGTTCTTTTCCCTGCTCGGAGTTGGAAGGGGGGGTCGGCCGCTGTTTGCACATGACGCAAGGCGAGGAACGCGCGAGCCTTCACACATGGGCGCTCCTTGCGCGGAAATTTATTCGCTCCGGCGAGCCCCTTCTCTGCCAACTCTCCTCACCTCTCTTCTTCCCGTTTTTTAAGGCCTTATCTTTTCTGCTGCTCCTGTGAGCCATGGGCTCCATTATTATTTTTTCTTCGGCTTCCTGTACGCTCTAGCATTGACGCAACACCCGCAAACGCTGGGCCATGGCTTTGTAAAAGGGGCAAAGGGGGACTTTTTCGGCCGCGCACTCATGGCTTCGCTTTCCGCTCTGAGCGGACAGCCGCGAAGCCATGCCGAGCCGTTGCTCTGTATCGTGGTCTTGCTCTTGGATACGCACGTTGATGGTCACGCGGTCGTGTCTGCGTCTGACGATGCCTCACATATATGCAGCCGACGCCGAAATCCTTCTCATTTTCATGGCACGGCGAGGGCATATCGTTCCCAACAAACGTTTGCTCAAGGATTACTGGCGCATCATCAAAAGCAAGAACTCTCCGAGGATACTATTTTGGGCCCATGACATGACATATAACACTGCATAACACATAACACTGCTCGACCAAGGACCACAAATAAAAGCTATATTGTTGGCGGCAGCCGAAGGTTATCGGTGGCAAGTACAGCGCTGCGCAACTCAAATAAAATTTCTGTATAGTTGCGCCAGCGCAATTACATGCGTTGACTTATTTTGCTGACGTCACCAGCGAACTTTTTTTTTTCAAATCCGGTATCTCCTGCTGGAGCTGTGTTTTGGAACACGGACACACAGAGGGCAGATATGTATAGCACGGCTTTGTGCATGGACTGAAATTGTACTGAATTTTTATGTTGTCACCGAATAATTGTGGTACTTAATTTAAAAATTTTCGCAAAAGTTCGAGGCTTCATATAACCAGAAGTCAGACAACCTAACTGCACTCACCGAGTTTTATCTTTAAAGAAGCATTACCCAGCTGAATAAAGTCCGGTGCCGTTTCCTGCGCAGGCAACCGTGCTTCTCTATCTAAACGGCTGCTCAATTTTTCTCCCAAGATTTTATCGATGCAATATGAAGCAGAAATTGAAAGCGTGTAGTCAGGTATATAATTTAAGCTATGCATGCAGTGCGTGTCGAAAAGCGCCGGAACGAATGTTTGAAATGACGTCATATACAACAGCAATAAGGGACAAGGCCGTATAATTCACTTTCGGAGCAACACAGAAATTCGCTTCCGCGTCCACGCATAACGGCACTCCAAATACGGTCGTGCGCACACTGTTTACGATCGCACTTTACTGCATTTAAACTGGTCTATACCTTTCGTTCTAGGCAAATAAATGCGACGCCCACATGCACGCTATAGCAAACAAAACCTGAAAGGTGCAATCCTTCGTTGTTACAGAGAAGTCGTAACATTCGCTTCGTGTGGGGTAACTGGAACAAGATGGCCATGCATGCATTTACTTTCCTTCTTTTTTTATCTCTTTTTGCCACTGTATACGCCACTGACGTGATGGTATTCAACATTTACAAACCCTGCAGGGAACCGATAGCACTGCGAAGTTCCGTCGTGCTCCGTGTTTTATGTATGCAACGCACGCTGCATGCACACCGGCTGATAATTCATCAGCGCACGCTTGATGCGTCCGTAACTGTCACCGACTTTTCGCAAGGGTGGTGTTGGTGACCACGGCCTTCGAGTGTTAGTGACACGGCGCGCATAAATAAGGTGCTCTTGCCAATGCGAGGGCACTTAACCACAGACCGGTTGAGAGACCTCCACGAAGTCGCTGCCACTGTCTCGTCGTAAACACCACCATGCAGTGATTCGTAACTGTCCCACATGCAAACGATGGCGCTCGCATTGGTCTGCCGCGCGTATTCTTGCGCAATTAACGAGCTCGCTTTCCCAGTATGTCTTTTGGAGCAGTAGTCGCATGCATTTATGCGCTAGAAATTACGCAATGAAATCTATTAATCAATAATTAAAAGTAAAACTAATTTAATGAAACGTTCCGAGTATAGCACACAAGTGGGCCACAAAACAGCGTTCAGAGAAACCCTATATATGTTTTCTCGACGCATTCATGCCACGTGCATCGTATCGTGAAAGGATTGCAGCGCCAGATAACCCTCTGATGAACTTTGTGTGAAACTATATAACGTGTATGTGCTCACGTTACAGCACACGGAGAGAGAGGCAGATGCTGTGCATCACGTTACGGATACATGGACAGAACAGAACAGGTTTTACGACAGTGGCCACAATGGACACGTGCGACTGCTGGCTATAGAGTATAGTTGTTCGCTTTTTGTGGTCTATGGGCCTGCGAGGTAGGCAGTGACGTGTGCCACCTCCGAGTTTTGTGCACCAATGTCTGTTTTCCTATTACTCTTAATCATCTAACTACATTTACGATCCATCTATATAGTGCAAAATTATCGCAAATACTTATTTTCCTTTTACCTAGAAAATGAAACGTCCATTTGGAAAGTGGAAAGTATAGACGGAACCTAAATCGAACGAGATTAGAAGTGTACTCATTGTTATCCCTTACAAACTCGTTAAATTCATTTCTTCCTTTTACCGTGCAGGGTAAAAACCATACTTTTTTTTCTGGGTAACTTCACTGTCCTGCCCCCCCCCCCCTTCCCCCTCCACGCATCTCTCTCTCCCTCTCCATGACGCGAAAGGCCAACACGTAGTCTGTGGAAGGATCTGCGTAAAAAATGCTCTGTGCCATATATCCCTGGCACTCATACCGCGCGAA
Source organism: Dermacentor silvarum (assembly GCF_013339745.2). Taxonomy (NCBI): domain Eukaryota; kingdom Metazoa; phylum Arthropoda; class Arachnida; order Ixodida; family Ixodidae; genus Dermacentor; species Dermacentor silvarum. Next base: position 178,549,292 of record NC_051159.1, on the reverse strand, counting down.
CGGACCAATGGCGAAAGCCGTGCTCGAGCTCAAGTGCGTGCGCCTCCCAGCAGCGGATGGGCCTAATCGCTCCTGGAGAATCGATCGACGGTGTGCTGCGTTGCCAACGGTTACGTGGACGCCGTCGGCAGGCTCCCTCGCGGACGAGGCCCAATCTCCCAGGCCGCACACTTCTTTCTCATAATACCATGCAGCGCTGTGAAAGCCACCAGCCAATCAGAGACGAGAACGCGTATACACATCGACGCACTGTGTTATTGTGTCGCTTATACGCATATACGTCACCGTCTGTATACGTCGTCTACCGCCGTGAGCAGAGACAGTGCTTCTAAACACCGCCATGTCATTGCCTACAGAAAAAAAAAAACAAGAAAAAAAAACATAGCCGGCACGTTGCCTGAATAACGAAAACAAACTCATGGCAGCGCAACGAGCGATGGAGAAAGATCGAGTGATAAAGCTATAAGAGTTATCAGATAGCATGAATTGGGGAACAACCCCGAGATAATGATTTTAACACGATAGCGTTAAGGGCTTCCTGTCGCAGAACATCCGGCGTCGGCGTCGGTGTGGATGTCGGCATCCGTGGCGGAGAAAATCAACCCGAACCACCCCGACCGCGTAGGCCTTCCACGTGGCGCAAGGTGTTAATGAACAAAAATTCAATTTTTCACAGTGAAATCCATCAGAAAAATGGCAAAGTACGACTGAACCACACCCTACAGGCATGGTGGCGTCGGACTGTTATTTGGATGTACGAGAAAACATAATTCTGTTACGAGGCAACTCAAACGCAAACTCCTTTTCCAGCATTTATACCATACCAACAGCGGCGCGCTCGAGCAGGCTACTTGCGAAAATCTTATCCAGATGGCGCTCGCATCCTCGGCAGGTCAAATTGGGACTTGGCCTACCTAATGCGTTTTGGGCACGCGCGCGCGTTGGGGCAATAGCAAACAATTAATTAAATAATAGAAAAAGATCCTAGGGCCTTAACATTTTAATATAAAACGACTTATATTGCCCCTGAAAAAAAAAACGTCTCCCCAGCAATGGATTTTTGTTTAAAGGTGAAGCCGACTTTAAGTGGATCGGTGTAAGCTTGGTCTTTGTAAGCTGGCTTTCCCACGTTCTGTGTTGCAGTGAAGCCTACTCAAAGAAAAATGCGATACGAACGGGGCTATCGTGTTCCACTCTTAAAGGTCAAGCTTAAGCGTCCTACAATTTTTTTTTTCCAGCTGGTATGAGTAGGGAGAAGATATGGGACAGTACGTGTACCACGTACAGGACACGTAGCCGGAGGGTATGTTAGATAAACCGGAGATGGGAATATACATCCAGCGGCGACAGATGATTGCATGGAGTGGAAATATAGGGAAATTTGCAGGTGTAGATGATGTCCGCAGGACCGAAGACGTACGCGACAAACTAGTCGTCGCCTCGCGGACCCTCGCATGGCCTCCACAGCGCTGCACCGTATTGGCGAGGTAAGTGTCTATATATATAAGGAGACCCCGCCTTTGCTCACAATTACGCATTTTTCTTTTGCTTCTTATTCCGGCGCACGTGACGCGTAATTTCTTTGAAAGCATTGTTTGCGGCCTTTCCCTCTTCGCGAATCTCCAATTAAGGAAAGGGAGGAACGGAGGGGTGCGAAAACCTCGGAGGGCCCTAGCCCGGCGCGAACAGCGAGAACACGGTAAATCGCTGACGCGTGCCGTGCCGGCTTATGTATCCGCGTCGACGTCCAATGCGCGTGTACGATGTTCGACCGGCGCTCATGCACGCCGTGCCAGGGGCGTCGCCGCAGTCGCGTAACTGCTGAAGCGGCCTGTCTGGCCAGCGGCTGTACGGCGACAGGGGTCATTTGCTCCAAAACGCGTTTACGCGCGTGTAAAATTCACGTGGGCGGTGAGTATACCGGTATATATGGCTTGCAAAGTAATTGCCAGAACTAGTAAACTACACCGGTTAATAGTATGTCATTGCGACTGCCACCTGCGTGCACGGAATCACGAGCAGAATTCCGTCAGCTATAACTACCCAACATACGTTCAGTTTGGGTCGGTTTGTGCATTGCTATAAGATAATGACTATACCATGCACAACCGTACTCAGGATTGTCACCTACTTTTATTTACAGTAAGCACACGTGTTGGTCATCTGCTTTTTAATGCTGAATTCTTATCTTTCATGACCTCGTTATGAATAATCTTGAGCTCCTCCGGCTAATGAACCGGTTCGTTTGAAGGCCGCTCCTCGCTTTACCTCTGCAAGAGTAATGAACTCAACGCTTTGAGCACGCGTGCATTTAGTAATAGAAAAATACTATTCGGATGCAATATAAAGACGTAGCAGTACACCCATCTGCTTAGACTCTTATAACAACGAAGTTGCCGAGTTTACAGTGTGGCGTTGTAACGGCGTCATAATGTGTCTCTGGGGAAAAGTGGCTGCGGCTACATGCATATACATGTATGGTATCTCATGTTATCGTTGCCATATTCCATGAATTATCAGGTATACTTCAATCTTTATTACTAGTATATACAACCGTAAGCAAATATGTTAGTACCACATGGCATTAAACCCTTTTAAGATTATTGCACCAGGAACGAGCGCTAGCTATTATTATATTTTTTTTGTCCCAACAAGTTGTTGACGTTGTTACATAATGGAGAAACATCGGAAGTAGTCAAGGAAGTTATTCTGATAGCTAGGTAGTTCCGTCGGATGATATCCTAAGAAATACTCCTAATTCTATTGAGGCAAAACTTCTATGGGAATGCGGCAGTGTATAGATAGTGCATACCACATTATGTATATACCTTGCATAATGCATGATCTGTGCCTTGAGGCGATATTTTCCTTTTTGTTCTCTCTCATTTACATTTTTGTTTCATTATGCCCTGCCACGTTCGCTCTACTATCATTAGTATTGGGGTCATGTGATTAAGGCAGCATTGTATATTACAATAATAATTCCTAGCTTTCACGTTTAAATTGGAGTGGTGAATAGAATGAATGAATGTGGATGGCTAATGGCATAAGTGACACTCTAACCATAGACCACATATACATTATTCGTCCAACTGACTTCCATTTAGCCGGAAGAATGAAACGATACCAGAAAAAGAAAGAAGGGAAAAGAAAAGAAAGGAAAGAAGAAGAAATTAACAGCTGCGCGAAAATTACAACTTAGGGCTTTGACAAAAATGGACGTTCACGAATTCTTTATGTCGTTTTCATCCCCTTTACACGAACGCTACAGTTGAAGGGTAGAAAAGGAAACCTACGATGAATCCAATATATACGGTGCCCACGGATGAGCCGTAGTAGTGAACCTGGGACGAAGTTTCTGTCCGCACAATGGCGAGGATGAAACTGTCGTACTACACGGGACGTCTTGAAGAGCGTGCTGCTTCGAGTTCGGAAGACATACACGATTGCGCGCGCTGCATTTCGCCGCGCGCGAACGCGTCCAAGTCAGACACGACGCCGCCGACGAGCGCGTGCGCATGTAAAGCGCAAGCCGAAAAGCGGGCCTGCGACGTTCCTTTTTTCCAGGAGCCGTCGGCGTGCGTGTCGCCCAGCGCGAGCGAATCAGACGCGGCATCCGGCCGGCGGCGCGCACACACACACCGGTCCCGAGTCGTCCTCCTCTCCCGCAGGAACGCCGGCAGCGCGCGGTCGTATCTGGCTCGCATCGCCCTGCGGCCGGGCTGCCCGGGTGGTCCGGCCGTCAGGCGACGCACAAAGGACGGCGACGACAGCCGCCGACGAAGCCACGACACCTGTGCCGCCGGCTTCTGCGGCCGCGAGCGCGGAAGCCGCGAGCGGTCCACCGCGGCTGACGCGTCGCCGCTCGGAAGCGTCTCGCGTGCGTGCGTGTGTACAGCGCGAGAAGCAGCGTCCACTTGATTGGAAGTGGCAGGCCCCGCTTTTGTTCGCAGGCTGCCGGGCTTCCCAGTGCGCCGCATCGACGAGCAGCGACAATGTTTTGCACAGTGGGCAACCCGCGGCGCTTGCCTGACGTGCACGCATACAGCGCGTCTACTCTTCCGCCCGGTCGAACACGAGGTCGCGAGTTCGACTGCCTCAACTGAAGACGTGCTCACGATGAACGCCTCCAGGAATTCGGGAACGCCCGTCAGCTGCTGACATTTCTCTTTACGCCGAAGAAGAAGAAACCTGTTGATGCCCAAGGTGTTTTCTTTCATTTCTCTTATACTCATGCATTTCACTATACCCGTGCGTTACGTGCAAATGCTCAATATTGGGATCTCCATATTTTAACTGTCCATTAATGAGACATTTCATCTCATTCGAATGTTCAGTGTCGCGAGGGGACGTTCTGAAACCGAGAAGTATCTATTTGAAACCAAGGAACTGCAGTTTCTCTTCATTAGACCCTCTAAGGCACTTTTGATTAAGGCATTAGACTTTCTAAGGCACAAACGTTTTTGCCTTGGGGAACCCCACCAGCCTTCCCATTGTGCCACGGACCATCACGCATCACGAAATATTGCGCAACATCGCGCTTCTGACGTTCTTCGGAGCATTCTATTACAGAGTAGCTTATATAGCGCCGCATTCTGCGCGTGTTGAAATAACGTTAATGCTTCCCCGAGAGTGCGAAGTGACGCTGCCGCGCCTGGCGCGCCTGCTGAAATATTCAACAGCGCCGCTTGTAGCCGCGCAAATACCGGTATACAGGACCGAAGGGAAGCCGGACGTACTTCGCTATACGTATACGGTCGCCACGTATTAGATACGCCGCGCAGGAGTTTTTAAATAACATGCGCGATGCGTTACTATAGCGCAACGTGTTATGAGGTTGTTTACTGAGTGGGTTGACTCATGGTACTTGGAAGAATGAGCCAGCGAAGAACAAGGCATGTACACAAGAAACAAGCAAGAGTCCGGTTCTTCGCGCATCCGTCTTCTGGTTTCGTTTGCTGACTATAGCGCTGTGTGCTAGTTGCAAAAGGCAACTTTATCCCAATAATACACTAACCAACTTAACAAACAAGAAAAGAGAGTGTACGTGCGTGGTAAGGGGGGTGTGGGGTGGAAGGGGCAACAAATTAATAAGCACGTGACATGCGCCTATAAAACGACCTCACCACGTCATAACAAGCGGTGGATTGATTCCATGGAACGCATTCTGCTCATACTTCCATGTTGTCTACTCCATTTATCACATCGTCTGCACGATCTCATACCACGATTCCCCTCTTCATTCCAATTGTAATGACATAGCAAAGCAATTTCAACGGCAAATTTTACTTCAGTCATATAAATAGATTGACTTGCTAGACGGCATATCTGTACGTAACAGTACCACGGCTTACATTGACGTCATTCGAGACTTAGGTATAGGCTATACAGCTGACGTGTTTTACAATAAGGCCCAACATGTCCAACACGAAGCGGGCAATTTTTAAGCGTTATATATAGCGTGGTAGATTAAAACGTCTCTGAACGAGGACCAGTATATATATATCGCTGCAGTTAACCTGAGCAACAAACGTAACATACAGAGAAGACAACTTAAAAATGAGGAAAAGAAATCTACAGCAGAAGATGAGCTAACGAATTACGCATGCTCTAACAAGTATTAATAACGCACGTAATGTGTTTCCTGATTAGACTCACTTGCCTTATATACGACAAAGTGACGCATTTTGACAGGGCACAGAAAGTAATGCCGAATAATATAGAAAACCCGCCACGGTAGTTCACTGGCTATGGCGTATATGTATACGGTATACGTTGCTGAGCTCCAGGTCGACCTTTATTACAGAAAAGCGAAGCAGAGGGTTAGCGTTATACAGTGAAGACTTCGCACGATCGTCATATACTATGTCCTCTGCATGGCATAACTTGTAGCGCAGGCCGCGAAAGATGACTCTTACATCCGATGGCGAGAAGGCAACAGGCGTGAGTGACCCTAAAATATGTGTCTCAGCTGCGAGTTTATCTGCTACATCATTGTCTAATATAGAACATGGCTTGAAATATAGTGTAAAGCAGTGTGACTGCCACATCGCTGTCTTTTTCTGCTACAGGTTTCATTTATGTATTATTATTATTATTATTATTATTATTATTATTATTATTATTATTATTATTATTATTATTATTATTATTATTATTATTATTATTATTATTAGATTGCACGAGGATATGCATTGCTCTCAGAACACAGAAGTCCTTATTCAGAAGCTGGCGGCTGCCTTTCGCGCAGGCAGATGTTTTTTTCTTTCTGAAATATTTCTCTTAATTTCGCCGTTGCACGTATACCGAAAGCGCTTCCTACAGTGCGTGTTCTGCTTTCTCCAAGAAAGAAGGCGCGAGAGAGAGAAAAACATCGTCACTCCAAGATGCAGACTAATCTCCAACGGCATTCCGATGAAAACGTGCCGTTCACTCTTTTTATTGCTCTGCGGGCTGCGTCGTCGAAAAATACGAGAAGTGTGCGTGTGAGCGCTACAGAATGTCAGAGCTATTCGCAGAACTCGACTCGTGCAGGCGATAATGGACGAGACTGCTTAATACTGCGGAGGTCTTGCGCGATAATGGCGGCCGGCAATTGGGGGAACACCCATGGCGTGCCGAGAGTTATCTCCTACGTCCGGCTGCTTATCGCAGAAGCTCGCGCTCCGCGCGACCCGTGGAACGTCGTAAATAAGGCGCCGAGAGAATTATCGTCAGCTCGCATGTGGAGAACGTTTCAATTAAGCGCTCGCAAAAACTGGCTACCGGTTTTTGTTCCCCTCCGGCAATCCCATTCAGAATACTTTATCTCCATGTAAACCAAGTAAAATACTCGGTTTAAAACAAGTCCACGAAGCCCATGCAGCTTGGTAAGACGAAATAGAGCTTGCGATTTCTATGTGTGATCGAATCAATTCAAGAAGCGCTTAACAAGTTAATATACATATACATGCTTCAGGCGTAATAAATAGATGCAGTTGACAAACAAACCAGATACCCTTCCTTCTTTCTCAAGTCATTTAATCTCTCTATACTGATTTTACGTGTATGCCTTAAAGCTCTCCCCCCCTCCCTTTCCTTTATGTGTACGTGCGTGTGCGTGTGCGTGTGCGTGTGCGTGCGTGCGTGCGTGCGTGCGTGCGTGCGTGTGTGTGTGTGTGTGTGTGTGTGTGTGTGTGTGTGTGTGTGTGTGTGTGTGTGTGTGTGTGTGTGTGTGTGTGTGTGTGTGTGTGTGTGTGTGTGTGTGTGTGTGTGTGTGGCGCGTTAGTGCGTGCGTACATGGCGGGTTGTTTTCTATGCGGTTCGTCTTGGATTTGTTCCTGCTAACGTTAGTGTAGTATAAGTCACCAGAACTATGTCATCTTGCAACAATGAAAGGAAAAAGAAAATAGGGAGAGAGCGAAGCTCGATTTTATGCCCACATGTTTCAACGTCTGATTTTGTATTTTTCGGTTGAGTTTGCTGGCGTTTGTAGAAGGCGCTGCTTGCAACATATTGTTGGTGCAACAAGATGGTGGACAGCCACCAGCACCAGAGAGAACCGTCTTCGTCGTCTGCCCCAGGCTGAATGTCTCTCTCTTAGCAATATTTTTGTCATATTTCTTTTCGCGGCCTAGTCGCCTTTTAGCATGAATGTAAATAGCCGTACCTATACAAGGTTTCGTAGCGCGCATTCCTCAGCTTGAAATTAGGGAATAAGAGGTGTATTGCAGCCTATTGTAGTGAACTAGTGACGCATAGAATCGGGGCTAAATACCTATACGTTGTATCGGCATACTTCACATTTGTGATATAGAAAATGCGGATAAAGCTAGGAATTGCCAAATATATTTTTTTAACTTGTAACCAAATCTGTGCCTGCATTCACAAAACCACTCCCGCGCGAACGGGTGCGAACAATTCGTGACAACGAACGAGCTATTGGCGATGGAGTTGGACAATATGTGATAAGCACTTCTCACTACAGAAAATATCGAGCGGAGCAGGCTCACATAGCTGCATGGTGTGTTCATCTATAGCGCATATACGTAGCGCTCCATTGCAGAACTAAAGTTGGAATGTTCAACATTTCGTGGGATTGCAGCATAGTGTTAATGCGTGATGTCACTACCTTCGGTCCTGCTGAAGCTTATATAGCGTCCAACTTATATATAATATCGGGAGCGGTTAGTCAATGAGAATCTTTTATATGGCCAGTCCAGCAGTCGACAAGCAAAGAAAATTTGCGGCTTTAGTTGGTCTGTCATGCTGGTTCAGGGACGAAGACTTATACAAAACGTGACAACACACGGCGTTAAAATGTTTCTTAATGCAACCGCCGACTTTGTTGGTTTCCGGTATGACACTCAATGGCATGCAATGGGACTATACACTAACAGTTTTTGTTCGCTTGTTTGCTCAAATCGATGTCCCAACGGAATCAAGGCGTGCACGGAAAGCTTCTCAGTATCTGAATTGTATCCAAAGTGCACCACAAACAGTTCTCCACCGCTGCTTATATACACAGCCGCAGCCAAGCGAAGCAACAGGGCTATATACAATGATGTCGACGAGTACGCGGATGGTGGTTCGCCGAATAGATGCAATAAATTTCGTTGATTTTCGACAATGGATAAAAAGAGAGAGAGAGGGAAAATGAAAGGGAAAGACGAGGAGGTCAGCCACTGCAAGGTCCGGCTGGCTACACAGTATATGAGTAAGGGTGTAAAGGAATCGAAAGAGAATGGAATAATCATGTGCGCATCCGTGGGCTTCGTGAAGGACATAAAGAGCTTTGTATGTGGTTCTTATCTCAATTGCAGAGAGCAACAGAACGGTGACACGATCTGCACTTCAACGGAGCCGCACATGTTTTCCATCTCAAGACGACCCGCCGAAAAGTTGTGTTATTCTAAGTAGCCCCGCTGACCAACGGGGAAAAAGGACTGCGTTTGGTTTTGTTGTGACATGCATGGCTGCTCCTACGCGCAGTTCCCTCCCCAGATGCAGCTGACATTTGCATGGACAGGCGGTCAGAAACAAAACACTATCAGAACGACAGGCAACACAGTGTGCGCGAGTTTTGGATCGTCCGTGGAGTTTCTGCATGGCGTGATTCTGGCTGTGTTATACAAACTGATATGACCACCGTATGCGAACTGTTTGTGTCCACACGGGTCATCGCGAAGTCCCGTGATATTTTTAACTCAAGAAGTGTCATTCGCAGAACGTTGCAGTGACGTATCGTTCATGGTGGTTTAAACCCCTTAGTAAAATCATGTAGGCAAGCTTTACTTTAGTAAAAAAAAAAAAAAAAAAAAAAAAAAAAAAGTAGCGTTACCGCGCATAATGCAGAAAAGCCCCAATAGGGAAAGTCTATAGCTGTGGCGTATACATAGACAGCAACAAGGAAGATGAACACGTTTCATGATTATCCGCTTATTCTTCGCTATCTGTCGCTTTGAATTAATTGGTAGGAGGCTCAAACACTCATACATGGCCAAGTATACTATCGTGCTATTTCGACAAAGTTTATGTCACTGGGGTTTGTCGTATAAGTACACTGATTTAATCCCGCAAGCTAACTGGTACACGTCGCAGTACTAAAATGGTTACCTCTTTTGCCTAACCAACAGTTAAGGCAGCACCTGCTCATGTTGATGACGTCACACAATGAGTGCGACCGAACTAATTTCTTGTCGTTTAGCGGGGCTATACCTATAATGCACTGCCAGCGCCCCAAACATAGTAAACAGAATTTTCGCTATGCATACCATGCCGCCCATGCAGCCACATGTATGGGTGGTCAGCACGCACGTTAATGACCGATAAACGTTCGGGAAAGGCTTGCGTATAAAATTCGTAGTGGATGGAAGGCGTATAACACGTATCTCCTCGATTGCGATGTATTTTATTTATTTTGATGGACGGCGGGCGTGTAAGACGGCACGGGATAGCGGCAAGCGAAATTCCACCTGCACTGCGACAACGCGCAAGAGAAGTGCTCCCACCTCCCCATCAACGTGCCTGCTCCCAGAGAACAAGAACTGTTGACAACACCAGCCGCCGCGGCCATATCCTGGAGCGGACAAGTGGTGGCGGTTTCCCCCCCTCCGTCGGTCGTAAACAGGCCGTTAGCGCGGCTTGTCGCGGGACGTGACCACTAAACGGCCCGGACACTTCCCAGGAGGCGAGATTAGCCGATTGGCGTGCCCGTGTACGGCGCTGCGTGCTTCTGCTGCTTTTGCTCGGCGGCCGGGATTTCGGGGGAAAAAAAGAGGGAGGCTGTGCGTGTATCCCGCGGCGTTAACCACAAGTGGCCGCTAAAACGGCGCCGCCGCTGTGTGCGTGCCTCCCGCTAGCAGTCAATCCGCGAGCGGTCGCAAGGCACGCGGGACACAAAAAAAAGGGAAGCCCCGGAGTCAACTGCCGCCGACCGCGCGGCGGGGGCCGCATGGGGAGCGTCTTAAAGGGGGTGTCCACCGCGAGAGGTGGTCTCCCCTCGGACTAGGGTGCCCCTCCGTCGTTGTCGGTGGGGGCGCCCATGCGCGTTACTCGCAACCCATAACCCCCCTACAGTTGCACCGCGGGTAGGGGGCGGCCGGGAAACCGCTCGGGGGGCTCCGAGCGGAGGCGGCGTGTAATCGCTGTCGCGCAGCGTGTGTTGCTCGGACCCACCAACGCTCCCTGCGTATACACAGTGCGCACGAACAAAGGGCGCCATATCGCACGCGCAGCCGTTATTAATTCGCCGCAGGGGAGCGATGAGCCGATGATCGTGAGAAGCAGAAACCCCCATGCATGCACGCGTTGGCCGGTCCGCGAGTGAAAATTTGCACCGGGAGGGTTCACGTGGCAATGCGTGGAGGATGGACGCGAGGAAGAGGGGGAAACCAGGGCGACATCGTGATAAGCCACGTCCGGAACTGTGTATAATGGCATTTCCCTCGGGGAGCCTTCGCAGCGTATAAAGCCAGTCGGTGTCAATTAAACGATTAATAGTGTGCGAGACGAGCAGAACATTCGCCCGGTCGCGTGTCCAGCATGGGTAGAGTGCACAGAATCGTTGCGTGGACAAGAATTTCCAGAAACTCAACCATATCGCTGTTTTATTGTATGCAAAGGAACATGACGTTGGTTTCATCTTGCGAGTAGTGAGGTTCCAGGAGAGTATTTGTCGCTAAGCGAACGTTCATTGAGGCGAAACCTGTTTCCAACTTCCCGTGTGCCATTCCGCTTTTTTTTTTTCTTTTTTTTTTTTTATGTCGGCATTGCAAGAGCGACGATTTCGGTCTATCGCGCTTTCCCTGCATGCTCGTCGCCTTACGGCACTGTCGCTACCGCGTTCCGGAGCCGCAGTTCTTACTCCGTTAGCTGCTCTTGTGCAACAACACAATTTGTGCAGTTCTCCGTGAATGCACAACCTTCTGGTATAAGCATTAAATCGCGGAACACGTGTAGCTACAAAAGCCGCTATCCCTCGTATGGCTGGTGGTACAAACAAGACGTCCAACAAACTGTCAACTGGTCCCAGCAGTCGGATCAGTTATCTTTCTGACGCCTCGTCCTACAGGTGGGACGATTCTGACGCAAATGTGTTTGGCGCTGGTATATAAGACGCGGCGGCGTTCGAAATACAGCACGCAGCCTGCTTGAAACTTCGCTTCTCCGATTGCAGCAATCTGATGGAATCTGTTGGAAACTTGTTGAATGTGGTCGTTGGTAAAGCAAAGGTTATTTATATATCGGCTAGGACGCGTTATCTTACTATGTGTCTCCAGCTTAAGCTAGACAGCTAGGCCTCAAATTCACCGTATACATGCATGCGGAAACGACGGACAGCTGGGTTTCTATCAAGTGAAACAAGTTTTAACAAAAAAAAAAAAAAAAAAAAAAAAAACATCATGCGGCTTTCCTGGTTTCAGATCTGTACACTTTGGCTGTACGCACAGCGTTCCAGCAATGCGTATACATTGAATGGGTGGCATAATAGACACCTGGGACGTTCATGTGTGCAACCGTTGACTCTGGAATATATGCAGTGATGCAGTTTAAGTACTGTTGACACGCTTCGCCACCCAGCTGGTGCAATTGCGCGTTTTCTTTTTGCTTTCTTTCTTTCTTTCTTTCTTTCTTTCTTTCTTTCTTTCTTTCTTTCTTTCTTTCTTTCTTTCTTCTTTCTTTCGTGCATCCGCCGGCATCCCGTATAGTATAAGTCAGGCCACGTTTTCGCTTCGCCTCTATTTCGCGCTTGGATGGTTCGACCGCGCAAGCTTGAAGCCAAGAGAAACGCTGCGCATTAGTACGTTGCGCGACCTCGCTTGCATTGTCGTCGGCCACAGCACGGAAAACTGTTGGTATATTGCGCACTATTTTCTTACAGTAGAAATTATATTATAACTATGTTCTTTTTTTCTTTGTGATGCGTATATATCCGAAATAGCTATATAGTTCCGTGTTCCACAAGTAATTTTGAGGGAGCTCGCATCTCAGAATGCAGGTTCTGTGAGTGAAATAAACTAACTGAACATATCTGCATGTCCAGTTAGTGCACTACTTTGTAACATAAGTTTAAAAAGATGACAGCGCCAAAGATGGAAAGAAAAGCGCAAAAAATTGGTCTTCAATCGACACATGTGAAAGCGGTTGGACAGCGAAGCTGTAAATGACAACTAGAACGATTACCCAATGCGACGTAGCTGGAAATTATTCACACGGCGACATTCACTTGTTCTGATTATTAGCCTACGATGTTTCAATGGCCTGCGACCTGGCTTGCGCCGCTACTTCGTACACCTAAAAAGAGTGAGCCATAGCCAAGAGAAATGCACTAGCTTAACCACACTTTCGCCGCGCCTCGTATGCACTCTGCTCTTCATGAGTCCCTATATACGTATAGTCTTCCCATATAGTACAGTCACAGCACAAATCAATTACTATAGGCGGGTTCTTCTTTTACATACGAAAGTGTAGTTATAGGTCACTCCCTGCTTCGTATGCTATAGTTGCCGCTTCCCGGCAACTGCAGCTTATGCAACCGTAATCTTTACCGGGAAACGCTTGCGGCGAGCGCTATGCGCGAAGGCGAGCTTTCTGGGCCTTTCTTCTTTCCCCCGCACGGCCGGCAGCGTCGCTGCATGGCGCGGCGATGATGATGATTACCTATTGCCATCCCCTTCGACAAACAGTCGCCGCCACGAGACGCGGACGTGTGGAGGCGAGCGTCATCTGGTGGTGCTGCAAGGAACACAGCAGCGCACGCCTCCCGCTGGTTGGTTGAGTTTTGGCCCACGGACACTGACAAATGCATTGTGGGGTAGAGGTATGCAGCTTCGCTGTAATAGACTCCCGCTGCTGAGAACCTTGCAGTGTTAAGACAAGCCTCTTCTTTCATCGCTGGCTCGAGCTTTCTTTAACGCAACCAAGCCAACTCCGCATGCGAACTCCGCAAAAGTTTTCTCCGCTATAGCGCGCTTTAGCCTGCAACTGAACAATACTATATACTGAAGTAGGGTAATATGAAGGAATTGAAATTGTCCTTAAAAGAATAGTAAGACAAGCTGCAAAAGAAAGAAAAACACCATAGCAAGTTTAATTGTCCCCTATAGAGGTGCTCACCTGCACCGATATTATCATGTCAACAGTATATAACGCGAGCACGCGCGTCTACACAGTCATGTATCTTACAGGCGTTCTGTGGTCGCCCAGCAGCATTAATTGGATACAAGTGGCAGGCGAGCAAACCGTTGCTAACCAAAGTAGCTGCAGAGAAACAGGCCTTTCGCGGGCCAGGAAGCTCTGTGTAATCGCACTCGCTCCGTTTACAATCAACTGCCCGGCAGCTCTCTGAGTAAAGTAAAAAAAAAAAAGAAAGTATCGGAAATAGAAAACTGATGATTGCATAAGTCAGCGTTGTAACGATCGGCCACGTGCGAACGTATATATATCGGCTCGCCTGCATAACTGGCGCGTTTCGATGCAAGCCCCTTGTTAAAGTGCTTCCTTCTCAGCGTGCGCGCGCACGGAGAATTTAACGTATGCGTCTTCTCCCTTCCCGCGAAGGGGGGAGGGCACATAGAGATAGAAAGAAGAGAAACACGCAACCAGTTTGAGCATGCTGGCGTGGGCAACTGCCTTGCGCAGTCGTATGCAGTTGTATCGAGATTCGAAAAACACTTTCGAAAGCGCTTTGCTCGACACTGCCATGGGTGCTTTAGATGTCGATGAAGGTTCTACCGCCGTCACGCTATTCGAAAGTACTAGGTGCGGGTGAGGCTTAAAGATAAAGAGAGCGAAAGACACTGCCGCGTGCTTTCCTCACTATCTTCTATACTGTCCGACTATTTACAGCCGGAAAGAAAGAAACGAATAACCAACTTCGGTGACAGGTACTCCAGCAGTGCATACGCTCACTGAATAAGGAAAGAAACTGGGCAGAAGGGGTATAAGTCTTACTTTGTAAACTGTACAGGTCTACACTATAGATGCACGGCATAGCTGCCAATAGAGGTGATGGAGGGGAGGGGAAGGAGGATTAAAGGAAGATTTTAGGTACACATGCGCGAACTCGTTCCAGCTCTGTGTCGCGTCCGTATATCTAATGCCTCTGTGGGCGATGCATGGTGGTTCGTTAGCCAATAACCAACGGCGACGTTTCACGCCCTTGGAAAAGCTGCGCGTGCAGTGCATGGTGTGCGACGATATACAACTGCACTAATGATAGCCGAGGTGCACACCCACAGCACCCGCGTCTGGTCTTTCGTATATTTTCTTAAAACTGTTTCGCTTAGTTGACTTCAAGAAGGCCAGCAGAATAACTGTTTATTTTTTCCCGGTAGTCGCCTGCAATTACGAATACACCCACGAAAAGAACATAAAAAATAAACTGCAAGGCGGCCTTATACGCTAAGCTGTGAGTCATTAGCCACCTCGATATCCTGCTGGGTCATCCAAATTCAGCCGAAAGAAGTCCGTATGTTGTCCTAAACATATAGAAGGTAACAAGATTGAAAACTTGAGATGCCTGTTTTATATGGCTGCAGTATATCCCTCTTTAAATGCCAAATAAGTTTGCCTTTGTATAAACATTCGATGGGCATCATGTTAACGGACCTTGCTGACCAGAGGCGTTGTACAGAGACCGAAATATCAAGGAAAGCGCATTGCACGTAAAAGGAATCTTATATATATATATATATATATATATATATATATATATATATATATATATATATATATATATATATATGGACATACATAGCACAAGATGGCCGCCATCTCCGCCACTTCTCATGCATCTTGCAATGTGCTATCCTTCAATAAAGTTGCTGTCATATTTTGTTTTAAATTATCACGTTATTTACACTGCTTGCTTATTAACCAGTCCAACCACATATGTTGCTACTGATTTTGTGAATATACCGCAAGAAAGGCACCTGCATGCCTGATAAAGCAGATGATGCAACTTAGCTTACAACTCTGCTGGATAATTGTGGTGATCAGGTGCGCAGTTTCAGTCGTGATAGCGAGTGCATAAATATTTAATCCACGGCGTATGATTAGACATTCAGTGGAAAATTGCAGCTATTAGTTTGGATTTACGATGAATAACTGTTCGCTGCAGCTTTGATAAAAAAAGTACATATAGACAGCAAATTATACCGTAAGCTATCCGTTCTTTTGTGCATTTTGTTGCTAATAAACGAAGCATTGGCGTATTTCTCCAGCATCTAAACAAATAAAACAAAATCAAGAACTCGTATGTCCTGTGCCACCCTGCGTGACATATATGCGAATTAAGTATAAGTCGATCGTGACGTCCATCGTAAGATCTGCGATTATGCACAACAGCCCCCTTCGACATTATATATGTCATATATAATTCACATCCGTGCACACCCATGCTCACGCAGTGAAAATACGGGCATATATTTATTTTATTTGCGGATCTGCAGACTATTTTTCTGGGCCTATGCAAGGTTGGATTACGCAGTTAGTACGTGAACAGTAACACAAAACAAAATTTTAACAAAAATTTGAAACAAATGGGAACACGAAATACTATAAAATGACTATACACAAAGACCTTAAGAAATACACAAGATACACACCTAACTGTTGATTTCGAGTAGTTTCTCTCTCATGCTGGTATTATACTGATTTTGTGATCTCGATGCATGCATGCATACATATAGCGGATATGTCTTCATGTCACGGCCATGTTGTTCCTTCCGCGGTCAGGTTTATGTGCAAATACGGATGCTTCATATACATATACAGGGTGTTTCAGCGAACACTTTCAAAATTTATTTAAGGTTGCCTGTGGCAGATAGCCCAATTCTAGTTAATGAGGTGGTCTACTCGAAGAGTCGGACATTACTTGCACAAAAAAAATGAAATGCATAATCGTATAATTAAAAAAATCACTAATTGAATTCTTAACTAATTACCTGATGGCCCATACTGAAATTTACAAATTGTAGCCGTCGAGTTCGCAAGGCGGATCCACTTAGAATTAATACTCAGGATGACACCAGTTTCGAGACATTGATTCCCGAACTTTCCGGAGAAATGCATTGGCGTTCCAGTTAATTTTGTGCTTCAATGCATAAAACGACGTTTTGTTAATAACCTAACTGGAACGCCGATGCATTTCTCCGCAAAGTTCCGGAATTATTATCTCGAAACTGGTGCCATTCCGAGAATTCGTTCCAAGTGGATCCGCCTTGCGAACTCTACGGCTACAATTTGTAAATTGCAATATGGGCCATCGGGTAATTAGTTAAAAACGTAATTAGTGAATTTCTGTTAATTATTCGATTATGCATTTCAATTTCTTGGGCAAGTTATGTCCGCCTCTTCGAGTAGACCAGCTCATGAACTAGAATTGTGCTATCTGCCACAGGCAACCTTTAAGAATTTTTGAATGTGTTCGCTGAAACACCATGTATATATATAGGGTATCACAGCTAACGTTAGCCAAGCTGTTCATTGAAAAAGTAGAAGAATAAAATAACACGGTGCAAGATACAATTTTAAGACCTATACGGTGTTCGGTCCTCAGGCGTCTAACGACCGAACACCGTATAGGTCTTATTACATTTTGCACCATGTTTCCTAAATTATTATTTTTTTCTTGGTTAAGCTTGGTTAAAGCTAGCTGGGACACGCGGCCTGTATATACATCAAAAAAGTTGCACGGACTCCGCTTGTGTGATGAAGAACTGTGCCATGCGACCGTGCACGGTATTTGTGCTCTTGACTTGTTTCCGTGCTTGCTGTTGATACGTATAAAATTCAAGTTTCAAGTTTCAAGTTTATTTGTTCAAAGTTAATACAAATTGTGTGCAAACACTGTATGACCCCTTAGCCAAATTCCATGAGAGATGCTGGCTGCACAAAATTAATTATTCGCCGGAGCATCTCTTCTTCTTTCAGCTAAATTGGAGTTTTGCATCTGCCAAATTCGGTTGAATATTCTATATAGAGAAATCCGGAACTTATTGTCCATTGCGAAATGGATGCTCATACGTGCAATGCCGATAGAATTTTGATTCATTGCCTGTGTTGTCGGCTTGCGAGAGACAGTGCAACATCGGTGTGCTCACAGAGTTAACCTAGGGGAATAAAGCTTCACCGTCGTTTACCTCCCGGCCCCCCAACTTTCCAGTATTCACGACGAATTTACTGGAGCTATACATACACATATATAGCAAGAAGCACTTTGCACTATATTCTGCTGCGGATTGCCATTCAGCCCTATATTTGTGAACCTTCCTCGTATACCCGCCGATGACGAGGGTAAGTTAGTTGTCCGCATGCCTGTTCGCACGAGCGTCGTTCTTTCTTCCACCAATTACACATGCCTGCGCAAGGCTTGCAGTCGTTTCGACTGGTATATAATTTTTACAAGGCAGGTGTAGAAGAAAAGTGTTTAGGAGATTAATCAGGCATATATAGATACCACCCCTGCTTCAGCTGCATGCAACAGACGCATTGTCCCGCGGCTCTATATATACACATGGATACTTATGCAACACAAATAAGCTCTGCAAACAATGAGTTACCGCGAAGAGCGGTGTTTAATTGGCATGTTGCGATCATTGAGAAGTGATAATCACTGCATTACTTATATATACAGCGATGGATGCGTGCACATTGTCGTGCAAAGATGCCTGGCAGCGCAAATGCACACAATTGTCGTATGCACAACTGCTGTTCGCCAGAAAACGCGTGCTTCGTTTCTCTCTCTGTCTCTCTCTCTATACCCACTTATATAAAGCAAGCAAAAGGGAATATTACAGCCGCCTTAAAAGCTGGCACGCAACGGCTGCGCGAAGCGAGTGTTTGCTGTAGGCGAAGCCACTCAATCGATTCATAACCTGCGCTCGGGCGTGTGTGTGAGTTCACACGGCAGTCATCAAATACGCGCTCGACGCGGGCGTGAGTCTGTTTGCATTTTGCCGTTGCATGGCCGCCTCTCACGTCAACTCTGGCAGGATGGATTTTAGGCCCAGAGAAAAACTCATTTGAGCATGTGCAAATCAGGGGCGGCTATATGCATGAGCACTGAGCGCAGTCCATGGAGTCAACGTGTACACACTCATCGCGGCACCGACTCGTCATGTGCACCGTGCTTGATTATTACACTTATTTGCGCTTCTCTTCACTTTGCGGTTGTCGCGAAGGATAAATGAGTTATGCCGAAGATAACGACCCTCGGCAAAGCTCAACATGTGTATACCGCACTCCATTGCTGTATATATCACGGGAAGCTCGGAGAATTTCTCGGATAATTGCATTCACTGCCACATTGAAGCGAAGCACGAATTGGTGTCCTTCATCGCTGTTCGGCGCATGATTACATTGCACCGCCTGTATATATAATAACATAAACGCGACACGAACGCGTGCACAACATCGGAAGATGATGGCACTTAAAAAAAAGATGTACAGCAAGCACCGAGTAAAATAGAATAAAGAACGCACACACGTGTTGCACATCGCTGTCAGATAAACACATGGTTATGCCCATGGGACCGAAGTCGAGTGATATGCGCATGAATATACAGTTTGTTGTTATTTTTTGTATAATTATTTGTCTCTATAGAGTTTTCTTGCAATTTTAACTTGCAAATGTGTGTCAGCGCCTATAGTACATGCGCGCGCGAACGTGTTCTATTTGTTGATTTGTTGCTATGCATGCCCATATTCTTATTTTCTCCATAAGTACACCGAATGCATGGAGTACGTATAGCTGTAAACATATTGTTATATACTTTGATGGTATGTGTTATTTACTATAATACGCAGCTGATGCGCATTTCAAATGAATATTAAGTGGTTTTAAATATATAATGCAAGACTATCTACATTTTCTTCTTTGTTGTAGACAACACGACTAAATATGCAAATAAATATTCGATTAAAGGTTGTCGAATAATCGCGTCAGAACTTTATATATATATATATATATATATATATATATATATATATATATATATATATATATATATATATATAATATTTGTGTATATACAGTAAGTGTTCGAGTGTCCATACAGTTAACTGGAGCCTTTGCGTGCGCCATAAAATAATTTCAGCTGTCTAGCATGAAAACAGCCACAGCCATGCGAATAAAAACATGACTGTCAGTGAGCTAGAATTTCGTCCTTGTTTCAAGTTTATAGTTTCCGCCTTTCAACGCAAACTCAGACAGGATAATGCAGTTCACGGCAAGATTTTTACACTTCATTGCAACGAAGTACACTATATATGGGATAAAAAATTACGCATTGCTGAATATTTGCGCACAATTCAGTATATACATTGACCCTTCAGATGCTTTTTGTTGTGTATAAAGGATATACATATGTAGCAACCTGCGGCAGTTGACTAAGCATTAAAGTCACTATTAAATTAATTTTGCGTTCAATATCTCGTATTACTTTCTTTCTTTTTTTTTCTTATGATGACGTCGCCAGTGGTGACGTTATGGCAGCGACTTGTTTTATAATAGCCGTGTCCATTGTGGTTTATTTACATTAGTTTTTTTTTTTTTTAAATCACGATCCATGAGAGTCACGATATGGAAATCGACTTAGCACAGTACTCGTGTGTACAGTGTGCATGGACTATATATAATCTGCTGCAACGAAGACGTGTTCTCGCTGTTTAGTGCACATGTAATCTATTGACCCTTTTCGTGGAGCAGTTTGATTTAGAGAAACGAGATGGTGCTCACGGCGGCGCGCCATACCTCTCCTCAGCGACCGCGCACGAATACGAAACCATTACCGCTTCTATATGCTTCTGTGCGATCAGCTGTCGGAAATGCAACGGAGTTTTCGCTAACACACTGTGCTCCAATCATGCTAGATTGAATCGTGTGGATTGAAGACGTGTGCAGTAGTTGGCTGCAAAAATAGTGACTGGCATGTTAAGCAATAAAATGAATCTGTGTGGCCAAGTTCGCGGACCGCTGCTGCAACTGTCCGAACATGTTACCGGCACTTAGTCATGTATGGCTTTCCTCGAGGATGCAGAAATTTATCGCTATAACCTTCAACCTTGTATCGCTATAACCTTCAAAGAAAGGGCTTCTTCCCCAGAACGTCGGCAACAGTGAGTATACCACTCGTTAAACAATGACAAAGGTAGTAGCGCGCTTCCTGTCTTAGTAAGTTTCGCGCACGTTATCTATACACATATGTTCCAAAAGGCAGGGAAACTTACGCCCACTATATCGCCAATGTATCAAGAATAAGTGAGTGGGCGCACACTTGAATATATGCGCACTGTATACGCACAATAAAAGACGGACTACACCGATGGCGCACGAATTAACGGTCGAAGCTGAATGTTTTGTGACGGTCCACAAGAGTAAGCGAATTTCTAGCTGTAATATATATTTGCTACAAGGTATTACAATGTACAAAACAGCTACGTTTCAAGCCTTGTAGTGTACGCGAGTATCGCATGGATCGCGACAGACACGTCGTACATGTGTTCGCGGTTTGTTTCGCAAAGGGCCCACTCTCCTGCAATCCCGGCGGCTGAGGGGGCCCAAACAAACTCGATCTTCTCGGGAGCCCATCCGTGTCGTTTAAGCCATGCGTATACCGTGGCGGCTGTAGAAACTGCCGACGTGTCTCAACGCGATAAGATAAGGCGGTGAGCCCGCTGACAGACTCTGCGAAACGCTGCATGGTGAGAATCGGTCCCGACCAGACTTCTTCCCTGCCGTTGTATACGCTTGGGGGTTGGCTCCGCAGCGCGGTGGTTTTTCTGGCGAAATAGAGGATATTGACTTCTGTCGAGTTGGGCATCGCAGATGAAATGGCCTCATCAGTAGCCATGCGAGGCGCGTGTTTAGCTTTCGAAATTGCGTACGGCGAACGTATATACATATACTGATATCTCCAGAGCTATATATATATATATATATATATATATATATATATATATATATATATATATATATATATATGTGTGTGTGTGTGTGTGTGTGTGTGTGTGTGTGTGTGTGTGTGTGTGTGTGTGTGTGTGTGTGTGTGTGTGTGTGTGTGTGTGTGTGTGTTCTAGCTAAGCGAGTGTACACGCTCGCAAGTACCTGTGCATATATAATCGCTTCGAATCGTTCATTCATATTGACTGCTCACGTCAGGGTGGGGCTTGTTACGACCGAGCTGCTGTGTAAACTGAGAACCCTTTACGTCAACAACGGCCACCTTTGCGGAGTATTTTTATAGGTGCAAAGTTTAGAACTGTAGTGGCTTTAAGATTGCGCATCACAGTCTCAGATATTCTATGACACTTAGTTCCGCTCTTTAGACGTCACCATCAAGAGGCAACTGTCAAGCCTCTGTTATAATATCCGTGGAAGCCGCCGACTACTATATGCGTGCATGCGACGTATACAAAAGAGAGCAAATTTATGCTAATGTACGGCCATCTATTACGGGATACATGCTCAGATTCATTGTATACGCTTGATGTGACAAGGTATCGGACAATCGTTGGTAGGTTGGTTTTTGAATACATAGTACTCAACCGGCTACAAAGTTCGGAGATTACGTTCTGCATGTGCATTCTTCTCATTTCACTGCAGCGCAGACCTGTCAGCACTTTCCCGTACTGTTTTGGTTTCGTTCAAAGTGCACGTGCCCGTGTTCACACCCCACCCAAGCCACACTTCTGTTGAGGAAGCAACTGCGGCGCCTGTGATCACCCTCGCCTCGTCAAGTTTCCATATGTCAAGCAGTAACATTTTTGAACACCGAAAGAGCAGGGGGTCGCCCACGCACGGTGCATGCGGTAGCACCGTCCAGTTAATTGCGTCTCGCGGGCTCTGAAGTATATGCAGACACGATATATCACTGTCTTGTTGTCCCACATGAACATTAAAGTGCATTCCTCCGCTCATCTATATAGCCTGGACAACCGGATGCCTGAATTCCCCCTGCACTATTCGATCTCTCGAACCAAGATATATAGTACACGCTGTAAAAGTACAATCAGGCGAGTTTCACTCCCATGATGGTGCGCAGGCGAAGTGGTTGGTATTCCCTGTGTGCTAAAAGCGGCAAAGAGCGAATTTGAAACTAGCGCTGTTGCTGACAAGCGTGTGTCTCTGACGTCTGTACCAGGCTGTCAAGGTAATGCTCACGATGTGTGCGTCCAGTTGGCGGATTTTCACCGTGGTAAGTAGCGCGGTGACATGCGCTCCCCGTCCCCACAGCGCCGAACATCGGCTCACCTGAGGACGGCCGGTCTGAGTATCGCGTACAGTAGACCCAGGCGGGCCACAGCAGTCCGGGCTGGTTTTGCTGCGGAGGCGTCGTGGGGGGCTCGGCGGCGGTGATGGGCTTGGTGCGCTCCTCCTTGCGAGGCTCCTTGGTGGTGAGAACGGCGGCGACGGTGGGAACACTGCGGCCGCCGCTCGGCCCGAACTCGGACGACAGGATCCGTTCGATGGAGAACTTGAGAGGCGGCGTCGATCCGGCCGCCTGTGCCGGTTGCGCTGCCGGTTGCTGGTGTGGTTGCGGCGCCGATGCCCCGTCCGCAGTCACCTTGTGCCGTCGCTCGGAGGAAGCCGGCGAGCCCGGGCGGCCGGGGCTCGGCGCCCGCTGCTTCTCCAAGTCCAGCGCCATGGGCGCGCGCATCCAGACACGCCGCTGCACGTACAGCAGCCGCGCTCGGCCGCCACTGTGGCCCTCGAGCCGGCCACGCGTGCCGCGACCGCCCATGGGCCACGCCCACTATTCGGAGCCCCGCCCACCAAGCACACGTCGCCTTCTCTCCATCTTCCTTTTTTTTTTTTCTCTAGCCTACCTGTCCGACGGCGCCCTCTCTTCACCTCCCTTTTTCTCTGCGCAAATTGTTTCCGAAGCACGCCGCCGCCGCTGCTCTGCTCTTTTCTCCACGGCCAGCACAGCAGAGATGTCGGTAGTCCCGCCTACCGCAGCGGAGGCTGCGCCCGTTTGAGTGGGAGGCCCCGCCCACTTGCGGGTGGGCTCGGCGGCGAGAGAGGCGCCCTCTCCGCCGCGCCGTGATTCGCGGTCCCCCTCGAGGCGTCCCAGAGCGACTCGCTCCGGTCGCCGGGACGAGGGGCCCTGCCGGAGATAATAATAGAGACCTTGCGGATTGATCACGCCGTTGACACAGGCCGCGCGAATCCCTCCGCTCGACATTCCTTGCTCACTTTGACGCTGCCACGAGGCATCGCGCGAAGGAGCGCCTGCTTTCAAGTGTGCTTTTATTCCCACGGATTTCGGAGCCGCACAAATGTTGCGCCTGAGAGAACGGCAAGACATCGAGCGCCACCGAGAATAAAGAACGCCTGCTTGGTGCGCACTCCCTTCAGTGCGCAACAAGGCTCATTCCGGAGCCGCAGCTCGTACGTCATTTTGAGACCCTCACGGGGCACAGGCAGCGGAGATTCGCAGGTGCCTTCTTTTTGAGCAAGCACGTGACTTCTGCTTCCCCGTCCCTTATTAAGGCGAAAGCCGTATATGTAGTCAGTCGACCTTGAGCGAAAACGCGTCGGCGACAGGAAATGTACAAAAAGGCTACGAACCTTCGACCTTTGGTGGGGGTCGAACAGAGATATACAACGTGATGTTATCGGCGAAGGCTGTCACCTTCACAACACCGCTACCAGGCAGTGGAGACCGCGCACGTAAGGGTCTGTCAGTACCGAGCGCAGAAATGGGTCAAGGCTGAGCACAAGGAGTACCTTTCTGCGGCAGCTGGCTTATCTGGCAGAAAAGATATCCGTGTATATCCCACAAGAAATAATGAACCTTGGAAAGTGCGAACGTACAGAGCAACATACGGCCAACAAACGTTACAAAACAAGTTACCCAGACTACCAAATACATTACACAGAAACAAGCTTACTTTAGAGAGCCTAACTTTCAAAGAATTACGCATTCATTTCAAACCCCCTTAATATCTTTGTTTCTTCCCACTGCAACTGTCTGTAGATGTAGTTTTGTTAAACATTTTTTTTTTTTCGTTGCCGGAATGTAAACTGTCTTTTTTCCCTAAAACTATCCCGACTGAATATGTTCTTTCGCATTGTTAAGAACTTTCTGTAAGCTCACTGCGATTTATGTATTTGGCATCACGTAGCTCTGCATCCGCTATTTTGTAGGGACCTGTACGTCAAGCTATGTGGGCAGCTTTTTCCGCATGGTCTCCAGCATCATGTATGTGCTTTTGACGCGAATTAACTTATTATTATTATTATTATTATTGTTGTTGTTGTTGTTGTTGTTGTTGTTGTTGTTGTTGTTGTTGTTGTTGTTGTTGTTGTTGTTGTTGTTGTTGTTGTTGTTGTTGTTGTTGTTGTTGTTGTTGTTGTTGTTGTTGTTGTTGTTGTTGTTGTTGTTGTTGTCAAGGTGTTTATTGACAGGATTGAGAGAGAGAAAACTTTATTGTGTCCATGATGGGGTCTGGGGGCGGCCGGGGTTGGGAGACTAACCCCCAGGCCTCCCCTTCCTCAGACGGCGGCCAGCCCTTGCTTTCTGGCGGCGTCTTCGGCCATCCGGACGGCCCAGAGCTGCTCTTCTGGGTCCAAGCTGAGCAGCAAAGTCTCCCACTGCTCGGCCGTAGTTATGATGTGTGTAGTGTTAGT
The DNA here is from genome assembly GCF_013339745.2 of Dermacentor silvarum. Taxonomy (NCBI): domain Eukaryota; kingdom Metazoa; phylum Arthropoda; class Arachnida; order Ixodida; family Ixodidae; genus Dermacentor; species Dermacentor silvarum. Next base: position 178,524,175 of record NC_051159.1, on the reverse strand, counting down.
GCGATGAGTGTTGGTGGGTGTAGCTTATGCCCAGATGATGTGATCGAGGTCAGCGCGGGCCTCGCAGGCTTTGCAGAGTGGGGAGTATGCATCGGGGTAAATTCGGTGGTAGAGGTCGAACTCGGTGTGGCAGTCAGAACCCATGCGAGCAGTCAGGACAAGCCCCGTGCGTAAAAGCGCTGTTGATGCGCCTGACTGACCGGCACTTCTTCTTCGTCGTATTTCATACGCCGGAGATGCACCTGCAGCTAACCGGCACTTCTTTTTCGTTACATTTGCCCCCATAATATTATAGGTTCTCATCTGAACTTATAACTGCCCTAAAGTATAACGATAGCGCGCACCGTAAGTCCAAAAGTCCTGTGCATGCCTAATGAGTGGAAAGAAGAATTCCGCTTTTTTGGGACTCTCTGCAAACGCCTAAGAGGGATCAAGACTCATATACTGCATTCACGGAAAAGAGCGCCTCCGACCAGCCGGCGGAATTTTGAAAGTATATATATCCGCAAGCGCTCTATTAATCGCGTTTTCGCCTGCTCGACTCTCTCTCTCTCTCTCTCTCTCTCTCTATATATAATATATATATATATATATATATATATATATATAGAGAGAGAGAGAGAGAGAGAGAGAGAGAGAGAGAGAGGATAAGCAGTCACGGATTGTTCTGCTGCCCATTTCTCTTCCTTATTAAATAAACCTTCAGGTTTCAACGCTGGTGTCAATCAGCAGCACACGATGGTTAGTGCTGTGTTTTTTGATGAAAAGCTCATCAGCGAATACCATAAACGCTTGAAGCCTTTCATATATATATCATGCGGCCCTGATGGCATCCCCTCTGCAATTCTAAAAGCGTACGGCAGTATATTTGCCCCAGTATTGACATCTATATTTAATAATATTCTTCTATTAAGCGCCAACGATACGAATTGGCACCGCTGCGCTCCGCGTATCCATTTCTTGGCCAATCCTTCATATAGTGGGTATATATAGGAGTCACATGCATATTTGACAGGAAACAACAACAACACTCCCGACGCCAAATCTTCAGGGTATAAAGTGAGGATACCACCGCCATCATGTCTCAAAAGGACCGCATGCAAGTTTGCAACGTTTACAACTTCTTCGCTGTGCGCCACTGCGAACAATTAACAGTCTTTGCAGTCAAATATTTTAAAACCTTGGCCGCGTATATCGATATTAGAGTTACAGTTTCCCGTGTAAAGATAATTCACGCCTTGCAAAGTATATGACAAATATATAGTCTGCTCGCACGGAATGTGGCGCCGCCATGTATAAATAAGGTCGCATTTATATAAAACCATATTTTTATCCATGTTTTCTGCACAATTTCTCTTCTCACCGCTTACACATTCGATCACAAGGGATGTTGTGCGTATACAGAGAATTCACTTTAGTTTCACACGTTATACAGGAACACCAATGGCATGCAACCATGCAGGGACGAAGTTGGGAAATAATGCATCGCACTGCTTAGTGCTATGTATACATTGTTTTACTTTCCTGGAACATTCGCCTGCATCTCGGCATACAATGCGTCCCTTTGCACACCCTCACCATCGGATGTATACACGACTGGCATATAGGACAGTTGTTAAAGTATAGATTGGGCCTACACCGGACAATGTTGGTCCAATGCGCGGTGTACATTGTATACACGTACACATTTAACGTGCTCAGGAACAACCATAAGGTATGAGTGCTGGCGCACACATACATTAAAAACCAAAAACAAGAACACCGCAGAGGAATACAATCTAAAAAAAAAAATAAAGACAACAATTGTGAAAAGAAGAGAGTACCTACAACAAAGCGCAAGGTAAATACAAAGCAAAAAGGAGGAGAAAGGGCAGTCTAACAATGCGTGAAACTATGACATAAGTCAAAGGTCGGAAAAGAACGATGACAGCGAGTTATGAAAAATATCAAGATCACGAAATAAACGTTATAAAGGCTCTGCATTCTGTGGACGGCTGAGTGTTGGGGATGATAGGCAGTAAACATGGAAAGGTCTATGTTATCTGGTGATCTTGCGCGGAATTCGAAACATGATACAACTGAGGCGTTCAGAGTTGGTGAGGGTATATACCGTGAAGAAGTTTGAAAAGAAGCAGAAGGTCAGAGCTGTTACGTCGGCAGCGAAGTAAGGGCAATGATAATAATTCAACACTGCAATAATAATAATAATAATAATAATAATAATAATAATAATAATAATAATAATAATAATAATAATAATAATAATAATAATAATAATAATAATAATAGCCTCTATTGCGAGTTATTATAGGTATACATGCATTTCTTTGCGAGGTCTGCCGAAGCCTTCCATGGGCTTGTGTGGCAGATACTTGACAGTCGTGGCAAAATCACATTAACAGGTTCTCGAGCATAACTAATGCTCCAAAATATAAACTAAAGCTTTTCACCATTTTCAATAACACGTACAAAACAAATTACCATGAAGCGCACAAAACAGAGTGAAAAAGGTGCTACATGTCTTCGTCAGATAAAACGCGTCACACTGTTATATGAATATACACTGCATTAGCAGATGGTCAAAAGGAAGACCGCGAAATAGATATAGGTATAATGTCTAAACCAGTCATAACGCTCACACAGACACAACTAAAAGTTAGTTTCATGCGAGTAATATGTTTTTTTATATCTCTTTTTTTAAGGCGTTCTTTAAGCCCTATAAACTTTGTTTCCCCAGTATTGAAGCGGGGAGTTCATTAAACAAATACGGAATATAATACTGTCCTTGCCCTTTGCCATAATTAGTTTTTGTTCGAGGAACAACATATCTGGAGGGATTGCGTAGATTCATGTGTTTTATAGCAGCAGGTACGCGAAAATTTTTGTTCCAGAAATATCGCGGCACAACAACAGAAAGAAACACTGAATCAAAGTTCGGCATTTCCCGAGACCTGAAAAGGTTATCCGTATCAATGTTTGTGTTGCAGGCTACATGCACTTTTAGAATATTTTGTAATAACCTGATTACCTTGGCTTTCCAAAAGCTGCTGCAGTTAAAGAAACAGCAGATATCATATCTTATATGCGAATAAGCTAGCGCATGAACGATCATTTTCTTTATTTTAATAGGAGCATAGCTTCGGACGCGGTAAAGTAAGCAAGCAGCTCGTCGAGTAGTAGTAGTAGAAAACTTTATTTTATGTTTTAAGAACGAAGTCCCAGAGGGTGGAGCCCTCAGTCCAGGGCCCCATTTGCTGCTGCTATCCGGCTGGCCCGGTCGATCAGGCATCGCTGGTCGTCGAAGGCTGTGCTGGAAAGAGCGGCTTCCCACTGGGATGGGGAGGGGTTGGGTATTCTAGGTAAGCCGGGTGGTTTGGAGCATTCCCACGTAGAATGGTAGAGGTTTGGGTGACCACCACAGAAAGGACATTTGTCGGGGTACTGGCTAGGGTAAAAAGTGTGGCGGAGAGCAAGGCTGGAGAACGTATTAGTTTGGAGCTGACGCCAAGCGGCTGCATCTGCATGGTTTAGCTTCACGTGTGGTGGGGGGAATGTTCTACGGGATAGTCTGTGGTGTTGTAGTATATGCGTGTATGTAAGCGGTATCGTTTCCACCTTGTCTGGGTTGGACTGGTCTTCCACCGGTGCCTGGAGGGTTAGGCCTCGGGCTGCCGCATGAACGCGGCAGCCCGAGCTCGTCGAAGTTTTGCACAAATTGAAGCCATATGAATGTTCCATGATAAAGCATTGTTAAAGTGCACTTCTAAATATTTAACACTGTCTACATATTCAATGAGTGTACAGTCACAATTGAAACAATCGGAGCCATGCAAAAGGACAGGCAAAGCGGCATCATTAACTTTTAAGGAATTTCTAAAACAGAATAATTGCGTTTTTCGCAAATTAACTCTTATTTGATTACTTCTACACCAGTCTATGACATTTAATGCGTCAAGTTTAAGCAGAGCAACAGCCCTTTCATATTAAACAAGCAACGTGTCATCCGCATATTGAAAAATAGTGCTTGGGCCAATTACCTGTCCCAAGTCGTACACGTATACGTTAAATAAAAGTGCTGACAGCACTGAACTCTGTGGCACTCCTGCTGTGAGGTACCGCAGTGTGCTGTGTACATCATTCAAGAGAGAGAGAGAAAACATTTATTTGGACCATCGAGGTCGTTGATCTTGAGTACGAGTGGGTGGTGTCCTCACTCCAGGACTCCACTGGCCATGGCTGCTCGACGAACTTCCTGGACGAGAGCTTCGAGTCCCGCCAGGCTATCACCGGTCAGCTGTACCTCCCACCGCTCAAATGACGTGCTAGGCGTCTTTAAGTGTTTAGGTTTGCCCCCGCACCCCCACGAGACGTGGAAGAGTGTAGGGCGCGTGTCGCCGCACCAGGGGCAGATGCCGCGATATGTTTGTGGGTATATTTTGCTGTATCTGTCTAGGTTTGGGAATGTGTTTGTTTGGATAAGTCTGAGAGCTACTGCCTCTAAAGGTGCTGAGCTTTTTGTAAGGGAGGAGGATAAATCCTGTGGTTGAGTCGCTGGATCTCGAGTGGGTCGCAGTAATTTGATGGCCATAATTGTAAAGTTTACTGCATATAGAATACGGTGGTTAACTGAGTCATAACTGAATAATAATAATAATAATAATAATAATAATAATAATAATAATAATAATAATAATAATAATAATAATAATAATAATAATAATAATAATAATAATAATAATAATAATAATAATAATAATAATAATAATAATTTCTCTTTAAACTCGTTCACGGTAACCTCACGTGTCCCGAACTTCTCAGCTGTGTCATGTTCCGTATCCCACGCAAGATCACCAGAGAACATAGACCTTTCCATGTTCCTGCCTGTCATCACGAACACTCAACCGTCCACAGAATACAGAATCTTTATAACGCTTACTTTCGTGAACTTGATATCTTTCATAACTCCTTGTCATCGTTCTTTTCCGAGCTTTGCCTTTTGTTATGATTTCATGCATTGTTCAAGTGCCCTTCTCCTCCTTTTTCTTTTGTATTTACTTTGCGCTTTGTTGTCGGTACTCTCTTTTCACAGTTTTTATTTTTATTCATTTATTTTTTAATTATTTCCCCTGAGTGTTTTGCTTTTGGTTTGTAATGTATGTGTGCGCCAGCACTCACACCTTAGGGTTGTTCCTGGGCACGTTAAATAAACATGATTGATTGATTGATTGATTGATTGATTGATTGATTATTATTATTTTTACACAGAACATTTCCAAATGTTCTGTGTTCCAGTATGCTGACGACACTGTGTTACTAGCAAAACATCTATCTTACAAAATGTCAACTGAAATGTTGCAAAATGACGTGTACAATGCGATGCTTTGGTTCAGTAACAATAGAATGGCTGTCAATGCCCAAAAAACGCAACTGGTATGTTTTCGCTCTCCACTCAAGACTACTGTGATTAACTTGCCTCTCTACTTACATAAGTCTAACTGTGTTCCTTGTAAGTGTACTCCTATTCCATACGTAGATTGTGTTAAATATCTTGAAATATTTTTCGATAGCAACTTATCATGGCAACATCACTTATCACTCATTTGTTCAAAACTGAGGTCAGTCGCTTGGCTGATGTTTAATATGAAAAGTATTGCGCCTCTCTCTGTAAAAAAATTTATTGTGCATGCATTGGGTTATAGTGTATTGAGATATGGTATTACGGTCTTCGGATTCTGTTCGGATCGTTGGAGATGCAGGGTAGACAGGATTATAAAAAATATTCTTATAAATGTTGCCTACAATTCCCAAACAGTAACAGCTGCAAACATCTTCCGTGAACTTGGTCTGCCTAATTTTCATTCTTTGCTCGTTGAAACAGTTGTCATAAAACACTTTTGGACTTCCGCTTTCAAACAAAAAAATACCTCCACAAGGGAACTTCGTAAACACGTCCGCTATATGGTTCCTCGTTCATCCACAAAGTATGGTGCGGCCAGACGCTGTGCATATGTGCCGGATATTTTTAACAAGTTACCGAATGAAATTTTTAACGCTACTTCAAAAAGCATGCTGAAAGAACTATTGAAGGAGTCATGGTGAAACTAACTTCCACAACGCTTTGTCATCATAATTTTCACTGCTTCAACTTCTGTTTCACGTAGAATAACCAAATGTTATCTTATTTTTTTCTGGTCATTTTTTTTCTTTGTCTTTCTGTCTCATCAACATCTTTTTATTTACCGTTTGTATTATGTTCATGGCACGGTCCTACAAGCCAATTGAGGCTTAGACCGGCCTGATTGTGTTGCTCTGTATTTTTTTGTGAATAAACATTATTATTATTATTATTTTTATTATTATTATTATTATTATTATTATTATTATTATTATTATTATTATTATTATTATTATTATTATTATTATTATTATTATTATTATTATTATTATTATTATTATTATTATTTCATAATAATATACATGCAAGCTCACTTAGACTAACATGTCGCCCACCGTACGCTCAAAAACAGAAAATGAAGTAAGGTTTGTTGAAACGAATTAATAATTTTAATGCACCATAGGTCGAGCTCCACTCGTTTTTATTTATGTAGCTCAATATAACGTAATACTCGGGCACATTGTGTAAACGATTGTATTCTCGTCAATGACTTTCGCTGCTTGACTGCTGCTTCGATTTCACGCTGCATGCAAGAAGCATACGAGTGCAATAAGGAAATTATAAAGCTTGTGTCAACTGCCTGAATATACAGAACTTGTTCTGGCTCACTTAAAGTGTCTGAGATCTTGCAGTCGCTTCTTGGCGAGAGCTCGCTTTCTTTCCGGCCGTGTTCTGCATAGTGTATTAATATATAGTATATATTAGAGGTACTAAAAGTAAAGCTTTACCACCTTTTCAGTAGCTTTATCTCAGAGTTAACTCCAACCTGTCTATTCAAATGCATGTAAGACGCAGAAACGCTTTTGCTAGACAACCACTGAACCAATTCGAATGAAACTGGGAAAATTAAGACGGAAAGCCGAATCTTGATCTGGGGCCTCGAATGTTTGCAAAGATTGCCGAATATCGCCAACTTAAAAAAAAATAAGGCTGAAGCACGAAATTTACAAACCGGTAACGCTGGATCAAAAATATATATCGCAGTTTTGTGAATTGTACATATTAGAGCATCTGAATTGGGCAACTATGTTATATGAGCTTTCAGTTTACCTGATGAAAGTGTTACAATGGTTACGAGGTTTTTGCAAACCAGAGGTGTATTTCGCAGCATGCAGGCTATGCAACGCCATTAACGCGACTCCTAATTTGTACTCCTTTTGTTTGTATGTATTCTACTGCAGACTGAAAGGTCTGTAGTATGTACTAAACAAATAAATAAAATAATAATCAATTGTATTCATTTTAGATATAGTAATAAATGGAGTTTGCGGAATTGCAATATCGTTTTATATTGATCAGTTACGGAGCTAATTGTACACTTATACTAGAGATTTCTATTTTTATTTTTGCAATTTTCAAGAATTTTCAGAAAAATTTAGGGAATCAGTTAAAATCTGCATCTCACAGTCGGTAGATCTTAATTTTTTTTCTTTTCAATGCGACCAACCTCATCAAATTCCGTGCAGTAAATGTCAAGCAGTACGATTTCTCCCGGTATTAAAAAAGGAGCTCCTAAGGTAGACCTCTTCGGTTGCAGTACGAACGTAGCAATAGGCTGAATATTATGTCGGAATAAAACCAGAGCGAAGCGCATGCGAAAACTGAATTCTAATTTCATTTGTTTGTATTTAGCCATAAATTCTGCACTGAGGATTTTTCTTCCAATTTTTTTTTGAATACCCAGGATGGTGCATTTTATGTGACGCACTTAAATTGATATCATGAAGCTTAACTGCACTGATTTTCTTCCAATAAAATCGGGTACCCTCTCCGGCTCCCTCAGTCGCATTGTATTTCTTCTTCACTGCATAGCGCATTGTACTGCAGCGAAGATGCAGCGCGGAGCAAACGGTAGGCCTTTCACATCCACCACAATTAAATATTGTTTCCTTGTAATCAAGTTTCATACGTATGCGTGCTGGAAATGTTCTGGCTGATTGTCTACGTTATACAAGGATAGAGATGGTTTTAGAAACTCTGCAAAGACAGCGAACATTTTCATAAAGTATATTTAAACAATTTAATCATCTTTATTTAACGTGCCCAGGAACAACCCAAAGGTCTGAGTGCTGGCGCACGCATACATTACAAACCAAAAACAAAACACCCAGGGAAAAATCATTAAAAAATAAATGAATAAAAACAAAAATTGTGAAAAGAAGAGAGCACCTACAACAAAGCGCAAAGTAAATACAAAAGAAAAAGGAGGAGAAGGGCACTTGAACAATGCATGAAATCATAACACACGGCAAAGCTCGGAAAAGAACGATGACAAGGAGTTATGAAAGATCAAGACCACGAAAGTATAAGCGTTATAAAGACTCTGTATCCTGTGGACGGTTGAGTGTTCGTGATGACAGGCAGGAACATGGAAAGGTCTATGTTCTCTGGTGATCTTGCGTGGGATACGAAACATGACACAGCTGAGAAATTCGGGACACGTGAGGTTACCGTGAAGGAGTTTGAAGAGAAACAGAAGGTCAGCGCGATTACGTCGGTCGCGAAGTGAGGGCAATGACAACAATCCAACAGTGCTAGTACAGGGTGCAATGTCAAGGTTTGCAAAGCGGTGATTGTCATGATGCTTAGGAACTTTTTCTGGACACGATCTATAATGTCACTGTTGGATCTAGAAGAGCCATTCCAGACGACCGACGCATATTCGAGTTGAGGAAGACAGATGGTTGTGTATAATTTGCGGAACGGTGTTGGAGACTTGAATTCCCTCGATAGTTTGCATACAGAACCAAGAGAGCGCATACCCCGCAATGCAACACGTTTAGTGGTGAGCCGAAAAGTGTAAGGTTCCATCAAAAAGTACACCAAGATCATTGATCTCGCAGACCTTACACAACGGCACAGAATCTACAGAATAAGAAAAAGAAATACTTGCTGTTTTGCGTGTGAAAGTCGTGACTTTGGTCTTAGCAGCATTCAAGGTAAGGTTATTATCCTTGCACCATTTAGAAAAGGAAAACAGGTCAGACTGCAGGGCGCGACAGTCATCAACAGGGTGAATTTTCTTTAAAATCTTGATGTCATCGGCATATAGAAGGAAAGAAGAGTTCCGAATAACAGACAGAACGTCATTAATAAAAATTTTAAAAAGGAGTGGTCCTAATACTGATCCTTGAGGGACGCCGCTAGTTGCCATGGAAGAAGAAGACGTTTGGCCATTGACGTTAACATAACAGGATCTACCAAGAAGATAACTGCGCAAGAGATTCATAACTGACGAGTCAACATCAAAGTGCGTAAGCTTGATCAGAAGCAGCGAGTGGCTGACTACATCAAAAGCCTTGCTGAGATCACAGTAAATGATGTCAACTTGCCCCCTTTGAAGTACCGGCGTGGAGATCTGTGTCATGAAACTTGCGAGATTTGTGATAGTGGAGCGGCCGGTGAGAAATCCATGCTGATTCGGAATGAGCGAGTTCTTCACAGTAAAAGACAATATGTTGTGAAGAGCAAGCTCAAAAATCTTGGACATAGCACAGAGAAGAGAAATTGGGCGATAATTCAAGACATCTGATTTACATCCAGACTTAAATACAGGAAAAACACGAGCAGTTTTCCACATGTGAGGGAAAGTGGAAGTAGTCAACGAGTTATTAAATATAGATGTCAATACTGAAGCAAATATACTGCCTGTAAGCTTTTAGAATTGCGGAGGGGATGCCGTCAGGGCCGAGGATAGGGAAGGCTTCAAGCGCTTAAGGCATTCGTGGACAAGCTCTTCATCAAACAACACCGCACTAGATGTAGGAACCGTCGTGTGCTGCTGACTGACACCAGCGTTGAAACCTGCATCTTTATATAAGGAAGAGAAATGGGCTGCAAAACAATCCGCGACTGCTTGGACTTCTGCTCCTCTAGAGTCAAGTAAGCGAAAACCCTCTCCATGTTTATTGGAAGCGCTTACGTATATAATTCCAAAACTCTGCCGGCCGGTCGGAAGGCGCTATTTTCCAAGAATGCCATATATGAATCTTGATCCCGCTTATAGAGACGTTTACAGAGAGCCCGAAAAAAGCGGAATTCTTCTCCTGTACTCATTAGGCAACGGAATTCTGGATTTTCGGTGTGCGCGATCTTTATGCTTTAGGGCAATTATGAGTTCAGACGAAAACCAAGTGGGGATATCTAGAGCGTCTAGGCCTGTACTGGGGAATGTATTTGCGCATACTGCTCAAAACAAGCTCTGTAAACTGATCTACTTGATCATTAACATTGCTTTTGTCGGTAACCAGTGACCAGTCGGTGGTGGACAAGGAATTATATAAACCAAGATAATCACCACGCTTGAAAGCAAAGCGTGGGGATTCATTTACGCCCCTGGAGGAGCTCTGCCTCAGTGCTGACACAGAGGCAGATATCTTTAGTGGCGGATGAAACTTATCGGTACGCACAAGGAAAATTTCGGAACGAGAGACATCTAAAACCTGAGCATTCGAGATGCAAAGATCTAAGACGTTGCCACAGGAATTGGCGACTAAGTTATGCTGTTGAAGGGAACAGAAAGACAGAAAGTCCAACAACAGGCTGCATTTCTTCTCTGTGTAATGATTGTAATGAGAATATCTAAGTGTGTTCCAATCAATACCTGGTGTATTAAAATCACCAAGAAGAATTACTTTGTGCTTACTATGGGAGGTTATTACACTTTCAATGGAAGAGATGACCTCATCATACAAAACAGGGGAAATATTCGGCTGTACATAGAACGATCCAATCAACAATTTTTCACATCGGGCTAAGCTGACTTCTAGCCATATCGACTCCCGTACACTTTCTATATCGATGCGCCGTACACATCTCAGTGAATTGTCAACTGCAATTAGCACGCCACCACCTTTTTGTTGAGATCCACTGAAGTCCCGATCACTGCGGAAGACGTTGTAGTGCGGTGGAAAGAAGTCTGAAGACGAAATGTCACCACACAGCCAAGTTTCAGAAATAACAAAAATAGGAAAAGAAGATGAGATCACATTGCCAAAAAATTCACGTGCTTTGGTGCGAAGTCCGCGAGCGTTCTGGTAAAAAATGTCCAAATTACACGCCACTTTGATCCTTGGGGGTTGTTATTTCAGTAGCATGGATCATGTCATCGTGTAGCACACCACGGAACGGCTTGAACAAGCAACCCATTGGCCACATTGACGGGTCGTTCAAGCGCTTAAGTGCTTCTTCGTCAACGGCTACATGAAAAGAAGAATACGATTGATATTTAGTTCTAAGTCGCCGGCAGGAGAGGGGAGAAATATTCAAGGCCTCTAAGTGGTTGGTCAGGTCGGAAGAGGTTGTTTCAGAGCTCAATTTAGAAACAAAAATAGCCTTAGGTCGATGCTGCCGTTGAGCTACAGATAATGTGGAAGTCTTTCGCGCTCCAACCGAGGCAGGACTCTTGTTTTTTTCTGTAGTCTCGGGTGCTTTTTCAGTGGACGACGCGAAATCACGTGGGGAAACAGCATCTCGTCGTTCAGCAGTGCGTCGTAACACAGGTACAATAGCTTCCGTTGAGGCAGGAGTAGAAGTAGTAAGGCTGGATGACTTTCCGGAGTCGGCAGGTGTCTTCACAGGCATGGCAGTTGCACGTTGCGACAGCTCGTCGCGCAGGCAACGACGAGCTGTCGCGACGTGCAACTGTCGCGTCGCGCAGGCAACGAATAATAATAATAATAATAATAATAATAATAATAATAATAATAATAATAATAATAATAATAATAATAATAATAATAATAATAATAATAATAATAATAATAATTGCCTCTATTGCGAGTTATTATAGGTATACATGCATTTCTTGCGAGGTCTGCCGAAGCCTTCCATGGGCTTGTGTGGCAGATACTTGACAGTCGTGGCAAAATCACATTAACAGGTTCTCGAGCATAACTAATGCTCCAAAATATAAACTAAAGCTTTTCACCATTTTAAATAACACGTACAAAACAAATTACCATGAAGCGCACAAAACAGAGTGAAAAAGGTGCTACATGTCTTCGTCAGATAAAACGCGTCACACTGTTACATGAATATACACTGCATTAGCAGATGTTCAGAAGGAAAACCGCGAAATAGATTTAGGTATAATGTCTAAACCTGTCATAACGCTCACACAGACACAACTAAAAGTTAGTTTCATGCGAGTAATATGTTTTTTATATCTCTTTTTTTAAGGTGTTCTTTAAGCCCTATAAACTTTGTTTCCCCAGTATTGAAGCGGGGAGTTCATTAAACAAATACGGAATATAATACTGTCCTTGCCCTTTGCCATAATTAGTTTTTGTTCGAGGAACAACATATCTGGAGGGATTGCGTAGATTCATGTATTTTATAGCAGCAGGTACGCGAAAATTTTTGTTCCAGAGATATCGCGGCACAACAACAGAAAGAAACACTGAAAGTTCGGCATTTCCCGAGACCTGCATGAATAGGTTATCCGTATCAATGTTTGTGTTGCAGGCTACATGCACTTTTTAGAATATTTTGAATAACCTGCTTACCTTGGCTTTCCAAAAGCTGCTGCAATTAAAGAAACAGCAGATATCATATCTTATATGCGAATAATTAAAATTTGCGCATGAACGATTATTTTCTTTATTTTAATAGGAGCATAGCTTCGGACGCGGTAAAGTAAGCACGCAGCTCGTCGAAGTTTTGCACAAATTGAAGCCATATGAATGTTCCATGATAAAGCATTGTTAAAGTGCACTTCTAAATATATAACACTGTCTACATATTCAATCAGTGTACAGTCACAATTGAAACAATCGGAGCCATGCAAAAGGACAGGCAAAGTGGCATCATTAACTTTTAAGGAATTTCTAAAACAGACTAATTGCGTTTTTCGCAAATTAACTCTTATTTTATTACTTCTACACCAGTCTATGACATTTAGTGCGTCAATTTTAAGCAGAGCAACAGCCCTTTCATATTAAACAAGCAACGTGTCATCCGCATAATGAAAAATAGTGCTTGTGCCAATTACCTGTCCCAAGTTGTACACGTATACGTTAAATAAAAGTGCTGACAGCACTGAACCCTGTGGCACTCCTGCTGTGAGGTACCGCAGTGTGCTGTGTACATCATTCAAGAGAGAGAGAGAAAACATTTATTTGGACCATCGAGGTCGTTGATCTTGAGGACGAGTGGGTGGTGTCCTCACTCCAGGACTCCACTGGCCATGGCTGCTCGACGTACTTGCTGGACGAGAGCTTCGTGTCCCGCCAGGCTATCACCGGTCAGCTGTACCTCCCACCGCTCAAATGACGTGCTAGGCGTCTTTAAGTGTTGAGGTTTGCCCCCGCACCCCCACGAGACGTGGAAGAGTGTATAGGGCGTGTGTCGCCGCACCAGGGGCAGATGCCGCGATATGTTTGTGGGTATATTTTGCTGTATCTGTCTAGGTTAGGGAATGTGTTTGTTTGGATAAGTCTGAGAGCTACTGCCTCTAAAGGTGCTGAGCTTTTTGTAAGGGAGGAGGATAAATCCTGTGGTTGAGTCGCTGGATCTCGAGTGGGTCGCAGTAATTTGATGGCCATAATGCAGTTTACTGCATATAGAATACGGTGGTTAACTGAGTCATAACTGAATAATAATAATAATAATAATAATAATAATAATAATAATAATAATAATAATAATAATAATAATAATAATAATAATAATAATAATAATAATAATAATAATAATAATAATAATAATTTCTCTTTAAACTCCTTCACGGTAACCTCACGTGTCTCGAACTTCTCAGCTGTGTCATGTTCCGTATCCCACGCAAGATCACCAGAGAACATAGACCTTTCCATGTTCCTGCCTGTCATCCCGAACACTCAACCGTCCACAGAATACAGAATCTTTATAACGCTTACTTTCGTGAACTTGATATCTTTCGTAACTCCTTGTCATCGTTCTTTTCCGAGCTTTGCCTTGTGTTATGATTTCATGCATTGTTCAAGTGCCCTTCTTCTCCTTTTTCTTTCGTATTTACTTTGCGCTTTGTTGTCGGTACTCTCTTCTTTTCACAGTTTTTATTTTTATTCATTTATTTTTTAATTATTTTCCCCTGAGTGTTTTGTTTTTGGTTTGTAATGTATGCGTGCGCCAGTACTCAGACCTGGATACTGATACTGGATGGAAACTGGATACTGGGCTTGATAGAGTTGAGGTGGGCCAGAACTTTTGGACGTCACTGCGGCGAATAACACAAAAGCAGTCGTCAACGTAACGGACGAAGAATTTTGGAGCAGGGGAGAACGACGACAACGCGGCATCCTCGATGGCCTCCAGGGCTAGATAAGCGCACACGACTGATACAGAAGCCCCCATGGCGGTCCCAAAGACTTGTCGGTAGAAATGCTTATTGAAAACAAAGTACGTGTTTTTGCGGCAGAATTCCAACAGACGACATAAGTCATCGACGTGAATAGGCGTGCGAGAGGGCAAAGAGGGATCCCGTTCCGCAGTGCTTCTGTGCAACATTGTATCGCAAAATCGACAGGCACGCACGTAAACATAGATTTTACGTCAAATGAGACCATGATTGGGTCTTCGTCGATTGTACACTCTTTTAACCTTTCAACGAAATGGCTTGAGTCTTTCACAGACGTAGAAGTTTTTCCAACTAGCAGGCGTAGTAAACTGTGAAGGTAGCCGGAAAGCCTGTGAAGAGGTGAACGGGTAAAGTCGACAATCGGTCTCAGGGGCACGTCAGGTTTGTGCACTTTCGGCAGGCCATAAATTGCCTGCGCAGACCCGTTATGACATAGCAGTTTATAATGAAGGTGCTTGCTCTCAGGTGGCACGAACTGGAAGACATTGAACAGAAGTTTCTGCAGCTCACCTTCGATTTTTCGAGTTGGGTCGCGTTTTATCAATGTATACGTTTCGTCGTCCTGAAGCAGGTCCTCAATCTTTGAGACGTAGTCAGTGCGGTCGAGAACAACGGTTGCATTCCCTTTATCCGCAGGAAGAATTGCTATCTTTTCGTTCTCCTTCAACCGTTTCAAGGCCTGCCTTTCTGGCAATGTCAACGGGTTTCCCTTAGCAGACCGTAATTTGGATAATCAATCAATCAATCAATCAATCAATCAATCAATCAATCACGTTTATTTAACGTGCCCAGGAACAACCCTAAGGTCTGAGTGCTGGCGCACGCATACATTACAAACCAAAAAAAAGACACTCAGGGAAAAATCATTAAACAATAAATGAATAATAATAATAATAATAATAATAATAATAATAATAATAATAATAATAATAATAATAATAATAATAATAATAATAATAATAATAATAATACCTTTATGCTTGAAAACAAGTAGTACAAGGTTCCAAGCCATTAGGAAAAAAGTTGCTATGAACAGCAACTTGACTAGTCCTAATAGCCAGAAGGCAGCAGACAGCAAGAAGAGAACAGGTGAAACAGATGGGAGAAAAAAAAGGAGAAAAAAGAAAAACAAAAGAGAGAAAGGAAAGAGAGATTGAGAGCATATAGCACATTTATCACACTTAAACAAACTTGCTTCACACATCAAACAATTTGGCAAAAACGAACAATATGGATATATAGATACATACAACTCTTGAACAAAAAAGAAGATTACATATAAAGTCAAACACAATTCTTGGGGCAGTAGAAATTATACAGTTCTCTGCCAGAACAATTAAGTACATCAATGGACGCAGATCTGAGATTATTCGGCAAAGTGGGGAGAGTGTAACAAATCATCTGGTTACCATAAGTTGAACGCACATGCGGCACATGCCAGTATTCCGGGGACCTGGTGTTCTAACATGGCATGCTGTGTTCTAATCGAGCCAGAGATGAAACAAGGCTTAAGTTCTGTTTGGTTTCATTTAGGTATCCAAGAGCAAGGCGGTAGTTAAACATATCACTGACTTTAATTACGCGAAGTTCTTTAAATAGGAGTTCAGATGGGAAGTCAAAGGGCATATCACTAATTACGCGAACAATTTTCTTTTGTATTACAAGCAAACGTTTAGTATTTGTAACAGATGTGGTGCCCCAAATAAGGCAGCAATAATGAAGGTGGCTCGCAAATAAAGCATTATAAATTAACATTTTAATCTTCCGAGGCATGTAGCGAAGAGAGAAAACCTGCCCAGTAATTTGGGAGAGTTTGCCTGCAAGAAAATTAGTGTGATCGCTCCAGCTCATATTTTCATCAAAAAAGACCCCGAGGCCCTAACACCACGTCCCTGCAAAGACAGATATTCTTATTCTTCGTTTGAAATAAAACTGCCTTTCTTTTATCAGCGTTAATCTTGAGACCATTTTCTAGAGACCAGGTATATATTTTTTCTAAACAAGAGTTAGCCACTGATACTAGCTCCGGAGCATTATTGGACGCAAACAGGACAGTAGTGTCGTCGGCATAGATTATGAATTTGGCATCGGAATCAATATTAACGAGATCATTGACGTAAATATTAAACAGAAGAGGCCCAAGGATGCTGCCCTAGGGAACACCTGCCGTAACACAAGAAATTTTAGACGATTTGTTGTTAATGAACACTGATTGGCATCTGTGCTGCAAGTACGACTGAAATAATTTTAAGGCGACACCGCGGATACCGTAGTAGATAAGTTTATTTAATAATAGTTCATGACTGATGGAGTCGAATGCCTTGCTAAAGTCAATAAGTACTCCTAAAGTAAGCTGGCGATCCTCAAAATTTTGCAAAATATATTCTTTCTGCTGAAGAAGCGCAAACTGAGTCGATCTGTGTTTGCGAAAGGCATATTGCGAGTCAGTGAGGAGGTTTTTGGTTTCAAGGAAGTTAGATACACGGCTAAAAATTATTTTTTCTAAAGCTTTCAAAAAGATCGGGAGTATAGATAATGGCCTGTAGTTGGACATCGCTGTTTTGTCACCTTTCTTGAATAAAGCTAAGACTTTTGCAGTTTGCATTTTAAGTGGGAAAACACCACTAGCGAGTGATAGGTTATAAATATGCGTTAACACTGGGGCAATTACATCGATAACATATTTAACAGGTTTAATCTGTACGTTATCTATATCGCACTATATGACTTGTCATGTATAGTCTGTGGTACTAAAGAAAAAAACACTGATGAGAAAAGGATACCCTCATAAAAGGCAAAAAAAATCTAAATTTCTACCAGATGCCATGTCATTAAAAGAAAATTTTGCTATTCTATTTATGTAACACATTGCTATATTTCATCGTGAAAATAAAGTTGCTACGTCGGCCGAGCTGAATGACAGTTCGTTACGCGCTCAACCATAGTTTTGGTTTCAGCTTTTACACAATGTTGCTATTCTCATGGTGGATACTTTCTTTTTTTTTTCTTGCGATAGGAAAAAAAAAGTTGGTATCGCAAGAGAATTTGCTGTTGGAGCAGTTGGTACATGATATTTATAACGAAAACATCATGCGCAGACTATAATGGGACAAGGAAGCAAAATAGATAAATCGCTGTGTCTGCGTCCCTTTCTTTTCCCTTTAGTTGCGCTGTTTTCCTTCTAAAGCTGGATGTTTGCCCACGGGCGACGTCTTTTCATTACGCAGAATCCCTGAAACGTCGTGTTTCTTTTTTTTTTTTGTTTTTTTTTTTTTCTGTCGTGAGTTGTGCAACAATCGTGCGCCATGCGTGCCGCTGTAGAAGACATATTTCCTCTTAAACCACGCCTTGCATCACTGTGCAAGAATTTCCCCCATGACGCTGCTTGATGAAAAAAAAAAAAAAAAAAAACAAATAAAAATGTTGAGAAGACGACGGGCACTTGGGTAATATACAAACCTGCCGTTACATTTCTCTTACGTCGCATATGAGGTAGCAGTATATACACCTCTCTCCCTTAGGACATACGTCTATATAACGCGATTATTGCTGATGCATCACATTGGTCCGCCACTGTCCCTAACATGACACACAACCTAATTGTCACGTCTCTTGCACCGGGGTTCGGGAAACGAGGAGGCACCATTGAAAACCGCCAAAAGGCGGTACATGGCCCGCACGATCCAGCACGACAGATGGCGCTCCTGTCGGAACGGTACCGACGTAAACATTTGAAAACGCGCCATGGGACCGCGGCGCTTTTTGCGGGGCACCCCAGTGTGGCAACCGTATTTAACGCCATTAACGCAACCCCTGCTGCGTGGCGGAGGCGATCATCGAGCGCGGCTTTGCTCCGCCACCCCGAGGTATAGTGTCGGGGAGCGGGAATTTCAAAGGTCGACGCTGGCTCGGAACAACTCCGAGGTGTTTTGTCTCTCTAAAACGGCGCAGTGCTTTTGAAGCTACAACGCGTGCACGAGGAGGCCAGCAGTGCGCAGCATAATATAATGCGCGCTTCGGCGTCGCCTATGTATCGCATGCAAATGGGTTTCGTTTGCGCCAGGAAGGGGACGAACTTATTCCCAACCTATAGACAAAACAACCCGAGTCAACGGCGAGCATTTTTTGACAGTGCCTTCTGAGCACGAACGGTGTTTGGCAGCAGACCACGTGGACGCGAAAAGTTGCAGTGCACTAGAGTGCTCCTCTCACTCTGTCGTGACTGATGCTGCAGTTCCAAGTTTCCGCTGTGCTGAACGGTTTTAACCCAGAGATCGTGCGGCACACTGCAAGCGCGCTTGGACCACCTGGGTGTGCGCGGGTTTGTGCCGTCCCGCGATAAATTCCGTGCTCGTCGTGTCTCGCTTAGTTCAGACTGGAGCGGTCCGGTGGTGAATAGGAAGAAGCTCCCACAATGGGCAATGGGGCGGCCTCACAAAGACCTCACAGGTAACATCTGCCTTTTCGGTGGCGGCGGCCCACGCCGTGCCATTGTGACACCTTGGCACCCGGTCGAGCCCTGGGTGCCCCACTCACCCAACAGGGGGCGCCCGCCCACGGAGGCTCGGTCCATGGGAAAGAGCGCCCTCTGCAGTAGTGGCGGCCGCGGCAGGAACCGCAGTGGTGGCGACCGCCCCTTTCTGCGGCCGGCCGCAAGAAAGCGCTCCATCCTTCCGAAGAAAGAAGACGCCGGGCCTCCCGGGGCACGTTCTCGGACACCCCCAACCACTGACTGCCCCTAAAAGGCGCCTTCGAGACGTCGGGGTCCGCTAGAAGTCAGCGTGCGCAATGATTCGGCCTAAAGGGGCAAAAGTCACCCGCAGACAATGCCGGATGACACTCGAGTGTAAACATGTTTTCCCACGTCGTCCGCATGCCGTCAGCGGGAAGCTGCACCAGACTGGTGGGCGTCAGAAGACACGAAAAACATTACGCTATCGCGACATTCAGAAGTTCACAGGGGAATTTTTATGCGAGTAAGCAGTATTTCGTATCATAAGTTATTAGGAGTGCAGGAAGTTTTCAAACGTTCACGTAAATTGTAAATTTTGCGTTATATACAAGTACTGTTTACGCTATACAATTCACTGGGGAGCTTGGAATGAGCATTGCTGTGTGCGTAGAAATAATTATACAATTCTTTAAAGTTGGATGCACTTGTAATTTATGAAATCTTTCAGCTACAATACTATTTTACATGCAGGGGCGAAATTGCCTCAACCAGCTGCAATAGAGTGAAATCAGCACCACTGCGGTTAAGCAGCTGCAATATAATAAAGCATCCCTGTTGCAGTACTCTTTTTCCGCAGAGTGGAGTTGAAGTTTTCTCCAGTGCTACTAGCCCCTCCGCGAAAGAGCCAGAGTTGGCAGTACATATAGAGCACATGTACATATACAGTCTGTAAAGGTGTGCGTCTATCTAGGTCAATTACTCACAGCGGACCCCGATCATGACAGGGAAATTTGCAAAAGAATGAAATTGGGTTGGAGTGCATATGGCCGGCATTGCCAAATCCTGACTGGCAGCTTATACCACTGTCGTTGAAAAGAAAAGTGTACAATTACTGCATTCTATACCGGTGCTAACATATATGGGACAGAAACTTGGAGGTTAACAAAGAAGCTCGAGAACAAGTTAACGACCGCACAGAGAGCGATGGAACGAAAAATGTTAGGCCTAACGTTAAGAGAGAGGAAGAGAGCGGTGTGGATCAGAGAGCGAACGAGGATAGCTGATATTCTAACTGACATTAAGAGAAGCTGGGCAGGCCATGTAAAGCGTAGGATGGATAACCGGTGGACCATTAGAGTTACAGAATGGATACCACGAGAAGGGGAGCGCAGTCGAGGACGGCAGAACACTATATACTCGCGGACAACTTTCTGTGGGAATGAAGGGAAAGCTACGGGGGCGAAGTACGCACAAGCGAGAGCGGTTCTGAAGAAAGTCCCACGTTTTCATCCGCGTTAGCTTAAGCTGGGAAACTTAAAACATAAACAGCTTATTTACCACAGCAAAATAAGACAAAACGCATCAATGAATGCTTAAGTTGACTTATTTTGCGGATTTTCCCTTCCACGTCGGCACAAACGCGAATACTGTCGCACGTGGAAACTGCGTCGATTTCAGCGTCTGCTCCGAGAAGCTAAAAGCGCTGTAACACGCTGCCGGACTATATACTTGGCGCGGTAACACATCTGCAGAAGCTCCGCCCCGTAGTTTTCCCTTCATTGCCACATAAAGCTGTCCGCGAGTAAAAGTGGGGTGATAATGTTGGGAATTTGCAGGCGCAAGTTGGAATCAGCTAGCGCAAGACAGGGGTAATTGGAGATCGCATGGAGAGGCCTTGGTCTTGCAGTGGACATAAATATAGGCTGATGATGATGATGGTGTGTGTGTGTGTGTGTGTGTGTGTGTGTGTGTGTGTGTGTGTGTGTGTGTGTGTGTGTGTGTGTGTGTGTGTGTGTGTGTGTGTGTGTGTGTGTGTGTGTGTGTGTGTGTGCGCGTGTGTGAAGATTTCATAAATCCTTACCCTATCGCACTTTTGTAAACATCTCCTATTTGAACATCTGGAGCGCACAAATTTAATGCATTATTTTACGATTTACATATATGTAAATCGTAAAATAATTCCTTTTTTACGAAAGTTTCCTCAAAGTCCTATTCACAAACTATTAGGTATGGTCCAAGGAAATGAACGTTATACCTTTTTTGCCGGCCTGAGATGTCCTAATAGTTGTAGCTTACAAATGTGCCATATATCCCTACTGGGGGGAAAAAACAAGAAAAAGAAACGTGTTGCTCATATGATTTGTATCTGTATAATTCTGTACGTAAATCATAAGTCGACAACAAATCCTAATTTTATTATACGTGAGATGTCTTTTGCGTGCTGCTGAGTGTGTTTAGATACTATAGGGTACAGAAATGACGTAACAAAAGGCACAATTAAAAAAAAGTCGCAGTTTCCCCTGAAAGGCGAAGCATCAATTGCGATAGCAAATTTGTAGAGAGCTATACGGAGTAATGATAGTAGCTTTATCAGCTGTATAAACTTCGACATGCGGCAGCACCGGCAACACGCAGAACTGTTGTCGACGCCGTCGGCGTTTTGCCCGCGTTCGCACAAAATGCGTGTGGCGTTGGTGACTGTTGCCGGAGCCTGTAATATAAATAGGCACTTGGTACCGCAGCTAAACGTCGCCTCCCTCCCCCCCCCCCCCCCCCTCAAGGCCTTTCGCGCGTCGGAAGAAGGCACGTTTGCTCTACATATATGGTGATTGTAAAGGAGGAAAGAGACGCCTACTTCTGCAGCCCTTAAGGGAGCACGGCGCAGAACGCGCGTTTGTTCTCCGCCGTGCGTTCACTCCCCGTGAAAGCGCGCGTCCCTCGCGCCCTTTCACTCGCACATACAGCGTTCGGCGGCGCGCGGCGACGATTTCATCTCCATTGACGTCATACGGAACCTCACGGCGACGGCGACGCCGACGGCAGAAATCTGCTTTGGAGTGTCCATATAATTGCTATCGCAATAAAAAGTGACATTTATTCGCGCATTATAAAGCTTACATGCTTAAATTATGGTACATCTAGGGAGGGTTCCACGGTCTAATCTTGCAATCGTGCTCGCCCCCTATATACTAGTGTAGAGGGCCTGTCGTGGTCAAAACTTGTGGGCACGAATTGACATTCCTTTTTCTTGCTGCCCGAGTCTCTACGCCATTTCAGGACACATTACGGGTCGAACGTGGGGTCGTCATGGCCGAGCAACCGTCAAATTACTGCCACTAATTGCGCACTTGTAAGCCTTATAACTCCTGAGAAGCACAGGTTTGAGTTGATGGATCGATTACACCTATTAATGACAGAGTGAGCTCTCTCAAACGCGATCACTCCCGCTCGGATCGACAAACGTATACTGCCGAGCTAATGTCTCTCTGAACACCGAGCGTAGCTCCGATTGCGTCATGTGTGGCAAACGTGACACATTTTTATTCGACTAGTAGTTTCATTCCTCTACACAACGATACAATAGTAAGGCGCGGGACATTTATTAATTCATTAGAAAGCTTACATGCTTAACGCGATGCAGCTAGTTGGGCTCCTTCGCTCCATTTTCGTAGTGGGCCCGCCGTGGTCAAAGAAGATGTGCGTGAAGTGGCATCACACTGTCTTTCCGCCAGAGTCTCTCCACACCATTTCTGGACCTATACATTCCCACATTCCCTCGTGGCATGACACACGAACAAGCCTGTATGCACGCACGGACCCACTCCTTGATCACTACACTCACAATCTACCACTGTACTGGGCCACCAGATTCCCCAACCGGCATGCCCTCATTGAGAGGACTTCCCGTCTTTCTCAGACACCGCATGTGACTGTTCTATAGCTCAAGAGTCCCGTACCAGTACAATTAACACAATTCACCCTGCACTTCATCCCACCTCTCTGGATGACTGGCTCACTCCCAGAACCCATGTACCTGTCTTCTCCTACAGGCCCTCGTTAAGCACGCCTACGGGCCTACTTAACAATTCCACAGCTACGTGCTGGGCTGTATGTATGACGTGCTGGCAGTATGTATGATATGTATGTGCTGGGCTAGACCTGACCGGCAATGACAATCTCAAAACAAAGGTTCTGCAGTAGGGGCTTTATCATAATAAAACGTATTCTCTCTTTCTCTCCTACGTGAAAAACGCGGGGGCGCCATAGCCGGAGAACCGTCAAATATCCGCAGTGAATTACACACTTGTAAGGCCTTATAACTCCTGATGAGCAGAAGTTCTAGTTTGGTGCATTATGGTTGAGTGATCTTTCTGAAGCGCTACCGCTTCTGCTCAGTTTGACAAACGAGCCATTCGATTCAGTAGGGATACCAGCAGTCGTAGATGAATTGCGTAATCAAGGAGTACAGGAGGCATATGTAAATATCTTCGAAAATATCTTCAAAGATTCCACAGCTACCTATGTTCTCCACAAGAAAAGCAGCAAATTACCTATATCAAGAAAGGGCCGGGAGACAATCTCTCCAATGCCATTCACTGCATGCTTAAACGTATTCAAACTATTAGACTGGGAAAGCTGAGTGAGGATCACCGGCGAATATCTCAGCAACCTTCCGTTTGTACATGACATGGCACTGTTCTGCAACACTGCAAATGAATTGCAACAAATGATTGAGGACCTTAACTGAGCAAATTAGGGCAAGAGTGGGGCTGAAGATTATTGTGCAGAAGACAAAAGTTGATCTTATACATATAGCCTGGCAAGGAAACAAGAATTCATTATTGCCGGTCAGCCTCTGGAGTCTGCACAGGAGTACGTTTATTTAGGTCAATTACTCACAGGCGACACTGACCATGTGAAGCAAATTTAAAGAAGAATAAGAATGTGTTGGAGTGCATACGGCAGGCACTACCAAATTCTGACTGAGAGCTTACCATGCACTGTCACTGAAAAGTGTACAATCATTGCATTCTACCGGTGCTAACATATGGGACAGAAACTTGGAGGTTGACAAAGAAGCTCGAGAGCAAGTTACGAACCACGTAAAAAGCAATGGAACGAAAGAAAAGTCACAGGCATGCGCGGCACACGCAGCACAGTCACAGCGTAAGCTGGTGGAGGGGCTCAAGAGTTGCTCCAATTTGGGCACCACGCACAACAGGGTCCTCGCGGCAGTCTGTTCGCCTCGTTTTGACGAGAACGATGTGAACTGTCCACCGGGCGTCGATGGCGAGCTGCGGCTTGTAATGCTCTCTGCAAAGCAGTCTGCTGGGCCCAATCAAGCCTTACAACGCAACTTACATGTCGGGCATGCTGCGTTTGCAGGCACCTTAACTAGATGGCGCCACCATACTGGCAGAGGCTCGGCAACTCGGGATGGCGTTGATTGCGTTCCTCGTCTGAATCGCATCTCGTCGTCTGCGCCTGTGCACGCTGCGCTTGCAGGCGCCTTGCCTAGATGGCACCACCATACTGGCGGAGGCTCGGGTCGTCTGCCCCTGAGCGCTTGCCTTATAGGGCATTTTTCCGCTGCCCGATAACAAGCGCTTGCGTGGCTCAGTAGTAGACTATGTGGCTCCCACGCAGTGGGCGCGGGTTTGATCCCGGTGGGAATCGGCTACTTTTTTCGCATTTCCGGCGATAGCGGTTACAGCGGCGGCATCATCGCGAACTGAAACGGCTATTGGAATGAGCCCATAACAGCTTACGCTGTAAAATGTTAGGCGTAGCGTTAAGAGACAGTAAGAAAGTGGTGCGGATCAGAGAGCAAACGGGGATTGCCGATATTCCATTAAGACATTAAGAGAAAAAAGAAATGGAGCTGGGCAGGCCATGTAATGCATAGGGTAGATAACTGGGCCATTAGAGTTACTGAATGGGTGGCAAGGGAAGGCAAGCGCAGTCGAGGAAGGAAGGAGGAATAGACAGGGAGGTTAGCAGCTATAGTTCTCAGACCGGCTGCCTACCCTGTGCTGGGGAAAGGGCGCAAGGGGAATAAAAGATAAAGACTGTGAAGCGCAGTCGAGGGTGGCAGGTAACTAGGTGGGGTGATGAAATGAGGAAATTTGCATCCGCAAGTTGGAATGACTAGTGCTAGACAAGGGTAATTGGAGATCGCTGGGAGAGGCCTTTGTCCTGCAGTGCACATAAACGTAGGCTGATGATATATATGTATATATATACTCATTACCTTACGACACATATTGCAATTTAGAAATTGTAGCCGGGAAGTTCGCAAGGAGGATCCACTTGCAACAAATTCTCAAAATTACACCAGCCTCAAGATATGCATTCCCGACATTCGAGAAAAATTAGATTGGCGGCCAAGTTAGTTTTGTGCTTCAATACATAAAACGTCGTTTTGTTAAAAAATGCGGGTAGATAATGCTAGTGCATTTTCACCGTAAGTTTGATGGCACATATCTCGAAGATGGTGTCATCCACAGAATTTTCTAGTGAATATGTCTTGCAGTCTCACCGGCTACAATTTGTAAATTCCAATGTGTGCGGTAAGTCATTCGTTGAAAATTTTTTAGTGAATTTTTGTTAATTAGTAGATTTCACATTTCAATTTCTCGTGAAAGTAGTGTCCGCCTCTTCGAGGGGACCAGCTCAAGATTTAGAATTGTGCTATCTGCCACACTCGATTTTTAAAACATTGCTTAAGTCTTCGCAGAAGCACCTGGTATATGCAACGGAATGCGAGACGCAGCCGTGCAACATCCGCGCCCAAAATTACAACGCGCTTCGTCTAGACAAGAAAATCAGACTGACGCCAGCACAGTATATATACGGTACAATCAAAACACTCTAAGCTTCACTTAGCTTGAAAATCGCCTTCCATGGATTTCTGCATTGTTTCTTTTTTTTTTTCTTTTTCACATGAGACACCTTTCATCTTCGTCAGCATATCTGCTGACAGTGCTGAAACTGCTGACTTTTAAGGTAAGTGAAGCTTAGAGTGTTTTGTACCGTATACTGTGCTTCTGTCTGTCTCATGTTCTTGTCTAGCCAAAGCGTTGTCGTTTTCGGCGTGGATGTTGCACGGCTACATCTCGCAGTCCTGTGGAGTGTGGGGTCTCACATGTGCTCTTGGGACAAAGGAACGACAACACAGTAGTGCAAACAATCACAAGGCCATTTATTGCGCCTTTCATACACCAATGCACACTAGCCGAATTGCAACCAATAGAAAATTCACATGGGCGCGCGACAAATCAAGGAAGTCCAACTCACCGCGACCGGATAGCGAGCGAATATCTTCGCCCCATGCTGTGACACCATCGCCTAGTCATTCACGTGTGCGGTCACGCGAACGGTGGCGCCGCGTTCGAACGATCTGTGTTCGTCCATACCGGTGCCCCGCTCCGAGCCACGCGAGACGTCTCGCGAAGCGTGGATCGGCGCACGCGCGGGACGTCCGCGTCACTCACCGATCCCAACCCAAAGAGAGAGCAGAGCGCCTTCGACCTTTTTCTGCCAAGTCACCCCGCCGTTCGGTGGCGTTAGCATCGCGACACTCGCGCCATCTCTCGCAATGTGCCGCAACCACCACGACCGCCGCTGGCACTTAGCCACGCGGTGAAGCCGGATTACAGGAGACGTGTGAGAGTCGCGCATCCCCACAGGAGGGATGGAAGCAGGCTCCAACGTCTTGGAGAAGGGCTGGGAGCAGCAAAATGACCGTTTGGAGCAGCTTTGGAGCAGCAAACATGCTGTTTTGGAGCAGCTTTGGAGCAGCAAATAACTATTTTGGAGCAGCATCCGAGCAACAAATTTGTAGTTTTGTAGCAGTGAAAGTGAGCTTTGGAGCGGGTCGCCATCCTAAGAACATTCAGATGAGCAAACTTTTGCTTTCAACAAATACTAAGAGAGAAAACTTTACGTGACATGGTGAAATTTCTGTGGAACATTCTACGCTCTTCTTGCCAAGCAACTTAAAAAGGAATCAGATCAATCTGCAACTGTAGGGAACTGTAATGGTAGTACAAGTTCTAGTAACAATCAGGACGAAAGCACAACACAATAGAAATAAAAATCTATGCGTTGAGCATAAGAGGCATGGAATACAAAGCAAAACCAGTAGTTGTACTTGAGCATAAAGAATCAAGTGCAAAGCAGCTCTAAAAGTAGCACAAGTCACATGGGATGTAAAGTTAGTTTGTACCTTAAAATAATGGGGTTTTACGTGCCAAAACCACGATCTGATTATGAGGCACGCCTTAGTGGGGGACTCCGTAATAATTTGGACCACCTTGAATTCTTTAGCGTGCACCTACATCAAAGTACACGGGTGTTTTCACATTTCGCCCCCATCGAAATGCGGCCGCCATGGCCGGGATTCGATCCCGCGACCTCGTGCTTAGCAGCCCAACACCATAGCCACTAAGCAACCACGGCGGGTAATAGTTTGTGCCTTATCAACGAATAATTGGAAAAAATTATCGACGCCTTTCTTACTGTTTTAGTTTTTATTAGTTATTACAGTTAGCACGAGTTAAGTCGTAGGCTCGGTTTGAGCGGTGAATTAAATTTTATGCGTAAGTGTCGAATGACCAATTGAGCGAAATACAGCTCCACTAACGTGAAACCTGGGTAGGTGCGAAGCATGCAGTGATGCAGCGCTAATGGGCTCAGCCTCATGATTCCTTCAGCGGTATCTTCACCAGAAGCACCAGTCTCAGGTAACCCCGTAATGACAAAGAGAACTCACCAGGTAAAGCTGTCTGTGAAGCATGACAAGTTGGCCACTGGCCTGTGGAAGTGGCTCAATGCATTTTGTGTTCGATTCTGGCATGCCGCCTTGCGAACGCATAAACGCGGCCTCCTCATTATAACGACAGAGGACAGACAATGAACTTTTATTGAGATCCTGAGGGACTAGCCGGCGGAGACCCGTTGGGGCAGAAGTGAAATTCTACGCTGGAATGATGAGCAGCAACGCAGACAGCTGTGGAAGACGACGACGAACGCGGGAGCGCTCGGCACGCGGGACGCTCGGCACGAGCGCGTGCCGCTTGCTTACCGTGACGCCGACGACAGGAGACGCCAACAGCCCGAGCGCAAGGCGCTTCGCACCTAAAAATGTACACTGCCACACAACATTACCACTGTGTCCGCAGCGCTTTGTCTGTCATCGACTTTATATGTCAGCTATGTGTCAGTCTAAAGAACAAGCCTTACTTAAAATGTATTCTCTAAACAAGACAAATACGTCTCGGAGTGAAATATAACGCATCTGATTAACCACAGAAATATTGCAAGTTGGAAATTGTACATTCAGTTATAAGGCACTATAAGTAGCCAATAAATTAAAATGCAAACATAAGATATGGGCAAGCACAGCTGGTTACTGAG
The DNA here is from genome assembly GCF_013339745.2 of Dermacentor silvarum. NCBI lineage: Eukaryota > Metazoa > Arthropoda > Arachnida > Ixodida > Ixodidae > Dermacentor > Dermacentor silvarum. The sequence continues at coordinate 178,495,795 of NC_051159.1, read as the reverse complement.
TCCAAATATCATCGGTGCCCAAATCTGCACCCGCATTAAAAACATCCCAGCTCACAACACATCACAACAAAAAAGCGGAAAGCAATACAGTCAACGTCCGATTTTTCGGACTCCCTAGGGGCCGCGAGAACGTCCGAAAAATCGGGCAGTCCGAAAAATGAATGCATCTATTTTACTGTCCCTAAGGACTCAAATCACCACAGGCACGTCCAAAAATCTATGAAGGCCTGCCAGTACACTTATGAGGCATATCGGTACTCGTACTGCGACAGGAGACGGCGGATGCAAGCGTGTGTAATTTAGGAACACATGCTGTGTCCCGTTACAATTGCCCCTTACCACTCTTGTTATGCTTCACCGGAATACTTTGAGTATGCTTCACCGCGTAACACTCCTATATCGAGGTGAAGCTGACATTCGAAAACCGGCAATATGCAGCGCGTCGTGCTTTCTGAGTTTCGAATCCAATTGCGAGGATTACAAAGGCGGAGTCGGTGCCATTGCTGACAGCAGCGAATTATTTCAACGAAAAACACGGCTCCGAACGGCAAGAAGCTTAATAGCGAACGTCGAAGCAGCTAGGCCTAGCGTTGCCGCGGTGGTGGCTATAGCTGCCAGCGGATCTGCGTGCGAGAGTGCCGCTTCGAGGCGGCGAGATAATAAAAATTGCAGCAGTGCCTACTTCGATTAATGCTTTTAGAACCTGCGGTCACGGCAACAAGTCCGGAAAATTGGTCGGTGAAGGGTTCTTGCGGCCGAAATTTCAGACGTTCTTATATACATTGACTATGGCGTACGTGGTGGTGCCGCGAAGCTGTCCGAATGATCGGGCATGTCCGAAAATTTGGGCGTCCGGAAAATCGGTCGTTGGCTATATAAGCCGACCCAAAGGCTAACCCAACGACAGCGCCTCCGGTATAGTTCACTAGAGCCTCCGGGTACGAGCTGCGTAAACCAGCGGTGTACATGCGCCCAGTGTTGCCTGAGCAGAAACTACGATCGCCTAAATTTAGGGAATACTTGTACTAAAATGACGTTTTGGCGTAATTGGCGCAACACTTTCACCCCTGATTGGAGCCCTAACAACGCGGGGATGGAATCTGCATGAACTTCGTCACAAACGTCTGTCTCGCTTTTGTCGTGTGAGTGTTACACAACACTCAACGCCGGGCGTGTCCCTTTTGCCGACCTGGACCACTTCCGAAGGCGGTGCAATGTATACATCATCATCATCATCATCATCATCATCATCATCATCATCATCATCATCATCATCATCATCATCATCATCATCATCAGCCTATATTTATGTCCACTGCAGGACGAAGGCCTCTCCCTGCGATCTCCAATTACCCCTGTATTGCGCTAGCGTATTACAACTTGCGCCTGCGAATTTCCTAACTTCATCATCCCACCTGGTTTTCTGCCGTCCTCGACTGCGCTTCCCTTCTCTTGGTATCCATTCTGTAACCCTAATGGCCCACCAGTTATCCATCCTACGCATTACATGGCCTGCCCAGCTCCATTTCTTCCGCTTAATATGTCAACTAGAATATCGGCTATCCCAGTTTGTTCTCTGATTCACACCGCTCTCTTCCTGTCTCTTAACGTTACTCCTAAGATTTTTCGTTCCATCGCTCTTTGTGCGGTCCTTAACTTGTTCTCGAGCTTCTTTGTTAACCTCCAAGTTTTTGCCCCATATGTTAGCACCGGTAGAATGCAATAATTGTACACTTTTCTTTTCAACGACAGCTTGGTAAGCTCCCTGTCAGGATTTGGCAATACCTGCCGTATGCACTCCAACCCAATTTTATTCTTCTGTAAATTTCTTTCTCATGATCAGGGCCCCCTGTGAGTAATTGACCTAGATAAACGTACTCCTTTACAGACTCTAACGGCCGATTGGCGATCCTCAATTCTTGTTCCCTTGCCAGGCTATTGAACATTATCTTTGTCTTCTGCATATTCATCTTCAACCCAATTCTTACACTTTCTCGATTAAGGTCCTCAATCATTTGTTGTAATTCGTCTCCATTGTTGCTGAATAGGACAATGTCATCTGCAAACCGAAGGTTGTTGAGATATTCGCCGTTGATCCTCACTCCTAAGCCTTCCCTAAGCAGTCATAGAGGCATTGCGTAATCAAGGAGTACAGAATGCATACGTGAATATCTTAGCAAATATCTGCAAGGATTCCCCAGCTACCTTGGTTCTCCACAAGAAAAGTAGTAAGTTACCTATCAAGAAAGGGGTCAGGCAAGGAGACACAATCTCTCCAATGATATTCACTGCATGCTTAGAAGAAGTATTCAAGCTCTTAGACTGGGCAATGTATACATATAGCGTCTCAAAGTGCTGGCTTCCACGAGGGATGAAGTGGCACGAGATTGTTCTTCTCACGAGCCATGCATGCGCCTGTGGCCGAATGGACAGAGCAACAGGAATCTGCGCCGGGCTGACTTGGTACAAATTTCACGACCTGGGTGTTATTCTGGACGCTGTCAAAATTTGCCATATTGTCAAATTCTGCAATGGTGGCATTTTGAGCCAATCAGAGAGGCTTTAGCATTCTTCTTTCTGGGGTTTTACGTGCCAAAACCATCTCAGCCAATCAGAATTGACAAGATGGCGAATTCGACAAATATGGCTCAATTTGACAATGTCCAGAATAGCATTTCTGGACCCATAATTTTAATGCGCATTGTATGCGGACATCAGCAATTTGGAGGCACATCACGTTCCTCTCTCTGACGAAAAATATGGGCTAATGCCGAAGGCAGTGCAGCCTAGCACGTTGTCTCAAAGCGCTAGCTGTCACGAACAGGGGCGTAGCCAGGGGGGGGGGGGGGGTGTTTCAACCCCCCCCCCGAAAATTCCCCCCCCCCCCCCACTTACCCACCCTTTGTTCTCGTCGCTTCGCGCTGACATAATTCATGAAACTGGTGCTACTATCACAATTTCATTCCTGGGCGCTTCCGTTTGGGTTGGTAATTTACAGCGAATCATGTCTGCATATGGAAAAAAACTGTCACAGTGTTTGTCAAGGCTTTGACACTGTGAAGTTTTGGGCGAGAATGTGGCGGCCGCATTCTGAAGCAACAAATGCGCAACAAATGAAGCAACAAATGCGGCAGCCGCATTTTAGATGATGGCGAAAACGCTCGAGGCCCGTTTACTTAGATTTAGGTGCACATTAAAGACCCCAGGTGGTCGAAATCTCCGGTATACATTTCCGCCGCTTCCCTTCAGGTGCCGGTTAGGCCGCGCACGCGCAGGATTTTGCGCGGCAAAATTTTTTCGGCCGCTTTGGCCTTTCCGCCCGTTTTGGCCTTTCCGCCCGCTTGCCGCTTCCCAAGTGTGAACGTAGGCTTAGTCTGCGCGAGAAACGTCTCTTGTTTGCGATTGCGCGCCAACGGAAGGCTGGTAATTACTGTTGTGTTGTTTAATCCCAAACCAGCAATTACGGAAGGCTGGTAGTTGCTGTTTTGTTGTGGAATCCCAAACCAGCAATGTACACACGAAGGGGTTGATGACAGCAGTGAAATTCCACCGACTCGCAACAGAATGCACGAAACAGACAGCCGACAAGCATGAATTACTGCTGTGCGCAGTACAGCGTAAGTAAACTCTTGTTGCAGGCGCTGACAGTCCTCGTTGGAGTTCACGCGTCCTGAGAAATTGATTGTGCACTATGCACTGAACAAGACCGGAGTTCATTCCTGCATCACTATAGTACACCAATCAGTCGAGAGGCTGCGAAGTACAAGGCCGCTTCCTGTTTGCACCGGCGTAAGTGAAGCAGAAATGAGTTGCACGCACTACTTAAAATGCGTACACATGCCATATCTATGCTGTGCGGTGAAATATTCTGTACAATTCTGAATCTGTTGACGTAAAGGCAAATGACGGCTGCACGCTCGCACACAGCGGAAGACACAGCGGCCCATGCATTTGCCGCAGGAAATGCAACCCTCTCGTATGAGGGAGCAGGGCGACGAAAGCTTCGAAGAAAAAAAAAAGCATTACGCGTTTTTGCGCGTATTTAAGTTTTCTAGCACAAAGACGCAGCGAACAAGCTATTGCTATGGGAGTAGGTATAGCCTGGTCACGCGTGCATTTTCACGCGTATAGCCGTCCTTGACTTGAGAAACGCACTTCGACGAGGACGACGCCATCTACGCTTAACGGAAATTAACAATTAATGATGTCTTCTCCGATCGCACGGGTCGTCTCAATAATGCGTTTTCGAAGACTAGTCCATTCAGTGGCGCGATGAGAGACCGTTGCTCCAAGCGCCCACTGTACCTGTCGTACTTTCTGTATTTAATGAGCTTACTTTACTTTTATTGCGATAGCAATTATATGGACACTTTTTTTTACTTAATTTCTTCACAAGCACACGCACGCGCGAGAGGGGGGGGGGGGGGGGTCCCATGTCTTTGATATACATGTGTAGAGAGAGAAACTTTAATGTATAAAATGAAATTTTAGGTCCCGTGGTTGGGGCCCCTAGTCCAGGGCTCCACTGGCACGAGCGGTTCACTGGGCTTGGTCTAGGAGAGCCAGTTGGCTGTCCTGGTCCTCGTCCGCAAACCGCGCCTCCCACTGCCTGTTAAAATCTTGTGTTTTTAGTAGTGTGGAGTTTATATGTTTCGGTCTGTTTGGGCATATCCACGTGATGTGCGGTAACGTTGGCGTGTCCCCGCACCACGGGCATTCGTCAGTGTATCGTCTGCTTAAACTACCGATATTTATTATCGATCACGTGACGTAGCCAGCAACCGCGCTCGTCGCTCGCTCGCACCGTCGCTTATCTCCACACGGCTCTGACCTTTATGCGCCGTGCATTCGCCGCTCAGTTTCCGTTGAAGCGATAGACCGCACGTACCTTCGCCCGCTGCGGCGTATGCTTGCTGCCAGCGTTTTGACAGTCGTTGTCTGCAGTCATTCAGTGTGATCTATTCATGTTTGTTTGTGCGTGTTCACACCACCCTTGTTCATTCAGTTAGTAATAGTCGGGCCACATTTTCCAACGCACGCTACACATGCAATGCTGCCCGGATCGGCAGTGCAGCGCTACAGGTGTGTCCCTTCGCACGCGCTGCCCACGGGATGCGCTTCTCATGAACACCACCGTTTCACAGGAGCCTTCTCGTGGTCATCGAGTCTCTCTTCATGTCGGTCTACTTACGGCGCAGCACACCTGCTTACTTAATCAGTTCATGTTTACTACAATTCATATTGCTACCAAAGCCGCTCACCTTACTTCGTATGGCATTGCTGTGTTGCTATCGCATTCATTGCTTCGGCCTTAGGGCGAAGCTGTGACATTTTCCTTTGATGTGGCAGATTCTATATCTACGTCAGTTACTACATCAGTGTCGGACACACTTTCTAACCTAATCACCCCTTCACAAAATTTTATTGCACTTATGCCAACTACTACTCATGAAATAACTTAATTCATAAGGTAAAAAAAAATCATGCTTCACGAGGACATGGTGGTACACAAGCAGTACCTTTGAAGCATGTATCTTCCTTATGTAATGAAGAATAAGAGCACAAGGACAAGGCCAGGCAGATCGACTGTTCAATGCCTGCAGTGCAACCAGTGGGCCATCCGGATCGCCAGTGTTTAGCACGAGTGTGAGCCGTTCGGGCAACCAGCTGTTCCTGCTCTGCGTCTCCTGCCTTTTCGGTTACGAACAGACGCTACCATCTGAATTGTTCAGTGCACCCCTATACAATTGGTGGAAGGTGCTGGGTATTCAAGAACATCTACACTCTGGAACTCCGGTCTCGGACTCTGCCTGGCCTTGTCCTTAATTGTGCTCTTCTTCTTCATTACAATTAATATGTAACGTCATATTGTTACAGGGAGATTCTATATACAATGGATATATTTACAAGGCAAGGCGCACAAGGCTACAGCAATGGGTAAGGCGAGCGTGTGCACACCAGATAGCCACACCGTCGTCGTCGTTGTCGTCGTCCAAGCACCGACCACAGGATCGCTGCTCGTGACATTACCCGCGGCGGCAGAAGCACCGTTCTGGTGCAATTAGGGCTCGGACCGATAGTGGTACGGTTTAAGGCGCGAGACATGGACTATGTCTCTCGCGATTGTTGCAGAGGCTGACTTAGGATGTAGCGGGGCGTTCTCATAGTGACTTTGCGTATGACGCGGTAAGGGCCAGCATAACCGGAGAGGAGTTTTTCGCATAGGCCAACGCGACGTGACGGGAACCACAGCAAGACGAGCGATCCTGGAGGGAAGTTCACCTCCCAGTGTCGGCTGTCATAGAGACATTTTTTATTGACCTGTGAAGCCGATAAGCGATCGCGGGCAACCTGGCGGGCGATCTCAGCACGGGCAAGAGCATCACGAGCATAGGCAGAGGATATGTCTGCGTGAGGATGGAGTATGGTGTCCATGGGCGATGGGGGGTCGTAGCCAAATAGTAGATATAAAGGTGAGTAGCCAGCTGTGTAGTGACGGGAAGAGTTGTAGGCGAAGGTCACAAAAGGCAAGTTAATGTCCCAGTCTCGGTGGTCCTGAGACACGTACATAGCAAGCATATATGTGAGAGTACGGTTGAGGCGTTCGGTAAGGCTGTTTGTCTGTGGATGGTACGCAGTGGTGAACTTGTGATTGGTCGAGCAGGAACGAAGAATGGTGTCGACTACTTTAGACAGAAAGCAGCGGCCGCGATCCGTGATTAACTGACGAAGAGCACCGTGCCGCCGGATGACATCGTGAAGAATGAAATCGGCTATCAGTAGCACAGCTGGTGGGAAGTGCTCTTGTATAACAGCGTACCGCGTTGCGTAGTCAGTGGCGACTGCAACCCATCTATTGCCAGTGGATGACATGGGGAAAGACCCTAGAAGATCGAGCCCCACCCGTAAAAGTGGTTCAACAGGGATATTAAGGGGCTGAAGGCTGCCAGCAGGCAGTAGGGCAGGAGTCTTGCGTCTCTGGAAGAGGTTACAAGCCGCAACGTACTGTCGCACAGAACGGTAGAGACCAGGCCAAAAGAAGCGCCTACGGATGCGATCATACGTGGGTGACACGCCTAGGTGTCCGGCGGTCGGTGCATCGTGAAGCTGGCGCAAAACAGCAGAGCGAAGATGTGCGGGAACAACAAGCAAAAGCTCAGCGCCGTCAGGCCGGGCGTTGTAGCGGTGTGAGGTGTGAGGTGTCGTTGTGCAGCACAAACATCCGTAGGGAAGGGTCAGGGTTGCAAAGATGAGTCGCGGCGCTGTTCGTCAGCTATATGGACGAATTCTGTAATGGCCAGGACGAAGGTGTCAGGCTCATCTTCCAGTGTAGCTGGGGGATCGACCGGGTATCGCGACAAGCACTCGGCGTCTTGGGGAAGCCGTCCAGATTTGTAGAACACAGAAAATGAGTACTCTTGCAAGCGGAGTGCCCAACAGCCAAGGCGACCAGTGGGGTCCTTCAGCGAGGACGTCTTTGGTGTACCTGCGGGGTAAGCTCGCTACAACACCGGGAAATGGATCTTCGCAGCGGACGGCGCGTTGCTGCCACCGCAATGACCGATCGACCAAGCGACCCAATGTGAGCAAGGCCCGTCACCGGTCATTCTCTTGCACCCTCGTGATCCTGGGACATTCAACGGCACAACCGGCGTGGACGTCGATGAATGGCTGGCATTGTATGAGCGCGTGCACACCATGAAGATAGCTACACCGTCTTCGTCGTCATCGTCCAAGCATCGACCACAGGATCGCCGCTCGTGACAATATGTTACATCGGTTATAGAATGAATACCAAGAGAAGGGAAGCGCAGTCGAGGACGGCAGAAAACTAGGGGGGGTGATGAAGTTAAGAAATGTGCAGGGGCAAGTTGGAATCAGCTAGCGCAAGACGGGTAATAGGAGGTAGCAGGGAGAGGCCTTCGTCCTGCAGTGGACATAAATATAGGCTGATGATGATGATGCTGATACATCGCAAATCGTAGGTTACAAAGTGGAGTGTACCCAGATCAGCTGAAGATAATACGTGTATGTCCGGTTTATAAAAGTGGTGGAACGACATATATGATTACAGACCCATTTCTGTTCTACCCGCTTTGTCAAACGTTTTTGAAAGAGTCATCAATACTCATACCAAAAATTTTTCCGTAAGTACACTGTTATTACTTTCTCGCAGTATGGATTCTTTAAAAACACAGCAACTGAGCAGGCACTGTTAACAGTAAAAGACAAAATTATTGACAACATCGAAATCAAAAAGTACACTATTGGCCTTTCTTAGATTTCCGAAAGGCACTCGATTACGTTCATCGCAACAGCCTGCTGCGCAAGCTTAGCAGTTATTGTATTGTATAGTTACAGTTATATATAATTACAGTTATAGTATAATACTAAAGAACTATTTGAACAACAGATTGCAGTATGTTCAGGTTAACGGCGTGCCCTCCGAGAAATTCGTAATTCAGCATGGTGTTCCTCAATTATCAATATTAATTAGGACCGTTATTGTATTTAGTATACATAAATGTTATCGCTAACATACCCGAATCGCCTAATCTAATACCCGAATCGCTGACGACACGTATATATATATTAAATCCCGCTCCATGTCCCTAATGCAGGCTATGGTAAATGCAACCCAAAAAATTGACTTTGCCCAATTCGAAAATTGAGTTGACCCAAGTTCAAAACCAACCTGGCCCACTTCCAAAATTTACTTGGCCCATCCACAAAATTTGGGCGGCCCACTCTCAAAATTGAGTTTGCCCAATTGGAGCACATGACCAAGTGACAAGTATCGCGCGGAAGAGTCGGAATGCTTTCACACTCAATGCACGTAAGGAGACTTCAAGGGACACTAAAGGCAAATATTAAGTGAAACTAAATTGATATATTTGTGCTCAAGAATCTCCAAGGCGTCAATATTATCGCGAATAGAGCCTTAGTAATCGAGAAAGTGAGGTAAATGCTGGAAACGATTAGAGACTCCCCCGGGACATTCAAGTACTTGCCCGATGACAAAGGCTAAGCACTACCAAGTCACCCCCAGCATTTTTCGGAATTTATTAATGATTTATCGATTATATATTAGCTATTGATTGAGACGCAGAGCTTTGCGCTGGTTCTTGATCGCATAACGCGCCTCTTCTTTTGTTAAACAATCTCCCGATCGAAACCCTTGAACAGTCAGCCGGTTAGAAACCGAGTTCTTCAGAGTCATCGTTTCAAAACAGTTCGGGCAGCTTGTCCAAACTTAAATCACACTATTATATGCGGGAGTATTTCGACATCTTGAACTCTGAGCAGTTCCGCGCGCGCGTGCACCAACTATATGAGCAACACATTTTGCGTTATCTTCTACCCAACCTGAACAAATTTAATATCTCGTAATGCTATCTCTACTTTGAAAACATACTTTTGTTCTTTCATTGCGCTGTCGCTTATTAAAGCGAAGATAGATAGATATATTTTATTGATAGGAAAGACAGAGAGGTCGACCTGAGCTAGTGTGCTCTATTCTGCTACTCTGTACTGGGGAGGAGGGAAGGTGAGTGTTAAATACGCTTTTCGGAGAGAGAAGGAAACGGGAACATAGGTTACTTTAACGAAAACAACATTTATTTAGGTAAAATAAATGTTGTTTTACCGGGAGACTGGAAAACGGCCGGGGAGACTGGAATGCGGCGTCTCGCTCGGTGCGTAGCCGTCCCTCTTCTGCCCTTCTTTCCCGCGCACACCCACGCGCACGGGAGGGGGTTCACTCCGGGCACTCCGGGTTCAAGTTACACTGCCGCCGAAACCGCCGGCCGGCCCCATGATGATGATGATGATGATTTATTGGCATCCCCTTTGAAACGGGGCGGCGACAAATAGTCACCTAGCCTGCTTGATTTAATCAGGTATACTATACATGTTCTTTATCTAGCATTTTGTATACCTCTCATTATTTTTCTTTTTCAAAAATTTACCTTGTACCGCTGCCTATGATTTTAAGAGATCAGGTCGTACCCATCATTTCCCTGCTTTTTTTTCCACCAGTACTCTAATCGTCTCTTGCTGATCTCTACGGCTGATCTGTTTATGTTTCCTTCCACTTTAAACCCAAGCGCTTCTGGGAGTTGCACGTTACCTACGGTTCTCGCTGGGTGGATCCCGTCGCATTCCATTAGGATGTGCTGAGTGGTCTCTGGATCTTTACTGCAGCATACACATGTATCATCTAGTTCCGAATATTTGTTCCGATATGTTTTCGTCCTTAGGCAACCGGCTGGAGCCTCAAATAGCAAGGCACTGCCCTTCGTGTTATCGTACAGATTTTCCCTTCTAATTTCTTTCTTCTCATTCTTGTAAATCTCCATTATCCTTTTCGTTTCCATTCTTTGCATCCAATTCACGGTCTCTATTTCTCTCACTTTCTTTCTGATGACCCCTGGTTGTCTATTTACAGTTTCGATTATCCTGTACTTGGTTGCCAACTTCCTTGACCTCTTCCTCCATTCTGTGTCCACGCTTTTCATGTGGAGATACTTGTGCACTTTAGCCGCCCATTTATTTTCATCCATGTTCCTGAGCCTTTCTTCAAAACTAATTTTGCTTTGTGCTTCTCTGACTTCAAAAGAGGCCCAACCCATGTCACCATGCACTGCCTCATTTGTCGTATTACCGTGTGCTCCCAAAGCCAACCGGCCTACTGATCTTTGGTTAACTTCCAAAACCGCCAATATATCCGATTTTAAGCATATAATGGCATTTGCGAATGTTAGCGCTGGCACCATTACTCCTTTCCAGATTCCACGCACCACATCATACTTATTGTGGCCCCACAGTGCTCTGTGTTTCATTATTGCTGCATTCCGCTTCCCCTTTATCTTCAGATTATCTTGGTGGTTGCTTGAGTAATTCTTTCCTTCGTTTATGTGTACGCCGAGGTACTTATATTGCTTCACTATGGGTATTACTTGCTGTTGAATTGACACCACGAAGTTACTCGTGTGTTCATTAAAGATCATAATCCCTGATTTCTCTGTGCTAAACTTAAGGCCTAGATTTGTCGCTGCGTTCCCACAGATATTCGCAAGTATCTGTAAATCTTTTTTATTGTCCGCTAGTAGCACAATGTCGTCTGCGTACATCAGTCCAGGGACCTTCTGTTGCACCATTTGTCCATTGCGCATGTAGGATAAATCAAAACCTAATTCGCTGTTTTCTAGTCGTCTTTCTATGCCCTTGACGTAAAGCGTGAACAACAATGGTGACAGAGGGCATCCTTGCTTCAATCCTTGGTGAATTCCCACCATTTCATTTCCTTTTCGGCCTTCCCATGCCACTTGTACTTGGTTGTCTCAATATATCTCCCTCAGCAGCTCCACGAAATCGTCATCTATGCCTTCGTATTGAAGAATATCCCACAACAATTCCCTGTCTACGTTGTCATAAGCTCCTTTAATATCTAGAAATGCTATCCATAAAGGTTTTTTCTGAGCTACTGAAATCTCTATGCACTGAGTTAGTACAAGCATATTGTCTTCTAAGCGTCTGCCTGGCCTGAACCCATTCTGTAGTTCCCCCAATACACCGTTTTCCTTCACCCACTTCGACAGCTCTAATTTTATGGCTTGCATTGCCATTCTATATATCACCGACGTTACTGTAACTGGCCTGCACGAGCTCGTCTTATCCTTATCTCCTTTGCCTTTGTAGATGAGATTCATCTTGCTTTCACGCCATCCCACGGGAATATTCTTTGTTCTAATCACTTGCTCTATGGCATTAGTCAGCAGTGCCTTGCTTTTTGGACCGAGGTTTTTGATTAGCTGTATTGGGATTTCATCGGGTCCTGCTGCCGTGTTGTTAGGGACATTTTCTGCTGCCTTTTTCCAATAAAAGCTCTCAAAATAAAAAAAGCTCTCAAATAAGGTTCTCGCACAGAACTGGCGCCATCTATGAGCGCCTCGCACACCAGAAGCGCGCACATGAGTGAAAGTACTGTGGTGGATGATGATGATAAGAGGAGTGGTGAGTGCTTATGTACAGTGCTCACGGATTAAAACTCGACAGGCAAATTTTGGGTATAACTCTTTTTTCTGAGCAATTACTCGAGAGTATCATGCCTTGTTGCTTCGAATCTGGTCACGAAAGGTGACTTGGACTCTGATCTAAGCGTACGAGTCGAGATTGCGCCGATGTCGCACAAACAAACTACCGACGGCGGAAACAAAAGCATGGGCATTGGTTAGGCCTAAATTGTCGAGTTTCAATCTGTGAGGACTGTACATTAGACGGTAGCCCTACTAGAGCCGCTCGTCTATCTTCGTGTCCTGCAGAAATAGCGCTTTAGTTGCCCGCATTGAAGTTTTGGTGTCAGGCCACGGGCCGAGAATAGCGTTCTCCGATAGTAGTTGCCTGCCGACGCTGGCTAGGGAACCTCCCAACGTCCTTCTCTCCAGCGTATATGCTGGATAATCGCATAATATGTGTTCCAGCGTTTCAGGCGTCTGGCAGTTTTCACAATCAGAGCTGTTCGATTGGCCGATGAGGTGTGCGTAGCGACGGGTGAAAGCAACGCCCAGTCGAATTCTGTGTAGCAATGACGCTTTGCTCCGCGTAATCTTCGGGGGCAAACAGAATTTACCGTCTGGGTCGATCATATGTAAGCGTCTGTGAATGTTGTCAGCATGGGCTCTGTATGCCTTCGTAAGGTCCTGCATGAGTGCCTTGATCACTGAGTTGGTGTCAGGTCGCGACTATGCAATCCGTACTTCATCAGAGGAAGAGAATGCCGATCTTGCCTCACTGTCCGCGAGTTCATTGCCAATGACACCACAATGACTAGGCAGCCATTGTAAAGTGCATGATCATGTGGCCACCTAGCTCGGCACTGTGATGAAGTTCAGCGATTGCTAGCACGAGCAGGTAATATGGTCCTTTCTTTAAAAAAAAAAAAAAAAATTCAGCACTTCTAGCGCTTATTTGGCATTGCAGAACACCGTGCATTTATGAGGTGTCTGTGTTACCATAAAACGGACAGCCTCCTGTATTACCGCAAGTTCCGCAGCCGTAGATGTCGATTTGTGGTCCAATTGAGGTTTCTTTGCAAACCCTCCCGGGCTTTCCTGGCCGTGGCATCTGGGTGCTGCTGGGTGCTGTTGCTGTCTTGCCGAATCGCTAACACTTTAAAAAAAATTAATTCTGTACCCGATGATGGGATCGAACCTCGATGATGGATCGATGATGGAACCCGATGATGGGATCGAATTATAGAGAAAGCGTTTCATTTACATTGAATTGATTGGATGGAATGGGCCAGCTCAGCCTTTCAAAGAGTGGGAGTGGTCCAACTATCACCATTAGAAGGAGTTAAAACTGTCACCATTAGAAGGAGTTAAAAGGAGTCGAATCACGGAGATATCGACTCTCCAGAATTGAGTGGGAATGGAATGAAGAGCTTCACTCCGTAACATTGGTGTCAACGTCAACTGCCTATTTGACGTGATCGCCGCCTGTGTCACATTGCGTAGCACTGGTACACGAGAGCACATGCGCGCGCACCAGAGAAGATGTGTAGGGGCTACGAGTGGACAGCTTGTAACGTGGGGGATGTGGTTTGCTTGTATACCGGGTGTTTCAGCGAACACTTTCAAAATTTTTTAAAGGTTGCCTGTGGCAGATAGCACAATTCTAATTCACGAGGTGGTCTACTCGAAGAGGCGGACATTACCTGCACAAAATGGAAAATCATAATCGACTAATTAACAAAAATTCACTAATTAAGTTTAGCTAATTACCTTATGGCCCATATTGCAATTTACAAATTTTAGCCGTGGAGTTCGCAAGGCGGATCCACTTAGAATGAATTCTCAGGATGACACCAATTTCGAGATATTATTTCCCGCATTTTGCGAAGAAATGCATTGGCGTTCCAGTTACACTTGTGCTTAAATGCATAAAACGACGTTTTGCTAAGAAAGTAGTTAGAACGCCAATGAATTTCTCCGCAAAGTCCGGGAATGAATATCTCGAAACTGGTGTCATCCTGAGAATTCGTTCCAAGTGGGATGATCCGCCTTGCGAACTCCACGGACATTGAGGGCGTTCACAGGCAGTTATTAGCAAAGTATGTCACCTGTGTGTGCATTTTAGAAATCCGCGTAAGACGGCGATTACCGATGAACCTTTCCTTTTCACACTGTCACGACTGCCGTTCATGCAAATGCAGTCCAGTAGTTTGCATAAATAGTGCACTAAGTTGGGCTACTTGGTTGAAGTTCATATTGAAAGATTTTAACTGCGCTGGAAACAGGGACAAAAGAGGACTTTTCATCCTCCTTTGTCACTTTTCATCCTCCTTTGTCCCTGTTTCTAGCGCAGTTAAAATCTTTTCAGATTGCATAAGCTCAACAAAATGCCTGAGTGTGTTCTTTGACGATCATTTATACTGGCAAAGTTATATGTAACAATTCCGAATGACCATGGAAAAACTTTGTTCATGATTAACGCTTTAGAAAAAACTGTGGTAAAAACAAGTTCGTTAGAGCGATTGTTATGCTTGCCAGCACTGAAATTTAATAATAATAATAATTTTATTTACATCAACTTGGTGGAGGAGGCTGCAAGTAAAAGCTGCTCCAGTAGAGGCAGCTTGACGAGGCCCGCAGCCCCCTTTTAGAGTATTCGGAAACAACAATTCATACATGTATACACATGTGCATTACATATACATACACATATATGTACCCACATAAGCGCATATGCATGCACATACCTATGCGTGTGCATACAGAGCCACTGGTGTCCAAAAATAATTAGGTAGCTTATGTAGTTCTCATGGTGAAAAAAATGAAACAAGTAGACGCCGCTGAGCACGCATGTATATACACACATACACATGCATTCACATACCCGTGCATACACATACACCCATATACACATATACATATACATATATACACACCTTATATACATATTAACCGAGAGGAAGTACACTTACCAGTAACTTAAAAATCCTGCACATACAAGTTTCTCAGTTGTTGGGCCGTTATTTGCGTGACATCAACGCCTAGATTATTATATTTATTTAGAAGCATTGGCATTGTGTACGATAGCTTTTCCCTTAAATAATTTGTTCTGGGTGTGACCACCCGCCATATTTCTTTATGGCGGGTAACATAAAATTTGTTATTGGGTTCAAGGCTACAAAGTTCTCGTAGAAAGGAGCGGTTTAGTTTTACTTCTCGCCTAAAAGCAGTTGTTAACTTGTAGTGGTATAATTTTAACACAGAAATTATGTTGGCTTCCTGAAATAAGTTTTTAGTATTACCGTTACGTACCTGTCAATAGGTCCTACGGTTCTAGAGCCAATGAAATGCGCCAAAATTTATTAAAACCAAATTTACTTTATGCTAAAGATAAGTAGATACAAATAATTCAGCTTGCAGAGCTTGAACACCAATCACACCGCATATCCAAGCGAAAAATCCCGTTACCCGAAACCGAAACACGGCAGCTATATTGAACAAAGATGGCCGCACGCGGTTGAGTTCACCGTTCTTTGCCCATACGTTGTGTTCGAAGGTTCGTGCGTAAGAGAAGTGCGTCACGGAGGTGGTGTTTGACGCGCTTCCGGGACGCTGTCGTTTGGTTGTCGGCTCTCGGACCCGTACGGCCGGTGCTGCATGCTGGAAGGCAGCAGGCGTGCACTGCTGGAGCCCTCGCGGGGCGCTCCGGGCCCCCACTAGCCATGGGCATGGCAGTCAAGCTTAAAGGCCCCATCCGGGTGGGATTCTACGACATCGAGCGCACCATCGGCAAGGGCAACTTCGCCGTCGTCAAGTTGGCCAGACATCGCATCACCAAGACCGAGGTTAGCATCAGTCTCGGTTGTTGGGAAACCTTCGTGCTAACGCGTCTAGAGGCTTCTTTGTGGCCACAGCTTCCTCCGGTGATCACCTGCGGACAGCAGAAGTCCTGCGTAATCGTAGCGTCCCGCGCGCGAGACGCGAGCATCGGTGATCATTCCGTGCGTGCTGGTCCGCGCGATCATTTCTGGAGCCGCCTTCGCACCTTCCCTTCCCGTCTGATATTACTGCCCTATGAAGCAATCACTAAAGCATTTTTAATCACCAAGCCCGCGCTGCTTCGTTGTGCAGTGATTTGGTGGTATGTTGTGAGACGCTGGGAAAATAATATGCGCGCGCGGAAACCGGCAAATAGTGTCGCCAGCTTCAGCCTTCGGCGTCGGCACTGTGCCCGGTAGTGCCGAAGAATACTCGATCACTGATTTTGAGCTGGTTCGCTGTTTCCTTGTTGATCTTTAAATGGAGAGCGCAGTGTGAACAGTAATTCATATAGGCAGCGGACTCGCGCGTTGGCGCAACGGCAGTTCGTGCCACGGCGAGCGCACGAAAGGGGAAAGGGGCGAAAAAAGAAAGTAGATGAGCCAACGCATCGTCGCTTGCTCCGCCACATTTTCTTTTCTCTTCTTGTCATTATTTTTTAATAATGATTTTGCTGTTTTTCGGTACTTCGTCCGTGTTCTTGCGTTCGGCATTTGTCTTGCACGGTCTCGAATTTATTGCAACTCTCAGAATAAATTTGTGTAAAACTATCTCGGCTCCAGAGACTTGTATTTGATACCTGGACAGGTTATCGCGGACCTCACTAGTCTCCGAAGACATTGTAGAGGTGTCACATCTATTCTGGTTAACTAATCTGAGATACATGCAGGTCGCCATCAAGATTATTGACAAGACGCAATTGGATGCAGCCAGCCTGGAGAAGGTGTTCCGTGAGGTGCGCATCATGAAGATGCTCAGCCACCCGCACATTGTGAAGCTGTATCAGGTAGGTTGTGCAGGTAGACTGCTTTTTCATCTGTCGCGAAACTTGGAACTGGTGTCATGATAATAGCTTGTATGTTCATTCATTGATATAGCTGCACAGCCTTCATTTTTTCATGGTTGCTCTTTGCTTTATGATATAGATACACATATGTTCATTCATGCACACATTTCAGGGTCATGTCAAAGCGAAAATCCCAATGCCCCCCCCCCCCCCCCCCCTCTTCCTTGCCAATATAAAAAAAAAAAAATTCTGGGGTTTTATATGCCAAAATGTTGATCTGATTATTAGGTGTGCTGTAGTCAGACTCCAGATTAATTTTGACCCTCTGGGCTTCTTTAACGTGCACGTAAGCCCAATGCCCCAACTATCCATTAAATTCTTCCTCTTCCATCATGTACATCAACACATCTCTTTCAAGAAAAAGACTACACACATCACAGCTGTTGACTATTGAAGTGTTATAAAAAGTTTGGTACATTTCTTGAATGGTAATGATGTTTATCACATGCTGTGACTTACTCAAGCATTGCAATAATTTATGCTTTATATGATAACTATGTTCGTTTGGTGGCACATCTCTGGAAAAAGTGCAGTGTTCGGTACCACATACAGGAATGATCGAAAGAACTGTCTCTACAGATGGTGCCTTAATATTTTACCACCGATAGCCAGTACCAGTAGGCTCACTCTTATTACATACTGATAACTTAATGGAAAACCTTGTGACATCTTGAAGCCTTGCAAAAAACTTGAAAAAGTACACATGCTATGTGGACTGTTTGTTGATTACACAGCTAAGGATATGTCCGTAGCACTTTTGTGTTAACGAAAGTGCAATGCTTGTTGCCATCACAAGGGCCCACTTACAGAAAATATTTCCTGCGATTGTCCTCTGTTCAGAAACTGTGCTGGCAAAGGTTTATTCTGTGGAAAAAAAAAAAAAGAAGCCTAATTTGTAATTTGTCTTACAACTGTGCTTTTTCAGTCAAAAGGTTTGGTCCTCATAATGAAACTTTCACCATTCTAGCTGACACAGTTAGTGACACCCCCACATATCAAATTTTTGATGAAAAATATGCTTTGTATACCAGCTACAGTCAAACGCCTCTACAATTAAATGACCTCTATAACAAAGGATTAATTATGTCTCAGCCAAATTTTTCTCTTTTATATGTATTGTGAACACCTCTACAATGAATTTGCCTGTACAAAGAACGAATTCAGGCGTTCACACGCTGCTTGTTGTATTGCAGCAGCAAGTGCGAAGGTTGGCAAGTATGTCGCAGTTGATGGCGACAAGATGATGTAATGGTAACCGACAACAGACATATTCAAAGCCATCTAGGGTGAAGAGAGTGCGAATGTCAATGAAGGCAACATTGATGAAGAGTTTGAAAACGAAACAAGAATTTTGACAGGAAGGGAGGCGATCGCGACATTCAACGCTCCCGCATTCTGCCATAACACATGCTGCAAACCTCGGTGCAGTAAGGTTGCCGGCAGTCACACATTTCAAAGTGCAGACAAAAAAAAAAACTTTTTTCACGAAGTCGCTCTTAAATTCATGTTAAATAAGCTTTTCTCTTGTTGAATGTGCTTCGCCTGTTCTATTGTGAGTGGTACGTGCGCAATCTTTACCAACGAAGTGACCTGTATAGCAGCGGATTTTAGAGAACCCAAGTACTTTCTTGTAAAAGCAATTGACTTTATATACAGCAGCAAAGACTGTCATTTTACATTCTCTAGAAGGCTTTTAACGCAACAGCGTTAAGGGCCCTGTGTCACAGAAAATCCGGCATCGGTGGCCAAGAAAATTATCCCGAACCACCCCGACCATGCAGGCTCTCTGCGTGGCGCAGGAGAGCTGGTGAATTGAATTTCTCAAAGTAAAATGCGTCAGAAAAATCGTCAAGTATGATATGACTTAACCACAACCTACAGGTATGATAGCGTCAGATTATAATTTGAATATACGAGAAAACATAATTCTGTTATGGTGGAAACTCAAACACAAGCCCCTTTTCCGGCATTTCTACTATTCATACAGCGGCGCGCCCTAGTCAGTGTTCCTTGCAAAAACACCATCCAGATGGCGCTCGCCTCCTTGGCAGCGGCACGCCGAGGCGAAGGTGCAGAAAAAAGAAAGGTGCAGTTGCTGGGAAGCCTGACGAACAGTCAGGGATCTTTGAATGCTGTCGCATTCCACTCTTAAAGGCGAAGCTCAAGCGTCCTCCAAATTTTCTGTAGGCTAAATACACATTCATTAAATTTTATGATTTTTCTAAGGTTAGACTGGCTGAACTAGACTAGAACAATGTAGAAGTGGCCTTCCGAATCCTCAGAAAGTCTGAGTTGCCCCTGATGAGTGATAATTCTGTAGTGGATGACTGGCTTTTTTCAGGTGATGGAGACAAAGAATATGCTGTACCTGGTATCGGAGTATGCCAGCCAAGGCGAGGTTTTTGGTAAGTGTTGTCTTGTAACTGCAATCTAGCAATAGTTCCCATGCACTGCCCCTAGCATACCATGAATTACTGCACACACCGAGACAAAGACAGAAAAAGATGAAAACAAGCACTGACTTTCAAATTCATTGCCTCACACCTCTTAACCTTGTTGCCTCTCAAACCTTGTTGTAGTTCATCTCTAGGTTTTTAGGCCCTCACAACTCTGCTTTTGCACTCATTGTTACTTGTCACCCTGATAGCCGTCACTATATGTCATGCTTGTGTACTTTCGTACTGCATCCATGTGAGGCAACTGCCTCCAGAAGTCGGGAGTCAGTGCTTGTCTTTGTCTTCGACACACTGTCTCGGCATCTCATAAATGGCTGAGTTTTTTTAACATGTTCACTGCAGCATTGGTCACTGGAGAGTCATGGTAGTTCATCAGACGAAAAAGTTGTTGCCCTGATCAATAATGCCCAAAGACAAAGCTGTGTCGCATTGAAGTGTGCAGACTGAGCACATCAATTATCAGTGCTCATGGTTGCAGAAGTAATTGCTGTTCTCCTCACTACCTCCAAGTATAAATTGTGCACTCAATTAACATCCAGGGTTGACTGCTCTGTCTACACTCGATCGAGTTGTTTGCTTCTTTTGGCCAAACCACGGCTGATACATGGTGTCAGAAGGGGTATATGGACCCACATGCACATACATCAACGCAGAATGTGGGAGCCCGATACAAACATCCCTTATCGAAATGTTGGCTCTGGCAAGATCGCTCAATTGACCACTGTTCATTGTTGGTAGGTCATGATGCACAGGAATAGAAACCTCGAAAAGTGCTACCATTGTAAATGTGTTAAACGGAACTTGCATTTGCGGTACTCCTGTGTAAACACATGACTGCTCCATCACTTTTTGTTAGAATAAATGCCATGCGAATTGAGATTAGTTGTGTCACTGTCAACCATGAAAATGGAATTGTGTGCACTTCTTAATTATGCTCTAAATTACGGGTATTCATTATCCAGATTACAGTCGGCATTGCAGATGTTACACATAGAGTGGGCACATTTTTGTGCTAAAATATTACAAAGCAGGGAAGGCTTCCTGCAAATGTTTAAGCTTGTACATTGTGTGTTTGGGCACTTTTGGTCCATACAAACTTCAGCTTAGTGGGTGTGATGCAGCACAATCCCTATGATTTGCATGCTTGGCCAATATACAGGAGAGCAACAAACTGCCCAGCAAATAAATAATTCAATTCAAAGATTACATAGTAACGTTTATGACAAGAATAGTGCTTTTATGCTGTACAGAATATCTAAGTGTTCAATAAAAGTATGTTACTGGAGTATTATTCTTTGTGCCACCCTCCCCTCGAGTCCGTCTCAAAAGCCACATTGGCAAAAAGTGCACACATGATCTCATAGTAATAGTGACATCGATTTTTCCTTTTGTTATGGGCTTGTTGTCTTAAAGGGGTCCTGAACGACCCCTCGGGCTTGGTTAAAAAAACACAGTCCACCGATAGCATACGCTGCTATTCGCGGACTGTGAACGTCTCAGTCAAATGGTGCACTTGTGTGCAGCGCGTGGAGCTTGCAAGCGAGATGCAAAGTCACCTTTTCTTTAAGTGCTTTCTTTTCAATAGAAGCCTGCTCCTTACTCTTTTCTGGACGCTTTATTTCGTAATATAGCAGATTCCCATACACGGCTTCTATGGGCCAATAGGTGACATCAATCAAGAAGGGTGTTTGGATCAGTGCGCTTCTTCCTACGGATACTGTGTATATTTATTGACGCAGTTTAATAAACAGGCTGGATTCAGCGAGAATCCACTTTCGAATTTCAATAATAATTACGTAGTTCCAGAAGGAGCCAACTATCGCCTGCTCACGCTCATTCGCGGCCACCCATGTAGGAATTAAACTTTGGCCGCCCTGCTTATCGGTGTCGTACCATCGAGTCTCGCTAATTTTGACCAGTTTTGGAACACTCAACCAGCCTTGAACCACGAAAACGCAAAGTTAGACCACATGCATACTCCCCAATGTGTGCTCAGTCCTGGCCGCTTCTCGTTAAATGCCTTGGCAGACTTCGCTTTGTGTTGAGTTTTTGATAGCACTTCAAAATGAGCAAATTGGTTATGGCTACTTTCCATTGGTCGAGCTGGTGCAAGACAAAGCCAGTCTGCACCATGTATATGCCAGACTGGAGCATATAAGCGCGAGCGCACATTCAAGCCCTGTTGTGCACAAAGCAAATGCTGCGCATACGCACTACATTTGTATGGAGCTGTGGTCTGCTATGTAGCATAGATGCTGCAGTTGCCGCGGAGTGCCTCGACAAGTTCGCTGGCTGAGCGCACCGCAGCTCGCTAAGGACAACCGCGTTTGGCGCGTCGTAGGCACCAAAAACGGAAGTACTGGTGTCTACGTGAATATCCAAAATTAAATTTGAACTGCGCGCTACGATGACGTTCAGCAAGCGGAGCGTTGTGGGTACGCCCTGCTCTGCCGTAGCCTTCACAGTGCAAGTCATTGAAGAAGAAGCAGAAGCACTGCATAGAGTTGTTTGATTGCCAATAACTCCACTTCTGCTGGATGCATTGAAGTACTTTTTTGTGGCAAAGTATTTCTCAAATAGTCATAGCATTTCTCGACTTCAATTAAAAGTGGTCCAGTGCCCCTTTAATTTTGTTTCACCTGCAGTCACTACTTTGCACATTTTCACAGTCAATGCATTGAACTTGACTTTTTTTTTTTTTTTTTCAAATACATGCAAGAGAAGCAAAAGTATACTTTTGAAGGCAACTGGTATTGCCAGTGAAATCCTCTTCTTTCCCTCCTCCTCACATTCTTTTGTTGCCATTGCCAGTAAAAGCCACATTAAATATAAGAATAAAAGAGGCCTAGCAGGAACCTTTCCTCACCATTGAGAAAAAGGTTTAATGCTGCTTCGGCTCATCATTATCTCACTGGTTGGACTGCAATTTCGCTTAGTCCCATAAATTCATTGCACATTTCTAGCACCAGTTCTTTACTCTGTAAAAAACGACTGACTTTAAAATCTTAGACCTGTTTTAAAAACTCATGGTGAAAAATATATATTTTTTAAATGTGTGTCAAAAGGTATGTGCTCTCTTGTCCCCCCTTGTTTACCAATGTGCTCTTTACCAGTGTACCAAAGTGTGCATTTGTTACCTAAGAAGTTCCATTGGCTTTGTGGAAAACTACGATTTTAAAGTCAATGTAGAGCTGCTGTCAGTATTAACCTGAACGATGAATACACATCTATAGCAGCCTAATTTTAGCAAGGAAGGAAGGAACAAACATCGAACATGGAAGGAAGGTGCATTGAAGACCAACTGGGCCACTTAAAAATTTCTGGCCATGTAGAAAGCCTACTTTCAGATAGTTGTAGACATTAAGAGCAGTCACCATGAAAAATTTTATGTTTGAAATACGAGTTGATGTGTCGCGATAAACTTGCAAAACTTCGTGTTTTAGATAATGACCCTGAAAAAAATGTCACTGTTACCACTCGCCAAAACTGACGCACAACCCAAAACTTTGCAATTCAGTGCAGCTCGTCGGCATGACCTGCATTATTAGGTGGCACAGCAAAAAATTCTTGGGTGACATAGCTGGGATTTACATTAGCCACCGGGCACAGGCATTATCTACTTAGGTACTACTCATAGGCAGCTATTAAGAAAATTAGACAGTTACCAGCCCCATAGCTTTGTCAACATTCCTCCAATAGCAGTACTTATATATAACCAATTTAGCCAATGCGGGATTTCATTGCAGTTGGCCTTTAAAAGCTAGCACATTCAAAGTGCCCCAACCAGAAATGTTAAGCACCCACTGCAAGAGGACGAAAAATGCACTGGAGGCATCTTTGGGTTAAATATAAGTGTGACTGTAGGTTGCCACTCTTTAAAAAGCACTCGAGTTTGTATCCCTTGTGCATTTTAAGTAAACAGTAGGCAGAAACACAACTTTTTCGTTGACGTACTTGGCAGAAAAAAAGGAATAAGTGCAAAGTGTTTGTGCTTTTATTATATGCAAGTTGTTTTCTTCAAGTAGGGAAGACCAAAGCATGCCTGTTCACATTCTATGCAGAGTTCATCTCGCGGCATGGTCGTATGCCTGAACCAATGGCGCGGCGGAAATTCTGGCAGGTTCTGCTGGCAGTTGAGTATTGTCACAGCCAGCACGTCGTCCATCGGGATCTTAAGGTGAGCCTCAAATTGGGAATATCAGTGTTCTGTGTTATCTGCCGTTTCCGCACGGAACCAAGACCTTTAGTTTACTCTTGCAACTTTTATGAAAATTTGCACAAGGTGTTGCAGCTGTATAAAGTGCAGCCATTGAAAAAGTGCCTTTGCCCCTTTGGGTAACCAGAGGGAATGCTTTATAGTTAAGCAATACCGACACTTATATTCCAAGTTGTAGAAGCTGTATGACTTGTAAAAGTATGACATTTAACAAGTAGGAAGGTTTGCAAACACTTCAAGATATATTACTTTTATACTAAAAGTTTCTTTCAAAATGCCTGATCTGGCATCATCGACATCATTGTGATGTCACGTCACAGAGCAAAGTATTCTGACTTTGTGTTAGTCGTAAGGGTAGCAAGAAGTTGATTTGGTTCATCTTGAATGTAACTTGAAGCAGTGCGAAGAGACGAGGACAGGAACAAGAAAACAACCACGACAGGACGAGCCCTGGCTGCCAATAGAAGTATATTCAAGAAAGCACGAGCCATTTATGATCTCTGAAAACCAGAACAAGAACATCAGTCGAATTACAACAAGAATCTGTCAACACCACAAAAAACAATATAAGTGCATCAATGCGCTTAGCCTATGAAATTTAGAGATGTTTTAGAGCACAGCTCTTAGGCGCCCGTTCCTGCGTTGAGCGTCGGTGTAACTGAGCACAGCGAAGGGTGAAAGAGCGAACGCAGATCACAGCGGGGGATGAGAGACAGCAATAGCGAAGAGAGCGTGAGGAGGAAAGCGGAGGAGGAGAGTATGACGAAAAAATGAGGAAAGTGGAGTTCTGGCGGCGACCAGACATGCGGCGAACGTGTCCAATGATACCATATAGAAACAAGGCGCTCGCATGGGCTTCGGGCCCACTGCGCATGCGCTACTACGCCTGTGTTGCCACCACTAGAGAATGCGCTCTGCACGAGCCACACATTCCAGTTTTCACAATTTCTTTCTGAGCAATGAGCCACGCAACTGATGGAAATGCTTCGTCTATCGCTGCCGCTAAACGAGCTGCCCGAGCAAAGGCTCAGCGCCGCTACCAAGATGATCCTGTCAATCAGAATAAAATTCTTTGCTACAGTATATCGCGAATTCAAAACACCTAAATAGCTGCACTCAAAATTCGCACTAGGGAGTATCGTAATCGTCAGTGAATTTTTAGAGCGCAGCTCCTAGGTGCCCGTTCCTCTATGAGTGCGGCGTCCCTTAGCAGAACCGAGCGAACGAGCACAGCGAAGGATGAAAGATCGAATGCAGAGCGCAGCTGGAGAAGAAAGCGGAAGAGGAGAGTATGGCGAAAGGGTGAGGAGGAAAGCAGAGTGCTGGCGGCGACTAGGCATGCGAAGAGTGCGTCCACCGATACCATATATGGAAACAAAGCGCTGGCGTGGGCTTCGGACCCACTGCACATGTGCTACTTTGCCTGTGCTGCCACTGCTAGAGAATGCGCTCTGCTTGAGCGATGCGTTCCCGTGTTCATGCTTTATTTCTGAACATTCAGCGACGCAACCGGTGGAAATGCTTCGTCTGCCGCTGCTGCTAAACGAGCTGCCCAAGCAGAGGTTCAGCGCCGCCGCTGAGATGACCCTGTCGTTCAGAATCAAATTCTTTGCCACAATATATAGCGAATTCCGAGAAAGTGTAAGAGTGGGGTTGAAGATTAATATGCAGAAGACAAAGATAATGTTCAATAGCCTGGCAAGGGAACAAGAATTCAGGATCGCCAGTCAGCCTCTAGAGTCTAAAGGAGTACGGTTTTCTAGGTCAATTACTCACAGGGGACCCTAATCACAAGAAAGAAATTTACAGAAGAATAAAATTGGGTTGGAGTGCATACGGCCGGCATTGCCAAATCCTGACTGGGAGCTTACCACTGTCATTGAAAATAAAAGTGTACAATCATTTCATTCTACCAGTGCTAACATATGGGGCAAAAACTTGGAGGTTAACAAAGAATCTTGAGAACAAGTTAAAGACCCCACAAAGAGCGATGGAACGAAAAATGTAGGCTTAACCTTAAGAGACAGGAAGAGAGCGGTGTGGATCAGAGAGCAAACTGGCATAGCCAATATTCTAGCTGACATTAAGAGAAAGAAATGGAGCTGGGCAGGCCATGTAATGCGTAGGATGGATAACTGGTGGGCCATAAGAGTTACAGAATGGATACCAAGAAAAGGGAAGTGCAGTCGAGGATGGCAGAAAACTAGGTGGGGTAATGAAGTTAGTAAATTTGCAGGCGCATGGTTGGAATCGGCTAGTGCAAGAGAGGGGTAATTGGATATCGCAGGGAGAGGCGTTCGTCCTGGGAGAGGTGTTCGTCCTGCAGTGGACATAAATATAGGCTGATGATGATAGCGAATTCATAACACCTAAACAGCTGTGCTCAAAATTTGCATTAGGTAGTATTGTAATCATCGGCGAATTTTTTTCTCGATAAGCACCTGTACCTGCAGTGCCCCTGTGCACATGCCTGTTGATCATGATTGTTCATTTAATTTCAACAGATTATAAATGGCCGGTGCTTTCTCAAGTAAACTTTAGTGGGCAGTCAGTGCTCGTCCTGTCGGGGTTGTTTTCTTGTTCCTGCCCTCGTCCCTTCGCTCTGCTTCAAGTTATATTCGGCAAGGGTAAGTATGATCAAGTGGCTCATAAAAAAATTGTGTTGCGCGTGTCTCTCCTAGCCGTGCCCACGTGTTGTCAGTTGCAGTGAATGTATAAACTGAGCGAGCATACATCTCCAGCCACCAAAACCAAAACTGGTTCATTGGAACAAGTACTGTAATTATTTACTGTGCTATGATGCTTGCACTAATTTTTCTAGAGTTAGAGGGGTTGGACATTCATTTACTGCAAAAATAAAAGTCCAATAAGGGAAAACTGTGATATCGGTATCTCTTGTAGCCGGGGGTGGGTGTGATGCCAAAGCATGCCTATTTCTCCACAAATCATAATACGTAATATGGGAACACCCTTCTGAGAGAGAGAGAAAAGTCATAAGGGGAAAGGCAGGGAGGTTAACCGGGCTGAGCCCGGTATGCTACCCTGCACTGGCGAAGGGGCAGAAGGGATTGAAAGAGGAGAAGGAAGAGAGAAGTTCACAGTTCATACCTTGCACATTTACAGACAAGCGTTCATCACTGAGTTTCGTCACAGGCGGTCATACAGGCTTGTGTACTTCAAAAAACGCAGCAGCGCCTTTGTAGCCCTGTACATAGAAGACGCACGAGGCCACGGGCCCAAGATCTTCTCCTCCATAAAAGGCCTGTCGTCTAAGTGCCCCAAAGCAGTCCAAAGGGCAATCCTCTCTTCTTCGTATCTAGGGCAGTCACATAAGAGATGTCTGGTGGTTTCCGCAACACCACATGTGCTGCAGTTGGCACTGTGCGCCATTCCAATTAGGAATGAATAGGAGTTCGTAAAAGAAACTCCTAATCGCAGGCGGTTTCTTCATGTCGTTTAAAACCGGGTAAAAGTTGTAATTGCATCTGTGGGTCCTGAGAATGATAAATAAGTAACTGGCAGGGTGTACACACTCCCCAAAATAAAATCCTGGTTGTAGTACTGGTCATGTTTTATAGCCTGTTGTACACATTGACAGGGTTGCCACAGGGGAGAAAGGATACCTTGGGAATGGCTGTGAGATTGCTCAACAAAGACAGACATACAATAACTCCCATTGAGGTATATACGGGGGTTCTTCAATAAAGACTGAGACTGATGCTCCGAGTTCTTTATTTCCGAAACTTATTCATTGGCACTTTTATCTCCTTCTATGTGCTCCCCCAGTAAGTGAAATGACATATTGCACCGTTTCTATTAAGCCTAGGTAACATGAGTGCAGCCATCTTTTGCCACCTTTTTGAAGATCACCTCCAACGTCCTAACTATGCCTTGTTCCATGTTAAACAATTTCCTTTTTTACCGTTACTCAAAGCATCATAACAATTCCCTTATTTATTCTGCAGTCCAGATGCAGCACTCTTCGACTTCTTTATGTACCTCACGGTAATAAAGGACCTTGCTTTGACATGGAACAAGGTACAGTTAAGACATTGGAGGTGATTTTTAGGAAGGTGGCAAAAAATGGCTTTACTCATGTTATCTAGGCTTGGTAGAAATGGTAGGACGCATGCATTTCTATTACTGGGGAGCCTATAGAAAGGCATAAAAATGCTGCTGAATAATTTCCTGAAATGAACATTTCAGAGCATCAGTCTCCATTTTTATTGAACAACCCTTGTATTAAACACCTATATCCTCAACCTTGTATATATGCTGGTGAATATCTTACAAGGTACTGTCATGAAATTTTTGATTTATCATATTTTACCACAACTGAAACTCTATTTATCATACAGTTTCAGTTCTGGTAACCAGGAAGTGGGTGCATCATGACGTCACAATACACAGACACGTTACATTTATTTGATTGCTGAAGCTACCACAAGCCAGCACACCTGTTCTTTTGAACATCATACCTAGCCTTATTGGTACTCAATGCCGGTAAACATTGCTCTGTGTCATGAAGTCATGATAATGTACATGACACCAGGTGTGGTATTGCAACATGACTTTGGTATCGAATTAAAATATCTCATAAGTGTTTCTTAAGCTTAATAATTGATAAATGTGATCCTTTTACTTGCGAGAAGTGGGTGCTCAAGCTTCAACAACATTGAAAATATCCTTTGAACAATGCTGCCCAAGTAACCGCTTACTCTTGTAAGGAAGAAAGGCGATGAAAGTGTTAAAAAGTGAAAAGGAAGAGGCAGCATGCCTTCTGAGTGCTATATATGAGCTATGAGCTGCATGTTCAGAGGTTGCATATGGCTCAAACATTAATGACAGCATATCCAGAAGCTACGGAAGCTTATTTACAAGTTTAGAAAGTGTAGGGCTCCAATAAAAAAAATGTTGCAGTTTCACCCGAAAGGCAAAGCATCAATTGCGATAGCAAACTATTAGAGAGCTATTCGGAGTAGGGATAGTAGTTTTATCGGCTGCATCAACTTGGACACATTTGCTTACTAACTCAATTAACAAGCGTGGTGTCAGCGCGCACAAGCAAACATGAATGGATTACACTCAATGACCGCAGACAACCACTGTCAAAACGCTGGCAGCAAGCGCAGCCGCCGCAGCGAGTGAAGGTTCGTGCGGTCTATCGCTTCAACAGAAACTGAGCGGTGAACGCACAGCGCATACAAAGGTCAGAGCCGTGTGGAGATAAGAGACGGTGCGGTCGACTGCCGCTGCCGGGCAAAGTACAAGTGCAGTTGTTGGCAGAGTAGAAACTGCCCCCCCCTCCCTCCTGCGCTGCCTTGCCTCTTTCCTCCTTTCACGTGGGAGATTGAGTGGCCAGTTCCCCTTGCACCCGGTTGCAAGATGCGCATTTAGTGCCGCAGCACAGCGTCACCCGGCCTCCCTTCCTCCCATACCCCCACGGCTTTTCGCGCGACGGAAGTCGCGTTTGCTTTCCACCGTGCGTTCGCTCTCCGTGATAGCGCGCTTTCACTTGCGCATACGGCGCACGGCGACGATTTTATTGCCTTTGGAATTTATACGGAACCTCACGGAGACGACGACGGCGATGTCCGAAATCTGCTTGAAGTGTCCATATAATTGCTATTGCAATAAAAAGTCACAGTTCTGCCTGAAAGATGAGGCATTGATTGCGATAACAAATTAGTGGACAGCTATACGAAGTAAGGATAGTAGTTTTATCGGGCGTATAAACTTGTAAACATAGGCATACTAACTAAATGAACATGCATGGTGTCACGTGCGCACAAGCAAACGTGAACATATCTCACTCAATGACTGCAAAAACTCGCTGTCAAAACGCTGGAGTAAGGAAGCACTGCAGCAGCAGTGAGTGAATTGACCTTCGTGCTGTGTCTCGGCGAAAGCATAGCGCGAGGTGGACTATGTCCCCAATGCAGACGACTTTCAAGATACAGTGGCCCGCGGCGGCGCACACCCGCAGTATAACGCACTCCCCACTCCCTCCCCTCCCCCCGGAGCATTGCGGCAGAGTAGAAACCCCCTCCCTCCCCCCCCCTTACTACCCTCCCCCCAGGGGCTGTATTCTGAAACGTTCGCCTAGGCGAAATTTCTTTTTTCGCTTTCAGGCGTGCGCCGATTGGCTGTTTTAGCAAAATTGGATGAGCTGATTGGGTGGTTGAGCCCGACATCATTCAATTTTGCTCAACCAGCCATCAGCGCACACGCTGATTTTGCCTAGGCGAACGTTTCAGAATACGGCCCCAGTGCATTGTGCGCGACGGAAAACGGCACGCTTCCTTCCAACTTCCCTCCCTTGCATGCGTGAGATTGAGCCGCGATCACTGGCTCACCCTCGCACACTTTCACTAGCTCATTTGGCATGCGGCGACGATTTTATTACCCTTGGTCTTTATACAGAACCTCACGGCAACGGCAGAAATGCTTCTGCAGCGTCCATATAATTGCTATCGCAATAAAATAATCAGCTAGACAATACCAGCACGCTCTTTCATTCATTTATTACTTTACATGATGTTTAACCATATAACCAGAAAGAAATGTTAACTTACCATGTAACCTCAACTGCAAAAATTCCCAGAGCACAGGAGCTAAAAAAAAAAAAAAATTGTGGCAGCTTATGCATTGATTTTAAAATTCTTCAGTCCAATGCATACTTCTTTAAGTCATATTGCACACCTGAATCCCAGGCTAAGTAGTGAAGCTCAAGGGTATTCAGATTTTTCATAGTTTCTGTGCCTAGAAACCTTTTGTAAGTTGGTGCAAGGGTGTGATAAAAGCACCTGCGCGTATTAACTGAGTGCAGTGCTCTTAAGAAACGTGGAGGAGTTATTGGTGTTCGGAATATTGTGCTCTTTAGTGTAGTGTCTAATAAAGGCTCGCTTTCGTTGCAGGCAGAAAACTTGTTGCTTGACTCACACATGAATGTCAAGCTGGCCGGTAAGACATGGCAACTGCCGCTCTTATTTGCTCTTGGGCTGTTGCAGTATGCTGCGAGCACTGAATTTGTCTGTCATAACAGCACTGCTGATGACACTTATAGGACAACTGCGATTAAATTTTCAGTTATGTATAAAGCCCGGTCTCATATAGCGTATATGCAGAGCAGCCTCCATGAAAAATTTTGTGTTGTAAATGCTTCGCAACAAAATTGCTAAAATAGGCATTTTCCATACTGGAACTGAAAAAACAAAGCGCCATTTTCACACACCAAAAATGAGAACTAGTGTTGCTCTTTGGTGTCACCTCCCAGATAAAGCGGTGCCCATGTTGCACTGAAAATCTCAGAGCCAATGTGCTGGGATTAGCGTAACAGATGCTAACCGCCAAGTGCCCACGTCATCTGCTTAGGTGCTGTGTAAAGGCTGTTAACAAGAAAATTAATTAAGACCTATGCAGCTTTGCCATGATTGCTTCAATGGTATAGTGTAGTACTCGCTTATAACTAATTTAGCCAAAACAAAATTTATTTGCAGTTGGCCTTTGAGGGTTGTTAAATTGACCCACTGAGATGACTGAGCAGCTGTCACATTCTAGTGCCGAGTTTTACTTAATCGTTCTGTCAGCCGTTGGTGCTGCACACATTTCAAAGGAGGCTGAAAGGTAAAATGCTGTGTTGCGAAAAAGTATAGAACTGAAAGTTGGCCTCATATACTGAGTTCATTGAACTTACTTTTCTGCATAGGGTGTAATCTAGCGCCCACAGAATTTTTTAGACAACTTCATTCATCTTGAATCTTCGTTCAAGTGAGGATTGTTAAGGTTGTGTTTTCCTGAAATAAGCGTAAGCAAAAAAGGAAGAAAAAAAATTGAACAAGCTGGCAGCAGCCATCAGAAGGACTCGCAGGAAACAGGAACTGTGCCACAAAAAGCCGTGTAAGGCCTGTCTTTCATTTCTGCTGTCTGTCTGTTTACAGATGTTCATGTTAACAAGGGAATTTAACATTTGAACAATAATTTGAGCATCCTGCGTTTTATAGAACATAAAGATGTGACACAATATTGTCACGTCACACTCTAGAAAAACAGCCGACCTTTAGTTGATAAGGATGTTGCGTCGGAGTCTAACCGTGAACACTGCACTAGAGAAAAAAACCAAGCTCCGGCGCATGGATTGAAGCATCTTTGTGTGCTTCTTTACTAGCGTCCGTTAAAACAGGTGCCAGCACGTGGACAGAAGTGTCTTCGTCTTCTTTCTAATTAGGTGGTGCCTTTTACAGAGTGTGACAATATCAGCTGTTGTATGGGGACATGCGCTTACTGATGCCTACCAACCTATTAGTCGTGCCAGTATCAGCTGGTTATAAGGTAAATGACAATGGTGTCTGTTCTGTGCATTTCGTCTAGAGCTGTGGGTGATGAAGGGTCGCATGGTTATTCAGTAATTGGATATTTGTATGTTACGAGTTTGGAACTGAGAAGTGTCGTGTCAATAACACGCTTCGCTTAGGGATGGTCGTAGTGCAGGGGGTGCTGCCTCAGAGGTTGAGGCACGAAGCTGCAAGCACTGGCTTTCTACATGTAGGTGGGGGTGAAGAAGACGCAGCCACCACAACGGCATGCAATGAACACTTTTGTATTTTTCACCTCTTTTGATAGGCCCCCAGTTTCCTTGGGACCGTTTGCCCCACTGTCATCTGTTGAAGTGTCTATGTGGCACTTGTTTGGGGTTGCAGTGTGTGTTGCTAAAAGGCACTATGAGCTGAAATCGCTGGGGAAGTTGATTAGCATAAGCTCTTGTTTTGTTTTAACTGACCTTGCGAGGAAGCAACTTTGTCCAGCTCTTTGTTCAGTCTTACTGGGGATTCAGTACTAATTTTTCCATATTAAAGATTGCCCTCCTCTCATTCTGAGACAGTACTGTGTAGAAGGTACAGGTACAGTCATGTCACCTGAGACCCGTTGCTGCGCAGATTTCGGCTTCAGCAACTTCTACTCACCGACGGGCTACCTGACGACGTGGTGTGGCAGTCCACCATATGCGGCTCCCGAGGTCTTTGAGGGAAAACGATATGTGGGCCCCGAGGTTGATGTCTGGGTAAGGACTCATCATGTGTGCAATGAAGCAAGCTTCATGTTTCTTTTAATGACACTGGCTTAAACACTGCTCCATTTTCTTTTTGCTGCTCCAACTTACCGAGAGCAATACACAGCAAGTGTTAGTGTCCATCACTGCTGCACACTGCTGATTGTGCTAGCCATTTTATGCTTAGACATGTGCTATGAGTGATAAGAGAACAAGGAGTGACAGATCAGCCCCTTAACTGCCAATGACAAATTACCCCG
Organism: Dermacentor silvarum; assembly: GCF_013339745.2. Taxonomy (NCBI): domain Eukaryota; kingdom Metazoa; phylum Arthropoda; class Arachnida; order Ixodida; family Ixodidae; genus Dermacentor; species Dermacentor silvarum. The sequence continues at coordinate 178,462,915 of NC_051159.1, read as the reverse complement.
TGAACTTCTTGCAATTCTTGCGCATGCGTATATGTAGTTTCTTGTAATTTTGACAAATAAAAAATACACAGTGACTTTTGCTATTTTTTTTCAACAAGACCAGTAAAGACGCAATAGAAATTCCTGGTATGATATTTTTTGGAAAAGAATTGGCGCAAAATATGCAGGCCTCAAAGAAATTTCGCACTTCAAAAAAACTTTGAAATTAATGAGTTAAAGCTCTGACCAACTACTTGTGAATGGTGCTTTTACGACTGTAGGTACAAGCCATCACTCATAATTGTGCAACAGTAGAATCATGTAGCTTCATTTTAATGGTAAATAGAGAGTCTGCGTCAGTGGCGTACTGACGGGGGGGGGGGGGAGGGTCGGGGGTTGTAACCCCCCCCCCCCCTTCCCTGAGGCTGAGTTAACCTTTTGTTTAACCCCTTTTCTTTCCTTGCGCCTTTGAGCACTGTAACTAAGATGTAAGACGCGCAATCATCTGCACACTCGCAAACTTGCGCAAAAAGCAAATTTTTTTTACAATTTCCCGTGAAGAAATTGAAGTTAGTGCTGTTTAGATGGTATTGGCAAACTAAGGCAAACTGTCAACCCCCCCCAGCAGAGATCCTGGGTACACTCCTGGTGTGCGTAAGCACAATTGATAGGCTTTGCCTTTGACAATCTTTGACATGTCAAGGAATGTAGCCAGAGGGTAGTTCATATTACTTGGAGTTCCATGCTGTGTTTGTTGCATGTTGACATGATACATAGTAGTCTGATTAATTTTCATGAGAACCTTGATGGCTGGTAGCAGTTATCGCTATCCTGAATAATTTGTAGCAATTTACCTTTGTGTTACTGGCTACAGTGGCATTGGTGTCCCGCTGAGCATGAAGTTGCAGAGCCAGCCACAGCCATTTTATTTTGGCCACATTCCGTTGGAGGTGGAATGCAGTTACACTCACGGGTCCCCCTATCAGTACAGGTCATAATTAATCTAGAGCCCTCCACTACAGCATCTCTGATGTGCATCTCTGGCGAAAGTCTATTGCTTCGGGATGTTAAAACCCATTAGTCCACCTAATCAATCCAATGAATGTTGCTCAGAAAAGTCTGTGGAAGGTGCGCATAGGAGGACATTTTACATACCTGCTGGTCACTGATGGTGCTGTGCAGAGCCTGGGTGTGGTGTTGTACGTGCTGGTGTGTGGAGCACTCCCCTTTGACGGCAGCAGCCTGCAGGTGCTGCGCAGTCGCGTGCTGTCCGGGCGTTTCCGCATACCGTTCTTCATGTCTACTGGTGAGTGGCTCATCTTCATTGAATTGTCATTAATCAATTTCATTTTATCAATAATGGTCATTAAATTGTACAGCAACAAGCGCTGTGCAAAATCATAAGCTTCCCGCGCTCAGCCAGCAAGCTCATGAAATGAGGCAAAACCTGTTGCACCGTAACCACACCGAAGGTATATTAGAGTTGGAAGCTGCGGTAGAAAAAGCATGTCACCTTGTTAGCAAAGACGTGGTCAAAAAAATATATTAACAGTCCATTGGCAGTGCACTGCTGGCTTTTGCATCGGCTTTGGCTCACTACCTCTTTCTGCCCCAACCCTGCGGGCAATATTGATAATCAGAATAACCAACCGTAGATAATCGATACAACAAAGTAAGCTTGGCTGTCCCTTAGAACTTCGTTATAGTGAGGTTTTACTGTAAAAAGGAAAAATGGGAAAATGGGTTAGTTGGTGATCTGAACAGTGTGACATGGTTAACCAGACCTTAACAGGTCAGACATAGGCGCAAAAGCACAGGACGACTGAAACTGACCTTTACTTTAGACCAGTATCAGTATTTTTGTAGTTGCATAAGTTGAACTCCGCCACAATGAAATGATGGGGCTCGCAAAAAAATTTAATTTTGCACAAGTTCCTTTTAGTAAATGGTACAAATAACCATGAAACATGTGGTTTTGTGATACAGAAAATAAGTTTCAATTTCGAAAGTATAATCTTGGCTTGCATGCACTTTCTGGCAACCAGCGATGCAACACAAATCATATTCTGTCAGGTGAGCCATCACGATGTTATCAGCATGCACTCAGGCAGAAGTCCAGTTTGTACAAAGGTGCTTATTACTTAAGGTGCTGCTAGAATGGATGCGTGCTCCCTGGTGCCCTGGTACCAAAGCGGACCAAGGTCGCACAGGATCATGCACGAAGAACTCAAGAATACCACGGAAAATGACCTCATTGATCGTCTCGCCAACAAGTACCTCCCGCTGGCCAAAAATGCTAGTGGCACAACCGCCGAAGCATATCGCGGCAAGGCCAACCCAGAGCTAGATCGGGACTTCTCAACCGAAGAGGTACGCACGGCGCTTCGGAACCTAAACAGCAAGTCAGCGCCGGGGCCGGACGGCATAACTAACAAGGCACTTAAAAACCTAGACGACACTTCCATCGAAACCCTCACTGAGGAAATCAACAAAATCTGGAGGAATGGAGCACTACCCGAAGACTGGAAAATGGCCCTCATCGTGCTCATCCCAAAGCCTGGCAAGGCGCCCAACATCAATAACCTCAGACCGATCTCGCTGACGTCTTGCGTCGGCAAGGTAGCCGAGCACGCAGCCCTAAACAGGCTCTCGAAACATCTCGAAGAAAAAGATATCTACCTCGCAACAATGATCGGCTTTAGACCTGGGCTGTCCACCCAAGACGCCATGAAGCTCCTCAAACATGAGATCATTGACGCAGACACGAGAGATGCGAGAGTTATCCTAGGGCTAGATCTCGAAAAGGCCTTCGATAATTTATCGCATGACTACATACTCGACACAATCTCTAACCTCGACCTCGGCACTAGACTCTACGCTTATACAAAATCGTTCCTGAGTGACAGAACGGCCACTCTCCGTCTAGGAGAAATCAAGTCCCAGAAATACAAGCTAGGCAGCAAGGGCACCCCGCAAGGCTCTGTCATCTCTCCGACGCTTTTTAACCTTGCGCTAGCCAGCCTAGGCAAGAGACTGGATCAAATCGAGAACGTCAAATACACCATATACGGAGACGACGTAACGCTCTGGATTCCCGGAGGTAGCCTGGGATCAATTGAGAATGCTCTACAGCAAGCGATCGACACTATTCAGGAATACCTCGCTCCCACGGGTCTGTGATGTTCGCCCGCTAAGTCAGAGCTCCTCATCTTTAACCCATCGAGAAGTGGTCCCAAGCCAAAGAGCGAAATCAGACACACACATGCCATTACTATCAGAACAAAAGACGGAGGAACCATTCCGCATGTCAGCAAAATCAGAGTTCTCGGCATGCTCAGAAAGCGAAGATCGCCACAAAGTCAGATAACACATAACACCATGAATCTCATACGACACTTAGCAAACAGACAACACGGCCTTAAGGAAGAAAATCTCCTCAAGCTCACAAACGCCTTCTCTCTATGCCACTTCACCTACGAGGCTGCCATGCACAGATGGAAGGTAGCGGAGAAGGACAAACTCAATGCGCAACTGAGGAAGCTAGTCAAACTAGCACAGGGAATCCCCAAAAGCACCAGGACAGAGCTCCTGCTGCAACTGGGGGTACACAATACACTTGAAGAAATCGCCGAAGCTCAAGAACGGGCTCAATTGACAACACTCTCTGGAACCAAAGCGGGTAGAGAAATCCTAGCCAAACTAGGTCATGACACCACAGCGATCGAGAATCCATATGAAAGCGTTCCGACGGACACACGCTACTCCTACATGGTTTACCCACTCCCGCGCAACATGAACCCCACGCACCATCAACCCAGAAGGCTGGCACGCAGATCGTTCATCCTGCGCGAAATATGTGATAAGAAGATCCAAGCCTGTTTCGTAGACGTGGCACAGTACCTGTCCAGGCAGGCCTTCGTTGCCACCACGGTCAATAAGCAAGGTCAAATCACAAACGCTCTCACAGTCAAGACCCACAAGTCCGAGATAGCAGAACATGTCGCCATCGCACTTGCGCTCACAGACTCGACCACCACCCACTTCTACAGCGATTCACGCTCGGCCGTCAAAGCCATTCAAAAAGGCGCCATTGTAAAACAAGCGCTACATATAATCAATACATCCGCACCGCTGCAGCATCACACCATCTGCTGGTTCCCGGCACATCTCGGAAAGATCGAGGACGCCCCTCCCAATCTCAACGAGATGGCTCACAGGAGCGCGAGAGACCTAACCCTCCGCGACGCCACCTATTCTGTTTGGGACCATCCCCGCGAGAATCGGGACCCTCCCTCCACATACAACGAGGTCACAAAGCACTTTTATCTAGACCACAGAATATACAGCACACCTCACAATAAGCTCACCAGGCCTCAAGCCATCACCTTCAGATTGCTTCAAACCAACACGTACCCCACGTAGAACAGACTACATCACTACATGCCTGAGCTATACACAACATCATATTGCGAAAATTGCCTTAGAACACTAGACGTACATCACTTGCTCTGGCCGTGTGGTCGAACCCACGCAAACAAGAATCAAGACTCTGCCAGGCTACAAGAAGCACTACGCAGCACGGACCTGGCGGAACAGCTCTGGGCCATCCAGCGAGCCCACGATGCGTCCAGGGAGCAAAAACTCCCGGTCCCAACGTGGGAGTAGCCCGCTCTATGGGGCCTTGCGCCCCGTAGCCCGCAGGGGCTTACAATAAAGTTATCCCATCCCATCCCATCCTGGTGCCTTCTTCACCATCTGATGAAACAAATTGTCGTAAACACTCCTGATGATTTCATTATTGGTTATTTCGACACGGACAGCAACCTGGGAGTCGGCCTCAACGATCACAAGTTTACCAGCTCAGTGATCGCATGCTGATGAATTCCAGGGAAGTCTTAGGCAGAGATGTCTCCAGAATGCCCAAAACGCATGGGACGCTCTTGCTACTAGCTGAACTTGTAAAATATTATAACTCTTGAAGAAGCTTTCGTAATGAAAGCAGCCTAACTTAATTGTAAATCATAATGAAGTTTGTGGCTTCCTTTGTAAACTACACAAACACTTGTTCGGTCACCATCTTGTGATGACAGTGGTGATGACACTGGCTCTTCCAATATGTTGTTACATGGCTTTTGCCAATGCTATATTTATCAATTCTTTCTCTTACAGTGGTGCTGGTGTCTAGAATTTCTCCACAAAGACTTTGTTGAAGCGAAAATGCGCTTATCGTCTACTTTATTGTGGCAGTAACTTTAATTCATTAAATTCTATGAGAAACTGATGGGGAATAACAAAAATTTCGTTCTGCCAGAAATATTGTTCAGCTGGTATTTGTTATTCAGGGATGTGACTGTTTCCAAATATTGACCTGCCAAAAAAATTATTTGCATGCCAGCATTTGTCGTGTGTTTCTCTTTTACGCTTCATATGATTATCATGGATTAACCATGTTGCATAGCATGCTAAAAGCATGTTCAGAATATTTAAAAAAGTATTTATTAGGTGGCTTTGAGGCATATTTGTAAAGGACACCTTCTGTGTCATGTGGACCTTGCTGAATCTGTGGGGGCCATATGCAGAGTGTGAGCATCTAATCCGCAAGATGCTGGTGCTGGATCCAAGTCGACGGCTGACGGTGGAGCAGGTGAAGCGACACCGGTGGCTGCAGCCAGCAGGCATGCACGCTCCAGCCACACCTGCAGCTCCGTCCGATCGTGAGGCTGCTCGTCGAGGGATCCTGGATGATGGGGTCCTTCGCCTCATGCAGAGCCTTGGTATTGATCCAGCCCGCACTCAACAGGTGAGTCATGTGCACTGAAAATGTGGTTATGAAGCTGTAGCCAAAAACATCAGTTTGGGACGAGTACTCTGGCATAGGCCCGAGTACAGAGCAGCGATATGTGTGTGCAGTCACTGGTGCAGGAGCGCTTTGACCACCACTCGGCCATCTACTTTTTGCTCCTGGAGAGGGCACGGCGGCTCGCAGGCGCCGCCATGGCTGCAGGTGACGCCAGCCGGCGGCCCAGCACAGTGGCTGAGCAGACGCTACGCCACGAGCCCGCAGCTGCCGTGCTGCACATGCAGGCCGCACTGGCCGCTCACCCAACGATCGACAGTGTGCGCGGACATGCCTTCTGCCAGACGACAGATGGCAACCTGGCCACATGTCGGGTACCGGCTGCGACGCTGCTCAAAGGCTGGCACACTGCCGCACCACCAGCCACAGGCTCCATCGATGAAGGTGTTGAGGAAGACCTGGACCCGCCTGGCACACCACCCCGGCCTGAGCACAGGGACAGCCCACCACTGTGCAGCCTTACTCAGATGCTGAGCCTGTCGGATGCCCCACCATGCACACCACCTCTGCCAGCCTGCCTCGAGCCATGTCGTGGCGCCGAGGGGCCGCACCGGTCGGCAGGCGACTTCCGTGAAGGCCGCCGTGCCTCGGACGGCCTGGTGACATCACCAGCAGGGCCTGTGGCATCTGTTGTTGCCACCACGACGCTGATGGGCAGCGGGCCCCGTGATGAGCTGTTTGGCAGTGACCGGCGGCTGCCACCGCCACCTCCTGAGGTGCTTCCCCTGACGCTGTGGAGCCAGAGCAAGCCCCTGCAGCGGCGGCCCCGCTGGGCACGAGCTTGGCGTCCCACCCCACCACGGCCACCACTGGCAGCCTGCGGCGGTGGTTCACTGGGTGATGTGCCGTGCCCGTGGACGGGCCGTGCCTGGGAGGCAAGCGGCCGTGCTGCCAACCCATCTAGTCATCTGTACGGTGCAGGCGACCATGCCACTGCGAGCCACCACGCCTCCTGGGACCCCAGCCTGGAGCAGATGGACACGCTGTGAACTGTGGCCATGTGTGCGTGCATTCTTCTCCTCTTCAGAAGAGCCAGCGAGGAACTCTTGGGTTATCGTTCACTCGGTTTCATTAGTGGTTACCACTCCACTCTAGGCTTTGCATGAATTTGTTCAGGCACTGTCTTACACCCAACTCGCTGGCGCAGCTTTCTCTTCATATTTTCAGCAATTTTATGTTGCATTGCATGCATATGCAGGAACTCTTCTGTTGTGAATTGGATCTTCAGCAGTGGCTTGAAGAGTCCCTGCTGTCATGCTACGGATTTCTTCTGTCCTGCATACCTCAGTTGCAGACGTGTCGCAGAGGACCAGATGCTCTTGCAGCTTCCACTCTTCTGAATCATTGACTACCCACGAAACTGTTTTTAGTTTCTTCGCCACTGCCATGGAGGCTCCCACGCATCAGCATGTTATGTCTGGCCATAGCTTGCAGACTGCTTGCTAAGCGTGCACTGTCCAGCCCTGCGTCCACTATGCAATTGTTTAGTGCTGGTAACCTGAGTGCTCCCACAGCAGTGCAGATCACTTTCCACTGCTGCCAAAACTACAAAAACTACCAAATTGCGCTTGTCCTCTGAGGCAGCATCTAGCAGTAGTAGCAACAACCGCTTGCCTCCACCCACTTGTAATTTGTCTGTGCTGGTTTGAAGGAGTACACTAGGATTGTGCAACGGCCAGAAGTGTCCTTTAGCCTAAATGGAGATTGACATTGCAGACATTGTGGTCGCTCACACATTTCCTACTCTCTTTTGGGCAAGGGTGTTTTCCTGTGTTTCTGGCTCTGGATAGTGTGTCAGTTTTTAAGCATTTCATGGCCAATAGGGTGCACAAATAGTGGTGGTGATGTCTGTTGTCTGTGCCACCTTGTGATATGCGGCATACTACTAGTAGTGGTTGTGGTGGCATATCTTAGCACCAAGATAGCCTAGTGGTGATTGCCAACACTGTGTAATTTCAGGAGAATGAGCTTCAGAACAAGAAGCTCAATTCATGCTGTTTTGTCACCTTTGTTGGGCCTCTTCCTGAAAACTTTTGTATACAGCTGGCAGCTCTCACCTTACACAGATTTACACGCTGAATACCCTTAATCATGCTTGTCACTAGCATTGTAGCATGCAAAGCAGTTGCCTCACAGATTAGAAAATTTGTTCAAGACATGTCATGGGCAGCAAGGTGCAAACATCAGCTTTTTGAGGCAAGGTTTGACATTTGCGGTTGACAGCTTCGAACTGTACTTCTAAATCTGTGCTATCCATAACTGGATGCATCAGCTTTTCGTCACCTTGCACCTTGAATGGTGAGAACAAGCTCATATTCAAAAGCATTCATTACAGGGTTGAAATACTTTGACTGGTTTTAAAATCTAGGCAAAAGTTTCAATTATGATTTTGTCAGTAGCAGCATTTTGCCTAGATGGGTTTAGACAAAGACACCAAACTGAAAAGACAGCTGGTTAGCTTAGCTGTGTAAGCATAACTGGAAAATGATGGAAAGAAAAATATTGCTCTTTGAATCTCCATACTCTGGATAATTTCTTTTTGGGCTCTATGGTCATGGGTAATTTTGCATGCAACATTGCGTTGCGCTATTGCCGTCACCATGTTTTTCATTCTTTCTTTGAAGACGGCCCTGTTTCTGAACACTAGGCAGCGGCTGGTTCAGGTTGAAAGCAGGTGAGTGTAAACAATGCCATCACATGACGGTCTAGTCAGCTCTTGTGTATGCATTGGTTAATAGTTTGTGCATGAGGGCCGTGGTCATGTGGTTAGTGTGTTCTCTTGCATTATAATATGCAGCCACTTTGATGTGCTGAGGCGCTGTGTGACTGTAAGACAAAGTGGGGAGAGCGTAGGTGCTGCACTGTCAAAGGAGCATACTGCAAGGCAGGAAAGTTGACATTTTGAAAACATTCCGCTGCACTTTAGTGGTAGAGTGTGCTGTTGTGTTGCGGCACTTGACAGGTTGCCTAATCTTGTCCCTTTGCAGGCCATGTTTGCGTCAAGTGAGCTCGCAAAACTGTCACATAGCATTAATGCTGTGTGTGAATGTTACCTGCTCCCCCAAACCGGCCATGCCTTACTGAATATGCTGTTGACTCGCTGGTTTAGCATTCAGTGGCACGGCCCCGGGTAAATGTGCATGTGTTTACCAGCATACTCCACCTAATTGCCAATTTGACTCACTTGTTGGCATTATATTTGAAGATACACATAAAAGAATATGTGCTGGCAAATATTGTCATGTATCTGCCTTCATTTTGTTCAACTGGCTGGCATTGTTTGTGTTGTTTTTGTCATGTAAATTTGTGTAATTGTTTGTTTAGCCAGTGATTAGCGAATAGGAAATTTTTTCAGTATAAGCAAGTGTTTGTATATGTAAGCATTGATATGTAACTGGGTTAAACATGGTCCATTAGGTACATTTTGTCTGCACTCAGGGGCACAATTTGTAGAGAGCAGGGCATTGACCATCTTCAAATGAAGAGTAATGTTTTTTTTTTTTTTTTTTTTTTTAATGTAGCGTCAGGGCACCAGAATCTGATGGGTATCTGTGGTGCCTGGTAGGCATACTAACAGTGACTACATAGCCTTTTGTCTAAGCCGACTTCATTCTATTTGCGATGCCTTAGTATGCCTTTTAATCCATTGCCCCTGAGAGTGGATATAGTACATATTTAGCAGGGCCAGTATGTGTTGCGGCTTCTCTATGCTAGTCATGACATTGTCAGATACTGAATAAGCAACAATAAAATTCTTTGGAGAGGAGCCCTAGGCTTTTGAACTTGCCTGGTTTACTGGAAAAAGCACTAATAGGCACAAGGTAGCCCTGCCTGCTTTTCAAAATCTGACTGTGTAAGTACGAATGTGGGAGTTGAAGTCTCACTTGAGGCACTAGTCACATGTCAGCAGCACAGATGTGTTGTGCACTCTATTTTGGCCGCACTAGAATGTTGCAGTGATTTCTTCCACAAAAATGACCTGCGTTGAAAAGTTTCTTCATGCGTCTTCAACAAATGCACTGAATATTCTGCAACTGCATCAAGTTGCATGCTTTGAATTGGTGCATGCAAAGTAGGTATATTTGAGCTTGTGCCACTCTTTTTTTTTTGACAATTAGCCAATTAGCAAGCCAATTAGCATTAGGCTTGCTTCATGATGCATAGAATTCTAGTGCATAGAAAGTGCACAATGCATTGAGTGCATTCACAAGTTATTGGAGCTTTGATATAGAAATGTGGCTCTGGTTTGTCAGGCACTGAGACTATTCACAGGCCATACCTGCCAATTGTGAAACAGATTTGAGACTATTGGTAAAAAACAGGAAACAAATGAAGTTTCACATTTGTCAGTCTGTGGCATTCTTGGCAGCCTAGGTTGTTTTTTTGTGCGTGTGGGGAGGGGGAAGGGAAGGGGGGGGGGGGGTGAGTGCACCAGTTCTACCATGAGCGCCTGTGCTAGACCGCTTTGCTGCGGCTTGCAAAGCAGATATCTGTTGTATTTTCAACAGCAGCTGTCATTTATTTGCTCCTTGTTAGTGAACTAGCACGCAGAAATAAATAAAAAGGCAGTGTAGTGATGCAGGTGTAGCTTTTGCAACTTGGCTTCTGCGCCTCCAAAGCCCTTGCGAGTTTGTGCTCCCCATGAAGCTGTGATGTTGAAAAGCGCTGCCATTTTGCCTGTACTGCATCTTCATGGAGTAGAGCATGTAGCCCTGCACTTGTCAATGCTTTGTTCATACAGCGCCTTGCAAAGGGCCTCTCGCAGCTTTGGAGGTTAGAGTCCGAGTGAAACCTGAATGATGTGCAGTGTGTGTTAGTTCAGTCCTCGTGTACATTTTTTCATGAAGCAGCGCCTCATAGCAACGGTGCTGTCAACTTGATATATCAAAGTGGCACCAAAGACATAGTAGAGTCGAGTTTGGTATACAATAGGCAGTGACGCGTTGCCCACACACATTTTTTCCCACGTGTGCTTTTCACTAGGAATTTAGAGTTAGTCTCAAGTGTGTGTGTGCATGTATGCAGATCTGCTTTGGTTATGCTGGGACCCTAGAAGGCTCAGTGTGTGTTGTCCATCATTTGACTCTCTTGAGTCCAGGATGCATGCATTGCCATAGCCTTGGCTCAGCAATGCACTCGCATCCCACAGTGTCCATAACTTTGGTGCCAGCCACCTTGAGACTTCCAGAGACCCAGCCTAACCAGAAGCTACCAGAGTCGCACATGTGTGGAACTAGTATGTGTGCCTGCCAAACTGTCCGCTGTGTGCGAAGCCTCTGGGTACAAAGCACATCTCTCTGTGCGTGGTCGATGGCACCAAGCCGACCTGCTTGTCCACGAGTGAGAGTTTGAAATGTATGCCGTACATGTCGTCAGGAATTGAATAAAACACACTCGACAGGCCATTGTTGTGTATGTGGTGCTTCTTCCTCCAAGCATTTTAAATGCAGAGCTTGTGTGCTGACAGAAGTCTATGGAAGACCATGTTTAAGGCTGCTAACATAGCGACATAGCTAACATGGCGACACCAACTCAGCGCAGATTGCCTCCATGATACGACTCGCGCTCAGCAGCCGCAGCTGGAGTAGAGGAGGATATGCGCCACTAACCTGCCCCTGATCCCGCCCAGTAGCAGCACTACAGGGTGGGGCTATTCTGTAAGTGTCCACCTAGTGTATATTGTCCATTTCCTCTGCGCCTGAAGTGCTGATTGGCTGAAGGCGCCAGTCTCCTAATGCATACCCCAGCGCTGCCAATCAAAACTTCAGCAGCAGACAAAATGAACATGTCCACTAGATGGACAATTACAGAATACACCTCAGCACACATAAAAATGCACGTTTGCTTCAAACTATTTCAATAGTTAAGCAAAGAATTGTACTTAGTGTAGATTAAGTGTACAGCATATCTCTAGTTTAGGCAATAGCATTGTCGAGGTTATACGCACGAAGTACAATCTTCATAAATGACTTGCGATATCCACAAGAAGAAAAGACAGCAGATGTGTGCGACCTTGGAGAATTACAACCCAGTTTCAAGCGAACCTGTTTCTTTAGAACAGTTGCAATAAAAGCTTCAGTGTCTTGTAATTATATTGCACACATTAAAATGTTGCCTGTATATGACTGTTCCGTTAGAAACCTTGTCGCCATGTAATGCTTTAGAGCATTTACAGTTAGGAATTTTTAAAAAGACATGTTACTTAGCCATAGCATTTACCGTGGTGTGTTCCCTCCCTCCATGCCCCCACCTCAATTTCCGCTAGATTTGATATTGCTTGAGTTCGCACTCCCAGGGCAGTGGAATAAATTCTGCTTTGTTCGTAAAACACATTCATAAAGCTCCGGATCACTTTCATGCGTAATTTGCTGCAAATGTCATAATTAGTACCCTGTCTTTGAAGTTTACCTACAGAGTGCCTGTAACGTGCCCTTTATTTTCGTCAAATATAAACAAAGTTTCTTGTTTAGTTCACTGAGGACATCGCTGAAACCAACTAGGAACGTCTTATGACATATGAAAATAAGAGGGGAGAGGACTGCTCAGTAATTATATGCAACGCCTCTAACTGGACCTGGAACGTAAAAAGCTTGTCGCAAATTGCACTTACCATGACTCCTCCCCTCCCCCGCCCCTTTCCACAAAAAATAAACCTGTTATAACCTTTGTCGGGAAACTGGGAAGCATAGCTGCTAGCGGCTATATCACACGCTCTAGCACTTGAATAAGAATTTTGTTACAAGGACTGTGTTTGGCTCGCACCTACTAAGGGGGGCAGGCCAAGAATCGGGTGGCAGTGGGTATGTTAAAGAAAATTCATATTTGAAAACAAGAAACGCAAAGTAAAAGACAAAAAAAAAGGCAGATGTTGCAATAACTAGATTACCATGCGAGCGAGCAGTCAGACTAACTGAAAAGGTGAAAGTGAAAAGCTGTTAGAATCAGGGAGAGGTAATATTAACAAACAATTTGGAGAAACCAATTTAGGTGATATGAATGCATCTGATGTATAGAATACAAATACAATAATTAGCAGGGTAATCGTTTTGTTTCAGTTAAAAAATGAAATACTGCACAACACACGTCTCTGTGACTATAGCCTAGTGCTGAGGCCCCAAATGGTAACAATACTGGTATGTTTTAACCTAATCCAATTTTGTAGAGCGGAGCTTCCAGTAATAACTTTCTCTGGTGTGAATATCGTCTGCATGATAAAAAGTAGTGTTCTATTGATTCAATTTCCTTACAGTTGTGACATAGAGGGGACATCGTGAGACCAGCTCTATGTAAATAAAAATTCAATTGCGGGATGCGACTGCGTAGTCTGGTGTAAGTAAATTCCAACTGCCGAGAAGGACACCACTGTTTATTCTAGCAAAAACCAAGATGCTGAAAGTCTGGAGAAGGTTCCAGCGGTAAGTTGCTTAAATCATTTTGCAAACAAAATTTTCTCTATCTCTAAACAAATGAGTTGTGGTGCGAGGAAAAGAAGAAGGAAAACCAAGGAGAGACGGGTATATATTTGGGTGATGTGTATGCACCAACTCGCCCAACGCACTGCCTTGCTAAAGCATATTTCTCTATCTTAATGCAGTGACGTAAGCTGTATACGGTAAAACAGGGATCAAAGGTCCTCTTGGAGACATTCTGGCTAATAAATGTGCCACCGCAGTGGCCAGGATCCCACAGCAAGTTAATTTTTTGTAAACTTCTGGGACTAAATTTTGAAACAAACTAAGGAGAGCTGAATTCGTGTCCATTGAAAGCGATACACATACCAATAGAGAATCTGTAACTATGACAGCTGTCGATTGATTTGCAGGAAGTTTACGTAGTGCTAGAGCAATGGCCAATAATTCCGCTATGAAAATAGGCGTGTAATCCGGAAATTGAATAGAAAAGGACCAATTAAGAGAAGGAGAGAAAATGCCTACGCCAGCCTTCTCTTCAGACTGTGAAGTATCAGTGGCTATGATATTGTTTGTTTCCAGGTGCGAAAGGTAATCTTGTAATTGATCATTTAAATATTGGTATGGCATTAGTTAGTTAGTTAGTATGGCTTTAATGGTGGACCAGAAGAAGAGCGTGCAGCTTACGCCCTTCATCGTCTTTCATCGCGCCGACCCTTGCGCGTGCCTTTCTGCGGTGTGGAAGCCCCACATCATTGTGTCAATATTACAGTCTGCACCACATCGACCGCCATATAGTGCTACGCATACCTTCGACAGTTTCCGTTCAGGGGCACTTCGCTTAATTTGTATGCACGATTAATGCTCTCGTATGCGACCGAGGAAGGACAGCTGCGCGTGCATGCTTAATTAATGCACGAGTGGCGCATCCTCTCGTTTTGGGTCCCCTTTCGTCACCTTCCATCTTTACTGGTCGGGTGTTTACCAGGGCGTCCCATACTGCTTGCTATCTCCATTTTAGGCATTTATGGTCTAGGTTTAACGCATCCATGTTCATTCACGATCGCTCCCCATATTGTTCCGGCTAGTCGGCCAAGCGCGTTTATAATAACGGATACATAAAGCATATCATCAACAATTATAAGCACCAACCATTAGATCGATTGCTAATAGCATTGAAGTAGAAAATAATATCAACGATGGATACACCGTCAATTTTTTACAGTTCGTGGAGGAGCGGTCCGCTCCTCCCAGTTGTCGGTACGCGCTTATTTCATGGTAACATTGAAAGTATGATGTTCTCGAAAGTGTAGATAGCGGGGCAGTCGTAGAGTTCGTTAAAACCAAGGAGTTTATATAAGTTTAATTGTGCGCAGGCGCGAGTGAAAGCGGTTGCGAGAGAGAAAATCTGGGGGCGTTTGCTCCTTGCATAGGTACTACGGAGGAGGAGTTTCACTGCTCGTTTTGTATGCGTTTTTCCATAAGCGTGCCGGCATTGAGGAGTGAGGTCGCGCCCTGACCACACCTAAAGCCCCTGGAATTCCAGGGGCTTTAGCCATACTACAGTGTAGCCATACCAATGCGCGAGTGACACCATGCCCGGGGTGTCACTAAGCAACTGCCTGCTGATGTCATATGTGCCTAGATAGAATTCAATTTCGCACGTCGCACCGTCGTCTTAACTCGTCGCTGCTCGGCAGCTTGGTGTTGGGCTGCTAAGTACGAGGTGGCGGGATCAAATCCCGGCCACGGCGGCAGCGTTTTGATGGGGGCGAAATGTGAAAACACCCGTGTACGTAGATTTCGGTGCACGTTAAAAAACCCCAGGTGGTTCAAATTATTCCGGAGACCCCCACTACGGCCTGCCTCATAATCAGATCGTGGTTTTGGCACGTAAAACCCCATAATTAAATTTTTTGCTAGGCAGCTACGCAGCGTAGCTCGGCTAGTCCGAGCATGTCAGATTGCCGGCATCGTCCCCTGCTCGGCAAAGCACAGTCTGCTTTGAACGCTTCGCCAACGACGGACGCTTTTGCAGTGACAGCGTATTGAAATACTAGCTGCAAACTGATGCGAAAAAATAGTTTCCGTTTCGGTTTTCTGTTTAGTTTTCTGCTGCTCGAAGCGCCACCTGCTTCCTGCAGAAGAGGTGTGACCGTGTTACCGTGTGATGGCGGCTACCTGTTTGGCTTTCAAACTAAAGTAGCTGAGGCTCGAAGCTTTCTTGTGCTGTTATTCAAAACGCAGTTCTATTAAATATATCTATGTCTATGCTACAAGTCTTTTGGGAACCTCTAGAAAGTCGTGCATCGATACTTGTGCGACTCCGTGTATACGTGTCATACCGGGAGGTAAGCAAACCGTCACTGTCTCCTGCTCTATCTTGCCGTACAATATTTATTATTAATCTTAATTAAAGACATGCTTTATCGGTATACGGCTGCATATGACCAACATTCTCCTTCTTTCAGGTCATGACGAAAAGTGAAATTCAAACCAGAGTTATTTTAGTTCTCGTTTGATTTCGGTTCGCATCGTTCGTTATAATAAGAGTGTTGGCTTTGTATGATTCGCGCATAAAAAAAGTATGACCGTCTAACACACACCTCGCCATCGGAGAAGCTCGTAGCTGCGTGTGCTGTTTTCGCTGCCTGTTGAAAGTCCTCATGTACGACGCAGGTAACTGCGCCAAGTATTGCTTCGAAAGTTTAGCGAAAACAATGTGCATGGACTTGGACTTGGTAGCGTCGATCAAGTTTCTTGTAGTATGAAATTGTCACCACTATTCGCTGGACAGTGCAAGCTTGATGCTGAAGCACACAGTAAAATGCCCAGTTATTCTATGACTCACGCAGCAGGTATGGTTGGGTTGTCGGTTGCAGTCGCCAAAGGTTCTGGTTCTCAGACTGAAACAATATCTGCAGATATTCACCTCGTGTAAAATCCGTGGTAACACAGCTACAGAAAGCTGATGCTGACATATTAGATGACATTAGGTTGGTGTAAGGTACACAATGTCTGAAGTGCCAGAGTTGGTGCTAGTGGTTGTACCTTTGTTGGTATGCTAGTGGCTATATAACAGCCTATGGGCTTCTGGATGGTGTTAGTAAGATGTATTTAGCGAACCAGTGCTTATGCAACGATAGTACATGCAGACAAAATGGATGCATATCGGCAGCAGGACTCGGACTTCCTGATGTTTATAGCTATAAGGGCAAGGACTGTTTAACGACCACTTCCCTATTCCGTGGAATATCCGGAAGGGTGCGCATATGTGAGCGCCAGGGGCGTAGCCAGGGGGGGGGGGGGGGGGGGGGGTCAAAACCCCCCGCAATTTTTTCCGCCACCCCCCCCCCCCCCCCCCCCCCACTTACCCACCCTTTGTTTTCGTCGCTTCGCGCTGACATAATTAAGGAAATCGGTGCTACTATCACAATTTCATTCCTGGGCGCTTACGTTTGGGTTGGTACTTTACAGCGAATCATGTCTGCATATGGAAAAAACTGTCATGGTGTTTGTCAAGGCTTTGACACTCTGTGAAGTTTTGGGCGAGAATGTGGCGGCCGCATTCTGAAGCAACAAATGCGCAACGAATGAAGCAACAAATGCGGTAGCCGCATTTTAGATGATGGCGAAAACGCTCGAGGCCCGTTTACTTAGATTTAGGAGCACGTTAAAGACCCCAGGTGGTCGAAATCTCCGGTGTACATTTCCGCCGCTTCCCTTCAAGTGCCGGTTAGGCCACGCTCGCGCAGGATCTTAGGCTACGTTCACACTTGGTCTCGAAGCTGTAGGAAGCGGCAAAATCTTGCAAAAATTCGCCCGCCTAGGCGGCAAAACAGGCAGAAAAACAGGCTGCGAGCCACATCGGTCTCGGGCCGATTTTTTCGCCATGGAGAAGCGGAAACGCGGCGGAAAGTCGTTCTGCTTCACTGGAAGCTACACTAGCATGTAAACAACCGGTCGCAAAATTGAACATGGCACCAAAAGTGTAGGCTGTAATGCTGATCGACGCGATCAAGAACCAGCCCTTGCTCTACGACAAGAGTGGCACTAAAACGTACTGTCAGCAATACTCGTGATAGTATTCAACATCGCGCGACCGGAGGTGCGGCAACGAAGCCTTGGCGTGACCAAACTTTTCGCGCCTTTGCAAAGCCAGGCGAACCCACCACCGCTGTTTCCGAGGTGTCCGCGGCTTCCGTTTATTCATTGTCCATTTCTAGAAAGCAAGTAGGTAGAAGTATAAAAGCCATTTCTTCTTCCACTTACATGGCAGACAATAGTTCGGCAGATTCCTCGTTGGCGCTCTATAATTCTCCTCGCATGTGTACGGTATGTTGCAGAAGTCGCGGGGTGCTTTTCTCGTCGTGACGATAGATTGGGAGCGTAGGTCTCACGTAGGACGCGCAGGCTTTGGCGAGCCCCCAACACAAGGGCCAGCCCGGGTTTTAGCTGTGGTGTTCCCGTTGCCCCTTTGGTGTCCTGGAGGCGCCGACAATACGAAATGATGAAATGTTATTACAACTTGTAAATAAAAGCTATTAAAGAAATATTATCACGCCTAGGCACCAACCTGTGAGTCAGCGCTACCGCGCCCGTGTGCGGAGAATTACGGAACGCCAACGAGGAATTTACCGAAGGTCGCAGATGACACGCGAAGTTGCGTAAAATGATCATTTTTGATGACGGTACGTGGGTCAAAGAATGAACATACCGCTCGAAATAATGCGATAATGAGCGCCACCACGCCGACAAACGTACGCAGACTAGATGGATCTGGACGAAAACGGCAGCGGCGGCCTCGGCGGTAGCAAAACAAATGTGAACAACTTGGACAGGCGCGGAAAAAAATTTTCCGGCCGCTTTGGCCTTTCCGCCCACTTGCCGCTTCCCAAGTGTGAACGTAGGCTTAGTCTGCGCGAGAAACGTCTCTTGTTTGCGATTGCGCCCCTACGGAAGGCTGGTAATTACTGTTGTGTTGTTGAATCCCAAACCAGCAATTACGGAAGGCTGGTAGTTGCTGTTTTGTTGTGGAATCCCAAACCAGCAATGTACACACGAAGGGGTTGATGACAGCAGTGAAATTCCACCGACTCGCAACAGAATGCACGAAACAGACAGCCGACAAGCATGAATTACTGCTGTGCGCAGTACAGCGTAAGTAAACTCTTGTTGCAGGCGCTGACAGTTCTCGTCGGAGTTCACGCGTCCTGAGAAATTGATTGTGCACTATGCACTGACCAAGACCGGAGTTCATTCCTGCATCACTATAGTACACCAATCAGTCGAGATTCTGTGAGGTATAAGGCCGCTTCCTGTTTGCACCGGCGTAAGTGAAGCAGAAATGAGTTGCACGCACTACTTAAAATGCGTACACATGCCATATCTATGCTGTGCTGTGAAATATTCTGTACAATTCTGAATCTGTTGACGTAAAGGCAAATGACGGCTGCACGCTCGCACACAGCGAAAGACACAGCGGCCCATGCACTTGCCGCAAGAAATGCAACCCTCTCTTATGAGGGAGCAGGGCGACGAAAGCTTCGAAAAAAAAAAAAAAAAAGCATTACGCGTTTTTGCGTGCATTTCAGTTTTCTAGCGCAAAGACGCAGCGAACAAGCTATTGCTATGGGAGTAGGTATAGCCTGGTCACACGTGCATTTTCACGCGTATAGCCGTCCTTGACTTGTGAAACGCACTTCGCCCCGACGAGGACGACGCCATCTACGCTTTGATCGCACGGGTCGTCTCAATGATGCGTATTCGAAGACTAGTCCATTCAGTGGCGCGATGAGAGACCGTTGCTCCAAACGCCCACTGTACCTGTCGTACTTACTGTATTTACTGAGCTTAGTTTACTTTTTACTTAATTTCTTCACAAGCACACGCGAGGGGGGGTCCCATGTCTTTGATATACATGTATAGAGTCTGCTTAAACTACCGATATTTACCATCGATCACGCGACCTAGAGGAAAGCGGAAGCTTGCCCCCCCCCCCCCCCCCCCCCTGGTCGGGCCGGTGATCCCCCCCCCCCCCCCCCCCGAAAAATATTTCTGGCTACGCCCCTGGTGAGCGCAATGCATGGTCACAAACAATCACTCAATGGCTAGTGTCTATGGGTTGCCACGTTTGCTGTAGTATCATTGCTGACATCGCATAAGGAGGAAAAAAATCCACAGGCAATACCAAGCAGTCTATTATGTAAGAGCCTTTTTTAGTCTCAGATTAAACACCGAAAAGCTCTCTTTTATTGCTAGAAAACTGAACATATTTCTTTTCACGTTTGCCTCCTATATGAGCTGCCTTGAATGTGAATTTTTTATTTTTAACATTGCGTTAACCACAAGGTGTGAGAAATAAGTGTGTATTTTACTAGCATTGCTCAGAATTGTAGGTAAGTGTACCAGCAGAGATGCAAAGTCGCAAAAAATAGTAGTTCCCAAGTGTGTAAATTAGTTACAAAGAAATGAATCTGTTAAGCAGTCTGCTACATGTAATTTCATTCTAACTTTGTAGAATGAAATTACCAACTTTCATTCTAACTTTGCAAAATACAATATTAAAAATCTTGCACAATGTGTTTTCACATACAGTTTTTATGGTGGAAGAGCCGTGAGTCATGAATCCAATTTTAATTCAGTGAAGCTATTGACCCTTTTCGCGGCGATCCCATGGGCACTGCCATATTTGATCACGTGGTGACGCGTCCATTGCTTGCCTCCTCCGTTGCCTCCTTGTTTGCAATGGAAGTGTATGACGCCGGCGCGGCTTAGAGAACCTCTGTTTTCGGAGATATCGTAGACGGTGACTAGGTGGACGACACAAAGTTTTGATCACAGCTTCAGAGAACACGCAAAAGCGTTTTCGGAGCTGATTAAGCTATGTCCAAACGGCGCAAAAACTCCAGCTTGCGAATCTCTCAGTGATCGTGCCCTTTCTGCGTCCGCGCCCTTGAGACGCAACTGCAACACACGTGCCTCGCGCTCAAGCTGATCTCTCTTCGCTTCTC
This sequence comes from Dermacentor silvarum, assembly GCF_013339745.2. Lineage (NCBI taxonomy): Eukaryota > Metazoa > Arthropoda > Arachnida > Ixodida > Ixodidae > Dermacentor > Dermacentor silvarum. Next base: position 178,442,657 of record NC_051159.1, on the reverse strand, counting down.
CTTCCGCAGCCCTTTCGTCTCGAGCTCGCGCCTCCCGCTCGTCGAACCACGCCTTTAACTCCGCTCCTTCCAGCCACATGCGTTCAGCTAAAGCTATATAACATCTCTCGCGTGCTAGCCATGGTTTCAAACTTAAAATTAACAAGAAAACCCAAAAGAGCGGCTTTGTCCTGTCGTAGCGGACGCCAATTTGTGATGACAGGTTCTTTTCTTTAATGATTCAGACGATTCTTTGAGGCGGAGCCTCCGAGAACCCAATTGAGGATACAGCCTTTTGTTGGAGAACACGCACAAACTTTTAATAAAACTAAAACAAAAAGTAACCCATAAAACAAACCCTTAAAGAAATATCACGGCAAAAAAAAAAAAAAAAAAAAAAAAAAACTCAGCAACGTCCGCAACCTCCGCATTACGCTCCCGCCGGCGAGAAGTTATCTTTTCGTCCACTTTCATTTCCATTTTCTTCATTATGTTCTACATTCCATTTTCAACTACACCTAATTTCCCCAATGCTTTCCTTGGCTTCGCTGTCTGTTGGCTTTATGTGGTTATGACTAATAAAATCGAGCCCCTCGATATATGTATATACTCTGCATGTTTACAGTATACACAGCGCTTATATAGCCTTTGTGCACCGCAGCGCCCCTAGCGGACTCCATGCAAACCAGAGCTACGGACAACGGACGACGACGAGGGACAAGGCTCGGCCCTAAGGTGCTTCGCCCCTAAAATATATATCGGTAAGAGCTAAAAATAAAGCCATTTCTAATTATTTGTTTTGGCCAGAACCTCCTAACTCACGTTACTTCTACGAAATTTGTAGGGGTTGTCTATGAGGAGCACCTACTTCCGTCTGCACACACAGATTACGTATGCAGGGGGGGGGGGGTATTCTGTAAAGGTCCACCTAGTGGAGACTGTCCATTTCAGATGTAAGCGATTGGCTGCAGCTGCCCGAGTGCGAAGTAGACTGGCTGCCTTCGTCTCGCTCGTGCACCTGGAGCCAATCAACGAGATGGAGCCAGCCGAAATGGACAGTCCAGTAGGTAGACTCTTACACAATAGCCCCCCCCCCCCCCCAATAAATTAGCCAGATCGGTTAAATTGGTCATATCAATAGATTTCGCATGCTTATACTTGTGCAGTCCAAACTGCATGACAAGAACTTTGAGTCCTGAGGCTGCAACTCTAATTTTCATCAATGTTCCCTAATACACTACTGCCTTCTAGTTTGGGACTCAACAACGTTGACACATATCTTACAAAAATAGGCAGTTCCGTCCGAAGCACAAATCTCTGACTGCGATAGCAAGCTTCAGTGTTGCGCTTGAACTTCTCGGATGGTGTTCTAACTATGCGAGTCCGGCTAACGCGGACACGACATACACGGATGCGCTAATATTTCTGGTAAGCTTTAACACGCTGTGTAGAGCCTGTAATGACATCGCACAGGCGCCAATACGCTGCACGTAAAGAGCCCATCCAGAAAAATGACATGACTATCAGATTTGAGCAGTGATATTGTTTGGTACTTTTAATATTTAATATTCTGAGAAGATTTAAGATAAAAGGCATTCGCAGCGAATGTTATGTTTCATGGAATTTCTTGGGGGGTTGTCATTTTTAAAAATCTGAGGAATAACTTAGTCAAGAACTTAAGACCTGGTATGAGGAACGTTAGTGAATGAATAGTTTAACGATATAACACACATATACGGCATAGATATACTTAAATATATGCGGAGCCCGACGGCGACGACAACGGCTAAAGCACAGAACACCTATATATAATATGGCTGAAGTTTGTTTGGAGTGTCCATGTAACTGCTATCGTAATAAAATATTTACGTTGCAAAGGAAAGCTGTCAGAGCAAACTATAATATTTCATTCAGCGAATCAACTGAATCTTCGTTGCCTAGACATAACTTAATTAGGATCACTAAAGTCTTCAATAGGAAAAATCTCTCTACATAAGGCAACTGATCACTGAAACGTTTGAAACTCACTGTCTTACAACCACTTGAAAGTGCCATATCTTGCATACACAATATTACGTTTTAAATCTCGCACAAATTACGGATTTCAAAAACTAACATACTTAATACTGCGCACATTGAATTCATACCCACAAATACTAGAATTCTTATTGCCGAATATGTCAGATATTTGCTACACAAAAAGCGTACATAAATTGTTCAGTAAGTTGTGAATGCTGTGTATTGTAATTTCTTCCATTGTTTGCACTGTGTACATTGTTGTCTATTGATGTATTTGTTTAATCATCTACTGCTGCTGTATCTCTTATTTTTTATTGCAAAATTCATAATTATTGCCAACGCTGTCTTTTTATTGTTCTCTTATTTTTATTTTATTTGATGAGAGAGTGGGCCTATATGTCTAGCGCTCGTAATGTCTTTAGCCTAATATCTCTCGGTTTACCAAGCTCCTGTACTGGTACATGCACTGAAAACAATAAATCAATGAGAAACAGAGTGCAAACAAAGAAAAGAAATAGCGAGCACCTTGCCACGTATCTTAACGGGGCCCTGAACCACTTTTTATCGAAGTGGAGAAAGGCATTTGAAGTGAAAATAGGCTATTTCAGAAATACTTTGCCGCAGAAAGTACTTCAATGCGTTCAGCAGAAGCGGAGATACTGGCAGTCAAAGACGGGCCTCCGGTGTGCTCCCGTTCCTTCTTCAATGCTTTGCACTGCGAAGGCTACGGCGTAGTGGGCCGTCGTCACAACGCTCCGCCTTCGAAATGCCACCGTGTCGCGCAGTTCAAATTCCATTTTGTATGTTAACGTAGATGCCACGACTTCCGATTTTGGTGCCTACGACGCGCTAAACGTAGGCCAAACGCGGTTGTCCTCAGAGAGCCGCTGGGCGCTTAGCCAATGGAATCGTGGCGGCACCCCGCGGCGGCCGCGGTGTAGCCGATCGCAGCTACCAATAGCAGCCATGTATGGGAATCCGCTTTATTACGAAATAAAGCGTCCAGAAAAGAGTGAGGATCATGGCTTCTGTTGAAAAGAGAACGTTTGACAGAAAGGTGACTTCGCGCTCCGCTTGCGAGCTCCATGCACCGCGTATGACAGCAAAGCAGCGTATGCGGGCCCGCGGACTATGTTATTTCACCCAGCCCGATGGGTGCTTCAGGGCCCCTTTAAGTATCCGTGAAAATGACTCTTCATGTATTTTCTGGGTTTATAATTGCAATGCGAAATCTCAGCATATGGAGCATTGCAACCATCGCACATTTCTTCGAATGCGGAACGAACTGCTTGGCTGAAAGAAAGATGTCTCACACAGAGTTACAATAAACGTTGCATGTATACTGATAATCTATGAAAATTTGTGGAAGAGATGATCGAAGCTTACTCGAATTAAGTTATTCTTCAACTTGGGCAGTAAACACATGTTTCACAGGCGACAAGTCCTGCTTACCCATCACATGTAAATGTTTAGCTCTCGGCTTATCACTCATAGCTATCACTTCACTGAAGCCAGCGCGTGGCAAGGTTTGCTCCGTGATCGTCTTGACCGGCAGGCTGCAGTCCGGCAGCAGACGACGCTGCGACCAAGTCGAAAAATGCAGAAATGTGAGAGTTAAAAAGACAAAAAAAAAAAAAAATAAGAGAAGAAAAAAAAAGCGGCAGAACTCATGTCAAGATGAATGTTTACGTTAACGCGATTAGCAATGAAGCCGATGTTGCGAGACAACGGTGTTGTCAAATGCTTCGCTTCTCTGTATAGCTGACTTCTTCAATTTCCTGTTACCACTTATTCACTTCTTGCCTCTTGTTCCATCCGGGCATACCTATGGCCAGTGGCCCATACCCATTCTGGAGGATGGTCCAATAATGTACTTAGTGTCACATGGCCAGTTGCTCATGCACAATGATCAACGTTGATGTGAAAGAAGTTAGATACGGAGGGACATCCGGAAATGCGCGTGAAGTTCACAAATAATGCTAATAACATTAAAAACTACACCGTGAAATGGCGCACGATGATGGTGTAGCATCATATTCATATCTTCGCCGCAGTGAAGTGCTATTTTTGCAAACTGCACATTCCGCCTTTCTCAGTTTGTAGATGGTGTCCAGACGACCGAAGGTAAATATATATATTTAGCCAAATCGTAGTTTTCTTCGCCAAAGCAGACAAAAATTTGCCCAACTTTATTAGCCCAATCTGTCAACCTATTATAAAGAGTTCAACGCACCTGCGGCGGCCCAAATAGTGTTAAATTAGCTGTGCAGCGCACGCTGACATGGAAAACGGTGCGTGGTGGCGCCGTGCTGCGCCTGACACGCCGACGACAATGTCGAGCGTTCACATGCGTTAACGGATTCGAAAGCAGACCTACAATGTATGTGAAACAGGCACAATCGATGCAATAACCAACCTCAGCATTTGATATAGCCTATCTTCACCACAAGGCTACGATTGCTGGACATTGCATCACGTTCCAGTGGATACCTGGCCATGCCGGTATTTCGGGAAACAAAAATGCGGAAAAAGCTGCCCGAAATGGACTCCAATACCGAAATTTCAGGAGAATATTTTATTGCAATAGCAATTATATGGACACTCCAAAGCAGATTTCTGCCGTCGGCGTCGCCGTCGCCGTCGCCGTGAGGTTCCGTATGACGTCAGTGGAGATGAAATCGTCGCCGCGCGCCGAACGCTGTATGTGCGAGTGAAAGGGCGCGAGGGACGCGCGCTTTCACGGGGAGTGAACGCACGGCGAAGAAAAAACGCGCGTTCTGCGCCGTGCTCCCTTAAGGGCTGCAGAAGTCTCTTTCCTCCTTTACAATCACCATATATGTAGACCAAACGCGCCTTCTTCCGACACGCGAAAGGCCGTGGCGGGGAGGGGGGGGGGAGGGAAGGGAAGCGACGTTTAGCTGCGGCATCAAGTGCCTATTTATATCAGAGGCTCCGGCAACAGTCACCAACGCCGTACGCATTTTGTGCGAACGCGGGCAAAACGCCGACGGCGTCGACAACAGTTCTGCGTGTCGCCGGTGCTGCTGCATGTCCAAGGGTATACACCTGATAAAGCTACTATCATTACTCCGTATAGCTCTCTACAAATTTGCTATCGCAATTGATGCTTCGCCTTTCAGGTGAAACTGTGACAACTTTTTTACCAAAGCCGACGCTTCTAAGATGGGGAAGAAATATGCCTATCAAGAAAAAAAGCCGGCAGATCCCACGCTCTGTGGGAATCGATGTTATGCGAAGCAGTGTGCGGGGAGCCTACCAAGTTAACGAAACGACCATGGGAGCACCGAGGCGTAGGCGGCTGTTTCATGACCTATATGGCATGCGTGATAGGTCGTGACAGGTCGTCATGACCTATCATTTATGTCCGAACCCATTTCAGTGGCTTTTGAGTGTTAATCTTTTTTCGCTGAGTCATTGTCATTTTTACTGAGTCATGCTTATGACTATGACTTCTATCATCCTTTAGTGCTTCCTTCACTTAGTGCCTACGTCTGAACTAATTTCAGTGGCTTTTAACTGTTGAACATTTTTAGCTCAGTCATGAACATGTTTCGCTGAGTCATTGTCATTTTCGTTGAGTCATGCTCATGACTATGACTTTTACCATCATTCTTTAGTGTTTCCTTCACTAAGTGCCCACGTCTGAACCCATTCCAGTGGTTTTTGAGTGTCAATCATTTTTGCTGACTCGTTGTCATTTTTGCTGAGTCATGCTCATGAATATGACTTCTACCATCATCCTTTAGTGTGTCCTTCACTTAGTACCCACTCCCGGATCCATTTCAGTGGTTTTTGAGTGTTAATCTTTTTTCGCTGAGTCATGGTCATGACTATGACTTCTACCGCGATCCCTTAGTGTTTCCTTCCCTCAGTAGCCACGTCCGAACCCATTTCAGTGGTTTTTGAGTGTTATATTCTTTTTTCGCTGAATCATTGTCATTTTCCTGAGTCATGCTCATGACTATGACTTCTACCATATCATCCTTGAGTGTTTTGTTCAATTAGTGTCCACGTCCGAACCCATTCCAGTGATTTTTGAGTGTTTATCTTTTTTCGCTGAGTTATTGTCGTTTTTGCTGAGTCATGCTCATGAATATGACTTCTACCATCACCCTTTAGTGTTTCCTTCACTTAGTACCCACGTCCGAATCCATTTCAGTGGTTTTTGAGTGTTAATGTCTTTTCGCTGGGTCATTGTCATTTTAGGCGGCTGTTTCGTGACCTACATGACGCGCATGTCATGAGAGTCATATTATGACCTATCATTTATGTTCGCCATGCACTCTTCTCATACTATGCCAATTGTGGTACACACCAAGTTAACGATACGACCATGAGAGCACCAAGATGTAGGCGGCTAAATAGATAGACAGATAGGTAGATAGACATATAAATAGATAGATAGATAGATAGATAGATAGATAGATAGATAGATAGATAGATAGATAGATAGATACTGTCAAAGTGGCAAATGTTCGCCAAGAAATGCTTCGCATTTAAAAGTCAGCCTCTGGAATCTTCCGCTTTACCAAGATACCTTTCTGCGTTATATTGACCCAGAAGTGAGATCGAAAATTCCACAACTTCCTCGACACTTAGAGACATTGTACCATATCGACTACGACTGAACGTGGCATACACGAACAATTATCGGTACCGCATATATGGGGATCTACTAATTCCTACTGTGACAACTATGGCAGCTTAGAAACAGTGGAGCACATATTACTTGAAAACCCGCGTACCGCGACGAGAGACAATTTTTTGAACAACAAATGAACATGACTTGCCACGATCCGTTAACATTAGCCAGCATCTTAGGCCCAATGCCTGGCCCTTCAACACAGCGGCGGGTTTTGGATTTATTGTTCAAATGCGTGACAGAAATTGGTCTAATCGGAAAGCTTTAAAGGTTCACCATTTCATATAGACAATCCTAAATTTACCCGTTAATTCACCTGTAAATATTAGTATCAGGTCCACTTGCGCATTTCATATTTATTGTAGTGACAAATACCGGCGCCAGCAGAAGACGAAGAAGAAGACGTTTCTTGTTGTTGGTGCTCGCACTCGCTCCGCTTGGCCGTTGCCTGTTTCTGGCCTTCATAAAAACGCCAAGCGCATCTAACCTTGAACGTGTCCTATCAATTGGTGGAGGTGTGGATAGGACGCGCTCAAGGTTAGATGCGCTTGGCGTTTTTATGAATGCCAGAAACAGGCAACGGCCAGGCGGAGCGAGTGATGATGATGATGATGATGCACCTCCGTTATGGCTCGCACCCACTAAGGGGGATAGGCCAAGAATCGAGTGCCAGCACCAACAACAAGAAACGTCTTCTTCTTCGTCTTCTGCTGGCGCCCGTATTTGTCACTACGTTATTTTTATTCTTTTTTTTTTCACTTTCCTCTGGACTCTTTTATTCCCATTCCCCATCCCTATACAGAGTAGCATGCCAGCGGTGTATACACGTAGGCAAAAATGTGTTTTTCTAATAAAGAGCCTCTCTCTCTCTCTCATTTATTTCTCATTTGTGTCGCCAATTCATGTGCGTATGTGCCATGTTGTATAAGGTATCACCATCAACACTCAAACACTCAGCATCGATCCTGAACGAGCCGGCACGTGACAGCCGACCGCGAGCGAAGAAGTGGAAGAAGAAGCATCTTTTCGTCTGCGTTGGGTCCACTGTAATCTGGTATGGCCGAGAACCAGCTCTCAAGCTTCGCGCCGTCGATCGGGGCATCGTCGTCGCGTCTCCTACACAGGTCCAGGAGCAAGGAGGACGCGGTACGTGGGTTTGTAGCGAAGTTAGTGAACACGGCGATCTTAATTTGTGAATTCACGGCATGTTAGTGATGTACGAGGTGCACTTCAATAGGAGAATGCGAGTGTCTCACTTTTTTATTGTGATAGTAATTATATGGATACTTCAACCGGATTTATGCCGTCGTCGCCGTCGTCGCCGTCGCCGTTGCCGTGAGGTCCCGTATAGATTCCAAGGGCAATAAAATCGTCGCCGTGCGCCGTATGCGGGAGTGAAAGCGCGCGGGGGACGCGCGCTATATCACGGAGAGGGAACTCACGGCGGAAAGCAAACGCGACCGTCGCGCGAAAGGTCGGGGGGGGGTATGGGAGGGAGGGAGGTGAGGCGACGCTGTGCTACGGCACCAAATGCGTATCTTGCAACCAAGGGGAACTGGGAACTGTTGTATCGTGCAGGATACTGGAAGGAGACATTACAGACATTACTCAGTCCCTGACTGTTTATTCTATCTTCCTCTTCCTCTCCAGGCCGGCTCCCCAAGCACGCGCCATCTAATGGCGCTGCAGTCGGCAGCGATGCCTTATACAACATATCCCCTCTTGGAAAAAAAAAATACAAAACACGAAGAAAAAAGAAAAAAAAAAAACGGTTGTTTGTCCATTATTGCCTAATGTAGTCCTGCAGCTTCTTCGGCGTCTTCTTGTTACGGGCGCTTCTTCTCACGCGGGCTTCGCATCCCGGCAGATTAAATGAAGCTTGTTGCGTGCGCTCTGCAGCAGGTGGTTCATGGTTAAAGCGCGCATTCTCATAGTTATCCGCGCTTGACGTGCCAGGTTGTGAAGGGTGATTTACAGCTGCAGTAGCGGGATTATCGGATGCCGGTGACCAGTTCATGACAGCAGAGGTACCGAACTTCATTTTGCTGATAGCTTCGCGGTGAACGGCCGCTAACTTGGAAGCATTCCAGACACGGCCATCTTCTAACAGGTAAGAGGCGGGTCCACGCTTCTCAATAATTTTCTTGGGCGCAGAAAACTGTGGAGATAGCTTCCCATGAACTGCAGGTAATTTAACCCGGACGTAGTCACCAACGACGAAGTTGGGTTCCTTGGCACCGCGCTTTTCATCGGTGTAACGCTTCGACTTGATTTGCTTGTTCTTGATGCGCTCTCGCAACTCCTGCAGTGCCTTTGAAGGGTCCGTGCTGAAACATTTGTCAGGCAATCCCACAATGTCGAGTCTGGTTCGAGGTTGTCGTCCATGAAGAAGAACAGCGGGTGCAATACCAGTAGTCGCATGAGGCGTACAGCGATATGTTTGCAGGTAATCAAGCATTGCTGTTCTCATATCACGGCGTTATAACAGGGCCAATTGAATGTATGACTTTAATACCCTGTTAAATCTTTCAACCAAACCATTAGCTTGCGGGTAATACACAGAAGAGTTATAATGCGTGATTCCGCGCTCTGTGAGAAATTCTTCAAAATTCGCTGAAGAAAATTGTGGTCCATGATCGGATACGATACCGCGTGGATATCCTTCTCTTGCGAAAAGTTCAAGTAGAAATTTCTTCACTGTATATGTTGTCGCATCTCGTACGAAAGCCACCTCTGGCCACTTGCTGTAATAGTCAATAACTGTGATGGCAAAACGGCAGTCGGCTGAAGCTTGCGTGAAAGGTCCCACAATGTCGATAGCGACTTTTTCCCAAGCTTTCTCGGGAAGAGGGACGGGCTGCATTGGAGCTGCAGATGTACGCGCGGATTTGTCGCATGACTGGCAAGTTACACATGTGCGCACAAGTTCTTCAATGTGATTATCCATGCATGGCCACCAATATGACTCTCTAAGACGAGCTTTGGTGCGACTAATTCCTGGGTGTGACTCATGTGCCAGATCCATAACACGGCGTGTCAAAGTTGTAGGCACGACAATCCTGTCACCCCGGCACAGAACGTCGCTAACAACAGAGAGTTCAGATCGCACGTGAAAATACGGTAGCAGATCTTTTGACAAGGATTTCTTGTCAGGCCAAGAAGTAGTGATAAACTGCTTCACTTGAGAGATAACCTGATCGGTGGCACATGCTTCTTGAAGCTCTTGCATGGTAACTACTCGGGACAGAAGACATATAAATTCTTCTTCGGGTGCATCGCGGATGAAATTCTCTAGGGGCAGCCGGGAGAGTGCGTCAGCCACGACGTTTTCGCTACCCTTCCTATACTCCATGGTGTAGTTGTAGCACAGCAACCGTGATGACCAGCGCGCAATCCTTAACGGACGGTGACCTGTGCCTTTCGTTGAAAGGAGCGTAACCAAAGCAGCGTGGTCTGTCCGCAAAATGAAAGGTCGGCCCCACAGGTAAACGTGCCAGTGCTCGCAGGCCCAGACGCAGGCAAGGGCCTCGCGTTCACCGACCGAGTACTGCCGTTCATGTGGTTGCAGAGTACGAGAGGCGAACGCGACAGTTTGCAGTGATGTTCCGTTATCCTGCTGCAGTACAGCACCTAATCCATATCCTGAGGCATCAGTTGTAACGTACACAGGTAACTGAGGATCAAAAAGGTGAAGAACTTCGCAAGACGTTATCAGAGTTTTCAGCTGCTCCAAGCCGCTTTGTGCTGCTGCAGTCCAAGCGAAAGGCGCATCTCCTCGAAGCAAAGCACGCATTGGCTCCACAACATCAGAAAAATGCGGGATGAACTTGGAGTAGAAGCCTGCAAGTCCCAGCAGCGAACGAAGTTCATTGATATTTGTAGGTGATGGTGCCTTGGTTATCGCCTCGATAGATGACGTCAGTGGGAATAACCCTTTGGCGCTGACAACATGGCCAAGGAAAGTCAACTCTGCGACGTCAAAAACGCATTTATGATTGAGCCTGAGACCAGCATCAGAGAGCCGTTTCAAAACCGCGCGCAAATTGACCAAGTGATCCTCTCGGGAGCGTCCGTACACGATTATGTCGTCAATGTAAAATAACACGCATTTGCATCCTTTGAGGATCATATGCATCATCTTCTGAAACGCTGACGGTGCCGATGCCAGTCCGAAACAAACCCTCTTGAAGCGGAATAGGCCGTCGTGTGTTATAAACGTCGTAAGATCACGACTTTCTGGACTTAGTGGCAACTGGTGATATGCCGAAGCTAAATCTAGCTTGGAGAATCGCTGTGCTCCAGCCAAGCTGTTCAAAAGTTCCTCAGTTTGTGGCAGGGGAAAACTGTCCACCACTATAGCTTTGTTTGGCTCTCGTAGATCTACGCACATGCGAATCGAGCCATCCTTTTTTCTGGCTACATATCCCGTATAGATTCGAGTATTTTTTTTTTTTCTCTATGGACACCTTTACACTTGGAATACCAACGAGCGAACACTTCTCACCATTGTTGAGTTCATCGCGCTCACGTCCCTATACTCTTGGCCGTTCTACATCGTCGGAGAAAGCGAACTACTGGGGACAGAAGACATATAAATTCTTCTTCGGGTGCATCGCGGATGAAATTCTCTAGGGGCAGCCGGGAGAGTGCGTCAGCCACGACGTTTTCGCTACCCTTCCTGTACTCCATGGTGTAGTTGTAGCACAGCAACCGTGATGACCAGCGCGCAATCCTTAACGGACGGTGACCTGTGCCTTTCGTTGAAAGGAGCGTAACCAAAGCAGCGTGGTCGGTCCGCAAAATGAAAGGTCGGCCCCACAGGTAAACGTGCCAGTGCTCGCAGGCCCAGACGCAGGCAAGGGCCTCGCGTTCACCGACCGAGTACTTCCGTTCATGTGGTTGCAGAGTACGAGAGCCCGTATAGATTCCAAGGGCAATAAAATCGTCGCCGTGCGCCGTATGCGGGAGTGAAAGCGCGCGGGGGACGCGCGCTATCACGGAGAGGGAACTCACGGCGGAAAGCAAACGCGACCGTCGCGCGAAAGGTCGGGGGGGGTATGGGAGGGAGGGAGGTGAGGCGACGCTGTGCTACGGCACCAAATGCGTATCTTGCAACCAAGGGGAACTGGGAACTTCCACGCGAAAGCAAGAAAGCGGGAAGGCAGCTTGAGAGGGAGGGGGGGAGCAGCTTCTACTCTGCCAACAAATACGCTTGCACTGGCTGTGGTGGCGGCCGCCCGCACCGTCTCTTATCTCCACACGGCTCTGACTTTTGTATGCGCTGTGCATTCGGCGCTCAGTTTCCGTTGAAGCGATAGACCGCGCGAACCTGCGCTTGCTGCCAGTGTTTTGACAGTCGTTGTCTGCGGTCATTCAGTGTGATCTATTCATGTTTGCTTGTGCGCGATGACACCACGCTTGTCAATACAGTTAGAAAGCGAATGTGTCCAAGTTTATGCAGCCGATATAACTACTATCCCTGCTCCGAATAGCTCTCCGCTAGTTTGCTATCGCAATTGATGCTTCGCCTTTCGGGCGAAATTGCGACATTTTTTCTTCTTCTTCATACTATGAGAGAAAGAGTATTGGCAAGTTGCGGCAACTCCTTCACCTCCTAATTTCCCGATACTTCTCGCCCAGCCTAATGGAGTACGTTCAATGTGACTTGTCGCGAGTAAATTTACTCCTACGGACTCCGGGAAACGGAGGTAAATATATAGTGTACGTAGTTACTCCTGTAAACAGTAGTTGGCTGCACTATACATTGTTTTGAAAATGTATACGATGCAAGGTGTGCCTTTGTTTGTCTGCCTAAGCCAAGAATATTTTGCTGAAGATCGTTTGCCCGATAAACGTGGCGAAGCATCACGCCAATGAAGCGTTCGACCGGGAAAATTTTCACGAGATAACTTCCGAAATGATGTCAAAATAGCCGGGCTGGCTTCTCAAATTTTATGGACGAGTATGAACGGTCACACGTGTGACGAAACATCGATTCGTTGCCTGTTTCACACCTATTGCATCTCTGTCCAGGCAGAGCATTTGCCGCCGGCCGCGGTGTCAGCTTCGCTTTCTCCGACGATGTAGAACAGCCAAGAGTATAAGGACGTGAGCGCGATGAACTCAACAATGGTGAGAAGTGTTCGCTCGTTGGTATTCCAAGTGTAAAGGTGTCCATAGAGAAAAAAAAAATTGGGTGTCCGTAAAGCATACTCCCCTTTAACGAACAGCATATTGTTGTAGTGATGGTGTTTGCGCCAGGACTTAGTCTCCCTTCAGTGAAGGAAACGCCCCGCCGCGCCCCCGCGCGCACGCGCCCCCGCGCGCACGCACGCACGCACGCACGCACGCACGCACGCACGCACGCACGCACGCACGCACGCACGCACGCACACACACACTTTGCGATGCAATCATTATTTGAAAATTTTGAGGATTTGAATAGCTCTGAAAAAGGAATTCATCATCATCATCATCAGCCTATGTTTATGTCCACTGCAGGACGAAGGCCTCTCCCTGCGATCTCCATTTACCCCTGTCTTGCGCTAGCTGATTCCAACTTGCGCCTGCAAATTTCCTAACTTCGTCACCCCACCTATATATATATATAGTTTTCTGCCGTCCCCGACTGCGCTTCCCTTCTCTTGATATCCATTCAGTAACTCTAATGGTCCATCTGTTATCCATCCTACGCATTACATGGCCTGCCCAGCTTCATTTCCCCCTCGTAATGTCAACTAGAATATTAGCTATCCCCGTTTGCTCTCTGATCCACACCGCTATCTTCCTCTCTCTTAAGGTTAGGCCTAACATTAACAAAAAGGCATTACTGGTAATAAAATAACGTCCAGCGCTTGTCGAATGGGTGCCGCAGTGCTACATTTGGCCTGCCAAGGGGGGGGGGGGGGGGCTGCAACCCCCCCCCCCCCCCTTCATCCCGGGGCCCCTCTGACTTTAAGCACAGGTTTGCGCGAATACACGCAAAAATGCCGTTCGACTGGCCGCTCGAGGCACTTTGCGTGTATTCGCGGTCTTCTTTCACGCTCGGAAAAACAATTTTATGCAACAGTATTGAGCAACAGAAAGCTGTATCGGGAGTTTTTCATGCTGCCGTACAATTTCCTCATTGACACTTTTCGTCTACTTATAATATTTAAGAAGTTGAATAATTCATTAAGATCAATTATCTAATTAGGCGGAATACAAAAAATGATGAGTATCTCCAAGCGACGCCAAACAACATTACCTTGGTTCTGTCCAGTTATGTAGCATTTGCATATATTTAAATCTTGGTGCATGATAGTTCGGACACCCTGCATATATGTCTATATACTCTTCATGAAGGCATGACCCCGGCCGAAACGTCGAAATTAAATGCTTGTTTTTACTTTTCTTTCTGCGCCTGTACTTGTTTCAAGTACAGGCGCAACGGATATATATATATATATCCCACCTGCGGCCAGTTGTTTTTTCATCCACTTTCATTGCCAATAGGTTATGAATTCTTTAATTGAATTGAGAATTACAAGCAATTTTTCCTATGCTGTCCTTGGTGGCATTCTTTGTTGGCTTCCTATGATATGATATTCGACTGAACGTACAGTATATATATATATATATATATATATATATATATATATATAGTAAATGGATTTTTCAAGGGGCCAAGCATATTTAGAAAAACGAGAGGCACAACTTCGCGGTTATCTTAGGTTTATTAAACCTAAGATAACAGCGAAGTTGGACTTATCATTGTTCTGTATATATATATATATATATATATATATATATATATATATATATATATATATATACACGCATGGTGTTTCAGCGAACACTTTCAAAAATTCTTAAAGGTTCCCTGTGGCAGATAGCGCAATTCTAATGCATGAGCTGGTCTACTCGAAGAGGCGGACATTACTTGCATAAGAAGTTGAAATGCATAACCGAATAATTAACAGAAATTCACTAATTAAGTTTTTAACTAATTACCTGATGGCCCATATTGCACTTTACAAATCGTAGCCGTGGAGTTCGCAAGGCGGATCCACCTGGAACGAATTCTCGGGATGACACCAGTTTCGAGATATGAATTCACGAACATTGCGGAGTTGTCTAGTTCTTATATATTATAAGAACTAGACGCGAAAGGAAACCGAGGAGCTCGATTTTGGTAATCATTATCATAAAAAGCCAGCACGCAATGGAGCCAATATATATATATATATATATATATATATATATATATATATATATATATATATATATATAAAGCGCAAACTTTGCACACCTTGAACGATTCAGACAGACTACTAAATGGGTGGTATAGTTAAAGCAACGGCATATATATATATATATATATATATATATATATATATATATATATATAGTTACTTTTAACACAAATGTGTTATATGTGTGGCTCCAGCAAAAGTATGCCCCATGTACGTATACGTACGATAGGAAAGTTATGCAGCGGGGGAAAGAAGAGGCGTATGACGGTCCCGTCATTCGATCTTATAGAGCTTTGCTGGCTGCGTTAGGTAAACGCCGGTTAGAATACATTAGCCGACAAAGAAATGCTTTGTCAGTGCTTCAGGTGTACTCATCATTCCTCGGATTTCCTGAAGAAATATTTACACAAGAGCCTGCAGGGGAGCTTTATGCGGCGAAAATTGGGCAACATTGCAAGCTTGGGAAGTTTATTTCGGAGTAAAATTGGGGCATTTGCTAATGAGCTTGCAGCTTTATCCTGCCCGTTATGTATGTCTTTGACTACTGTAAAGTGGGCGCAGCGTTATTTGTAACGGATTCTAATAAACTTTCTTGACAATATGCGCGTTTCACATTCGCCTTATGACCACTTCTTTTGAAAGGATTAGTGGATTTTTTTCCTCTCGTTTGTGGGCAGCGTACCGCTTTTTGTGAACTGTAGGGCAGACAACTGTCTTGTGAAAACTCAGTAACGCATCCTTAATATCACCGCATTTCCTCTCTCATCGAAGCTTCAGTTCCTTAGTAATCCGCGAATTTATTTCTTCAGACCATTCGGGACTCCGACGGCAAACACATTTCTTATTCTGTTTCCAGAGACCTCTCACCACCGGCGGATTAGGCCCTCCGGCGATGTCGGCGTCCTCACGCTGTGTGCCCGACTCTCCCGCACCAGATGCCGACGTGAAGAGCAGAGCATCGGTGAGCGCGACAAATTAAAAAGCCAAGTGAATATAGTATAGCTTGGTATCGCGATTCACTTGCGCGTGTTTATCTCGGCGCGTTCAGCGATATATGGTGCTTGGATTAGGCGATGCTGGCCGAGTTGATAGCTCCACGGTATACTAGCTTCGCGGCGGAATGGAGTTTCCTAATCATGATTGATATTCTTTTTTCAGCTAGCGGCTTGTATTAAGATTGCCGTCACGTTTCTTTGGTCCGAGAAACCAGATGATGGGGCATAAATATTTGTTATTTGTGAAAATCTATTGCCGTTACACAACGGCGGCGCCAACATACCGCGTTCTTATATATATATATACGAGACGAAGTCTATGCGGCAGTATTTTGGTCTAATTAGGCGAGTTTGTGAGAGGTGCCGCGCATTCGGCAGGGAAGTAAGTGTACAACATGGAACGACCGTGAGGTTTTGCCGACGGCACATTCCCTTACAGCAGCCGCCCAGTACCGCTTCGAAAGTCGTGCTGAGTTGTCTGAGTGCTGCCCCTGCCGGCCCGTCTTCGCCGCCGTCGCAGGGCAAGGTGGTGGGTATACGTCACATTCTGCAGTGAGTGCCCGAACGCCTGTATTTTCTCGCGCACTGCGCACCTTCTTCGTGAGCCCCGTAGTCACCAGTATACATAAGCACATAATCACACATGCACATTAAGTACCACATTAACTCTCTTCCCAACGTACTCAGCGTGTACACCAATGTCCACGAACATGCTTCGGACCACGATGCAAGACTATATAGGCATGGGGTGGTTTCACTGTTAGGGGGATCATATATGATACGCTCTTAGCGTATTATCAGTTATTGCTTTTTTTTTTTCGCAGCGAATTTTAAGTTGCTTATTCAGCGCAATGTTTGTCGTTTCGCTTTCTACTCCCCGTTTTCCGCGCTGTCTCCAGTCATAAATATATACCAATTTAGCTGCTCAACTTATAGTTCTCAAGCTTTAAGAGCGCGAAAGGTACTTACACATTCATTCAAGACTAAAAAGGAAATCTGGTCATGTAGCTGTATCAGCAACAAACTGCCGCTGACCAAGCACTTCATACGAAACTTATACGAGTGTATGTTTGCTTGTGTTCTTGCGTGCACCTCGTTGCTATAACCATGCGTTGCAACTGTTTCCTTGCATTGCTCATTAAGCGCGCTTTTTTTTATGTGCGCACGGCAGGCATTGAGCTCCCACGGAGCTGTCACTTCACCGGCCGCAATGAGACGTGCCAAGATGAGGAGACCGACCGAGAAATCGGTGAGCAGCATGAGAGCTGAAATACGCGAAACGTGTTGATGGTTAGTGGGCATGCCGATGTGTTATTAGCGTAGGGGGTCAAATAAAAAATAAGTACCCTTTATTGTTAGTGTTTAACCGAGACATGGATCGATTGTAATAGCGTTAATCTCTCGATTTTGCATTTAATACACGTTCATATATGAGTTGTAGATAACTTCAAAGGTCAAAATGAGACACTTCCGGCAAGGAAGTGTCTCATTGCATCTCTTTGCGCCGTTTTCACGAGAACGAACTGAACTGTCCGCACGGCGTTGACGGCGAGTTGCGGCTTGCACTGCTCTCTGCACAGCCGTCTGCTGAGCCCGACGTTGCCTGGTTGCAGCCGCGCGCGTAGCTCGACGATTCGCGACTTCAGCAACGGTTCGTACCTTGCGTACAGGCGCCGTGACGTGTACCGAAGAGTAAACAAAGGTATCGAGACTACGCGGCGCACATGCCACATCGCGTGTAGAGTTGCTGTATATGCTCCGGAGCATATACAGTAACTCCAATGGCGTGACTCCTCGCGCGCTAGGACGTCTGTATAGGACATGTTTCCGCATCAACTAGCAAGTGGTGGTGTGGCGCAGAGGTAGAGTAGCTGACTCCCGCGCAGGTTCCATGCTGGCGGAAACTGGGTGTTTTTTTTTTTTTTTCTCATTCGGGGCGATAGCTGCGACGGACATGGGCGGTGGCGGCGGCTAACAACATCGCCAACTGAAACGGCTATTAGATTAAGGCCATAACAGCTTACGCTGTAAAATATCTGGTGACACACACGCGCGTGCGCACACTGTCGTCCCCACTGTTATCATTTCTCACATAGTGCTACTGAATATGGGGAATGGGGCGTATAATTTCAACAGCGGAGCTGTGTAAGCTCTTGGTTAGGCCGCGTAGTGCGAACAGAAAACTGCGCCTGGCGATGACGCCACCTCACGTTGTCTAGCAACGCCTCGCACAGCTGGTGCGAGGCGTTGCTAGGCGGCACACATGACGTCATCGCTCGGCGAGGTTACCACCCTCTCCCAGGTTACCCTCGCCGCAGAGCGAGCCGCGGCCGACGTGTCCGGCGTTCGTCGGCGGACCCTGGCTGCAGCCGGTGTCGAGATGCGACATGCTGTAATTCGCGCCGGCCTCGTCACCCAGAATAGAACGCATCTGTGTCTCGTCGAGCAAGATGGGCTGGTAGATAGCCGTGATTATGGAAGGCGCGAAAACCGACCCCTCTATAGTCCAACGTGTGCGCCGCGCCGCCTAGACGCATGCGCATTTTGTACGAAACTAGGAGTTTCAGGATGATACGAAACCACGAACTCGCGGCACGTGCCGCCATTCACCAGTATCCATCAGCACATCTTGCTCGACGAGACGCGGATGCGGTCCATTCCGGGTGACGAGGCCGGCGCGAAATGCAGCATGTCGCTTCCTGAGCTGGGGCACGCCGACGAACGCCGGATACGTCGGCCACGCCTCGCGCCGGATTATAGAGTACTGCGCTTTCGCTGTGGTGGCGTTCCCGTGCCGAGCGCGCTCGCGCGTCAACGCTACGTTGGACTATAAAGTTGCCTTTAGAAGACTGCACGCCAACACCGAGTATCGTCCCGATACTCGGGGTTGGCTAAGTTTGGCCAAGAACCAGCCAAGCCAAACCAAGTTAAGCAAAGGAAAGCAAAGACAAAGCCAAGAACCAGCCAAGCCAAACCAAGTTAAGCAAAGGAAAGCAAAGACAAAGCTAAGAACCAGCCAAGCCACACCAAGTGAAGCAAAGGAAAGCAAAGTTAAAGCTAGGGAAGGGCCACCAGCTTCGCTGTTTGCCCAGTCTTCGCACCACTTAGTGTGAAGCTGCCCCTAATATTTTTTAATGATGTTTCGTCTGCATAGATGCATGAAGGATAGCACGAACACTGTGTGCAGATAATTCGATCATCATAGGTGAAAAAGTTCTAATTCACCTGGGTGATTTCATCTATACTGTTAAGAAAGTGTCCATGTGTTCTAATATCGCCAATCAGAACGAATTCTTTTTCGGGAACGCAAATACCGGTTTCCATTTTAGCACATTATCTTGTCTTTTTGCACTATTCTCCAAATATCCTCGTCATTCTCATTGGCTTCTCTTATCCCCGTCTTTACTTTGTTTTTAATCCCCCATAAATAACAAAGGAGCTTCTACGCAAGACAGTAGGGAAGAAAACCCGTTGTATGATCATAGGCTGAAGGGGCCGTAGCCCTTAGTCCCACCTCTGACAGTATACGGCCACGGCCGCTAGATGAAAAAAAAAAAAAAAAAAAAAGGTGTGATACGGCCTTCACGAAGCCGCTTTGGTGGAGCAAATGATGGCTGAAGTTTGCTTGTTAGTGCTCTACTAGAGCAGAAAACGTAGTGAGTTGAGTAAAAGTACAGACCGGCGAAGGACAAATGACACATCTGGCGCTATGCGGCTACACATGGTACATAGACTGCCATTGTTATTGACAATTTAAGTATTTCTAGTGGCTTCTTCCTTTGTCCTTATCTGCAGAGAGCTACGTTTTCTGCAGCGGCAGATCATGTGTTCATGCATTCTGCCACGCTACTCATTCCATATAAATGCCATGTAGATGTAATGCGTAGCGTTCAGTGTATGCAACGTGTGCTGCGAATGTCCTCCTCTAACGTTACGCTGCATTCCGATGCGAGTTTATTTTTTAATGATTTTCAAATACTGTTGGCCGTCTTGGCCGTAACAGGTGGGTACAGCAAGTTTGCTCATAACGTAAAAAAATGTCGCAGTTTCACCCGGAAGACGAAGCATCAATTGCGATAGCAAATCAGTAGAGAGCTATACGGAGTAAGGATAGTAGTTTTATCAGCTGTATAAACTTGGACATGTAGCAGCACCAGCAACGCGCAGCACTGTTGTCGACGCCGTCGCCGTTTTGCCTGCGTTCGCACCGAACGCGCGCGGCGTTGGTAACTGTTGCCGGTGCCTCTGGTGGCGGCTCCGAGGTTTTCGACGAGATCAGAACGGGACACTCGTCGAGCAGCGTCGGAAGTCTTTACAACCTTCTCACCTCACAACGTTTTTACATAAGTGCGCATTTGGTGCGGCAGCTAGACGTCGCCTACCCTCCCTCCCTCCCTCCCGTACCCCCACGGCCTTTCGCGCGACGGAAGAAGTCGCGTTTGCTCTCCGCCGTGTGTTCGCTCCCCGTAAAAGCGCGCGTCCCTCGCACGCTTTCACTCGCACATACAGTATAAGGCACGCGGCGGTGGTTTTATCGCCGTTGTACTTCATACGGAACCTCACGGCGACGCCGAAGGCAGAAATCCGCTTGGAGTGTCCATATAATTGCTAGCGCAATAAAATGTAAACACCTTAAAAACGTAAATAGGACATGAAGCAATGAATGTTGGAAATACAATGTAATAACCACCAAAACAAATAACGAAATACAAATACAATACTTTGGCTAAGAAATACATGTTTGTAACATTGTGACAGTGATATCGCAAGCAGTATAAAAGACTACAGTATGTATTTCAGAACAGTGTAACATCGTTTGCACGGCACCACTAAGATTCAATTTCATAAAACGTTTTAACGCGTTCCTCAAAGCCTTCAGCACTACTTAACTACAAAACAGACGCCGGCAAACTGTTCCATTCCTTAATCGTTCGCGGGAAAAATGAATAAGCGTACATGTCCAGATATGCTTTTGGAATTGAGAACATGCAATGATTACTTGACCTGACGTCTCTAGCCTGCCTGGAAGCAATATAGGGTGTGGTTTCAATATTGAAGTGGCCTTTTGATAATAAAAAAAAAAAGAAATTTAGGTCTAGCCAACTTCCGCCGTTGAGCCAGAGGAGGCAAAGCAAGGTACCGAAGCATTTCAGAAACAGAGTCAGTACGATAATACCGGGAAAGAATGAACCTTGCGGATTTTCTCTGTATCTTCTCAGTGCGGTTTAATAATCCTGATTGAAACGGGTCCCATATGACACTGCCATTTTCTAACGTCGGTCTAACGTAAGTTAATAAAGCCGGCAGATCCCACGCTCTGTGGGAATCGGGGAGCCTACCAAGTTAACGAAACGACCATAGGAGCGCCGAGGCGTAGGCGGCTGTTTCATGAACTGCATGACATGCGTTATAGGTCATGACATGCGTGATAGGTCGGGACAGGTCGTCATGAGCTATCATTTATGTCCGAACCCATTTCAGTGGCTTGTGAGTGTTAAACTTTTTTCGCTGATTCATTGTCATTTTTGCTGAGTCATGCTCATGACTTACGTCTACCATCATCCTTTAGTGTTTACTTCACTTAGTGCCCAGGTCCGAACCCATTCCCGTGGTTTTTCAGTGTTAGTCATTTTTGCTGACTCATGTCATTTTGGCTAAGTCATGCTCATAACTATGACTTCTCCCATCATTCTTTAGTGTTTCCTTCACTATGTACCCACGTCCGACCCAATTTCAGTGGTTTTTGAGTGTTAATATTTTTGCGCTGAGTCATTGTCATTTTTGCTGAGTCATGCTCATGACTATGACTTCCACCATCATCCTCTTGTGTTTCCTTCACTTAGTGCCCAAGTCCGCGCCCATTCTAGCTGCATACCAAGTTAACGAAACGACCATGAGACCACCAAGACGTAGGCGGCTGTTTCATAACCTACATGACACACATGTCGTGATATTCATGTCATGACCTATCATTTATTTCGTCATACATTCTTGTCATACTATGCCAATTTTGGTACATACCAAATTAACGAAACGACCATGAGACCACCAAGACCTACGTCTTGGTGCTCTCATGGCCGTTTCGTTAATTTTCGACTGTTTCATGACCTACATGACACACACGTCATTAAATTTATGTCATGACCTATCATTCATGTTCGCCATACACTCTTGTCATACTATGCCAATTTTGGTAGCTACCAAGATAACGAAACAACCATAAGAGCACCAAGACATAGGCGGCTAGATAGATAGATAGATAGATAGATAGATAGATAGATAGATAGATAGATAGATAGATAGATAGATAGATAGATAGATAGATAGATAGATAGATAGATAGATAGATAGGTCCGCCCCTAGGTTTGTGAGTGGTGGTGCTGGCTAACACTCCCAAGGTTAGTTCTAGTTGTAAAACATAAATACCCCAGAAAGTGGATGGGAAAACGGCTCCGTGGTAGCTCAATTGTGAGAGCATCGCACGCGTAATGCGAAGACGTGGATTCGTTCCCCACCTGCGGACAGTTGTTTTTTCATCTGTTTTCATATCCATTAATTTATCATTTTTAATTCAATTAGTAAGTACAAGTAATTCCCCTATGTTGTCCTTGGTGTCATTGCTGGCTTAATTCTTATGATTATATATATATATATATAAATTGCATGAGACGGTCCCGTAGACATTCATAGTATGTCATCTGGATTTGTGGGGTATCCACTCGACGTCGTAACGTCCGGACTCGGATGTCCCACGAACGTTTCTCGAATATATGTGGCCCATTGGGTTCGGCGGCACGGCGTTAAGGCGAGACTGCATCTACAATCACCGCAAGCTTGCGGAATTCAGCGGTGTTCTTTATAAAAGAAGGCTTCAGTGATCAGACTTAATGCTTTTGGGAGTGTAGGATAACGTTTAGAGTAACATCCCAGTGTTCTGTTCAAATACCTCAAAGTGTTTTATACGAGACGTAGGATTTGCTGTGGAAACTGCAAAATTTATATATACTGTTAACATTATTTTATCTATGAGAACATGCAGTGGGTATCGAGCGACCGCGCGTATATGGCATGCCACCCAGATGTAGATGAAATCGTGCCCGCTGGTCTTGCGGTATACGTACGGCGGCAGTTATGCGTGATTCAGCATGATGCATTCATTTTCGTCCAGCTCTTTTCGAATTTCATGAGCAAGATCATGGACTCGGACGGTAATGCCAAGGTGAACGTCGTGACCACGCCAAGACGTACCTTCCAAAGGAAGCCGCAGTTACGCCAGGTGAGCGCTCAGTACTTGGTATGTTTATATTGTACCTCGAAGAAAAATAATTACAAACACGAGGTGATTCTAGACTCTCGAACATTTATATTTACTGGCATTGAGTGCCCCAATAAAGCACGACAACATGAACATATGTATTCTGATGGTACTTGTTATTTTAAACCTCGATCTCTGAAATATCTTCATGTATTTGTTCATACGTAAACTAGTGTTCTGCTGCCTTAGGCATGCCAAATATGTTTTCGTATGTGACTAAATGGACGCTAAGGACTAGATCCTCCCCTCAAAACCTTCACTGCACAGCGAGCTTAGAAGATCGATGTTTAATAACTCCACTACGTTACTGCACGTGCGGGAATGAAATCCCGAGAAAACAGAGTGATAAGTTATACCGCTGTTGTCGAACCTGTCCACAAAAAGGTCCTGAATATGCGAAAGAATAAAATGAAACGTGTGATGTCAACATGACCAGATATTAGAAAGCGTAGGAACAGTGCAAGAAACGAGGGCAGGTGCAAGACAATCACTAACTATATAACAGCGGTCTTTTTTTTTTATTACGTCGTGAAATAAATGTGGAAGATCGCGTGTCATTTGGCAAACCAGATGTTATGGAACTCCTTTAGTGCTCGACGCAATAAACACAGACAGCTGTCAGTCAGCTCGCATGCAATGCCTTGTCTCCGTCCTCATTACTTGCGCTCACGCTTTGTAATCTTGAACCGATTAGCCCAACGTCGCACACGTTTGCATGGCGTCATAAGCATTACAGTTTGGGTGCAATATTCAAGGAGAATGATTTCGTCTGCATTTTCTTAGCTACGGAGTAAAAATCATTTTCCCCTTAAAAAAAAAAAAAAAAAGCAGATGGGGCTTTGGAAGGGTAACCTATATATCCAGTATAGAGTGACTGAATGTTGTACCTTATTGTTCCTTTATTTGTTCACTTGCAATGTCTGTCCTTGCTGACCTAAGCCGATGACGTTGGATAGTTTTAGTATAGCGTTTCGGTTGTTAACATGGACACATAAGCATTCCGCATGCGCATGACAAATGAATGACCAACGGGAAATGCTGTGGTGACATCTGGTACATACAAATCGGAGTACTTTCACGGTGACGGCGGCGTCTTTTCTTAGCCCTGGCATTCCGGCTGATAACAATAATGACGACAAAACATCGCCAATACATTGTCCTCAAAGAGACACGAGACTAACAGAAAGCTGATTTTACCATTCATATTTTGCTGTCGCGTCGATTAAATAACGAGGCTGAATTTGGATCCAGGTGGGAGGCCTGGACAACGCCACGTTGTTACGCTAGCTAAATAAGCCACGCAAAGTCCAGAATGCTAAAGTAACCGGCATGCGCACGTTGGTCCCACTATCCCTGCTTGCAGCGCAGGAACTTGGATGCCATGCGCCTCCGGCAGCTGCTGGATCGGTCTTCTCTGACGCCTCTGTCGCTGCAGTCGCCGCAGCAGTCGACTGCGTTCGGAGTGTTCAGACGGAACAACAAGGGTGGCTGCCTGTTCTTCGGGGCTCTGTTCGCTGCCGTGGCCATCACCGTCGTGGTGCTGCAACTCAGCGGCCGAGGCGGCCTCGACGTGTGCCGCAGCGAGGTGTGCCACCATTACAGCAAGCTGCTCGCCGACAGCCTAGACACCAAGGCGGACCCGTGCCACGACTTCCATCGCTACGTGTGCGCCGGCTGGGAAGGCAAACATCACCAGTCGGTCATGAGCGCCGTCTACCAACGGTGAGCGGGTTCAGATGAGCCGATAACAGGGGTGTGCAAGTGGATCGACTCGCGCGCGGCCCGCAAGTTCAGGCAGCGGCAAAAATTGTGAACAAGTACGGCCAAACTGACAACAGTGGCTATAGCACAGGTCTTAATAACGGTTGCGTGTTTTTTAGTGCGTTAGCATCCTTTGGGTACCTGACGCACTTATCGGGGACTAACTATCTATGTTTGTTTGTATCTAATCGTTTTCCCGCCAACCTGGGTCACTGGGCAGATCGAGCTGGAATGGGTATAGTGCGTGGGTCAGCTGTGCTGAGGTAACGTAGTTCCAAGACAACCATGTCACTAACTTGTGTCAGTGAGTATGTGGCAATTTGTACATACGTGTCGCTCTTTAACGAACATCTTTCACCGCGGCAGGGGTCACGATAGACGCGGGACTGGGTAGGTCCCGCTGTTCGATGAAACGCTTTGACGCCGAAATGGAGCACTGGGCAGTCGGTCTGGCCTGGGAGAACAGGTCTCGAACAGGCTCAGGAGTTTGTCGACAAACACAACTTTGAGAAGAACGCCATTATCGCCGTCATTAACGTGCAGTCGCTCGGTGCGTTCGTCCAGCACCTCGAGGGAGACTCGGTCATTTCTGGGTCGCTGTCGGGAACATGGGGCGACAAACCAGCATCGATCAGCGGGTTTGAACTCGTCGGGCACAGCAAGCGCCTCAGGTGAAGGTGCGCCGGCGTCGCCCTATACAAGGACGTCCTCATTCGCCAGTTCACTATCGAACCGGCCGCGCTACATATATCGCCCCACGTCGATGATACGCTAGTCCACAACACTGTCGGAGACATCTGCACGGGTCACGTATACCGTGCAACGGCCAAAACATCGCCGTCGCCGCCGTCTTCGTCAGTCCCGGGGCCACGAAGGAGATTGCGCAGCGATTCATTTCAATGCACCTAATAGCTTACACCAAGCCTGCCTTGATACCTTAATGTTACAACAACGTTCGCGAACGAGACATGCCGTTTGCCATCTGCGGGGACTTCAAGATCGAACTATCCAAGCCTCAAAACGCGTGGTTTTCGCAGTACATGAGGGAGGCGTTCGGCGCCAAGCCTGCCTCCCTCGACATGGTACCCAGGGCATAGGTCGGCGCACTCACTCATGAGTACACTCACTCACACTCACTCACACTCATTTCAAAGGCGTGAGTGCGAGTGCGAGTGAGTGCCAGTGAGTGTGAGTGGAGGTGAGTGCGAGTGCGAGTGAGTGCCAGTGAGTGTGAGTGCAGGTGAGTGCGAGTGCGAGTGAGTGCCAGTGAGTGTGAGTGCAGGTGAGTGCGAGTGCGAGTGAGTGCCAGTGAGTGTGACTGGAGGTGAGTGCGAGTGAGTGCCAGTGAGTGTGAGTGAGTGCGAGTGCGAGTGAGTGCCAGTGAGTGTGAGTGCAGGTGAGTGCGAGTGCGAGTGAGTGCCAGTGAGTGTGACTGGAGGTGAGTGCGAGTGAGTGCCTGTGAGTGTGAGTGAGTGCGAGTGAGTGCCAGTGAGTGTGAGTGCAGGTGAGTGCGAGTGCGAGTGAGTGCCAGTGAGTGTGAGTGGAGGTGAGTGCGAGTGAGTGCCAGTGAGTGTGAGTGAGTGCGAGTGAGTGCCAGTGAGTGTGAGTGCAGGTGAGTGCGAGTGCGAGTGAGTGCCAGTGAGTGTGAGTGGAGGTGAGTGCGAGTGCGAGTGAGTGCCAGTGAGTGTGAGTGCAGGTGAGTGCGAGTGCGAGTGAGTGCCAGTGAGTGTGAGTGCGAGTGAGTGCCGGTGAGTGTGACTGGAGGTGAGTGCGAGTGAGTGCCAGTGAGTGTGAGTGAGTGCGAGTGCGAGTGAGTGCCAGTGAGTGTGAGTGCAGGTGAGTGCGAGTGCGAGTGAGTGCCAGTGAGTGTGACTGGAGGTGAGTGCGAGTGAGTGCCAGTGAGTGTGAGTGAGTGCGAGTGCGAGTGAGTGCCAGTGAGTGTGAGTGCAGGTGAGTGCGAGTGCAGGTGAGTGCGAGTGCGAGTGAGTGCCAGTGAGTGTGACTGGAGGTGAGTGCGAGTGAGTGCCAGTGAGTGCCAGTGAGTGCCAGTGAGTGTGAGTGAGTGCGAGTGCGAGTGAGTGCCAGTGAGTGTGAGTGCAGGTGAGTGCGAGTGCGAGTGAGTGCCAGTGAGTGTGAGTGGAGGTGAGTGCGAGTGCGAGTGAGTGCCAGTGAGTGTGAGTGCAGGTGAGTGCGAGTGCGAGTGAGTGCCAGTGAGTGTGAGTGCAGGTGAGTGCGAGTGCGAGTGAGTGCCAGTGAGTGTGAGTGCAGGTGAGTGCGAGTGCGAGTGAGTGCCAGTGAGTGTGAGTGCAGGTGAGTGCGAGTGCGAGTGAGTGCCAGTGAGTGTGAGTGCAGGTGAGTGCGAGTGAGTGCCATTGAGTGTCAGTGCCGGTGAGTGCGAGTGCCACTGAGTGTGAGTGCGAGTGAGTGCGAGTGCGAGTGAGTGCCAGTGAGTGTGAGTGGGGGTGAGTGCGAGTGCGAGTGAGTGCCAGTGAGTGTGACTGGAGGTGAGTGCGAGTGAGTGCCAGTGAGTGTGAGTGAGTGCGAGTGCGAGTGAGTGCGAGTGCGAGTGAGTGCGAGTGAGTGTGAGTGGAGGTGAGTGCGAGTGCGAGTGAGTGTGGGGCCTGGCAAAAATTATGGTGAGTGAGTGTGAGTGAGTGTTCTCCCACACTGCCGACGTATGACCTGGTCCCAGGGCGAGGACCGGTGGCGTGCTCGACCGCAACTTTGCCCGTGGAATCAGGCACTTTAGAACTCACACGTATGCATCATACATCTCTATGCACCGCCCTCTGCTAGTCGCTGCCAACGACAAACGAGAAGGCGATGCACTGCTGTCTACTAGCGCTTCCGAACCAATGGATATTTCGTCCTAAACTGTGCAAGTTTATAGAACATACATTTCGTCTGTATATATTCAAATGCACATTATTGTATTTAAGAATGTCTATAGAAAGCAACTGAACCGCATAAGCGAACGTTCTGCAATTCAATATATCACACTGCTCTGTCTCTGTCTCCTTAATTCCACGGTCACAAACCTTCGAAGGCCATGCATTTTGGAGGACACGCGCAGCCTTCGCGTCGGTGGCGATGAATAACGCCGAGTGTTCTTGGTGAAGCGCGAGAGCGGAGTCCTGCTGCTGAACGCGTGTTGCAGCTTGAGAGAGAGAATAAACTTTTATTCACAAAGGCAAGGTAATTCTTCCTCGTTGGGTGGGGCCCTCAGTCCAGGGCTCCATTGCCTTGCACGACCCTGCGAGCCCGCTGGACCAGCTGTTGCTGTACCTGCCGGCCTAAGCTGAGCAGTGCAGACTCCCAAGAGGAAAAGGTGGGGTTGGGGATAGCAGGAACGCCCCGTGGACTAGAGCATTCCCACGTGGAATGATAGACTGTTGGTTCGGATCCACAGTATAGGGCAGTAGGAAGGGTATAGAGTGGGATGAAAGAGATGCAGCATATAGAGGCAAGGGAATGAATTAGTCTGCAGTTGCCGCCAAGCGACGGCATCTGCTCTGTTAAGTGAAGGATGGGGAGGAGGATACGTATAACGTCTCTGTCGGTAGTACTCCAGCATTGCTGTAGCGTTGGGCCAAGGAATCCACCATGCCCATTGAGGAGTATATCCGGTTGTAGGAAATAAGGAAACTGATTTAATTTACATTATTTACACTGGCTCCGGGTACAGAAGCCCACTCCATCAGGAGCATATTCAACATCTGAGTTCGCCTCGGGTCACGTCAACACTTTTTCCACAGCACCACCGGTCTCCGCTTTTAATCCCCCGGTCTTCCCTAGGACACTCGAATGGGGAATCTGCTGACCTTGGTGCGGCCAATTAGAGGGGTTGTCGTGTTCAACGAACTCTACTGGTGTATCCTCGCGCTCGCCTTTTGCTGTCACTGCGTGGTCTTCGGGGAAACCGAGATCGTTGTCGCTCCCATGGTAGCAATTCCTGGAAGTTGGCCTCTCGCCTCACTCCGGTTAACTCGTCATGCCCGGTGTCGGACGCGGTCGCCGTTTGGGCGACGCTGATGAAAGGCGCTGCCACGTGGTAAACGTCCAAGGTATACATACTCTGGCCCAGGTTGAGATGTAACACGCGCCTCATACATAACTCGTTTCGAGAAGCGTTTGATGGGGGGCTAGTTGGTAAGACATTTAGAAAAATTATAACTGCGCTAAAACGAGACACGAGAACGAAGTGGACAGGACGATCGCCTGTCTGTCTGTCTGTCTGTCTGTCTGTCTGTCTGTCTGTCTGTCTGTCTGTCTGTCTGTCTGTCTGTCTGTCTGTCTGTCTGTCTGTCTGTCTGTCCTGTCTGTCTGTCTGTCTGTCTGTCTGTCTGTCTGTCTGTCTGTCTGTCTGTCTGTCTGTCCGTCCGTCCGTCCGTCCGTCCGTCGTCCGTCCGTCCGTCCGTCCGTCCGTCCGTCCGTCCGTCCGTCCGTCCGTCCGTCCGTCTGTCTGTCTGTCTGTCTGTCTGTCTGTCTGTCTGTCTGTCTGTCTGTCTGTCTGTCTGTCTGTCTGTCTGTCTGTCTGTCTGTCTGTCTGTCTGTCTGTCTGTCTGTCTGTCTGTCTGTCGTCTGTCTGTCTGTCTGTCTGTCTGTCTGTCCGTCCGTCCGTCCGTCCGTCCGTCCGTCCGTCCGTCCAGGTCATGACACGCATGTCATGATATGGATGTCATGACATGCGTGTCATGTAGGCAAAATGACAATGAGCAATGACTCAGCGAAAAAAGATACACTAAAAATCACTGGAATGGGTTCGGACGTAGACACTAATTTAAGTAAACACTAAAAGATGATGGTAGAAGTCAAAGTCATGAGCATGACTCAGCAAAAATGACAATGAATCAGCGAAAAAGGTATAGCACTCAAAAACCACTGGAATGGGTTCGGCCGTAGATACTAAGGGAAGGAAACACTAAAGGATGCTAGTAGAAGTCATAGTCATGAGCATGACTAAGGCTTTCGCCCTAAGGTCTCTTAGGTGTGGCTAAAGGGACTCCTGAGGACTCATGACATGAATGTCATGACATGCGTGTCATGTATTTCATGAAAGAGCCGCCTACGTCTTGGTGCTCTCATGGTCGTTTCATTAACGTGGTAGGCTCCCTGCACACTGCTTCGCATAACATCGATTCGCACAGGACGTGGGATCTGCCGGCTTTTTTTTTCTCTCCCTTTTTCCTTTTCAGCATTTCCACTTACTACGCGAACATTTCCACAAACTACGCGAATGTGGAAACCAGAGCTTGTGGGGGCGGTCCCTGATATATATGCGCACAAGTTGAAGTGGAGCTCGAATTCGGGCAGGCCAAAATACTGCCTTCATTGTACGCTCACCAGTAGGATGCGGTGCACGACGTACAGTGGGTTCTCTCTTCCTGTCATAGAACCAAGCACCAAAAATGTCCAATAATG
This sequence comes from Dermacentor silvarum, assembly GCF_013339745.2. Taxonomy (NCBI): domain Eukaryota; kingdom Metazoa; phylum Arthropoda; class Arachnida; order Ixodida; family Ixodidae; genus Dermacentor; species Dermacentor silvarum. The sequence continues at coordinate 178,412,270 of NC_051159.1, read as the reverse complement.
CTGCCGCCGTTGTGGCAGCGTGTCTTCACAGTTTCCCAATTACTTAATGCTAACGGTGGCGAGTCGACAGCAGCGAATTATGTAGTAACGCCGTGTTATGCTGGTGTATAAAAGTGGATGGTGATATATGGAGGTCTTTATACTTTCTATCTCGGCCGAAATACGGTGAAGTTATAGGCGGAAAAATGTATAAACGGCGAGTATTTTGCCTAAGTTCTTCAGCGTACTGCAGCTAACGCGTTCGCGGTCCCATTGTGTCTCTGACCAAGATTCATCGAGAGTGTCGGCGACAAGGCGGACAGGACTCGGGTGCCTCCGATGGGTCAGACAGCCGTGCAGAAGGCGGTGAAGTTCTACCAGTCGTGCAGGAGCGTCTACACGGATGGCAACAACGACCTGAAGGCGGTCCGTGCTGTTCTCGCACAGACCGGCGTTTTGTGGCCCAAGCTGAGCAACTCGTCGCAGCTCCTGCGCATGCTCCTGCGGATGACCGGGGCCTGGAACTGGGGCGCGGTCGTCGAGCTCCTCACGGACAAGCCCGGCGAGTTCACCGTGCGGCCGTCCATGACGTACCACCTGACGCTCCAAGTACTTTGCTTCTTTGTCTTCTTGGGTCAATCCCTTCACAGAAAAGTCAGCAGGATTCAGTCATTCCGTCGGCTCCGAACTCATTTGCTGCGACCACAACATTCTCCTGCTGTGAAGGCCACCATATTTGTTTTGTTTGCCCGCTTTCGCCTCACATAAGTTCGCTCACTCACTACGGGGAGCAGAACAAGAAGCCAGCAGTTATAGCGTGGTTGGTTGTGTGGAGGGGTGCGGTCGTATAAATATGTAATAGCTTAAAGTAAGACTTCGAAAAAGGAAAGTAAATAGTGTTCATTATTTAAACGATAGACCATAAGTTCCTTCATATTACACAAAAATAATTGTGGATTAGATAAATAGGCTGCAAATTTCTCCTTTCTTTTTTTCTTGCGGTGTACGCAACTTTCTCTCTATGGCATAGTTTAATGCATGTTGTGGAGTACGGAATCACGCGGAGTACGACATGTCGTAGAGTGTAACGGACTTTAGCACTCTCAGACTCACCGTGTCTAACTAGGCCGGATTTATTTGGTTGAAACCTATAGCTTTATGGAACTTTTTGTTCGCACCTGTTTGGACAGAGGCTTTTGCTGACATTTTGATGTTGTTAAAGCTGGTTCAACATTTTACTCATTTTACTGTTTCAATACACTTGATTCAGACAATCTTACTTCATCATGTTTACCTTCTTTTCTTTTGTGTTTTACTATGGCGAGAGAGAGAAACAAGTCTATGATTGGATCAAAGGCGGCCAGAGGGGCTGTCTCCAGCCCCTTTGGCCCCATACCTTAGACGGGCAGCCAGTCCTTGTAGTCTAGCGGCGTCCGTGGCCATCCGGACGACCGAGAGCTGATCCGCTGGGTCGCTGCTGAGCAGCATAGCCTCCCACTGGTCAGCAGTGGTAATGGTGAGTGTAGGGTGGGTGCCATGTTGGTGAGTGCGCGTGACCTATGGGCAGGCCAAGATAATGTGATGTAGGTCGGCAGAATGGTTACAGAGCATGCACAGCGAGGAGTAAATTTCGGGGTAGATGCGATGGTAGAGCTCAGGTTGAGCTTATGGTGAGGTTTCGTTGTGGTCAGTGTAATACGTTTCGAGAACTTGTGTAAAAAAGCCGGCAGATCCCACGCTCTGTGGGAATCGATGTTATGCGAAGCAGTGTGCGGGGAGCATACCAATTTAACGAAACGACCATGGGAACTCCGAGGCGAAGGCGGCTGTTTTTTGACATATATGACATGCGTCATAGGTCATGACATGCGTGATAGGTCGTGACAGGCCGTCAGGACTTATCATTTATGCCCGAACCCATTTCAGTGGCTTTTGAGTGTTAATCTTTTTTCGCTGAGTCAGTCATTTTTGCTGAGTCACGCTCATGACTGACTTGTACCATCATCATTTAGTGTTTCCTTCACTTAGTGCCCAGGTCCGAACACATACCAGTGGTTTTTCAGTGTATATTTCTCCGGGCAGTAAGAGAACTTTCGCAAGGATAGTTAAGTGGGAGATGATGAGTCATTCCCCGCAAGAAAGAGCCTCCAACATGCCTTTGTTTTTAGAGTGATACCGATGGTACAATACGGCTCTTCCTTCCACCACCCTCATTCTGTAGCGGAGGAGGGCCATGCTCAAAAGCGCCGACGAAGGGAAGTACCGAAAGTACTTCAACCAGATGGTGGAAGCGTTCGGGGGACCCGACGTGAGAGCAGAGCCTTTCGAAGCGCTGATCGAGCTGGAAGAGACGGTGGTGCCACGCCTGCAGCGCTTCTATGAGGCGCCCTACTGGAGCTCGCTGGACAACGCGAGCTTGGATGACGTGGCGGAAATGACGAGGCCGTCGGTGTCCCAAGCCGCCTGGGTGGAGCAGCTGCGTGCGCACTTCGGCGAATTGCCGGCCGAGAACTTTTACGTGGAGAACCGCGAGTACTTCACCGCTTTCTTCGACTTGGTGGCGGAAGTGGGCGAGTCCAAGATGGCGTACTACGTGGGCTGGGCAACCGTGCAGATCATGGCGTTGTTCTCCAACGCGGAGCTCATCAGGTGGGTTGCCATCTCTCCACACATTTTTTGTTTTGTCGGCAAGAACGTCGAGGTCGCTGTCGCCGTGTCGCCGAAGGCGCAGCAAGTTGCAAACAACTTATTTTCGGCGGTTCTGCTAAATCGAAAAACAACGTTATTAGGATTTGTGGTCAAGTTGATCAAGGTTAACAATTGTTCCTTCGTTGTGACAGGGCCACAGGCAATACGCTGCTTATTAAAAGTGTTGACCAACTTGTTCACTAGTGACAGGGTACGAAGAAAACTAAAGCACCTAATGAAAACAGCAAATCAATAGTTATTCACTGTCGTTTGGAACCATTTAAACGTTTGTTTGGCAGAAAAGCACAGCCTAATCACCGAGGAAAGTCTCGCCTTGAATTTTCTTTCATTTTTGCTTTCTGACCTAGCCTGAATAAGATGCTGTCAATCTTGCGAGAAGAGAACTTAGCTTAATGAAAAGCCTTTGGCAGATGCAAGTCCATTGGTTTGAGTGTTGACGCGGGACAGGAGAGGTCCTTCTCTCTCTCTCCTTCTCACGCTTTTCTTGTGCAAGCTGTAGCAGGTATGTCTACACGTTCTCAAATTTTGCTCATGTCCCTCGGCGCACAATGCAGCTACTACTACCTGAGCATGTCCGACGCTGAGAGTGGGCACGCGCTCTTCTGCACGGGCTTGGCTCACAGCTACATGGGCGTCGCTTTCTATGCGGGCTACGTCAGGGACGAGATCGGTTGGAATGATATGCAAGGCGTCATAGACATTGTGCGTTCCATCCGCTACTCGTACAGCGAAGGCCTGCACCTTGCGTCATCTCCGTTCGGCAGCCTCATCTCGAGCGTGCCGTGGCTGAGTGGCAGTGCTCGGGACCAGCAGGATGAGTTAACCATGGGTGTTGTGGCGAGCGCCCAGTCTGACGACACTCTGAACAGCATGTACCAGGTATGCAGCCTTTTGCGATTGCATACGAGCAGGGTCCAAGCCATGAATGGAGGAAAGCTGGAGAGCGGCCCCAACGATTCTAGACGTGTTGAGGAAGGCGTAAGTTGCGCGTCATTTCTTAGTCTCGGTCGGAAAACGCGTGGGAAGGGACGCTCAGTTTTACGCTGGTGGTGGCTGCTGTTCGAGGTATAAGAAGAAAGTGAGCGCTGGCGTGTCGCGCGGTTCGCATCGCCCTAAAGGTAGTCTGATGCCTGACGCAGTGTCCGCATATTCGTCCACCCAACAGTGGGAACTGTGTGCTTACTTTTACAGGAGTTTCCAAGCATGACGGACAGCGTGCTGGACAACATCGTCAGCGCCACCGCTGCGCGCCGTCGCACGCTGGTGAACACACGGATGGAGCGCTTCTCGGCCAACCAGAGCCACCGCGTGCTGCACCTTCGGAGCGACCAGTTCGAGTTCCTGCCAACGGCGTTCGAGGTGCCGCTGTTCCACGCCGGCGCCCCGGCGGCCGCAAACTACGGCGCTTTAGGAAGCGAGATCGCCAATGCCTTCTCGGCACTCCTCTACCAGGCGCTCCGGCGCTCCGACAATGAAACCTGGTCAGCGTTCGCGGAAAGGGCCTCTTGTATGTCCGACGCAGCTTCGCCGACCGACGGCTCCGGCGTAAGCCTGGATTCTAATGGCTCGTATAGCACGCTGGCAGTAGGGCCAGCGCACATCTAACGCGCATCTAACACCCTGGGCCAACTAAAATTTCTCTATTAAAAATTATATCCAAGGCACATTTTGGAATCTATGTGAAGCAAAGCTATAGCGAAACGGTTAATTAAATGCTATAAATTTGCCTATTTCATCCCCGTGTCTTTGGCGTAATTGAAACTGTCGCGAGCGCATGTGCTCTCGCGCACCCGTGCTATATACGCAATGTTAAATCTGTAATATTGGCTTTTATTTCTTAACTTGTTGTTATTTATTTCAAATGTCCGCCCGCTTCGGCCTATCCCCCGTTGTGGGCATGGACGAAAGCATAGAAGTCATCATCATAACACGCGTTCATAATCTCAAATAGCTAGTTGGCGTTAGTACGGTTGATCTAGACGTGCGATTGTGGCCCAATGGTGAGAGCATCGGGCTGCTCTGCTGGTCGGACCGAGTTTCGATCCCAGCATCGGGCATGTAGTTCTATGTTATTTTTTGTCAAAGCTATCCGCTATCCGACAGAACGGCTGCAGCAGCAGCACCCTGCTAGCAGCCTCAGTCAGGAAAGCTCGCAGGGTTCGCAAAGAAATCTTCGTCTTAATAGGGAGATTTACAATATGCGTCTACAGAGCTTACGGTGCCCCAACAAGCGACCGCTTTGCGTTCGCGGTCTGCCCCGACGGGAAGCTAGGTGCGCCCTTCCTGCTCGCGGAAGGAAAATAAAACGTAGGAAAAAAAAATGGAATGCGTAATATTTTACTGGATGAAAATTATGCCCGATTGTCATTGAGGAGGCGCTGACGCGTTTTTGAGATATTCGCGGCGATGTTGAGACGACGCAAAGCAGGTTTGGGGTTACAATCTTTACCAAGAGTTTTGAAAAAGTCCCGTTCACAAATTAAAGGTGCATTTCATAGCACTGTACGGCGCAACAGTGTTGTCCACGTTAGGTGTTATATTAGGCGAAGTTTACAGAATTGTGATTTCTTTTTTTATTGCCTAATTAACTTTTTGCTTTAGTTATTGAAATTTTGCAGTTTTCAGAAATCCCGCCCCCCCCCCCCAAAAAAAAAAAAAAAAAAAACTAAAAAAAAACATTTCGTTCAGTTACTATACATTTTAGCTTTTCCCTTTAAGTGCAACGAAGCTAATCAAAATTGGTGGATCGATTAACGAGAAAGACGATTTCTCTGTCCACATGTATTTACAAAGGAGCTCCCGAGCTAAAGCTTCCTCTCGATTCGGAACCGCTTACGCATCGTGGTCTCTGTCGCAGGTCCTTCAGAGAGCCGTTTCCGTGCGCGTGCTGCACAAAGCATTCACGCACGCCTTAAATCGGGCGGCGTTGCAGCCGCGCCTGGAAGATCTACAGCACCTGAGCGACGTGCAGCTTCTGTTCGTCGTATGGTGCTACTCGCAGTGCGGCCGGCTCGGAGCGCGACGCCTGTGTAACGAGCCGGTGGCTGTGTTCCGAGCCTTCGGAGAAGCCTTCTCGTGTTCCACTGGGAGCCCCATGAACTCGAGAGGGGACTGCACTTTCCTCGAGTGACAGCGACCATTATCTGCTTCTGTCGCCTCCTCCTTCGCGAGCTTACCCCGATATTACGCCTCTTCTCTTTGAAACATATACGTGTGCACGCTATAGAACAAAATAACTGATGGCAAATTCGCTTTCCGGGAGTAACCGCTTGTCACATATGCAGTTATTTTGTTTGGAGTTCCTAATTGTACTCCTCACTCGAGTATTTTCGCCTTTGGAGCACTATCCGCTCTGCCGATGTCGAAGCGAAGTAGGCAAACGGCGTCTGAGTGTATGCGACTCGAAAACGGCGTCGGTTATCGGACTAGTGAAGTCTGAAAAAAAAAAGTTGCAAATACTTGTTGCGCTTTTAGTGAGTAAAACTTCAAGTGGGCAACGTTAATGAATCATTATTAGCTTATGAGAAGCGATAGAATTATGTCTATTGTTGCTATTACTTTCTCGTTTTTTTTTTCTCTTGAGCGCTGACGCTTTGCAGCAACGCACAGAGAAGATGGTTCATTTCTGAAGTGTGACTGAAGTGGACCGTTATCGCATTGACTGTCGTCGTCGTTTGAATTTCTAGACCTTTGTAGCCGACGCTTCACGCTGCGGGGTACGTGCGTAGTTCGCTCTCGCAGAGCTTCAGCCTTTGCCTTACGCGAGAGAATGTTATTAGTGTTAGCGTTTACGTATCCTGTCATCTGCGGTTCCCACTGCGCACCTTAGTTGTTAATTGATATTCTAAGCCCCATGCACAGCTGTACGGAATAAATTCACTTGTACTGGTACCGTTAAACCGTATCACGTGTGCCGACTCGTGTGCCAGCTGTAATCTTTTGGTTCCTTACTCGCATTTTCTTTTATTGACTGAAACTATATACGGGACAATATTTTTATTTCGGTATGTTGGTAGCGTCAATACTGCTCAGTGCCGTCTTCGAGCAGCAGGCCGAAACCTGATGTCTAAAATGGACGCTATCCAGATCGTGTACCACACATTATAGAACCTGCATGAAGGCGCTTTCAACTTGCGGGACAGTAAAAAATTGGGGCCGAGCAGCGATTCGTCCCACTGGCACTTGCGCGCAGCACACCGCGTCGCGGCATCCTGGTTTCGAAAGCAGGTTGAGAACGCCACGAAAGCACTTGCCTTTGTTCTTACAGGAGACATGACTGCCGTTTCATTAAAACATCAGAACTTGGAAACGTTGCCTTAATGCTCCGAGCAAACTACATATCAACTGCCTGTTGTAGCGCAATTGTGGGAAGAGAAGGACTACGTGGCAGCAGAACAGGTATTCGTTAAGGTCTGAAAACCCACTAGTCCTCACAAGGCTACCAGCCAAGCCGACCTTTCCATAGCTCACGCCCTCGGGCTTAGCTCTTGTTGATGATAGCGTGTCGGCGGTGACGATGACAGTGGACACTTCGCTGCTAGTGTGCCGTGCGCTGTTTCGTCAGGTGAGAGGAATAACGTGGCTGGATTCGCAAGTCAGAGTCGTGACCGATTTTCCGTAAACCGTGCCCTTTTCCCATGTACCAAAATAGCCGAATCGGCACAGGAAAACTTAATTTCAGAAGCTCTGCGAACAGGACCGTCCAGTTACGACGAATATCGCAGCTGAAACGCGGGGAGCGCATCTAAGGCATGCTGTCAGAATAATTGCCACCGCATCGCCAGAAAATTAAGAGACAACGATCAAAGTTAAGTGCTACTGTTCCTGCCCAAAGTGCTTCCATTACGTCGCGTTCCACATCTGAGGCGAGACCGCCGTTTTCTCTATGACGTCTTACCTGGGCCGCGATTTTGTAGCGATTCTTTCTCCAATGATATTCCTTTTCGCACTTTTCGCGCTTTGTCAGTGGTCAGGGCGACGTCCCGCCCACGTTATCAAAGTGACCAGCCGGCCGTGAACGGTTGATAAGAGTGGCATATAATCGAGCGGAAGGCATCGCTACAAAATTGCGGCCCTGGCTTCAAGTACACTTCCCGATTTATCAGATTCGTATAAGTTCAATCAACTGACGGTGGCACTTAAACTCATTTTAGTCTATTTATAGGAAGTACACTGTAACCTGAGCTAACTCGTGCGAAGTTTATCATTTACAAAAAAAAAAAAAATCAGTTTGCATCAAATAATTATCTCTGGCTACTTCTTGTTTGTGTTCGCCTATTGAAACTTTTTTTTAGTCTCAGGGAGGTAGGCAATAAAGCTAAAGGTAAGACGGTATTTATACAAGACGCAAGCGGGGCGTTCTTCCCACATAACCTGTACCAAAGCAGCAAGCAGTAAATATTCAATTTTGAGGGGAATGTGACCTATTGCTTTTTTCGTATTTCGTTCGACTGGAATGACGAAAATGTGGCTACAAGCCATTTTTGCGTTACTGTGACCGTAGTACAGGCAAAGATACTTGATGGAAACTATTCGTTAATTAGCTGGGTAGCCAAGATTGAGATGAATGCTTGTCTGCGTAGTGCTGTCAAACTTTCAAATATTTCTAACAAACCTTAATCATGTTCTGCATCCTAAACGATCAAGTAGTTCTGATTAATGTTGTATATCATTTGGGCATATGTGGGTCTCTGTAATAGATTTTGCTAACAGCAGGTGGAGATCTGCCTAGTTTCCCGCGTGGGAATCGGAATTTGTTTGAAAGCTTCTAACATGTTCAAAGTTTAGAGTACTGTTCATAGTTCAACGATCTTATATTTATAATCAACAATAGTAACTACTGTCAATGTAGCCATTCAGTCTCACTCACATGGATATCTTATGCTGATTTAGGTATAGGGTGAAGCAGGGGATCTTTCAGCCGTTGGACAATGCGAAGCGCTTGCATATTTTCCAGCGCTGTGGCACCTGCATCACACAGTGTTGACACTCGGCGTATTGAAACTTTGTTTTTGTTTACCACCCCATGTGTATAATTTTTCCATTTAACTATGTGTACGACACTCGCCGTGGTTGCTTAGTGGCTATGGTGTTGGGCTGAAGCGCAAGGTCGCAGGATCAAATCCCGGCCACGACGGCATCGGGACCAGAGTTACGGGAAGTTTTTGATTCTTTCTGCATTGACCAGGAAAGTGATGCCTGTGTGAGTACATCATTTCTCTCTCTTTATAGTATTTAGGAAGTTTACAGCATTCATAGCAAATCGTGTTTATGTTTTACGCATTACGTTTTAAGCTAAACTCTGTGCCTTTAAAGGACCGAGTAGCTTATAAGATGTTGAAGTTATAAAAAGTTATAAATGTTGATGATGAATTCCACTGTGCTGGCGGTACTGCAGCTCAGGTCGTCTGTCAATTGCTATCTGACATTCGCATGCTTTATGTATCGCTTGTTTCCTCCCTATGTTTTTTATAACTTAGTTTTCGTGAAAGATGTCTCATGTGCGGTCTGAGAGTCTCACCAGTGATGTATGTGGTAGCCGGGTGCTCCCGTGCAATAGCAATTGTTGCAGCTCTTGAAGGACATCGCAGAATGGCCAAGAAATATTAGAAGTGCTTGGGCTTCTGTGCCCAGTAGTGCGCGGAGATTAGTCTTGCACGTGTTGGATAAGGCTTAGCTGTTTGCCAGCGCGAAGGCCGCAGGCTACATTCTCTGGTGTTGTAACCGTTCACGGATACTCGCTACCAGCATGGCTTCAAGCTTTCGAAGCGCCCGACTTCTGCGCTGCGTTGTCTCCGGCAACCTCACGTGTGCTTCTCAGTTCCTGGGATTGTCAAGAAGGCTGACATTCCACCACTATAGCCTTGAAGCGGCTGTTTCTTTGTTCTCATAAATGAGTCCTATTTTGACCGCGTACATGCATATATAAACGAATGGTTATACTGGTCTAAACAGTTCTGTCGGAACTGTGATTGTCCCATCGAGTTCTGTCTCTATACAGCTAAAGTTTTCGTATGTTATGTTCCGCTCCTGTCGATGTCATAACATACGAGGTAGGTAGGTCGAATAAAGTTGTACCTACTTACCTACCTCGTATGTTATGACATCTACATGAGCGGAACTTGCGGCTCTCCAAGGTGCGGTCGATTATGGGATTCAATAACCGCCTTATCGATGGGCAATATTTTGTGACTAAAAAGCCACCCTACAAACGCTACAGTTTGCCTTTCGTCATGACTCTTATGAGCAGATGGCATATGAAATTAGATACACTCACGACCAAGCTTTCGAGAACGGCCCTGACTTATTTCAATGTCTGCCGAGTCTCTGGGGAATCGCCGGCAAAGACAGGGCTGATGAAACAGTGCGCTCGGCTTACAAGCAAGACCAGCGCGCACCAATATCGCTATCCGAGAACCGATGCACTATAACTTTACTCACTTGCACGTAGCATTGCACTTCGACATTGAAACTCGTCGGATTCTATTACCTCGCACGTAACAATTATATTTATTGGACTCTGACATGCTACTTCGCCTGCCATGCGGGCTTTCCAGTCGTGAAACAACTTCAGTGTGCCGCCTGTGGTTGGGCGTCGCATTCACGAATGCTTATTCATTCCTAGATCAACGCCGCAGGCCAATCTTGCGGACGTGATGAAACTGTTGAGCACATTCTATGCCATTGTACAACCTACGACTGTCAACGACCTGTTCTGCATGTTAGTCTTAGCCACTTAGACGACAGACAATACTCAGAACCTAAGATCCCGGGACTTCTTTGGCCGTAGACCTCTAGTATGGACAAGACCATCGCAGCGATCATCTGCTTTTATTGTAATATGAATTACATGGACACTCCAGACGAACTTACACTGTCATCGTCAGCGTCGAAGTCGCTGTGAGCTTCCGTGTAACGTCCGAGTGCGATAAGATCGCGGCCAAGCGCCGTATACTGTAGATTTGAGGGGAAGCGTGGAGGGTAAACTGAGAAGGATGGTGGATGGACCGGTACCACCTATAGATAGCACAGGGCCTATGCACTCCGATCCATGACGTCATGCTACCTGGCCCGACTGCCATAAAATCTAATGGGGATGCTCCCCATGTACGTAAGCAACAGTGATTTTGACGTCACCGCTTCTGTCACGTCAGCCTTGGCAATGGAAATTTCGGGCCATGATGCCATAGAGTGCGTAGGCCTGTGATATCTAGCCAGTGTTTGCTGGACGCGCGGCGTCTTCTCATGCGTGCAAGTGGGGGAGCGGGGAGATTAGCGCGAACTAGAAGGGGGTAGGGAGGGGCGCAGGTTAGCGGGCGTCTCTTCTACTGCGGACGCGGCTGCCTATGGCGCGCGTGGGCATGGAGCGGCTGAGTGCGCCCGCGCGTGCCTTATCTCGGAGGTAATCTGTGGTGGGTGCAAAGTTTAGGCGGCCCGAGATGGCTGATGGCTTCGTGTGCACGCGCCTAGTTCGCGTTGAAGCGAGAGGCAGCATGAAGGGGGATTCGCTCTCCGCTGCTGCCGCTCTTCATCACGCTAGCGTGGTGACAGCGAGTGATCGCGGCCGTCGAGTGAGATCTGTTCGAGTTTGCCCGCACGCGCGTGGCACATTGCTGGTTAATTTAATTAGTAAGCGAATGTTTACTGCAATATATACGGCCGATAAAACTACGAACCTTGTTTCCAGTACTTTGCTATTGCTATCAATGTTTCGCCTTTCGGGTGAAACTGCGACATTTTTTAAGTCACCCGGACTAGACGAGTGCTTGTAAGAGAACATTAATCGTGAGTGAGCACATACGTCAGTGAACATTCATCAGCGGGTGCGCGCACAATGACTCTGCGTTTCATCTTCATTTCGCCGTTCCCCTTGATGATGATGATGATGATGACCTTTTCTTTGGCGAATACCCACTCACGGGGATCGGTCAAGAGTCGGGCAGATTTTATATACGTGCTAAGTGAATAAATTTAGCAAATGTCTAATTTCGTTCCCCTTCTCGACAACCGGGGGCCTTCGTTCTCCTCCTCGCCTTTCCTTCGTATCTCTTTCTTTCTTCTCACAGAAACGTGTTCCCGTTCGTTTCGGTGAGCGAAAGTGGCCAATCCCCATCATCGTCACCATCAGTTGCGCGCCATCGGCTCGCGGCAGAGCCCGAGGCAGAAGAAGAAGAAGAAACGAGCCGGACGGCGACACCATGTCGACCTTGGACATGCTGGGGATCCTTGCCATCATCGCGTACTACGTCGCCATCGCCTACGTAGGCTTCCGTATGACGACCGTTGAGTACGACGAGGACGACTCGGAGAACCAGCAGCCTGGGTACGAGAGCGCGTCGCTTTTATACCAAACCTTGCATTTACCTGCGCTGCCTCTTGACTATGCGTTGCCCGATTTATATAGTACAGCGGCGACAGTCTACAATCATTACAAATTGACGTCTTGTAGGCGGTTGCAGAGCGGTTCCCTGCCTTTTGGAAAGTGACGCAATGATTTTGGAGCACATGTTTTGAGGACACGTTTAGAGGAACAGGTGCCTTGCCTTATTTTGCGTTCGAATTCTTTCGAACTGGGTTTAACTCTCGCGCCTGAAACTGCACTTCTCATGAATACTGAAGTATGCAGAAGTGTTTACATGTATGAATGTCCCGTGGCAGTATCGATCTTGACAAACAGAGAGAGAGAGAGAGAGAGAGAGAGAGAAAAGAAAAAGGAATAAGTAGGCAGACAATTGGCTTGCAGAACAAGGCTTGCGACTTCACCAGTTCAGTTCAAGCTGAGAGAATAAACTTTTATTGACAAAGATAAGGCAATTCTTCCTCGTTGGGTGGGGTCCTCAGTCCAGGGCTCCATTGCCTTGCGCGACTGTGCGAGCCCGTTGGACCAACCAGTTGTTGCTCTTCCTGCCCGCCTAAGCTGAGCAGTGCAGACTACCAAGAGAAAATGTTGGGGTTGGGGATAGGAGGAACGCCCCCTGGACTAGAGCATTCCCACGTGGAATAACGTCGGCATTCAATTGGCATTTCGACTCGCCGTAGGCGTGGTGCCGCAAAGCACGAGTTCGCGGGATCAAATGCCGGCTGCGGCGGCTGCATTTTGATGGGGCGTGAAATGCAACAATGCAAGTGTACAGCACATTGGGTGCACATTAAAGAACCTCGGGTGGTCGAAATCCGGACTACGGCATGCCTCATAATGAGATCGTGGTTTCGGCGCGTAAAACGCCAAATTTGTTTTAAAATTAGCGTGTGGCATTATGCCGGAAATGTAAATTTCCTGTTCTTGAAATTTTGTTGGTTGTATGCACTTTAAGTAACCTGTCTAAAAACCAACTTTAACCATTGCGCTTCGTTCAATTGTTTACAATTGCTGTGGAACTCGCTCCGCGTAATTTTTCTTTCCGATAAGAGCACTTTGGTTTGAACCGCGTTCTTGGTACAGATTACTTCTGTTTTTACGTCTGTTTTTGCCTCTTCTCGCAAGTTGCATACAGCGGGCGATGTTCTCTGGCCAGGAGCCGATGCATGTAAATGCTACTGCATATAATACAGCAAGTTAGTACTAGGACACTGACTAATTAGCATTAACTTTTTTTGCATTCACACTAGGGCAATAGTTGTAAATATTCGGCTAGGAGGACGATGATGCCAAGCTATCGCTGCAGTGTTCTTAGCCCATACCAGTTCTGAAACTCTGCTTAGAACTCCGGGTATAGTTGGGCACCTTCCTGATGGTATTTAAATGACTAACGCGCCATAAGTGAGCGACAATATAAAACGTCTCGTCACACATCGCTTATCAAAAAGTGCTTGAAATGGCGCTACTCTGACTAAAGAAGAGGGAGGGATATTTGAAGATATTTTGGTTTGCTTACACTGGCGATATCTTAATTTTTTGGGGTTATTGTGTTAAAAGAAAATAGGTAGGCTGTGTCAGTGACGCAGCCGCACGGGGATATATTCCGTGAAACGTCTTGTGCGTGCTGCAGATGGTGTATGGGCACTATAGGGTACAAAAATGACCAAACCAAGTACAGTTTTATTTGGGTGAAACTGCGACATTTCAGTCGCAGTTCAGTCGGATTTTAGTCGCAGGAAACCGTCATTTTATCTATTTATTTATTTATACCACCAGGGCCCGAAGGAATTACAGAGGGAAATGGTTTTAGCAGGACAGACAAACAAATACCAAGAGTAAAAGCTTTCTAATACAATTTTAGCTGGTGCTAACAGCGCAAACAGCAAATATCAGTGCGCAACAGGAAATCAGCTGTCTAGTTCTACAGTATTAGCTAATATTCCAAAATAAATAGAAATGTGGCAAGTAATTAAAAATTGCGGTTACACAATGTCAGTTAATGTTACACACAGTGTTACACAGTGTTAGTTAATGCGAATGATGACATAGCTTATGACATTATGTTAACCTCGAGATTTTACGGCAGGAATCAAGAGATGGAAGCTCAAGGTTAGTTTTAATAGCGGTTATACTTGTAGTTCGATCGTAAGCTGAACATATAAAACGATAGGAGTAATTTTGGACAAGTTCTGTCGAAATCATAAGGTAGTGTGATTAGAATCTCATACGGCAGATGCAAATCTAATTTTGGCCACAGCTGAGCAAGCGTGAAATTTTTGCAACATATCGCACGTTTGTAGGCCTTGCAACTCTTGATGATCGCCAGTTTGAGTTTCATCAATTATACGTATTGTGGCATAGTGAGCTCTCTCTAACGCGAGCATTCCTGCTCAAATCGACAAACGTACTGCCGGGCCTCTCTGAACTCCTCGCGCGAGGTGAAATTTAGTTCCGACTGCGTCATGCGTGGCGCGACAACAGCGCTATCTACGCGTGCGACACACATGGCCGAGTACTTTACGCAACGATAACAAAGTAATGTGCGTGGGTGATATGGTCGCAAAGATATAAGCGATAACGCTATAACATGTTATGGTTACATAGGCTTCAGCAAGAGGCCCCCTTTTGAGTCTTTAAATTTAAATACGTTTCACATCAAAGTTCTTCACGAATGTATGCCAAGCCGAGCAACTCATACACGGGAGGCACCGAGGCTGCATAAGGTAGCTCCTACACCCTTCGGAAGTATACTATAGCGGCCTGTTCTGTTCGAAATCTATTCAAGACACGCCACTATACCCGGTGCAATTCCTTTGCTACAGTCGAGCCTTTTTATAAGCGTCACTATGTCCGAGCTTTGTACAGAACCCCGTGATTCTACTCTAAAATCATTAGAAAAAAAAATAAACAGTACGGCACGAGAGTACATATACTTGCTACTTTTTAATCCTATAGCCATGTGCAATACTTTCCCTCTTTGCCCTGTATATTTTGCATTTCCTTTTAATATCCGTGTTCGTAACCCTTACTCAATGACCTCTGGGTCCTGCAAGGTATTGGCAATAAATAAATAAATAAATAAATAAATAAATAAATAAATAAATAAATAAATAAATAAATAAATAAATAAATAAATAAATAAATAAATAAATAAATAAATAAATAAATAAATACTGGAATTGATCTTAACCAAAAGACCCAAACTTGGTACCCACAATATGTTTGTCGATTTGGGCCCCTCCCAGCAGGCCATGCAACGTCGAGCTGGTGAAACGCGATGCGGGAAGCAAAAATTACAAATTAATATATCTAAGGTAAACCGCGCCAATAAGTTGTTATTCGAGCAAAGTGTACGCAAGGCTAACGTAATTTGAAAATTACATTTCAAAGCAAATTCGGGTCTCCGACGCAGGCTGCGTTTGCGCGCTCTTATTTTATAGACATTTGATACCGACCATGCTGACGCCACCTCCGCACGAAAAACGGTTGTGGAACTTTTCGCTGTAAAGTGGCGTACGTGTTATATGCTTGTTGTCCATATAGATGAGGCTACAGCCAGCAGACCCCCGGATTGTTCGCCAATCACAATGTCCGGGTTTTGAAAAGCGGCGCTCTGTCTAGTTTCGCAGTCGGTATGGTAGAAGAGCTGTATGCTGGGCCCGTACAAGGTTTTATTCTATTCCCATTCTTTCCTTGTCACTCGGCATGCCGAGTGACCGATGCGAATATCGGTATGTCCATCCGAGTCAACGACGAAAAGAAATGTGATATAAAATGGAATGTTATCAGTAACACAGCATTTTAGTTCCCGTTCGCGGTTGCGCAGGCAAACCGCGGCGGCAAAACCGGAAGACAAGAGCGGGGAGGACCTGCTGCGCCTGTTTCTCGCCAACCGGGGCCTGCCGCTCTCGCTGGGCTTCATTTCCATGACCGGTATATCTTTCAAGTTTCGCACCCATATATCCTGATAACTTTATTACTAGAGCGAGTGGACAGCGCAGACAGAAAAGGAAGACATGTTGCTTATGTAAACACGCATAGTCCTGCTTGCATTATATTGCATTGTATTTATTTATTTATTTAGCATACTTCAAAGGCCCGAGGGCATTACTGGAAGGAGTGGTAAATAACAAATGTTTGCACAGTAAAAGAAAAGAAAAAGGTACAGTTATAGCAGGTAGAGAAAACATGTTAGCAAAAGGCTTCGTGAAGGGCACTCTTGAATCTGTCGATGTCGGTGATGGCGGAGATGGAAGCGGGAAGGTGGTTCCATACTTCGGAATGAAAGATTCGCTGTAGGTATTATTGTCCGGCAAGATGGCACACCTGCTTATAGTCTCAACGCGACGATACATAGACGGGAGCTAAAAAAAATTCTTTTAGAATCGGATTATAATGATAGATTTTGGGGTGCAAAGAAAGGCGAAAGCACTTACGGCGCAAAGATAGTTCACGTAAGACAAGTGTTGCTTTCATTGATGATACGCCGGCATGACGAGATGCGTAATCTAATTGGGGCGAACACGCGTTTTATATAGATGTAGTTTTACTGACGAAAGGGATCGGGAAAATTACGTCGTAAGTAACCCAGCATGCGGTTTGCGTTGTTGGTAATTAACATACTCAACATGTATGCGCCACGAAAGATCGCAACTGATGTGGATGCCGAGGTAAGAGGTCGCAGGATCTAGTAGGATTCCGTCAAGAAAATACGCGCTGTTAATAGTGTGGCCACGTCGAGATATTCGCATGCTTTTTACTTCTTGATGTTTGGCTTCATCATCCATTTATTGTACAATATAAACAAATGGTTCAGATCTTCTTGAAGTTACTGCTGATCAGAGGGTTGGGCTAGCTTTTTGTAGAGGACGAAATCGTCGGCAGAAAATTTCATTGATGAAAACGTGTACAATCAGGGAGGTAGCTGATGTAAATGAGAGCAAGGGTCCGAACACAGATCCTTGTGTGACAACGGATGAGGCAGGAGAAAGAGTAGACCAACAGTTCACAGTCACATACCGGATGCGGTCATATACTGGGTGCGGTAGTTCAACTGTACCTCGCAATTCAAGAAAATTGTCGGGCGTGGGAATGAGAACTGGTGGTTTACGAGTTTCAAAATTTATGATTTTTTAAAGCTGAAATATCGTCGGCGGTAATGCTCTAGGCCTGAAGCTGCGGTAAAGTCAGCATGGCGATCTGCGATTCGCGACCGGCCGCTGGCACTTTGCGTGTATTCGCGGGCTTTCTTCACGCTGGGAAAAACACTTTCGTGTAACACCTATTAAGCAACAGAAAGCTATATCGGGAGTTTATCAAGTTGCTGTACAATTATCTTATTGACACTTTTCATTCAATTCTAATATTTGAGAAGATGATTAATTAATTAGGACAAATTATGTAATTAGGCGGAACGCAAAAAAAAAATAATCTGAGTATCCCCAAGCGACGACAAACAACATTACCTTGGTTCTGTCTAGCTACGTTGGGACATATTTGGGACACCCTGTATGGTATTGACACGTATACATGTTTATCTTTCACCGGTGGCCGCTTTCCACCGGCTAACAAATGTTAAACGTTATCGCTCGGCGCAGGACGCGCCTGTATCGGAAGTTTCTAGAACGTTATCGATGCTTCTTTCTTGTGCCTGGGAAGGTTCTGATTAACGTCGAAAGTTGGTTCAGGTACTATAGTCGTCGTTGCAGGTGCACTGGAATCCGTGAAGGAGAACGCACTGCTGGCTTGTACTATTTCGTCAATGTAGGCGACCGTGGTGCCTACATTGACGTACCGCGAAGTATTTTTCGTCGATGGACCTCAAAACCGGCTACTGGCAAATCGAAGTCGACGAGAGGGACCGGGAGAAGACTGCGTTTATAACACCAGACGGACTGTTCGAGTTCAAGGTCATGCCGTTTGGTCTTTGCTCGGCGCCTGCCACTTTCCAACGTGTCATGGATACAGTACTGGCAGGCTTGAAGTGGCAGACTTGCCTCGTCTATTTGGACGACGTCGTTGTGTTTGCCTCAAGCTTCGAGGGACACCTCCGGCGCCTTGAAACAGTTCTGCAAGCAATCAAGACCTCCGGACTCACGTTGAAGCCAAAAAGTGCCGCTTCGCATATGAAGAGCTCTTGTTTTTGGGCCATGTCATCAACAAGTCTGGAGTGCGCCCCGACCCTCAGAAAACTGCGGCCATCTCCAACTTTCCTCCGCCCGCTGACAAGAAGGCAGTGCGTAGATTTCTTGGACTGTGCGCCTATTACAGGCGCTTCGTCAAGAATTTTTCACGGATCGCTGAGCCACTGACGTACCTCACGAAGGCCGACGTCGAGTTCAAGTGGGAGACGCCGCAAGTCGAAGCATTTGAAGAACTGAAGCGACGCCTGCAATCGCCGCCAATACTTGCGCATTTCGACGAAAATGCCGATACCGAAGTCCACACCGACGCAAGCAGCGTAGGTCTCGGCGCCGTGCTTGTGCAGAGGACTGACGGACTAGAAAGGGTTGTAAGTTACGCTAGCCGGTCGCTATCGAAGGCGGAAGCAAATTATTCCACAACAGAAAAGGAGTGCCTCGCCATCATTTGGGCTACATCAAAGTTTCGCCTCTACCTCTATGGCAGGCCCTTTAAAGTTGTAAGCGACCACCACGCCTTGTGTAGGCTAGCTAGCTTGAAGGATCCTTCAGGTCGCCTCGCACGATGGAGCCTGAGACTTCAAGCATTCGACATCACCGTCGTTTACAAATCCGGGCGAAAGCACGCTGACGCCGATTGTTTGTCTCGCGCCCCCGTCGAACCGCCGCCACAAGACGACCAGGATGACGACACTTTCTTGGGACCCATCAGTGCCGACGAATTCGCCGAACAACAGCGAGCCGACCCGGAACTAAGGAGCCTTGTAGACTACCTGGAAGGCAAGACCGTCATTGTGCTAAAGGCGTTCAGGCGAGGATTGGCGTCGTTCTTCTTGCAAAACGACATTCTCCTGAAGAAGAACTTCTCGCCTCTCCGAGCCAATTACCTCCTCGTGGTACCCTCAGCATTGCGTCCAGAGGTTCTGCAAGCTCTCCATGATGACCCAACGGCTGGACATCTCGGTTTTTCCCGCACTCTCGCGAGGATACAAGAAAAATACTACTGGCCTCGCCTCTCTGCTGACGTCGCCCATTACGTAAGGACATGCCGAGACTGTCAGCGACGCAAAACACCGCCGACAAGGCCAGCCGGGCTTCTACAGCCGATCGAGCCACCTCGCCGACCGTTCCAGCAGATCGGGATGGACTTACTGGGGCCTTTTCCGACGTCGACGTCCGGGAATAAATGGATCATCGTAGCTACTGACTACCTCACCCGCTACGCCGAAACAAAAGCCTTGCCCAAAAGCAGTGCCGACGAGGTAGCCCGATTCTTCGTTGAGAACATTCTCCTGCGTCACGGTGCCCCGGAAGTCCTCATCACCGACAGAGGTACGGCCTTCATGGCTGAACTAACTCAAGCTATCCTGCGATACAGCCAGACAAGCCATCGCCGCACCACCGCCTACCACCCGCAGACGAATGGCCTCACCGAGCGCCTAAATAAGACCATCGCCGACATGCTGGCAATGTACGTCGACGTCGAACACAAGACGTGGGATGCCATCCTTCCGTACGTGACCTTCGCATACAACACGGCCGTGCAAGAAACGACGCACATGGCGCCGTTCAACCTGGTCTACGGAAGGAACCCGGCAACGACGCTTGACGCCATGCTACCGGACGTCGCTGACGAAGAAAATCTCGACGTTGCCACCTATTTGCAGCGTGCCGAAGAAGGTCGACAGCTCGCCCGCCTGCGCATCAAGAACCAGCAGAGAACCGACAGCCGACACTACAATCTTCGACGACGCTACGTCGAGTACCAGCCCGGAGACCGTGTTTGGGTCTGGACTCCGATACGCCGACGAGGACTTAGCGAGAAACTCTTACGTCGCTATTTCGGACCATATAAGATCATCCGACGTATTGGCGCACTGGACTATGAGGTCGTGCCAGACGGCATTTCGCAATCACAGCGGCGCCGCGCACGACCCGAAGTCATCCATGTGGTGCGTCTTAAGCCTTTCTACGCCCGCTGACGAACTTAGGTACTTTGTTACTTTATTTTTTTTCTTTATTACGCGTGGTTTTGTTTACGCTTTCACATTTGTTTGTAGCATCGGGACGATGCTTTTTAAGGGGAGGGTATTGACACGTATACATGTTTATCTTTCACCGGTGGCCGCTTTCCACCGGCTAACAAATGTTAAACGTTATCGCTCGGCGCAGGACGCGCCTGTATCGGAAGTTTCTAGAACGTTATCGATGCTTCTTTCCATTGCCTGTTTTCACCGACGCTTCTGTTATCTGATTGCATGACTGACGCGAATTGTCTAGAACTTTCTGGAAGACACGCGGGCATCAGGGATTAATCTAGAACCTTCGATGACTCAGGTACAAAAGCCGACGCGTTTCGCCGCTGATCAGATTTTCGACGATCGCCGACTGTGTTCGCCGCTATCGTTGTGCTTTGAGTGTACCTTGATTTTGTGGGCACAGGTTCGCCCAATATACAACCAGTTTCGTCGTACACAGTTTTACGACTGTTTTCTTCAGCGTCACTACTACGTGACAGTATATAGCAGTAGATAATATAGTATATAGTAGGCAGTTATATGGTTCGGACAGCAGGCTTTCCACTTCCTGCTCAACCAATGTCTGCTCCTTCCAACAGAAGAAATATGTAGTCCTTAACAAATCGATCTTGATATTGACACGTGTATATATACTGTTTCCTGGGGCTGTATTTCACACGCTAACTTAGTTATCGCTCAGCACAAGACGCGCCTGCATGATTTGGAACTTACTCGAATGTATAACTAACTATAATTATAACTAACTGGTGCAACGCATGACAAATGTATTTGAACGTTAAAAAGTGTAAAGTAATGATAATCTCACGAAAACCTTCTACTTGGTAACATTGATGGCTCTGTACTAGACGAAATTACCACGTATATGTATTTAGGTGTTCAGCTGACTGCTAACCTTTCATGGCAAACCCATGTTAACTACGTCGTTAACAATGCTAATCGCACGTTAGGTTTCTTACGCCGCAACCTTTCAAGGTTGCCATCTTCTCCTAAATTAACATTATCCAAAACACTTGTAAGGTCTAAACTTGTATATGCATGTGCTTTGTGGGATCGCAGTAAAGAATTCCTGAATAACCAATTATAATTAGTACAAAACCGCAGTGCGCGTTTCATTCTGTCAAATTATTCACGCTTTTCAAGTGTATCGTTGATGAAACACATTTTGAAACTTCCTAACCTTTCTCTGCGCAGAAAAGTGTTTCGTTTATCCTTATTTCATAAGATTTTTCATATAATGTGCCATCTTATTTGTCTTGTCGTACTAATCACCGTCATAATGTTTAAATCCCTTTTTACCATACTAACTTAATTTCCGATTCATTCTTGCCAAAGACATCGAAGGAATGGAACTCCCTGCCCACCTCCGTCGTCACCATTCCAAGTGTTTATGCATT
Organism: Dermacentor silvarum; assembly: GCF_013339745.2. Lineage (NCBI taxonomy): Eukaryota > Metazoa > Arthropoda > Arachnida > Ixodida > Ixodidae > Dermacentor > Dermacentor silvarum. The sequence continues at coordinate 178,390,651 of NC_051159.1, read as the reverse complement.
CAAATCCGCTGTCGACAATTATTATTGTATATACTAGCCACTAACAATCACGACAATTATGCATTTTTTCCCACTCCCTTCTGTAACACCTTCGGGCATTGAAGGTAAGGAAATAAATAAATAAATGTTATCGTTGATTCTATCTGTTCTCGCCGAACTTTGTGTAATCAGATCGTATATGCGCGACACGAATTGTGTAGTACTTTCTGGAAGGCACGCGGGCGTCAGCGATTACGATGTGACGTTCGACGCAACAGACTGGGCGAGTTGGTTGATCTTCATAGTAAAAGGCGCGCAAAAGTAACGGCAACACAAGACAGAGAAGTACATAGGACAGGCGCTGAACTTGTTAGTTCTTTCTTGTGTTGCCGTTATTAGACAGCTTTAGCAGAGCGCCGCTTACGCTTCGCTCAGCTCAGATTTCACGCTCTGAGATACTGCAGGGAAATGCGTAGTTTTCGCATTTGATAAGCGCGTCTTGCCGAGACTGCAAAACGACGAAGAGGCCAAGTAGGCACGCTGTCACGCTCCGCTCAGTCGGCTATTGTAGCGGCGCGAGGGATGCGGTCTTCGTTCCGCTGCCGCTATGAGCGTTGTGCGCAAGCGCAATAGCGTTCCCGCTAAGCGGTTGTGTGGCATTTGCTAGCATATGCCGGTCTGAGCGGAGCGGACAACAAGCGCTCAGCTAAAACACTATTTACTAGGAACGTTCGACGAGTCATGTATAAAAGCCGACGCGTTTGACCCGCAGATGAGATTTTCAACGATCGCTGACTGTGTTCGCCGCTATCGTTGTGCTTTAAATGTCTCTTGCTTTTAGGGACACAAGTTCGCCCAATAAAGAGCTGTAGTTAGTTTCGTCATTCACAGTTTTGCTACTGTGTTCTTGACCGTCACTACAACGTGACACTATTTCCATCACGATAGCCTGTGTTCTAGAGGTAGAGATAAATTTATGTTGAAAGTTCAATCACGTTGATATATACCTTATTCACCATAAGTTTTCTCAAGGTTAGATCCGAGACGCTGAGACCGCGTGTTCGGAATAATGCGTTCCATTGGTTGTAATCAAATTGTTACGAAATACGGCCCCAGTTGGCCGTGGAGTTCAAGTTCGAGCCCTTGAAAGCGGGGGAAATCGGCAGTCTTAAGAAGTCTTCTCCGGCTGTGAACGCTTATTTACTGCCTGAGACACGTTCAGCTGTCAGTGAGGACACTGCTTTCTTCCGAATAACAAGTCCTTCGCTGTGGGCAAAATAAAAAGGGCCGCTGGTCTTTTACAGCGACCTGGGTTGGAGCTGGATACATTAACGGAACCGCCGAAGCTGTGTACAACTACGGCCTCGTCTGGTGCCAGGCTCCACTCGGCTACGCGCTCAGCCTGGTCATCGGTGAGTGTTCTTAAAGGAGCCGTGGCCGAAACGCTCTCCCGCCGCGCGCGGCCGGCGTTGAGAAAGAAGTGCAGAGGGTTTCGCCATTCCACCAGTGACACGATGTTACTGCGAATTTGTTTAGTGCTAAATATTGAATTACGTGTAATACTGAAGCGCGTTCGTGGCTGGGTGGCGCATACGCAGAGTGTGCTCATGTCGCACGTACCCCTCCCGTTGCCGACGACCGTGGCACAAGCTTAGCGCCGAAGACTCACTGTGAAGTGGCAAACTTTATGTTATGTGCGCCCCAGTGACGCGGGACAAGCACTAACGATAAAAAACTTACGCGTCGCCATTACACTCTCTGTATCGGCCACTGTGATCTCGTTTGGACGGTAGCTTAGACGGCCGACGGCGCAGGGCGCGTCGTCCTCTTTACTATTTATACGCAAAGGCACATTTTGAGGCGCAAGAGAGGCAATATTGCCCAGCGAAAAGTCCCAGAATTTCTCTCTGGGGACGTTTTTTGGGTCGGGTAAGCGTGAGAAAAGAGATCTCATATCGACAGACCGACAGCGGCGTTTGAGAAAGATCTTCACGCCCAATAGCTCAATTATCCAGCGCGCGGCACTCCTGGTTTGAGTCCGCGCGACGGTTTTCGTTCGCTGGGCGTTGGCTCATCGGCTGTGGCGTCCTACTACTCCGTACGAGGCTGCGGCTTCGATTCCCGGCCGTGGTGAGCCCCTCACTACCGCGCCTTGTAACCTCATCTGTGCAGTATGGGGACGATAAGTCCCACAATTTACTTCATTTTATTCGCCGAGGTTGGTTATTCACCGAGGTCACCGTCTCTCACTTTGAAAGCAGTGTTCCGCACGCGGAGTTTCCATCGAAGCTGCTTCCGTTCAGGTCCGCAAATCGTAGTTGCCTTCTCTGCAATACCAAGTGCTGCCATAAGATGCGAGGTACATTGCCTTCCGAGTCAAATGACGTAGCGAGAAAGCGTGTGGACATAAGAGCATTTTTTTCGTATTAAACGCCTATTCCAGTTTTTGTAAGCCCACAAATATCAGTCTGATATCTGAAACTAATTTTATACGTTTCACCTGACATACAAACACTCTTTCTTTCTTTCTTTCTTTCTTTCTTTCTTTCTTTCTTTCTTTCTTTCTTTCTTTCTTTCTTTCTTTCTTTCTTTCTTTCTTTCTTTCTTTCTTTCTTTCTATCTTTCTTTCTTTCTTTCCTTCCTTCTTTCTTTCTTTCTTTCTTTGTAATCGTAAATCTCGGGGGAAAATTTTACCAGCGGGTGTTGCTCAGACATCTTATTGTTGAACTTAATCAAAAGTGCAAGTGTAAACCAGGAGTGGACGCATGTGGTCGTCCAGGTGGACTGTTCTTCGCGGGCAGAATGCATGCAACCAAGGCGTTTACAATGCTGGACCCGTTCCAGCAGCACTACGGCTGCTGGATTGGCCTCTTGCTCTGCGTGCCAGCGGTCTCTGGCGAAGTCTTCTGGACAGCCTCCAACCTGTCGGCGTTGGGTAAGAAGCGCAGAGCGTAATCTGTGCGAATAAACCATTAAAATAAACTTATTTTCGATAGAGTGTAGTACTTTACGTTCAGCAGAGCGCTGCACTTGTTATGGGATTTGCATAGCGCGGCTGGTTGATGTCAATAAGACCTTGTAAACATTTTCCTTGCTCATTATAGTGTATATTTTCTTGTCATACACAAACTTAGTCGAGCCAATTTTTCTGATCGGGATATATTTACCAGTGTACTACACGCAAATGCGAAAGTTGTTTTTACGCTGAAGAAGCTTGAACTAAACTCAGATTATCGCGCTAATGGGGCAGTGCAGCTGTGTGTTGGGCATGTTGGTGAACGTACTTGGAGGGAATTGTATTCTTGTAAGCTTCTGCTATGCAAAAGGTTTTCAAGCGGCTCAAACATCAGTTTACTGTATACTCTTCTGCATATGAGTATAGGCAGATAAGACGTAAGAAATTAAGAAATTAATATATTTACTTGGCATACAGGGACGTTTCTGTTCGCTAATATAGACTTTGCCAAAGTCAAATCTGTTGTCAAAGAGTGGGATACGGGCTGGTATTAGGAACAACTGAGGAGGCTTCACCAGCTGTAGTCAGCTTCACTGCCTCACCTCCAAGGTTCCCGCTGGCCTCTTCCGCTCTTGACGCTGTCTTTAATGAATCGCGTGCACTCAACACAAGCCTAACTGCATTGCTGTCATTCTTTCAGGCGAGACCGTGGGCACCCTTACGCACCTTAACATCACCATGATCATAGTTGTGTCCACCAGCGTAATCCTGTTATACACGTCGAGGGGCGGTCTCGCCTCTGTGATGTACACGGACGTCTTCCAGCTGTGCAGCACCATCATAGGCCTAGTGAGTGACTGGTATAGATGAGGCAAGGCATGTGTACCGCTGCTGGTGTGGCGTGCGGTCAACACAGAAGTCAATAGATGCTGGCGCCATGCCGAGAATGCATGGGGGTGATTTAGCTCCGCGGAAGAGCTAAAAATGAGGGAAAGGAGAATGGAGGAAGCTGTAGTACGTGTTTGTATTATAAGCGAGCAAAGTTTTGTAAAACGACAGATATGTACAGATTTTGTGAGTGGCTCCTTTAAAGCAAAGCTGTGCACCTTCTTCGTGAAGGTGTGGCTGTAAGGTCGTTTTGCACTCCCGTGGTGCGGCAATTCCCGGATAACCGTGATTCTAATTGTGGATCTTGACTCGGTTATATAGCCTTTTGACAAAGCTTGGATACCAGGATGTTAATTTATTCTTGGGGGTGAATAAGTTCGTCGTATGAAGTGCATGTGTTGCAATGTTTCTTTCGCGATCTTAAACGCTCTTGCGGCGCTGCTCGTACGCAGTGGTGCTGTGTGCCCTTCATCGCGACCAACCAGGCCATAGCGAAGATAAGCGAAGTACAAAAAGAGTGGGTCGGCGTAATCAAAAACCAAGATGTGAGTCAGATCTTGGATCAGCTCTTCATGACCATCTTCGGCGGTATACCCTGGCAGGTTCGTTTGTGCCTTGTGTGGGCCTTTTTTCTTTTTTTTTTTGCTTACGACACTGTCTTTGGCGGCGTTTCTTTTTTTTTTTTTTTTTTTGCTAAAATTAGTCTGAATCTGCATGAAAGTTGCTTACCACGCTCACCGAGTTCGCGGCTGCGGAGTCGTGTGGTCTGCACTATTTTGGCGTTATAATCGATGCACGTGTTTGAATGGACGCGGTCTTTCTTCAGCCCATACACGGACAAAGAATGAACGAACCAGTCTGCTCTTCCCTCGGCTGCGCAGGTCTACTTCCAGCGGGTGTTGAGCTCCGATTCCGCCTTCACCGCGAAAATGCTCTCGTTCTTGTCCGCCTTGGGATGCGTGTTCCTGTCTCTCCCGCCAGTCATCGTTGGTGCAACTGGGAAGAGCGCTAGTAGGTGTTTAACAATTCTGAGGTAGTACGCGCCAAAACCACAATCTGATTGAGGCACGCCGTAGTTGAACTCCGGAATAATTTTGACCCCCTGGGGATCTTTAACATGCACCCAATGCACGGCACACGGGCGTTTTGCACTTCGCCCCCTTCGAACTGCGGTTGCTGCGACCGAAGTAGGTGTTTAGACTTTCTACGATTCTGGCCATGGGGAGTGTAGGTGCTGATAGAAATGTGTTGTGCCTATATGCAAAACGTATTCGAATGAAAATTTACTCTCTGCCAAGGCAGACAATCGTTTACTATGTTTTATAAGAAAATAAGTCGCGGTAAACTAGACCCAGCCTAACCGAGGATCTTTCAATCAACACGAAGAAAACCTGTGGCGTCTGCATACCATTTGGCACCGGCACTGCCACGGCCAGTGGCGCACCAACGGAGGGGGGGGGGGGGGGGGGGGGGGGGGGGGGTTGTGTTAAACCCCCTTTCTTGAGTACTGCAACTAAGACGTAAGACGTGCAATCGTCTGCACACTCGAAAATTTGCGCAAAAAGAGCATTGTTTGACAATTTCCCGTGAAGAAATTGAAATTAGTGCTGTTTAGATGGTATTGGCAAACTGAGGCAAACTGTCAACACCCCCCTGGCAGAGATCCTGGGTGTGCTACTGGCCACGGCCATTGCTTCTCTCAGCACTGCGCCGTACCGAGTGGGGAAAGTCGATATAGTACGCATTCTTCCTTGTTTAGTTCGATGTAACTTCTGTTTCATGTACTCTAATGGACTGTTTTCTTCGGTTCCCTATCGCATACTATGCAGAAAAAGCTATATGTCTTTTTCTTTTTGTGTGTGTGCTGCTTAATTTATGCAAATAACTACTTTGCGTTTAGTGGCGAACTGCTTAATTCTTGTGCGGAGTGATCTTATGCCTTTCATTCATCTAACAATTTACCGTCGGGCGGAATCCGGGGACATACTTGTAGTCAACATGTTCGATATCGAAATGAATGAATCACATATTTTCAATTAGAGAGTTGTTTTTCTTCGTTCTGTGTTTTAACAAAACTATAGAAACTGAGCACATCATTTTCGATCGCAGACTTCACGGCGGTGGGCTACCCGGGTCCATACAATCTGAAAAGCGATCACCGCAAGGACATTATGCCGTACGCCATACGCTACCTGACGCCTGGCGTGATCTCGATCCTGGGCCAACTGGCCATCACGGCGGCAGTAATGTCGTCCGTCGACTCGTCCATGCTGAGTGCTTCGTCGCTCATAACGCGCAACGTCTACCAGCTTATGTTTAGGCCCATGGTGCGCAGACAAGCTCACTGTAGCATTTAAACTGACCACGTGTTACTTGTGATGACGTAATTGTTTCGTTTTGTTTAGAGCTGCAAGCAAATAAGTTGAGTTTGTAGCATAATGATGTCATCTTCGGTGAACGCTATACACTGTAGCGCCGTATGCTGCTATCAGAACACATTGTTGTTCTGGAGTAGCGCTGCTATAAAACGTTTTTTTCTCAGCCATATACTGCTTGAGGCAATTCACATCCTGCTGAACGTTTAGCGAGTTCCGTGCTTTTCGCCAAACGACTGAGCATAGGTGAAGAAACGAAATCAAGGTTTGTCAACCTTCTGCATACATTGGGAGACGGAAGAAATTTGAAATATTTAACTTGATGATCTATTTATGGAAGTTTGCGCACTTGATGCGAGCTAGCCCAAAAGTACGAACACTTAGCCAGCCCCAAATTGTAATTTTTTATTTGAGGGGCTAATGCCTTGTCGCTAGGGCTGACAACTCGGCGCATCAAACACACTACGCAAGCGATATTCGACATCGCATGCATGGTCTGAAGCGCTGTGCCAAAGACAATATAGAAACGAAAGAACGGCGGAGGAAACGAGCAATATGCTCTTCATACTTCTCATTTGTCGTTCACCATTACGATCGCTCAGAAGCTGCAGCATTTACCTCATAAGCTATTTCTTTCGGAATGTGTTGAATTTTGTCATTTCTACTGTTGTAATTGAGGTTGAACCATTGCTAATACAAATAAATTTCAAACGAACACTGCACGGCCTAATGCTTCCATGCCCGGTCCCTGCTGTTTAGACAATTGACTGCACTAATCGAAGCGCGGTTAGAACCTTTCACCCGCAACCTTTAAATATTTCTGCACTCGACTGATAATGCGAATACAGTTTCATCTGACTCATGGTTCCATTGTTATCATTGCTGGTAACCCTAGTTTACTCGATGAGCAGATATCAAGGCCGCTGCAACGTGCGCTGAACTGTTGCAAGCACGTGTAAGCACATGCTTGAAACCACCAGGAGAGCGGCAGCACGAGTGTTCTGCACTTTGTCGGAGCATTTCTGAAATCACGCGCTCTGGTTTTCCGGTGTAAACGGTGGGACAATTTTACGAAGGCTTCATCGCCGGCGCCATTTTCGCTACTCAGCTGTTAAGAGCACGCTTTAGCACAAGTGAAGCGACTTGAGGCAGGGGGAATTCACATGTGCTATGTATAACAGCACAAAAAGTGAGTGACTACATCTCTATGCGATATAAAAAATGACTCGCCATCGCGGCCATGCGGAAATGGATGTCCAGCGAAGCTGTGGAAAAGCGGCACTACAACTGCTGAGGGGCGTATTCTTTATAAATACGAAATCATTATATCGTCCATGAAGTGAAAAAAGTTGTCGCAGTTTCACCTGAAAGGCGAAGCATCAATTGCGATAGCAAATTTGTAGAGAGCTATACGGAGTAATGATATTAGCTTTATCAGCTGTATAAACTTGGACATGCAGCAGCACCGGCAACACGCAGAACTGTTGTCGACGCCGTCGGCGTTTTGCCCGCGTTCGCTCAAAATGCGTGCGGCGTTGGTGACTGTTGCCGGAGCCTCTGATATAAATAGGCACTTGGTGCCGCAGGTAAACGTCGCCTCCCTTCCCTCCCCCTCCCCCCTCCCCCACGGCCTCCCGCGCGTCGGAAGAAGGCGCGTTTGCTCTACATATATGGTGATTGTAAAGGAGGAAAGAGACGCCTACTTCTGCAGCCCTTAAGGGAGCACGGCGCAGAACGCGCGTTTGTTCTCCGCCGTGCGTTCACTCCCCGTGAAAGCGCGAGCCCCTAGCGCCCTTTCACTCGCACATACAGCGTTCGGCGCGCGGCGACGATTTAATCTCCATTGACGTCATGCGGAACCTCACGGCGACGGCGACGGCGACGCCGACGGCAGAAATCTGCTTTTGAGTGTCCATATAATTGCTATCGCAATAAAATCCGGCGTTAACATCCGGTGGTACCAAAACCCATGTGACCAAGTGGTAACGTCACGTTTGACATGATGACGAAACGTGACTTCAACCTCAAACGTCGCGTGACGACATCATCACGTCAAACGCTACGTTACGTGATAACGGCACCGTCACGTCATTATAGCGCCTGATGACGTCATCACGACAAACGTGACATCACGCGATGACGCCATCGTCAAGTGATGTCACCTGACGACTTTATGGGATGCCTCTTGGGGAAGCAGCACACTGTGCGCTTCCCGTTTTCTTTGCACTGTCTCCGGGATCGGCCCACATTTTTATGTGAGCATCGCCGCGCACGCGGACACGAAAAATCCCGACCTACTAGAGGCCAACAGCTTCGCGGTAAAAAAGGTCTATTGGTGAGTGAGGACGGCCGTGAACAGGGCCGGCCATTACGGAAGCCTTGGGAGAGGAATGTCTTTGCTCTGCGTATGGTGATGGGAATTGCGGTTGTGACCGTGCAGGCAACCGAGGATGAGCTGTGCATTGCGCTTCGATGCACCCTCTGGGTGGTCGGCCTGTTGGCGATGACCATGGCTCTCAACGTGCAGTCGGTGTTTGCGCTATGGACGCTCTCTTCGGACCTTGTCTACGTGTTGCTCTTCCCTCAGTTCATGGCGCTCTTTTTCATGCCCAGCAAGATCAACGCCTACGGTGCCGTCATTGGTAGGTTCTTCCTTTTCTCACTCTTAAACTAAGGCTGAACCTTGAACTTACGGATGAAAGTTTCTCCGCTCAGTCTCTCTCGCAGCACACTCAGTATGACCACACACTATATTTATCGAACGGGTAAGTTACCAAGAGTGCTATCAAAGGACACGACTATTGGCCGTCGTAAGAGTCAGTAACAAGGGTTAACATTTCACTGTTTCAATTACTTAAGCAAATCTTCCTGCAGAACCTTGCTATGCGCGTGCTGCCCCATGTTGCGTGTTCTCATGTGCGCCACGAGAACTATTAACTGTCATTAGTACAGTGTAACATTCTTAGGCGTTGGCTTTGAGGACGGACTGCTAGCATAGGCCACCGGTCCGTCGCTTATCTCCCACGCGAATCGAATGTGTTTGCACGGATGTAAAGTTACCATGCGAGGACTGCGGCGTGGAAAAGTGGAAGTTGTGCTCTTTTATGAGCCTTATGGCCAGCGACTACTTGACGACACAAAAACACAATTGCGGCCGGCGGCACTGCTGGATGCGGCTTCGGGGGCCCATGTTATTAGACTGATTATTCTCTTCTGATTTTATTATTTTCATTTATTTCAGTGAAAGTGGAGCGGTGAGGTGTGCGCCAGCCAATGCCGAAAAGCGAGACGTAACGGATAAGGAGGAGAATTTTTACAAAATCAGGGGCCGTATTCTCGGTCGATCACTCGCTGGGTATATTTCTGCCATCATCCTTATGTTCACGTCGCTACAGTTTTCGAGGGCATTGAAAACTGAAAATATCCGTCGCAACAACGAGGCTTCGCTTTCAAACTTCTTGCAAAAAGGGTCCACCGAGAATACAGCCTTTGAAATCTGCTTCGTGCCGTTTCGCAGGCTTCATGATAGGTCTGATGGCGCGGACCCTTTGCGGCGAGCCGCAATTTGGCCTTCCGGTCATGTTGACGCTGCCCCTGTACGACGCCGAGCGGGGTCAACAGTTTCCTTTCCGGACCTTCTGCATGCTGCTAAGCCTGGCCAGCCTCCTCGGCAGCTCGCAGCTCGCCGCGTACCTGTTCCGCTCGGGGCACCTGGAGGCGCACCAGGACGTGTGGGGCTGCTTTGCGGAGGAGGCGTCGGCCGCAATTCTGCGCAGCGGCCTCTCGACGAACGCGGCTTCCAGCGCCGGCGGTGGCGTGAGCGCAATGCCCACACAAACCCAAACCGCTGGCATCAAGTCACGCGGTCGGCAAGACGTCTCCGACAACGAAGGCACCGGAGAACAGCAGAAAGACCACATCGTTCAGCCTTCGGGAATGTCGCACGCGGTCGCCAATGACAAGGAAAAAGCAACCGCGCACGCAGGAAAGGTTGCAGTGTCGTCGAAGGCGCCCGCTATGCAGCACAGGCATCAAAGCAAGCGTCCCGGTGCTGTGCCAGAGGGCGACACCAGTCAGGAGGAGCCGAGAAGCAAGCGCGCTCCGCATCTGTCGACGGACGCAGAGTCGAAGGCGAGGTCGGCCGGCTTCGTCAGTGCCGAGCAAACGAAGGGTGTCGCTTCCAAGCGCAAGGACTCGGGTGCTACGGACGCCGAGCTGAAAGGAGCCAGGACGCGTAGCCGGCAGCCAAGCGTAAGCCTGCAGGGCGACGAGAATATAGGCACGGCGAATGAGAAGTGCCCCGCTACTGCTGACGCAGAGTCGAAGAGCGGCGCACCGATGAAGAGCCAGCGGCCAGCTGCTGCACACCATGAGTCCGGGACCGGTGCCCCGGAAAGCAAGCGACAGAGCGATGCGGAATCGAAGGGCAGCAGTCATAGCGTCAAGTTGACTACGAAGGCTGCAACCGGGCAGAAGACCCCTTCCAAGAAAACCAAAGAGCGGAAGGGCGAGACCGCCCCGGCGAAAGGTGAAATCGCCCCGGCAAAGGGCGTGAGAGCGAAGAAGCCTAAGTAGCTCCATCCCTTCAAAACAGATTGTATCCAAGAGGCGATTTGGTATTTCATGACAAACTTGACATTTTTTCTTTTTCTTTATTTTGTTTTAGGGGGAGGGGGGGGGGAGGGTAGAACGTTAGCACAAGCTTCAGACCATTCGGCGCATTTTTTTTTTTACTACACAACTTCTCAATTCGTATAGTACAGCGAAGAACTGCAACTCGCTCAGCTTGTTTTTATTGAACTTCCTTGCCTTCGCGTTTGTTTAGAATGGCATATCTCGCGCAGTTTTGGAATCGCTTAGATCTGCTTCGTCAGCGTAGGATTGCGTTGAAATTGAAGTGGGGCATTCTGGTCAATGCCGCGCGCGTCGACAGAACGTTGAACGCAGCGGAAATAACCACCACCTGGTTGCGCTTGGTGACCTGTATGGCTAGCCATAGAAGGCGAATGCCTTCAGTATGTACGACCCACAAGATATGTACGACCCAAAAGAGCTGGTGACGAAAGCTCAGAACTCTTTCTTCGTGAAAGCAGATGTTCAAAATGTGCGCTGTTTTCATCTGCCTTAGCATATATGTATAGTAAAGTGCACGCTACTTTTTGAGAATGCCGTGAGCACGGCTAACAGCCGCAACAATTCGAATGGTTCCTCGTGTTGAGTGACATGACGTGTACGGGGTATTTTTTTTCTCCCAAGTTCTTTATATCCCAAATGGTTTGTATACGCTGTCTGCAGCAGATACGCGAGAGGTTGACTCCTGCAGCTGAAGCTGTCGCAGGCCTCCGACCGCGTATATGAAATGAGTTCGCCAAATCTGTCATTGCTTTTTCAGGCAGCAAAAGAAAAAAAAAAACACTCCGACGTGTACGAAATTTCTTCTAGGGTGAGTTGGCAATTCATACTGCAGTTAAACGGATGAACTTTGGCCCCTTGTATAAACGTTGGCTATCCCTTGGTCGTGCAGTGTTCATCACATCAGATCCATCTTTCTGCGAAGACTTGAAGTGATGAACAGGGGGCGACCAAGTGGTACCTCAGGCTGGAGCGAACGCTTCGGCAAGGGGACTTCGTCGCGTGGGGACTGTCGGGCACGAAACCCTGAAACGATTCCGCGGTGTGTCTTTTTATGTGCGCGTTACAAGCCGTATCTTGTAGCGCGTTACCACACATTACTACGCGAACCTTTTGAGGCTGGTAAATTCGACCTTGTGAAGGTATAAAAAGTGTGTTTTTGGAATTGCAATGGCGCATGACGTTATCTGAAAAAAAAAAAATCATGTGGATGTCAACGTGCGTATAGGCCGCAGTGTCATTCTAGTTGGAGTGTTCTACCGTGATTGACAGGTGCTTTACTTGCCACTAATTCTACTGGTACGTATTCCTTGCAATGTCTTGTTTTCGTAGAATGGCACGAATGTCCGCGACAAGTACTACTATACTATATAGTCTCCAGATGCCCGAATACAGCTATGGGACATAATCGCTCTTCAAGCTGATTTATTGTCTACTGGTATCCTACGAACGTGATTTTTTATATTTATATACCACGGTTGGATGCCAAAAGCTGCATCTTCATGTACGTGGGAGAAGTAGCCATCTCCTCAAGTCTGCTATGGTCAAAACTGCATTTTGTTGCCTGCACGCAGAGATGAAGAAACTACGTGTACTACATTGCCATGTTTCTGCTACATCTGGATTTTGACGCAATCTCAAAAATCGAAACATACTTGATGGTTGATTTCCACCGTCTTGACAACACATGAGGTATAGATCAATTTAGTGGCAAAATTCTAGAAAGCGGATGACAAGAATATGAGTAAACTACTACTGTACAGTTCCACATGGGGGCGGCAGAGTTAGGTTCCAGAATGAATATTTTGAGTACTCGCTTCCGAGTGAATTTTGAAAGAAAAAAGGAAACATTGAAGGCAGTTTGCAATGTACAAAGGCTCTTGAAGGATAATAGTGAAACAGTGAAAGTAGTCGCAACTAGGTTTACAAGTATTTGGCATTGTAATTTGCATTAGAGCGTGGTCGCCAGTCTACAGAATTTGAGTCAGTCTTGTTTCTCTTCTCCCTTCTCCGTTCCATTCTCGTTTTTATTATTGTAACAAGAATATTCTGCAGGTAGATTTGACGAAGCGGTAGAAAACCGACCTAGCGCGAACCACACGATCGTCAACGTCTTCTTGCACACTGGCTGGCACAGAGCTGGTGCAGATGTGCTCCGGTACAATCACTCCCCACGCAGAAAGGAGCCAATCTGGCGACTTAGGGGAATGACAGCACAGGAGGGTCGTAGCATGGTTTCAGCCGTGCGACGTGAACTGTTTCACGCCCTCGGCAGCGGTGGTGGGAAGATGGCTCGAGCGGCGGCAGAAGTGACGGCATCGATAGGCTGTGGTGTCGTATCGCAAGGCGCATCAAACGGAAAGATGGCATCAAGGTGTCGAGACTGCTCAACGAATTCGCCATGTAATAGAGTTGAAGGGCAGGGAAACGGATTGCACGCGTAAACTGCACCGGAATGATCAAGTGTGACGACTGCGAACGGTAGGACAAGGCTGCGGCGACGCGCACATTCCTTAGACGGTACAAAAAGTGCAGTTGAATTGGGGACAGCGTCACAGGTGACGGACACTAAGGCGACAGAGAAAGCAGGGATGACGACGTCAGCAGCGACAACCACTTTAGCAGACGGGCGAGGGTCATCGACGGTTGTGGTACAGAACGGAGACAAGGCGTGTTGTGCACGAGTGCAGTCGACAACTGCGTGATGCGCGGAAAGGAAGTCCCAGCCCAGGATAACGTCATGCGACGCATGAGAAAGGACGACAAATTCGACAATGTAGAGTGCATCTTGAATTAAAACACGAGCGGTGCAGGTGGCCGAAGGCTTGACGTGCTGCAAGCTCGCTGTGCGTAGCGAAATATCAAAAAGCGGAGTCGTCACTTTGTTCAGTTTGCGGCAGAGAACCTCACTAATCACACAAACAGCTGCTCCTTTGTCGACAAGAGCGCTCGTCGCGACACCGTCTATAAACTCTACAATCTCGTCAGGCGGCGAAAGAAGAGGCCTTGCAAATTTCGACGACGGCGCAGTTCTTGCCTCAGCTAGGAACTGCGGCTGTTAGTTTCCCTCCTGGGCATGGTTGGAACGGCGAATCATGCGGGAAAGGGAGCGGCGGTGGGGAAAAGGAGATCGGGGTCAACTGAAGGCGGGGCGACGTGAATACGAGTACGTTGCGTCAGATGAAACACGGTGTGTAGCTTCTTAAGGGGCATGGCTAAGGTTGGGAGCGCCATCGCGATAATAGAGTCCGCGGCGGCGACAGAGGCGCGCAACATGTCCCGGAATACCGCAAGCGTAGCACACTTGCCGGTTGGCCGGTTGTCCGATTGTCTGACGTGCAACTTCCTGGCGTACGTATTGCTGAATTTGAGGCAGCAAGGAGGTGTAGTCAATACCTGCGCTGCTGGGAGCCTAAGCTGAAAAGTCAGCCGTTTGCATTCCAGGGCAACGTGTGGAGATGCTCCTGTTTACGAAGCTCGTCAAAACTTTGGCAAAGTTCAATAACTTGAGCAACGCTCCGTTGGTTTTTGGCCACAAGCATATGAAAGGCGTCATCGTCTATGCCTTTCATTATGAGTTTGATTCTGTCAGGTTCCGACATGGACGCATTCACCTGCCTACAGAGGCCGATGACATCCTCAATGTAGCTTGTGAAGGCCTCACCAAGGTTTTGAGATCGTTTTGAGATCGTGTTCAGCGCGAAGCTTGCGCACCGCTGGCCGGCCGAAAAACTAAACGAGGGTCTCTGTGAAAGCTGGCCAGGTGGTAAAATCAGCTTCGCGGTTCTTGAACCACAGGTTGGCCACGTCGGTAAGATAAAAGATAGCGTGAGTCAGCTTGTCGCGGTCATCCCACTTGTTTTGTGCACTAACACGTTCATACCGGCCAGCCAGTCTTCCACGTCGTGACCGTCAGTGCCACTGAAGACTGGAGTATCACGCTGACGAAGCACCCCAGAGCATACGACAGGTGTGGGAGCGGGAGAAGCTCTCGAGGGGCCGGCGTCGTCGGTCACAGCGAAGGCAGATGGGAGCGTACGGCTGCGGAGTTCCAGGACGCTGAAGGGGACGACCCAGCACTTCCACCAAATTATTAATATTTGAAATATATCTGGTTTGGAAGGTCCTACTAGATTGAGATCCATATGTTTTACCTCGTGGTGCAACTGCAACCTAGAGCGCTCCGTTGAATTCCTTGCCGTCGATGCATCCATCGCTCCTGATGGAGGCATGAAGGCTTGTCGCACTCGCCACTGAAACAAAGTCGTTTAGTCACGAGAAGCTCGCGTATGAATGATGCGTTAACGAGCCATGAAATATTAAAAAATGCGCAGTTACGCCCGAAAGACGAAGCATCGATTGCGGTAGCAAATTAGTAGACAACTATAAGAAGTAAGGGTAGTAGTTTTATCGGCCGTATAAACTTGTAAACAATCGCTTACGAACTAAATTAACAACCATGGTGCCACACGCGCACAAGCAAACATGAACGCATCTCACTTGATGACCGCGGAAACTCGCTGTCAAAACGCTGGAGCGAGTAAGCGCGGGAGCAGCAGCGAGCGAATTGACCTTCGGTCTGGCGCTCCCCTCAATGCGAATTCGCGAAAACACAGAGCAGGGTGCATGGACTGTACCCGCCGCAGATAGCTTTCAAGATACAGAAGCCCGGGCGGGCGCGTGCGGCGTAGAACGCCCCCACCCCCCTCCCGACACTCCCCCGTAGAGCCTTGCGGCGCCGGCTAGGGCCGCCCGAAGTAAAACGCGACGCCCCTCCCCCTCTCTACCCTCCCTCCGGAGCGTTGCGCGCGACTTGAAGACGGCGCGCTTCCTTCCTGCTTCCTAGCTCCCTCGCGTGCGTGAGATGGAGTCGCGATCGCCGGCTCACCCTCGCACGCTTTAATTCGAACATACAGCGTACGGCGCGTGGCGACGATTTTATCCCCCTGGACTTTATACGGAAACTCACGGCGACGGCAGAAATGCGCCTGGAGTGTCCATATATTTGTCATCGCAATAAGAAAGGTGCAAGAACTTTACTCTCGAATAAGGGGTATATTTCAGAGCAGTGTAAAATATTGGAATTTTGTCCGCTTTAGGTGTCTAGGCAGGTGCAGATGGCAGAATTGGAATAACGTCTTTATTTCTGAGTTACAGAGTTGCAAACTTAATGCTCCGCCGTCTTAAAATATTGCCATTTGGAACACTTCTTGTTAACTATGACCAAATTAAAAATATCTGCTCCCTACAGTTCCTAGATCTTAACTTCCTCAAACTATGCGCATTGGATGCTGAGCAGCACGATTTCTTTGTTTCCTATGTGTGTTGTGAGCGGCACTTAACGACACCACACGAGCACCGGAGTTCGTGGCCGCGGCGGTGAGAAGCTGCCCACCATCTGCTCACAAAGCAGTTGTCACGAGGGATCGTTGCGTCATGGCGAGCCAGACGTTCGCTTTAAAGCGGCGGCTGCTGCTGTGGCACTCGCGAACACGACGGTGCGCTCACAGGGCATCGACGGAACCGGGGCTTAGACTGAAGGAGTGCGCCGCGAGGCGCCTTATTTCGAGTGATCTTGTGTCATCTCATAGGGGGATGTCTCTTTCGTGCTCCCGTTGAGACTCAATTTTTTTTTAATAATCGTCATTTGGTCGCGCTGTTCACCGCCTGTGGTCAGCGCTAGCCTTTCGCTTCGTCGTCTGCTTCTTACTCGTGAAACAGAAGACACGCGGGAAGGAGCCGGAACATGTTCGCGCTTGTAGTAAGGTAAGGCACGTTCAGAATAATAGATTTATAAACGAATGGCTGAGCCAAAGTTTTTGTTTCAATCTGGAAACATGACAAGTGAAAGTTCTGGATAGTACACGACAAGTAAGAACGCATGGAAATAGCGCATTGATTTGTCTGATCTTCGCGCTTGTGACTTCAGACGTTGTTGGGGCTTTATGTACTGCACTTTAGCTGCCTTACTTGGCCTAAATTTTGGAGAAATAAAATTTTTCGTAACTCGGAAGTCTTCGCATATGCACAATAACTGTGAATTATTGCATTTATTACGCAATATATTCGTAAAAATAATCATTTTCAAAGTCACGAAGCCGTTTGTAGCCAGAAGGACGGAGTTTAGGCAATATAATCCATATACGAATTGTCATTCTCATGCTGGCTGAACCGATCTAGTAATTATGTTAGGAAACTCTATCGAAATAGCCAACGCTATACTATATACCCGCCGCAATAGCTTAATGGTTAGCTGGACGTCACGGCTTCGAGCACGGCTGCGGTGGCTTCATTTCGATGAGGACGAAGAAGAAAAAAAAAACCCTTTAACGTGCACCTACATTTAGGTGCACGTTAAAGAAACCCACGTGGTCAAAGTTATTACGGAGTCCCCTCCACTACGGCGGGCCTCATAATTGTATAGTTGTTGAAAGGAAGAATTATCATAAACCCGATTCTCCGGGAAATGAAATGAGAAGCCCGTTTGGATTTCCTGTGTAGCTTCGTGCCACAATCGGGCGGATGAGAATTTATTCCTTTCAGAAACTTCCCTCCGCCTTGCGGGATTCCGCACTACGGATTTGTTATATTGTGATATTGGCACGTAAAACCCCAGAATGTAATTAATTAGTCAACGCACCTTCATACAGTGTTTGATGAGTATAATATCATAGTATGGCATCCCGGTGCACAATATTTACTTTCATTGTGCTTTTAGACGAATATGTTCTCCTCCTCCGTTTCTTGTAGTCATATTTCCTGCAGTCTCGAACAGCACTGAAGTATTCCGCCTATGTCTATGTGTATAATGCGAGATAAAAACTTTCTATCTTACGAGCTTCCAGTTTTGTTTTGACTTTGTAGAAGATATTGACTCACAGGTGTGACGCCGGCCATAACAGCAACAACACTTCTCGTCTCTGGAACAGGTGGTACAGTTACACAGGTAGTGTTGTACGTCACTGTCATGGTAGATTGATTAACGGAAAGAAGCCACGCACGTGTTCACAAGATAAATGCGCTCCAAACTATAAAGCCCAGGCATTATAGAGCGCTTTATAAAGCTAGGGAGATTGAGGTCATTGCGGGTCAAGTTCGTTCATATAGCGCTGAAAAAGAAAGAAAGCGCCAGACAGTGACAGGTCAACCGCGTTCGCTCTTTGCATGTTTGTTCCGTTGGCATCCTTTCGCACTCACTGAGCCAATTCCTTCGCAACTCACAGATATGACTAGCGTATTTCTTGCACATCGGGGACTACTGTGCAGTATAGTACTTCGAATTTGGGGACCCAAAATCGGATATGGCCCGTTCACCTGTCGAGTTCAATGGCTAAACGTAAAATGTGGTTGCCTCTTCGTAGTCGTATCAAAATGTCATTTTCGAAATGTTCCTGCCTCCCCGATGTCTGACAGAAGTGCACTTCGTGGTGTCACTTTTTCATGCTCACTTTTATGGCGTATTTTGATGCTTCCATGTGTGCAGAGACATGCGTGTGAATGTGCATTCAGGTCATGCGCGTTCGATGTCACCTGTAGACCAAACGCCTGTCTGTCAATCTTCGCATGCTTTTGCTTTTGCTCTAGTTTCTGTATTGCGAAGATACATATAATGTAGAGGGGCGTGCTAACCTTTCTGTATGCGTGGGCGATTGCGTGCGTGTGTGAAGGCACACGCGCTATGTCGAAGATTTAATGACAGTTCAACAAGAAGTGATTTTCCTAATGTTTTTTTTTTGTTTCATATGGTCACTGAATATCGAGTAAGTCTGTGCTCCTTATTCTTCTCCCCTCCGCATGCATGCATACATACATACATACATACATACATACATACATACATACATACATACATACATACATACATACATACATACATACATACATACATACATACATACATACATACATACATACATACACGCACGCACACGTACACGCACGCACGCATACGCACGCACGTACGCATACGCACACACACGCACACACGTACGCATACGCACACACACGCACACACACACACACACACGCACGCACACGCACACACACACATACATACATACAAAAATAGTTGAGCCTCGTTATCGAAGCCGAGATATCTGTCACTGGTTTGAGTATAGCGATTAAATCTGTTATGAAATTTTCACGTCAAATTTGTCGAACACTTTAAAGCATGGTTTCAGTGCCATGGTCCTCTCTTTTATGTGAATGTGTAGTAATTGTTACTTATGTATTACAAGTTCCAAGTGCTAAAAATAATTCGTATGACAGTTATGCTCTTGCTTTCACGGTTTTCTATTGTACATCAGACACGCTGGTACCCTATATATTTTGCGAAGCTTGTGTAAAATCACCTTTTGAGCATCATTCACTGATTCATTCATTGCAATGTTTGACGCAGCCGAATGATAGATAGATGGATCGATTGATACTGTTTTAAGAACCAAAGTAAGATGTGCCATTCTGGATGAATCTGTATTAATTTAGACCACCTTGGGTTCTCTAACGTGCAAAAAACCTCACAACACGGGCAATTTTGCATTCGCCCCTATGGAAATGCGTTTTAGTCGCCTGCAATCGAATCCGCGACATAGCGCTTAGCAGCAATTAGCATAGCCGTCGAGATACCGCGGTGGATATTTACAATCGGGAGAGATACAGCGGGAAGAGATATCCAATGCTTCCAGAAACTGACACAATGCCCTGCCCAAGCATATCATCGCTTACGTTCGGCCACACAATCGCCGTCCAGAGTTCTTGGATGGGGTGAACGGCCTGCCCACAACTGCGCCGTTAGAGAGGTTATCGAAAGGGGCGTACGCTTCTTTCAGTTTGCTTTTCACCTCTCTCCCATTGGAAGCGGTTTTCGAAGGGGTCATGAAAAAAGAGCACGGAAAATGACAAGTCGCACAGCTTTTTGGCCAAATATTGTGCATAGTTGTGCAATGTGGGGCTAACGTAAGCTAATCAGTGGTTGGATCCACGAAGCGCTTCGCTAATACATTGCTGCTTCGCAAAACCTGTCCCGTGTTGTTTACTGCTTGTGCAAGTAACGACCACAGGATTGACAACGCCTGCTGCACAAATGAACATTCGTTTGCATTTAGCAGCTTAGCTCCCACCGCTTCCTTCATTATCATACTTCAGCAAACAGCACAAAAACGGGACACAGAAAAGGGGCACACGACACACAGCGCCTGTGTCGTGTGCCCCTTTTCTGTGTCCCGTTTTTGCGTTGTTTGCTGAAGTGTGTGTTCGTACCAAGAAGCCCGGCTAGCCACTATTCTGAACTTCATTATCAGTCTCCCTCTTTTTGAACATTTCAACTTCCCCCTCTTAGTTGTGAAATATATTTATGTTTATGGAACGAATTAATTTCTCCGTGCTTTATCTAGACCTACGGGCTAGACATTGCAGCTTATAATGAACAAGTTTTTTAACCGAACATTTAGACGTATCACAAAATGTTATAAGCAATAGACTTAATTCCTGAAGTTTACTTAGTATATCACTTGTCTATAAGGAATTGTACCAAGTTTCACTTCTAATTTCTCTTTCAGCCTTTTCTTTTGCGCACTCGTGCGCACTTTCCGGTTCGTGGATTGCGCCAGCCCAAAAGATGTTGTACCGAGCCTGTGTCACCTGGTGGACCAACCGTTGTATTGCCGTTGTGATAACGAAGACTTAGCGGCCGATACCATGGACGTATCCTGCTACGCAACAGGGCAACTAACTCCAGATCACATTGTCTTTAGGTCATTCCAAAGCAACCCCTCAGTAATTTCCTTAAAATTCAACACGATAAACCTTGAACACGGGCTGCGTTTCGTCCCTACCGAAGCATTCAAGCACTCCGATAAACTCGAACGGCTGAAGCTATCGCAGTCCAAATTGGGCGTACTAAAAAGGCGCTCTTTCCACGACCTTCCAAGATTGACATTGCTATCGCTAGACTCAAATGGCATAACAGCTCTTGAAGAAGAATCAATCGCCAGTTTGCCCCACCTGAGAACGCTTGAGCTTGGCCACAATCAATTGCAAGTAATTCTCGCAAAGACCCTCGTGGACTTGCCAGCATTGACGCATCTTTTTATGGAAAGAAACGAAATCAGGCGGATCGAGGACTTTGCTTTTGCTGAGCTGACCACCGTTGAGGAGCTTGACTTGAGTCACAACGATATCCAGAACCTCACGGACCAGACATTTAAGGGGCTGTCGAAAGTGACTCGAGTAGACCTGTTCCGCAACAAGATTCAAAAGCTGGATGCGCGGGTGTTCAAAACTATGCCAGCGCTCGTTGAATTGGACCTCAAGTACAACGGCATCACTGATGTGGATCCCCTGGTTTTCGACGGTCTGCCGCAGCTGCGCAGACTGTACCTCTCTCATAACCATCTGCATACTCTGCCCGCCCACTTATTTATGGGAGCACCCAATCTGGTGGCAGTGGACCTCTCCCAAAACGATCTCATAGCGCTCACATGGAGAGTGGTGCAGGATTTGAGGAAGATCAATGCAGAATCCTTCGACTTGAGCCTTATTGGTGAGCTTTCAACTGACTAGTAGTGAGTTGCTAGTGGCAGTGTGTGTTTGTGCCAAAAATTGGCAGATTATCTGGTATCATTTTATATTTGTTGCCATAGGTGCTAGTACAGGCTACAAAATTAGTTTATGTAATACTGTGAAGTTGACTGGGCGAAAAGACATGCAAAAGTTTGTGGAAGCAATGAACAGAAAGGCTCACTATTAGTTTATGTAATACTGTGAAGTAGACAGGGCGAAAAGGCATGCAAAAGTTTGTGGAGGCAATGAACAGAAAGGCTCACTATTACTTCATGAACAAACAACTATTAGTTAGGCGGCCATTAAAACTAATTAAAAAGGCCCTGCAGCACTTTTTACCAAGATAAATAAATTTGCGGAGTCGCTAGGCGATACTGCTACGAAAACTTGAGCTAGATTGAGAATTCCTGCAGATGCACCAATGAATTCAGAACTTTGTTCGATAGCTGCGTACCCTTCAACTTTTCAGTACCCCCGTCACTTCATTTTATGTTACTGTTAAGGAGAGCAAGCAAGGGTGTATTTTTGAAAATGTCGTGACTAAACAGTGACTCCAGCAGAACCGAAAGGGAAAAAAATGTTTTCACTACTATATATGTACTACGAGACCGGGTAGAGCGACAGCGGCTCACCTGACGTGATATCATGGCCACGGCAATACAAAAAGGTCGCATGGACAATGCGTGGCTGGCAAAACTGCGCGTTAGGTGGCAGCGCAGCTTCAAACGCAGTTCGAACAACGAAAAAGAGAAGGCCGTGAGTTTGTGGCAGCGGCCGCATGATGCGAGTGCCTCTGTTTATAAAAGATGCATTCAAAAACGTTTTCTTCTAGAACATTCGTGAGGAGATGCCCTTATCGACAGGTTCCACCGCTTTCATATTGGATGTTGCAGAATCCATTGATATGAGAGATCTGGGTAGCCTCAAATGCCTTTGTATTGTGACTTCTTTCGTGCTATTTGTTATCTAATAAGTAGCCTCTCTTTAGATCTCATTGCGCATGTGCCCCTCTGACGCAGGCAACAGGTTCGTTTGTGACTGCCGCCTGGCGTGGATGCAGCGCCTGCAGAAGGCCAGCCGCAGCGACAGCTTGCGGCGTGAGCTACGTCACGTGAAGTGTAGGTTTAAAGAACCTTCGGCGTCACCAAATGGTTCCAGCCTGCGCAGTGGAACCGCAGTGACCGCGTTGAGCCTCAAGGAACTTGGCTGCCCCGAGGAGCACGTTCTGCCTCCTTGGCAGAGCGGAAAGATGCTTGACCGTCACGGCAATGCTGCGAAGGCGGTACCAACGACGTCCGAGTCACTCGTTGCAGTGAACGATGCTGATGGCCGACAACGGTACGGCGAAAGACAGTTCCCAGTCAGGTATCGAAGAATAGAGGTGAACGCTGTCGAATGGGCGATCACCCACCAGAGAGCGGCTCCCGGGAATCGCGAGAAAAACTGTGCAGCGGCGTCCTGCTGCTTCATGTACGAGGCGTGGCTTCCTCTGCTGTTGTATTTTTCTACCACTCTGGCGCAGGCAGTGAGGTGACGCTAAAGCTATTGTCAAGAATGTTGCACATTTTATATAAATTTCCAGCCTTCGGCACACTCGCTTTCCACCTTTCGTTACGTACAATACGATCGTAAAGCAGGCAAGTTGTAACATTCATTATCTTCTGTGCGAGCTGAACAATTTAATTTATGTAGTTCTCCCCAGTCAAACATATATTTGTCTCTATGATGCATGAAACTAGGCTAGTTGGCAAAATTCCATCCATTTTGCGCTAGCACAAGAATGATGACTGTAATTTTGAACATAGAAATACAGGAAAAAAAAGAGAAAAAGTCGAAAAGTTTTGTTAGCATTCATTACTCATCAAGGTAGGAAGATGGAAGCTAGCCCCCAAGCTAAAGCTTTAGGCGGAAGCTCCTGTCTGAAAACATGGGAGAATCAATTGTTCGGCTAGGAAAATGCTGATCAGGAAAATTAGCGCAAAAAAAGAGAACGCACAGGGGAAGGGAAGACAAAGACTCAAGCCCCTCTTTTTGTCTTCCCTTCCTGTGTACGTTGTTTTTTTTTTTTGTTGTGCTAATTTTCCTCATTGCCTAAATACATGGGAATGGAGAAATCGTTTTTGTGGGCGACCACTGCACCAGTTTGGTGAAGTTTGTCGCATTAAAAAAAAAAATGTCGCAGTTTCGCCCGAAAGGCGAAGCATCGATTGCGATAGCAAATTTGTAGAAGGCAATTCGGAGTAGGGATAGTAGTTTTATCGGCTGCATAAACTTATACACATTGGCTTACAAACTGAATTAACAATCGTGGTGTCAGCGCGCACGAGCAAACATGAATGAATGACCGCAGTCAAATGATCACTGAATGACCGCAGTCAAAACGCTGGCAGCAAGCGCAGGTTTGCGCGGTCTATCGCTTCAACGGAAACTGAGCGCCAAATGCACAGAGCATACAGAGGTCAGAGCCGTGTGGAGATAAACGACGGTGCGGGCGACCGGCACCGCCAGCAAAGGAGAAGTTGTTGGCAGAAAAAAAGCTGCCCCCCCCCCCCCCCCACCCCCCTCTTCCCGTATCTTGCTTTCGCGTGGGAGATTGAATGGCAAGATATACGCCTTTGGTGCCGGAGCACAGCGCCGCCCCGCCTCCCTCCCTTCCATACCCCCACAGCCTTTCGGGCGACGGTTGCGTTTGCTTTCCACCGTGCGTTCGCTCTCCGTGATAGCGCGCGTCCCCCGCGCTCTTTCGCTCGCGCGTACGGCGCGCGGCGACGATTTTATCGCCCTTGAAATCTATACGGAACCTCACGGCGACGGCGACGGCGACGGCAGAAATCCGGTTGAAGTGTCCATATAATTGCTATCGCAATAAAATGTTACAACCTAGCGACTGTAAGAAGTAGATCTTATTATTTAACCGTCAATTTTATTACAGAAAATGTTACAAATCGCTAGACTGAAAACAACTGAAGTGTCAACTTTACAATTCAGTAACTCAGCAACACCTGCCGTGGTAGCGTATAGTGGCTATGCCGTTGTGCTACTAATTAAGCACGAGGTCGTGGGATCGAATCCCGGACGCGGCGGCCGCATTTTGATGGGGGTGAAATGCAAAAACACCCGTATACCGTGCTCTGGGTGCACGTTAAAGAACCCCAAGTGGTCAAAATTAATCCGGAGTTCCTCACTACGGCGTGCCTCATAATCAAATTGTGGCTTTGGCACGTGAAAATCCCAGTATTTATTAAATTTTTTATCTCAGCAATAAAAAAAAAGTGTCGCAGTTTCACCCGAAAGGCGAAGCATCAATTGCGATAGCAAATTAGTAGAGAGCTATACGGAGTAAGGATAGTAGTTTTATCAGCTGCATAAACTTGGACATGCAGCAGCACCAGCAACCCGCAGAACTGTTCTCGACGCCGTCGTTTTGCCCGCGTTCGCACCGAACGCGGGCGGCGTTTATGACTGTTGCCGATGCCTCTGGGGACGGCTCGGAGGTTTTCGACGAGGTCATCCCAGTATGCAGGGCCTCACAGGGGGGCCCACACCTCTCTTTACACTCAATAAATGCGTTTTACCACCTACCACCACCATCAGAACGGGACACTCGTCGAGCAGTGTCGGAAATCTTTACCACCTTCTCGCCTCGCAACGTTTTTATATAATTGTGCATTTGGTGCCGCACCTAAACGCCGCCTCCCCTCCCTCCCTCCCGTCCCCCCCACGGCCTTTCGCACGACGGAAGACGTCACGTTTGCTCTATATGTATGGTGATTGTAAAGGAGGAAAGAGACGCTTAATTCTGCAGCCCTTCAGGGAGCACGGCGCAGAACGCGTGTTTCCTCTCTGCCGTGCGTTCGCTACCCGTGAAAGCGCGCGTTCCTCGCGCGCTTTCACTCGCACATACAGCATACGGCGCGCGGCAACGATTTCATCGCGGTTGGACGTCATACGGAACCTCACGGCGACGCTGACGGCAGAAATACGCTTTGAGTGTCCATATAATTGCTGTTGCAATAAAACGACATCGAAATTGTGTAAACTGCAACCAATAAAAGCACTATCTGAAGCCGCCAAAATTGTTGCATGACACAGCACCCTGAAAAATACTGCTAACTGGTGAGCAATGGATTTGCAAAGCCCTCGTACTCGTTATCACAACTTGACCATTCGTCCACAATGTAACAGCTTAGGCTGCATTGCAACAATGCAACCTAAGCTCTATATTTATATATAAGATTTGTGCAGTTGTGAACTGCTATATTTGGAGAAAAGAAAGAAATCGTTAAACTTCCTGCTTCTATATTTTAGAACTTATCAATTTTAGGCAACATTTCTAAAACATTTGAGGCCCTAAATCAAAATACTGCTTCGTATAGAGTCACTATAATATAACTTCTCTCTTGAATGCAATAAATGTCATACAAATAAGTCCAACGGTTGTCTGATGAAAACAGTTCAGCGTTTTACATGTATATGCATTTTAAGAAGAAGCCTTAGCTCTGGAGAGCGAGAAAGCAAGGAGTGGAAAAGCAGGGCGGTCAACCAGACAAGTGTCCGGTTTTCTACCTCACACTTGATGCAGGGGAAAGGGGGAATTGAAAGAGGAGAGTGAACGCTGTGTGCTCGTGAGATGATGTACAACACTATGTAAACGGTCACTGAGGCCAGTGCACTTCAAGAACTGCACAAATGCACGGATAGCCGTTTGCGTCAACGACGGATGTGGCCACGGTCCGTGTATCTCTGTCTCGGAAAATGGTCTCAAGTCCCGCCTGTTTAAAGTTGTCCGGAAGGTGCCTCTAGCAGCCAGTCGCGCGTCAATTTTGCGTGTATTCGCAGGCTTCTTTCACGTTCGGAAAAAGACTTTTATGTAGCACGTATTGAGCAACAGAAAGCTGTATCGGGTGTTTTTCATGCTGCTCAACAATTTTATCATTGACACTTTTACAGCGAAGCTGTTAAGGGCTAGGTTCCAGGAGTAGACCGACCGGCGTGTACAACAATTTCGGCTCCGCGTGCGTGGTGGTTTGGCTCCATGTGCGTGGCGGTTTCCCGTCAGTTGTGCCTTAGCACAGATGTCAGAACGGATGATGGATGGCCCATTGTTATAGCCCTCGCCACAGCCGATGCCTCTTTCACAAGTGTCGCGATACTCGGCGCCGGCACGTCCCACCAATCGTTGTGCCCCCTTTGTCTCGTGACGTAGTGATCGCGCTAGCACTGTTATAAGCAGTAGTTGCCCTTTGGACTCGCTCTGGGACGGACGCTCGTTGAATCACATCTTGCAGGACCTTAACGTGAGGATCCTGACGATGCCGTGCAGTGTGCCGTGGCTATGAACGCTGTGGCTCGTATGCTAGTCTATGACGATGGGGCGGACTTAGCGCAACTTGGCTATCGTGCCGGGCGAAAACAAGACACCGGTGTCATTGCTCTTTGACGAGCATGCCGAAGACGCTCAATATAGTCAATAACGATAATAAGGAAATTCACTATAGCAATATTCACTATAGCAGACCCACCATAGTCACAGCTTCGCTGGCTTCCATCTTCACAGTAGGGGAAGGGCTCTGATTGTTTTTATCTAATTGTAATATTTCAGAAGTTGATTAATTAATTAAGACGAATTATGTAATTAGGCGGAATGCAAAAAAATTAATCTGAGGATCTCCGAGGCATGGCAAACAACATTACTTTGGTTCTGTGCAGCTACGTGGCTTTTGCATATTTCTAAATCTTGGTGCATTATAGTTGGGACGTCCTGTATATCGTATTTGTCCGCTTTAGATGTTCTAGCTGATGCAGTTTGCAGAACTGCGATATCTTATTTTTTGGTGCAGAGGTATCGGTTTTTAAACTTCGAGCTTCTAAATTTTTTTGAAACACCAATTTCCGGCAATTCTTGTAAAAAGCATTTAAAGTTCCAAATCGACACTCTACTTATTTAAGACTCACTACAATTGAACTTTCTGTTTCAAATGCAACCTATTTCATTCAAATAGATCTAGCGGTTGTCTCCCAAAAGCAATTTGGCGCATTCCGTGTATATAAACAGGAAAATCAAAGTTGGCTTCGAACAAAAGCTTCCTCTTGACAGCTTCGCTGTAAAGCGTATGCAGTTCTGCCCCAAGAGTTGACAAGGTTTAACGCTGCGCTTCAACTGCTCGGACAGTGCAGCACTGCAAATATACGCGAGCCAACTTCAGCTGCGCGGCACAAACAGCGCCCTGGCAGGACGTCTCGCAAAGAACGAGAAGCGCCGCTGCTGCAGGCATCGCTTATTTCAATGGTGTACCGAAAGAAACGGGCAGCCTTGACTGCTACGACAAAGTTTAGCGTGGCGCTTGAACGTCTCGGACGTTGTTCTAACCATACGCGGCTCCGACTAACGCGGAGGATGGGTGCACCAACATTTCTGGTATGATATTGTTTTGAACTTTTGGTCTGAGAAGATTTAAGATAAAAGGCATGCGCTGTGAGTGTTATGTTTCGTGACATTTGTGCATGGGCTGCCATTCTCAAAATTCTGAGGAATAATTTCTTCTTTCTGGAGTTTTACGTGCTAAAACCAGTTCTGATTATGAGGCACGCCGTAGTGGAGGGCTCCGGATTAATTTTGACCACCTGGGGTTCGTTAACGTGCACTACAACGCAAGCACACGGGCGTTTTTGCATCTGAGGAAAGATTTAGTCAAGCATGTAAGACCTGGTATGAGCACCTTTACTCATAGAATAGTGTAGCAGTATAATTCGCATATACTTAAAGGTTGTTAGTTTTCGGGTAAAACCAGATTTTCCCCGATTTTTACACCCCGAACATATTTCAGGAGAATCGGGTTAAACCCGATTTCTCCCCGAATTCGAAAACCACATACCAAGCTTTTTTTGTTAAAGCTGCGCGGAGTTTGCGGCCCACACGCGTTAGCTATACCCTGCCTCGGGACAACGAAGTTAGGTCCTGTTGGCTTAAGTGAACTCCAGTGACCTATCAACTTCGTTTGACAAGCTGCGTGGACGTTACACGGATCTCAAACAACTGCCCAACCAGCGCATTTAACTCTGAATTAGTAACTCAACGTGTCACCGTGTTGTATCTATCTAATGGAAGTTGTGATCTCGAGAGAACTTTTTCTCAGCTGAGATACGTTCAAAGATTGGACAGGTCTCGGATGGAGAGCGAAATGTTGCGCATGCAGGTGATAAGGTATATTAACAAGGATGTGAAAAAAAAGAAAGAAACAACGTCGATTACCTTTTTCTGAATGAAATGTTTTATTTCCTAGAAGTTATCGATGCTCTTTACTGTCATCATTACTTTAATTTCCAAAAAAATGTGGTTGATCCCTCTTATATAGGAATCGGTATAGAACACGAAAGTGAAACGTGTCTTCACAGAAGTAGTGTAATGTTTATTGCACATTGATATATAATGTCTATTGGTGTTTTGTGGCTAAAGCGCCCTTAGGCGTTGATGCACCCACGCTGACGCCTGGTGGCACGTCTCCTCCATCACGACTACCAACGTCGATGACCATGAGCAACCGTCGTGCATATGGAAGCTGCACTACGCTGCACACGCTAGCACAACGCGAAAGACGAAGCACGTAACTGACACACTAATACAACGCGCAAGACAAAGCACGTAACTGAATCGTCACCGAGTCAAATCAGCGCGTACAGCGCGTCGTAATTGCAGCCTCCGCGATCAACTTCAGAAACATTTTCAGAGCTAATTGCGGAGGCCACGCTCCGCTGTGCTGAGTACGGTGAACGCCGCCACCTAGGTGGCGTTGGTAGTGCTTCTTGATGCCAGCGTCCCTTCGAATGCTGGCATCGAGGCGTCGTAGTGCTGAGACCACCGAAACGTTCACTGTCGGTGCGCGTTAGTGTCATAATGCAGTACTTCTCTTTTCTGCTCGTAGGCGGCGGCACCGCCCCGAGCAAGAGCGCGGGTACACGGAGGAGTGTTAGATATATAAGGCGCGTCTGTGTAGCTCTCTGCAAATGCGTTTGTGGCGCAATGGGTTAAACGCTCGGCGATCTATCGTCGCGGACCGAGAGGTCGTGGGTTCGATTTCCAAATTTTGCATGTTTGTGGAACTTTTTCTTCTGGTTTCTTTCTTTGTATTATGTTCTATGACGTATTTCCGTGACGGAAATACGTCAGTGAAGTCTTGGTGGACCCCGGCATAAAACACTTTCGTGTTAAAAACGCCGCACTTCGGAGTATTTTCTAGAACACCCTGATGTCCCCTCGATTACCAGCTTGAAACAGATCCCTAGTTTAACGCGCCAGCGTTAAGGAGCTCGTGATACCCTCCGATAAAAAAAAGACCCGAATGTATTGTATTACTTAGTAAATTTGTAAATTTAACCCAAAAAAAAAACCGAATTTCTTAATACCACAAAAAAAAAAAACGATTTCTCCACGATTATCAGCTTGAAATGACAGCACCCGATTTTTACCCCCCGAATTAAAAAAAAATTATAAAACTCGAAAACGAACAACCCTACATATACTCCACGGTATAACACATGGCATGGCATATAGCATACATATAGACCTACCTATATGCGAAGCCTCAAGGTAACGGCGACGGCTGAAATTCGCTTGTAGTGTCCATATAATTGCTAGAGCAAAAAAAAAAAAGCATTATACCTCATTATAGCTCAGCTTAGGAAAGAAAATGCCGAGATGCGCAGCATAATCGAGTCAATGCGAGCCGAAATAGCAGAGCTCAGAAAGACTAATCAACCTCACCCCGTTCCAGTCCTTGGTTCAACCACCTCGGGGACCCCCTCTCCCCAACCCGCACACGTTCCCATGGTCGTGGAGGCGAGCCACTCGGGCAACCCAGCCAAAAGAAAGGCCGTTCCCAGCATGCCCGAAAATGTACAGGCTAAAGCCAAGTCTGAAATCAGAGAAATTTTGAAGTCCATCTGCTTCGAGATCCAGAAGATTTACGAACGACTCTCTGCAGTGCATCAGCGACTCTTGGTAGTGGATCAGAAGATAGACGCGCAAAACGTCAAAATTCAATGCTTAGAAAACAGAATGCCAGAAATAGAGTCCAAGGTGCAGGAAATGGACATCAGATCGTCGACTCGCGTACGTCCCGTTTTCTTCCCGGATGGCGCGTCGGTACCTACGCCGCCACCGCTGCACATCCCCGGACTTCCCTCCCTCGACACCCTAGTAGCAACGCCGGAAGGCGCTCCATACAACAAGGATGGGGCCACACAATCAATTTAGGATTTGGCATTGGAACTGCAGGAGACTCCATCATGAAAGATGTACCCTGCAGCAGTTTGTTCGCACTCACAAAGAAAAGCCACATGTTATATTATTGCAAGAAACGATGACTGATCAGGTTTCACTCCAGGGATACAAAGCTCTTGCTCTCCGTGGGGACGGCATGCACATTAGTCAGCAGCAAGTTCACTTTCGTGGCACACGATCTAGGGGTCCGGCCTAGCAAGACGGAGACCTCCCTAGTCGAAGTCATCTCAAGTCAATCCAACAACTCCAGCATTTTTATACTTAACGTATACAACAGCCCGATCGATCACAGACAACGTTTCAAAGCCATCATCACTAGGGCAACGAAACTCGCCGAAAACTCTCCACTGGTTGTGGCCGGCGATTTCAACGCCCCCTTTCACGCTTGGAACTACCCGCACGACACGGTCAAGAGCAGAAGCCTGCGGTAGGAGGCGGGAGATGCGGGACTTTCTCTATTGATGGACCCTGTCCTTCCCACCAGACGCGGCACCTCCTTGACCAGGGACTCTGTCCCGGATCTCGCCTTTGTTAAAAACGCTGGCTCAGCCGTGTGGTCGTATCTGCTCATAGACCTCGGTAGCGATCATTACATCACGGTCACCAGCCTACAAGTGTAGCAGAAAAGAAGGCAGGCCTTCTCGGTCCCTGTACTGGGACAAATTCCGTGAGGTTCGCAAGGCCCCCGCCGCCCGTTGAGAAAAGCCCGAGAGTCTCGTCCAGTGGTCCGAACTAATTCTGCAAGATGTCTGCTCCACCACCAAAACCATAGAGACGGGTCTACAGACAGACAAAATGGATAGCAGGCTAGCACACCTGCTCGAGACCAAGCAATCACTCCTCGAGAGGTGGAAAAGCCAACGCTTGAATCGCAAGCTCTGGAAAAAGATAGCCGAGATCAACGAACAGATCGACGAGCACTGCCAAGCCCTGTCTAGGCAGCAATGGGACGAAACTTGCAATTCAATCGACGGGCAGATGCGCATGGGAGGCAAGTGGAATCTTCTCAAACACTTGCTCGACAACTCCGGCACCAAGTTAAACCAGAGAAGTGTCCTCGCTAAAGCGCTCCACGAAGCCAAGAAGTCGTCTTCGAAGAGGAGGTGCTGGAGATGCTAGCTAAGAAGTAGCTACCGCTAAAAACTGTGGCCAATGAGGCGGCATACCCAGTATACAAAGGGAAGTCGAAGTCTGCGCTGGACGAGCCTTTCCAAATCAGTGGAATCCGACCTCAATGGTAGGTCGGCACCTGGCCCGGATCACTTAACAACAAGGCTCTCAGAAACCTAGAGGACGAATCGATCGAGTTTCTCACAGATGAGATAAATCGCATATGGGAAAAGGGAATTGTACCGGAACAATGGAAGGTGGCGAATGTCATACTCATCCCAAAACCCGGTAAACCACCGAGCAACCTCCGCCCCATCTCAATGACGTCGTGTGTAGGGAAGGTGGCCGAGCACGCCATCCATAACAGAATTGCCGAGTATATCGAGATCCAACGACCTTTTCCCTCACAACATGATAGGTTCCAGGCCAGGCCTCTCCACCCAGAACGCCATGAAGCTTATCAAGATCCAAATCCTGGAACGCTGCACTCAGGACACGAGAGCCATCCTTGGTTTGGACCTGGAGAAGGCCTTTGATAACATCCGTCACGAGTTCGTTCTCGACGCCATCTCCAAACTCGACCTGGGCTCGTCATTCCATGCCTTCGTCAGTTCTTTCTTGAGCAGACGGTGCGCCATCCTCAAGGCTGGAGATTTGGAATCAGAGAAAATGGAGCTGAGCGGAAGAGGCACCCCCCAGGGGTCAGTCATCTCACCGCTCCTCTTCAACATCGCAATGGTCGACTTCTCGAGATACCTAGGCAAGATCCAGGGCATCGGTCACACGATCTACGCGAACATCACTGTCTGGTGCGCGGGAGGCAGTGACGGACAAGTCGAAGCCGCTCTCCACGAAGCTGTCAACACTACAGAACACTTTCTAACAGACACGGGCCTCCGGTGCTCCCCAAAGAAATCGGAACTCCTTCTCTACAGCCCAACTAGATACGGCCGCAAGCCACAGAACTGGAGACCCCCCACCGAAATCGACATTAATCTCTACATCAAGTGTGGAGATCCGATTCCCAAAGTCGTGTCCATTCGAATAGTGGGAATGACACTCGAAGGGGTGGGCACAAATAGCATCACCATTCACAAACTAGCAAAGAAGACAGATAGCGTCATCGGTCTAATCAAGCGGGTAGCTAACACAAGGAGAGGCCTGAGCGAAGAGAATCTGATAAGGCTAGTCCACGCTTTCTTGTTATGCCATTTCACGTACGTAGCGGCCATGCACGTATGGAATAGGGCCGAGCGAGACAAGCTAAATGCCATGATAAGAAGGGGATCAAGAGGGCGCTCGGACTACCAAACTACACACGCACCGACCGACTTCTGCAGTTGGGTATTCATAATACACTGGAAGAAATTGCAGAAGCACAAGAAAGGGCACAGATTCTCAGACTTTCCGGCACCACGGCGGGCAGACGACTTCTAACAGAGATGAACGTCCCCCCGGCCAAGGTCGAAGACTTCTACCAGGGCCTTCTGAAAGAGCAGAAAGACCACATCATCATATCTCCCGCCCCGCGCAATATGCATCCCCAGCGCAACGTGGAAAGAAGGAAGGCCAGGGCCGTGGCGCTCCTACGCCGGGCGACAGAACTCCCTGGCGGCAGCTGCTTCGTTGACGTGGCCCAATATGGCAACAGCAAAAATTTCACAGTAATAGGGAGTTTTAGTATAGCGGAAAACAGCAAACGCAAGGATTTAGCGTTAGCGTTGCGTGCTGCAGACTGCGCATGCCAGAACTCTTACGTACGTACGCTATTTCCGGACTATAGCATTCAACGCTAACGTACGCAAGAGATTCCGTACTAGGGCAAGATGGCGGCGCCTGTTGAAGCGAGAGCCATCCACTTCAGGATCTATCGAGTCGTCGGCCTGCACTGTTCGGCTCATTCGGTCCCCACTAATGCTCGTGTTTGCCGAGATTTGTGTGATGATGCTTCGACAGCGGCGTACAGGTGACAAATGGGCGTTGTTTCCGATATACGTTCTTGATTAGCGTCGGAGTAGGCTTAACGAGAGGGTTTGATCATGTTTGCTCATGTTTGCTGTATCCGCCTCGAGATGGCGCCCAAGTGTATTTGCGTTAGCGCTAGCGTTTTTCTCCGTTCCGCTATTCTAAAACACTACCTTGTACCGCGCAGTGCAGCCTTTCTTTGCGTTAGCGTTGCGTCGCACGCTAACGTTAAGGTAAGCGTTTTCCGCTATACTAAACCTTCCTAGTGTCGATCAACCATAGGGGTTCGACCGTTAACGCAGCTTCGGTACGAAGCACGTCGTCATGTGCGGCCGAGCAAGTGGCTATTGCCTTGGACCCTCCTGGACGACAAACATGCCAATATCTTCAGCGACTCCAGGGCAGCCATCCGCGCATTCAGCATTGGCTCCGTCTGTAAGGAAGCCTGTCGCATCCTCGACGGCAAAAGCATCGCCACCCACACTCTCACGTGGTTTCCCGCTCACATGGGATCCATCATGGGAGGCCCCACAAACCTCAACGAGCTGGCCCAGCTCCAAGGCACGAGGTCTCGCTTTCCGCGACCATGGAGAACTCCCTGGCCGGCCCGCAGTGGTGGAGAACAGAGATAAACCGACCACATATAACGAAATTACGCAGCACTTTTATCTTGGCAGGAGAGACTTTCCCCTTCCTCACAAGAAGTTACATAGGGCGCAGGCATTGACCCTCAGATTATTGCACACAGGCTCGTATCCCAGCCCGGCTTTATTACACAAGCTTTATCCCGACACTTATGCCAGTAGTTCTTGCAGGCACTGCAATGACTTCGCTAGCCTAGACCATATGCGCTGGCGTTGCCCTTCATTGCGAGGTACGGAACAAATCAATGCGGACAGGTGGCTCTCCGCTATCAAGAGCCCCGATGCCGGGACGCAACTATGGGTTGTCATAAGGCCCACGATGCCGCGGTCGGGCATGGCCTGACTGTCCCAACGTGGGAGCGGCCCGCTGCGCGCTGAGTCACGTACCTCAGGACTTTCATTAAAGTTTTGCACCCATCCATTCATCCATTATACCTCCCTTCCACTCCGTGAAGATGGTCGAACAGCGAAGCTCTGTTAGTTACACCGAGTGCTACCAGTGTTACATGTGCATGTGTTGCACGTGATGCAATTGCGTAAACACAAGTAAACACAGATCTACAACACCTATATTTAACTTATATTGAAACGTTGCGAGGCGAGAAGAGGGCGGTGGCTTCCGA
This sequence comes from Dermacentor silvarum, assembly GCF_013339745.2. Classification (NCBI taxonomy): domain Eukaryota; kingdom Metazoa; phylum Arthropoda; class Arachnida; order Ixodida; family Ixodidae; genus Dermacentor; species Dermacentor silvarum. The sequence continues at coordinate 178,355,639 of NC_051159.1, read as the reverse complement.
CGCTACTCGACGAGTGTCCAGTTCTCTGGTCGAAACCTGCCGAGCCGCCGCAAGGCGCATCGGCTGGAGTCCCGGACACCGCGCGCGTTCGGCGCGAACGCGGACGGCGTCGGCAGCAGCTCTGCGCGTTGCGCGTTGTCCGAAAGGGCGCGCCGCACAGAAACACCTTCTCTTATCGCCTCTCCTCCTCGCGCCCAGCGCAGCATCTCATTGGTCGCCTCCTCCCCCGGCGCGGCTCTCGTCCTCTCCTGGTCACGTGACCTGCGTGACACCGGCTGTCAGACGGAGGGACGGACGGCGCAGCTTCGACCTACAACAGCTCCGATGTTAATAAGACACTGGGCCTCTTCGATTATCCGTTCCTGACAGTCCCGGACTGCCCAAGACGGTGCTTTCAGCCAATGAGCGTTGCGTATGCAGTCTTTCGGACAGTCCGAGACTGTCAGAGACGGATAATCGAAGAGGCCCACTGCTTACCTGTGGGAATGCGAAAGCATTAGAGTCCCTTTGGTGAAATGTTTCTTTCTGCGCGCTCTTTGTCCGCGCAAGCTCTCGCCTGCGTTCTAACTGCGCATCGGATAAAGGCAAATCAAAACGCGCCGAGCGTCTTAACGCGCTCGCTTGAACCGCGCGGAGTTCATACTCGAAGGACGGCGCAGCGGCGTTCAAATGGACATTAATGCTTTTAGAGCGCAGCACTTAAGCCCGTTCCTGGGTTCAGCGTAGCCGTCCCTCGGCGTAACCGCGCGAACGCGCTCATGCCACTGCTCGCGCGTTGGTCGTCGTCTTCCACTTCTGGCTCCGAAGTCGCTCATCATGCCAGCTTTCCCATACTGCCCCTCGCGCTCGTGGCACTGCTTGCGCCTTCGTCGTCGTCTTCTTCCACAACTGTCTTCGATGCCGCTCATCATCCAGCATTCTCATATACTACCCCTCCCTCTGCGAAGGCACTGACGGCACTGGCCCACTGCCAGTCGTTGCGGTGATTTCGATATCATATTCTTGGCTTAAATATATCGCGAAATAAAAAAGCGTATACGGTTGCGCTCAAATTTCGCATTAGGGTGTATCGCATTCGTCGTCGTCTTCTTCCACAGCCGACTCCGATGCCGTTCATCATGCCAGCGTTCCCATACTGCCCCTCGCGCTCGTGGCACTGCTCGCGCCTTCGTTGTCGTCTTCATCCACAGCTGGCTCCGATGCCTCTCATCATTCCAGCGCCGCGCTATCGCCGCCGCCATAGCTGGTATGACGTCATGCTCCCCAGCACCGTCGCGCTACCGCCGCGCACCTTCCCAGTACTACCGCCGCCTTTCCAGTACTAGCACAGATGACGTACTTACACGAGTATAGGCTTAGCTACAACCAAGTTTAAACCTCGGCATAGCCAAGTTCAACCTAGCTACAGCCAAGAGGCGCAATCAATCGGCCAGCTTTGCCGTGTCTTGAGCACGGTGTAAGATATATACTCTTTAGGTGGGGACATTTCTCAGCTTCTGGTGCTTGGCGGGAAATCAGAAATGATTGAGTGACGCGCAAAAGTAGGTCACCGTGGTGAGGGGACATCGTGGGGGAGAGGGAATCACCTTGACGAAGCAGATACGGCGACGTGACGCCGCTTGCAGACGCTGTTCTCTGGCTGCTTGTGGTATCCAAGCGTTCCTTGCCCTCGCAAGTTCTCACCTTTGTTTTAAGTGAAGTTGTGTCTTCCCGCCGATAGTATCCGCTGCCGTCACCGGGCCGACGGACGCGCGCCGTTGCTACATTATCTGATCGATCGCGTTTCGCCAGTATTCTCACCTAAAGAGTATATATCTTACAACGTGGTCTTGAGCTTTGCGCGGCCTAGTGCAAGCTTTCGCCTTTGTTTTTTTCTCCTGGCTCAGCGCGCCGCGGAGAGAAGAGAGGCGGTGGTCGGGAAGGGAGGGAGCTGGCGAGAAGGAGACCGCGTGCGCATGCGCCGCACCGACTTCCTGGTTACCATGGCTACAGTTTATTGATACGAAACACGAACCACACATTACGGCTGGCTTAAACAGCTTCGCTGTTAATAAAAGCCACAAATGGTCTTCATGACTTCACATACGGAATTGGACCTCACACACGATCGGCTGAGCTAGCCGCCATCATTCAAGCAATTAAGCTGACCCCAGTCGTCGCGAAGAAGAAATTTATCATATTTTGATATTCAACCTAAGCGTACCGGATACTTCAGAGCGGACGATCCACAAAGATTGCTGTGATGCAGTTCACAAACACCTACCTACTGAGGTGGCCTGGATACCGAAGCACGCGGGAATGGAGGGTAATAAAGGGGCTAACCTGCTCGCCCGAGAAGCACTGCATGCGCCATTCCCTGCATAGTTTCATCATTTCACAAACCTCCCGCAATGCCCACATTATCATCACAGGGAGAGAACAAAAGACATTTTCCAACGCTCAGCCAATACCTATCCAGAGGAGAGGGCACACTTCAATTGCCAAGCACAAACACACATGCACCGGCTTGACAACACCCTCCATCAAAGCAGAGCGTCCATCAAAGTGCAGGGTATGTGGCGGTCACCCAAATACTCTGCACATACTGTGGCACATACTAAGTCAAGCGTTGGCCTGGTTCTATCAAAAGTTACTTTGCTGAACTAGGAAAACTACAGGTTGAAATAACGTCAAAGGTGCACTACGCAACATCTCGCGCTGTATACGACAACCACTGGTCATCTTCAAATAAAATCGGATTTAGCGCTCTACTTGACTTGAAACCGTCTTTTAATATGGCCTGCTGGCAGTGAATGTACATTTTGTTGTTGTGAGGTTTTGAAAAAAAAAAAAAAAACACCGCATATCCACGGGGTGAATGATGATGAGTGGGCGAAGCTTCGGAGGGAATCATCGGTCAACCGTGAATCTTCCGTGTAATTCGCCCAGTCTCGCCGCACTAAATCGAACGATTGACTTCCACCAATGACACGCGCCATATGTGACGTCATTCCTATTTTATAACAGCGCCCTTCATTATAATTGCACCATCTCCCGCTTAAGGGGACGCTAGCACAAACGCGTTAGAAACGTGCAGTACTCTCTAGTAAGGGGGAGAGGCCACAGCGTCTTACGCAGCCGTTTACACATGCCGGAACGTGCACCGCGTTTGCCGACGCCATCAGCGTTTATGAATACGGGGGTAAGGCGGAGAGGCCACAGCGTCTTACACCAGCTTCTTACACGGGCCGTAACGCGCTAGCACAAACGCGTTAGAAACGCGCAGTCTTTCGTTAATGTTGGGTATTTATTGTCATCGTGGTGCGTGTGTCCATGTGCGCTTCGTGGCGTAGTACGGAGTCGGCGTTCGGCGTTCGCAGCGTTCGGACGTATCATCATGTGCTCCATTGTAGGGGAGGTTTCAGCGGCCCGTGTGGGCCGCGGTATCAGGTGTACTGAAAAGCCGGCTGAAGATTACCAGGTTGTTCTGCCTCATCTGCCCACAGGTGCGTCTGTTTTAAACACGGCGTTTTTGCATGGTGATGTAAAAGCCAGGCCATATCGAGTCGAGCATGTCCGAGACAGCCTTGCGCGTCTCTCACTGCAGCCGGAAGTGGTTGCCCTCGGGGCATACCAAATGAATCACCTGTGGGCAGTGACGTTTAAGGATGAGGAAGGCAAGAAGAAGATATTAGCGGCAGATGCGTTCAACGTTAAAGATCACCGCTGCGTGGTCATCGACCCACGCGATCAAGGTGTCCGACTGAAGCTTTACTGGCTGCTTCATGGCGTACCGGACGATGACGTGCGAGTGGCTTTGGTGCCGTTTGGAAAAGTTACGGAAATCAGCAGAGACAAGTGGAAGGTCACCCGCCGTGGTTGCTCAGTGGCTATGGTGTTGGGATGCTGAGCACGAGGTCGCGGGATCGAATACCGGCCATTTCGGCCGCATTTCGATGGGGGCGAAATGCGAAAACACCCGTGTACTTAGATTTAGGTGCACGTTAAAGAACCCCAGGTGGTCCAAATTTCCGGAGTCCCTCACTACGGCGTGCCTCATAATCAGCACTGGTTTTGGCTCGTAAAACCCCATAATTTAATTTTAATTTTTTTTAAGTGGAAGGTCAAGGGATGCATCGACAAAGGATCAACAACCCGCTCGGTGACGCTGAAATTAAAGGTGGGCGTTACAGTGGATGACCTTCATCACCAGCTGCGTGTGGCCGAAGACATGGCGCTCGTCTTCGTTCCTGGCAGAGCGCCGCTCTGCCTTCGATGCCGTGGCACCGGACACATCCGACGAGAGTGCCGCGTTCCACGATGTGGGATCTGTCGGCGCTTCGGCCACGATGACTCCCAGTGCGTGCGTTCTTATGCCAGCGTTACAGGCCCACTCCGTAGCGACGTTGTGTCAGAACACCTGATGGACGCCGCAGACGCCGAAGAAGCTAGCAGGGAATACAACGACGGCGCGAAGACTGCTGCAACGCCCCCTGAAGCTTCTTCAGGAGTTGTTCAAGAAGCGAATGGTGGTGTCGAGCCCTCGGCTGCAGCATCGGAAACGATGCCAGAGACTACAATAGATGACGCAGAAACGAAGGCCGCAAACACGTCATTGTCAGTAGCGCAAGACGCCGACCAGGAGGTAACGGACGCCGAGATGCTCACGACCGGAAGCGTCGCTGCAAAGTGGCCTTACGAAGACTCCGACAACATAGGGAAAGCGAGTGCGTCAGGCACCGGCGAGCCTCCAACGAAGGCGTCGACTGGGCGGCAGTCTTCGGTTCAACCGAAGCCAAAGTTGCCGCCTGACCGTAGGGTGAACCCTACAACGCCTCCGCACTAGCGGAGGTGATGTTCCAGAGGCCTTCAACGAGGACCCCAAGAAACCCACTGTTGCGATGTGAGTAGGACGCCTGGCCAAGCAACCTCCATGAAATGGCGACTAACTTTAAATCTAGCCTTCGCGTTGCGACATTGAATGTGAGAGGACTGTGTTCGCGCAGGAGGCAATGTCAGATTAGTCGCACTCTTGTGGAAAATGACGTTGACCTTCTGGCTGTACAAGAAACAAAAATTGAAAGTGAGGAGCAAACAGAACAAATGGTTCAAATTTTTCGCTCTGGATACATTATATGTGTTTGCCATGCTGTTGGACGATCAGGAGGCTGCGTCATTTTTATTCGCAATAGCATCGCGGTTGTTGAAAAAGTGTCCGCCTGCGACAGTGGGAGACTGGTTGCATGTGATTTTGTTTTTTCTGGATTACAGTGGCGTGCTGTGTGCATTTACGCACCAAACAAAATGCATGAACGTGAAATTTTTTTCAGGTATGCTGAAGGGTTTTTGAAAACAGAAAGAAATATTGTGGTTCTAGGGGACTTTAATTGCGTCTGTAGAGCTGAGGACAAAACAGCGGGTCTCAATGTGCGCGATAGAAGCGCTGAGCTTTTGAGTGCAATAGTGATTGAGAGAGAGCTTGAGGACATTGGTTATGTCATGACACGAGATGGCCAAGCACGATATACACATTTTCAAGGTGACTCCCATGCGAGGCTAGATAGAATATACATACCGGCGAAGTTTGTACCACTATGCTCCTTTATGAAACACAACACCTTATAGTTTTAGTGACCATTGTTTGGTCACGGTTACCATTGGCGAAAAACGAAAGGTTGTGAAGTTTAACTGGTTCCTATGGAAGTTTAATGAGAAACTGCTGCAAGATGAAGTATTTGTCACAAGAGCCAAAGCATGTCTTTCAAATGCCCTGCATACTGAAACTAACAGCTTCATAGCAGTGTGGGAAGAGTTTAAATGTGATATAAAAATTGCTGCAATTGATAGAGCGTGTGTATTACGTCACAAGGAAAGGCAACAAGAGAAGAAGTTACGCAGTGAGCTGGAGTATATGTTAGGCGTAGAAAATGAAGTGCCTGGAGCGTTTAAAAAAGAAATAAAAGAGGTGAAAGCAAAGCTCGAGTTGATCGATGAAGATAAGTACCGCGGCGCAATGATAAGGGCGCGTACTGAAAGATTGTGACTGGGCGAAACGCCCACTAAGCGTGTGCTTAGTAAAGAAAAGAAGCATGCAGCAAATAAAGCGATAAATGAAATTCGATACCGTAACAAAATTACCCAAGAAAGCAAAGAGATAACACTTGCATTCGTTGAATTTTACACAGAGCTTCTTGGCCAAAAAATTGATGACCCCAAGCCCTTCCGAGTTGACTTTCTGTCCCTTATGCCAAGATTACAAGACACGGTTAGAGAGTCATTGGAATCTGAAATCACCGTGGCAGAAATTGAAGCGGCAATAGATGAATTAAGTAACGGCAAGTCACCCGGGCCGGATGGATTGGGTGCAGCCATATACAAGTTTCTTAAGACAGAAATGGCAATGGCTTTACATCGAGTGATCACTGAATGTTATGAAAAAAAGCAAGCACCCCTCTCTTTTAGGACAGCGCATGTAGTACTGATCCCCAAAACTGATGACCCTGCAAAGTTACTTTCAGTTGAGTCTTACCGTCCCATTAGTTTGACCAATACAGATTACAAAATATACATGAAGGTGTTAGCTAGACGGCTCCAAAGTGTTATTCAGTCCCTTGTTGGCCCGCATCAAACGTGTGGTATTAAAGGTAGAAGAATTTTTACAAACATACACATAGCGAGAAGTATTCTGGGATGTTGTGACGCAATGCATGACCGCGTGGCCATGATTCAGTTAGACTTACATAAAGCGTTCGATAAAGTTGTACATGAAGTTTTGTTTTTACTGCTGGAGCATGTAAATGTTGGATCTGTGATTACTGAAGGTGTGAAAATGGTGTATCATGATTGTACAGCCAAATTAGTCATTAACAAAGAATTAAGTGATTCAATTCCTGTGCGGTCAAGCGTGAAACAAGGATGTCCTTTGTCTCCTCTTCTTTTTGTGATTTACCTGGAACCCTTTTGTTTAGGTTTACTTGTAACACCGCGTATTCGAGGCTATACATTTTTGAGCAGTGAAATTAGGGTTCTAGCGTATGCGGACGACATAGCTGTGTTTTGTACTGATAAGAAAAGCGTGGAAGAAGTTGTCAAAATAGCTATAGCTTTCTGCACAGCAACAGGTAGCGCGATCAGTTGGCCGAAATGCCTTGGATTTTGGCATGGCATCTGGCAAAGCACACCCGATGTGTACTGCAATATGAATTGGACAACTTCCCCAGGAAAGTACCTTGGAGTTCCACTAAATTATTACCGAAATGCGGAAGAATATTGGTCTGAGGAAAACAAACGTGTTAAAAGTACTACCGATAAATGGGGTGGCCATAACTTTTCAGTATTTGCAAGAGCTTCCGTTTGCAATATTTTTTTAATTGCCAAAGTGTTTTACGTGTTGCAAGTGATGACCATGACCAGAAGTTCGGTTCATAAATTCCACCGAGTATTCGCGACTTTTATATGGGGATCGCAGTGGGAGCGCACCAGCCGTTGCAATTTGTTTCATAAGGTGAAAAATGGGGGTCTAGGGCTCTCGCATCTGTTCTTCAAGCAGTTGGTGAGCAGATTCTTCTTTGTGCGGGATCAAACTGATGTATTTTTGAGAACTGTGATCCAAGCACGATTACAGAATTATCTATCTGATTTTGTTGTATCATCGTTTCCTTTGAAAGCAGGACCGCTTAGTTCTTATTTGCGTGAAGTGGTAATGTCTATACGCTTGCTCAAAGCAAGGTTTTCATATGAATACTTGTCTGATGTTACGAAAAAGCGTTTGTATTGTGATATTCTTGATGTATTCTTACCAACACCTGTCTATCGAGCTGTCTACAAGCTAGGTCCTGAACGCGATGTGTTAAAGCGTGTTAAAAAAATGCCGATCAGGCCCTCAGTTAAAACATTCTTTTTTCAAATACATACCGACACTCTCCCTGTCAAGCCATGGTTACAAAGTAAAGGTCTGTTTGTACCTTGGTCAGTAAATTGTTTAATCTGCAGGAAACCGGAAACAATAGAACATATTTTTCTAGACTGCCACGATGCCGTATTCCTGTGGGATGTCTTGCAAAGAACTCTTAAAAAAGAATTGCCAATAAGCCCTTTTGGACTCCGGTTTCTTCCATGTGCGGATACAGGAGAAGTGCCGAGTGATATGCTAATGTTGCTTTGTATGCATAGCGTATGGAAGACCAGGATGGATGTTAGACATGCTCATATACAAATTCACTCAGCAAGACACTATTTTGCTGAGAGTGTTATCTACACCCGAGACTTGTTCAGAGCCCAATGTGAACCCCCAGAATGGCTACCTGTATTGGATCAATTGGCTTCTGTGAAACATTTTTACGCCACATACACCGGCCGAGTTGTAGCTGGTGTATTTAGAATATGTACATGTGTGTCTGATAATTTTTGTTTGTGTTTGTGAAATGGCAATAAATAAAAAAAAAAGCTTCGTGGCGTAGTGGTTAGCGCCGCTTCCTTCGGAAGCGAGGGGTCCCTGGTTCGATTCCGCGCTACGGACGCAACTTTCGGATTTTTTTTTCATAGAAGTAGACGTGGCTACCTACTACTACGACGACGACGACTACTACTACATACTACAGAGGAGGGACAGACCCACACCCTAAGGAGCTTCGCCCCTAAAAGATATTTACCCATGCAGTGGGCGTAATTTTGTGCAACCAAACGGCAAACGAAGTATACGCGAAGCTCGTGGTCGAGTGCGCAAATAATGTTTCTGAACTTGTCGCCGTGCCTTATACCATCTCCCACGTAGATTCTGGCTGCTTTTAATAGCGGAGCTGTTTAAGGTTTTCGTTTCCCCGCGTAGCGTTCGCAAAAACTCGCCTAGCGACGACGTCATTGCGCGTCCCCTAGCAACGTCCTTGTGAAGGGGCGTGTGCTTTGCCTCCTGTCCGTGCCGTGCACATGTTGCCTTGACATGGGACGTTAAGGAGAGGGAAGGAGAGCATGCGCGCGGCGCGCGCTATGCTCGGGAAAGCGAAAATGAGAGCGAGAGAGAGAGAAAGATTGTAGCAGCACCAACGAGGCAACACGCAGAGCTTCTGCTGACGCCGTCCGCGTTTCCCCGCGTTCGCGCCGAACGTGCGCGGTGTCCGCGATAAAGCCCCTCAATGTAAAAAGTAGTGTCACGCTTTGAAGAATGCCGCCTCCTCCTCGCACGCCCTGTCCGAAGCCGACGCCGCATCGGTATTGGCCTAATGGCAACACGTGGGCCGTCGCGCCCGGCGGCATTTTGTTTACGATCACGCTCCATCGCCATTTTCGCCTGATAAGTGTCTACCGACTGGCGAGGAGCGCACGTTGGTACCATTGCTCTTCCGTGTTGTTTCAGTTTGAGCTTGCGTTGAACTACGTTTTGTGGCAAGTGCGACGTCGCTTCGCGGAATTTTCCATAACCATGACTTGCTGCGCCTTCGGATGCCAAAATACTTGCAGCAAAGGCAAGAGACTCTTCTCGATACCGTCCGGTAAGCGCGACGGGTTAAAAGAAAGACGTGGATTCATCGAGTTGGCAGGAAGAACTTCAGACCAACACCCTCCACACGACTATGCGAGGTAAGCTGCGAGTACGTGTACTTTGGTGTGTTTGGACGTGTATTCGGCGCGCTTAATCGTTTTGTACGCCTACAGGCTTGCATTCGCGGGCACGCGAGCCTTTGCGCGTGCTTAGAAGATTGGCAAGCACACATGTTGGCCGCTTTGTAGCTTGTAATGCCCTATCGAACCTTCAGAGCAGCGATTGTTTGTGCCCTCTGCCAGCCTTTTTACGTCATTGCTGATACGCGCCGCGAATTCACATGGTATGGACGGCGCAGATTATTTAGGTTACCGAGGGCTTGCTGGAGGCCAAGATGTTGACATTCGATCATAAACGTGTTATTTATACCAATTCACAACAAGATCTTGCGACACGCGCTTGACATATGTATGTTACGTACTTAATTGTACCGCACGCGATACATTCGGAGTCGTCATGGTACGGCGTTGGCGCTCGTTTAGATACTTAAAAAATAGCTTTCAAAACAGGAAGAAAAAAAGCTGCCGTCACTGAATTTCTATAACCCTCCTTACAGAAATTCTATGCTGTACACGAAGTTACTCGAAGCTAGAAAGCAAACGCAAACGCTGAAAGCGCACCGCCTTGCTAAGCGTGCATTCACTCTGCGAAAGGTCGTCTGCTACGCTCAAGCGGTGTAGGCGGCGCCACGGTCGAGGAGGGAGCGCGAAAGAGAGGAGAAACGAGGAGGAGTTTGAGTAGCGCCATTGCCGGACATGGGCGACGTCTAGTGTCAGAACATGCTATGCCGCCATTTTGGACTGTGGGCCTTGCGAGAGCAGGCTGGCCGCACTTCGGTTGTGTGATCTCCGCCGAGAATTATTTCGACTGTTTTCTTCCGCTTCGCTTGTCTTGTGCCGCTTGACTTGTTACATGTTTCACGTGCTCGCGTGAGCGCTCAGTGTGAAGTGCAATGGAAATATAAAGCCCAGCCAGTGTATGTGGTGTTTCGTCGTCGGTAGCGGCCGCAGCCGCGTTTGCTTCGTCGAGACCTGGCGTGCTAATCAGTGCTATTTTAAGTGTGAAACACGTTAAGGGCCCGGGCTGTCGGCGTCCGTTGCGCGTGATGACGCCCGGGCTGTCGACGTCGGCATCCGTCGCGCGTTTAAGTGCGAAGCACTTTAGGGACCCGGGTGTGGGCGTCCGTCGCGCGTGATCATGTCGGAGCTGTAGCGCTATACTCCAGCACCCGCGCATCACTGCTTCGCACTTTCCCAGGTTTCACGTTAGTGGAGCTGCATTTCTTACCTCGCTCTTTGCTGCCCTCGAATGTGATATATATTTGTTTCATTGTTATTGCTGGGCACATGTTACTGTAGTCTTCGATTGAATCTGATCACCGTTAAGTTTTGCGGTTGCCTCATTTAGCGAAAGCAGGCGCGTACGCAGCTGTCCGCGGCAATGCTTAGAACCAGGCGCCGGCGGCCAGCCGATGCGTGTCAGTGGTTGGCAGATTTGCGGTGGTTACTCCATACGCTTCCGACGCAACTCAACAGCTCAGTCATGCAAAATTTATTGAATCTGGTGCAGCGCAGGGTGCTTATAACCAAATGTCAAAGCAGAAGTGTAGCGCTCGAGCTGTGCGGTACCTGCGGCGAACTGATACAGCCCAGGTGCTAGATTTCTAAATTACCTTTATGTGCAGGGCCGCGCAGGGCGCGTGTTAACGCAGAGACAATGTTTTCGCGGACACATTACATGTTCCATAGGGCACGATTTTTCCAGATCGTTGCTAAGTGTATTTACCGACTAGTTCTTTTGCAGAATGCTTCAATTTGTCTCATACCGGTGTCACCCGGCCACTTTTGATCGCGATCGAGCTCAATCTGGATCGGAATGTTCCACCACAATTGGCTCCCTTCCGCAGATTGAGCAAAGAAGCCAATCGCGCCCGAGAAATTCGATCCAGATCGGGCTCGACCACGATCAAAAGTGTGCCGTGTGACCCCCGTATTAGGCACTAGAATGAAGTCGTGTTTGAAAGAATAACAAGCTTAGCCTCTGCCACTACATACGAGAAAATATTACATCGAAGAGTTGACAATTCTCGCAACCTATTTGGAAATATGTCGAGAAGGGTTTACCAAAATGCGTTATTTTACTGATGTGTGCATTGGTTCACATTAGACTGAAATGTCAAGTCCTCAGGTGATGCAGGAAACCGCTGAAGCGTGAAGATATCACATCGGCAGTGGTCTCGCGGAATACTGTGTTGTGGACACACTTAGTCCCCAAAATCGTTATTTTCCGCTGGTTGTTTGTGCACCCATAAACTACACAGTGCTGGCCTGTAGCCTGCTCATGAGTATATATGCCATTATTTACGAGCATAAGTCATTCGTCACAAAAATAAACGGAAACATCGAAGGAAAGCTACCACTCCGCAGTGCAAGCGCAAGGCAAGCTCACAGTCCAGACCGAACAGGCAACACTGACACGTACTCTCCACGCCAGACTGTCGGAAGCGCCCTCGTGAAAACGTCTATATAGAGGGGTTTTAGTCCGGGACTGCAGGCGGCGGCTTGGCAGGTTTCGACCAGCCACGCCCCGGCAAATGTGGAGGCGCAGCTTGGCCGTGACGTCACCAGGAAGATATTTCGGCGCTCTCGTGGGCGCTGCCATGTTTGATCACGTGGTTACGCATCCATTGCTTGCCTCCGTTGTCTCCGTGTTTACAATGCAAGCGCGTGACGCCGGTGTGGCGCAGCAAACCTACGTTTCGACGGACATCGTAGACGGTGACTGTGTAGACGACACGAAGCTTTGGCCACAGCTTTAGAGGACATATGTAAGTGCTTTCAGAGCTCATTACGGCGCTGTCCAAACGGCGCGAGCAGCGTATAGGCACCGTGCATTGCAGTTTGCGCGCGATCTATGCGCCACTACAAGTGAAGCTTTGGGACGGCCAGTTTCAAAACAAGCAAAACTGGAGAGACGCTGTATACATTCGCCGTGATACTTTCGATCGCTTATCACGAAAGAAGACTGTCCGAGTTGTGAAAATATCAAAGTGCGCATGCTCTGCATATGATAGCACGCGTTCGCAATCGATATGAGCAGCGGGAACAATTGTGAGCTTGATATCGTCAAAGCCCAGGGCATACCTCTCAAACGAGCGACGATAAGGAAGCCGTTGTCGTTCGGAATGGCGTATCATTTTCATCGCAGCTCTAGCGGCCGGCGAGGCGACAATACTGGGGCGAAACATGAAATGTCGTAGCGCCATCTGAACAGTGAACGGTGCCCATACAGCGCTTGTACTAAAAGCGGGGATAGAAATGTATTCCAAGCTGTCCAAACTTTCCGCTGATGAATTAAACCAGGATTAGTGTGCTCTTCCTCATTTGTCAAACATTTTGAAGCAGCGGCTTGTCATGTTTCACACTCAGTAAACTTCCTCGTGCGGCCACTATCTCATTGTTTATTTCCAGCCTAATCGCTCGCGGGTGTGCTCTGCGGCGATAGATTTGTTCTTGCTGCGCACAAAGCTTGTAATGAAAATTTTCTGTACCTTGTGGTAGCTTGTAACAAAGACGTATTATCGCTAGTTCCTCGTTTACTCTGTGGACCGTCACGAAACGTTCAGCTTCCCACATTCGTGTCTTGTCGGTGTAGTCGCCGTGACCCATGCTTTGGCACATAGGCGGAAAGTTTTCATTTTTCCGGGGGGGGGGGGGGGGGGGGGGGCTGGGGCCCGACCAGCTTTCTGAAATCTATCCATATATATATATATATATATATATATATATATATATATATATATATATATATATATATATATATATATATATATTGTTACGATGGGGTGCGTTTATTTTACAGATGAATTGATGATAAGGGGCCGCGCCGACACCGAGCCGCTACCAAGACAAGCGCACTTCGTTCTCCTCTTCCTCCGTCCTTGCCGTAGCTTTTGCGTAACACTCCTCCCTTCACAGACGAAGCCCGCTGGGCGAGTAACTATTACGTCCACTCGGAGTCACGTGGATGACAGCGTTTCAGGCGAGCGACATGAACAAGCTGCGTCTTCTTAGACCGGTAGCCATTGGACACGAGCCGAGCAATCGAGTAGGTTACATCACTTAGGCGATCGGTGATGACGAAAGGCCCGGTGTAACGAGCCAGAAACTTCTGGCACAGGCCGCGCTTGCGAAGTGGTGTCCAAAGCCATACAATGTCCCCTTTGTCGTATGACACATTCTTATGTCTTGAATCGTAGCGGATCTTGGAGTGGTCCTGGGATGCCAACGTACGGAGTTGAGCTATGCGGCGTGCTTCCTCAGCGCGGCAGAGAGTCTGGGCAATAGAAGAGTCCCCATGAGGAGTAAAAGGTAGAATGGTGTCAAGGAAGTTGCGGGGTGGTCTAACATAAAGAAGATAGAAAGGGCTGTAGCCTGTAGTTTCATGCTTTGCGGTGTTGTAGGCGTATGTGATAAAAGGCAAGATGTCATCCCAATTTTTGTGCCTGGAATCCACGTACATCGAAAGCATGTTGGTCAAAGTTCTGTTAGTGCGCTCGACGAGACCATTTGTCTGTGGGTGATACGGGGTCGCGTGGCGAAACTGGCAAGCACAGAGACGCAACAGCTCTTCGACTACGTCGGCCACGAACTGGCGACCGCGATCACTCACAATAACACGAGGGGGTCCATGACGGAGTATAACGGAGGATAGGAGGAAGCTCGAAACATCAAGAGCCGTGGCCGTTGGCATCGCTGCGGTTTCAGCATAGCGCGTCAGATGGTCGACGCAGACTATAATCCAACGGTTGTCGTTTGTTGAGCGCGGGAATGGGCCGAGAAGATCCACTCCAACCATTTCGAAAGGAGATGATGGTGGCGCTACAGGGTGAAGGAGTCCGACCGGAGCAGTATTAGGGCGCTTGAATTGCTGGCACTTGTTACAACTGGCCACATACTTCTCTATATCCCGTCGCATACTGGTCCAGTAGAATCGGCCCTGAATCCGGTGGTATGTTCTGGTGAAACCCAGGTGCCCAGCGGTCGAGTCGTCGTGCATAGCACGGAGCACGTGGGTTCTTAAATTTTTAGGGACCACTAAGAGGAGGCGGGCACCATCAGCCGCATAATTCTTCTTGTAGAGCAGGCCACTTTGGATGACAAAGCCATTGTTGCCTGTTGGCTGAGCAGCTGAGGCGAAGAGGGCATCCAGGCTGCGGTCGTCACGCTGCTCTTCCCGGAAGGTGGCCAGATCAGGAAAAAGAATGTCGTCGATGGCGGCCAGAAACTCATCGAAATTGTCGGCGTCACATTCACTTGTTGGTAGAGGGAGCCTCGAAAGACAATCAGCGTCCGCATGATGTCTGCCACTCTTGTAACGGACTGCAAAGTCAAATTCCTGTAAACGTAGCGCCCATCGAGCAAGGCGGCCAGACGGGTCGCGGAGGCCAACCAACCAACATAGTGAATGGTGGTCCGTAACGATTGTGAAGCGACGCCCGTAGAGATATGGCCGGAACTTCTGGACTGCAAAGACGACGGCAAGACACTCTTGCTCAGTGACGGTGTAATTTTGTTCGGCCCTGCTCAACGAACGGCTGGCGTAGGCGATGGCATGCTCGGCGTCACCAAAGCGCTGCACGAGGACGGCGCCGAGGCCGATTCCACTCGCGTCGGTGTGCAATTCTGTAGTGGCAGATGGGTCAAAATGACGAAGTATGGGTCCAGAAGAGAGCAGGAACTTCAGTTGACGAAACGAGGAATCGCAATCTGCTGTCCAGGTGAAAGGGTTATCCTTGCGCAGCAATGAAGTGAGGGGGTAGGCAGTATCGGCAAAGTTGGGCACAAAACGTCGGAAGTACGAGCAAAGACCCAAGAAGCTCCTCAGCTCGCGTTGTGACTGCGGTTGTTTAAAGCCGCTAACTGCAGCGACCTTCTGTGGGTCTGGTCGTACCCCGTGCTTGTCCACCAGATGTCCTAGTACCAGCGCCTCTCGTTGGCCAAAGTGACATTTTTTTGAATTGAGTGTAAGGGCAGCTTGTTCAAGGCACGTCAGAACAACGTCCAGTCGATGGTTGTGTTCTGCAAAGGTGCGGCCAAAAATGACGACGTCGTCCAGATAACACAAACAAATCTCCCATTTCAGGCCGCGCAGTACCGTGTCCATAAACCTTTCGAATGTTGCAGGCGCGTTGCACAAACCGAAAGGCATGACGTTGAATTCAAACAAGCCGTCTGGGGTCACAAAAGCGGTTTTCTCTTTGTCAGCTGAATGCATGGGTATCTGCCAATAGCCTGATCGGAGGTCCACAGATGAAAAGTAGGATGCGGAATGAAGGCAGTCAATAACGTCATCGATCCGGGGAAGTGGATACACGTCCTTTTTCGTCACAGAATTGAGACGCCGGTAGTCGACACAAAACCTCCAGGACCCATCTTTCTTTTTCACGAGGATGACCGGCGCAGCCCAAGGGCTAGAGGAATCTTGGATGACGCCCTTGGCTAGCATGTCGTCGACCTGTTCAGCGATGATCTTGCGCTCTGACGCGGACACGCGGTAAGGCTTCTGCCTTATGGGATGCGCGGACCCCGTGTCAATCCTGTGGCGCGCCCGCGTAGTTGGAACGCGAACTTTGTTAGCGTTCTGCGCGAAATCAAATAATGACACATGTTTGCTAAGGACGCTGACCAGGGCTTGACGCTTCTCTGAAGACAGTGACTTGTTGATCATTCTGAGAAAAGGCAACGAGTCTTCAGGGACACCGGGGCCAGCCCCGTGCTCTCGGGATTCATGTGACGTGTCATCAGTTAAAGCGCCTATGCTGAGTCTGGTGTCCACTTCAAAAGAGGCGAGTCGCATACCGCTGGGTAGCACAACAGACTGGGAGGCTAAATTTGACACCCACAATGTAGTCGTTCCGCAGGCCACAGAGAGGACGCATCGAGGTACGAGCACACTTTTCTTCACTGCCATCGAAGGCACAGGCTCAACAATTGCATCAAATGTATCGGCGTCGACACCGCAAGCAGCAACCCGAACTCTGGATACGGAACGTGCCGGTAAGACTGCATCTTCAATGACGGCGAGAGTGCATGAACAGGTAGCAGGTTGGTCGGCAAGCGAAGAGAGGAACAGCTCGCCAGTACCGCAGTCAACAGTGGCACCACACTGTTGTAGGAAATCGAGGCCAAGAATTACGTTGTGAGTGGATTGAGCAAGTACGGCAAATTCGGCTTGATACACCTTATCGGAGAAATAAACGTTCGCGGTGCACACTCCAATTGGTCGGAGCAACTCTCCACTCACAGCACGAAATGCATTAGCGTTATTCCAGCGGAACATCACTTTACGGCCTAGTCGGGTTTTGAAAGCCAAACTGATAACGGAGACACTCGCTCCCGTGTCCACTAAGGCCAACGTAGCGACATTGTCCACTAAAACTTGAATCTTGTTATGACGCATGGTGACTGGCGGAGGCATAGGGGCGTGTAGCTGATGATGACTGGCGACCTCACCTCCATTGGTCGCGCCGCCTAGTTTCCCGGCGGCGGTGACGTGAGACGTCGTCGCGGAGATGGAGACCTGCGCTGGCGTGAAGGCGGTGGCGTCAAGCTCCGCACAGAAGCTGGAGAGTCACTACGGTGATGCGCCTGGTGGTTTGTCCTGCTATCGGAGTCAGAAGGCCAGCGTGTGCCGCCGCCGTGCCGGTTGCTACGCCGATAAAACGTGCGCGGTCGCTCATACGACGGTGGTGACATGCGTGGGCGATGAGGACAAAATCTGGCGACGTGACCGCGAATACCGCATTGGAAGCAGATGGGACGCTCACGGGGCGCACTAAAATTGTCATTAGCAGGATAACTGGCACGGTCATCCCACTCGTGAGAAACTGCAGGTGCTCTGGGTGAGTAACCGTCGTGGAACTTATAACTGGGATACGCGTTCAGAGTAGGGTTGGGCGCTCTTGAACGAGGAGCGAAGTTGTTGGCGTCTATGGAGGCGGCAGTGATGGACGTCTCACCGAAGTCGCAGTGAGAAAGGGGCTCTCGAACCCGCGGAGTAGAGAGGGAAGCCGCCTCACGTCGGTCAAGCTCTTCGCGCACCACTTGCCGAATAACTGACGCAAGGTCGGATGGAGTTGGGACCAGGTCAACACTGGCGACGTTAGTTACATTGGCCAGGCGGCCGAACTTCGGTGTGATACGCCGAGCTTTCAAGGCTTCAAACGTGCGGCAGTGTCGAATGACGTCGCTTACGGAGTCCAGACTGTCTTTGCCGATGAGGAACTGGTACACGTCCTCGGCGATCCCTTTTAGAAGATGACCAACTTTGTCCTCTTCTGTCATCTGAGGGTCCAGGGCCTTGCACAATTTCAGGACTTCCTCGATGTACGTCGTGCATGTTTCGCCGGGAACTTGGGCTCGCTGCATTAGGGTTTGTTCCGCACGCTTCTTTTTAGCTGCCGGATCTCCGAAGCACTTCTTGATTTCATCTACGAACCGTTCCCACGTCGTCATGCTTTCTTCGTGTTTTTCAAACCACACTGACGCGGTTCCCTTGAGGAAGAAGGCAACGTTGTTAAGCTGGGCGGTGGCATTCCAGCCATTGAACCGACTTGCGCGTTGGTAAAAGCTGAGCCATCCGTCCACATCTTCCCCGGCTTTTCCGGCGAAGGTTCGTGGTTCGATGTAGGGCTGCCATTGGGAGCTGGAAGACGGCGGCGGGTTGTCGCCGTCGGAAGCCATCTCTGGTGGCAGACCGGCAATTCGGCGACTTCGGCGAAGCTCCACGGATTGCACTTCTGCGGGCGGTTGGTCGTCGTTGTTCGGGGACGCCGTTGTTGTACCCAGCACCGTCCACCAAAACTGTTACGATGGGGTGCGTTTATTTTACAGATGAATTGATGATAAGGGGCCGCGCCGACACCGAGCCGCTACCAAGACAAGCGCACTTCGTTCTCCTCTTCCTCCGTCCTTGCCGTAGCTTTTGCGTAACAATATATATATATATATATATATATATATATATATATATATATATATATATATATATATACACCCATACCTTGTGGGTGCGGGAAAGATCACGTAAAAGTGAGCCGAAAAGGATGGCGGCTTGATGGGCATTATTTCCCACGCGCTCAATATTCGGGTTAGTTGTAGGTAGGTCACGTAAACAAACGCGAATGGGAAGGAAATCACGCGTCTTCTCCTCTAGCCCTGCCGTAGCTGTGAATGTGCGCGGCTGACGCTTATGGGGCCCGCGTGCCATATCTAATGGTTGGTAATTGGTGGGTGCAATGATAAAGGGCCACCAGGGATGGCTGCTAACTTGATGCGCGCTTGTCTTCCTTGCCGGGCTGTCTTTCTGCGCCCCTAGTGTTGCAGAGTTAAGAGACAGAGGTCATCGCACATCACTCACAGAGGCCGTCAGTAGTGGACATAAAAATAGGCAGATAATGATGATGAATCTAATTTTCAGAGTTGCAGTGAATCGCGCGGCTGTACGAACCGTTCGCCTCCGCTGCCGGCGTTCTTCACAATGCTTGCGTTGTGAAAGCGAGGGCTCGAGGTCATCCAGTCAGGTATTTACAGGTTTACACGATCCGTGCTTACTATGTCCACTATGCTTACTATTTTAATTTTAGGTGAATGTTTACTACAATTTATATGGCCACTATAACTAACGTATAGACTAGAGCAATGCACGGGCCGATATATTCAGCCCGGGCCCGGCCCGGGTTCGGGACCGGCCCGAGACTGAAAAAGACATGTTTTTCAGAGTCGAGACGGGTGAGGATAACTCGTTGCACGTTACATGAACACCACCAGAAATTCCGAGCTCGGCCCGGGCCCGCGTGAAAAAACCCGAGCCGGGTCCGGGTCCGGGTCAAAAAGCACATGCCGTGCCCGAGTCCGGCCCGAGCCCGTGAAAAATTTCTCTACCCGGCCCGGCCTTTCGGGTAAGCCCGAGCCCGTGCAGTGCTCTAGTATAGACTCATGTAAGGGCCACACTTTTCTGTCGCGATTTTGACGAGCCTTTCATGGGACCGGGTCATTAGACCTTATTTTTCTAACTACGAGTATTGAAATCCACAGTAAACCTCCGCGATCGCCTCCTCTCGACATCCAGTTGCGACGTGTGAAAGTACGCTTCACGCGACAATTCGCTGTTGAGCCCGATCGGAATCAGCGCACGGAACGCGATTGCTTCTTGGTGGATGTCTTTTTTTTTATATATATTGGCTGTCAAATTATGGGTGCGGCCCTTACACATACGGGTGCGATCCTTACACGGATTTACACGGCAAGAATCTTCCTTCGTGCAATTGTCTTCTACTTCGCTATCACTAATACTGCTTCGCCTTCCCGGCCAAAATGCACTCTATTTTTTTTTTAGTACTTTAGGTCCGAGTAAAAGCGCTGCTGCTCTTATACTCGGACTTCTATTTATTCTGATTTTCAGTGAATCCGGCTTGGCATCATTTCGGTTACTGAGTGAATTCTATATACAAGGTGTTTCAGCGAACAGTTTCCAAAATGTTTGAAGGTGGCCTATGGCAGATAGTACAATTCTAGTTCATGAGCTCGTCTACTCGAAGAGGCGGGCATTACTTGCACAAAAAAATTGAAATGCATAATCGACTAATGAACAAAATTAACCAATTAAGTTTTTAGGTTATTGCCTTATGGCCCATGTTGCAATTTACAAATTCTAGCCGTGGAGTGTGGATCCACTCTGAACTTAATCTCAGGCTGACACCAGTGTCGAGATATTAATTATCTAACTTTGCGGAGAAATACATTGGCGTGCCAGTCACTTTCTCAACAAAACATCGTTTTATGCATCAAAGCACAAATGTATGAAAAGAACAAATTATGGGATTTTACGTGCCAAAACCACGATCTGATTATGAGGCACGCCGTAGTGGAGGACTCTGGTATAATTTAGACCACCTGGGGTTCTTTAACGTGCGCCTAAATCTAGTATACGGGTGTTCTAGCATTTCGCCCCATCGAAATGCAGCCATCGTGGCGGTGATTTGATCCCGCGACCTCATGCTTAGCAGTCCAACACCATAGCCACTAAACAACCACGGCGGGTAAGTGCAAAAGTAACTGGAACGCCAATGCATTTCTCCGCAATGTTAGGGAATTAATATCTCGAAACTGGTGCCATCCTGAGAATTAGTTCCTAGTGCATCCGCCTTGCGAATTCCACGGCTAGAATTTGTAAATTGCAACACGGGCCATAAGTTAATATGTTAAAAACCTAATTGGTGATTGTTTTTAATTTGTCGATTATACATTTCAATTTTTTGTGCAAGTAATGTCCACCTCTTCGAGTAGACCAGCTCATGAACTATAATTGCACTATCTGCCACAGGCAACCTTTAAAAAATTTTTTGAAAGTGTTTACTGAAACAGCACACAGTAATGGGAGGGCCTCTGCATGCAAGATGCGATGTTCCCATCCCTAATGCGTAAATGTTGTAAATAATTAGAAGAGCTTTTTTTTCTTTTTTTTTGTCGCCAGTCGTTAGCCTTGCCTACTGGAAAGAGAATCAATATTGAGACACATATCACTCACGTGCTTTTCAAACTGCGGACTATGCCGAAGGGGTCACTGAAGTCTGCAGGTTTTTTTCAGGGTCAAAAAAGCACGCGAAGTAATTTGAAGTGAGGTGAACATTCATCAACATATTCATTCTCTTGGTATAGGCTATCCATTTAGTTGGCTACCTCCTTCTCTGTAAAAAATATAATAAACTTTGTCCTTTGTATATATTTAAATATATTGTGTCTGTGCGTGGTGTTCTCAGCGTAAATTCTTTAAAAATGTTAAAGTGAGGAAACACGGATGAGGTAGCCACCGCTGGTGCTTCTAATGCGCTCGTCCTCCTATTGTCAGGATTTGCCGAAATAAAGCGAAAGTATAAATTAAGAGCCGTGCACGTCCGCGCCAACAATGATGCCGTAAGCCTTTAGCCACAACAAAAGTGAAAATGTGGAGGCAACGCAAGAGAATCCTCAAATTATGTGGGTAGCAGAACTCCGGTAATGACATTTGAGGGGCGGGCGAGGAGGGGGGGGGGGGGGTAGGCTACGAATCTCCGGGGGGCGGGGCTCAGCCTCCCTGGGAAAATTCCGGAGGGGGCTCGAGCCCCAGAGCCCCCCTGTAGTCGGCGCCTATGCCATGGCACATTGATTCAAGTGAGAGCCCTTTCACTTATTCACTTACGTTGGCGATAGGGGGAGGGGGGTAAGTTTGCTTGCGTGTAGGAGTGGATGTGTGTACGTAACGTACGAGAAACCTACTATGGCAGTAAGTGGCACTACTTCCTTTTGTAACGAGCGGTACTCACTCCTAAGTGCCGACGTTCCGGAGTTGAAGTCCTTTCTTTGGAGGTTAGGCTGTACAGCGATGGCGGATGATGATGATGATGATGATGATGATATAAACTTTAATTTTCGAGACGGTGTTCCCGAGCGTTTGAGCTGTGGATCACTCTAGGTGGGAGGGTCCCTCATTCCAGGAATCCTCTGGCCGCGATAGCATCCCGGGCTCTGGCGACAAGACGTCGTTGTTCGTTCAGGGCCGGGGTGGAGATCTTGGCCTCCCACGTCTCGGCGAGGAGGTTCACGTCTTCAGACGTTGTATGTTTAGTAACGGCGTCTTCGGGGCGCCACGGGCACTCTAGTAGCAAATGCGCCAGAGTGTCTGGCACGGCGCAGATCGGGCAGTTGTATGTGTGTAGTGTCGGGTGGATGCGATGCATGAGGATCCCATGGGTGTATGTATTGCTCTGCAGTCTTCGGAATGCGGTGCTTTCCTCTTTCGTCAGTTTTGGATGAGGTGGCGGTACACCCTGCGTCCCAATCGGTAGTGTTGGAGGATGGCTTTATACGTGGGGGGTATTGTCTCCGTTTCCGTTGCGTCACCAGGCGGTCGGGGGTCTCGCGAGGCGTCGAAAGAGGCCCGGTTGACGTGGTCGCGGGCCGCGGCGTGTGCCGCTTCGTTTCCCTCGAGCCCCTCGTGCCCTGGTACCCACGTGACGCAGGTGTAAGGGAGCGGAGTGCTTCTTTTCTGCAGAATTTTGACTGCTTCCACCGATATTCGGCCTCTCGTGTAATTACGCACTGCGGATTGGGAGTCCGTGAAGACTGCGACCGCGTTCGTGCTCGTGGTGGTGGCGAGGGCGATCGCCGCTTCTTCCGCTGTCTCCGAGTTCCGCACCCTGACTGTGGCGGATGCCAGTTCTTTGCCTCTCGAGTCAACCACACTCAGGGCGTAAGCGGTTTTTCCCGGGTATTTGGACGCATCTACGTAGCGAGCATCTGGATCGTGCTTGTGGCGTCTTCGGATGGCGTCGACTCGAGCGAGCCGGCGTCCCCGATGATGCTCGGGATGCATGTTGCGCGGTAGTTTGCCGATGCTCAGGGATTCTCTTAAGCATGGCGGTATCTTGACCTTGCGGTCCGCGTCGGAGATGTAGCGTTCTGCGTAGCCGAGGCGCGCAAGGACCGATCTGCCCGTCGGCGTGAGCTTCAGCCTCTCGAGTTGGTTGGTTTTCTGGGCTTCCACCAGCTCTTGCCAGGTGTTATGAGCACCCATTTTGAGAAGTCGGGTGGTAGATGCCACAGTGGTAGACCCATAGCGAGCTTCGTAGCTTTGCGGATGATGACATTGAGCTTGTCGACTTCGCAATTCTTGAGAGCCAGGTACGGGGTTGCGTACGTTATTCTGCTTGTCAGTAGAGCTTGAACGACTCTCAGGGTGTCTTGCTCCTTGAGACCACTGCGTCGATTAGCTACTCTCCTTACGAGGTGTGTGAGTTGGGAGATTGTGCGTTGGAGCCGTGGGAGCGTGGCGACTCCTGATCCATCTCGGTGGAGGTGCAAGCCGAGTACTCGAAGCGAGGCGACCTTCGGTATTTGGATCCCGTTGAGCGTGACGCATGGGTCTGGAGCTTCGTAGGTGGGAGGTCTACCCCTCGTGCGTGCCTTGAGTACGAGTAGCTCTGATTTCTCAGGTGCGCAGTGGAGGCCGCAGCTATCAAGGTAGTGCTCGATAACATCAACCGCTTCTTGAAGGCAACGTTCTTGCTCTCCGGTGCTCGTTCCTCGCGTCCAGAGCGTGATGTCGTCCGCGTAGAAGGCGTGACGCAGGCCTGAGATGTTTTCGAGAAGCCGGGGGAGCTTGAGGAGTGCCACGTTGAATAGGAGGGGCGACACGACGGAGCCTTGCGGCGTTCCCCTGTTCGGCAGCTTGAATTCCTTACTGCGTAAGTTGGATATCCCCACCGTGGCCGTCCGGCCGGTGAGGAAGTTACGGACATAGCCGTAGGTCTTTGAACCGCAGGCGGTCTCCTCGAGGTTTTGTAGTATCGCTTTGTGGCTGACATTGTCAAATGCGCCCTTCACGTCGATGGCAAGGACGCACGACTTGTTATTCTTGCTGAGGTGGTCAATGAGGTCATCCTTTAGGAGAAGAAAGACGTCTTGCGTAGAAAGAAGCTGGCGGAAGCCGAACATAGTGTCTGGATAGTGCCCATTGTCTTCGAGGTGCGATGTGAGCCGGTCGTGGACCATATGCTCAAACAGCTTACCAACGCACGAAGTGAGAGAGATTGGTCTCAGGTTCTCGAGAGCTGTGGGCTTGTTGGCCTTTGGTATCATGAGCACTTCCGAGTGCTTCCACGCGGCCGGCAGCTCTCCTTTGTCCCAGCACTCGTTGTAATACCGGAGGAGAGCCGTCAAGGCCTGTTGGGGCAGCTGTCGTAGGTGCTTGTTCACTATTCTGTCCTTGCCTGGGCTCGTGTTTCTCGTGAGCTTGGAGATGGCTGCTTGGAGCTCTGCTGGTGTGAAGGGCCGGTCCAAGTCAGCGTTGGGTCTGCCTTCATATTCTTTGAGTGGCGGGGTTGTCGCTGGTTGGGAGGGACCGCGGAGCTTGTTGCATAGTTCGCGGAGTAGGTCTTCCTCCGAGCCGTCGTAGTTGTGTGCTAATCGACGGATGTGTTGCCGTTGCTGCGTCTTGGTGGGACCTTCGTCGAGGAGAGCGCGCAGCAGGTGCCACGTTTTCTTGGTACTGAGCGTGCCCTGAAGCTTATCGCAGAAGGCGCGCCAGTTGTGTCTCGCTAGCTGTTCAGCATACTCCTGCGACTGTTCTGTCAATAGGGCGATTCTTTTCTTGAGTTGCGTGTTGAGTTTCTGCCTCTTCCATCTCTTGAGTAGGGCCCTTCTGGCCTCCCAGAGGTGGAGTAGGTGAGTGTCTATTGCGGGGTGATCGTCATCAAGTTGGATGATTTTTGTGAACCGTTCGGCGGTATCCAGGATCTGTTTGAGCCAGGCGTCGATGTCCGATATGGTAGTTTGATCGTCAAACTCGGTTCTGAAGGCATTCCATTGCGTTATTCTTGCCGTGCCAGTCCTGGCCGGTCGACGTGCGTGCTCGATGTCGAGTTGAACGATGTGGTGGTCACTACCAAGAGTGTCTGGGAGACAGGTCCAGATCGCGTTCTTCACATCCCGCGTAAAGGTAAGGTCGGGGTTGGTGTCTCTTGAGACGCTGTTTCCGATTCTCGTAGGCTGGAGCGAATCGTTCCACAACGTGAGGCCGTGTTGCTGAGTGGCGTCGTGGACTCTCGCGCCTTTCTTCGTAGTGGTGGCATAGCCCCAGGCCGTGTGCGGGGCGTTAAAGTCCCCTACGACTACGAGCCGGTGTCCTCTTGTGCGTTTTCGGAGTTCGCGGATGAAGTGATCGTAGTCCGCGAGCTGGTCTCGCGGTGGGCTGTATACGTTAGCCACGTAGAGGCTTTGATGCGACTTGCGGTCGGGTATGATTTCCACTATAGTGTTCTCAATCGTGGTGTCTTCTATCCTGTGTTCTTGGATGAATTCTTGGATGAATTCTTGGATGTGTTCTTGGATGGCGGATGAATTATCTTTTTTTTAATCCTCGAGGAAAGCCGTGCATCGCGAAGGGCCGGCAACACAGGCAGACCTTATGAAGCAGCGGCGACACAGGTTCATCCCGTTCCTTACATATTCCTCATATTCACATTCTTTATATGCAAATCACTATTTTTGCAGCTAACGACCGCACACATCTTCCCTTTATCGTTACACACTTTACAGCATGAATTTGGCACAGTGCATTAACGAACACCCACTTGCATTTCCGACAGCCTATCGCACAGTAGCAGGGCAGAAGCAGTAATGGTTTCGTATTCGTGCAGATTCGCTGAGGCAACGTATGGCGCGCGGCCGAAAGCACCATCTCGTTCCTCTAGAGCAAACTGCTCCGCGAAAAGGGTCAATAGCTCGGAGCCGCCGCGACGGCGGCAGAACTCTCGCTGACTCAGTGGCAAGTACATGTAGCCTTAACATGGGGCGACCAAAGAAGATCCGGACACCCGAAGAAGAAGCCGCTCATCTTGAAGCGCGTTGCGCGGCCAAGCGAGAATCTGCGCGTCGGCAGCGTGCCGATTCGGGATACCGTGCCTAGCAGCACTTCGCATTTCCTAGCAAAACTTAGCTTAGCCTACCCTAGGCTGGTATTTTGTAGCGATGCCTTTCCGGTAATAATGCCTTTTCGCGCTTATCGCCGTTTGTCAGTGGTCAGCGCGACGGTCCGCTCGCGTTATCAACGGGATCAGCCGACCGTGAGCGGTGGATGATAAGACTAGTATGGAATAAGTCATAAGGCATCGCTACAACATCGCGGCCTAGTAGAGCCTGGAAGAAGCTAGGTCGATCACCAGCTCCGCTGTTTACTCCAGCCTTGTACCACTAGCGCAAGCTGCCCACGTTTTTTTAAATCCCTGCCATTTTTGACTTATGCAATGGCGTTGCGGAGCGAAAAAAAAAAAAAAGCAGAACACTTTCAGGAAGCGCGACATGAGAGGAAGGACAACGGGCGCTACAGATTGCACGCAGCCGTCGCGGTCTTTGGCGCCGAGTTCCGCTGTTCAAGAAAACCTAGATACGGCGGCGAGGCCGAGGCGCGCGCTGATCATTTCATTGTCACGTTTCTGCTGTAGAGTCAACATTGAGCACTCGCTTCAAAAACAACGATCGCGAATGGCGGAAGATCATCGTTCAACGCAGTCTCTCAAGTAAGTATTTAACTTTATCCTCTTTTAAATGCCGTAGTGCGTACGGTGTTCTTATAGGCGGCAGTACTTGAGCGCAGGGTAGTCTACGAATTTGATGTTCGCGCCCATCCAGTTTCCGTGTACAAGAACAAAGCACTTGGGGGGGCGGGGTCAGAGAGCGATGACTATAGTTCAGTACATGTTAGCTTATCTTCAGTTACTCGGGTTCAGACACGTCCAGAGCGCATACGAGACGTTATGCAAAATACGATGATTCGGGTTACGGTTAAATTCTTCCAAACATTGCTCCTGGCAGATAGCACGACAAGGCCTCGTCAGATGGCGACCTTGGCCGGAAGGAGCGGACATTGACTGCTAAAAAATTTGAAGTGTTTCATAGGCTAATCAACAAAGCCTAGCTAATTAACTTCTTAGATGTTCAATTTAGAGCGCATATTATGATTGTGGCTTTCAAACCAAGTAATAACGAAATCATATCTACTAAGCAGAAATTTCCAACCTACCTATAATTCTTTGATGCCATTAAAAAAATTGTGACATAAAATGCATTGACGTTAACGTCAACAGTTTATCAAAAGCCTTCTTCCAGAGCTGGAAGAAACGAACTGGAACTCGAATGCATTAATCTTTTTTTTTTCTTCAAGATTTGGGTCTCAGACATGAGGAGATTGGTGTTAGTCTCTGAATTTATGTTAAGTGGACAGCTCTTATTTATTATTCGGTATCATTTCTGCACTTTCAACTTGTGCCTTAAGGTCATCGGTTAAAATTTTGTTGAGCGAAATTTTGTTAATTAGCAAAGCAAACATTGCAATTTGTGCTACAAGTAATGCTTACTTCACGTATTGGACGTTATATTTTTAATTGTCGATATCATGAAAATTTGTTCGAATTAAAGAAAGTAAAAGAAAAGCGGATGGTATTATAGTACGGTATAGCGAATTAACACACCGGGCGGCGTTGTACTCTTCAGTACCTTAGAGAGGGAAAGTGAGATGGGGATTGTCAGACAGGTTAACCGACAGTGACAAGTCTGGTTTGCTGCCTCACGTTGGGGGAGGGATAATGGAATAAATATTGAAAGAAAAGCATAATCGTAGCTTGAAGGAAGGAGATACTCTGGTATCAAATAATGCTTACAAAAAACAGTTGCAAAACCACTGCGCATAGTCTCGTAACGAGATACGCAAAAGAAGTTTGTCGCTTGCAGCTTGTATACTTCTAGGGGATTTCAGCACAATTTAGATAGAGCAGTTTATTTTCTATCACAGCGGAGGCAAGTTGGAAGAGAAATGAAAGAGCATAACATGCCATCCTGCATGGTTAGACCCTCTTTTACGTCTTTTACGTATAAGGGGCAGGCATAAACTTTTATTCATTTATCGATAACCAGGATAGAAAACAAGAAATGCAATCTACTTGGGCAAAGTTGATGAAATTTTGCTCGCGGCGACCTTACGCAACTCGAGATATTTGTTTTTCGTTCTAGCTATTCGAACACTCATTAAAATTATTTAACCACCTCAAATATGGAGCGTTTAAGCTATGTTAAAACAGTTTATTGTCGTCGGGAGCTCGAAAATAAATTGTCTATGTAATGTTCCCGTTCACGTCGTCTCTTTTCCGCTTTGCAAAGCGAATAAATAGAATAAAAATATAATATGTTCTGCACATTACGACTTCTAGCAACTATGTGCCAGCCTCATGGGGTAGCTTGTATCGTTATTTATTAGTCTCGCTATCATTAGTTGGGCGGAGGGGTACATTCATTACAATTTGCCGCTATAGCATAAGTCGCATCCCATTAACAATGAAAAAATATGACAACAGGAGCGCAAAATGCAATACGTAGGGCATAGAGTTAACAAAGCATAACTTTTCTGTTAACTGTGCGTGGTCCATCCACTGTCACGCAGGATACTACTAGGTGTGAGCACCATCCTCACTGCTCTTCTAGCGAGTGGTCTTGACGGCATCAAGCTGCCGTGCCCAGTTGGACGGGAATGTCCACAAGAGCTGCTCCCGCTGCCTCACTGCAACGCGTCTCAGTTGGCGGATGGCAGAGTAGAAGCCTTGTGCAAGATTCTCATCAAGGCGCCACCGCTGCTGTTTTTCATACCGTCGGACCCCGAGGTCATGACGCTGGACGAACTTCTCATCTCTGATGTCCCACTGGCGCACAATGAGGTCGCTGTGATGTCCCTCACGCGGGTGCATGTAAAAAAATGGGACGATTTTCCGCTCAGCTCGACAAACCGTTATGACTGTTTCATAAGCAATTCGAGCAGCTTATTGGAGCACGTCGCCTTGTATTCCTTCATGGTCTTCGTCAGACAGCTCGAGCTTAGTGTGACGTTCCCAAAGCCCGTGAAAATTGCAATCGCGAATTGCTCAAAAGCACAGGAAAGTTCGAAAGTCCACTGCGATGTCTACGGCTTTAAGAGGCGCTTCATAAATAACGACAGCTTACCCGCTCCCATGAAGAAGTTCCCCAGTATCGCCCTGACACTAGTGCTAATCTATCAGTGGAACGTGGAACACGCCGTCACCTCGAAAATAAATGTAACGTTCTCCGGGCGCGTCAAGAGCATTCCGTCTGTGGCCTTACAAATTATTGCCCCGTTCCGTTTTACACGCCTTGTTTTATACAGGTGCAACTTCAAGGAAATAAGGGGCGAAGACATACCGCTAATGCGCTATTTAAAACAACTAGATTTCGTTTATGCTCCGATCACTCGCGTGCATGCCAACGCATTTGACCTTATACCGGACATAGAGAACATTTCTCTCATAGGAACCAATCTAGCTTTTATCCCCGAGGGCGTGTTCAAATTGAATAAACTTCGTCGGTTAAATATGGCGGCGACAGTGACGTCTCCGAACGGGACCTTTCGTATTTGTCCGGGGATATGCAAGCAAACAAGCTCTCTTCTGGAGCTGATCTTAGCAGGGACGACTGTAGAGGACTTACGTGATGGCGTGTTTTGCGTATTTCGTAACTTGCAGTTTCTCGATCTTAGCAGATGTTCGATCAAAGTGCTGTATGGTTCCCCGTTTACATGTCTGTGGAATCTTCGTGAACTGGACATGCAGTCGAACCAAATCGTGTCGATTAGTGCGAAGGCCTATGCAGGCTTAAAGCGGTTAGAAATTCTTAACTTGAGAAATAACAAGATCAGCACTCTTTCCGGCGTTGCAATATTCGGAAACCTCGGATCGATCGAATTATTAGACGTCTCCTTCAACCAGATTAAGAGCCTGGAACACTTCAGAGCTGACAGAACATCTGTAAGGTTCCTAGACTTATCCCACAACTTCATTTCCAACTGGAGAGTGCCACTGTTTTCTCTGATGCACGGCTTACGCACACTTGTGCTCTCATCGAACTTAATGTACACAATAGACAGCCGCACGCTCCAGGATATTCAGCACGTAGAAACGATTAACCTTTCAGACAATCCCTGGGATTGTGGCAGCTGTTTGCTGAATAATCTACATGTTCTCTTAAACAGCAGTGCGAAACGTAGTGCTAACGAAGTAGTGTGCAGAGAACCAGAGAGGTACGCTAATTTAACTGCAATCAATGTAAAATGGAATTCGGACATATGCGGCCCTGTAGACTTCTACGCGGCAGTGTGGGTGCCGCTGCTTTTCACCACCCTCGCTATCACTGTTATCAGCTACGGATTGTACACGAAGCGCTGGTACATGATGTATGCACTTTTGTACTTACGGGTTAAGATAAAGAACTACAAACGGCAGTCCCACTCTGGCCGTTTTATGTGGGACGCCTTCTTGTGTTACCATATTTCTGATGCCAGTTGGACCAGGAACGTTCTCTTAGCAAAACTGGAATCCCCGCCCATGCGGTATCGCGTTTGCGTCGCGGAACGAGATTTCATTCCGGGAATTCCAATAACCGAGAACATCTGCCGCTGCATCTCTCAAAGTCGGGTGTCTCTATTCGTCATTAATGCAGAATTCTGCCGAAGTCGCTGGTGCATGTTCGAGATGATGCTTGCGCAGCATCGCCTGTTCGAGTCTGAGAGGGATGAGCACATCGTGTTCATCAAGAAAGGCCCGATCGATGAGTCCGAAATAACTCCGATGCTGTCGTATCTCATAACGTCGAGAACGTACATTGATGTGCCCCAAAGTGGGAGCGATGAACGCCTGCAAGACATTTTTTGGCTGCAACTCCAAGTGGCGCTGCAGCAATAAGTCCAGAACACCGAACTCGCATTTTTCGTTGCGTATATGTCCGAAGGGCTGTGCTTTATAATTAACCGAACTCGTGTTCACTTATTGTGGTCTCGCTCATTCGAGACAGTGCCACCGCCATATTTAGCATGCACTGCCGAAAAAGAGAGCGATATTTTCTTGCCAGTGGAATCGACAGACTGAAAGAAGTTTCTTGCTGAAATTGGAGGATAAAATCACCATGTAAACCCGAAGACGTGCGCTATGTCATTCGTTATGTATTACTTGCTGAGCGACGACCAGGCGAATTCAAGGACCAGAGCTGCGTGAGCACGATAAAGCCTATAAAGCGTTCTAAAGAGCGCTGTCGCCAGTGGAGTGTTGGGTTTTGTTGCACTTTTAATGTGTTTTCTAACTTTTCTTTGTTTCCTATGACACAGAATAAGAAAACCAACATGTAATGAAGCTTTTTTTTTTTTAATAGAGGACACGAATCTCCTGCATATGTTTTCCCAACGTTATCACAGAGGCCGCTATACCAACTGCTTTGTGTGGCAGCGTATGTAAGATCAAGCAATTTAAGAATCAAACGATTTATTCAGGAGATAAAATGACTGCCGGAGAAAAGAAAAAAAAAGGTTTGCTGGAGGTGTTGCAAATTTCTCACCATCAACATCAACAAGTAACGCAACACTCGGTCCGGCTGGTTTCTTCATCTTTGTGGTTCACGTAATTGTACTTTTTGTACTATGCTTTGTTTGTACAGTAAAACGTACTGGAGTCTCGACGAAATGCTGTTATTTAAAACAGGGAGACACTGTCCGGAGCGTATAACTGACGCCATAATAGCGTATGCAGGCTTTTAAATATTTCTGCTCTTTCTGTGTTAGTGGTTTAAACACATTTGGCCTCATACATTATGTCTCCTAGCCGCTGGTGCTCATTTGTAGCACGGAAGGGCAAATAAGTGTTCCTGGTGCCCTTCCTCAGCCACTGTTTAGATACAACGGCGACATTCGCGACATAAATATCACCGATTGCGTGATATATATGTGTCTGTGCCCCTACACTTGGTGGGAATTGTCGGGTCAAAATCACAATGTTCAGCATTATGAAAAGACCGGTTCTCACTTAGCGAAGTAGTAGTAGAAACTTTATTTTACTTTGCGGTACTAGGGCAAGGATGGGTGGGTCCCCTAGTCCAGGGCTCCATTGGCCTGTGCGGCTCGCTGGGCTTGGTAAAGCAGATCAACTTGGCTCTGCCGATCCTTGCTGGCAAGCCAGACCTCCCACTGCCTTTCAATTGAGTTTGTCCCTAATAAGGGTGAGTTAATTTCGGGTGGCCTGATCCTACACGTCCACTTTATGTGGGAGAGAGATGGCCGCTCCCAACACCACGGACATGTGTCCGGGTATTGCGTTGGGTGGATTTTATTGAAGATTAATAGATTCGGGTACGTGTTTGGTTGTAGCCGGCGCCAATCCCTAGGCTGCCCTAGTTCGAGTTTGGGGTGTGGTGGGCTGAATTTCTGCCTTTCTTTTCTCTGGGATTCAAGGATGTCGCAGGGGGTGATCGGAGGTTCTTCGAGAGTTTCTATCGGCGCTCGGATAGTGAATCCGCGAGCTATGCCGTCTGCTCTCTCGTTACCTTCTGGCCCGCGTTTGCATGGTACCAGGTGATCGCGTGATATTGTTGCACGTGTTCTCCTAGAATCCTCGCCGTAATTTTTGATACAGTTCCCGTCATGTATACTCGTAGACGGCATGCTGACTGTGAGTCAACTTTGCCACCATTGCGGCGCCGCTCCATCAACTACTTCCTTCCGGAGCTCCCTACGTATGGTCGGGCGAATTCCAAACTGCTTTTGACGCCCTGAAACGTGCCCTCACGTCGGAACCTGTTGTTTGACATTTCGACAACACCGCACCCACTCTTCTACATACTGACGCCAGCGGCCACAGTATCGGCGCTGTTCTTCTGCAACGTCCGCAAAATTCCGAAGAACGTGTGGTCGAATACGAAAGCCGCGTGCTAACAGCTGCACAGAAAAATTATACGATTACCGAGAAAGAGTTTCTCGCCGTTGCTTGGTCCGTTCAAAAATGTCGGCCTTATCTGCACGGCCACCATCTTACGGTCGTTACTGATCACCACGCCTTATGCTGACTGACGGCGCTAAAGAATTTAACGGGACGTCTCGGCCGTTGAATACTTCGTTTACAAGAATACGACTTCGACGTCACCTACAAGTATGGAAAGAAACACCAGGATGCCGATGCTCTCCCTTGTTGTCCCCTACCACCGTCTTCAAACGCTGCCTGCTTACCACCTTCCATGAGCAAACCGCAGGACTTGTCTTCTGCATTTCCTTCGCTCGCAGCTCTTGACCGGCTGCCATCCAGCCATTCTCATACGTTCGTATCTTGCCAACGTGGTGACTCCTACTGCCACTCCGTTATAGAACCTATTCGCGGATCATCTCGCATACCTAACGCTCGGCTCCATCGGCAGTTGAAGAACTTCAAGATCGAAAATTCGATGCTATACCGGTACGTGTTTCATCCCGAAGCACACCGTTGGGTTCCTGTGGTTTCCCGATCACTTCGGGCCCGGAGACCTTTCACTACGATACCACTGCCGGTCACTTTCGTTTCCATAAAACCTATTGGCGAATCCGGAGCCGCTTCTCTTGGCCTGGATTGCAACAAGCGTAACGAAATATGTGGCTTCCTGCTCGCTTCCTGGACTGCTCCAACCTGTCCCGTGTCCTGAAGCTCCTTTCGCAGTCATTGGTATCGACCTGTATGGACCGCTACCCTTATCGGCTGGCGGTAAACGATGGATTGTCACAGCTGTAGACCACTTGACACGGTACGCTGAAACAGCCGCACTACCTTCCGGTTCCATAGCGGAGGTTGCATCCTTTTATTGCGATAGCAATTATATGGACACTTCCACCGGATTTCTGCCGTCGTCGTCGCCGTCGCCGTGAGGTTCCGTATAGATAAAATCTTCGCCTCGCGCCGTATGCCCGAGCGGAAGCGTGCGGGGACGCACGCTGTCACGGAGAGCGAACGCACTCAATCTCCCACGCGCAAGCAAGGAAGCGGGTAGCGAGCGCCGGAGGGAGCGAGGGGGGGGGGGGGGCGCACTTTTACTCTGCCAACAACCGCGTTCGTCGCTCGCCCCGCACCGTCTCTTATCTCCACATGGCTCTGACCTTTATGCGCTGTGCATTCGCCGCTCAGTTTCCGTTGAAGCGATAGACCGCACGTACCTTCGCCCGCTGCGGCGTATATGCGCTTGCTGCCAGCGTTTTGACAGTCGTTGTCTGCAGTCATTCAGTGTGATCTATTGATGTTTGTTTGTGCGCGCTCACACCCCAGTTAGTAATAGTCGGGCCACATTTTCCAACCCACGTTACACATGCAATGCTGCCCGGATCGGCAGTGCAGCGCTACAGGTGTGTCCCTTCGCACGCGCTGCCCAAGGGCAGCGCTTCTCATCAACACCACCGTTTCACACGCGCCTTCTCGTGGTCATCGAGTCTCTCTTTATGTCGGTCTACTTACGCCGCAGCACACCTGCTTACTTAATCAGCTCATGTTCACTACAATTCATATTGTTACCAAAGCCGCTCACCTTACTTCGTATGACATTGCTGTGTTGCTATCGCATTCATTGCTTCGCCCTTAGGGCGAAACTGTGACATTTTTTCTTGGAAGCCATCTTTTTACGACACGGAGCCCCACGTGTCCTTTTGAGTGACCGCGGCAGGACGTTTCTGTCTAAACTTCTCGACGATGTTCTCCGTGCGTCCAATACCATCCATAAAACGACTTCCAGCTACCACCCTCAAACTAATGGCCTCACAGAGCGGTTTCATCGCACGCTGTCCGACATGATATCAATGTACATCAACCCTAAGCACACCAATTGGGATGTCATTCTCCCATTTGTCACTTTCGCATACAACATGGCCGTCCAACGCACTACGTGGTACTCGCCCCTTTTTCCTTGTGTGTGCTCGTCAACCGATCACTATCCTCGACGTTTCTTTCTTTGGTGTCCCCGTGCCCTCGTTCACATCAGTGTGTGAGCAGTTTGTTTCGCGCATTGCCCGGTGTCGCCAACGCGCCCGCCACAACACCGACGCCAGTCGACAAGACCGCAAAACTCGCTATGATGCATCCCACCGTGTCGTTTTTTTTCCACCCTGGAGACGATGTGTTGCTGCGGACTCCAGTTCGCGCTCCTGGCTTATTCGAGAAATTTCAGTCCCGTTTTATCGGGCCCTACACTGTTCGGGAACAGACTTCGCCAGTTAACTATCGTGTCACTCCCGTTGTTACGCCTTTGGACAGCCGCTGCCGTGCCACAGAGATTGTGCATGTTTCACGTTTAAAGCCTTTCATACGGCGTTCGCCGCCATAACCAGCGGCCAGGTTTGCCGCTTCCACACGCGGGGGAAATTGTGTGAGCCTTATATTACCCCTTCATCTTCTCCATCTGTATATATTCATTATCATGGCCAGCGTCATTCTCTTCAGCGCGCGGCCTGCACAATAAACCGTCGAAGTTTAAGAGCTGTCTCGCAATATAGTATACATATGACGGCCGGACCTCCGCCGAAACGTCAATAAACCGCTTCATACGCGCGTCTACTTCACTGTGATATATAGTATGGTTTATGTATGTTACATGTAAAAGACCAGCATAGCTATGTATAAATGTGTATAGCAGCATATGTGTGAGACACCAACTCTTCATATCAGACAATGAGTAGCCGACGCCTATTTTTTTGTCATGTCAATAAAAAAGCATAATGCTTTAAAGGAAACGCGAAGTCATTCCTCATCAAGAAAGCGATGGAGTCAAAGAGTTCGCTGTGGCAGTCGGTCTAAAAAATTGACTCGCCATCCGGGCCCTGCGAAAGTGGATGTCCAGCGAAGCTGTGGAAAACCACCAACTACTGAGGGGGTATGCAATGCTTTATGGCTTCAGAGTAACGGTAGTAGTGCTATTTTAGGAATGGGAGTAATGGTAATTTTGACAGCACAACGCCACCCATAATGGTGCTGCAACAACATTGAAATCATTTGCTAGGCTGGTTATTTTAAATAAGAAAGGCTAGTGACGTCACGCCGCACGTCGTAAACTGCCATCGCCGCGGCAGCTTGCGTAACAGTAATCGTTACCGGGAAACGTATGCGGGGAGCGCTACGTGCTTCGCATTGTTATCAGGAGCGGATTATCATCAATTATGTGGTTCGGATGCTTCTTTTGGGCTTGTTCTATATTGAAACGAATGCTGTTCTGTATGTTGTATGCGTGATTCCAAAGAATGCATGCACTTCTCGCTTCATTTTGCCGAGTGCTTGAAGCCTGCTTCTATACTCCGCCGCGGGTCGGCCCGGTATTGCACTGCACCTCCGGGATTGGTCCAATTTTTGTCCACGGACGCGGAGACGAAAAATGCCTACCAACTAGAGGTTAACAGTTCCGCTGTAAAACTGAGCAAACCGGAACGCTGGTTGACAGCTAGACGAGAGTGAAGCAATTGATAACTCTGAGTGAAGGAAGATTGCACACCACTGAATAACGGCTGAAATCCGCAAGGTT
Organism: Dermacentor silvarum; assembly: GCF_013339745.2. Classification (NCBI taxonomy): domain Eukaryota; kingdom Metazoa; phylum Arthropoda; class Arachnida; order Ixodida; family Ixodidae; genus Dermacentor; species Dermacentor silvarum. The sequence goes on along the minus strand of NC_051159.1, from coordinate 178,319,183 downwards.
GGGGAAATTTGTAAAAATGAAATTTCGACTTCAAGATGGGGACCGACAAAGGAAAACACACTGTGGATAAAATTTGGATGAAAAGAGGTAAAGGGCCGTTGACAAAGTACCTATTGAAACGTCTGAGGCACCTTACCTCTGTTCGTCCGATGTTTATCCCACAAAATGAACGCTAGCATCTATATGAAAGTAATATGAAAATCTATGCGGCCTCCTTAAAAAAAAGCCCTCATCCCAGCCCTCGCTGATTCTTTTTTTTTTCTTTTTAGAACCAGATTTAGTATAGGTTTCAGTTTAGTTCCAGGCATTTGGTTTACACGAGGGGGTCCCATAGTCAGACTGTATTGGGACCCCTTTGCAAAACAATGGTTCTCTTAATGTTGCGAATTAGAACGGCAAATGACCTCGAACTTCTGAACTAACAAACCTTCTAGCCCGTGGTCAACATACTGAACCCTCTCACGCGTCCCTATAAATTTAGAGTCACGTAGTCTCCTGGCGCCGAGACTAGTTCAATAATCCTCGTAGCTCACTCAGTTCGACAGCGTGTTCGTCTGCTGCCACGAGCCAGCAAAGTTTGGTTGGCGAACTGCGTCTCGTACGCTCGGATAATCAGTGCGTCCCGACAGTGCTACTCAGGCGTGTCAATGGCGTTGTTCTTGTCGGCCTTCGCTAGAACAATCAATAAAAATAACAGTCTTGGAAAGAAGAGTGCACATACAACAAGGCGCAAAATGAATACAAAAGAAAAAGGAGGAGAAAGGCAGTTGAATAATATGTGAAACTGACACGACAACGCAAAGCTCGGAAAAGAACAATGACAGCGAGTTGTGAAAAATATCAAGGTCATGAAAATAAGCGTTATAAATGATCTGTCTTCTGTGGACGAGTTGTGGGTTGGTGATGACAGGCGGGAACATGGAAAGCTCTGTGTTCTCTGGTGATCTTGCGCGGAATACGAAACATGATACAACTGAGAAGTTCAGGGCAGGTGAGTATATACCGTGAATGAGTTTGAAATGAAACAGAAGGGGTCAGCGCGATTACGTCGGCAGCGAAGTAAGGGCAATGGCAATAATCCAACGGTACTAGAGCAAGGCCTAGTGTCCGTGTTAGCAAAGAAGTGATGACATATGCTTAGAAACGTTTCCCGGACCAGATCTATAATGTTGGTGTTGGGTCTAAAAAAATGTCACAGTTTCGCCCTAAGGGCGAAGCAATGAATGCGATAGCAACACAGCAATGTCATACGAAGTAAGGTGAGCGGCTTTGGTAGCAATATGAATTGTAGTAAACATGAGCTGATTAAGTAAGCAGGTGTGCTGCGGTGTAAGTAGACCGACATAAAGAGAGACTCGATGACCACGAGAAGGCGCGTGTGAAACGGTGGTGTTGATGAGAAGCGCTGCCCGTGGGCAGCGCGTGCGAAGGGACACACCTGTAGCGCTGCACTGCCGATCCGGGCAGCATTGCATGTGTAGCGTGCGTTGTAAAATGTGGCACGACTATTACTAACTGTGGTGTGAGCGCGCACAAACAAACATGAATAGATCACACTGAATGACTGCAGACAACGACTGTCAAAACGCTGGCAGCAAGCGCATATACGCCGCAGCGGGCGAAGGTACGTGTGGTCTATCGCTTCAACGGAAACTGAGCGGCGAATGCACAGCGCATAAAGGTCAGAGCTGTGTGGAGATAAGAGACGGTGCGGGGCGAGCGACGAACGCGGTTGTTGGCAGAGTAAAAGTGCCCCCCCCCCCCACCGCTCCCTCCGGCGCTCGCTTCCCGCTTCCTTGCTTGCGCGTGGGAGATTGAGTGCGTTCGCTCTCCGTGACAGCGTGCGTCCCCGCAAGCTTCCGCTCGGGCATACGGCGCGCGGCGAAGATTTTATCTATACGGAACCTCACGGCGACGGCGACGGCGACGCCGACGGCAGAAATCCGGTGGAAGTGTCCATATAATTGCTATCGCAATAAAATGCGATTCCAGACGCCTCACGCGTATTGCAGTTGAGGAAGACAGACTGTTGTGTACAACTTGCGGAACGCTGTAGGAGAATTGAATTCGCTGGATATTCTGTAAACAGAGCTAAGAGAGCGCATACGCCGCATTGGAACGCGTTTAGTGTGAGCTGAAATCGTAAGGGTGTATCAAAAAGTACACCGAGATCATTGATCTCATGGAAATTACAAAGTGGTACAGCATCTACACAATAAGAAAAAGAAATGCTTGCTGTTTTGCTTGTCAATGTCATGACTTTGGCCTTAGCAGCAATCAAGGCGAGGTTATTATCTTTGCACCATTTAGAAATAGAAAACAGGTCGGACTGCAGGATGCGACAGTCATACTCATATAATAATATCACCATAATATTATAATCATGTAATATTAACCATAATAATACGTTTATTGCCACTAATGAAAACAGTACATTTATTCAGGCCTATCTGCCATCGCCATTGATGGCTTCAGCGGTAGAGCCTGGCATGCAGCGACACCATACACGGTACGTTAACAGAAAAACATTAAGCAGCGAACTCGAGTATAGCATACCCGCCGCGGTGGCTCAGTCAGCTAAGGCGTTGCGCTGCTGAGCACGAGGTCGCGGGATCGAATTCCGGCCGCGGCGGCTGCATTTTGATGGAGGCGAAATGGAAAACGCCCGTGTGCTTACGTTGTAGTGAACGTTAAAGAATCCCAGGTGGACAAATTAATCCGGAGCCCTCCACTACGGCGTGCCTCATAATCAGATTTGGTTTTCGCACGTAAAACCCCAGAGAGAAGAGAAGGGAACGATTATAGCATACGAGAAAAAAGTAGGAAGATGATTGAAGGTCCTCGTAATTCTAGTTCACGTTGTTCCAGTTTACATTATTACCGCTTGCGCCGTTTGTGACGTAGGATGCCACTCCCAGTTGGAGCCCTGCTGCTGAGTGCCCACGCATCACCCGCAAATGAGTGCGACTTTCTTGCCAGCTGGCACAGTTATATCAACATATCGGACCCGTACCTCTCTATTCTGTCTGCCTTTTCAAGCAGCTCAAGGTGGGCGTAATATTTAAAAACCTGGTTGACATATCTGCTGCGTACTGCTTTACCCACCGAAGGCAGCTTATGCAATCTTTTCGCTTTTATGGACTTATTTTTACATTACGATCATTTCCCTGGCAAGTTACGGAAATCTTCCGAGATCGCCCTACCTTTTGAGTTGTGGGCGACTGGAACCTTGTTTACATTGTGGTAGGGAGAAGAGATAGAAACCGTTTAATGTACGATGAAGATGTCAGCTCTGATATATGAGGGGCTTACTACTTCAGATCTTATCCAGTTGGACCATTCTCGTCTGTTAAAGCTAGGTTGTGGTAGACAGATTGAGGTAGAAAGTACCTCGCCTACTCCATTTCTCTATATTTTACAGCAAAAGCTAAAGAAGTTGGACTAACTGGACAGCAGCGGCGTATCGCATACTACTTTTTCCCATCATCACTCTTAGTACTGCTCTACTTTGCTGTTTTTTTTCCCCTTGCCTCTTACTCCAATGTGCAGTAGCAGGTCAGAGGCACGCTCCTCCAGCCAGATTTCCCGTTTTTCCTCTCGTTAAAACTTTTTTTCTCTCCCTCTACTATTTAAGGACAAGAAAATAACCAAAATAATAATAAAGACAGAACAACTAGGCTAAACGAACAAATAAAGCCCAGATGATGAGAAAAAGGTAATAGAAAATGTCCTGGCTGGCGTAAGTATAACACTTCTGTCCCAGCGTGCTACGAAATCATTATTCTGCATTTGTCCTCGTATATCGAGCGAATACACTGTTGTAAGGAAAGTGAATATAACCTTCGCCAAAAGGGCATTTCCACAGCCTTGATGAAACGTTTCATTTTTTCCACAGTCACGCAGTTACCAGAGAAATTTCAAGCAGGTAAAGAAGGGTGGCATACTGCACATGTGCTACCTGAAGCCGCTCCAGTTTTACACTCGCAGTTCACTAGCGTGCATCGGTTAGCTTTTGACCTCATTTGAGACACAAGGTTAATGCATTTGCGAGGTAGGAAAAAAAGAAACTCATGCATTTAATTTACATAAAATAATTATAGCTAAGGTAAATAAATATTGTGATGCGTCAATTACATTCAGCTACGCTGCATTGTCGTTTGTTTTCTTTCGTGTCATTAATGACATTTTATTTTATGGCAATTGACCTAGTAACCTATAGGCAAAGTGAACTTTCCCTTAAAACAATAAATTTGAATGGGTTGAGAAAATGTACAACGGGTGAGCCATCAGCATAAGTTTAGAGTCAAGTTTAGAACGTCACGTACGCAAAATCACCAGAATGTGCGACGTGCTGATCGTTCTGCAGCCAGGTTATAAGCAAACAGTCCAAAATGTACGTTTTGGAACCTGAATTGGGCCAGTGTTGCAAATGACGGCGACCACTGAAAGGCAACAGGACATTCTGGCCACGTCCGACTTGTCGACGTTTAAATTTATGCTGACGATAGTCACTTACTGCGAAAACATAGAAAGTTGGGGCCAGTTGGTGCGCTTGCAAACTCAAGAAGACAACGCAAAATGACTAACACATATCGGAGGAAAACTGACATTCACTGTCAGTGATTCTGAGTCCCTGAAGAGTCGTGCTAACTTATGTCAATACAAAGAGTTGTATCGGACATGTAGATACGAACGATGAGTAGATGATATGTAAAATCTATGGTTACAAGGTTCTCTTCAGCAAGTTACATGAACCCAAATTGCCACCTTTTGTATTTCAGAGATAGGAAGCACACACCAATGATGTTGTCTTATTACATACGTGGCTAACTGTGGATAGTTCAGCGAACTTTGGTCAACAGATGAAGACACTGTCACACAATTTCGAGGTTGACTCTGTAGCACGGCTCAGTAGACTGCTGTTCACGGCAGTAACGGTCACAACTTAGCTGCGGCAATGGCAGTTCTGTAGGGCACGGCAGCGTAGTGCTGCAAGTTTGCGTCCGCAACATCAGATTACATTAATACCATAGTTCACGGTTACCGCCCTACAACCACCATCCCCAGCACCTCAAGACACAATATCCGCGTGAGCATCACACCAAAAAATGTCACAGTTTCGCCCTAAGGGCGAAGCAATGAATGCGATAGCAACACAGCAATGTCATACGAAGTAAGGTGAGCGGCTTTGGTAGCAATATGAATTGTAGTAAACATGAGCTGATTAAGTAAGCAGGTGTGCTGCGGCGTAAGTAGACCGACATGAAGAGAGACTCGATGACCACGAGAAGGCCCGTGTGAAACGGTGGTGTTGATGAGAAGCGCTTCCCGTGGGCAGCGCGTGCGAAGGGACACACCTGTAGCGCTGCACTGCCGATCCGGGCAGCATTGCATGTGTAGCGTGCGTTGGAAAATGTGGCCCGACTATCACTAACTGAATGAACAAGCGTAGTGTGAGCGCGCACAAACAAACACGAATAGATCACACTGAATGACTGCAGACAACGACTGTCAAAACGCTGGCAGCAAGCATACGCCGCAGCGGGCGAAGGTGCGTGCGGTCTATCGCTTCAACGGAAACTGAGCGGCGAATGCACGGCGCATAAAGGTCAGAGCCGTGTGGAGATAAGAGACGGTGCGGACGAGCGACGAGCGCGGTTTTTGGCAGAGTAGAAGTGCCGCCCCCCCCCCCCCCCCCCGCTCCCTCCGGCGCTGGCTTCCTGCTTCCTTGCTTGCGCGTGGGAGATGAGTGCGTTCGCTCTCCGTGATAGCGCGCGTCCCCGCACGCTTCCGCTCGGGCATACGGCGCGCGGCGAAGATTTTATCTATAGGGAACCTCACGGCGACGGCGACGCCGACGGCGACGCCGACGGCAGAAATCCGGTTGAAGTGTCCATATAAAACACCAGCAGGTATGGGCAACCAGCGCTGAAACTTCGCGTGCCAGCAGCAGCGCCATAACACACAGCCTAGCGAGCGGTAGAAACAGTTTTCAGCAGCACATGCTGCGATTGCGTTATCAATTACACCGCTCATCTTGAGGTACATGTGTCCATGTTTTGGCCTGACTGGGAACCGGCGTGCTAGAACGTATGAGCGCATGCGTTTTTCTCCACAGCGCATCAGAGCGCATCCACAGCGCACGTTGATACAGGCGCGCGTCTGCTATCATTCAAAATGTACCATTTTCGGGGACCTCCCTATCGGATGGTGTCAGCATATTTCAGCTGCACACCCAAACTGCCGTAGCGCCTCCTGGCCAGCGCTGGTTACCCATAGGCTCCGGCCAGTGACGAGGTGGTGCTGCGGATGATGATGATGATGATTTATTGGCATCCCCTTTGAAACGGGGCGGCGACAAATAGTCACCTAGCCTGCTTGATTTAATCAGGTATACTATACATGTTCTTTATCTTGCATTTTTGTATACCTATCATTATTTTTCTTTTTCAAAAATTTACCTTGTACCGCTGCCTATGATTTTAAGAGATCAGGTCGCATCCATCTTTTCCCTACTTTTTTTCCACCAGTACTCTAATCGTCTCTTGCTGATCTCTACGGCTGATCTGTTTATGTTTCCTTCCACTTTAAACCCAAGCGCTTCTGGGAGTTGCACGTTACCTACGGTTCTCGCTGGGTGGATCCCGTCGCATTCCATTAGGATGTGCTGAGTGGTCTCTGGATCTTTACTGCAGCATACACATGTCTCATCTAATTCCGAATATTTGTTCCGATATGTTTTCGTCCTTAGGCAACCGGCTCGAGCCTCAAATAGCAAGGCACTGCCCTTTGTGTTATCGTACAGATTTTCCCTTCTAATTTCTTTCTTCTCATTCTTGTAAATCTCCATTGTCCTTTTCGTTTCCATTCTTTGCATCCAATTCACGGTCTCTATTTCTCTCACTTTCTTTCTGATGACCCCTGGTTGTCTATTTACAGTTTCGATTATCCTGTACTTGGTTGCCAACTTCCTTGACCTCTTCCTCCATTCTGTGTCCACGCTTTTCATGTAGAGATACTTGTGCACTTTAGCCGCCCATTTATTTTCATCCATGTTCCTGAGCCTTTCTTCAAAACTAATTTTGCTTTGTGCTTCTCTGACTTCAAAAGAGGCCCAACCCATGTCTCCATGCACTGCCTCATTTGTCGTATTACCGTGTGCTCCCAAAGCCAACCGGCCTACTGATCTTTGGTTAACTTCCAAACCCGCCAATATATCCGATTTTAAGCATATAATGGCATTTGCGAATGTTAGCGCTGGCACCATTACTCCTTTCCAGATTCCACGCACCACCTCATACTTATTGTGGCCCCACAGTGCTCTGTGTTTCATTAATGCTGCATTCCGCTTCCCCTTTATTTTCAGATTATCTTGGTGGTTGCTTGAGTAATTCTTTCCTTCGTTTATGTGTACGCCGAGGTACTGCGGAGCAGCGCTGTTCAGCGCCGTCCGTGGCAGGCGCCGTGTTTTACTGCATGGGAAGGCCTCCGCGCTAGCCACACTAGTCGTTATTAAGACTATTAGGAGACCACGCGAGTATGGACGTGCGTTTGGACGTTTCTCGTTTTGCTGCGTGCTATTTCACAAGTCCTGCATTGTAGCTTTAGTCACGTTGCGGGCCTAGAGAACTACTTTCGCCCCTCTGCACTGTCACTTCGACATAAGCTATGGGAAGCAAGCCATGTGGAGTCTCTCAGCGAGGTGGACGGCGTCGACGTGTTCGCCAAGTGCCGTTCCCAACAAGGAAAGCAACATTACAACGTTTCTTTGCGCGTGAGTGAACAACACCAATTACGATTTCTTTGCGCGTATAAGCCAATAATACGGAAGTTATCGTCGCTTGAACAATGCCGGCATTATTCTGGAAAGGGTATTAAAATCCTGTGCTTTGCGATGCATGCTCTGTGAGGAGTCAGCTTCTGCGGCCCATTTCTGTCTTGTAACTTCTCCGGACTGGTGTAATATGTGTTACTTCACCATTTTGGCAAGCGAAAACACTCGTAGCATGTCTCGGAAACTATTCTAGCAGCACACGCGCACAAATTCGTTGCATCGATGCTTTAAGAGAAAGCTTTGGTTCGGGGGCGCCCATCTAAATGCATTGGAACGGTGAATAATTTTCTCAGCAACCAAGGCACTGAATGTGGTAAGATCTGTTACATTTAAAAGAAACTTTAAGGTTAGGCAACTGATTGAAGCAGGCTTCTTATTTATGTCGTCAATGGCTTAAAGGGAAACTTAACAGGTTTTAGATTTCTAAAAAGTGACGTTTTTCTGAAGCGCAGACACTTGAAATCCCCGGTACGAAGTTTTGTTTTTCCATCACACAAGTAGCGGCGGCGTAATTAAGAATTGAAATCGCAGCGATGCTCCGCCCACCGCGGCTCGCGGAGTCAGCCCGCGGCGGCGGCGGAAGGGGAAAGCTAGCGGAAATGACGTCAATATAGGGGTCCCAGGCACCCGCGCGGAAAGCGTGTGCAGGTTTAGCGCGTCAGTCGAGTTGTATCCGTGGCCTTTGTCGCAAATGATCAAGATCTCCACCCTGCGTTTCCGGCTAACGCTTCAAAGGACTGTTACCGCAAGAACTTCGTCTAAGAAGCATACAGTGTCACCATGCCGTCCTTTTGCGCTGCTTACGGCTGTACGACCAACGGCGACCGAGACGACGTCATCTTCCACAGTTTCCCACGGCAGAAAAAACAAGCTGCTCAGTGGGTCGCAGCGGTGAAACGAATTAATTTCAAACCTTCAAGAACCACTCTTCTCTGTTAAAAACATTTTTGGGACAGTGATTACCATCAGAGTTTATCGCTGATGCGTGCAATGGGAATTCCGGTGAAATCTGGTCGACTAAGGCCAGGCGTGGTGCCATCGATCTTCGCTCATAAACGAAATGAATCGCCGCCACCGAAAGCAGCCTTCTGTGATACACTGTTTTTTTTCTGTCTTGCAGGAATTTCGTTTACTTCCTGGCAGCACATACATTCTTCTATTTCCATTGCACTGCAGTGCATGCAGGAACACCTGTCGCAACAGAAATATACGTCACGTAGAAAAGACACCTAAAATAAAGTTTCAATCGGATACCTAAGTGCCCATACGGCTGAGTGCTTACATCACTTGCTTTAAGGAAAGCGGCGGATTGTTCAAAAGCGTGAAACGACAGGAGTGGGCTTTTCCCTCTGATCGTTTCAACACAACCGGAAATCGAGGGCCAAAAAGCATAAAATAGAACTACAGTAAACCGCAGAGATATGCATAACAACGTGCAGTGGCACACTTTTTTGTTTTTAGTCAAATTCCCGCACGACATTGCAAGCAGCCCAAGCACGCCGTCGCGGCGTCGAACGCTGCTTCTAGCACCGTGGGTCACAAAACATCACAGCTGTAGTGCCAAAATAAGAAAAATTCACTTCCGTGCGGCTTATATTTGTCTGGCACGTCTGCACCTTGTATTGTTATCTTAGTAACTTGGTAACTGCAAAATGCACTGTGCTGACAGTGCGTCTCCGCATTCGCTGCAAGATAGAATACAGCAATGATAGCACGCATTGTTTGTTGCTGTCACAGCACAGCAGAATGCATCTGTGGAAGTAATATCTGCACTGAATTAAATTATATTGCAAATACAATAATTTCCATGCGATGTGTACCTTCAGGGAAATTCGGCAGTCGCACTTTATTACTTGCAAACCAGCAACACTAGAATGCACTGTGTACAAAACGAGTCTCTCTACTGTGTACAAAACGAGTATTTCTTTCCGTATTCTGTTATAAGGACGCCCGGTATGAAGTAATACAATCTCACTCTGACTGCTAAGGCAATGTCGAACGCTGCTTCTAGCACCGTGGGTCACAAAACAGCACAGCTATACTACAAAAAAAAAAATCACTTCCGTGCGGCGTATATTTGTCTGGCACAAATGCCGCAATGGCAAATGTCGCGATTAGGTCCTCGGATCCGGCGGGCTCCGGCCATTCCAACTTCCGCGCTGGCGATCGCACTCGCGCTTGGCGTAGGTGTTTCTCGTTGTCGGGCCACTGGTTCAAACGCATATGGTGTCACGCCAATCACCCCTAAGTGATCAAAATTATCCATAACAGCAACTGAACCGTGCGAAATCGTCTAGAAGGTAGTCGCAGTACCTGGTGAGAAGCTGTCACGTTGCGGCGGGCTCTCGTGGACCCATGGATTGACGTCACGGTGCGCTCCACCAATCATCGATGCGAGCCGGATGCGGCGCGCGCCGCCCAGTCGCAGCTCGGAGTTTTTTTTGCTAATAACGCGTTTTTGGCTGCGCCATGTCAAATTTCTTGTCGATTTTCGTGTTCAGGGTGTTCAAAAGTATCAAATGGTGCTTATAACTCGATTTTTTTGGAAACCTGTTCAGTTTCCCTTTAAGAATATTTGTTTAATCACAACATTTCAAAACGAAACTAGAAAATCCCCAACTCTGTTAATCGGCAATGAAAAGTAATTTCACAGTTGTGTAAACTGTACCTAATATTACATCTAAAACGGACAAAATTTGATTTTGAATAAATAGCTCTGAAATATACGACTACGTTTGAGCGGGACCTCTGCACAGCTCTTGTAAACATTGCAACCAATTTGCGTAAGATATAAATTTATGCATCAATTTTTTTCACTTAATATAATCTAACTTACGCATTTTACAGCACTGTGATATCTGTTTATCGTGCAGTTGTGGGTTTTAAACTTCGTTCTATTTTATGGAAGCTTATCGATTTTCGGTCGTTTTATTGAGATAATTTGGTTCTTAATCAACATTTTGCTCGCTACAGTCACTGGGATTCTCTAGTTCATTGTCACTACTTCCCATGATGACACACACGCAAGCGAAGCAGCAAAAATTCTCATGCAACCTACAAAAAACTACACGGCATTTGCTTACGAACAAGGGGGAGAGAGAGAAGGAGGAAGGAAAGGCAGGGAGGTTAACCAGACTTTGTCCAGTTCGTCCAACCGTCCAGTTTCGGGCTACGCTACTGAATATCCTGTGCAAAAATGCTCCCACCACCACCCGTAGAAGCAAAACGCGCAAATACAGGTGCACTACCTCAAACAGTTACAACTTAAGCGAAGTATATCGTTTATATGGTACTAGTAAAGCGCACTACTATATTAATTAGTACTTTACTCTTCGCACAGCAACAATCCATTTTTTTCGTCGTTGTTGCTCCCACGGCCGGCCAGGAAATCAATGCAGTTTGACGCCCGGCTGACCTTCGTGGCTGTGGCAATTTTTAATGCAACAGTATCGGCACTTGTTGCTCTCCTTTCGCGGGCACTTTCAATCGGCGCATTACAATTCGTCCAGTTGGAGGATGCCATTGTCAACGTTGAGAAAAACCCAACACCACTACCGATTCCGCGCCTCCGACACCGTCCTGTGTATAGAAACATGCCACCGTCCTTTTGCGCTTTGGCCGTCTCATTGTTACGGCAGCGCTGCGACAGATGGCGCCGCGATCGCCGCAAACTTGACTGCGCGGAGCCTATACGACTATAGGTGAGGGTGTAAAAGTAGCTAGGAAAACGGTAACTGGCACGCTAAAGTGCGCCATATTTACAACTCCAATGCCGCGCGAAGCTGCAGCCAGAAATAGTCGCGCACACTTTCGTCGGCGTCTTCGGGCGGTGCCTGGACGTAGGTCTTCGTCCTCAACAGGTATCTCAGCAAAGGGCACAGCGTGGACTCGTCCATCGGCTCCCGGCGTATGAAGACCATCTGGTTCTCACGGTCCGACTCGAACAGGCGATGCTGTGCCAGCGTAAGCTCAAACATGCACCAGCGACTCGTGGAAAACTGGCTGCTCAGCACGAACAACGACTTACGGCTCTGCGCTATGCCACGGCACACGTTCTCTGCGATTGGGAGTCCCGGTATGAAGTCCCGTTCCGCTACACACAAACGGAATCGAAGCGCCGTTGATTCCAGCGTCGGAACTATGTGCTCGCACACCCATTCGGCGTCCGAGTTGTGGTAGGAGACGAAGGCGTCCCACAGAATGCGGTCCGCCGAACGCAGTCGCCGGTAGGCCTTGACATTGACGCGGAGGAAGAGCAGGAAGTAGCGGATGTACCACCTTTTAGTGTACACTGCGTAAGACGTCACCGAGCCGAAAAGAATGATCATAATGATTGGCACACCTATCATGACGTAGTAGTCTGGTGGTTGACATGCCTGTTCGGTACCGGGAGCTGTGTCCATGACGAGGATGTTGGCTAGCCGCCCCTGGCCGTCACTGCAGACGACGCAATCCACACAGCAGTGGTTGCGGCGGCCAGTTTCGAGCAGAAACAGTTGCACGTTCTTGATGTCACAGTTGGTGCAATCCCAAGGGTTGTAGCAGATGCGAACGTTCGACACGTTGGCCACGTCCTTGTACATGGTGTCGTCCAAGACGCGAATCTTGTTACCATCCAGGCGCAAGTTATTTAGGTAAGTCATGCGGGAGAAGATAGGTGCCGACCACGCCGTTATGTAGTTGAGCGCTAGCGTGAGCTTCGTCACAGGAAGACTGACAAACATTTCTGGAAAGAGAACATCGATCCTGTTGTCGCCCAAATGGAGAATGTCCAGACTGACCAGTGGAGCGAACACAGGTGTAGGATCGTGAAATGCTATCCTGTTCTTCGTGAGCCTCAGTGCCGTTAAGCTCACCAGGCCTTGGAAAGTTTCGTTAGTGATAGTTGTCAGTTCGTTGTTTTTGAGCTTTAGATTCCTTAGGCGTTGGAGACAGATGAAAGGGGAGCCGTACATAATCTTCAAAGAACACAGTTGTAAGTTCAAATTTTCAAGCATAGGAAAGTTGCAGAAGGCACGATCAGCCAGGGAATACAACGCTGTCCCTTTTAAGTTCAGATTCGTGATCGAACTGTTCTTCATACGGCTCGATGGAACGATTGAGAAAGATCCGTTAGACCCAATTAGTGCATGCTTAACGCTTAGGCTTTGAAGAGTGTCGATGGAAAAGATCGCTTGAGGAATTGAGCTCATTCTGGACTTTAAGAACGATAGCTTTTGCACGCCCAGAACAGGTCCTAACGCACCATTCGTCACATTTTTCAATGAAGTGCCATAAAATTTAAGGTGTTGCAAATTTGGTGCTAACTTCAAGTCAACTAATGCAAACGCGTCGAACGAACAGCCATATAATATAACTCGCGTAGCGTTTTTAAAGGCGTCCTGACTTTGCAATATTTCGGACAAACTTTCATTGCCTTCGAGGAAGGTGACATTTGTGGCATCAGCAGAGTCCGAGATGACCCCACCAGGCGTCTCAATGTAAGCATGGCACGTGTTCTGTGATTTGTTGTGTAATATGTTAGGCTTGTCAGCCACATCTTCCTTCACCGATAACGGTATGAACACCTTTACGCTACAGCTAATATGCGTATGATTTCTTGCGCATCCTCCAATCTGTGCTGTAATGAGCTCATTAAACTGCGCAATGCGTCGAAGGTTACTTACATCATGAGCAGAATGTGATGATGTTTCATTTCTGTTATGCTGGTAACAACATTCGAAGCTAAAATTGCGAAGAGACTCGCAGGTCCCCCAAATGCGTTCACGAACTGTCCACAATGAGAGGTTGGAGTGCAGCGTCGCAGTAGCTTTTATGACGCCTACTTTTGGAGGGACTTGTGAACTCGGCTTCTCGATCACGTAACACTCGACGTCCGCTTGATTGTAGCCTTTGCGAGTCATTATACAGTCCTGCAGTAGCACAGCTTCCACATATAGACCCGCTTGCTCGTGGCACGGCGATTTCATCTGGGCGGCGACCGCAGACAGCCACAGGGCAGCGAGTAGTACTTCTGCTTGCATACTCTCCTGTGATAAAGATGTAATGATATTACAGCACGCAGACATTCGCGGTAACAATAAGACTCGTTCATCGGTGCAAATGCCGACTCGAAAGACGCACATGAAGTTGTATAAATCACTGCATTTAAGCGGACTGATGCTGATCGCCTATGGAAAGCACAATGTCAGTGGAGACAGATAGGCTCTTTAATGACTGTTGCAAAGGTTTGCCTGGTGCCGCGCCTGGCATGCTACTCCAGGTGTGACTGATGAGAAATGAAATGCTACGCACAGTGTTTTGAATAACGAGGAATAAGTGTTTAATCTGTGTAGGGCAATTAGAGTTGTTATAGAAAGTTATTTAAGATTTCCCGAGTGTCATACTGCCGTTATTCGCAATGTTTCCCAGACTCCTAAAACAACTGCACGAGATACGAACTTCAATTTAGGTGAAAATAGGGAGAAGCTAAAGTGCAATGTGGGGCAAAAGGTTCACTTTTATAGCCCAAATAGAAGTGTTGAAAATAATTACCCAACCCTCGTTTTTTCTCTGGTTTCATGCGTCATACGAGGTTCGTGTTGTTTGCTCTCCGGTGTCCTCGGGGAACTAAGCAAGGCTCCTCGTTTATACTTGAGGAGGAGAAGGGGCACGTTACGGTGATGAGTAGACAAATTTCCGAATGGGTGGGTTGAATGGGCCTTTTAAAATAAATTATGCATCCAAGTGCTCCGGAGCGTAGTGTGTTTACTGTAGTGTCGTAAAATTTAGACCGCTGTCCTTGTATAATTCCAAATACCAATGAGATCAGAGCTAGCGAAAAGAGGGGGAGGGGGGGGGGGAAGGTGAACAGTACGGAAAGTTCTTTTGTGGAGTTAAATACGTGTTGACTAAATACAGCTTTTGCAAAACAATTCCTAATCAAGCGTTCTAAAGTGTGGCGCTGCCGTTGTCAGATGTCCCGCGAGAACTCTGCCTTACGCAAACTTTATATTAAGAAGAAATGGGAGGCAAATTAAGTGAAATGTCTCGCGAAATTTTATCGTTTCTGGGTAATTTACGGGTGTTGCAAATAATTATTGCGCTTGTTTTTCTTTTTCCCCATGCGCGATATGAGGTGCGCCTGGTGTCCCCGCAGCTAAACGAGGCAGCTTCTAGTGACAATGAGGGCCAGGTAATGGGTTATGTGCAGGCAAAGTTCAAAGTGAGTGGATTAATTGACGCCCTGGCAATAAATGACGTATGCAAGTGCTCTGTAGCGCTATAACTGTGCTTACGAGCGGCGCAGAATTGAGCCCGTTGCGCTGACAGAACCGCAAACGCCACTGCAGATCAAATTTACCGAGAATGGATGGAGCGCTATAGTAAATCTCTGTGCGATGTTAAATGCGGTTCTATCAATTACAGACTTTGTAAAAATATTTTAATCATGTGTTAGAACCTGCGATACTACCGCAATCATCTATACTTCCCAATGTGACCACATAACTAGGTTACAACAGGTTTATATCTCGTGTGAAGGGGAGTCATGGTAAGTGGAATGCGTGAGAAAATTTTTGCGTTCCTGACCCAATTCAAAGCATTGCAAATAATTACTGAGCCTTCGTTTTGTTTTCCTAGCTGTTTCCATGCGCCTTGCGACGTTCGTTGTTTTTCTCCGGCGTCTTCGGTGAAATAAACGAGACAACTTGCTTATATTTAGCGAAAATAAGGGGCACTATGGGTCATATGTAGGCAAAGCGCCAAGTGTGTGGAAACTTATTGTGACATTTGCCTTAAATTACGTATATGCGGGAAAGATTTCAAACAGAACAGTCATATAGGAACAACGTTTTAAATTATGCGGTATAATTACGAGAAACTGAAACCCTTTTCGCAACTGCTCGAAAGAAACTGCTTCGCTGGAAATTGCATTCTGCACACATCTTTCTTTTCGTGTACATTTTTCAACTCCTTTATGATCATTGTACTTCGTTGTGTATAATCTAAACAATACCATTGCCTTAACTACTGATAAATTTGCGCTGTACTTAAATACCAAGCATTATTCATTGTTTAATTATTCAAGTTGTTTCTTTATATTTCATATGCATTGTACTGCTGCTAATCATAAAAATTCTCATAATATATATATTGCCAGCGAATACACAGGTTGTCCCACCTATCATGCACCAAGCGTTAAAAATATGCAAATGCCACGTATCTGCACAGAACCAAGGTAATGTTGTTTGCCGTCGCTTGGAGATACTCAAACTATTTCTTGGATACCGCTTAATTCGATAATTAGTCTTAATTAATAAGTAATATAATACGACGAAAATTGTCAATGAGAAAATTGTAGAGCAACATGAAAAAATCACGATACAGCTTTCTGTTGCTCAATACGTTCTAGAAATCAGTTTTTCCGAGCGTGAAAGAAGCCCGCGAATCCACGCGAAATTGCCGCGCGACCACACTTGCAGAACATGCATTTATGCGAACCATATGATTGCGTTCGACCGTCGTCGTCTTCGTCCACAGTTGGCACGTTCGTACGCTCGTGCTCTGCGAGGTGAAGAGGTTTTGCGCGCTATGAGAGCGAAAGAGAGCGAGACGCGTTCACGGAGCGGGTCTCCTGGAACGCGGTGTCGGTGTTGCAAGCTGCGCTATGCAACGCGCAGTGACGGCCGTAAATCCGAGACGCGCTAAAAAAATTATCATCAACATGAGTAATAAGATGAAAAGTTCGCGCGCATTTCCGGAAAATGCTGGGCCAGCTTCGCTGTTTCAAGCGTTGCGCGGCCGAGTGCAAGGTTAAGCGTTTTTCATTGTGCTCTACAATTTTCTGATTGACACTTTTCATCTAATTATAATATTTGAGAAGTTCATTAATTAAGACCAATAATGTAATTAGTCGCCACGCAAAAAGTAATCCGAGTATCTCCAAGCGAGGGCAAACAACATTATTACCTTCGTTCTGTCCAGCTACGTGGCATTTGCATATTTGTAAATGTTGGTGCATAATAGTTGGGGCACCATATATATATATATATATATATATATATATATATATATATATATATATATATATATATATATATATGTGTGTGTGTGTGTGTGTGTGTGTGTGTGTGTGTGTGTGTGTGTGTGTGTGTGTGTGTGTGTGTGTGTGTGTGTGTGTGTGTGTGTGTGTGTGTGTGTGTGTGTGTGTGTGTGTGTGTGTGTGTGTGTGTGTGTGTGTGTGTGTGTGTGTGTGTGTGTGTGTGTGTGTAGCCCCCATACTCGAGACCTAGTTGGCACGCCACTGGAATGAGATGTTTTTCATTGGGCTCTCAAGACACCCTTTCATAAAGGTAAAAGAAAATGTTCCAAGCTCACTTACTTCAAAATAGCCTACAATAGATAGCACCATTCCGCCTTTTGTGGGTAGGCAAAATGGAGATGAGTATGCAACGTGCGGGATCGACATATTACGAGTATCAGTGAGTAATACAGCAAACTTCACCAGCAAGTTTTCGGCACGCTGAGGTTGCCCTTGAATTGTGAACATCGCGGATAGGAACTATTTATAGTTCTTCAAGGCCATTTAGTTTTCCGGATTTATTATTGTACGATTGTGCACCAAGGTATGTAGGGCAAGGTGTTGCATCTCCATGATGGACAATATAGTTCACTATTGTGTCATGATTGCCCTCGATGTTATCACGAAGGCATACATCGTTCAAAATGGCATGCCATGCTGTGTCCCCTGCTGCGTCTGTCTCTCTATGTGACACATTTCCAAAGGCCTAATTATTCTGCGTACTTGTCAGTTTTTTCCAGTTTAATTATTCAAAAGAATCCGTAGTGTTCTAACGAACAGGGTACTAAGTAGGTAGAAGTTCAATGGCACAAGAACAAAGTATAATAGATATGAACAAAAAGTAAGCGAAATATGAATCAAATAGCACGGATACAAAAAGCAAGTAAGTCGCACGGCTGATTAACCTTTTTTTTTTTTTTTTCCTACATCGCAGTACGATCCTTTAGGTAAAGAAATGCTTCACAACACTGCTGACCTACCTTTTATAGCTGATTTAGTCCTGATTTTAGTTCTTCGCGGAGCGATGCGGGCACACATCATTACACCCGGAAGCCATTGCATAAGTAAAAATGAAATCGAAATATATATTCTTAACTATGACTCTCGCAGAAAGTCGCATGCTATGTTTGTATTTGGACATTATCGGGACGCATCACACCAATAGATTCAGTCAGGCTTAGCGATTATGGAAACAGTTGAGCGGATATTATGCAGTTCCGCATTTTCTGAGAAAGCAGCAACAACAATCGAGAAAGAAAGACCAGGACAGGGACCTGTTGAACGCATTCTTGCGCCGGTGGATGGGCAGCGGCAGTGAGTGTCGAGCACACAACTTCTTGCAGCCAAAGCCGAGTTGACTACAACAAAGGTACAACTGCGGTGGTGCTCCGTCGGAGGTGAGCTTATTACGCCTGAGATGCAAAGTGAAGAAAAACCATAGAAAGAAAGGGCCGCTGAGACACTAAGGCCGCGAACATGGAATAAGTGCAAGAAGTATTTGCCAGTGCACAATTGAGAAACCTCCACGACTTAAGAAAAACTGAGCATTGGGGGACCGCAGATTAAACTGACATGAATGTCCACCTCCAGTACAAGCAGGATATCGAAGTAATCGGAAAGGTGCACAAAATTAAGGATGGGGCGTACAGATAAGGCATTCTCACAACTCGTTGAAACGCCTCGGCTTGGAAACGTTGTTTCTGTAGTCTCTTATAAAGTAAAGCGCACCTGCTCGTGACATCACGCCGTCAATTAAAGAAGATATCAGAATACTGCTATTATCGACTTGAAAGGCGGTGACAGAAAAAAAAAAAAGACAGTCAAACTTAAAACGCTCTCTTCGTGCCTGGAGACAGACCAAGTTGTACACTTACCTCGTGCGAGCGTTGCAGTATTCCTTTTGCTGACACTGGCGCGATATCGTCGGGCCTACAAATGAAGCGCAAGCAATGCCTCGCGGATCAGCATCTGTCAGTTTTTAGGCGCGCAGGTCTTCCTCTGAACGTGGTCGAATGCAGGTTACTATAGTGACCCGTTACAAGAAGCCGTGCCACGAACACACTCACGTGTGCGCCGATCTCTCTCGCTTCAGAGGCCGGTGGCGCACCCTCGTTTGGCGCGTGCAACGCCGGATGCGCCCGGTAGACACGGGGGCGCTGTCAGCGCTTGCGGCAGGACGGCACCTGTTCCGCTGATTTGGCTCCTGTGCCGATTGCTTTGTTGACACGTAACAACGACGGAGGCCTCTCGCCGCCTTTCGTTCCTTAAAGACCGGATTGCATCGGGTTGTAATTCGAATATACGCGAAAACATATTTCTGTTACGGGAAACCCCTTTTCCAGCTGCCGTTTGAGGTCTGAGTGGCTGCGGCCGCCTGTTTTTGAGGTGAGCACCCCACGAAATATACCGACCAACTAGAGGCTAACAGCTTCGTTGTAAAAGGCAAGAAAGTAAGCATGCACCCGCCCCGGCAGCTCAGTATCGCGTTCTGCAGTCGAGCATGAGGTCTAAGGTTCGCATCCCCGCGGCGGCGGCGGCGGCAGCCGCATTACAGTGGGAGAGGGATGCAAGAACACTGGCATGCCGCCTGCTTTGTGTGCGTGTTAAAAAATTGGCAGGACGCTTAAACTTCGCCTTTAAGAGTAGAACGCGATAGTGTTATCGGGACTCGTTCGCATCGCATCGTTCGCATACGGCAAGTAGACTTCATTCACTGCAACACTGAACGTGGGAAAGCCAGCTTACAAAGACCAAGCTTACACCGATCCCCTTAAAGTCGGCTTCACTTTTAAACTGAAATGCATTGCTGGAACGACGTGCTTCCAGGGGCAAAAATCTGAAGGACGCTTAAGCTTCGCTTTTAAGAGTGGAACGCGATAGCATTGAAAGATCGCTGACTGCTACTCATGGTTTCCGACGACTGCAGCTTATGTAACCGTAATGGTTACTGGCAAACACTGGCGGCGAACGCTATGCACGTAGGCGAGCTTTCTGGTGGAAACTAGGCCTCTTGTGTGGGCCGATCCCGGAGATAGTGCACAACCGCGCCAGAGAAATTACATCATTTTCAGGTCGCCGTACTTGTTTCGCACTTTTAATATTTCAGTCTGAGAAGATTTAACATAAAAGGCATGTGCTGTGGGTGTTTTGTTTCATGACATTTGTTTGTGGATTGTCATTCTCAAAATTCCGAGGAATAGCTTTGTAAAGAATGCAAGACAAGGTATGAGCAACATTAATGATAGAATGGTGTGGCATACCTAAACGTGGTTGGGGTTGATTTTCTCGGTCGCGGGCGCCAGTGCAACGCTGACGCCGGATTTTCTGCGGCACGGGGCCCTAAACGCTATCGCGTTAAAACCGGCAGACTTGCATCTCCAGGTGACATCCACGTAAAGCGAAGCATTCTTGGTGTGAGTAGCTCATGAATCATGTGTGTGTGTGTGCATGAAGTGTGGTTTTCGATGCATAAATGTCAGCATTAAAGAGCAGCAAGTTATATTTTTATTAATGCGAAAGCATAATTATACGCCCCATTACGCGAAAATCCGTCGTAGTCGGCGTGACGAAAATATGGTACCAAAAATGGCCGACGGCGCAAAGAATAACAACACGTCAAGAAATACTCGGATTGACGTCTAACTTCTTAGGAATGTTCCTGTAAACAAAGTAAATTCATGGCTTTGAAAACAAAATTTGGTACATTTCGGCCTGAGTGGGAATCGAGCCCGGGCCTCCGCGGTGCGAAACTAGCGCGCTTGCCCGACTGCCAAGGCGGTTCCGCGGTTCTGGCTGACTAAAGGTGGGCCTAGTGCGTGCGTCGTTGCAGACGTCACGTCCCAGCCATTTGGCTAACTAAAGGTGTGGCCTAGTGCCAGTGGCGCACCGACGGGGGGGATTCGGAGGTTGTAACCCCCCCCCCCCCCCTTTGAGGCCGACTTAACCCCCCTTTTTTGTTTAACCCCTTTTCTTTCTTTCCTTACGCATTTGAGTGCTGCAACTAAGATGAAAGACGCGCAATCGTCTGCACACTTACAAAAAGAGCATTTTTTTGACAATTTCCCGTGAAGAAATCGAAATTAGTGCTGTTTAGATGGTATTAGCAAACTGTCAACCCCCCCCCCCCCCCCCCCCCCCCCCCGGCAGAGATCCTGGTTGCGCTACTGCCTAGTACGTGGATCATTGGTACCTGAGGGCGCAGCCAATGGGGAGGAGGTGGCGCCACGTCATGAGCGTGTAAAATCAGTGCGTTCATGACGTTCCGAGGTCTACAAACGGTATAATGCTGTCGCATTCCCACACGTAAGCAGACTTAAGTGTCTCTGCGGAATTTCCTTGCAGTGAACTATAGTCAGGCTGGGTATTATATACACATATAATATGTCACGCCATCCGTAGTGTCATGGTGTATCTGATGCGTAGGTTTCTTCTAGTGCAAATATGGATCGAAACGCACCAAACGTCTGTGTACACCAAGCGTGTACACAGAACTGAAGGGCAGGCAGTGGCGAAACGGAAACGAGTGCAACAAGTGTTGTGCATGGCCGGAGTCGTTGAGGAGGTGCTTGCGCCTGGGTCAGAAACGGGTGTTCGCTTTCGGCGGGGCGGGAAACGCGTCCGGAGCTCCCAAGTTATCTGCATCTGCTCTACTCTCGGAAACGGACAGAAACGCGATAGGAGGTGCCCGAGTGAGTCAACGGCGCGAAACTTCGTCGTTCTCTCCCGCAACAAGAACTAACGCGGCTGCCAATTACTTCCGCTTTCGCTAGACATTGTTTAGAGGCAGAAAAGATATATATATATATATATATATATATATATATATATATATATATATATGTATATATATATATATAGAGAGAGAGAGAGAGAGAGAGAAATAAGGAAACTAAGGGAGCCGTCGGAGCAGCAGGATGTTGCGCTCTTCTGGTCATTGTTTTTGTCTCCGTCGCGAATACGCCAACACGGACCTCTTCGGCAAACTTGCGTTAAAGGAAGCCATTTAATTATTGTGGTATAACAGGACGCAAGGCAATGTCACCTATAAGAACAGGACAGGAAAGAGCGTCGCTTGCAAGTACGCTTATTCAGAGCAGACAGGTCCACCTTTTATATGTAAGGAATGTGCCAGCGTGCAAAAACACATCTGCGTCCCGCATTCAGACCGTGATGATGAAATTGCAGGGATGCATGCTTGGGGTGCATTCTAACATACAATAAAATAATTGATGTTCAGCGCTTCACAGAGCCACATACGTATCACTGATACAAATGTCGAATTTCTTTTTCTGATGCACTGTGACAAGGCATTTGTTATTCTGCCGGCTACGTGTATGTTGAAAGACTTGGCTCACACATGCAGGAACCATAGCGAAGGAAAACTAGCCCAAGGTACGTCTCCCATTTCACCCTAAATACGGAGTATAGGAACGCGACCTCTACTATTCTGATGTGGTAGTGGTGCCTGAGTACCAGCAAATAGGCTAGAGGCACTACTTCATGAAAAACTCAGTGAAACCAGTGAAAACGCACTACCAGTGAAAACTCCGGCAGGTTCAAATGGGAAAACTGGAGTCGGCCTCGGTTTTAGAAAATAAGTCAGAATTTGGGTGCAAGATAGCGCATTGTAGGCGCACGATTGTCATCAGGTAAAAATTAAAGTAAAACATTCTGTCAGCGGAACTAGTGTGTGGGTCATTCCGCAAATTTCGTAAGAGAAAAATGCATACACTCCACATGGCGACCACAGAAGGGCCAACCACAGCGGCCGTAAATACAACGTTAGCGCCCAACAGCACGGCCATTTCGGAGATGCGTGACTTCGTGCTCTCGGCTGACCATGTCTCTCTAGCTGATGCTGTTCTGGTACACATACATGAGTGGAATACAGAAGTGCACCGGAGGCTTCAGACAATGATACGTGCAAGCATGAAACTGAACTCGCTTTCCAATGCTAGCTGACGCGCTTTCGAATAGTGAGCCCTAACCGAACCGGTTATACTGTCATCAGAGAAGGTTGCAGCTTGTCCTATTTCCACTATAGCAATGTAAAATGGTTTGCTTGATATATCCAGGAGTTCTGCGTAATGGAAACCGCGTATACAACGTTAAAGGGGCTCTCGGACACTTTTCAAGCCACCATCTTTCTGTTGCAGGTTGCGTAGACTGATGGTTGGAGGTGCCTCTAGCGTAGGTCCAAACAGTGATATCACAATATTTAATATTTTAATCACGCACACAAATTACTACATTGCTGCTGATCGCATCATCGCCCAGTGGCGCTCACCAGAACCATCATCGATCTCACAACTCGCTCC
This sequence comes from Dermacentor silvarum, assembly GCF_013339745.2. Lineage (NCBI taxonomy): Eukaryota > Metazoa > Arthropoda > Arachnida > Ixodida > Ixodidae > Dermacentor > Dermacentor silvarum. The sequence continues at coordinate 178,295,971 of NC_051159.1, read as the reverse complement.
TCCATGATTGGTTAAAAACTAAGTTTCAGGTAATCACTGTATTATATCAAAAATGTCATAAATTAAAAATTGATTGTCTTTCTGTTTGCTGTAATCTTTCATCATCATCATCAGCCTATATTTATGTCCACTGCAGGACGAATGCCTCTCCCTGAGATCTCCAATTACCCCTGTCTTGCGCTAGCTGATTACAACTTGCTCCTGCGAATTTCCTAACTTCATCACTCCACCTAGTTTTCTGCCGTCCTCGACTGCGTTTCCTTTCTCTTGGTATCCATTCTGTAACTCTAATGGTCCACCGGTTATCCATCCAACGCATTACATGGCCTGCCCAGCTCCACTTTTTTCGCTTAATGTCAACTAGAATATCGGCTATCCCCGTTTGTTCTCTGATCCACACCGCTCTCCTCCTGTCTCTTAACGTTAGGCCTAATATTTTCGTTCCATCGCTCTTTGTGCGGTCCTTAACTTGTTCTCGAGCTTCTTTCTTAACCTCCAAGTTTCTGCCCCATATGTTAGCACCGGTAGAATGCAATGATTGTACACTTTTCTTTTCAACGACAGTGGTAATCTCCCAGTCAGGATTTGGTAATGCCTGGCGTATGCACTCCAGCCCAATTTTATTCTTCTATAAATTTCTTTCTCGTGATCAGGGTCCCCTGTGAGTAATTGACCTAGATAAACGTACTCCTTTACAGACTCTAGAGGCTGACTGGCGATCCTGAATTCTTGTTCCATTGCCAGGCTATTGAACATTATCTTTGTCTTCTGCATATTCATCTTCAACCCAATTCTTACACTTTCTCGATTAAGGTCATCAATCATTTGCTGTAATTCGTCTCCATTGTTGCTGAATAGGACAATGTCATCTGCAAACCGAAGGCTGCTCAGATATTCGCCGTAGATTCTCACTCCTAAGCCTTCCCAGTATAAGAGCTTGAATACTTCTAAGCATTCAGTGAATAGCATTGGAGAGATTGTGTCTCCTTTCCTGACCCCTTTCTTAATAGGTAACTTTCTACTTTTCTTGTGGAGAACCAAGGTTCCTGTGCAATCCTTGTAGATATTTGCCAATATATTCACGTATGTGAAAGCCACATAGAGAGGTTGATTGTACTCCGCAGATTTCTCTATTACCTGGTTGATGACATGGATATGGTCCATCGTAGAATATATCTTATTGAAGCCAGCCTGTTCTCTTGGTTGGCTGAAGTCAAGTGTTGCCCTGATTCTATTTGAAATTACCTTGGTGAATATTTTATACAATACTGAGAGCAAGCTAATGGGTCTATAATTCTTCAATTCTTTAACGTCTCCCTTCTTATGGATGAGTATAATGTTGGCGTTCTTCCAGCTTTCTGGTACACTTGAGTCGTGAGGCGTTGCGTATAAAGGGCCGCAAGCTTTTCAAGTATGATATTGTAACGGATGGGATGGATTTATTTACAAGAATGATGGATGGTTAGCGTAGCGCAAAGGACAGGACGGTCATCCAAGCCCAACAGGCAGCGGCCAGCTCCTCGCGCACACTTCTACTTCCTCTTCCTTCGGCTGAGCCGTGCAGCGTGACAACATCTCCTCCATCTTTGATTAAATCGACTGTTATTCCATCTTCTGCAGCAGCTTTTCCCCTGGTCATGTCTTTCAAGGCCGTTTTAACCTGAGAGGAAAAACAGCGCAAAAAAAAAAAAAAACACGACAAGAAGACAAGAAGGGAGACACACACCAGCGCTGACTGAGAAAAGAAAAAAAAAAAAAAAGAAAGAAAAGAAGGGTATATCACTGCGCATGGGCAAAAAAATAGACACCGATTAGATTTGGATTTCCCGCGAATTATGACAGTTCCGGAGATATGTTAGTTCTTCTTCTTCTTTCTGGGGTTTTACGTGCCAAAACCAGTTCTGCCTCAGACAAGACAGACGGAGTGCTGACGCAAGACGCACCATTCCTTGCCGGGATCCGTCACCACCACCATTCCTTGCAATGGCAGCAGCCTCAAAGATTTCTCGGGCACACACGCCATGGTAGCGTTTGCGGATCGTGCACTGCGAAAAGTCAAGTCCCGGGTTACGGCACAGATCACAAACACTGTAGTGTAAGGCCAAGTTGCTGCCAGTACCGGAGAGAAGGCTGTAGGCATGCTCTCTTAAGCGATCGTTTAGGCAACGACCAGTCTGTCCAATGTAGGAGCGTCCACAGGGGAGAGGCACCTCGTACACCACGCCTGATTTATTGCACTGGACGAATGGTGTAACATGGTTCTTTTTACAAGCTGGTTGTTCGGATTTCACCTGGTGGACCTGACGGCAATGTCGACCTAGCTTGTTATAGGCACGGACAAAAAGGCGCGAACAGGCGCGGACAGTATGTACCGACTAGCCCAAGCCTCTACGGTCTTGCCGTTCTAACTTCATCGCTAGGTATAGAAGGGGCCTCATGTATCCTGTTCATCCCTACTTCGAATGAAAGTAGCTTGGCTGCTCTGGGGACTGTACAGGTGAGTATAGAATTCTTCCGCTGCATTTTCTATGTCATCAAAATTGCTGATGATATTACCCTGCTTATCTTTCAGTGCATACATTTTGCCTTGTCCTATGCCTAGTTTTCTTCTCACTGATTTCATGCTGCGTCCATATTTTACTGCTTCCTCAATCTTTTCCACGTTATAATTTCGGATATCCCTTACCTCTTGTTGATCCGTTTCGACAGTTCAGCGAATTCTATCTGACCTCTCGAGTTTGACAATTTCATGTTTTGCCGTTTCTTTATTAGGTCTTTTGTTCCTTGGGAGAGCTTACCTAATGGTTGCCTTGGTGCCTTACGTCACACTTCAATTGCTGCTTCTGAGATCGACCTAGTTATGGTTTCATTCATTACCTATATGTTGTCTTTATCTTCCTGTTCTAAAGCTGTAATCTTTATATTGACGCAAACAGATACGGCCGTAAAAAATTATATATTTACAACCACAAAACTAGGCAGGGGCGCTCGCTGTTTCACTGCTGATATGATGGCATACCTCTGGCCTCTGAGCACAAAAGCTTCTCGCTTTTGTGCGCTCGCGAGCAGTCTTGGCGCCTCGCTGCCTCGTTTTGCACGTTCTTCTCGGGGTGCAGGTATCTCACATCGGTGCATTGTCGTTTAGTTGCAGCATCCTGTTTGTTGTGCGTAGTGGTGCGCTGAACTAAAGCTGAAAAGCTGAACTGAAGAAAAGATACGTTGCGCTGTCCCAGGTTGCATGACCAGCGTCATCACCACACGGTAGTAACCGGAATTTGTGAACATAGAACATGTAATCAACCGTGGAGTGCGAACTTCCGCTACGTAGGCGCTTCGGGCTCCTACCATTGGTAGCGAGGGGTTATTACGCCAGTGGGTGAGAGAAATGGGGAAAGAAGACCGCGAAAAATTTTAGTTTAGAGCATGTATTTCTTTTATGGGTATTTTAAAATTTCTCGACTGAATAACTTCGGACTGCGTACCCCTGTTGCCGCCATTCTTGTTCCACGCAACCCGCGACCGCCAAACGGTGGCTTGAAATGTGTTCGAGGGCCCACTTAAGTGAATTTTTCGTTATACACAGGTTTGCGTTTGGACAAGAGCGAATCACAAAATTTTTGTATTTTCTCTAAAGTGCGGACATCGGCGCATCTATCGGGGATGCCGCGTTCGGCCTACACACGGGCCAACGACTTCAACACGAAGGCAACACCGTGGCTTGTCCGCGGCCAGTGGTCTTTTGCCGGTATTCATATTCATTTCTCTCTCTCTTTCTTTTTTTTTTTAAGCGAAGCTTTTTTTTTTTTTTTCTTTTCTCCCGACTTTCCGGGCGCTGCTGTCTTGCTCGCACGCGCCGTTGGGTTTCTTGCAACACCCCCAGATGGCACTCGCCTCCACGCATATCTAAAACCCCTTGATGTTGGAAAGTAGCGCCACTCTTTATCTACGCCACGACACTCTCGCTGATTAACCTCCTCTTTTTCTCCCCTCTTTCGCGGAGCCGGCGCATCTGCCACGCTGAATGGCTGCGGCGCGCGATACGACCCTGTCAGGTGACCCTGACGTCACGAAAACGAGGCGAAACTTTCTTTCGCGCGCTTTTAGTTCCACCAGCCCGCCATGCGCCTTCCAAGCGGTGGTCGCCCTGCCGCTCCGAATGTACGTTTCCTAAGTTTTCTCGTGGTTCCGTAGAAATCTGGGCTTCGTTCTCCGTGGAAATGCCTTGCTGCTGCGCGTTTCAATGCAGCAGCAGGTCAGAGAAAGGGCTAGCATTATTTTCTATCCCCCTAAAAGAACGGAATGTCGTGCGCCGGAAGCAGTGGCTCCATAACATCGGGAGAAAGGATTTCGCCCCTTCGCACGTCGTTCTTTGCGAGGTAATTGTTTCCGCTTTCCTTATATTGGTAGGTGAAGTTGCATGGAGATGTTAATGCCCTTTGGATAGCCGGACTCTTCGATCAGTTCAATACAGAGCACCTATAACTGTGGATATAGTTTTTTTTAAGTGAGTCGCTGAACTTTTTGTTGACTCTTTGCACCGTGACAAAGTTTTTTTTTGTGCTTTCACGTGTGCGTTAGTTTCCAAGTGTATGTAATTTATGAGTTAATAGCTGTAACTCCTATTCTGTAATTGTGTGTGTGTGCGTGTGTGCATGTGTGTGTGCGTGTGTTCGTGCCGCATACGCGCGTGTTTGTCTATGTGTGTGCGTGTTAGTGAGCGCCGAGTTGAAATACTTCGTAGTTAACGTGGCCTTTTTTTTTTTTTTTTTGAACCACCTACCGGTCCGGTCCGCAACCTTCGGCGCCGCCTAGATCATTCTGTAGTTCAGTGGCGTCAGTTATGAAAACCTGGTAGCGATTTTCATTGGGCGAAAAAGCGCGAATAAGAATTATTTAGTTGAATGAAACCTAACAATTATCCTCTTTCCTGCATATAGGCTTATGAACGTGAGTTGATTAAGCGAAAGTAAAGTCAATTATCAACCGCTCAATGATATCTTGGCAGCGATGCCCCATTGGGGCAAGACAAAACTATCTTTGGATTAAAGTTTATCTATCTATCTATCTTGGCAGCCGTCGTGAAGTAAATAGCCGTACGCAAGAAAGCGAAGTTATACGTATCTGGCATGTGTTATTCGCGGATGCTCACAGCGTTCAAGCCACGCGCTTTTCATAATCTCCTTGAACTCTGATAAACTTTTACATCTTGAATGCTGTAAGTTGATTATCAATTGCCGCAGTCTTAGAAATTTCCCTGTGAGCAATCAGCCTCTTTTTTCTCGTTTTTTTTTAGAGACTTAGGGTAGTCCCAGAGGTGATGGAATACAATTTCTCGTCGTTTCATCGTTACGGAATACAGGCGCGTGCGTTAAGTTCTATATTGCCTATTTCGCAAACGCAGCACGCATTTTGCACAGTGACATTGGTACGACTTTTGGCCCACGCGAATTCACTTTAAATAAAGTATCACATGTCTTCTTGGTTACCTTGTTTTAGCTCTTTAAGAGCCACGATTATGAAACAAATGCTCGTGTATATTCTATGCTGCTTACATTATATGCGCTCAATACACCTCCGCGTTAAGAACAGCCCAAGTGGCGACGGAGAGGCAAACCGCTCAGCCACTGCTTGGTACTCATTTTTTTTTTTCGGAGCGTTTCCGTTTGTTTTTATCGAACTGTCTTCAAAAAAAAATTGTCACTCCGTTCTATCAGAAGCTTACTTTCGTCACGACAGTTTCACAAGGGATAAATTCCCATATAACGACTCAAAGGGACGAATAAACAAGCGCGCGCATTGATTCTAATGCGACTGCACCGAGCCACTGGAGGGTTCAGCGTGCCGTGCGCACCACGCCGCGCGCGCGGAGGAGAGTGTCGATCGCTGCTTTCAAAATCAAGGGGTTTCGCGCATATCCCTCGGCCGGTGCCGCCGCGCCAGCGTTTCACAGTCACGTATATGGCACGTGCTGTGCTTGGTTTCCTGCAGCTGCAAAAATGCAGGTGCTGGGCTGTGGAGGTCGCATGCTGGGCTGTGACAGTGTAAACATTACAATCGTCCATCGCCTGAAGAGAGCGCTTGGAGTTGGCGTCCCAACAGCATGCTGGCCACGTATGCAGAAGGAGCAAAATGGATCCAAAGCGTGCACTAAGCGTCGAAGACACCCAAACCCGAAAGAAGCGTCGCGCGGAACAGGAGCGTCTTCGCTACGCAGGGAAGCGCGGTGCAGACCGGGAATGTATGCTATAGCTCGAAGACGTGCGGCAAGGCAACGACGCGTGGCAGCCATGAAAGACGACGACGACCAGAAGCGACAAGCAGAACAATAGTTATCGTCAATCGAAGCAGACAGCATCGAAAGCTTCGCTTATACATCGATTCCCACAGTGCGTGGGATACGCCGTAGTGGGGGACTCCAGATTAATTTCGACCACCTGGGTTTCCTTAACGTGCACCCAATGCACTGTATACGGGCCTCCTTGCATTTCGCCGCCATCGAAATGAGGCCGGGATTTGGTCCCGTGTCCTAGGGCTTAGCAGCGCCAAAGCCACCACAGCGGGTCAAGTCAGCCATTCTGTTCCTTTATAAGGTGGTTAATGGCACTATAAATTGCCCCAAGCTTCTTAATCATGTCCGTGCCATTCCATGTGCGTCCGAGACGAGCACGCTTCCCCGACGCCTCGGCGGCTCCACGGTTCTGGCTTACATTAGGAGGGTCACGTCGCACTAAAGGTGTGGCCTATAGTGACGGCGCACCCAATGGGGAGGAGGTGGCGCCACGTCTTGAGTGTATAAAATGAAATGCATTAATGTTCAACTGAACGCCACTGAGCGGTCCTTCGAATTATGAACTCCTCGCGGGCAAGCGAGCGGGTTGAGACGCTTGGCGCGTTTTGATTTGGCCTCACCGAGAGGCGCAGTTAGAACGCAGGCGAGAGCTAGCGCGGACAAGTAACGCGCGGAAAATAACATTTCACCAAAGGAACTATAATTATTGCGCATTTCCCCACGTAAGCAGCCTTAAGTGTCTATGCCTAATTTTTTACAGTGTACCAGTATTCAAAGGCTCCATAGCTGTTCCTACGTAATATAATAAACGTTCGATTTATTATTATTATTATTATTATTATTATTATTATTATTATTATTATTATTATTATTATTATTATTATTATTATTATTAGATCGTGTCCGGAATATTTCTAAGCATATATCATCACCGCTTTGCTAACACCGACACTGAACCTTGTTCTAGCACTGTTTAATTATTGTCAGTGTCCTTACTTCACTGCCGACGTAATCGCGCTGACCTTCTGATTCTTCTCAAACTCCTTCGCTGTATCCTCTCCTGCCCCTCCAGTGTCCTTACTTCACTGCCGACGTAATCGCGCTGACCTTCTGATTCTTCTCAAACTCCTTCGCTGTAACCTCGCCTGCCCCGAACTCCTCAGTTGTATCATGTTTAGTATTACGCGCATGATCACCAGAGAACATAGACCTTTCCATGTTACCACCTATCATCACCAACACTCAACCGTCCACAGGATACTGAGTCTTTATAACGCTTATTTTCATGATCTCGATATGTTTCATAACTCGCTGTATTGTTCGTTTCCGAGCTTTGCGTTGTTGTATCATAGTTTCACGCATTCTTCAACTCTCCTTCTCCTCCTATTCATTTTGTATTCACCTTACACCTTGATGTATACATGTACACTCTTCTTTTGAAAAATGATCTTTTTTAACAATTGATTGATATTATTGCGTATATTTCCCCGCAGTTATTTTATTGTTTCACTTTTGTTTTTGTCTTTAGTGTATGCGTGAGCCAGCGCTCTGACCTTATGGTTGTTCCTGGGCACGGTAAATAATTAATTGATTCATTCATTTATTGATTGATCGATTATTATGGTATTATTATTATTATTATTATTATTATTATTATTATTATTATTATTATTATTATTATTATTATTATTATTATTATGTTTGAAAACAACTGACAGAGAGGATGAAGGGAAGGAAGGAGCAATGAAACAACAAGAAGGCTTATCACAAAGGCTAATGGCTTTGTAATGTAAGGCAATGACAAAGAATATTAGAGGGCGGCCGTAGGAACAAGAACAAACAGATATCACCACAGGCCACACTAATTAATTATTAAATAATAAATAATTCGGAATATCCCCTACAGGCCCCCGAAGAGCATATTACATGGCATCTCTACAGAGCAGTTAATTCACACATAGACACGACGAAACAATGGAAATCAACAACTCTACATTGAGACTAAGTACAGAAGCGTTGAAAAGTGTGTTAAATGTAAACAAAACATGTACGAATCAATGGTAGAATAACATGTTACAAGTTTAAACCGTTTATTATGAGAAAAAAGAAAGAGAAACAATACCTTTTGATGTGCACAATGTGTGAAACACGACTACTTAAGTAGACAGCTTTCATATTGGCAAGCCAAAGATAAAAAGAAAACAACTAAATGATCCTTCCTACTGTCAGAAGAAAAAAAAAGCTATCGACGATGATTGTCAACGTAAGCGAACGAACAGACGAACGAGCGAGCGAGCGACCGACTGAGTATTATCAACTTTCAAACTACGCGCTGTGCAGCCATGCCATATTACAGCGCGCTCTGTTTTCTAACACGGCAAACACGCGCTTCCCGTCACGGCCGCCTGGATCGCCGCGCGCGCCGATCCAGGCGGCCGTGTTCTCGTCCTCATCCGCCGGGCGAGCCCCTCTTACGCTGTCCTCCGCGAGGTGGCAGGACCAGGCCTGACCGTCATTGCGACGTCAACTTTTACGTTTGTTCATTCAGCGGAATCGGGGCGCTTCTCGCGAGTACTGGTTCCACCAGTAGAGGAAATTGAAGAAAGCATAGCCGATGATGATAGAAACTTTTCTCAAGTTCCATCTTTGCAAACGTACAAAAACAAGCTCAGATACATCATGGCTCCTTACGCCCGCACAAAAATATTCCTTGTGACTTCCCATTGGTTTCGGTCTGGAAAAAAAGGTCGTTTCGGTGCTGCGCTCTCCTCTACGAAACCGGAGCCGCAACCGAAGCCGGAGCGAATCGAGCGCTGCCTGGCGGGCGCCGGCAAAAGCGACTGGGCACCACCGGCCGCACCGGCGAGTGAACCAGCGCGGCGGTGTGCGCGAGTGCGAGCGAGCGATCATCGAGCAGCTACCGAGACGAGGCTGTGCGCCGAAACAGCAACCGCCGCGAGAGCCGCAAAAGAGGCGACGGCGAGGAGAGGGGCTGGGCTGGGCGCCGTCGCCTGCCGCAGGACGACTGGCAACGGATTCGTCGCGGGCCGTTTTGATCACGGAGAGCGCGCGCGCGCGCTTGCAGCACGCGCCTCGGGCTTCGCCGATTCCTGAGCGGGCACGCCGTTCTCACCTCGCCAACGTTCCTCTCGCCCCGCGTCGTGACCCTTCTCAAGAACCATGGCGGGGGGATCTTCCTCTAGAAGCCACGGCGGCGACCAGCTGACGCACTGGCTCAACGTGACCTGGGCCGATCTCGTGGAACGGCTGGCCCTCTTCTTCTACACGGACGAGTCGTTCGAGACGGTGGACTACCTTAACGTTATGCTGCTCGGATGGGCGCTGTTCGGCCTCTTCGTCTACGTGGTGGGCACGTTGCTGGCGAACCGATTCGGCCGCCAGCGGCCCGGCGTCGCCGCTTCGGCGAAGAGAGACGATGGCAAGGAGCCCGTCGACGAGACCGTCGCGGCCGGGACAGCCGAGGAACAGCAGTCTCACGTAGCCTCCGTGGCCCGGTGGGCGAAAGCGGGCGCTAAGGGGTCCGATGGTGTGCCCTTCGCGGTGTCGGCATCGGGGTCCGACCCCGACGCTGTGCTTTGGACCAACCGAGTCCTGTCGTGGGTGCTAACGCGCACGGACCACGAGTTCCTATCCAAGCCGTGGATTCAGGCGCTCAACGAGAAGCTCGCCAAGTCACCGCCTAAGGTGAGTGGGCATTCCTGCGTCGCCACTGCTTAGCGCTTCGTGACTAGACAACGTGGCCTGCTGTCGTATAGACCACATCCATGCTAGCAGCGCGATGAGTTCCACACTTGCCAAACGGATTTCACGGTTGTCTTGCGGAAAGAAACCTGCGCAGTTTATTTCCATAACTTCTATCGTAGTGCGAAGCCGATCTTTCCTGTGCATCCTGTTGCGTGCGGCGCTTTTGTGACGCGAGTATCGACTATGTTTATACGACAAGCGATTCGGTATTCGTAGGAAGTTTCTTACACCTTGACAGCAATGGGTGTGAGTCAGAAGTATGTACGCGTATGTTTATGAGGGACGAGAGCAACCGGTTCAGAAGAAGAACGACAAAGATCTATCGACGTCACTACAACAATGGCGAAACACCTGCTCTCATACGCCTGGATTATCGAGAGTACACATGCATGCATGCCCGACGCTGGCAGGCGTATAGGATTCAAAGACATTTATGTTCCATTATTTTATCCCGCAGTCGGGGGTATTGTAAAGACTGACGTGGAAATTGTCTTCTACAGCATATGATCATCAGTCTTGCATAAATCTTAACTGATGATGACAGCTAGTGAATCTTCCGCATTCGCTCAGGAACGCTGTAATCGTACCGAATAGTTCAGAAGTTAGATAAACAGGGATAAAGTGCCTCAGAAAGTGCCTTTTGAGGCACTTTATGCCTGTTTAACTTCTATACCGCAGTGTGTTACGTCATCTGTTGGACCCCGTCTTGATCAAGTAATAGTTTGTGGCGGCACAGTATATATACGCTGTCAGTAAAAAAGAATAGTGCCCCTGGAATCTTACAAATGCAGCACTCAAATTGCTTTATTTGAAACGGAATACATCACAGCGGCTTCGCCCTTTTCTGGAAGCTAAAAAAAAAAAAAAAATCAAAATGGCATAGCTGCGGCGCGGATGAAAACAGCTGTCCAAGCAGGCGCGCATGTGAGCGGCGTCGTCTGCTTGCGCGCGCGCTCTCCCCGCGTGATTGGTCCTTCCCTCTGCAGTTGGCACGCTTGGCCTGTGCAGCCTATTGATCGCAACACGTCGTCAGTATTCGTTCTTTTATTTATTTTTTATCTCGTCTAGTATCTTGGGGCCTGCTTTCGCACATACACTGCTGGTCTCAGTTCGCGTTATTTTCATTTTTCTAAAATCGCTGAACGCGGACGCGCCTCGAATATGGAATCAGCTGAAAAGGATGCTTCGTAAGAACGTGCGCCGCATGCAGTGATTTTCGCAAAATGGCTAAAGTTACTCGACTCTTGGTGGTCATTTTCTTCCGTGTGTGGCTCGACCAGAACCGAAGTGTCGAGCCCTTCAGCACTGGTATCCTTGAAATATATCTCCAATCTACAGTGCCGTGCATGGAACCCACATTGCATCGCACCCACAACAATTGAGTGAACTATAGCGCGCTTTTTGTGACGGACAGAAGAAGACATTGGCTAGAGGCGTAAATACAACCGACGTAATCAAGTAGGATATCTTATATTTAGTTTTTGACTGAGTGCTGACGTATTCTGTCGCCTATTTTCCAATGAAGCTTCCAGGATCGTATCCGAGTCGGTTTCGCTGTTTGTCAACCTACTTAAGCGTGTCATTTGGGCTTACGGCGCTTATCAAAGAAGTCGTGGGGTGACCTTCCATAGAACTAGTGATAGCCCGCGATCTTAGGCGGGCTGGCTGGTCTCCATATCGAGCTGCCTATCTTATAGGAGCGCGTTTGGTTTTCCGCACTTATTTTGGCTAGAAACTGCCCTCGTGTGGTCGCGCGGAAGGCGCGCTACAATGGCTCGTAGAATCCATGACCACAGATGTTGAAAGATTCTCTGTTCACAATGACCCCCGAGGGATAGCTCCAACTTCGCAGTTGTCTAGAATTGGACGCTGTGTGGACGAAGATACGAATTTTTACCGTAGGGATAAGTGAAGATCGATATCTACAAAAGTAGTAATAACTATCTTAGATAAGCCGCTGTCAAAGTTCCATAACGAGAAGCTGCCCAGCTAAGCCAGTTATTTTAGTGAACGTCAAAAGCGTAATCGAGCGTTTAGGATATAATTGAGTCCCTACGAGACAGCAGAACAGGTATAAGTGTTGCCCAAGTTGTTGGCCTTTAGTATAAAAATGACGACAACGGAATTTTGACATTTTACGAAACAGCTGTCTGAAGCAGTCAGCCATAGAGGATGTTTCACAGGACTTAGGTTCACGTCGAAATCATCCATCCGTTCGTCACCGATCTAGTTATTAGTACACGGGTTGTTCAAATAGAATTTCTATTAAACTCAGCGAACAACGAAAGGGCCCATGCACGTTGAACCAGCTGTACGTGGCAACCATGCAGTTCGGTTGCCTATTCCAACTATATGTACATTTCTTTATTAAGTGAAAAGATAAAAGCAAACAAGCACGCGGCGTATGAACGGGGTAAATCTCCCGAACCACATGTATACGTCGCTATTTGTCCATTGTATGTGCTCTTTCACGGCGCGTCACACACTGACCGCTCAGTACAGTCGTCCTCCATAAACGGCTTCGCTGTCACACATATTTGCCGCAGATGTTGCGATTTACGCAAAGTGGGCCGCATTCAAGATTGCAGGGTGTCAAGGGCGAGCAAGTTTATACGTGGAAACTGTTGTAACCAATTTTTTACCCTAACATACCGCCCCCACCCTCCTCCTTCTTATAATTTTTTTACTGTTGTTATTGTTTTCTTTTTTTTTTTTTTTCTTTCCCTCCGCATCGCCGTGACGCGTCCCCGCTTCGTCGACTTATTTCCTCCCACGCAAGCCGCTCGCAGACTCGTCGTAGGTGTCAGACACGCGCGCCACCATTGGGAACGAGAAAAAGAAATAAAAATGAAAGAGCCGCAGTCGAACCAAGAAAAGAAAACCGAGAGCGGCCTTCAAGGACGTGCGGGAAACCTCCGGGGTCAACCGTTCTGCGCGCTCACGGTGCCCCAAAAGCGGCAGGTACGAAGGGAAGCAAGCAAGCAAGAAACAAAAGAAATATAGACAATGATAAAGTGGCCAGCGCATAGTATCTCCGGCGTATTCCAGCTGTTGTGTACTATATGCGCTCACGACGTCGAAACGAAGAAAAAGAGAGCGTGTGAGAACGAAATAGGCAAAAAGAGCGCAGCACATGATTTTTTTTTTTCTTTTTATATGAGAGAAAAGAAAGAATAGCAGACGAGGAAAGCGGCGAAGTGTATTTCTTGCCTCGCCGGTCGTCTTGTTGACGTGCCCGGTTACGTGTCTTCATTTTTTTCCGCCAACCTTGAAAGAAAGACGCGTCAACCGGCGGCGGTTTTAGCGCGCGTGCCCTTAGAGGCCTTCTTCACTGGACGCGAGGACGTCGGCAAATTGCTCGAGAAAATTTGCATCGATATGAGAGCGTCTTTGTACGGAAAGCCTACGTCGGTGGCTGTACGAAAAGTGCGTGGAAGAGGGTCAGTAGCAAGTGTGCGTCTGTTATCATGGGTTTCGATACCGTGGCGTGCTTCGAATAGGTCACGCGAGGAAACCGCGGTATCCTCACTAATAGTCCGATTTTCATTCATATAGGACAATGCAAGGAGAGAAAGGAGGAGCAGCTGAAGGTCAGGGGCATTTTACTCCGCGATTTCATTTGGCTACGAGAATAGTCGGAATGGTAGCTGCGTACGGAGTGGCAGAAACGTCACTCTCAACCAATAAGGAGCGAAATAAGTCAATAAATGAAATACTTGAAGAAGGCAATCGCGCGGTATGTCGGGGGATAAGTTTCTTGAAAATTCCATTTCAAGCTCCTGAGTGGTTTCGATCGCCTTAATGAACTGCAGCTCAGCCTAAACAAGCCCCTTACAGGAAAAATATTGCGCGAAATTGTCCTTGAAGTGACTTTTCAGACCTGCGGATACCTTGTCGGACGAGTGGTATCACAATTTATGAAGTTTTCGTAGGATATTAGCGTGTGTTATGCGATAACTCTGTCGGCGTGCCATTAACACAATATCTATTATGTAATTAGACTATACGTATGTTTGCATGCATGAATCTTGCTACAAGCTATATACGAAAGACCATGGAGCGTTCGCATGCGAATTTGACAGTATGTAGTACTACTTGTTTTTTGTTTCTGGTTAACATCCCTGCCTTCTCTCTTTCTCTCCTCCTCCTCCTTGTTCGATGAAACCTTGTTACGTGGTTGAGGAGTTGAGGTAGAGGCTTCTTTTTCCCCTCTCTCCCTCTCTAGCATCTTTAATTCCCTTTACACCGTTACCCCAGCACAAAGTAGCCAGCCGGTCTACACTGGCTAACCTCTCCGTCTTTCTCTCTCTTTCTCTCTTTTGAGAAAAGTTCCCGTACAATTGGAAATGCGTATGCTATGCAGGGATGATGCTCAAGAAAATTTTTACGACCAATACAAATTGAGAAATAGCTCTGTCCATTTTCCCGTATGCCACTTGCATCGTTTAGTCTTTTTCGTGCTTTTTTTTTTTATTTTCAGATTTATAGATAACCGCCTCCGAAGCTAGACTTACCTGTGCGTTGTTGCAACCGACACATGTATCTCTTGTCGCTTAATGAGTTTTCGCAAAGAAAGGGCTGTAAATTGTCGTTTCTGTGGTCCCGGACTGCGCGTACGTTAATAATTATGTCGTGTGGATCGGGCGTGTCGTTTTTAGAGTACTGTGCACGATCAGCTCGTGGTCACAACATCTTCACATCCGCCAACGCTCGTGCTTTCGGCGGCAGACGACTCGACGAAGCTATACCTGTACTCATTGGGCGTCGGCTTTCGCGAAATTTTGCGCTATCCACGTGCTTCCTCGTAATACTAACTCAGTTATAAAGTGCTATGATCTATAAATTCGGAAACTATAGATCTGTATAGCGGCTGTTTCGGCTAATGGTATCTATTGAAGAATTCTTCTGCGTCTGCTGAGAGTAGCCACAGCCAAGCGCACCTCGCCTTCTCTTCTTTCTTTCTTCTTTCTTTCTTTCTTTCTTTCTTTCTTTCTTTCTTTCTTTCTTTCTTTCTTTCTGTTTCCGCTGTCAATTAATCAGAAAACAAACTTTTTTTTCTCATCTGCTGTTTACAAAGCGGACTCTCTATTTGCTCTGTAATCGCAACCTGTTCTGCTAGCTCGAATAACCGCCGCGATCCGGAAATGGTGCTTTACCGCGGGTACATCTCGCTTTCGTGCTTGTTATCTGCGATAGATTGATACTGTCAGTTTTTATTTTTTTTCCGCCTACTGACGTCGGCACCGACGATAGCAAGCGCACACATAAATCTGTAGTGTTTGGCCATGGTCCATGGGTAGGAGACCATCTTAAGTTTGGTGTCGTCGATTGGCCCTGTCACCTTGAATACTGTGAGCAGTTAGTATAAAGTTTTGTCGTTGTCACAGCCACTGGCCCTAAGTTGCCTCAGTCAACAGTTGACGACCAGACTTTTATGATAATTTTTCTTTATGAACATAGGTCGCAACAGTTTTATTGAGTATGTATAATTCTAAAATATACTTACTTCACTATACGTACACAGGCGCACGCACGCGCGCATTATCCATGACTGTACGCCCGCTCTGGAAATTCAAAAGTGGGTTAAAGTGAGCTCTTGGTGGCGCTATTGGCAATACCTTAACGACTATAATGTGAGGAAAACGACCTCTGCTCTTTCTGTGACGAGCTAGTGGTGGGCCACCTCCGTGCGCTTCGCTGCTTCGAAAATGCCGCAAGCTTTGGCCTGACGGGATTTACTGGCCAATGGCGAAACACCTAACAGACCCGGTGCTTGCGGCAGAGAGAGGAAGAGGATTTACTGATGAAAGAATGACAGAGAGAGAGAGAGAAAGAGGATAGATTGCTTCAGATAGAAAGAAAGAAACAAAGAACGAAAAGGACTGGGCTTGATGGGAGTACCGGTTTTCTGGAGCCCGTCCTGCCTTTTAGTTTTATTTCAACATTCATGTGTGTCACTGTCAAGTATGCATATACAAAAAACTAGCAACCGGAAGACGATTTGAGCCGCGGTCGACCGCTTTTTCACTTTGGGCCTTCTCGTGACCTTGTAAATGTGTTATCCCGTCTTTTAGTTCGTTACTTGCGAACGTTCTGCTTTGTCGCATCCAAACGTTTTAGCATTTTAGCAGGAAACAGTGGCGCGTTGTTTGTGCAGCGATCCCTCGCTTCGGCGATCTTGTCACAGCAAAGGCGTTCGCTGGAAGCCTATTTCTCCCCAAAAATATAGTTTTTTTTTGTGCTGTTTGGTTTTTTTGGGCGTTGTTTACTCAGTGACTGAAATCTTTTTTTGTCACGTTTAAGTTTGCATTCCGCTGGGCTCAGTTGTTTGCAGTGGGCGTAAAGTGTGCGACAAAGATGTGTGAATTGTAGCTGAAACCAGTCACCATGTCTAAATGCATGTCTGTGCCGCAGAACAAGCTGCTCAAAAAAAAAAAAAAAAAAAAAAAAGCTAAAAAGAAAGAGCTATGGCGGTCTGTAGTTGAGCACGAGGTCTCCGGTTCGATTCGCAGCCGCGGTTGCTGTGACCGATTGGAGCGGAATGCGAAGCTCGTGTACTGCAGGTTTTCGGTGCACAGTAAGTGACCCTGAAATTGATCGAAATTAGTCCGGAGCTTTCTGCTACAACGTCTTCGATATAGAACTTCTGATCAATCTATCAATTGACCGATCAATCAAATCAATCAATCGTATTCATTAATTTAATACAAGTTCATCGTAAGCCTCAAGTATATCTCGGATTTCTTTATATTATTTTCATTTCAATAAAGAAAATCTGGTGCCACCGATACCGAAAAGGCAAACAAACCACATTTTCTTTTGTTGAGCTACGGGGAAGAATGATTCCTTCGACGAATGTGCTAGGACACGCTCCGGCCGTCTGGCGTGTCTCAACTTAACCGAGCCAGCTCTCTGCCGACACGACTGATTTCGAGCTTGCCGAATGAGCTTTGTGCAAAACGTTCCTAAAGCTGTAGGCTGCAATACTGCGCTGCGCATGCATGTATATGTACGAAGTTGCGCCGTCATTTCATCTCCAGCGGTGCTCGTATTGAATATTCATACAACGGACGCCGCGGTGGGGGTGCCTTTTTCTATACGCGCGCGGTCATTTTTCATTCGCGCGGTCGATTCTTCCTCGGCCCGAGTCGGTTCTGTTGTACTCGTTACCGCAAAAAGACCGCGAAGAATGGAGCTCGAAAACTAGGCTATGTATATGCGGCTCCAAATTATTGCATTTTCGGGCGACCTTGCCTCTCCCGCTATGTCCCGCTTCCGGCGAGATCTCCTCGTGACCTCGATGGCGAGAATCCATAGTTCTTGGTGGCGTGCTGTTTGAGCCACGTAAGGAAGAATATTATGCCTAGCTGGCTCTATAATTGCGTCGGGTATGGACGAGCGATTATTTAGAAAAATAAATACTTGA
The DNA here is from genome assembly GCF_013339745.2 of Dermacentor silvarum. Taxonomy (NCBI): domain Eukaryota; kingdom Metazoa; phylum Arthropoda; class Arachnida; order Ixodida; family Ixodidae; genus Dermacentor; species Dermacentor silvarum. The sequence continues at coordinate 178,278,491 of NC_051159.1, read as the reverse complement.
TTATTCAGTTCTTATACGCGTGGAATTTCAGCTGCCAGTGGGAAGCCCGCGCTATAGCAGCAGCAAGATGTTTACTTGTAAGCATCTTACTATGTTGCGGATGCAAGGTTAAAAAAATTAATTATGGGGTTTTACGTGCCAAAACCACGATCTGATTATGAGGCACGCCGTAGTGGGGACTCCGGAAATTCGGACCACCTGCGGTTCTTTAACGTGCACCTAAATCTAAGTACACGGGTGTTTTCGCATTTCGCCCCTATCGAAATGCGGCCGCTGTGGCCGGGATTCGATCCCGCGACCTCGTGCTCAGCAGCCCAACACCATAGCCACTGAGCAACCACGGCGGGTGCGGATGCAATATCATAACTAAACTTTGTTATGAGAAGTCTAATATGTCGTGTTCATTTTAGGCACCATTGAATTTTTGCCGTTCGAGGTGCGTTCGCATGTGTGTACTTCAGTGATGGTGTTGCTTCTACAATCCTGCCCTTAGTATGAGCAGCTGTCGGACAATTAAAAATAGTCTTCGTGATTAGTTTGCTGCGAGGAGAATGTATATTTTCTGGCGTTCTTTTTCTTGCTTGCTTTCTTGTGTGATTTAAACCGGTGTTGTCATCTGCAACATTCTAATTTTAAATTATTTATCACGCAAGCAGCGCGCATTCTACGTTACCCCTAGGTACAGCGGCGCCAGAATGTGAACAACCAAATTTCACGAATATTCGCAATAGCGTCTGTTCCACTCGACGTGGTATGTGCTCGGCTCGTCGCCGGCAAATCGTTGCCGCGTGCGGTCTCCGGGTCCGCGTTATGGCGGTCTCCCTCAGGGATAAATATTAAGGAGCTTGCTCACTTGCCAAGGTCACTGCGATGCTTTGAGCTTTTTTTTTTTTTTTTTTCTTTTGCCGGCACGCCGCTCGATGCCCTGCCAGACTACGTCTCGCCCTTCTCTGCACTTTCTCTCGCTGAGCAGACGCTCTCCGAAAGCGCTCGGCTGCCAGAGGTCTTTTATCATGCAAGTTGTGAAACCCGGTTTCCAAAATCGGCCATCTTCCATAGCCAGTTTCCGGGCGTCAGTAGACGCGCGCAACCCACTCCGAGTAAAAAAAAAAAAAAAAAAAAAAAAAAAAAAAAAAAAAAAAAAAAAAAAGCAAGTAGAAGTCTATCGTACATGGCCCTGAGTTTTTAAAGGCCAGCGTTATCATAGAGGGCAGTCTGCCCCCGCAACGGCTGGAACATTGTGGGGATAGCGGCAGTTGTATTAATTTTACTTTACTTCGCCATAAACAGGTCGTGTACATATATCCCAGTGATGAGAACCACCGGGAACAGCCAGATTTCCATTAAAATTGCTGTGGTTTAGCTTTGGTTAACCCTGGTTGATAGCGAAAGCTTCACTGCCCTGGCTAGTCCCATTGTCGAGCTGTGGCTGGCCGAAGTGTGGTTTCGCAATGATATACAGACATGTTTGCAAGGAATACAGTGTTTATTCATAATGATGATGATGATGATGAAGACACTGCGGTGATCAGTAAAGTAGTGAGACCTGGTTGCAACTCGCAGCCGGGCCCAACTCTACTCAGGTAACGGTGGAAATGGCTCCTTTCAGGGCTCTGTAAAGGTCTAAATATAGTCCGACGTAGCGTGAACGCGCGCACACGTTATGTCACGTTGGCGAGAACAACAGCGGCTATAGTTCGACTGATGGTTCGACGTACTGGCGCTGCCAACGTAACCGGACGCGCGGCCAATGCGCTCCGACGCGCCCGGCGTCTGATGACGCTCGATGCTCTCTTGTGGTTTGATCTCTAGCTCTCAAAGTGAAAAGTGTTGAGTCGCCGACGGCTGCCCGAGGTAGCGTAATGAAGCTTTCGCTTCAAAAGAAAATTCTACCTTCCACGACGAGTGTAGTTCTAACGTGAAGAAATGTGTCGTGCGGAATCGAAAGTGAGTTTCGCGCTCATATTATTATTATTATTATTATTATTATTATTATTAGTAGTAGTAGTAGTAGTAGTAGTAGTAGTAGTAGTAGTAGTAGTAGTAGTAGTAGTAGTAGTAGTAGTAGTAGTATTGCGCTAACTAGCGAAAAGAGAGAGAAACTTTAATGAGTGAAGCAAAATTTGAAGTCCCGTGGTTGGGGCCCTCCAGGGCTCCACTGGCGCGAGCGGCTCGCTGGGCTTGGTAGATATAAAATATATTTTCACAAGCGCACTCATCCATAACAGATGTCGAAAGTGACAAATTTGCAGGTAGGTGATGAAGATTCGACGCTGAGGAGCACAGGTGAGGAAAAAAAAGAAGGAAAAAAAAAAAAGAATACAGAACGATCAAGAGCCTCGCACAGGAGGCACTGCAATTTTGCTCTGCGATGCTCTGCAACTTGTCTGCGATGCGTACAACGAGTCTTGGTCCCCTACAGTATCAGCCTTCCGTGACACTCGAAGTAAATGCGCAGACGTGGGCCACCACTTCCACAGTCTTCGGGGCCAGCAGAGCCCCGCAAGGATTGCCAAGCGTGATCGTTGCGAGAAAGCTTAGTGGTTAGGTCTTAATTGCATATCGTCATCCCGGTTGCTTCACCTTGAATAAGCGTGCGGAAGAAACTCTACTATGCGTCCATTCTTTCGGGGACTTCTCGGTGTTTTGTGTGCTCCGCAGCTCATTTTCTCGCACTGTGTTTGCGCACCGACCAGCCAAGATAGGGCCTTTTTTCCGGGGCTGTTCCGGGGCTCAACAAAGGCGTGCACCATTGCGATGGCCACGGTGACAGCTATATTTGACGACCGAATTCACATCGTTTTCACCTGATAAAAAGTACGTGACCGCCCTGCGGCTGGTGCGCCGGTTGGTCGTTTTTCGCGAACAATACGAAAAGGTACGATGGCATAGCGAACGCTGGCCGGGAAACAGACAGTTCGTACGCGCGCAGGCATCCGTGAACTTGTCTACTGGTGAGCTGACGACGGCTGTGTAGCTTCTCGGACGTTGCACGGTTTTGCGTGAGACGGAGCACGAACGAGAAAGCTGCTCCTCCCACCTACAGGGCCACCAAGTGTCGGGACCATATGGGTGCTGCTAATAGTCCCCGAGTCTTGGGCCTCCGTTTTCTCCCTCCATCTTCCGCCTCCTTTTTTGTCGCGCGCGCACTGAGAGGGGTGTAGGCCTTCTGTGCTGCATGCCACTATATAAGTAGCGCACTCTCCCCGGTAACCTCGTTGCCAGCGTTGCCGCATATTCACGAAGGACGAGTCGCCGTTTAGCGGCGGCGAGTTTCTGTGAGCGCACTTACGCATAATGGTTTGCCAAGAGTAAACGCTTTCCTGCTCGCCCATGCGTAAACAGTAGCGTGTTCACCCTTTCCTCGTATTTTCTTGCCCGGCTATTCAGTGTAGCGCTGACCAAGAGTTCGGAAAAAGAGTGGCTTGCTCCCGGCGGCAAACCTGCGCTATTGTTTCATTTTCATTTCTTGCTTCACCCGAGCCGCATCTTCAAGTTTTAATTAAGGAATTCATCAAAAGGAAAGCTTCTGAGCGCGCACTGAAACAAATACAAGAAATGTCGCAGTTTCACCCGAAAGGCGGAGCATCGATTGCGATATCAAATTACTAGACAGCTAGCTAGCTATGCGAAGTAAGGATAGTAATCGGCGGTATAAACTTGTAAACATTCGCTTACTAACTAAATTAACAAGCATGGTGTCACGCGCGCACAAGCAAACATGAACACATCTCACTCGACGGCGGCGGAAACTCGCTGTCAGAGATAGCGATAAATGAGATGCGAAAGGCAGGGAGGTTAACCGGAAGGTAGATATCCAGTTTGCTACCCTGCACTGGGGAAGGGGTAAGGGGAGACAGAAAGATAAAGAAGAATGCACACACATGGAAAGAGAGGGAGATCAAAACACGCACAGGCACACACACAAAGGAACTCAGGAGTGTCACAGTGGCTCAAGCAGGTCTCTTGTCCGGAGGAACCTCAGTAGCGCCCTCATCGCCTTCTAGTGTGAAGACCGCATCAGCCGGCACTCCAAGATCGTCTGCTCAAAAAGCGGCCGGTCGTCGAGGCGTGCCAACGCCGTCACGAGCGGCTGTCTCTAGGAGCTGTAGCGGGGACAATGACACAGGATATGTTCGATTGTTCCCTCGCTGCCGCAACTATCACAGGCAGCACTGTCAGACATTTCCATGCGGCAAGCAAAAGCATTCGGAAAAGATACTCCTAACCACAGTCGACAGAGAGCAGTTGTCTCGATTCGGGAAAGTCCAGATGGTATACGTAGTCGGAGGAATGGGTCCAGGCGGTGCAGTCGAGTATACCGGAAACCTGGCGTGTTACACATGGATCGTGTGGCATCACGTGCGAGTATGCGAAGCTTTGTTGCTGCATCGGTTCTTTAAAGTGGGATGGGTTCCTTCAGAGCATTTTTGTGAGCCCTCCTAGCAGCTTCATCGGTCTGTTCGTTGCCCCTGATGCCGCAGTAGCCTGGGAGCCACTGCAAAAGTAATGTCATGTCCTTTTTCTGCTAGTTGGTGATAAAGGTGCCTTATTTACAGCACAAGTTGGTCTTGTGGTCCACGACGTAGAGCGGATAGCAGACACTGCAGGGCTGCCTTCGAATCAGTAAATATACTTCATTTTCGTGGTAAATCTTCATGAATCATGTGAAGGGTGCTGCGAAGTGCAGCAAGCTCCGCAGCAGTCGATTCGATGTTGTCCGGTGAGAAGTTTTAGACTGAATAGTCACGGCTTTTTCGGGGAAGATCACCGCTCCTGTAGATCCGTCAAGAGTTGTCGAGCCATCAGTGTAATTGTGAAGGTGGTCCTTGTATGTCTCGTGCAGCATGAGTAGAGATAGCTGTTGGTGACGAGAGTCCTGCTTTCGTTCGAAACCCTGTGTCACCTCTACTTGGGAGCCGGAGGGTTGCACACAGGCGTTACCCTCGATGGAGGAGAGACACGACTGGCAGCACAGCAAACAAGGATTTAATATGCACAAGAACTGGAAAAGTACAAGGCACACAAAACTAAAACCATAATTCACCAAAAATGTTCACTCAATCTTAAACACAAAACCCAGAGTAAATACAAAACTACCAGAAAATACTCTATCTCGGTTTCGGAGCCTAGCTCCGTCTTAAAAGTCTCTAGGTCAGTCCTAGCCCTGACGCGCAGCAAAGTCTGGCCACCCTAAATTCGGCCAAACTGCGTAGCAATGGAGAAGTGCGGGTTCTTACGGACCGTCGGTTTGCAGCTCCTCTCGTTGGGTCCACGTCGTATTCGCCCGAAGTGTTGCGGGTGCCGTAAGTGCCGATGACTCGCGGTTCCGTTGACCTGACCGAGTACGTGGCTGGTGCCCCGGTAGTCGCCGCTGACGTGTCAATTGCCTGGTTAGGCTTCATGAAGCGTTCTTCGCCCTCCGTCGATCTGCATGGCGACCCGGTGTCACGGTGATTATCGGTTGATCGGGCTCGGCCGAATCCTTTCTTGCGAAGAAGACCGGAACCACCGTGAGCAGCAGCGGCCGGTCCCAGGAGCCTCGCCCGGACGTCCCCGAGGTCTACAGCCACGCCTGAGCCTTGCCAGCGTCACGAGCTTCGTGGCCGTGCTCTCCGCACTCCCGTCGTCAGAGCATAGCTGACGAAGCGACCTTCCAGTCCAAGAGCCACGTCGATAATGCTGCTCAGCCTCGCTTCTGCCTCGACCACACCTCGGGTCACGCGCCTCGCGCGCTCGTGCCGTGTGGAACGCTTGGTTCACTTTGTCGTCTTCTTTTCTCGCCGCAGGCGGCCTCTTACATGTGACACCCTGGTACCGAGAGTCGAACTTGTGGGCGAGCCAAGCACCAAGGAGGTGATAACAGCCTCTCGGCAGGCGTATAATCTCTTGGGATCGAAGCAGCCACGGTACGCCGATATCTCCTGGCAAAAGGTGGCATTGGGCCGGTCTTTCGGCAGCGTGGCTCACTGTCAAAACGCTTGAGTGAGGAAGCGCGGCAGCAGCAGCGAGCGAATTTACCTTCGTGCTGCCTCTCGCTTCAACGCCAACTAAGCGGCGAAAACACAGCACACCGCAGACTCTGACCCCGTCGCAGATCGCTTTCAATAGAGGGCGCGGCCGCGCGCGGACGCGCCATACGCAGCAGCCGCCAGAGGAAAGCCCCCCCCCCCTCTCTCTCTCTCTTTCCCCCAGCGCCTTGCGCGCGACGGAAGACTGTGGGCTTCCTCCCCACTTTCCTTCCTTGCGCGCGCGAGATTGAGGTGCCATCGTCGGCTCACCCTCGCACGCCTTCACTCGCACATACAGGGGGGGGGGGGGGGGCTATCCTGTAAAAGTCTACCTAGTGGACTGTCCAGTTCGGCTGTTCCGATTGGCTCCAGCTGCACGAGCGAGAACGAGACTGTCTGGCTCGTGCTGCTGGAGCGAATCACGACAGCCGAAGGCGACAGTTCACTAGGTGGACTCTTACAGAATACCCCTGCTACATACGGCGCGCGGCGGCGATCTTATCGCCCTTGGACTTATACGGAACATCACGGTGACGACCGAAGTGCGCCTGGAGTGTCTGTATAATTGCTATCGCAATAAGTTAGTGACGTTTCACTTCGTGATCACGGGTAACGCGCAAGCGTATGGACACCGTGAACATGCACAGCGTGCAACGCGGCGTCGAATCACAAACGGAAAGGGCGCGAACGCGGCAATTCTCTTCTCCACCTATAGGTGTCTTCCTCCTCCGGCGCTCGCTTCCCATGTGCCAACAAACATAATCACGCCAATTTGACAGACGGGGCATTTACGCTTGCTCGTAAAAATAAAAATGGTGGTGGTGCGCTGTAGCTGCAGGCGGGTTTAGTCTAGCGCATACACGGTTTGTTGGAATACGCGGTTTGCTGTTTTACTTTGCTGCATGGGCGTGTAGCAGAGAAAGGTTCAACATGCATTCTTAATGGCGCGAAGAGACGTCGACAGTTCCACTGACACAAATCGAGCACACGCTCCAAATCCATTGGGATGTCTGCGGACGTACGCGTTTAATTCCCCAGGCACCTCATCTTGCACGCCTTTCGCGAAATACACTTTCTCTTGCGTAAGAACTGCCGGCGTAAAATTGTCTGCACGCAGCGGTCCTTATAATGCAAGTACATGCACAATGAAGAGGCATTATTTTTTCATGTTCTCTTTTCATATTGTCACTACATTTCTCGCTGCACTCGTGTGTCTCCGTCCGCGTCAGTTCGAGCCAGAAACTTTTTAGGAGCTCGAAATTTGACGGCCCTCGTTCTCTGGTGCCAAGGGAGCCGCTGACGTGTTAATGCATCGGCGACGCTGGTGATCACGCTAATTATCCGCATCTCATTTTTATTTTCTTGTAACCAGGACGAAAGAAATGTAACGAGCCACTATGTCGTCCTCGTATGCAGACGCGAAACGTTGGGCGAGTAATATAAATGACCTCATACGGGGAGTGGGAGGAAAATTAAGGTAAGAAATGTAACCTGGCGCCTGCGTTGAAATATAAGCTCCACGCGTAGAAAAGAGACATGAAGTTCAGGGCTGTTGGTTTAGCGATTAAGAAGAAGCAGTGATAAGACACGCTGGCTAATCGGTGTGCCTGTAAGTAACAAACTATACTAAACGTAATACTTCATGAAGCTAGGTCTCGTATTCAAAAAGCTCACTATGAGGAGAATCAGCAATGTAATAAGAAATTAACTATTAAATAACGAGGCTAATATACCGACAGGGTTTAAAGCTTAGTTGCTTGTATACGCAACGGAAGTTTATTGAATTTAGCCATTGAGCTGCTAAAAACTGCACGAAGAAGATTTCAGTCGTATTTCGACGTGGCATCGTCTGGCGCAGACATATCCATTTTGTGTCGCGCAATCACCGTGTTATTATTATGGCTGGAAAGCGCCTCAATTAGCTGCTTCAATTAGCTGCTTCAATTAGCTGCTTCAATTATCTGCTTCAATGATTAACCATGGGTAGAACAGGTTTCAGCATAGGTTCAGAGAGATCACCGCGCAGCGTAACAATGATGCACCAGTGCCTGGCGAGGCCATGCCGTAAATACGTTAGAAATGCGTTCCACGCTTTACTAATCGGAAGAACTGTTCGATATTGACGAGCACGCAGGGACGTGCTTGCTTAACATTATAGCGTAGGGACGTGCTTACCATTCGCGACTGTTATAGATTTAAGCCAAAGAAGGAATTACTGTTGTTTTCGATATGGTGCTCCCAACGTGAATAAGCTTTGTGTTTAAGCGAAGTACATGGTTACTTTCTGTGCACTTCGATGCACGCAATTTTCTGTTCCCTCGGTGCACACGAAAGAGCGCACTTCTATTTTCGAGTGGTTTTCGGTGCTTTTCAATAAGCAGTTTTATTTTTTTTTTTCAGCAGTGTGAAAATGGTGGGTGATTTTATTTCACTGATGGAGCTCTTCGGTAAACGGAGTCCTCTTCAAAGTGAAAGACCGCTTTCACGCTTGAATGCCTCAAATGATGATCTTTTGAGAGGCATCGAAATTTCGTCGTGGTTTCGACTAAACGGGTTTGGCGGTCCATGAAATTTCTGCTGAAACGGTTAAACACCTGAAATGGTAAACTTTGAACGTTTTGAGGTTATGCTGCATGCTTGTGCAGTTTTTCAATCGGAAAAAAAAAGATGCATTGGGCAAAATTTGTCGGGATTTGTCGGAGTACATTAGGCAGATAGTACGGGTCTTGGCCATGCGGTCCTTAAATGCAGTACAGAATCATCTGTAAGCGATCATCTTTCGAAGGTGACTACGAGTGCATTGCGATTCTTGAATGTGTGTGTTTTTTAAAATTATTATTGTATATACCCTGCACGTTTGGAGGCAGGAGAAATGGCTGAAATACTTAAGCACGGTAAACAGCCAAATCGCTGCGTTGCACTCATTCAACAACAAACCGGCAAATTCTCCCACTTGACTGAAAAACGGGTGCTCTAAAATTTGTTGTGAAGTGCTACCAGTGCTGTATATCGGGATTGAATTGGCACAGTCTTAGTTGATGACAGTCGCGTCGTCAGTGCCCCTTGAAAGGCAAAGAATCAAACGCTCTTGGATACAGTAAAGAAAATGCCGCGACTGCCCAGTAGCTGTGTAATTCTGTTGCTGTGCAACGATCCAACTACTTCTGTCACCCTAAATTTCCTGCATCTAGGTGATCTAACGTGGGGCGGAGTAGAAGGCGGTAGTCGTCATAACGGGGGTGCGAATGCATAGTTGATGTTCGATAGACTCCTCACAACCGCAACTGTCGCACAAAGGCGGGTCAATTATTGCAATGAAGAACGAATAGTTCTTTGTGAAGGCCATACCCATCCGTAAGCGACAGAATTATGTTACGTCGCAGCGGGAGAGGCCTTGTAGTAGATAGAACTTCACGGAACGGTCGAGAATTCGCTGGTGAAAGTTCTTGGACTGATCATTTGACCGTGACCGGACGAATAGACACTCAGAAGAGAGCGTAACAACGACAAAGACAAAAAACGTTGGAAAACTAGAAAACAGATAATGGAGGTTCTAATCTCCGGAGCTTCCAAAGTCAGTATAAGATGTAGCACTTGTGAAATACTGAACCCTCCACTTAGTTTATCGACTATTATTTATGCGCCTTTAACCACAAAATCAGTTATCTTCACTGCAATCCTCGCAATACATACTGTCAACTGTTATCGAACGCAGCGGGCAATGTTGTAGTCCTTGTTCTTCATTCTTTGTGGAATTTCAGACATATATGTAGCAGTCGTATCTTCGAATCATATGATTTACGAGTACAAAGTGCTCATTTTCCCATGCGCCATAAGCCGGCTCGCTGTGTCTCTACACTAGCGTGTCGGTTCACTCCTGTCTACGATGTCGACACTGGGTCCACAAACTGTTGCGTCACCTGTTGCGCGCGGATGAACAAGTAGGCACCGCTCATTGTTGGCTGTTCTTTGTTTATTGACAGCGGGGGGCGCGTACCTCCGGTAGCTCCCTGAAATTGTTCCAGAAGACGGCCGCGGTTATCGATGCGGGGTTACGCAACCGAGGTGGTCAAAGACCTCTCTCGGCGTTCCCAAAACGCCGTCATATCTCAACGCATTTATGTCGAGCATTCTGTACAGGCAGGGCGACTCAGTCGCGGTTGTATTCTGCGCGCTGAAAGAGTGCAGTGTATATACCACTATGCGCGGACAATGTATTGCAGGGGTGAGCTCACTGCTCTGATTAGTTTTTTGCTAGCCTCTAGATTCTGCGTTCGCTACGCGACCGTATAGCGAGGCTGAGATATCCAACAAACTCCTGTTGCGTCTGCAACCGGCGACGTCGTCCAGTTTGAAAGTCACGAAAGCCGAGACACCGCTTCCTCTACAAAGAACTCCTCTCGCTTCCTTGTGACCCTCATCACTTCCTTCCTGGAACGTACACACGCACCCGCCCTCTCAGTCCGCTTATTTCGATCTCACCACAGGCCCTTCAGCATCGGCAGCAGAAGGGCCGCTGGTGCGACGGGCGTGCAGCGTAATCGCGACCTAATTATACAGCGGCGACGGAAGAGGGCCCGCTTTTCCTGCGATGAGAATCGGCCGGCCCTTCTATAGGATAGATACGCTGTGCTTGGCGTACTACGTTGCGTGCGCAAGCACCGAACGTAATATGGGAAAGTGGTCGGTTGAGCAGCGAACCAGTTGTGATTGCTGACTCGCGCCCCTCTGGGATACGCGGCGACCTGCGTTACCGTGGGAGGAGCGGCCGAGGGCGCACAAATGTCACCGCGCCAAGTGAGACAGATGCGAAATCCTTTCTTCTCGACACTACACGCAGCGCTGAAGTGATTTCGTCTCGTTCAGCGGAGTCTATAGACGGCTGCATGCCACAGCGTACCGCGCGTTTCGAGCGCTGTGTATTATAGATTTTTCGGCTGTATAGTATAATTGTGTTCGTTTTGCCAGTGTTTGGACTTTTATAGGTTCGTTCATTGTCCAATGAGGATGCAAGAACATCAACTTCGTAGTTATAATAGAGCTCGCAAAAATCGTGTTGATGAGAAGGACGACTATTGAATGTATATGTATAGACGAGAGTGCTTGTTATTAACGTTTTCCTGGATAAGCTTTCATGCAAACCGTCAAGGGATACATACATACGCATATAGTATATACTTTATATTAGTAAGGCACGCTTAATCTTGTATACACCAGTACAGTCCCGGATATTGTAGCGCGAAAAATAAAGCGCCATTTTTTTTTTTTTTTAGTCCGGATTCTCGAAGACGCACTCTCTGCTCAATCGCATGTTCATTCTATAAGCCCTTGCAGATACTCGGCGATTCTGTAGCACCGAGGCTACGTTACGGCGACGGTTCAACCTTACTATTCGGAGCGACGAAGATTCTCAATGACGGGCAAACGGCAATTAGGATCCTCGACACGTTCGAAATGCATTCTCTGTCAACGGACGCGATGGCGAACTCACATTCTTGGTTTGACGTCGGCGATAGCGGGCAAGGCGCCAGCCAGACCGTCCTAGAAGATAAGATTGACTCAGACTGCTTGGCAATACTCGCATTCCGCTCCTCTTACGACGTTCCTTTCGTGTCTTCTCACTGACTCTGGTATCTTGCTACGGCGACAACCCCGCAGTTCTGTTTCGGCAGTTCCACCCATGCGACAATGCTTTGCGCGAGTTGCAGCGATGAATGCTTAGGATCTCAGGCTGTCGGTCTCGACATCACCTCTAGTGCCTAAAATTGGGTATTTTGATAGAGTGTACACGCTTTGTTTGATTCTAGAAGACTGCCTGAATAAATGGTGGCTGCAGGGAATGAAACGATGATATGGTGTCGGGGGCTGGGGAGGACTTGTGCAGCAGGAGGAAGTGGTTTTCTCCTTATGTTCAAGTAATGTCTCTAGATGGCGCAAAGCAAGGATGCGCACATTGCCTAGTTGACGGCATGCATTTTCGCTCTGAACCGTGACGTCACGTTTCCGAACACAGAGGCTATGCATTGAAATGGCGACGACGGCCGTCGACGAGCGATGCTTATCACACGCCAGTCTTAGTAAGGTTAACTGCGGCATCCGGTAGAGAGGTTGACAACTCTAGCTTTCTGCTACTCAATTTCACTTTTATATGGACTAAGGTGCTATGAACCATAAAAACTATTATGGAAGCCGGGTTCGAAGGGCTTGTGTGACGTCATGGCTTCACTCGCTGGCCTAGCTTTACCGAAAGTTGGGCGAGTTGGTTTGCATTCATGGTTGGGAAAGTTGGAAACAGCGCGAAAAAAACAGACAGAGGGGCAGATCCGTGATGTGAACGTGTTTCGTTGTCACAGATGTCCAGACTACGCGGCTTTTATGAAACACCACTTTATCAAAGTGGTGTTGTGCACCGGGCTGCTTGCACCCCGGTGATGCTAGATAGGAATACCTGAGTGAGGATGAAGAGCAGCGAGGTATTAGTGAGCTGAATACACTTCAAAGTGTGGGACGAAATTTGTATTTTGATGGGGCTGGAAAGGAGAAAAAGAAAAGTCATTCAATTTTTCCGCCCACTTGAAAGTAAGGATTTTTTTTTTCATTCTTGTTTGCTGTTCACTCGATCATCACAGGAACGTTGGGGCGTTGGCGGGAGGGGTAGTTTTATAACGTATTGTTGACGTTGATTCTTGGACGTACTTATCTTTGTATCTGACATGGGAGGGGCGGCCCTGAGGAATGGATGAAATTCGCGGCGAATAAACAGATGAAGTAGCGTGGAGTGTTGCGTTCCGGCGTGCCATTGACTCTTCCAACCTCTGTTGACCTAGAAGCGCGATAAAGCTGACGGAGATGGGTTGGATTACGAACGCGGGAATGGGCAGCAGTGGAGTCAGCATCTCGTGTGTTATCCGTTCGGGCTCTTCTGTCACCCTCAACTCTTGACCGATGAACCCAGTTTTATCTGTGTTATGATGTTTCCATAAAAGCGTCCTTATTTCTTTTCTCCTTCTTCATTTACGCGGTGGCAGGCTATCGTGGTTGAGCTTATTTGTCGAACTTACATCCTCAGTCGACGTCTGCGAAAACATCAGCCCAGATTTCATCGATCCTTCATGGAAGGACGTGTAGTCTGGACCTCTGCAACAACGAAAAACGCTCGCATCACGGATGGCTCTGCTTCGAAAGCACCGCTGTTGTCTGAAGGCTTCGTTGCATCCATAGATATTGCTTAAGAGCTTTATTTTCCCCCATCAGTGATTTGAGAGGAGGCAGTGACGTTGTGATCGAGGCAACGCTTTTGATTCACGGTCAATGTGCGGTAAATCAAAACCGCAGTAAGACGTTTGTAAGCGTGACAAAGAGGAAAAACCGAATGTCTGACGCTTCCCAAGAACACAGGCGGCGAGTTGCGCTCATAGTACACTACACTGCCTATCTGTCCCTTCCTGAAATGCCATATAGCCTAACTTTGTGTTTATCGAAAGTTTTTTTTTAACACGAAAGTGTTTTATGCCGGGGTCCACCAAGACTTCACTGACGTATTTCCGTCACGGAAATACGTCATAGAACATAATACAAAGAAAGAAACCAGAAGAAAAAGTTCCACAAACATGCAAAATTTGGAAATCGAACCCACGACCTCTCGGTCCGCGACGATAGATCGCCGAGCGTTTAACCCATTGCGCCACAAACGCATTTGCAGAGAGCTACACAGACGCGCCTTATATATCTAACACTCCTCCGTGTACTAGCGCTCTTGCTCGGGGCGGTGCCGCCGCCTACGAGCAGAAAAGAGAAGTACTGCATTATGACACTAACGCGCACCAACAGTGAACGCTTCGGTGGTCTCAGCACTACGACGCCTCGATGCCAGCATTCGAAGGGACGCTGGCATCAAGAAGCACTACCAACGCCACCTAGGTGGCGTTCACCGTACTCAGCACAGCGGAGCGTGGCCTCCGCAATTAGCTCTGAAAATGTTTCTGAAGTTGATCGCGGAGGCTGCAATTACGACGCGCTGTACGCGCTGATTTGACTCGGTGACGATTCAGTTACGTGCTTTGTCTTGCGCGTTGTATTAGTGTGTCAGTTACGTGCTTCGTCTTTCGCGTTGTGCTAGCGTGTGCAGCGTAGTGCAGCTTCCATATGCACGACGGTTGCTCATGGTCATCGACGTTGGTAGTCGTGATGGAGGAGACGTGCCACCAGGCGTCAGCGTGGGTGCATCAACGCCTAAGGGCGCTTTAGCCACAAAACACCAATAGACATTATATATCAATGTGCAATAAACATTACACTACTTCTGTGAAGACACGTTTCACTTTCGTGTTCTATACCGATTCCTATATAAGAGGGATCAACCACATTTTTTTTAACGGACTTCGGTACTGCGCTCTGATTTCTTCACGACCGAGTTTCTTGCCGTTGTTTCTCACGTCCCGGTTTGGCGGTCAATAAAGAGATAGATGAACGTTCCACGACCACATTAATGAGGGAAACTTTACCGCAGCCAGTCCTCCTATGTCGCCCCTTTTTCTTCGTTTTGTCATTCTCCATTGTCAACCAACGTGGTCTCCTCCGGGAAATAAGCTTACTATTTCATATTAAAATATGGGGATTATAGTACGACGATGCTAAAGATCTCTTGTGCTGCGTTTAAGCGAATCTCGATCGCTCGTTTTAACAGCATGCGTTCCGATGACGGTATATACTTCATGTTCCTATGGGTATGTGATGATGTATTCTGTATGAGGGACCCTAATCAACACCAAGTGTAGTGTTGCACATCTGTATACTTGTTTTTCGTCGATGTGTAGTGCTTCCTGTGAAAGTTATTTGTAATATTTGAATAACAGGCCAGGTGGTTGTAGCTCCTCCTGGAACCTTCCGAGGGTCTCGTGTCCCGGGCGCACTGTCGCGCCGGTGGAAGCCGCCCGCCGCGAACACCTCAGATGACATCACCGCAGCTGGTGCACCAGTTTTGGCGGCGTGCACCGTCTCTTCTGGCGTCCCTGCCGGAGGGGCTTCTCTCAGTCTGCCGCTTGAGCCCCTGCTATATTTAGCCGGGCAGGCGCTCTCCTGCACGGTCCGGCGAGCCGGGAGCGTGCCCCGCGCGCCGCTTATAACCGCGGCTGCCGCCGCTGTTGCTGCAGCCGCCCGGCGTCGACGTCTTCGCCTTGGCTCTGGTCCTGGAACGTTTCACGCTCGCAGATTTGGGCGGAGAAAGAGCGGAAGTGCCTGATGGGCGTGCGGCTGACAGCGTCCGGCTTAGCGTGTGTCTTATGGCGACGATCAGTAACCAGTCTTGCCTGGTCGTGCAATAAACGCGAATTCACGGGGAGCCGTGGTCGTCTCTTTGCGAAACGCACGCCACGTGACCTGACGTCACTGCGTGGTGGGTCCGCCGACTCCGCGTATACGAAATATAAAAAACTAAACCACATCTCTGTTCTCAAAATTTTGCGGTGCACCACGGACGTTGAAGAGCAAAATATAGCCGCTTGCCGTGCCAGCGTTGCTACCTTGCTTTTGACGTTTTCTCTTTTTCGCCTTTCGCAGCAGCCCTTTACGTGCTCCTTTGATGTTGCTACGGCTCGTTCTGGCTCGTTTTGCGCGGCTAGCACGGCTAGAACCTTGTAAGACATAGAAAGTATTACACTTCATTCGCGGACATTTTTTTCTACATCCCTCCTGTGAAGGTATTGCGAAGCTTGCGTGTTTTGTTTAGCTTTCCGCCTATTTTCTACTGTTATATTTTAAAGCGAGCCTAATTTCTCTGCCTACTTTCCCGCGTTTGGCGTGGCTACCTGAATGATGGGTCGGTCGCTATATCGGCCGATATATTTGTATTCACAAATGTTATACGTGCGCCCTATCCAAGTGCCAGCGAAATGGCTTATATGACGATTATGCTGACGAAGTATGAGCACCTCTGTTCTACGTAAACCAAAAAAAAAGTAATAATCTTCCATAACACCTGAACAAATAATGTCGGCTCACTGGCATATCTAAATCACACCGATCTGATAATGGAATTGTGAATTATATTTGACAGATTTATTTATTTACTTTGTCTTATTTTGTTTGGCCACTCAGTATGTGCCACTGGGTGTGTGCTTGGCTAATCCTTCAGAATTTCTGTCTCCCTGGGACGCAAGAGGTTGATTGCAAGAGATCACTTCAGTATAAGTGTTGCACTTTTCTGTGCATGAACCTGTCGTCGCCATTCTTCCCTCATCAGATTCGTCCTTGTGACGTCACTGCGCGTACGTCTCACACTGTGCATCCACCTTGTTTGGAGTTTGCATTTCGGCATAGCTTGTGAACGATGCAACGAATAAACATAAAAATTGCATGACGATAAGCTTGTGACCTTTGTGGTGAATAAACATGTACACATATTGTGAGGTTACACGTTGCATAGGATGAAAGTAAACAAAATTGTACGCATCGCAGTTAGTTGTAAATCATTTAATTGACTGCTTTACTAAACCTTCGCATCACATAGATTCCGACGTGTGCGTTGAATCTGCATATATACTTTCTTGTATAAGCTGTCAACTGTTCTTTCCAGCTACAGAATAGGTCATGTGGCATCAGAAGTTACAATGCCTATAGCTTTTTAATTCCACGTTAATTTTAGTGGGACAGCTGCGCGCTCTATCACAGAACGATGCATAAAGCCTCGCATGGTAGTGCTGTGAAGCATACACGTGAAATGCCTTTAGTAGAAGTCTACTTGCAACAAAGTGTAGTCGTATTATTAAAGTGTAACGCATACTTCCTCCGCGAGCGATGTCCCTGTTTTTAACCGTGTTGCAAAAGCGTAGTTCATCAAGGCAGAACAGCTGGGACGCCGCGCGCACGTCAATTCACAAGTGGGACAAGTTTGCTGCAACTTCCGTGAACTCGTTAGAAGTAGAAGCTGCTGCAATCAGCTGTGCCCGGTTTCCTCCAACGCGGTAAGTCATTTGCGAAGCACAGTATGCTAGGAAAGATATTTTTTCGTCTGGCTGACGCACGGAGGTTTCACTCTACTGAACTCTTGTTGAACCCTCGCGTCTCCTTTAATCAAGAGGGTGCTGCGTGACTTTCCTCTAAAGCGGGAAATACACTTAATTTGCATGACGTTCTATTTCTCCGCGTCTCGCTTCTCGTTCAGTTTAATTGCAGTCCCTCCAGTGGAGCGCGTAGCGCCCGAGTACAAGGACACACGATGCTCGTTTCTTCCATTCTTCTTCCTTTTCGAGTTGAGCTTCGAATTTCTCGCTGTCTGGGCACAAAGAAGTGTGCACAGAAATAAAGCAGTTAGCACGCAGTTGACACCAAAGAGAGTAGTATTTGGTCCAAAGGAGCGAACAGTAAGAGCACATGTGACTACAACACTCGCCTTCGAGCACTTCCGGTTCTTGTGGCGCCTCGCCTATATAGCTGAGCGGTGTTTGCGAACTTCGGTCGAGAAACGAACATTTGAATGAGTGTGTCAACACGTGAGAGAAGAATCGACGAAGAAACAAAGCTAGCTTTGTCCCCCCGCTTAATTTATTTGGAGCACTTCCCAACCCCCGCCTTCGTGAGATTGTTTGCGAGGGCACACCAAGGAAACAGCTCGCGGCGCTGTCTGGAACAACGTCCGCCTAGAACGCAGCGGAAGACGATAAGTCTCTGGCGTCGCGGCGACATTTGAATGTCTGCACGTGCACCTCGACTTAGCATCCCAATCTCATTCTAAATCGGTACGCGGAGCTGAGGAAACACCGGTGCCGGAGGTCCTCACACAAGAGAGAGCGCGCATTTGGTGCGGCAGCGGCGTTGGACAAATGTTGGGCGGCGAGGCAAGCGAAGGATGAGCGGCGCGGTGCGTGTCGCGAGATGGCGGGCGTCGATTGGAAACTACGATGGCGTGCGGCGGGAAACAGCGGGAGGAAGTGGCTGCTGGTTTGGCGAGTCTCGCGACGTGAAGATGGAGCAGAACGGATTTTAAGTGACGGGAGCTGGAACGAGTCTGGTGGCGGTCTTGCTGGTTGAGGCATCTACAGCAGCGCTATGAAGAGGAACAGGGTACACGAGTGCGTGACGAGCAGCGACACCTGCTGTAACGACGACGACGACAATAGCAACAGTGACAACTACTTGTCGTTGTTTATGTTTTGAGGCAAAAACAACGATAACACCAACGAGAACATAGTTCGTTCCGTGTCTGCAAATATTATTTGCAAATTATACTGTCACAAAACACGGTTATAAACCTGCTGGACGTAATCACGTACTTGCTATCGTCACCGCTATAGTTTGCACTTCAGAAAAACTGCGCGTTCCTTGCATTTTTTTTCTTTTTTTTCGTTTTTTTTTCAATATTTTTATTTTGGGATAACGAAGAGTGATGCAATGACGCTTCACAATGGCGACGTTTACTGCCCCCCGCAAGGACGCTTTGTCTTCGGGTGAGAGGTGCCTGTATATACCTCTGCTGTAACTCTGTGATGGTTTGTTACTACAGCGAATGGTCGCGTTCTTTGTCGTTACTTTAAGTTTATGACTTGAGAGGGATAGAAGGCGGCTCACGGTAGGTACGAAAGTGCGTGATACAGTAATTGGTCTTCCTTCCTATTCACTTCGCTTGTGCGCAGTTAGTCCGCTCTTTGGACGGCCGGCTTGAATATTCTGTTTATCTCATCTTGACATTTGTGCCATCTGTAGCTCTTGCATTTCGGGGTGGCTCTTGTGCAGAGCAGCAACGTTTCGCAGAACATTGCGGAGTTTGGTTTCTCTGGAGCCCAACCCTTGCACCTCATCACGTTTGTCGTCCCAAACAGGCATGCGACACAAGCTACAGTATATATCGACGCCGCTTTTCTGGCATGCGAGAGTACATGCGTACTGGATCCGCGTACATTAGACGAAACGCAATGTCATTGCACGATGCAAAGCGGACGGGTATTTGAATGCCTCATTACATCGCTAAATGCTTCGCTTGAGATGAGGACTTTTTCTTGTTTCCTTTCTCGCAATTCCAGCTGTGTGAGCTACGCTATCTCAAAACCCTAGCCCCCGGCCTTTCGCTATATATAGTATCTTGTAAAACAGATTAATTTCATAAAGTTTCCTGTTTTCCTGCTCTATTACTGTCTGTATTAATTTTGCTTTCGTTAATTGCATTTTTACCCGGTTTACGCAGGCTCTATATCGTATATGTTGATGCACACATATACGCTACTTCAGGAGTTACTTGCGTAACTGTTCGCTCCGGCCAACAACAACGGACCAAAATAGAATTTGCCTACATATGCAAATATAGAACATCGAAAACGAGAAACAACCCAGTGCAAGGCGAATAAAGACGAAAACAAGAAAGAAAACAACAAAGGATCACGCGTAGCTAACGAAGGGGCTAGTCAGCTGTCTCACGCAAACCGTGACGAGAAACCCGCCAGGCTTCCCAGCGAGTGTCTTTTGGCCAGCTCGTCCCGGCTTAGTGCACGCGAGACAATGCATGCCTCTCGGCTTAACCGGTCGCACTTCCCCTCCTCCCTCCACCTGACTGCGCGTGACGTTCATCGGCACCGACAGGGCCGTTGTCTGACGGGTGCACGTCGCGGCTTTAGGATAAACAGGCGGCCCGAGAGAAGGAGCGAGCACTCGACCGCAGCCGCTGCGCCGCGCTAATGACTCCAATGAGACGCGGGGCGCGCAACTCGATCTGAGCGTCTCACTTAGCGCGGAAGACAAAGGGGATGAGTTCGCGTCCAAGAGCAAGCGGCGGGCGGTGGCGTCGACTGTTCCCCCGTGGTGGCTGCGCCGACGCGCCGGTGACATAAGGATGACGGGACACCTTCGGCAATGGGGCTGAGCGGTGGGCGTTTACTTTGCCGGCGTGATCTGTGTTGTAGACATCTTGAGTAGAACGTCTTTACCGTCGGCACCTTGACGGCGTAATTGAACTCGCCCGACCCTGCACCGTTGTTTTTTTTTATGCGAAAGTGTCAAATGACCCATTGAGCGAGAAAGCCGGCTTCTGTAGCAGCGAAAAGGCACCTGAATTCCCATTGACTGCGACGCCACGTCACGAGCGTGCCTCGACGAAGCACGGGCGAAAGGGTACACCTGCTGCCGCGATAGCGCGCCAGATGTTGCGTGAGCGGAAAAAGAGAGGTTGTGAAAAGGGGAAGAGGCGCTATTTTCTGCAGCCCTTTAGGGAGCACGACTCAGCGCCTTGGGGAAGGGGCGGGGGATCTAAAGAAGAAAGAAAAGAGAAAGAAAAGAGGGTGAAGGTCGATCGATTACACAGCCCTTGACCGTCAGGGGTAGCCAGGCGGCGCATTCACAACTTGCACGACAGCCCCGTGTCCTCCAGGAATGTGAGAAGGTGCCTGAAGGCGGAGCCGTGGTGCCGACCGGGAAAGAGCAGCTGCGGAGCCCGCTTCGCTGCGACGCCACGTCACCCTCGCTCTCGGAAGCCTGTGTTATCCGCGCGTTCTCTGTGCGCAAGCTTTCGCCTGCGTTCTAACTGCGCCTCGGTAAGACCAAATCAAAACTCGCCAAGCGTCTCAGCGCGCTCGCTTGCCCTCGAGGAGTTGATAACTTGAAGGACCGCGCAGCGGCGTTCAATTGGACATTAATGCTTTCGCATTCACAACTCATAATAAGTTCTTAGGTGTCCTCTGATTTTAAATGCGTAAGCATTTCCATGCCTACCCAACGAGAAAACCCGTCCGTCACGTAGGCGAATCGCTATAAAGGAATTAATGTATAAAACGAAAAATTCGAAAGGAAAAACGTTGGCGGTGAGCATTCAGTTTCTAAAAATGATAAGGAGTGATGAGGGGTTATGTGGGTTTTATCACGGTTGATAATGGTTCGACGCGGATGGATAAGGTGCCAAAGAGTCATAAGAGCTTATAATGGTTGTAGCAATTTTGATAAGGTTTATAAGCACCGATAATGTTTGATAAAGGGCGGATCAAGTCCGATAAGGTTGATAAATACTGATAAGAGTTTATAACGGTCGGATCATGCCAGATATAGGTTGATAACATCCGATAAGGGTCGGATCTAGTTCTATAAGGTTGATGACGACCGATAAGGTTTGATAAGGGTTTAAAAAGGGGCGGTATTCTGTAAGAGTCTGCCTAGTGGACTGTCCATTTCGTCTGTCGCTGATTGGCTGCTGCTTGATGGGCGCGAAGGTGCCAGCCAGTCTCCTTCCTGCACGTCAAGCAGCAGCCAATCAGCGACAGCCGAAATGGACAGTCCACTAGGTAGACTCTTACAGAATACCGCCCCTGGTCGGATGAAGTTTCATAACATTGATGACACCGGGCTGCGTGGAGATGAGCAACTGGCACAATGCTTACGCATAGACAACTCCCAGAGGAGTTCCTGCGTGAATTTTTTCGTGAACAAATAAACGAATGAACTAGCGAACCAATACACGAATTAACAATGCTCTGTTTCTCCCAGAGTGCATAGAAGTGACAGAGGCAGCTTTAAGAACTTGGAGCATCCAGCGCTTATGAATCTGTTTCTTTTTCTTGGCTTCATTTTGTGCCTCATCAGTCCTTTAGAATAATGTACTCGTAAGGACAGCACTGCGTTGCATAGACTCTCTCAAGCGTACATCCTAGAAACTATACTGATAAACATTTTTTGGCGTATACGTAAATGTACACAGCGCACCAATCTTGATTACTCCTTGGCAGACACCGTGTACTTATCAGAATGAACTGATGGTCATTGAATGGGTTATACGCGCAGGCGCTTCCGACAACGACGGCGACTTAATAAGAACGCACTCACTTAGCGCACTTAGAGTCAACGGCTCACAAAAGATATAGCTGTTATGAGGAGAGAGCGAATGATAAGGAGGTTTGAGAATTGCTGCAATCTATACGGCGCCTTTCAAGGTATTTGTAACGATTTCTTCGATTCCTTCGGCGATGAAGGCGGCGCAGAGACGTACAAGCCACTGAGACGGAGAAAAGGATGGTAAAACTACATCGTTACGAGAACATCCGGCTTGCCACACAAACAAGGTATAGACGCGAACGCGAATGGTTAAAAGGGTCTGCAGTGTTTTATCACATTGCAGGTACACGTTTCTCCTTCGATACAGCGTGACCGAGTGGCTTGCGTGACTATTCGAGTTCAAGCCGCGTGCATGCGCTCTTTCTCGACCATGCGTATATATCGCTAGCGCTTATTACTGACCAGGCTCATTGAGAGAATTCTTCTGGACTTGAGTAGATGCATCATGGGCGCACTTGCCCAGTTTGACACTTGACCTAACAACTTTCGTCCTATCTGAATTGGCGTGATGGCTCTTAAGGCTAACAAATGACGGTACTTTGTTCCAGAAGATAGCTACACAACACGAACGCCGCTCCCAGCTCGTGTCACGCTCGACTTGGTGCGTGTGCATGGGCAGCCGAGAGGCCTGCAGGAATCCGCACGTGCGCCCACCGGATGCCCGGTGGGCTCAGCGCCTGCATGCTCCTTGGCGCTGCATGGTGAACTCGACGCCGCGCGCGGTGCCTATTCCTGGCCCCTCCTTTCCGCGGCTGACTTCTTTGCATGCGCACTTCCTCGGGCTTTCACCGCGAACAGCGACCGACCGGAGGCTCAGTGGCGCGTCCTCGCTTAGCTATTCTTGCGCGTCGGCCACCCTTGCATAACAGGGTGCATTCGCACTCTAGCGCAGGTTAAGCTCCTGCCTTTACTTTTGCTCTCTCTAACTCTTACTGTAGCCGCTGTTTACATCGCCATGACTACTCTGCTTTAAGCATGCACGCACTTGCACGCTCTATACACGTGGGTTGCTGTGGAGAGATTGAGGTAGATTGAGATTTTATTTGACCGCTGTGAAAGGACTTGTTGCCCGAACTTAAAACGACTAAACTTGGCAATAACGGGTGTGCACCTGTTTTCTTGGTAGCTACCACCCAATCGGTCCGCACGCTCAATGATATCGTCGATTAAATTTGGGGTCGATATGTTGCGTCATTAGGCTTACAATTTTTTTCTCAGTTTGTGTATACGATTCCTTGCTAACCTCCTGCTGACCTTGCTGGAGATCGACCTCCGCTACTCGATTTCTCTCTACTATGCAGCAATTGTGTACGGGCTAGTTTGCGATGCAACAGTGGCTCTCTGAATCGTTCGCTGTAACCGCTGATGATTGTTTGATTTATTTGTTTGTTTGATGGCGCACAAATGTTGGCAATGTGTACCGCCGGCTTTTTCAGAACATTTCATCGTAACAAATACAGAAGTGATTTGAGA
Organism: Dermacentor silvarum; assembly: GCF_013339745.2. NCBI lineage: Eukaryota > Metazoa > Arthropoda > Arachnida > Ixodida > Ixodidae > Dermacentor > Dermacentor silvarum. Next base: position 178,255,203 of record NC_051159.1, on the reverse strand, counting down.
TATAGAAAGTAAGAAATATAAAAAAAATAGATGTAGAAGTCAGCATTTTATCGCCGATGCGTTTGATACTATCGAACCCACAGAGGATTTGGCTGAGATCTCGACGCGTTTAGCCCCAGCAGCTTATACAATTTTTTCGTGTATGCGGTGTAAGAAGGCGCGCTTTTTAACCGAGCTGCTCCGAAACGCAGAAGACAGGCACGGGAAACGTAAAGGTTTAATCAGTGTATGTCATCAATAACTTAGTTTTGTTTACTTAGCTCTAGTGACGCCGTATAAAATAAAACAACACGATATGGGCCACTCACTCAACTATTACGTTAATTCTGGGCTGAAGCTTCCTACGACAAGTTCAACTGTTGCCGCTTTTCATGCTTTGTCTGTACTGCTGCATTGTTTAGAGGTGAGCAAATAAAATACAAGCGAGCAACTTTATTACATCGACACAGACATCGTTACATCCTGGCGCAGACTATGAGGCTACCAGGTTTGCTTGTTTATGAGATGAGTGCTACTGTTCGCAAACCCGAGATTTGTCAAAAGCAGATGAAGGGGAGGAAATAGGTCGTGAAACCTATATGAAGGAGAATAGGCTTAAAAAGTTACACGCCAGAACGGACGAAACATGATGGAAGAGATTTTCCAGACATGAGGCACTGCGTTTAGAGGCGGGATGCTAAGACTCCAACGGACTGCTGGCTTCCGCGTGACGGCAAGAATATATAGCTGGGTGAAAAGCTGAAAACATTATCCACACGCAACTCTATCCGGCATGCTCTCTGACCTGAAAGAAGGTCCTCGCGTATTACAGCTCTTTTCTATACACGCCTCGCCATTGTTCGCTAGGAGTGGCCTACTATGACCTGCGCCGAGAGGTCGTAGAGTCCTGTCAAGGAGACGAGACACGTGGCCTCTACCTTGACGGTTGTGTGTAAAAGGTTTGAGGAAACACAAGCGCGGAAGCACGCGTGGCTTATCCATTCTGCTCGCCTGTGCGTCATTTACGAAAGCAAGAAAACACAGGGATCTGTGCTCGTAGACAGAGAGCATTTGCGGGAACGACGCTGAAAAAAATTTAAAAAAAAAGAAAGAAAATGACAGCAAAGAAATCTGAAAGGCAGCAGGTCTACTTCTTGTTTTTTCTTTTTTCTTTTTTGCTTTGCTTTAACGTTATCGCTTGAGTGACTTATGCATCATCCATATGTTTCTATGTTGAAGTAAAAGCGTCGTTACAGAAACCGGAAAAGCTATTACCGGCTGGCGTAAACGCCCTCGCTATTAGGTCGAAGCGTAACAACCTAGGATTCTGAGGATTCCAATGCGGAAGTTTTATTATCGCAGAAATAGCTGAAATTATCGCAGAAGTTTCCTACGAAAGTCATCGCGTTATAGTGAAGATTCACTTTGTAGCGGCTCTTTTTCTTCCATTCCGTACTACCTTCCCCATCATTCATTGCGCACTGTCAGGGCAGTGACGACCGCTTGCGAACCTATATGACAAAAGTGCGAGAGAAAAAAATGCATCAGAAAAAAAAAAAAGTCAGGAAGGTCTGCTCCCGAACTTAACAAAGACAAGGAGAGAGAAAAGACGAAAACAAAGAGAATGCCTATGAGCATCTGAACTTACAGTTGTACGGCAGCCACGCACACGTGCGAGCTTAATATAGCTGCGGTGTCGTGCGCCGCCGCCTAGTACGAGACGATAGCCCACCTACGCACCTATCATTCGTCAAAATGCGCAGACACGTCCCGAGCCACAACACTGCGCACTCCTCGCTGGTCGCGTGTGCGACGCGAGAGGAAGGTATGCAGATCCGGCGAAACGGGAAATGAGGTTGCTTATCGGTGGCGGTGCCTCTCCCCCGGATGTACAGCGCCTGGCGCTCGCTTGTAATGCGTTGCGTGAAGGGCGAGCTTGTATATCGAGAACGCCGAAGGTCGGGGTGCCTCGGAGGGCGAGGGCGAGGAATTTCGCGTCTATATGCGCACGTTGAACACGCGATGATTGATAATGGGCAGGCAGCCGTTATACGCGGTCAGAATACCAGGAGATGCGCTTCCGTTCGCTCGGTATTCCGTTACAGGCGAGCGCTGAAGATCGAAGGCCGTTTTGAGAAACCTTGTGCGCGTTAGAAGGCTGGAAGCACCGGAAAGTGTGAGCCCTTTAAGTGCTCGTTCAAGTTCATATGATGCGCTAGAACGGGTGCCCGCTCGAAGGAATGCGACGGCCGGGGTTCAATATTTACAGCGAATTGACTAGACTTCCCCTCTCGAAGCAGGAATCCAAGGACTGGATGACATGCTGGTAGCTTCAGTGAGCAGTCAGGACGCTTGGGCATGACATTTTTCTACGCACTGCGATGTACATTTCTAGAAATATGTCGGATAGCGAGGGAAAGGGGGGCTGTGGCCAGAAATATCGTATTCGAGAAGTGAACACAGTGAAGACTGATGCAGCTCACGGAAATGAGAAGGGAATCTGGCCGTAAAATGAGGCATGATCCAGCATACGTCATAAAGATTATCATTTTTGTATTTCAATTTTTTGTACTTATTTGCAACAAAATTGTACTGTTTTTAGGGGACAAGAAGTTCGCGTGATCCGTTCTCTATAAACATGGCTCCTGATGTGAGGCACATCAGAAGCCATGTTTATCATAGAGAAGCCATGTTTAGCCATCATAAGAAGCCATGTTTAGCCATAGAGAGTTTAGCCATATTCTGTACATCAGAATATATCTGATGTTCACTCTACTTCTCAACACGTGCGTACGCATGCCGAAGCGCACGTGTACCACGTCCGTGATTCTCCGCTATTATAAAACCAAACAATCAATACTTCTGCACATGCGCGAAGAGAAACCAAAACTTCTTAGGCATCGTCAATAATAGGAGTAACGAAAGCCCGTTCTTAAATCCAGCCCCATGTGTTGTTATTCGCCTGCAAATTCTATTTGTCGAGCGCTTCGGGAGCCAAATAATGGCCCAGTGCCAAATATGAACTGCGAATGAAGCCTGCTCACAGCTCATCGCTGCGGACGAAATGGGGGCGACCTTCCTTCGGCATCGACGCTCTAAAGTCGCATGCGTGCACACCATGGCTCGAACTGGCGATGCGGAACGGGGCACGATGATCGTGAGGACGTGCTCTCCCGCCCTCCTGAAGTGGATCGAGCGGGGCTTCAACTTCATGCGCCCGGTTCACGTCATCGAACCGACGATAGCGGAAAGGTCGTCGCGGCTGGCACGGAGTAGAGCTCCTTCCACCTCGTGGGGGCACACCTCGGCATATTTATGCGTGAATATGATGGCGTTCGGATGATTTTGAAACAACGAAGTTGTGCGAGCTATCTTGTAGACGTGCGTATATGACCGTTTTTTAGCAGAATATTGTAAGCACATATTCTAAGCACAATATGCCTCCTTTTCTTTATTTTCATGCACATTATGAAGGAAGAGGGGGGAGGAAGTGCTATCTATGTATCAAGAATATTTAGTATGAAATAAATGCGTTCTTTCGAGAAAAAAAAATGAGAGCTTTAAGCATCGCGAAAATGAAAAAAGGAAGAAACTGAAAAAAAATATTTTAAAAAAGACAGCGTGTTTTACGTGACAAGTGACGAAGACGTGAACAACGGTTTTAATACAGTGATACTGAGGGAAGGGGCACAGGAAAGCATTACGTGTTTAGCTCAAAATGACTGATAACTGATACGCAACAAAACGAAAAACATGTGCACGAAAACTTGGCCGTACAAAGTGTTACAGAGAATGCAGAAAGAACCAATGAGTAAGGCGGGAGGTGAGATCATTCGCCGACAAGATAGGGATGAGGCTCTCGATAAAACAGGGAGCGGTCAAATGGAAAGGGCCAAAAATACCCGTACGTCTTTTTGGTGCAGGGCATGATTTAACTGGTGATGCCAATGATCATAGTGTGTATCCCTCACTTGCGAAAGCCTTGCTCCAGTTCTATATATCCGTGCCTGCGCGTTGCGTACACGGTAAAGTGTTGCATTCGGTATGTGTAACAGCTTTTTTTTTTCTTCTGATTGTAAACGGGGCCGGCATCATGTCGTAAACTCTGCCCTAAATCACGATATGGATATTTAAAGTAATGAATGGAAAACGTAATAGTCACCGTACACGGGCTCCTTGTTCGCATAGACTTGGATTCTATTTTAATTGGTAACGCGGGACCTAATAATCGCAAGTATACACGCTGGGAATATTTGCTTCCTCACCAGGCGAAGTATCGTCGAACCATTTAATACACAAACGCTTTCAAAGGGAAAGCAACTTGCAGCAACCTGTTGGCTCGAGACAGCAGTAACTCTGCAGCCTGCGAATCACTCTTATCGCACGGTGCCTCCTTTGGCCTGTTTGCACCCACCCCGCGATTTCCGGGTTCGGCTACGACGCGCCGTATTATAAATGCGTCTCCAAGGCGCGTGTAGGTCCTGCCGATTTCGTATGCCTCGGAACCGCGCTTTTCTTCTGCTCTTGTGTGTCGGCTGAGAACAGAAGCGCACGTGGTTTACAGTCATATGTCGTTACGAGAAATGAACGTATTCCCTAAATCGAAGTTCGACTTGGAATGAAACGCCGGTGCTCGGAATCGGCTCTGCTTGCTCGCAACTGCCGTTATATGCACACGTGATGTTGTTTGTTACGTGCGTGTCATATATGACATTGCACCGCCAAGCAAGGGGTATCTCTAGCACTCACGGTCGCGCGATAAGGACAGGGTGCGGCACGCACTTAAGCTTCGCATATATGGATGTGCTTCGAGAGATATAGTATAGCTGACAAAGAACTATGGGCCGACATTTTTCCACGAACAAAAAGGTATGGCGCGTCTTTTCCCAGTGCCAGGTTGTTCGGAATGTCACCTCTCTTGGTATACGAAACTGTTATTATTGCGAAATGTATGTCCGCGGTAAACGAACCAACTGTAGCGAGGTGTTGGTTCGCCCATGTGCGCCATAGGGACGCTCAATGGGATGAGACCGTAGAGCAACTTGTTAGTGCAAGTGGTTAAACTTCACAACCGCAGTGAGAGCGCGCACATGCATGGAATATACGTATACTGTCTCTCTTTCTTGAACCAGACACATTCTCGTTTTGCTAGTCAACTTGTATATCGCGAACACGATGTCAGTAATTTATAAGATCGACTATAGGGACATTGCGTTTGAAGTATTTTTATGTCGACTACGGATTGGGCAAACACACCTCACACACAATTTTTTACTTACAAAAGAAGACCCACCAACATGCGAGATTTGCCAAGAACCCCTCACAGTGATGCACATATTACTGACATGTAAACATATTGGAACACACAGACGAAAACATTAGCAGAACTTATACAAGTTACACATACCGTTACACCCTGCTTTAGTTTTAGGAGATGATGCACTAGTGCCATTACCTGACCTGCTTAAATTTCTAGACGATACCGGCAATTTACACAAGATATAGACCTACACAGCTTTTTTTGTTTAGTTTTTAAATTTTATTTCATAACACCTTGTGTTTGGCGCAGCATAGCCTGAGTCGAATTTGCGCCACTAAACCCCAATTAACTAAGTAACATTGCGTTGGTAGGCGGACCTGGGGGGGGGGGGGGGGGGGGGGGGGGGGCGGAGGTATACTGTAAGTGTTCCACCCAGTGGAACACTTACAGCCAATTCATGTCCACCCCCCCTTCCACCCCTCCCCCACTGCCATCTCCATTCCGTTCGTTCCCGCGCTTGAGCCCTCACTTGATTCTGCCGATCTCTGACCATCTCTAATGCAAAAGACGACACACAAAGAAACAAGCAGGCACGTTGGTGGTGTGTACTTGCGGTAACGTTGCGCAGTGAACAAGCCTGTGTTCCGACATATCAGGTAATGATAAAGAGGTGTACGAAAAAGGTACTTCTGGCTTGAGGGGCGAGCTTCAGTGTGAGTACCCTACTCAATTAGTGTAATTTCTTTTGTGCTTTCAGTTGGAAGTTCATTAGGCAGAAGTTGACAGTGTCGTGCAGGGTTTTTCTGCACGCATACGCCATCCAAGTAAGCCTTCATAATGAAGTTTATCTGAGCCATTGGATGAAAAATTTTATCTGTGGCCTGTCGTGAAGGTTGCCGTAATCAATTTTAGGACGCGTGACTTCTGCGGTGAAGTAATAATCGAAAGAGCTTTGCAGGCCTTCCCATTACCATAAAAAAAAAAAATGTTTCAGCATCACATCACGTTTCTGGGAAATTACTGCCCTCTCTCTCTCTCTCTCTCTCTCTCTCTCTCTCTGGACAACTTTAAAACAACCGGACTTGAGACCGTTCTCCGTGTCAAAGATACTCGGACCGTGGCTACACCCGTCACTGGCACAAAAAGCGATTCGTACACTAGTACACTCCTTGAAGTGCACCGGTTTAAGCGACCACTTATATTGTCCCTGTGCGTCATCCCACGTGTACTCAGTACTCACTCTCTTCCTCTTTCTGTTCCCCCTTTCCCTTACCTCCAATGTAGGGTAGCAAATCGGACGCTTGTATGGTTGACCTCCCTGCCTTTCCTCTCCTTGCTCTCTCTCTCTCTCTACTGCTGAGTGGACAAACTAAAAAATTAGTTTTTCTTTTTTTACCTTAGTAACAGCCTTTTCAAGTTTTTTTTTTTTCACCATACGTAACACAATGTAGTGTTGGCTGGGGATTTTTCGTGACAAACAATCGGCTCGCGACCTGCTTTGTGGACGTCGTTGTATACACGTGCCACGTTGTGCCGTAGACATTACGACCGCGATGCCAGCGTTGGCACAAATATCGTAAAACTCGCATTGCAGAGATCGCGTAAAGATAAGTGGCCACGATAACACCGGCGATAGAGGGACGGCCCCGTACCTACCTACACCTCGTTATATATATAGGGCCCTGCGCGTGCAGGTGAGGAGTTCCTGTGCGGCGTGCGCGCTTCTAGGAGCCTGTAGCGAGTTGCTTTGAAGGCACCGTCTGCATGGCGATACCTGTACACACCGCGTCAACTTCCAATAGAGGGAAAGGCGGCGAGATTGCCCGAGACGGAGCGCGAGCGTGGGCTTTCGCGTCGTGAGTCGTAAAGCGTTTGTTTGACACCTCTGGCCCATTTCCTGCGGCTGCGCAACGACCGCAGTGCGGTGCCGCTGGTGCCGCCGCCGCGCGTACAGGTGTGCGTGCGAGGAAGGCGTCGAGCCATATATAGGGCGAATAAGCCGGGCGCAGAAGAGAGTCGTTTAAGGGCCGGGCGCTGCGTGGCATCATAAAGAACACACTAATTGCGTGCGAGCCGCCCATTTGACGATGCAGTTGATGTTAACCTTAACACAAATAAAGAATCTTTCCGCGCATTCTGGTATACCGCGGCGGCGGGGAAAAATGGCCTTTCCTTTCGATTCTGCTCCCAATACATATTGCACGGGCTGGCCGTTCTGGTGTGCGCTGACTGGGGGACCTTGGGACAGGACTAAAATCACAAAAACGGTGCGTACTAGCATTGCATTGAAATTTCGATGCAGTAGACGCATTATAACCAGTCTACGGGTAGATCTATCTGTCTACAAGGCGTACGTGTTGGAGGAGGAGCAGGATTAAGGGGGCTGCGATCGGATGCGATCGTTATTGCGACACTGCCAGCTGCTCCCGCAACGTCAGCCCCGTCGCGAGAGCTAGCATGACGCTGAATCCTGCTGACAGGGCAGTAGGCGAGGGAGAGAGAGAGAGAGATGGAGAGAGAGAAAGGCTTCTTTCGATAAATGCGAACCTGTAGTTGAGCGTCATTGCGTTTTTACGATTTCGTGAATTCGGTTACAGATGGGCTGACCACGCCACGTCAATAACTATAGAAAACTGGGTCGTACCTTTTAAAGATTTAATGAATGATTGCCACAGTACTTACTTATTTCTTATTAACAGCAGCCAGTAAACGTATAGTTAATAATAGTTACTAACTCGAAAACGTAGTAATTATAAGCATTAATGCGGCACTGCATTTACGAACATAACCGACCTGGCTGAAGTTAAAGGAGCACGGAGCCATATTTCCGATGCAGTACGCGCTTCTCGCACGTAAAATGATGACAGGAAGCACTTGTGGAGTTCAGACAACGCCTGTAAGATATTTTAATATAATACTAAAGCAGGACTCTAAATGACGGACCCGACGTCATTTACATTGTCTTCACGTCATGACAGAGAGCAAAATTTGCTGACGTTGTGTAGCATTAAGCCTAGGGATTATGATGTTTCTTAATAAAAATAAGTAATAATCAGAATGCTGCGCGCGTTTCTTCTGGTCGCGCTCGCGTGTGGCAGCCGCAGTGATCACGGGAATGCAGAGTACGTAGTGACATCATGACGCACAACCTCCTGGGTACCGTAACCGAAACTAGTTCCTACTAGAAATAACTATTATAGTAAATTATCTAGGGCACTCTGACGCTTGGCAATATTTTTGTAAGGCTTAGAGGGTTTGGACATTCATGTAACGCTAAACAGAAAAGTATTCGAACATGTAGTCTCAGCACTTATTTAAGTTAACTTGGTCATCAGTAGTCGAAGAAGGTCTAGCTGGTGTTAGCACCGCTTCCGCCACCACTACGTAGTAGAGGTCACTATTGTATTCTCAACTCTTACCAATTCACAATCATATCGTGGTTTTGGCAGGTAAAACCCCAAAATCTTTCTAACTCATACTCATGCTTTGCGAATGAAGAAAACAAGAATAAAGAAATAAGGGGAAAAGTACGTTCTGGCTCTGTTTCGTCGTCACCAAATCATATTCATGACGCCATCGCGCACTGCATCACACTGCATCACTGCATCACACTGCAGAGACCAAAACAAACGATGACAAAGGGAGGTTAGCGAGCGAGTGCGTTGATAGAAGTGTCTTTGAGGACACCGGAAAACACTTAGCCCGTATGTTTCTCGCTCTCTTTCGCGCAAACCCGAACAATCATGACTATGAATTTCTCAAAGCTACAGTCTGAAAATGGGCATCTGTGGCATGATCTAGCAAAGGGGTTCCCAAGCTCTCTGGTCTTGGGGAACCCCACCTGCATGCCTTGCCAGAGTGCCGCTCACCCTTCCCCCGTTAAGGAATCGCAATGTGCGCTAATGAATCTTACTTTCTTTGAATTACCTGCGTTAGTAAGCAGGTATTAGAAAGTCGTCATAGTAATAATAATAAAAACAACTACAACATTAACAATAACAATAACAATAACATTAACGTATTAACAATAACATTAACAATAACAACACCAACAATAACAACAATAACAACAACACCAACAATAACAACAATAACAACAACAATAACAACAACAATAACAATAATAATAATATGTTTATGTCAACTGCAGGACGAAGGCCTCACCCAGCGATCTCCGATTACCCCTGTCTTGCGCTACCTGATTCCAACTTGCGGCTGCAAATTTTCTAATTTCATCACCCCACCTAATTTTCTCGCGTCCTCGACTGCGCTTCCCTTCCCTTGGCACCCTAATGACACACCAGTTATTTACCCTACGCATTACATGGCCTGTCCAGCTCCATCTTTTTTTTCTCTTAATGCCAACTAGAACATCGGCTATCTCCGTTTGCTCTCTGATCCACACCGCTCTCTTCCCGTCTCTTAACGTCACCCCTAACATTTTTCGTTCCATCACTCTTTGCGCGGTCCTTAACTTATTCTCGAGCTTCTGTTAACCTCCAAGTTTCTGCCTGGAAAGTATATTGGTCCAAATGAGATATAATTAGTTAACGTAATTACTGACTTCTCACGGCTTCTTTCTAAGAGAGTATCAGCAAAAAGAACTCAGCCACACTGTATATTGCTTGGGGTGCGTACTGAAATGCGCGTCAAATCAATAGCCCTTATTTATTGTGCGTGCCTTCCCGAACGCTGTTTAACAAATAGAGAGAGATGGAGGTGAGAGGGAGTTTGTGACTGGCTCCCGCGGTGCCTGCACGCGTGTGCACGCTAGGAGGCGTGAGTTTTCGCAAGCTAGCGCATTTGCATACGCCACACGGCTGTCCCTTCCGCACGGAATGCAGTCATCAGCCGTCACCCCAGCTATGGTACACTGTATATAGGAACTGAACCGCACCGCACGTCAGCGACCTGCTTAGGTTTGTACAGGGTCCGCAGTTTTTAGGCGGGCTGCCTAATATGCGGCGGATGCGTCGAAGGCAGGCACGAAGTCGGGCTTATAGACTGGCGTTCCAGAATTCCGGAAGTGTCAGTTTTACCGAAAACAAAGCTTTCGCGAGCAATAGAATGACGATAACTGAGCAAAGATTTGCTGCAACCACACTGAAAATATGCGACCAGCTACCGGTAACGATGAAGTCGTATTGCCCTTTAGTATGTGACGAGCGGTAGTCATCCAGTGAATATAAGAAGTGCCATTATATTCCGCCTTATAAGCATAAAAACCGGCACAGTTAGGTAAATTTTGTGGGTTTTCATACCGAAGAGTTCTCTACATCATTACACCGTTTTGTTCATCGCCTGTGTGTGTTGCCTTCTTACTCGCGGGAGTGTTAGCGCTAGGCAGAGCAATGATGTCGCGATCGGCGTCCAAACGCACGATTTCCGTGCTGCACCAGCATGCGGAGTGGATGTCATATCTCCGCCCGTTTTTCCGGGCGATCTTCCTGCGCACGAATCTCACAGCGACCAAGTCATTACGGGGCGGAAAGCAAACTTCGACTGATATTTAGTAACACAATATGCAACTCTGGCTAGACTTGCTTGTTGCCTTTAGTGCCCTTACAACGGAGAATGTGACTCTAACGTGAGCGTGTTACAGTTGCCGTGTAACTGTATACAGTGCCGAGGCATAGTATATGAAGTGTTAACGTTCTCTGCATATCATCTGACACGAATGTTCTTGCAATTGACGTTATCTTATTATCACCACTTTTGTTCACACGCTGTCAAGAGAATCTGCACAAACATTTATTAAGTATATGCGTATATATATTGGACGAAAAGCTTTCTACTTTTTTTTTTTTGAGAAAAAAAAAGGGGGGGGGGGGGGAGGCTGCATGTCTGGAGAATGGACTCCCGAGTACTGATTCCTTCGGCTTTGGACACGCCCCTCTCCCCTCCCTTACTGACTAAATGGACCTTTCTTCGGCAGCAGCCTGGCTATAGACAATGTGGAAGCCACCAAGAAATATTTTCGTGGTAAACTCCTGCGCCGAAGTAAAATAGGCAGCAAAGAAGCTCGACCAAACCGTATGCAGCTGCCCTCGCCGACTTTCAAAGGAAGCCTTCGCGAAGCCGTCTCGCAAACGACGTTGTTTAGTCCTAACCGTTGCTGCCCCAATTAGTCCGGCCCAAGGAGCCAGCAGGCTTTGCCAGCGGGCCATGCAGAAGGCCTTATGCGCGTGTCTTTTCCGCTCTGTAGACCGTTTATTTTTCCCTGTCTCTGTCTTTTTTCTTAAACAAGAGGGACGCTTCCCGTTGCAGCCGTGCGCTAAGGCGGCGCCGAACTATTTCTGAGACGGCGCATTCAAACTTTCCCTTGCGCACGCATACGCACCGAGGCCAAAGTATTGTCTGGCGCGCAGCGTTATCCTCCAGCCAGCTTGCATTCGGAAACAAGCCTTCCAGCTGCTCTCTTTACTGGAAACTTATGTGTGCACAGAGACAGAAAGATTGGGTGAAAGAAATAAAAGTAGCCGGGGGGATTAACCAAAATAGAATCCGGGCGGGCACGCCCAACTCGTGGTCCGCAGGAGATAGCAGACCATGTATATACATACTCGGGCTCACTAAATGCGTGCAACGTTGCAGATGCCGCACGTCCCCCGCCTTAACGGGTTGTACGCCGAATTTGCACTGCGGTGAGCGGGCGGTTTTTGATTACTCAGCAGACACATGAGCCAGCCAAGTTTCACGCGTGAGCGCTTTTTGGAAACAGTTTTGCCCTTATAGGAATACATTTTACCAGTGTGCAGATGTGCATCTGTATGGTGACCACAGGCTTTCTACAGACATATTGTTCATGTAAACTCATGGATTTGTACACTGATAAACCGGTGTTTATGGATTCATAGATTGCGCATAAAAAATAAAACGAGATATGACGGTGACGTTGTCTTTATGATGTCTACAGACAACGTATAGACTGTCTCAATTTAGCTGAATGGTTGACACTTGACGGCTGACGTGACTGGATGCGACGTCCGTGCGGCGGCTAATCGCCAGACATTCTTAATGTCTACGAAGTTCAATGCACAAAGCGCAACTCAAATTGCCTCCGTGATGTACGATGAAACATCGCTCCACGCTAGTTCTCGTATGAATAACTTCGCGAATTCGGCTCCATATTAGCTGTTGCGAGCTATCTGACTCCCCAAATGCTGCTCAGTTTTAGCGACATCGAATACGGTGAAAAGAGGCAAGCGGTAACGGGCTTACGCTTGTGCAACGCCGGGTCTCCGCAGTCGGCGCCGCGAGAGATTTGCGTCGCTTTTCTGGGGCCCATAGTCTATTTTTGTTTCAGTAACTGCGGGTGCTTATCTCTTTAAAAATCTATCTATATTTATATGTTGTTTTTTGGCGCATTCTGTATATTCTGTACCTCCGCACTGCTCTGTGCTTGCCCGCCGGCGGCTTAGCAACCCGCGGTGTGCTTTCACGCCACAAAACGCCCCAGGCCAAAGCGCTCATTGCCGGACTGGGCATAACACGTTCAGACGACGTTATCTTAGGTGGCATCTGACTACTTTTAATGCGTTCGCAAAAGAGTGTGAAAGTGGGGAAGCGTATATATATATATATTAGTGCAACGGATTATGGTGTGCCGTCCTGCCTCTTAGTGTGTCGAGTGAGGTCCCGAACAACACTGTGGTGAACGCGATTTAAGTCATGGATCCGGGTTCTCAAAGAGGTGCGACGTAATGCTAACGAATTTCTCTCGCATTTACCGCTAAATCGCCACTGAATTAATTTTTAAGTTTAGTGGAGTATGGAACAATATAGACATGGTCTACACGTAGGACCGGCAGGGTCCCTGTGTCCGCAGCTTCTCCGCGCTGCTTTAGGTCCGGTCCGGTCGCGGGCGCTCTGCCCTATCCTGAGAGCCCGTCTCCTTGCGGTGATTCTTTCCGAGCTTGAACTGCGACACACGCACTCCCGTGCGCAGCCGCGAGTGAGTCGTCACTCCTGAGCGTGCTCGCCAAACGCGTTCTCTTCAATCCGTCGTCGTGCGCCGCGGACCAGCTCCGGCGGTGCCCAACTTGTTTCGCGCGGTGCACCACGCGGGAACAGGAAAGATGGCGGCGCAAGCCGGCGAATGATGGCCACGTGTTTACGACTTACGCGCAAGCCGGGAGAGGAAGGCTATACGCGAGAAAGAAAGGGGACGCGGAAAAAAAGAAGAGAACGGCCGCGGACGTCGTTCTGTGCCGAGGCCTAAACGGTTGGGCGCAAGCTTCCTCTCCGTCTCCGGCTGCGTGCCATGTGTAGATATTGTCCGGCAGCACACTTCGTTGGGCGAGTTAGTGCGAGTTGTGCTTTCAGCGTGAAAAATACGAGAACGCAGGCGATGACAAAACGATGTGCCGCTTTATTTCGGAATCAATGTAGCGACTTTTAAATTGACACTAAAGGCAAAAGTTGCTTTCACCTGAGTATTAACCTTTTCTGCAATACCAAAAACGTCACCAAGAAAAGAGGTTTGGTAAGCGAGACGCAGGAACCACTGATGGGTGGCAACGCGATGCTCGAGCACCAGCTCACCGTGGAGGCGCCTGCATGCAATGACCTTGTCAATAGTTTATCGGTAGAAATTAATTACATTGCGTTCTAAACGAGCTAAAGATTAAACATGACAAGTTTTGGAAACTTTTACTTAGCCGACGCGGCCCAAATGCGAGAAGAAAAATCGTGACGTCATATTGACGAATCGGCGCTAATGGAACTTTGACTTTCGTTTGCTACTACCCGCCGTGGTTGCTTATAGTGGCTATGGTGTTAGGCTGCTAAGCACGAGGTCGTGGGATCGAATCCCTTCCACGGCGGCCGCATTCCGATGGGGGCGAAATGCGAAAACACTCGTGTACTTAAATTTAGGTGCACGTTAAAGAACCCCAGGTGGTACAAATTATTCCGGAGTCCCCCACTACGGCGGGGCTCATAATCAGATAGTGGTTTTGGCGCGTAAAACCCCATAATTAATTAACATTCGTTTGCTGTTCTAATAATCATGCTATTATCGGGAAAATAAAAAAGTATAGTTTTTTTTTCAAAGAATATTTTATCAGTCTGAAATAACATTGTGTTGTTCAGTGGGGAACCACAATAGGCAAGATACCCTTTCTAGGCCTTTTTTGCATCGCAACGACCCTAGCTGTTCGCGTTAATTTGTGTACCGTCGTGTCGAACCTTTGGCCGAGAGAATGAGGAATTCTTTTCAAAGAGGACCGATGAAGGCAGATGTACTGTATACTAGTTGCTGATAAGCTTAAGTATATATGACGGGATACAAATGAAATAATAATATTTATAAACTTTTCAGAAAGCGAGAACTTCATAGCTTCCGCATTCGATGGATCAGCGGAGAAACCCTGATTTTACGCAACGACTTGTCCAAGGGTATTGGATGGTATACAGCTGTAGCTTCGGCCTATACCTTGCGCAGATTGCTGAAAAGAGAGAGCGACAGAAAGGGGAGGAAAGACAAGGTGGTTAGCCTACCCTGTGCTTGTAAAGGGTTAAAGGGAATAAAAGGTGATAGAAGAAACAAATTAAAAAATCAAAGTAAGGGCGGTGTGTAATACTATATAGGTAGACTTCAATGCACTCGGTTATGACGTGCTTATGTGCATTTTTAGGCAGTCTACAGTATAGTGGTCGCAGAGTTTTCACAATCTATCGCAAGTATCACATGGTCTCCCCGGGCATCAAGTTAACCGTCTCGTTGAGCATTAGCGAGCAGAAGCATCTGCAGCAATTAACTGGTCGAGCTGTGAAAAAGGTCCTTGTAATACAGAAAAAAAGATTAAGAACACACCACACTAAGGATACTAAAGAACACACGCTCGCACGTACTTAAAAAAAAAAAAAACACCAGAAGTATGGTTAACTAACGTGCGTTCAACAGAAATAACGGATTCGCTAGTTTTGTCGACGCCAGCGTGCGCTGCGATGGTGCTCTGATGCTTGTACAGTGCAGTTGTGTAGTGCATTTTCATTTGTGTATAGCGCATTTGTTCATGATCCCATGGAAGAAAGAAAGACGGTGCTGAAAAGGATGATGATCATTATGGCCGAACAGAAACTGGAAACGCAGCAAAAGAAGGTGGTAGATACAGGAAGGTAACATTTATTCAAGGAAAGTCAGAGAAGTCGGCCGTGAAGGCATTATAGTAAGACGACGATGTAAGAAGGATACTTTTCCTGCTTACCTCTGCTTCTATTTGTCGAATAATTGTTCATTTATGTTACAAGGAGAGAAAGCCATTTCTGTAAGTTCGCTGATGTCCGTGTCCACCCAACAGGAGGCGTCGCCAAGACTTTCTTCTCTGTAGGCGGGCTTGGGGAATGTTTGATGCCGGCAGACAAGGAAGAAAAAAGAACGATACAAACACAACGGAGAAGCGATTGGGAACACTATGTTTGTCTTTCCAATGTGTTTGTCTTTATGCTATAGTTATCGCTCTTTTGGATCATCAACAAGTCTAAATAACATTAGCGCTTAAAAGGCAATTACGGTGGTGAAAGGCTAAGGGTCGCAGCGCGGTAACGTAAGCCATGCATATAATGGCTTACGTTGCCATGCATATATAATGGTTTTCCAAATATAGATATGCCTGTGACACAGACCCGCTGAGCCATGTTGCTGCTGCGGCACTATATATGGGATGCGGTGATAGCACGAACGAATTCTTTCCAGGGTTGCGTAGCTCTCCAACACGTCAGGGCCAGTTATAGCACAACGCGTACGTTTGTGCGTCGTCGTACAGTGTCAGGGTCGTACAGCGCGTACATTCAATGCGAATGCGTTTCTGCTCGACGTGACGCAATGGTCAGTCGTTTGGGGTATAGAAATCCCCAATTGGATTCAGCTGCGCCATTGTTTCGCGATTTCACTCGACGGACGCGTTAACTTTGCAGCTGTGGTTCGCGATCATCTAAAGATCGTTAATTAGATACCGACAAAATTAGCAAGGCACCCCCCTGGTAGCCTCTGTTCGAGCCGTAGTTTAATTGTTTGCAGGCATTTCGCTACGTGTAGTTTTTTTTTCCTTCGTTCTCCTGCATGCAAGTTAAAACAGTTGTAATTTCGCGAATGGCGATTGTATTGCAGCCAGCCTGATTTTTCATTGTGCTCGTGTGTATCATGTTTATTGTGTTGTGCCAAAAAGAACAGTTTTGTGTAGTGTAGCATTCGTATCTTCGCCACAGAAAGTTCTCACGGTAGCTGCCAGCCAGATTTTTTCTTCTTTCTTTCCGTGATCGAACACAAACTTGCTCGCTGCTTTCTATAACGTCGCACATCTCTTCCTTTTTACTTAATACTTACCTGAGTTGCGTTTTGGCCAATTTCATTTTCCGTTCACGACACATTAGGGGCCGAGGGCAGTCTCGTTCTTCGCCTTGCGTTCATTCATTTCTTTTCTTTCATTTTTTTCGGCTTTGTCGCGGACCCATTTAGGGGCCGAGGGCAGTCTCGTTCTTCGCCTTGCGTTCATTCATTTCTTTTCTTTCCTTTTTTTGGCTTTGTCGCGGACCCCATATCTTTCTGTGCTCCCGCTGTGTGACGATTTAGTACGCCCTCAGCCTCTATGGCGCGCCGTGGGGCACGCATCTCGTATAACGGGAGGGCAACGCCATAATAGAATCCTATTTTGCCGCTGAACCACCGGTGTGCTTGATGGCCAGGCGCCATTTTCCTGCGGCTCGCGCTCGTGACCCGGGTCGCTGAAAAGGGATGGCGCGAGAGTTTCGCAGGACTCCCCTGTCACCTTCTCTGCACTTCCCTGGAGATCCGGTAACTCGGCACCGTGGCCTATACGACAGGCGCGATCTGCAATAAACTCAGCTCGCCACGCGTCGATGACTCTTTGCTGCCTTCTTGTTATTTCTCTCTCCGCCTTTTTGCACTTGTTCTGGCGGCAGTATAGGCGTATATAGAGAGTGGCCTCTCACGCTCCTCTTTAGTTAATGTCTCGTCCAAAAAAAAAGCGCATTTGACCTCTGTGCGCATTTGCTTTCGTTATTCTTTGTCACCCCCTCCCTTCCCTCCACTAGCGTAAAGAATGATATTCACAGCACTTGTTTTCTTTCCAGTACCGATGATATCCCTTGAAACTAACTTCGAGTCACTTTCCCTCTCTACTAAATGCCTACCGATCGTCTTTCATGCTCTTCGCATCGTAACTTCGTTTTTACTTTGTTCTCTCATTCTTTATTTGTTCCTGCGTATAACGCGCGCAGTGGCGTCCGGTTCCCTCACCGCGTGCAAACTAGTCCCCCGCGCATAGCTCGCTCGAAACGGGAGCTGTCCACCCAAAGTGCAAAGTCTTGCTTGCCCGTCTTTTCGTTTATTTCAATCGTACTTAGTCTTGCAGGCTATTTTTCTTTATTAGACTCCGTGTTTTGCGTTCCCTTTTAGCATTCTGCGCGTGCGCTAGGCTGCGTAAGAACCAACGCAAGGTCTTCGCGTGTCGCGGGGCCAAGAAGAATGTTTCCGGTTTCGAAAGGACGAATTCTCTCTTACTTCTTTGTGCAGCAGAAGTCTCTCTCTCTCTCTTTAAGCTCTTCCCGTATCGCGTCCTGCCTTGGAATTCCGCGCGCGTGCATTGTCTATGGCCAGCGAACCCCAATATTGGTTCCGGTCCGGTTTTCACTGCAGGAAATCTGATATCACGGAGACGACGCAAAAGCAAAACGAAATGAGAGCCTCCCGGCCATTGTTATTACCTTCCTCGTAGACTTTGTCGCGTACACGCCGCGTGTGTGCACAAACTTTTTATGCGGCACGTTCATTGGCCGTTTTGCTGTTTAACAAAATTTAACGTCAGCGTCACGTTTCTTTCTCTCTCTGTTTTTCTGCATGGCGATAACGAGCAGTCGTGGCTTCCGCGGCGTTACGGACATTTGCGGACGCCTTCTCGCATTCGCCATGGAATCAGCTTGGATCGCACTGTGCGCTGTAATCAGTTGACGACTTCCCGTTTGATCATTCCGGACAGCGCCGCTATCTATTAGAGTGGCTCGAGTCCAGCCCTTGTTTTCAGTGACGAAAAAACCCCGCGCTAACAGCGCAGTATGGGCCACACTTAAAGGAAACGTAGAATTACCGTCCAAGTGACATTAACATCGGCCATTTTACTGAACAAAATGTGACCAGTAATTCATGTACAATACATAAAAACCAATATTAAATTCAGGTCTGTTCAAACTGTCGGGCATCTCTCAAAAATAAGAGAAAAAAGTTCAGTTTACCTGCTGCGCAGCCCAGTATACTGAGCAACGGCAGGTCTCGGGACGCGTATATACTAGCTGTGACTTCTAAAGTTCTGAAGAATACTGTATAACTATATACTGTAGGGAACGCTATATGACGGCATATAGGCCTAAAATGCATGACTGGGGCATTATTATTATTATTATTATTATTATTATTATTATTATTATTATTATTATTATTATTATTATTATTATTATTATTATTATTATTATTATTATTATTATTATTATTATTATTATTATTATTATTATTATTATTATTATTATTATTATTATTATTATTATTATTACATTGACGCCCGCCCTTTGTGGTGGATCAGCCAAGAATTGGGCTGCGCGAGGAAAGTAAATTTTAAGTAGCGTTAAATTAAACCCGTGAAATTTGTAACGAAAAAAAAAAAGGAAATTGAGAAGCAGTCAGACTGTAAGAAGCATAAGGAGTGAAAGAGAGAACGGAAACATATGTTGATGAAACAAGACATCCTGATCGTTCGGCTGTGACGTTCGGTTCAAGTCGACATCGATCGTCGCCGACGTGGCGACATATTCGGCCACATCCACATTCTAGATTGTATCTATCGCTTCAGCTTCGGCTGCGACTCCCGCTCGACAGTTCGCACCCGAGCAAGAGCGCGTACGGGAACTGCTCAACCTGCGCGTCTCATTCACCCGTTACGTCAGGCATGCATGACGGAGCACTGCACGCGTTTAGGCAATGCTCGTTGGTTAGAGCGTCGGGCTGTCGGTTGCACCTGTGCGCCGTGGCCCGAGCTTCCCCGCCCCATCGTTGCGAGGGGGGGTACTTTCACCTGTCGTCTTGTAAAGGCGCACCTTGCGTTGGCGGCCCATTTATTGTCAAGGAATATAACAGCCTTCTTTGTGTCTATAGAGCGACTTTTTTTCGACAGCAACTAATTTCAGCGAATTGCCGGTAGAATTCAGTATTGCAGCGTTGAGTATACGTACTATGTATACTTTACGCTGCAATGGGGCTGATTGCATTATTGATGGCATTATTGGTGGCATTATTGGTTTCTTGCAATTGAATCGATTGTATTTTTATCTTGTCACATGAGTGGCACTGTATAACTCCGAGTTTAGTACATGTATGCTTTGCGCTTCAACACGTCCATCGCGCGCGTTTTGCTTGTTGCTTGACATCTGATATTTTATTCACCATTCAAATGTCTGCATCTCTTATCTCGGATCCGTTTGAAGGTGTCAAGTTATCCCAAGCGCTGCTACTGACTGTACGGGTCTTTAGGCACTCTCGAGATGTTGCGACATCTTTCCGCCTAGACTGACCTCAGAATAAGGAACTCTTTTTCCGACTCAGTGTTGCAAATAAACTTTGACTCTCTTTGGATTCTAAACGGCTATCGTTGGATCGCGGGTTCCTGGAGCGGGAACTCACGATCTGAATAACACTCCGCGCTCTCTAAAGTACTTGCACATGCATGGGCGAAAAAACACTACTACATATTTTTTTTTCTGAAAAGCAGCCAGTAAAATAAGTTTTTCTTTCTGAGCTATGTTATAGCGTGTTAAATTTATTTGCAGTATTTGCGGAACGTTGTACGGACCCTTGTAGAGGTGACCAGAACACATACCCAGACTGCGGAGAAGTACGTCTGGTCATGCAGCCATATTTTGCCTTTCGTCTGAGGTAATTCTTAATGAAATAAATGTCAATCTCTTTCTTTTGTACATCGCATCTTATATTCTTGGTGCCGGCCACTACTTGTTGTGTGATCCGGTATCTACCGCTCGATAATGGCGCGCGAGCTTATGCTGATGCTTTTTCTCTTCGCCTGAGGTAGGGATCTAATTATGCATGTGCATACAAGGCACTAACGTTTGTTTACCAATTTCCTAATGCCTGTTGTCATTTAATCGTTCACGCATATAATACGCCACGTGCCATTATGCATTTTCTCCTTATCACTTGCTTTTTCCCGCCTTCTTAGGTTTCGCCAGTTGATTTCACTGATGCGTGAAAAAAATATCCTGTTTATATTGTATATGCAACGGCTGTTAAGGCAACAGCCGCGGCAATAATAAAAGACCATTCTTCGGCGGGAAGCGGTTTGTTAGCGGCCGTTATGTCGAGTAGCCATTCTCGCCTCCACAAAGCAGGGACTATGCTGTCGTGGTGGCCGCTGATGACTTTAGCGGCCGCCACGACAGCGTTCGCGAGGTCTTCTTTCGCACGTACGGTCAACGAGCTTAAAATGTCACGAAGCGTCGCGTTTCGCCGTGGCTCCTTGCATCCTAAGCCGGCCGCGACCTTCGGCTCGCATCGCTCGCTGAGCGAGATTCGCGCCGAGCTAAGCAGGCGTCTGATCTCGGCTTACATGCCGAGGCCCGTACGGCGCGGATGCTGAGCGCTCGTACCGTGTTCGCAGGAGTCCGTCCGTGTGCTGCTGGCGAAGGATTTGTATACGAGCTATACCGCGGGCAGACCGGCTTCCGATGCGGTGGCGTATATTTATAGACGCTGTAAACAGGACTTCCCGTCGTTTCGATAATCAGCGCTTCGCGCGCCGCATTTGCCGCTCGAGCGAGCTCAGCTCCTGCAGTCATCGCTGACTTAGCCCAACTTGGAGGAGCGGCGCTGTTCTGAAGACGCGCGGCTTTCTCCTCGCTATATGAGAAACGATTTCAGCAAGGGAGAGCTCACCACGAATTGTAAATAAAACAATAAATAAATAAATAAATAAATAAATAAATAAATAAATAAATAAATAAATAAATAAATAAATAAATAAATAAATAAATAAATAAATAAATAAATAAATAAATAAATAAATAAATAAATAAATAAATAAATAAATAGAAGAAAGAAGAAGAAACGGTGAAGACGGAAATGCAGGTTTTACGTATACGTGCTACACTGCTCCGCACTGGACTAACATTAATTGCTTGTTTCGTCTCGCTGTGTTATACGACAGTTTTTCTCCCTTGCTATGTGACTGTTCAAGTGTTTATTGCATGAGCATATACTCGGTTAAATATAGCCGACGCACGCGCTGCATTCAGCACACGGACCTGACGCTTTCTTATCGTAAAAAAGGGAGCTTGACGTAATAGTTCAGCAGAAACCCGCTAGGCGGAGAGAAGTAATTAAAGAGGAAATGAGACATCCACCCAAATGTAGCAATTGCTACAAAGGAAACCCATACGGGTTCCTCGAAAGAAAAGCCTCGCAGTTGAAGAAAAATTCGTCCTGGTCCGGGACTCGAACCCGGGACCACCGCCTTCCCGGGGCAGCCGCTCTACCATCTGAGCTAACCAGGCGGCTAGCAGATGGCAAGGCGAAGTCGAATTTGTCAACAAGTGGAGCTTGTTTGCCTATGGCGCTTAGGCAGCTCTGATAATAGTGTGCTGTTGTAAAAGCAACGAACTATAGGCTAAGGCAGTAATCTAGTAGAGCGCAAAAATATATAGTCCGACGTTTTTTCACTGTTTTCACCTTCTGCTCGTTGATTCTTTTCACTGCATATTTCGGCTTTCGTTCTGTGGGGTTTCAGCGTGCAAGATTCAAGCATCTCACGCTTTTTCTGCACAGTTTAGAGGATTATTGGGGGATGTTTATGCGACGAGGGTGAGCTCTTCTGATTGGCTGACGCTTACTCTGTGGCTTTCAGCACTTCGCGTGAGTTTAGTTAGGGATGGAAGAGCCTATGCGGACATTTGATTGCTTATAGTTGTTTTGTTTACATGAGTTCGAGGCAAACGGGTTGGGTCGTAGGGACAGCCCGACCCGACCGCTTTACGCGAACATTAAGTTCCTGGCAAGCCGAGGTATAGTGGTAGCCTCGAGGGAGAGCAGAGGCTGGGGACAAAGCGGCTAGTGGGATTTGACCGCGTGTGCACGCACTTTATACCATGTGGGTCAAGCTGAGTCAGCCTATACCTTTGTGGAGCGCCTACAGGCTCGGCCACGAGTTGCTCGCGCTTACGTAAGCTCGAATGTTTGGTTCCACCCGCTACTATCCGGTTCGTCTCGACTGCTGCATAAAAGCACTTCATGTTCTCACACGTTACACGAAACGTTAAATATTGATATTGTATCTGAACATGTTCTTGCAAGACCACTTAGTTAACTCTGCAAGTTTCGCTGCCGCTTTGGGGACGTGTGGGTTTCTTGCCTAAATATTTATTTAACGTTGCATGATGGCCGTGGGGAGCCGACCGTGGCGTTTCCAGCGCACGCATGTTAACGTGCCGTCTTACTGTACCAGTAAGACGGCACGTTAACATGAGTTATCGCGACCATAATCATACGTTGCCGTCGTGAGTGTGAACCGGCCGCCACTGCCCGGTGATGGGTAACGAGCGCCATAAATGTTAGCCGTAGTGCATCCCTGAGGCGGTGATGGTTCTCACTTGAAGAACGCTTGATAAACGCCCCGGGCGATGATACGACCTTACGGGAAAGCCAACGATTTCCTTCTTTACTTCATGCCGCCAAAGTTTGTCGTCGTCTGGCGCCGCTGTCTCGTCGTCTCGTCACCTTGGCCCCCTGTCCTCAATCCGCAGTCTGCTGTGGCGGCTGGTGGAGAACGTGTCTTATCGGGCGTTTCCTGCGAGCGGCGAAAGTGCAGGTGCACGCCGCAGGGCTCACGCCAGCACAAACACACACGCACACGTAAGCCTGCACGCGAACGCGTGTGTATACGCACGTGCGCATGCTCGCGTCTCACGTCTCACAGAGTGGCACGTGCTATCAGAACTTCGATACAGAGACACTGGCTGCACGGCCTCGGGAACGCCAATTCCTCTCGCGTATCGGCCGCAATTTCCATATTGCTGTCTGGCCATTGCCTGACACTTGCTTTTCGTTCGCATTCAAGCTTAGCTCGCCTTTCGTCTTTTAGAACCACTGGATTGCCTCTCTCATGTCCCGAGACGGAAACACTGTGTCCGCTGCCACTATAGTGACACAGACCCATTTTCCTCGGCTAAATTCTATTTCTTTCTGGTATTTTGTGCTTGTGGCGATAATGCTGTCTGCTGACGCGCGTGGGTGCAGGGCATGCAGACGGGGTTCGACGAAGCAGGTTCCATCACCTGCTGGCATGCCCACGTGGTGGCAACGACTGGGTGTCTGTAACACGAAGACAATAAGCTAGTCAATCTTTCGTCTAACTCGCTCGTGTTCGTGTTACAGACGCCGAGTCCTTGCAACCGCGTGGGCACATGTCCGAACTTATGAATGCATTGGATTTCGTAGAAATTGAAGATATCAGTGATCTGTTTAGGGCATGGTCAACATAGCGTCTTTCTATACGGGTGCTCTTGCTGTTCACTTTCACGTTTCCTCCCTGTAGTTCCGACGACTTCCACGTATAGCTGATTTATCTGGTGCTTGAGTTTTCCCACTTTTCTACAATACCAAGAAGTGGCAGAAAAGACATTACAAATATGGTAATCAAAAGAAAGCTCTATATTAGTTGTCGCCGTAAAGTAGGCTGCTTAATATTGTGGCGGGGCTGTGAACAGAGCGACAATGACATATATCTTCAATGTGACGAAGACGTCGACTCAGGGAACATACGCGCACGAATGGGGTGTCCTTTAAGCTTTTATCCTTCCCTGTTTTGTACGAAACAGGTACTGCTTGTACAGAGGGGGGAAATGTTCCATAAAACACATTTCTCTATGTCCATGGTGTTTCATTGGCATGGGATGTAGTTTATGCCACATCTGCGATGTCGCTCGACGTCTATACGCAGGAGCAGTGATAGTAAATCCTGCTTGCGACACTTCGCGTATTTCTAGCTGCCTGGCTGTCTCTCATGAAACTACAAGCCCTCCGCACGTGACCATAACGCTGATATTTTCGCGGTGGAGCTGAAAATAATTTGCGCTATTCAACCGTATTTTAATTACACGGCCATCAGCGAGAAACGCTGGTCGAAAAATTCAGGTTTTAACTCGCAATAATTGCTGCATAGACATAAACTTATTCTAGTGTATATATAGTGCTAATCAGCGATCCGGCGGAAAGTTACTGAGGGGTAAGGGAAGTGCACACTGTTCCTCGAACACTGGATCATTCTAGCGCATTACCACAGTGTCATAGAGAAAGTGTCCCGCGCACCGCAAGGAAGCTCGCTTCGAAGTTTTGAAAGGCGTGCAGTCTCAAACGTGCGCTCCCCATCGCTCGAAAATTCTGTGCCTGCTCTACGCCCCGACTATTATCATCTGGTATCTCGACTTTTGAGCTCTTGTACATCCCTACATCGGTGCTGCTGGCAACATGGCAGGCGGCGTGCGACCTTGTCCTCGAGACGAACAGTGCATGTGCAGCGTCAAGGCAGACAGCTACAACTGAGGTAGCTACGAAGTGACTCATCTTAGGAATCATCTGCTTCGTTTATCTCTACCAAAGGCCTTGAAACGCAGAAAGCGTCTTGCGCCGCCTTGCGCGGAAGAGCCACGCATAAACGAGCGAGGATACCGCGCAGCGTGTTTTCCAGCTAAGCTGAAGCAACCGAGTGGGTTACAGCGTTATTCTTGGCCATGGCTTGGGGGGAGGTAGCGCTCACGGTGGTGTATCGTGAACGGTTGTCGAAATGGTCAGGGGTGTTTCTTCTCTTTGACTTTATACTATATAAAATGAACTTCCGTGGTACAGGTTTGTAGAGAACGCGACTGTGAATGCAGTTTTAGTCATCTTGCAGAGAGCTGCAAGCTTCGTCTAGATGACCTGTGGTAATCGATAGAGATGCATGCCATTTAACAATTAACTTTGCTTCTGAACCATGGGAAAAATTCCACAAGAGGGCCGGCGTGAATACCGCCTCAATAATGCTGCCAGTATTTTGTTGCTGCTGGAAGAAATATCTCACCCTCTTCCTTTACGTAAGTAACGTTAGAATATCTGCTTACAGTCAGCGGCTACATCATGCCTACATAATACACGGCAATGAGGCGTAGCTGACCGACGTTAAAGATGGAAGTGTGAACTATTTTCTAAATTCGTGGTTGGGCGCGTTAGGGTGCGGTGGCGAAGGAGGAGCGGGAGCGATTTAGCGACAGAGGTAGATAGGTTAGACGCGGTGACCCGTCTGCTCGCCGAGATAGTGGAAGAATGCCAAATGTAGTCCGATGCTGAGACACCTCAGTTTTCACGAGGGATCAACTGCGGATTGGCTTGCCATCAGCTTCTCTACGCGGTAGTGCTTGCTTCACTGCATGGCGACCTCGCCGTGTAGCAAACGACGCTTGTAAGACAAGAAATATGCTGATCCTTCTGAGAGAATGAAAAATACCAAGTCTCTACCGCCAGCACTTGCGTACAACAGGTTTAATTCTGCTGTGGATTAAAAGAATTCTTTATGGAAATGAAGATAAGAGAGGCACAGAGAGGGTTGTGCGAAGGCCATCGTCACCGGCGCAACCGCAGCCATATATACGGGATGCAGATAGTTGGGACACTGCTGTGAAAAATTGCCTTTTCATCGTAACTCACATACAATTACTTCTTGAATGACATTTACGTGTCACTGGACCGCAATACAAATACAAACGTAGGTATCTGCATATTTATATCCTACTGAAATGACGGTTACGTATGGCAGTGTATCAAGTAGTATCAGTGTGCTACTTAAAATGTACGTGTTATTAGAATACATTATATATAATAACAGAATCACAGAGCGCGCTCAATGCAACGTAGTAATAGCGCTTATTTTTTTTTATTTTTTCTGCTGACAGGTTCCTGCAACCTTTGAAATTACTGGCTCTAGCACTTGATGCCCCCATACTTCTTTAGGTTCAGGCACTAGGTGCATTCGCCTTCACTCTTTTTGATGACTTTGTGGAAAAGCCGCCATGTAAATATAGGAGCAAGAGCCCTACAAGCATCGTTGCGCTGTTCTTATGGGGATAGATTGAAGAAAAATAATAATGACAAGTCATTCGCAATCTGGTTCATGCGCATCTGTTTCCTGAAATACAGCTTGGATTTGTTCTAGTGATATATAGCCGCTTCTATACATACACCTGTCTACGTACACAAACACAGTGAATCGCAGCTGGGCGGAGAGGTGGCCCAGCGCGCGTCGTGCTTTTTCAAACACTTGCGCCGATGTGACAGCGGCTGAGTAAGGAGGAACGTGTGCAACACTCCAGCTGCGTTCTGCCCTTGCTTCACTGGTTGCGTGCTCTGATGATGAAGCAGCATCTAGCTAGCGGGAAGGAGGAGAGACGGATACCACTGAAGTGTTCCGACAAATGCGATGCTATCAAAAATATGCAAGAAAACTATTCTTTCCTTTGCTGATCTGTAATATATTTTGTCATTGTTGTGAGCTCGTGTTCACTGAAGAAAGAAAAACAAAACAATAACATAAAGTCGTGTTTGAAAAATTCAATTTCGACGCGCGCAATGCCTTTGCGATCGCCGATGTTGGAATTTTTTCAGGCACGCTCTTCAACGCGATTTACTCTTGCGCACACAAAATCGCCACATTTGCAAAATTTTCTCGGGCGTGGCAGAGACAGCGATCAGTGAGGTTCTGCGAGGGCTGCGCGAGTTATGATACCTCATCTAATGTAACATTTCTGCTGGTGCAGTAGCATTACCGTTGTCCGTAAACGACTGCAGCACTGTGGTTCTGTGGAATTCGCCCATTTCCCCCAAGAAAAATATAGAGCACGACAAAAAGGATAAAATGCAGTTTTTTATATTTATTAAGGGTCTTCTAGAGCCTGTTTGGGCGAGTTCGTAACTATAAACATATCGGCGGGTTAATGTGCACAATGACGAATACACATGAAACGACAGACTCGGGTGCTCCTCTTTGTGACTTCGATTATTTTCCGTCCTTCATTCTTGCGCATTAACACGCCGATGTGCTCTTCTAGAGGAACCACGCTCAATGTGACTAACGTAATGTGTAAACAAAAGTCCGTAGAACTTTGCCAGCTGGCAATGCCTGTCTGAAGTATAGCAAGTAACAAGATAACGAGGCGGGGGGGGGGGGGGGGGGGGGGGCATTTTGCACACGTGCAATCTTCGTTCCCTGCGCGGATTCCTGAACGCGCGCCTGGAAAAATTGCGCCGAAAGTATCTGCGCACAATTTACGTGCGTGTCTTCTTTTCTTTCTTTTTTCAACTTGCTTTATATATGTGTGTTGTGACCTCCGATTGTAAATACGATAAATCAAGGAAGAAAGTGAAACTATGATGCCTTTTTGGGAAAGAAGGAGAGGGAATGGAAAAGAAGTGCCTGTCGAAGCCCCACATTCCTTTATGTTCCGTGTCCCGCATCGTTCAATAAAGCGTCACGCTTTATTTTTGGTTGATATTTTATTGCTTGCTTCGTTTCCTTTTGAAGGCAGATGGCGGGCTGAATGGGATGCAGCTGCACAACTGACATAAGGAACGCGCGTATTTTCCGCACGAAGTTTCTAAAAAAACACCGGGAGTATGTCCGACTGTTTCTATAGACAGAATTACGGATGGACGAACGGACGGATTTTGCTAGTTCGAGACAACGAAATATCGCTACGAGCGATGTAGCGGAATTACTAACGTAAGGCAACGCTCTCAACAGTGGCCAAAATCTCTCTCGGCGAAGACGTGAGAAAACAGGTCAGCTTCTCGGGCTTCGATTATGTTTAATTACCACTAATCGTAATTATTTTCTTGGGTCTCGTGGGATTAGATTAGCAGCGTTGCGTCCTTGTTCGGCCACGCCCTGCTTCTGAGGCGCCCCTTGACCCTTACGTATATACATGTAAGCACGCACATTCATGCCTCAATTGCGCCGGTGTTTCTAATGAATCAGCGAGCGGGCGCCCACTCACGCGCACGCATCGAGGCCGTCGATAAAGAACCCATTTCCCGTTTTGCCTTCTACGCATATCTGCGCACAGGATGCCTCGTGCGGAACCGGAGGCGTGACCCAGTCCGCGCGCAGGCTCCCTGCGAATGCATGCTTTTATTGTCTCGAATGAAATATCGACGGCCTGACCGACCCTCGCTAATATTCGACCGGCAGACCAACACTGGGCTGTTCGGGATCGAACGCTTGCTGCAAAATGTTTCTTTCTGTTCATTTGTTGCTGTGCACGCGAGTGACCTCTTGGCGTGTTCGTTCTTCCATTCCGAGTTTTCCCCCTCGTGATGCCCGTGTATTTACTCCCGACGACATTACCTCGGAGGCTGAACGCATGCTTTGGTTGTTAATGCTGCAGAGGCAGTCGTGGCTGAACCGCAAGGGCCAGATTGCAAACTACTAGGAGATGTGCTTGAGGTGCATGCATAACGTCGAGGAACTCCCCCAGGTTAATGTCATCCAGCATGCAAATCACCTGCTCGTGTTATCTACTGTTTAACAACGAGATTCTTCGGCGCTATCCTGGATGCAAAGTCTGTTTTTATTAGCCTCAGTTCCTAGAGTAAATAGCGTGTTATTCCAACAGAATTTTCACATGGGCCTTCAGGAATACAGAAGAGTGATAGCGAAAGCGAACGTGAGAGATGGCCTGCGCGCAGGCGCGGCCCCAATGTTTATCTTATTCGAACCCGCGGGGACCTTCGTCACCTTCGCAACAACAAAAGGCTGTCCACTTGGCCGGCATAAGGAGGGAGGCAAAATAAGATTTGTGCCGCCAGCGTCGTTCGCTTCGCGCAGCCTGTATACCGAGCGTCGCCTTCTTTTACAGCCTTTGACACACGCCGCCCCTGCGCCGTCCTACATTTTTTTTTTCTTTTGCGTAGGGACGTGTGCTAGCGGGATGTCTTGTTGCATGTGTTTTGTCGTATATTATTTTACACACCGGCACAGAGGGGACCGAGCACTAGCGCATACGTACAGGCTGAAGGTCATCCATGTTTATTCCTGTTTCTTTTTTAGCTTCCTTCGTTTTTTTTTCGCGCTTCTTCGCTCTTCTTCGCTCTTCTTGGAAGCAATACATGCGGTACAACAGGGTGCATTCGCGCGACGAGGCGACCTGCGAAGCACCGCTGTTCCCAAGCCCCTTCGTGGAAGATTAACGAAGGCTGGAGAACAAAGAGAGAGAAAAGCGCGAGCGGTTCCTACCGAAAAGAGGGAGACCTTGTTGGTGCATTTTACATCAAGGAAACGTGTCGCCCTGTTCTCAGCGTTCTGCTTCTATTGTGCGGTTCGTTCGCGTGTGCAAAGAAGTGTGAGGCAAATTGAAGCGGACCCTTAAAATCAGGTCGGTGCACATTGGAGGAGACAAGGTCCAGACAGAAAACAAGAAACAGCGTTCAGCTCAAGCCTGATTTTGTTTACGTTGTTCCCTCGCTTTTGCTCGCGAGTTGAGCGTGTGCTCCATCTTGTGTCTCGCCTTTACCGCATCTCATGCTGTTTTGCCTTTGAAGGAATACAAAGCCCTTCGCACCTGCGAAATGAAAGTTTGTAGCACCTGTACAGACAGCGTGCCTTGCTTAAAGCGACCCTCAATTATCAGTATAACCCGCCGTGGTTGCTCAGTGGCTATGGTGTTGGGCTGCTGAGCACGAGGTCGCGGGATCGAATCCCAGGCACAGCGGCCGCATTTCGATGGGGGCGAAATGCGAAAACACCCGTGTACTTAAAGAACACCCGGTGGTCTAAATTTCCGGAGTCCCCCACTACGGCGTGCCTCATAATCAGAACTGGTTTTGGCACGTAAAACCCCATAATTTAATTTTTTAAATTATTATAATATATTTTTTTGCCTCATGTAGCAAGCCCACTCGCCAGTGTTATTTATTTATTTATTTATTTATTTATTTATTTATTTATTTATTTATTTATTTATTTATTTATTTATTTATTTCTTTTTAAGATTATATAGTGTCATACACCGAGCAGATTTTACGAAGTGAATGTATGTAAGTCGTTTCGCACTTTGGCTGTTTACATGCGACTGCGCGCGTGTACGTTCGTGAGTGCAGAAATATTTTGCTTGCTGACTTCAGAGGGTGCTATCTCTGATAATTTACCAATCAACCCAATGCAACATTCACTGTACCAAATATTTCTACAAATTCAAATTGCACCATTTCTAAGTTCGATCATTTTACCAGCCGGCCCATTTGAATACGTTTCTGCAATACGCATCGAGAGCGTTACAATGGGACTCAAAAATTCGTTGGCCTTATTATTCTATGCATTCAGTCTTGCCACGGTGGCTCAGTAGATTTGCTGTGGCTTTCGGCAGCTGAAGACGAAGTCACAGGTTCGATTCACTGCCGCGGCATCAGCATACCGATCACTGTGGAATGCAATGGGCGCACGTAAAAAAGAACCCTTGGCGGCCAAAATTAATCCCGAGCCCCTGAGCTTCAGTGTACCCAATAGGCCGCGCTTTTATGTGGTACGTCAAGGGAACACAATGTCATTGCTCAGTATATGTACTGGAGCGACAGACACTTAAAGGCTTCCTAGGCAGCGTTAGCAGGCAACCACTATCGGAGGGCACTGCTTTGCTGCGCGCAATCTTATGATACAGCTGCTGGACAAACAACGTTATTGGAATTCCTGCGTGTCACGGGACTGGGTGGGCGGCTTTAGTAGAGCCACCTTGTAACGTATCCCTAGCTTTTCACCACCATTATTCATCACTGCTTTTTCTCCACTTCCGTCTTCCCCAATGCAGAGGAGAAAGCTAGAGTGAGCCTGCTCGGGCCGACCTCTCTACCTATCCTTTAGCTAGTATCTCTCTCGCTCTTTGCTACGTTAAGCCGCGTAAATCAGTCGTTTGACGAAAGTGCAACACAATTACTGCAGCACCGTGACAGATCAGAAGTATGTAATGCTGCCACCAGAAACCGGGAAACTTAACTATCATAACGATCTGCCTTCTCGCTGTTCCGATTTGCAACCGCGACACGTTACGTGCCCTTGTGTTACTTTTTGTTCCATTGAGGCAGGTCTTTGCGGAACTGTACAGCTGTACGCCGGTTGGAGGGAGGAGAGAGCTTGCGCTCAGGCAGAGGACAACACGACGTTGAAGCGCGAGGAATGCAATGTCAGCCGCCAGGACAGTTGTCACGTGTGTAGGTCGAAAACTGCGTAGTAAACGAGAGAGAGAAATAAAAAAATAAAGAGCTAGTAGGAATGTACACCTTGTTCTGCTATCGCTCGTGCGCGACATTTTAGTTTTTATAGCGCCATTATTTTTTCTTGTTCGTTTGTTTCGAGCAGCAGCGAACTGCAGCGCTCGCTGGTACACGAAGTGTGCCACCATGAGAACGCGTGAGCGCCAGTCAAATAGTAGGTAAGTGTGATTTTGTGCACGTGAAGTGTAAGAAAAGCAAATCATATTTGTAAGGTTTAGGGAGATTTAGAGGGGCCCTATAAAACCATGCAGTCAATCGATCTTTATTATTTCTGAAGGATGCAATTAATTTTGTTATACAGATGGGACCCCAGAACGTTTTCGAGCGTTGTTACAAGAGAAAACCAGTCATTACATGTTATTTACACATTATTATTACTGTCAAGATTCTTTCAATCGTTTAAACTTTTGCTGACCAAAAAACCGAGCAGACAAACATACATGCAGCAGCGCCAGAAAGCGGTAAAACAACCATAGTGCCATCACCCGCACGGCACAAAAGATAGCTTGAAGTATTTTCTCTACTTGAGCAGCTGACGTTCTATTTTGTTTTTCTTGCGGATCTGACAATAGTACCCTTTGTTGTCGAGGGTTTAGCCGTGGTGCATAGACGGGATTGTGCCTCTGCTGCCCAGCGATAACGAACAAACACAGCGGCGGAGGAACGTGGTTACCCTGATAATGGAAGCACTTAACATTTTGGCTCGACTGCGCAGGGCGATAGCTTCTCTGCTTTTCAGAGCTGCGGCGTCTGTTGTTCTGTTTTGATCTATTCCTGTGGTGGCTGACGCTAGTACTCTGTTTCACGGATCTGTATACGGGCTTCACCATTGTGGGCTCGACAGACTGAAACAAAGCCTGACTGTGGACGAAGAGAGTTGGCACGGACTCTCTACAAGCAACTGTTTTAGCACCCACCCTCTTTGAGGCGAGGAATTTAAACTACATTCATGTACTTTGTCCAACCTGTTTGAGAGGCAAACGGTTAGGACGCGCCAGAAACAAATTTATGTCGTGTGGCAAAATTTGGACTGAATTAAAACTTTCTGCCGGGCTAGCTGATACATAGTTCAAGCCTTAAGAATGGCACGACACGAAATGCACAGACATGAAGGACGGGACGAGTGGCCGTTCTTTATGTCCGTGTATGCTGTGTCGTGTCATTCTAAAGTTTGAACTTTAAAATAATCAGTGCTTGTGTTCCTTCGCTTTATTGATCAGATTAGCGGCCACCACTGATCAGACGCTATCGTGGCGGTGTTCGAAACTACCGATTCGAGCGCACGGCGTTCCCATAGCACGCATTCAGGGGCTCGTTACACGACAGAGGCTCGCGTGCGTGCGGCGTCCGGCTCGATGTGATTGGCCGGAGCGACCGCTACGCTTTTGCCGTCGCGTAACGGGCTCAGAGGCAGCAGCTGGCGCTGGATGGGGAAAGGGCCGGATCAGCGTAATTGAATTTGAGACAAACGCCCATTCTATCCGAGCTCTCTTGTAGCTCTTCGCTGTAGTGGTCTCACTCCCTCTACCGTGCCGTCCCTTGTTCGGCTTTCTCGATTCGCGGAATAACGAAATCGGTGCAGCGTTGGAGCTGCTACTTCAGGCGTCAGTTGATCGGGAAGCGGATTTGCCACACCGTCCGATTTGTGAATTCGGTGCCCGATCAAATTTGGGGCTCGTGGTTGCCGGCGGCAGCGCACTGGAAAATGCGAAACTAACGAGTCGATCAAGCATTCGGCCAAACTTCCGTGTAAAACGTTTCATGCACTCCGACTTTGTTGAATTAATAGCACCAGCCGTATTCCCCGCATGGTTTAATATTTTTAACGTCGCGTGATCGATTCCCGCGACCTCGTGCGAAATGCAGAAAAACACCCGTTCATGGGGGCGCAATGCAGAAAAACACCCGTGTACTTAGATTTAAGTGCACGTTATAAATAACTCCAGGTGGTCCAAATTAACCCGGAGTCCCCCACTACGGCGTGCCTCATAATCAGGTGGTGGTTTAGCACGTAAAACCCCCATTATTTAGTTTTAAAATTTTTTATCTTTAACACAACGAAGAGTCCAGGCGAGAGTATTGTGGCTTTGTTCGGTGACGTGTTTCTTTGAATAGGCGGTCGGCACCGGCTGTATTTGTCGTAGCTTATAATCGTGTTACTGTACTTGCGGACGCCTTGCGTAATTAATTTATTGTATAACCTTTTGTTTCGGCGTGCCTATTTTTTCCACGTTTAATAAATCAGCCATGTTTGTAAAGCGGTTGCCCGCGCCCTTTTCCTAATTCGCAATTTTCTACATTTTGCATTTGCCCCGCCAATTGTGACACAGGTCAACAGTCAGATGAAGGTGACAACTGCGCAAAACTCAGTCGAGCTTCTATAGAAGGATTCCAAGCGTTGCACTAAGTTAAAAACAATATACCATGGTTTGAATTTGAGGTGGGCGACATCGCGGTTAAGTTGGTTAAGTATTTTCCGCTTTGTGGTTGTCCACCTCCACTGGATAGCAGTTGAAATGCTCGCGTTGCTGTCGAAGCGCCATTTATACCTTTTCTTTTGCTTCATGCGGTTTTCTGACATTGTTTGCTTGAGCTGCTGTAGAACTTTTGCCGCTAAAGTTGGTAGTGTTGCACTCAACACAACTTGCGCTCATGAGCTGCTGTCAAAGTCAACTTATTGCGACTATTTCGGCGAAAGAAAGAAACGTACCAATGCTAAACTTAAAGTTGTTATAGCAGAGCGAACCTTGTGTCGTTATTTCACGAATTTAAATACTGTTTATTTTAGCAGAACTGCATGAAGTACGCATGTTTATGCACACTGAAACACAGCACATCAATGTAAACCAAGAAAATTGTGCGTGTGCCGTGTGACCGAAACACATATTCACATATCTGCTTAACTAAACTTTTATGAAGACCGAAACGTGGCACTATACACAAGGAGGACAAATACGAGTATGCATGGTGTCGTCAGAGGCAAAGCATTCAGGTCTTGATAATACAGTTACAGTGATGGTGATAATAACGATTTAAGTCTGCGTTATTGCTTAATAATAACATCGTGAAACTGGGTAAGAATTACCGAGTTTTCTATTTTCGCAGCATATTGCCATTTCTTTCTGCTGATAAAGATCGCACTCAATTGAACCTTAGAATAGCCATATGCAAACTAAACCTCTTTGTAGCCAACACAGTACCCTTTTGTTCTTCGTGAACGTCGCTATCGTAGCACGGATCTTCCTTACGCGATAAGAGTCGTGCCGCGATTGCCGTCGTCTATTGTTCCGAATGGGCCAGCGACACACGGTGCTGTTACGACAATGCGATGTCAATGCACCGAAGTGTACACAGATGTGCACGGCACTGAATTCGGATCTCCCGCATGTCCCAATAAATGACAGGCACTCGTGCACTAGGTAATGTTTATGTATACTCACTACACAATACTAACTGAACATAGCAGTACGCTTCCAGTTAACCCAACCGAACTGAGGTAACCCGCGGTGCGACAGCCTGCAGTGCGGCATAACATTAGCCGTGCGTTTGTTGGCCTCAAGGAGGTCTAAAAAATAAAATAAAAATACTTCAAATCCTCCTTGCTTGGTCTTTCGGCAAACAAAGGCTACGGTCAGGATTGAGATTTGATTATACTAATATTGTGATGTCCGTGCTAAATTGAAACATCAATACCAACAGTCGTATCTATCGCATGGTTGTCGACAAGGCTATTTTACTACCGACGATCATACGTAACATTGTGTTTTTGTTAGTGTTAATGACACTTGATTAAAGTTTCTGCGTCGGTAACCTGATTAGCATTCCTAATGCTAACTGAACCTAATACGCGTTTCACTAGCATAGCTTGTGGGAAGCTTTTGCCGGACCGTGGTTGATTCGCAGGCATGCGCCAACCGCGGGACTCGGCATGTCGAGGCAGAGGGCCGTTGGCATCCCCCCTTATCCCGACAAGCTGAACTATCGTACGTTACCTGCGTGAAAACCTCCATCAAGCTTGAGCAGCTACCAATATTTTTTCCATCTAACGCATGCTATATACATAGCAAACTATCTGCCAGAAGTTTATGTATATTTCAGCTATATGATTCAGGCCGAAAACACTTTGAAAATATATACAAATTAGATGGCAGCCTGTGCGTGTAGACTGATTCCATGCAAAACACTTCCTCAGTCTCCTCGGAAAAATAGTAGATGGCCTGTTAGTCAGCTAAATGGAGGGACACTACTACACGGCCTTCACGGGCAAGTTACTTTGATTTAGCGAGATTCTTCTCGTTGGATGAATTCTTGTGAACAAAGCATGAGACAAACCAGCTGGGAAATACTATAATTGACCTTTCGAGTTAAGTGCTGCCGCCATCGAGAAACGCATTGTAATTTTCGGCGAGCGCTGGCTCTCACTAAAAGAGCCTCATGGCGTCGGTTTGCTGATGACAGTGAGCAGCGACTCAGCTGCACCGAGAGGCAGCGTGTGTTTTCCCTTGATGCGTGACACCCGCGGTAATTAGCCTCCATAAACAAGTCTTAGCGAAGACTTACCCTGGTGCGTTGGTGCGCATACGAGTGCTAGCAGGCACGTGTGGCTGCGTGTGGGATCGCCTGCTTGCGTGACAGCTTGTGTGCGGGAGCGCTTCGCAGTCATTTCACTTCTCGTGCTTCGCAGCCGGCTAGTCTGTCGGCCGGGCCGAAATTTCTCGACGTCATTAGCGCGCCTGCTCTCTGCATCTCTCGTGGCGGATTGAAAACGGCGAATCTCCGACGGGTATTTGTGATGTGCCAGCGCAGCAGGAAAAGCGAAAAGTAGGTCTGCGAACTTGGAGCTTTATTGGTTATTCAATGCTATAGCTGGCTGACTGCCGCGTTCGGTGTGTGCTTTCAGTCATTGTATTGCAGAACTAGAACTTAATTTTTGCACTGTTCCAAAAAGGTGATGAAAGTTCATGCTTCCGCTTCCGTAGTGCTTGCGAATAGGTGCTTATGAGTGCCCAGAACTGCCCATCACCGATTATGGTGCCGCTTAGAGCAAGGGAAAGGTCCAAACCTATGCCATCGGTTGTGGACTGCGACATTATAATCGAAGCACATAGTTGGTGTAAGTGGAGCCAGTTTGTTTGAGGAAGCTCAGTGGTGTCTCCTTCTGATGAGTCCTTAATTCCTTCTCATTTTATTCTAGCCTGTTCAGAGAGAAGAATTTTCTCATGCTATGCCGCCATTGTACCGACAATTCTTTTCCTTTTCTTGCTTTTTTTTTCTTATTTTTTCCACCTTCCGAGACTGGCTCTCACTCGTCATGAAGACAACCCGTTTTACGCTCCTACTTTTGCAGGTGATTCTTGTCGGACGATGATGCCGATGGCAGCTCCCAGTAGCCTCGAAGCAGGCCTGCCGGTAATACTGATTCTATTTTTTTTTTTCGGTTTAGCGGTTGTCGATAATGACACTCCCCTCCCCGTATACCGTCAAAGCATGAAATAAATTCCTGACAAGCAGCTCGCAAGGACTGGGAGAGAATGGTACACTATACTCATAAATAGCCAAGGTTGTCACCTGATTCCTTTTTCAATATAGTGCGGAGAAGCAGGCTATCTTTTTCGTCTTTTACGAAATTTAGCACGTTTATAGTTCATTTATTCACTTTTTAGGGCAGTTTACAAATGTGTGTAGAGTATCGGCCGTTGAACCATGGTCGCACCATTTACATGAACGGGTCTTACACTAATCTCTTGTTCGCTGAAACAGAACCGATGAGATCATTTTATAGTGGATCGATGCTTGCTAACGCCTAGTACGCACGTTTTTACGAGTATAGTCTTTCCAAGACGCACCGCATTGGTGGTGTTGCTCAGCGTGCACTTGTGGCGAAACCGCGACCGCGCACGACGGTTGGAATGTGCTTTGATTGGCCTTCAGAGAGCGACCTCTGCGACCCCGCGATCTAGGGGCGGGTGGCTTTAAGCACCGAGCGTGCCTCGTTGGCATGCGGACGCGAGCGTGACCGCGTCGTCGCCATCCGTGCCCGCTCCTGGAGACCATTTATGCTAGTTACTAATTTGTGCTAGGGCGCATCGATGTCCTCCTCGCCCGTCACTCCGTGCGGGGAAAGGGGTACGCGTTGAGGCACCCCAATTTATGCAAGGCTGTGGATACCACGCTAGAGGAATTTACCGCGTAGGTCTGCGCTACTGAAGACTTGCTCACGTGCGAGCATTCACGAGGCGCATGCGCTAAGTATACTAACTCCTTCCTACAGTGGGTTGTGCAGATGTAGGTACGTTCATGTTTGGCTCAACGTTTATAGATACTTTTTTTATAAACGTTGGTTTGGCTATAGTTGTCATGGGGATAATTCATCGATGATTATGAGGATGACTGCAATAATTGTGGTTGGAAATTTGTTGGCGATGTAGAGGGGCAAATATTCGCCGTTTGTTTAGCCAAGTCATGAAAGTACTCGCAAAACGATCAATCGAATAGTACTAAGTTATAAAAAAATAGCGCAGTATAAATGGAATGGGGGAAAAAAAACGAGG